>NC_091469.1:32560901-34960901 GCF_036971445.1 Narcine bancroftii | reverse complement strand
TCAAATTAACAGAGACTTTGAAGAAGCTTATCATACTTGACTGATTGAAATTAAATTTTGATATTCTGTCTGATGGAGACAGATTCTCTTTTTCCCACCTTCCTCTTCCAAGGCCTCGTGCCACCAGTGGGAAGAGCCACTTCTCGTTATTAAGGGAGTTAATGCTGACTTAATCAGCGCTTTTGTTTATATACACATGCACTCACTCACACAACACACAGCTTGGAAGGAATTGCTAGAGCAGTTTACACACACATTTCAAAACAATTTTTGCAGGACCTTTGCAAAAGAGTAACAAATCATCAACATACAGCCTGCCTGGGAGAGCACGTGATTTTTGCAAGGAGTCAGAACAGTTTTGCTCTCAGAGAAGGCGGGTGTGAAACAGAGAGAGAGGAGACAGAAATCAGTTCTGGAAGAACAAAGCTGGCAAATCTTTGGAAGACTGTCTGGTCAAAGGAGAAGACTGGCTGCCTGAAAGGTGACCTGAAAGAAGGAGGATCACCTGGAGAACCCTGAAGGGGGAAAGTTTCGTCAGCAAGACTGATTGAGAAGGAATCAGTTGCAGATGTCCTAGAACAAAAGGAATCTCTCTCTGTAGACCAACAAGAACCCTCCCGAGTGATAACCATTTGCCTGTTAAGCACCAAAGACTGGTGAACTTTGTCAATGCCAACTTCTGTGCACAGTACAAGAATTGTCTGCAACCAGTGAAATTGGACTATGATCCAAATAACTTTTCTAAACTTAAATACACATTACACACACCTGCGCTTAGCATTAGAGGGGGGATTAAGTAGGTTAAGTAAGTTGATAGTAATAAGTTAAAGTCTAATTCTGTTTACTTGTTCAATTATAATTGAAAACTACTTTTGTTTAAGTATCCCTTTGTGTTGTGGTGCATATCTATTGCGGCTGGTTTTTGGGGTCCTTTGGACTAACATTTTGTATACTTTTGGGGATTCTTACTTTCTATCTTTGTGGATGGCATGTTTTCAAAATTGGCTGTGGAATTGGGATGATCTGGGATAGAGAGGAGAATTGAATATTTTTAAAATTACAATATGGCCATACAGGTACACAATCCTTTATCCGGACCTCTAAAATCTGGAAAGCTCCCAATACCAGCAAGAGGGGAGAGAGGCAGATGGGCAGCATGCGTTGGGGGTGGGGGGGGGGGGAAGACAGGCAGCACAATTTGGGTGGGCTTAAATCTAGCTTTTCGAAATTCAGAACACACCGTCCCCGAAGCGTTCCAGATAAAGGATTGTGTACCTGTACGAGGATTTAATTATGTGATGTTAAATGAGAATGGGCTCAATAATCCAATTAAAAGGAAGAGAGTTTTAGCTCACATTAAGAAGTTTAAAAAAAAAGCAATGTCTAGTTTCAATTTGGTACAAGTAGATGGAAATATAATAATTGGATAATAATCCAATCTACAAATTTTTTAATTAAAATGGAAATGGCTAAAACATTGATATTAATGAAAGAGCTAAATTTGGTAGATATTTGGAGAGAAATTAAATCCTAGAGAGATTATTTATTTTATTTTTAACATTTTGACTCTCATTCTAGAATGCAATTTATTCTTTTACCCCCGCCACATTTATTCCCAGGATGAGGCCTTTACCCCAGGTCATCCAAAAAATATTCTCTTTCACTCAAACAGTGAGAAATTATCCACAATTAACTCCTGTCACATTTGTGGCCCGAAATGTGAAGTTAATAAAACATTAAACACAAGTTTTATCAGGTAAACTTCTCTGGGTCTTTTTATTCTCCCGTTTCCTTTGTTCTCCTGCTTGTGCTCTTATCTCTCTCTCCTACCACGTGACTTCCGGTACATCTCATACATATTCATTATCATGACAACTCCTACTATCCTTCCCCATTTCTCTTCTCTCCTTCCCAAACCTATTATTCAAGTATCCACCTGTTTTTTTCTACATTCTCTGCAAAGGGCTCTGGCCCAAAACGTTGACTGCCCTTTTACTTCTTGTGGCTGCTCCATGACCTGCTGAGTTTCTCCAGCAGTAGGACCTCAGCGTCTGCAGATTTTTAAATTAACTACATTTTGTTTAAGGAGAGTTAACCTTAACTGTGCAACAGGTCACTATGTTATAATTGAAGCAAGATTACTCCATTAAAGTAATTCTCCCTGGCAAGATACATGGCCACCCCACCCACCCATTCCACGTTTATCTCACCATGTGAGGAGGATAATGACAACTAAATGGCACTATTGGTGGTAGGAATTGCCCAGTCGTGTTCTCCAGTGGTTAAAGCTACTGCCAGAAATTGGCACATAGGTTTCCAAACAAACAAAATTCACATTATATGTGCAAATTACACATGGGAACAGATGGTTGTTCCCGAATCCAAATTTGAGGCCTTAGTGAATTTCTACGTTGCTGCATTTCAGTCCATCATACTCAACTGGTTTTTATTCTGAGGTAAACTGATTGAAAAGGTGTTTTAGGCTTCTTTTCCTATTATTCCAAGTGGGTCCTAAATTACTCAAAACCTGCCCCCCGGGGGGGAAATCAGCCACATTCCCCTGTCGGCAGAAGCCCAAATAGTTTTCATTCACATCAAGGCCAACATCGCCAAGGCGGCGATGCATATATTAGATGTATCCATTACCTTTCAGTTGTAGAGCGATGCATCGGACTTCACCCTGGCCGTCACACTCAACCAGGCCAGTGGTTTTCTTTCCCAGAATACTCCAGGGCCCTGAGCTCCAGCACTCAGCCTTTGAAAAGGAGGCCCATGCCATAGTGGAAGTTGTTGTCACTTGGGAGGCTTCTTAAATAACTGAGAAGCAAAGTTATGATTAGACCTGGGTTCAAAGTGAGAAGCGAACTTTGCAAATATCTGCTCTGGATCGTTTTTCTCCACCTCTGTAAGCTCCCAGCTATTCAAAAAGTCAAGGCCTTGCTCCCCTGACCAGAGACCTTTTTCTCTGCTGTGGCATTTTTTTAAAATAGCTTTTGAATGCTAAATTGCACTTCTGCTGAAACTTTTTAAATTATTCATCATCAATGTCTTCAGCCTCCCAGCCCATCATTAGGTGAACTGTTGTTGCTCCAGCCATTTTATTCAGTAATATTTATTCTCTTCTTCCACTTCCTATTTCATTCACTTACAATCAATTGTATGGCTTTATTCTTGTTCTTTTATACCTCTGTCACCATGTCATGTCTCTATTGTTGTTAAGCAGGCTTATTAAGTAAATTCAAGATGCAAGATTCAAATAAGAGATTTTACTTACTGATGCCTTTCATCATCTCAGGAAACTGTTCACACACTCTTATACATACACTGCACAGTGGTGTGCTACAGTTACTACAGTGAGAAGAGGGTATTCTTATATAATCAGGATAATGTGAACTATTTTGTCACCATGTAACAATAGCTGTGTGCCATTGGAGGCTTTACCTGGTCAGAAAACTATTCACTCTGCTGACTGATCAACATGCAGTTGCTTTTATGTGAAACAACAAACAGCAGGGCAAAATTAAGGATGACAAGATCCTGAGGTGGAGAAATGAGCTATCCACTTAAAACTATGGGATCTTGTACCAGTGCAGGAAGATCAACAAGCCTCCTGATGCCCTGTCCCGGAGGATATGTACCAATCCGCATCTGGATCGCCTCCAAGTCCTCTACAACAACCTCTGCCACCCTGGAGTCAGCAGGCTCTACCAGTTTGTTAGAGCCCGCAACCTCCCCTATTCAGTCGAAGGCATCAGGGAGTTAACACACAACTGCTAGGTCTGCGCCGAGTGCAAATCTCAGTTCTACCAGCTGGATAAAATCCTCCTTGTCAAAGCTGTCCCTTCAAGCAGCTGTGCTTGAACTTTAAGGGACCCTTCCAATCCACCAACAGCAATGTGTACTTCCTACACATCATGGATGAATACTCCCACTTCCCCTTCTCCATCCCCTGCCCAGATGTGACCATGTCCATAAAAGAGCTACACAGCATCTTCACTCAGTTCGGGTATCCCTGCTATATCCTTCATGACTGGGGGTCCTCCATGAGCGAGGAACTGCGTCAGTACCTGTTGGCCAAGGGCATAACCATGAGCAGGACCATGAGCTATAACCCATGGGAAAATGGCCAGGTAGAGCGGGAAAACACTACTGTATGGAGTGCAGTTCTCAGACCTTAAATCTAAAGGACTGTCCACCTCCCAGTGGGAAGACACCTTCCCAAATGCACACCATGCTACCCAGTCCCTTCTCAGTAAAGCCATGAAACAGACACCACATAAAAGGCTCTTTTCTTTCCCAAGAAAAATCTGCATCCAGAACCACACTACCGGTCCTGGCTGATGAAACCTGGGCCTATGCTTCTTCGAAGACACATCAGATACCACAAAATTGACCCTCTGTTTGAGAGGGTCCACCTCCTCCACGCCAAACCCCAATACACCTAGTGGGATGGGCAACTGGGGCACCAACCCCAACCAAGACCTGACGCATGCAGGATACCCCTCAGCCAACAAGCCAATCCCCTCCCCTGGTAACCTCAACCAACCAGCCCCACTATTGGTGGCCAAATTTGTGCCCCAAACTTCAACAAACCTGAACAGCACCACAGTACCAACCCCTCTCAGCCATCGGAGGCACCATCTGTTGCACAAGACACTGCCCAGGAACAGACCATTGCTCCACAGCAGACCCTGCGATGGTCACAGCAGAGGAAACCACTGTAAAGGTTGAATCTGCAAGGGACTTTTAAGTATTGAGAAGCTGCAATGAACATTAAACTATACCACCCCATCGGACTTTGTTTAAAAAGGAGGGGAAAGTGGTGCTACCCCTAAATATGTGGTTTATGGGCTGGCCTGCCCCCTAAACCTGCAACATCTCTCTCCCAGATATCCCCATAAAGGCCATTATGCCCAAACCCCTGCCTCAGTACCCGCTTTGGAACTGGACCAGCAACATGCAAGCTGTGCTAACAGTTTAAGGTGATTAATCACAATTCCCTGTCTGATTGTGATTGATTGGTTGTACACCTATTCCATTTTTTTTATATATAAACACAGCAGCTGCAGTTGTTAACATGCAAACATTTGATATTTCATTTTCTTCACAACAGGATGTGCTACAATGACTAAAATTGCTTGCAATTTTATTGAGCTGTGCTGTTGTAGGTGTGCACGTAACACAAAATTTATTTTCTGGTACATTTACCATTCTGTGCCATGAAGATATTTTGCGAACAAATGCATGTTCTCTGCTAACAGAATTCCCACTGATAAAGTGTATCACTTACGGATTGTACAAGGTGCTCACATTTAGAAAATGAGAATGCAACTAGCTTTTTGCATCTAATCCTTGCACATATTCTATTCTATCAGGATTCTTTATATTGAATAAATAAGAGGTTAAAGGTTCATATATGACTATCTTACTTCAAATTTACTCCAATGTAATTAAATTGTTTTGCATTTTTTCACATTCCTTACATTATTTTTAAACCATTTTTATTTTTAATACCAGTTATATATAGCATCTGACAACATGGTTAGGTAAGGGGTTTGAGTTTTTCTCCTCTATTTTCTTATTTCCTGTATCACTATTTTTTCTAAAAAATATTCACATCTATAAATTCATATTCTAAATAGTATATAATTTACAATTTATATATGTTAGTGATATACAGAATGTGTTATTTATTTTATGTAACTTTCAAACTGATTGAATTCTATTCTTTTTGTATGTTCTTTATTAAAATCAATAAAAATGTTTTAAAGAGAAAAGTTAAGAGATGATCTTATTGAACACAACTTTTCTGACAGGATGAAGCTGAGACAGCACTTCCCTCATGAGGTCATTTCGGATGAGGAGACATAGAATATTGATTTGCCAATTTCGGACAGTTGATGAGAAATTCTCAGAAGGCAATGAATTCTTGGAATTCTACAGCTCAGAGGAGTCATTGAATATATTCAAGAAGATTGCTTGATGCTATTGGGAAGTTAAGGAGAGTGAGTAATGAATAGGAAAGTGATGTGATGGCTCATGAATGCATTAGACAGAATCCTTATGAACATTGGGACAGGCTCAAACAGGTGACTGGCCAAATCCTTTTGTTCTTATGTTAATACCAGCATGTTTTGTTTAGAATGGGCTTGTCTCAAACTGATTCTCATGGTGGTTTTGCATATACTTTTGCATTTATACCATACATCACGGTCCAATTTAGTTAATAATAGTCAATAGAGGACCTGCTGAAGCTTTCAGCCTGATTTCTTTGAACATTCAGCTCTGGGTTTCCTTGCACTTGCCTTGGAAAAAAATGTGGCCATCCAGAACTCTGACATTCATGTCCTGACTCATCCATTACCACTGCCTTTGTTGACTCACTTTAACTCCTGGCTCAGTTAAACATCAACTTGTTTTATATCCCCCTATAACTTTGTCCCTCCTTATCTCTTACTTCTTCAGCTTCAGGCAGGACTGTGCTTCCTAGATGCACATCCTGGCTCTTGGCATGACTGCTCTACTCTAATGTAGTGCCTAGATCTAGATGTGCCTGCACTTCATAACTGAAAGACCCAGTTGGAGATAGACATGCCTGTGCTTTCAAATATAGTACCTGGCTCTGGATATGACTGTGCTCTCCAAAGGTAAGATCCGGCTCTAGACATAACTGACTCCATATTCCATCTTCCTGATCATCCCTGAATTTAATTTCCCTAGGATGTTTCCAGGGATGAAGGATCTGGACTTCTCACACACTGGAAATCTCCCCCAATTCTTTCCTACTTTTTCCATAACCTCTCCTTAATAAAGCCTCTGTTCTGATACCAAGCTTTGCTTGGTAACTTTTTCATTAAGGGCCCTGGTTTGCTTTTCCTTGTTAAAGTTCTGACAATAGTGGTGAAAGCATTTAAAAATAAAAAATAAAAATTCCTAGCTCTGAAACTTGGGAAATCCTGACTAGAACTTGTTCCAATACATTTCATTCCATTAAAAGGGGTTGAGGGACACCTGAATATTGCTTGGAAAAGTCACAATCATCTGAGGTTCCTTGAACAGTGTTGGATAATGTTGCAGACAACCTGATATTGTTGGTTCCATCAGGAAGTTTCCTTTTAAAGCCTTACCATTTCTCTCTACCAGTCAGCCTGCAGCTAGGACCTTTGCAACCAGCTCTAAAAGGAATACATCCCTGTCCAAGCCACACTCTTTCAGCTACTGAATGTGGATAAGATTGATGGAATGGTATCTGCAGGAGACATGTTCTGTAGAAAAGGGTCACAGAGAGTCTCTGTCTATAAGCAGGGGTTCCAAGTTTGAGATTTTTTATTTGAGTCCTGTGAGGACTCGAATACTGTCCATGAATGCCAGGTGACCCAGAATGCTCCAGTGTGGAATGATGCGGAACATTGAATTGTTTCATTGCATAAGTGGGAAATATCCAGCTATGGTCAGCATAATAGCTTTGGGGAAACCTACAATGTAAGTGAGTGTGCACTTCTGCTCAGTGTTTTTCTTGAGATTAAGGAGAAATAAATGAAGTCTCCTTTCCTGGGTAATCAGAAGCAGTAAATTGGAATGACCCTCAGGATGGAAGAACACAAAAGATGACAAAACTAGAAGCAGGATTCACCCAGCCAGTCAGAGCCAATGTTTAATACAAAAATGACTGATCAGGCTTTGCCTCATCTCTTCACCCAAGGAGCTGGGTGTAATTGCAGGAATAAAATAGCTCAGACTCACATGTTAATCACATTTGGCATGGCAGGACATCACAGAACTCAATGAGGACAAAGAATATAGAATTCAGAAGAAGCAGGTGTGATTGGTCATTTTGTGAGTAAAAATGAATAGATTTTTTTTAAATAATGCAGATATAATTTGTGTCTTGACTGTTGATATCATTGAGGAGATGGATTTCCCATTGATACCATATTTTAAACATGTTTACTCATGGCACTTGGTAGCAGTAAAAAAATGGTGAGCGTAACAAAAGTCTGCAGCTGCTATGATTATAGTAAAAATACAGAAATGCTGGAGGAATTCAACATATCTTGCAGTGTCTCTAGGATGTAAAGAGATATAGAAGTTTCAGGCCTGAACCCTTCAAGGTATCCTACAGTTATTGCAGTGCAAGTGCCAGAGATCCTGGTGGGGGCCAAACTGGGAGGCCTGCGAATGCAATTCGAATCCACGTGGCACCAAATAGTGGCAGAGACAAGTAGCCAGCTTAGGCACATGGCTGTAGAAATCAGTCTGCATGGTTGTAGGGCTTCAAAGCATGTGGGAGTACAGTTGAGTAGCAGTTTAATTTTAAATTTTAACATACAGCATGGTTACAGGCCATTTTGGCCCATGAGTCTTTGTTGTCCAATTTAAACCCCATTCATCTACACCCTCAGTACATTTAAAATGGTGGGAGGAAACCATAGTCCCCGGGGACAGCCACACATACATGGGAGGAACATACAAACTTTTTACAGACAGCACATGATCGAGTCCTGGACCAGATTGCTCATGCTCTAAAGGCTTTGTGCTAACTACTATGCCAAATGCGCCACTCTGTCTTCAATGAGAGAAGCACTCCGAACTGTTTGAAGAGAGGAGAATGTTTTCATGGTAGGCATCTGTTGAAGTGGAGCAAGTGAATAGAGTGAAATCCAAAAGTCTGCAGATGCTGTGATTGTAGTAAAAACACAAATGCTGAAGGAACTCAGCAAGCCTCACACCACCCATAGGAGGTAAAGACATAGCCAACATGTCAGGTTTGACCCCTTCAAGGCATCGACCAAAACTTCCGTTATATATCTTTACCTCCTATGGACACTAAGCTGTGCAAAGTTCCTCCAGCATTTGTATTTATACAAAAATAATATTCAAGTGGAACATCTTTCCTTTAAGAAAACAGTAGTCATGGATTTGAACCCTAGGTATAGAGATGCATGTGCTGGCCCACCCCCTGAAGCTGTAACTCCTCTCTCCCAGATATCCCCATAAAGGCTATTATGACCAAACCCCTCCCTCAGTTCTTGTCTTGGAACCAGGTCAGCAACATGCAAGTCTATTAATTATGATTCTCTGTCTGATTGTATTGATCAGTAGCACAATTTAATCATCTTAATTTTAGATCATGGACAAGGTAATATGGGCAGATAGACAAGACACCTACCCCAAGGATCCAGAGGCCTCAACTAAGTTCGACCAGTGGGTGCACTTCCTCAACGCATTCATGAGGCGCAACAACATGCAGAGCAAAGGAGATGAGAGGAAAATGCTCTTCGCTCAAGTCAGCCACTGGGTTGTTCATGGGATAAGAGTCTATACTACTTACTGTGAAGTGATGGGAGTTCCCACAGAAGCAGTACTAGGCCCTGACAAATGTCATACCCGCAGGATTCCTCCTCAGCAGCCAAAAATCAAGCACCGGGTGAGTCAATAGACGAGTATATGTGGGCGCTGTGGAGGGCCTGCGACTGCTGAGAAGTCTGCAGCTGCCCACCTTGAGGGGAAAATATAGTACATGTGCATGGCCAGGTTCAGCTCTGACTACATCAAACAGAGACTCTTAGAAAAGGACAATTGGAGCCTGCAGGAAGTAATGGACCTGGCTAAATCACTGCAGACAGCTCAACAAAGTGCCAAAGCATTCTTTCCAGTAAAGCAAGAACCGCCATCTTGGGACAGTATCCAACGTCACTACCATTGAGTGCCAGAAGTGCCATTTCTTTGGGCGTGGGAAGCACCCCATTATGTCCTCGTTGTACCATCAGAGGTCTTAATAAACTTGCAAGCCTTCTTAGAGTTTAAAAGCTCAATTTGTTTTACTCACATTAGGTAACTGGTCATGTATTGGTACACTGTCGCACTGAGTATGCTCACCACTTTAGTGTGATGTGGCTCACAGTCTTGCAGTGTTCATGCTCCAGCATAAAATAGTCCCAAATTTCCTCTATATAACATCCCTCCTTAAAATTATTACAAACTAAGATTTATAAAGATTTAAAATTTCTTAAAAATAAATTGTCACTGCTTCTTTACCTGCACATGCCATTAAAAATTATTCATTCTAATTACAATATTGCAGTTCTACATTCTTTTCAGCGGAATCGCACTGGTTGTAGGATGTTGCTTCTCCACCTTGTAGACCTTGTTCTATCTGTTTGGTTTGGTGGTGTTGGTACGGTCGTGGATGGTGGTGCTGTTTGCCTCAGTTCTCCTGTTGCTTGCTGTTCAATTGTTACGGTGTTGTTGGTTGGGGTTTCTCCTTGCATTCCCTCACAAGCTGTTGTAATTTTAGAAGCTACTAATGCTTCTGGCACTTTGTGTCAGTATTGGTGTTGGGCGAATGTGGGTCCTGTTTCATCTCAGCAGCCTGCCAAATTCTGTATCTACATACAACCTTGGCTTCTCTAAATCTTTGCTGGACTCCGTAACCCGACTACCAGCGCTGGAGAACAAAATGGCGGCAGCAGCAGCAGTATTGCACCCAGTCATGGACGGGGAAGCCGACAACATCAGAGGCTTTTAAAAAGTTCAAGCAGAAGTGCAACCTGGCATTCAAAAGTCTCCTCAAGGGAATCACACCAGAAGAAAAGGTTAGTTACAGCCTTCTTTGGATGGGGGAGCGAGGACTAGACCCTTTTTAATAGCTGAGAGGTGGCTGAAGAAGTAAATAACCCAGAAAAGATGTTAAAAACATTTTCTCCTCATCTGGAACTATGATTCTACCATAGAATAAAGTGTTAGGAGTTCCAGGGATTAGAACAAAAGCCTGATGAGTCAGTAGCCTCACAAGGCTAAAGAACATGACAGCTAAATGAACGTTCAAAGAGGAGAGAATAGTCGACCAACTAATCTGGGGAAGCGCTCATCCTGAAGGGCAGAATGCTCTCATACGAAAAGACAGCTTGAAACTCGCAGATCCTGTAGATGCAGCAAGGGCCTTCAAGGCCACTAGGAGGCACATGCAATCCCCCTCCATGCAGTCCAACATGGAGCAGAGATAGAAGGGTCGATGCCATAAAGTGCACGCAGAGAAAGTCAGGCATCCAAGAACTGCAGGAAGTGCAGCAGAATACACCCCTTCAATGACCGCAAGAAATGCCCTGCATATGGTTCGAAGTGCAGGACCTGTGGGAATATCAATCACTGGGAAAAGATGTGTAGGTCTGACACGGAAAGAGAGAAACCAAGAATACAGAAGTACACCATGTTGAGGGAAATGACTCCCACCCATTGACACTCGACATCAAAACAATACTCCTCCATGAGACATCCAAAAAAGGAAGGGAGAAAAAAGGAATTGTACACCATAATCCAAGTCAAAAGATCGAAAACAAACCAATAATATTCAACTTAAAAATAAAGTTGGATACTGGATCACAAAGCAATGTCCTCCTGCTTAGACTTTGCCATGAAATGTTCCCCGTATACATAAAGAATAGATACCCAGAGGAAGGCACACTAGAAGCCGGAAATGTCACGCTCACAGCCGTTGGTGGCCCCATGATTAAACAACTAGGAAAAGTCCAAATAAAATGAAAGAGCATCATATGCACATTCTTTGTGGTTGACGCCAACAGATCAGCAATCCTAGGCCTGAATAGCTGTCAGGAATTACAGCTAATCTCTGTAAACAATGAGATCAGGAAGAAGAAAATGTCCAAGAGAATCAATACCAACACCCCACTTGAGCAACGCCCTCTAATCTCTAATCACAAATAAGGCCGAGCTCATGGACATGTACCCTGAATGCTTTGATGACACATTCAGATGCTTTGGCAACTTTGAATACCACATTACAATAGACCCAAAATACAAATCAACAATGCATGCTCCACGGAAGGAGCCAATAGAGCTGAAACAAAAGCTAAAGCAGGAGCTGGAAGAAAAACGAGTCATAGCAAAAGTAGTCGAGCCAACTGACTGGGTAAATTCGATAGTAGTAAAGGAAAAACCGAATGGCCGCCTAAGAATATGTCTGGACCCCAAAGACCTAAACCAAACAATTTTTTTTAATATAAATATATATATATATATGTATGTATGTATGTATGTATGTATGTATGTATGTATGTGTGTATATATATATATATGTGTATATATATGTATGTATATATGTATATATATATGTATATATATGTGTATGTATATATATATGTGTGTATATGTATATATATATATACACACACACACACACATATATATATATATGTATATATATATGTGTGTGTGTGTGTGTGTATATATATATATATATATATATGTGTGTGTGTATATATATATATATATATATATATATATATATATATAAAGAGGGCACTATCCGATACCAAGGCTGGAGGACATCAGTGCTGAACTTGCAGGATCCAAAATCTTCAGTAAGCTAGATGTCAAGAATGGATATTGGAATATGAAGCTGGATGAAGAATCGACACTGCTAACAACTTTCAACACTCCATTCAGCCAGTACAAGTTCCTGCACCTACCTTTTGGCCTAAAGGTGACCCAAGCCATCTTCCAGCAAAAGATAGATGAGACCTACAGGGGATGCAAGGGTGCTGTCAGCATTGCAGATGACTTCCAGATCTTTGGCAGAGATGGGAGAACCCACGATCTCCACCTACATGAGGCCATGGAGAGAACAAGAGGGGCCAGCATCAAACTCAATGCAGACAAATCATCATCAAGGTGGAGGAGTGCCAGTTCTTCAGAATGGTGTATATACCTGAAGAGGTCAGGCCAAGCCCAGAGAACATAACAGCCATTGGTGAAATGGACCACCCAAAGGACATAAAGGAACTAAGAAGCTTCCTTGGCCTAGTTTAATACAAGAGTTCCTTCATCCCACCTCTGTCACCATGTTATGTCCTCATTGTACCATTGGAGGTCTTAATGAACATCAAGAAGGCTTGAAAGTTTAACAGCACAATTCTTTTACTCACATTAGTTTACTGGTCATGTATTAGTCCAGCATAGAATAGTCCCAAGTTTCCTCTGTATACAACACCCCTGTAACAGCTATCCAGCTTGAAGTGTTGCACACTCCACTTGTGGGAAGAAAGGGCACTACACAAAAGAATGTCGGTCCCAAACTTCCCCCAGCAGCACTGCCTGCAACCGACAGCAGTCACCATCTTGAACCACCCCACTTCCGGCTTCACCTCAGATGTTACCTCCAGTGGCCGGGGACAACAGGCTGGGTCAGCACCACTTCCGGCAGCATGGGACAGCACTGCGTGTGAACCACGGGGTGGTCATCTTGGCAAGCACCCCTGAACCAACACAGTAGTGACTCATGTTCACCTCCATTATCCTCGACCAAGACAGCCCATACCAACTGGCCAAAGCCATTATGAGCATAGAGGTAAACTGCCACCCTACAAACTGTTTGACACAGGAAACAGAGCTTCACCCACCTGGGTACAGTACAGCAATACTCCCTCATTGCAATTCCAAAGCAATCCCTGTCCTCCCAAACCTAATCTGCTGAGAACAGGGGCTGCTGCACTGTGATGCTGACTGTACAAGGGACCAAGTACAGGAACTTTAAACTCCTGATCATGCTCAGGACTGGACTTCCAGTGGCAGCTGCAGAGAACCTGAATGCAGTTCAATGCCCCCCACCCATCCCTCACAATCTGCAACACCAATCAGCTGACACCCCCCCCCCCCCCCCCCCCATCACAACCTGTGGCATCTCTACTCTCTGGGTTCCACTATCACCCCTGTTTGAGAATCTCACTTCTAACTGCAAGCTGGTAGCCACGAAGAGCAGACTGTACAGGCCTGGGGACAGAGCATTCATTAAAGGGGATATCAAAAGGCTCCTAGTGGAAGGAGTCATAGAACCCAGCATCAGCCCATGTTGTGGTAGTAAAGAGCAGAGAGAAACACATGGTCATAGACTACAGGTCAACCGCATCACCCTGCTAGATTCCTACCTACTTCCCCACATCGCCGACATGCACAACGACATCGACCATTTCCTCAGTACAGCCCATACACTGCCTTTGAGGTGGATGGCTGCCTCTACCACTTCCTATGTGTCCCTTCCAGAGTCACCAACAGAGTCTGTTTTCCAGAGGGAGAGGCCACATAGTCGATGACTATGGACTTGAGGCCACATTCCCCTACCTGGACAATGTGACCATCTGCGACCATGACCAGCAGGACACCAACCTCCACAAGTTTCTCCATGCAGCCAAAAACCTCAATCTGACCTATAACCAAAAAAAGTGCATCTTTAGCACTTCACGGCTGGCTATCCTGGGCTGCCTCGTGGAGAATGGAATCATTAGTCCAGAGACTGACTGCATGCGCCCCCTTTTGGAATTCCCATTACCCCAGACCCTCAAAGCCCTAAGAAGTGCTTGGGCTTCTTTTTCTATTATGCCCAGTGGGTCCCCAATTACTCAGACAAAGTCCACCCCTTGGTGAAATCAGCTACTTTCCCCCAATCAGCAAAAGCCCAAACAGCATTCACACATATCAAGGGCAACATCACCAAGGGAGCAATGAATCCATCCCCTTCCAGGTGGAGATGGATACATCCACCTTCACACTGACTGCCACACTCAACCAGGTAGGTACACCCAGGACATTCCTTTCCTGAACCCTCCTGTGCCCCAAGCTCTGGCACTCTGCTGTTGAGAAGGAGGCATAAGCCATAGTGGAAGCTGTGCTCCATTGGTGGTACTACCTGACCAGAAAGCTGTTCACCCTGCTCACTAACCAGCAGGCAGCCATTTTCATGTTCAACCACAAACAGTGGGCAAAAAAATCAAGAATGATGAGATCCCGAGGTGGAGAATTGAGCTAGCCACCTACATCTACGAGATCTTGTACCAGCTCAGGAAGTTCATTCAGCCTCCCGATGCCACATGTCCTCCAGGACATGGCAATGTGCAGCTGGATCATCTCCAAGTCCCTCACCACCCCGGAGTCACGAGGCTCCACCAGTTTGTTAGAGCCCATAACCTCCCCTACTCAAAGGCAGAGAGTTGACACACAATTGCCTAGTCTGGTTTGAGAGCAAACCCCAGTCTTACCAGCTCAACAAAATCCATCTTATTAAAGCCACCATACCTTTGAGCAGATCTTAAGGGACCTCTCCTGTCCACCAACAGGAATATATACTTTCTAAACATTGTGGACTAATACTTCCCCTTCGCCATCCCCTGCCCAGATATGACCGCAGCCAGTCAAAAAAGCTCTAAGCAACATCTTTGCTCTATTCAGGTACCCCTCCTATATCCATAGCAACCAGGGATCCACCTTTATGAGTGAGGAGTTGCACCAGTACCTGTTGGCCAAGAGCATAGCGTCGAGCAGGATCTCTGGCTGTAACCCACAGGGTAAATGGGCAGGTAGAGTGGGAAAACACCACTGTTTGGAATGACTATCCACTTACCGGTGACAAGACCCCCTCTCTGAAGCACTCCATGCTACGGAGGTCCCTTCTCCGTACAGTAACAAACACATGAAAGGTTCTTTTCCTTGCACAGAAAAATCTGCATCTGGAACTACACCACCATCCTGGCTGATGAATCCTGGGCTTGTGCTTCTCCAAAGGCACACACACCACAAAATTGACCCTCTGTTCGAGAAGGTCCACCTCCTCCACACCAATATACTTGTGTGGAGTATCAGATGGTCAACTGGATACCATCTCTATCCAGGACCTGCCGCATACAGGAGACATCTTGACTGACCAGTCAACCCCCTCCCTCAGTAACCCTGACCGACCCCACTATTGGCATACAAATTCATGCTCCAAACTCCATCAGACCTGAACAGCACCACATTACCAATCTCTCTCCAACTACTGCCGGTTACTGAAGATTCCACCTGTTATATAGTCAAAATAATGTCAACTATTTTATAACTGCATAAGAATACATCCTTCTCACAAGTGAGAAAATGTGGGCATGCGAGAAAGGCGAGAAAAGTTTCCTGAGATGGTGGAAGACATCAGCCAGTAAAGTCTCTTCTGTTAATGGAATCTTGTATCTCCAAGGTATTTAATAAGCCTTTCAAGTAACACAGAGACACAAGACCACCCAGGAACCAGCAACTGTGCCACTGCAGACTCTGCAATGGTTGAAGTGACAGACAAAGCCACCAGACAGGCTGAATCAGTAAGGGACTTTGAAATTTCAACAAACACTAAACCTCCCCACCAGACTTTGTTTAAAAAGGAGGGGTGAATGCAACACTTTTCTACTACATGGCAATTTGAATGTAAGCACATTAGATTTATCTATTGTGGTGCTATGTATATAGATGTATGTGCTGTATAGGTTGGCCCACCCCCGGAACCTGTGACTCCTCCCTCCAAGATAGCCCCATAAAGACTGTTATGCCCAAACCCCTCCCTCAATAACTGCCTTGGAACCAGGCCAGCAACATGCAAGCTGTGCTAATTAAAGCCTATTAAATCAAGATTCTCCATCTGATTGTGGTTGATTGGTAGTAAAAGGAGCAAGCCATAACCACTGCAATGTTTACTGTCACAAAAGCATGGAGAAGTGGGGATGAAGTGCACAATCCATAGGGACCACTCTTCCTCCCTCCACAAAATGGCACATGAAGGAGGCAAATCCACTTCATTTCACATGTAGTCCTAAGTCCCATTTGGACAATGGCAGCTTCAGGGCAGGCATCTCTTGCCTGAAGGTATCAGTGCATGGCAACTTCGATCTGTTGTTCAGGGCTTCAGGCAAAAAGGTTTTTAATGCATAAAGTAACTGGAGTGGATGCATAAAATATAAAAACTTTGTCCCAGCAGGAAAACCTTTGCTCATGCATGAATCATTACTTTCAGCCGGATGTACTCCTTCCATGGTTGAGAGTTAAATACGAGGGTCTCTCTTCTGACCTATTCATCCAATTTTGTCTGCAAATCATCATTTAGCCTCCTGCCTACTGATTACATTAAGTACAATAGGGAAATAACACCTGCAAGAAGGTGAATCACAACAGGAACTAAATGATGCAGTGACCCAACAGGCAAGACTTCAAGGGGATATAAACACTTCACAGCATCAAGCATAAACTTTAGCATGCGATTTGGGAATTAAAAGTGTATTTTTAAAAAATTTCACCCCAAGACAAAGGCAAAGTACATTCATTTAGTTTTACACTGGAAAAAATGCAGGGATTGTGAAAATCCCACTGAGGAAAATGTGTGCTAAAAATGCTCAAAGGTTGTGATAGTACAGATCTATCACCAATGTACATAGTGTATATAGTTACTGTATCTAGACTGTGCTTACAGCGATTGGCTGAGAGCTAAGCCACACCTATTGTTTGGGCCTTAAAGGGTTGTGTCCCTAGCCAGGTCGGATCATTCCGGACTGGTCGGCCACCTGTGAAGAGCTCCGGTCTTTTGCTAATAAAAGCCTTGGTTTGGATCAACAAGTCTTTGGTTCTTTCGACGAGCTCTACAAAGGTGCACTCAGAGTTGAGAAGAATTTTATCTGGAGTTGTGTGAACAACCCCTCCCCCTTTTTAAAATAAGCACCTGTCATTTTGTGTCAAAGATCAGACACTGACAATCATGCTTATCTGCAGGCATTTTATGGCTGTTGCGTTTGGTTTTGAATTAGTTGGACAGCTATGTCAGTCTTCTACTTATTGACTACAGTCCCACTTTCAACACTATAGCACCAAGCAAGCTAATCCCCAAGCAATGTGAACTTAGTCTCAGCACCTCCCTCTGCAATTGGATCCAGTGAGGATTTATGACAGTACCTCCTTCACAATACTGGGACAACACAAGACTATTCCCAGTCCTTCACCACTCTCTCTACATACATGACTGTTCAGCCAAACACAGAGCCAACACCATCTATAAATTCACAGATGATATTGCCATGATAGGCTGGATCTCTAACAATGCTGAGAAGAGAAATATAGAGTAACTTGTTGCCTTGTGCCAGGTCAACAATTTCTCCCTTATTGTCAACAGGACTAAAGAGCCCATTCCTTGGCCCACACCAACACAGCTGAAGTGAAGATAGTACACAGCTTTAAGTACACAGGGGTAAACTTTTCCAGAGATTTGTTCTGATCTGCCCGCATCAATGCAACTATTTCCTCAGAAGCATCAGAATTTTATTTAATATAGCACCAACATCCTTGAACAAACTCTATGTTCACCATTGAAAGCATCCTGTGCAATATGGGAACTGTTCACTGCTCTGCCCATTAGCACACAAATTGCAGTGTTGTGAGCATGGCTCAGTCCATCATTCAAGCCCCCCCCCCCCCCCCACCCAACCCCCATCTATATCTCCCAGTGTCTTGGAAAAGCAGCCAACATATTAAAATACTCATCCCACTCCAGCCACACTCAATCTCCACCTCTCATCAGCAGAAAGATTCACAAGCATGAGATCCTACACCATCAGATTCAAGGACAGTTTTTGCTTGCCATAATCAGACTCCTGAACAAACCCCAAAATAATTTAAAAAATATTGCATTTGCTCTTGCATTTTCCTGAAACTTTGCACTTTCTCAGAGTATATAAATAGCATGACATAAAACCTTGAGATTCTTTTCCCTGTAGGCCAGGCAGATTGGTTGTGCAAAGAATTGTACTGAAGCAGATGCATCTAAGCAGTTGAAGAAATGTAAACAATTGCCTGTGCAATACAGAATGGAAAAACAAAGTGCAAAAGTAAGGGTCCTTAAATGAGTGAGTTTTTGTTGACAAGTCTGATGGTGGAAGGATAGCAGCTGTTCTTGAACCTGGTGGTGAGTCTTGTTGCACTAATACTGCTTCACTGATGGTAGCAGCGAGAAAAGAGCATGTGCTGGGTGGCGTGGATCCCTGATGATTGCTGCTGCTCTCCGACGGTAGCATTCCCTATAGATGTTCTCAATAGTGGGTATTGTGTGTGATGTCCTGGGTTGTAGCCACCATCTTTTGTAGGGCTTTTATCTCCGGGGTATTGGCATCCCCCTATCCAGCTGCAATGCAGCCAGTCAGCACACTTTCCATTACACATCTAAAGAAATTGGGCAGGTTTTCAGATGTCATACCAAACCTCCTCAAACTCCTGAGGAGGTCTTTTCTTCACAATGCCATTGATGTTTGAATCCAGGAAAAATCCTCAGATAGTGACTCCCAAAAATTTAAATTCCCTCTCCACCTCTGATCCCCCAATGATCACTGGATCATACACCTCTGGTTTTCCCTTTCTGGAGTCAACAATCAGCTTCTTGGTTTTGGTGACACTGAGTGCAAGGTAGTTGTTGGTGAAGCATTCAGCCAAGTTTTCAATCTCCATTTTTTTCATACAATTCACTACCATGGAATTGTTTCAGATTTACCACTTGTACTGTATCTCACTTGTACTATGTACAAGTAGTTTATTGGTCTACTCACAAAACAAACTTCATAACTGCATTTTCAATATGTGTAACAATAAACTTGAGTGATCTCAAATGCATTTTTGAAATAATGGAACATACATCCAAAGTTATAACAAAAATAAACTGCCCTATTCCAAAGGGGATTGTGAAAAGCTCATTGTTTGCTCAAGATTTTAGCATCTGCGCTTCTCAATAAAATCTTTGTTTGTGCTTGGTATTTGGAGATTAGCAAGGCTGGACCCTAAAGACCTTTAATGAATAACAATGCTACTGTCACTGTAGGCCAAGTTATTGCCAGTTGTGTACACAAATTCATATTGACTATTCTAATTGTACTTGAACTGCCAAATCCCCAAACTGGTGCTATTAAAAATGGCCCTGACAGATTTCAGGAATCTGGCAGGGAAAATGCAAATTTTGTGCTTAGAGATGAAATGTGGAGCAAGGGATGCAGCATATTAGGATTAACTGCAGGGATTCTGTGATCTTATTCGTCACCCAGAATCTAGGATACTGGTGTGCATTTGTTTTAAGGCTTTGCTTTAAGCTTGATGGGCTTGACCTGTAAATGGATCAGATCTGTTCAAAAGATGTGCTCAGATATCCAACAGTTGCAGTGATATCAAACTGATAGGGAAAAATGGAAATGAGGCTTCTGCAAAATGATTCCCTCTATTTTGTCAAAAAAAAACCAAATGCATTGCTCCATGGAGAAGGAAAAGAAGCATTTACTGTACATTATGTCTCTCTGCAGTTATTAAAGTTACATAGAACATCATATATTACAGTACAGGATCTTTAGTCAATGATATTGCACCAACCAATACAAATTCACACAACGGTCTCATCCTTTCCAACCATGGACTAAAGATAGACAAGTCTCCCTGACCGGTTGAGGCCCACTCATAGGTTCAGAAGGAGGTGGCTTTGGAGATTGTGGAGGCAATGGAATTAATTTTCCAGAAATTGGAAGGTTGCAAATGTAGAGCCACCATTTAAGAAAGGAAGGAGGCAGAAAAAGGAAGTTTATAGGCCTATTAGTCTGATGTCAGTAGTTGGAAAGTTATTGGATTTGATCCTCAAGAATAAGTTTATGAAATACCTCTAGGTGTATGACATGATAGAACCAAGCCAACATGGTTTCATGAAGGGAAGATCCTGTCTGACCAACCTAATGGAATTTTTGAGAAAATCTCAAGTAGGATGGACAAGGGAGAGGATTTGGATGTTGTGTATTTGGATTTTGAAAAGGTGCTGCACAAGAGGCTGCTGAATAAGATGAGAGCTCATGGAATTACAGGAAAGATAATAGATTGGTGGAAATATTGGCTGATAGACAGGAATCAAAGGGTGGGAATAAAGGGATCCTGTTCTGGTTACTAGTGGCATTCCACAAGGGTTGATGTTGGGGTTGTTTCTTTTTACAATGTATATTGATGATTTAGATTATGGATTAAATGATTTTGTGGTGAAGTTTGTCGATGACACCAAGATAAGTGGTGGAGTAGGAAGTGTTGAAGAAACAGAAAGGTTGCAGAGAGACTTGGACAGCTTAGGAGAGTGGGCAAAGAAATGGCAGATGAGATACAATGTTGAGAAATTCATGGTTGTACATTTTGGAAGAAGAAAAACAGGCAGATTATTATTTGGATGGGGAGAAAATTCAAAATTCAGAAGTGCAAATGGACTTGGGTCCTCATGCAGGAAAACCTAAAGTTTAACCAACAGGTTAGATCAGCATCAAAGAAAGCAAATACTAATTTGGCATTAATTTCAAGAGGAATAATGTATAAGAGTAAAGAGGTGTTGATGAGGATCTATGGGGCACTGCTAAGACCTCATTTGGAGTAGTGAGCAGTTTTGTGCCCCTTAGAAGGGATGTAATGATATTAAAAAGAGTAGAGAAGATTTACAAAGATCATTCCTGACATGGAAAGGATAATATACGAGAAAACAGCAGTTCTTGGACTGTATTGGACAGAGTATATGTGAATAAGATCTTTCCCTTGGTTGGCAAGTCCAGGACAAGAGGGCACAATCTTCAGATTAGAAGGCACCATTTAAAACAGATGAGGAAAAATTTCTTTAGCCAAAGGGTCATGGATTTGTGGAATTTGTGCCACATACAGCTGTGGAGGCTGATCATTGGGGAAGTTTAAGGAAGAGGTTGATAGAGGACAAATTAATCAGGGTTTCAAGGGATATGGGAAAAGGCTAGAACTTAGATTTAGATGTGAGAATGGTTTAACTCAAGGTGGAGTTGTGAAGCAGACTCAATGGGTCAAATGCCTACTTCTTTTCCTTGTGAACCATACACCCCTAACTCTCTATTTTACTTAGAACCATGTGGCTCTCAGTCTTTTAAATGTCCTTATTATGCCAGCCTCCACCATCACCCCAGTAATGCATTCCAGGCACCCACCATTTTCTGTGTTTAAAAACTTGCCTCTGCCATCTTCTCCAAACTCAACTTCACTCAC
Source organism: Narcine bancroftii (assembly GCF_036971445.1). Classification (NCBI taxonomy): domain Eukaryota; kingdom Metazoa; phylum Chordata; class Chondrichthyes; order Torpediniformes; family Narcinidae; genus Narcine; species Narcine bancroftii. Next base: position 34,939,040 of record NC_091469.1, on the reverse strand, counting down.
CTTAAACTGTTCTCCTCTGGTACTTGCCATTGTTGCCCTGATGGGAAAAAAAAAGGTCTGGCTGTCCACCTTATCTCTACCTCCAATTTTTTTTTACCTCTCAATTCCTCACCCCAAAGCACTAGCTCTGTCAACCTTGCTTCATAAGACATGCTGTCCAATCCAGACAACAAAGTAAATCTCCTATGCATCCTTTCTAAAGCTCCTACATCCTTGTTACCAGAACTACACACAATATTCCAAGTGATGTCTAATCAGAATTTTCTATAGCTGCAACATTACCTCGGGTCTGAACTCAATCCTTCTAATAATAAAGGCCAGCACACTGCATGCCTTTTTAACCACCCTATGAACTTGTGCGGCAACCTTAAAGGATGTATGAACTTGAACTCCAAGATCCTTTTGTTTGGTGCATGATTAAAAATATGGCCATTAATCAAACATTCCACCCTCCAGTTTGACCTTCCACTTCACACATATCCAGACCGAATTTCATCTTACATCTCAGCCTGATGTTTCAAATTGGAGATCCTTAATTTTGATGTTTTTTTTTTTAAATTTCAGACTGACTTTTTATTTATTATGTGTTATTTGAAATGGAGAAAGGTTGATAGTGTTTCTTTGACATTTCAAATTTGTTCAGTACTTGAGTCCAATAGGGCTACATAGAGTTAAATGATGGTGTGGCAATTAAATTTAACAAACGAATAAACTGAAGGTCTGAATTCATATCCGAGGCCCCAACTTCAAATGCCATAATCCTCAATGCCACACTTTAGCAGGAAAGAGTGAATGAATAAAGCTGACTTATTTAATATAGCTATTTTAGAAGACAAATGATCTGCAATAGGATCTAACCAGCCCCTAAAAAAGAAAAATACACAACAAAATTCATAACTCGTTCATTATTCACCGATATGCCACAGAAGAGGAACTCAGCCAACATTATTTGGTTTGACCTATATGCAACTCTAGACCTGCCAATAACAGAGTCTGAGATGGTCCAGCAAATCATTCATTTCCAAGGCAATTAGCAATGAGAAGTACAAACCTTGATAAGTGGTGCCCAGATCATCACCCACAAATACATTTATATCACAATATGTTCACAACAAGCCAAGTCCCTCGATTTTCATCCATTACTGATCAAGCAGCTCAAGTCTTTATCTGAAATATTTCACTTGTACTCATCCCAGTTCAGTTTACAGAAATCATTTTGTATTTGTTTTATTTGCATGGTTTGTGTTCTAACCTATCAACTGTTCAACACATTTCTTCTTATCTGTGACTTTTTATTGAATGAGCTTTCTGGGATGAGGGCTATACAACCATGCCCCCACCTTTTTAATTCAACCATCTACCTGTTTTTCCTGATTAAGGGCCCAGGCCAAAAACATGGGTTACCCTGTACTTCTGATGGATGCTATGTGACCTGTCGAGTTTCTCCAGCATGTTTGTGCATTGCACTTGACCCCCAGCATCTGCAGATCTTCTCGTTTAATTCATGTTGGACTGAGGCATGTCACAGCCATGGTAACACCTTCCCACAACTCTATAGCCTGGTCTGTTGCACCAAGGGCAGGTGCCATCTGAGACTTGAATAGATGCCAAGTGATCAATTTAATCCTTTAAATTTAAGATCTCAAAAAGAAAGAACGAGGAATCTCATGGAGTCAAATCAAATACAGGAGAGGAGATGGAGAAGAGGCATTGAATTAAGAAATAGAGATAGAAAGGGAAAGTTGCAACCCTGGTGTCAGTTTTAATTTGTTTACTATCACAGAAATTATGCTACGACACACTTCATCTGCCTGGAAAGAATAGAAATATTCCTTACCGGACTTAAATTTGTATTCTTTGGTAATGGTTGGAGACTAATTGCTGGTTAGATCCTGTTACGGATAGTTTGTCTTCCAAAATAGCTACATTAAATAAGTCAGCTTTATTCATTCACTCTTTCGTGCTAAAGATTGAGGATATAACATTATCTCCATCCCAATGATAAGGAATACTATTTTTTCTCCAAGGTTCATCATATGTATTCATGGATAGATTTTTAAGAAACTGATAAACAACTTGATTCCATTAATCTATGTATGAAAATATGAGTCTATTGTAATTTTAGACCATGCTCTGGGATCTTTCCTGATTTACCTCAATCTGACAGACACTGGTGTTTTAATTTTATTTTACTATCCAATCCAGACATTTTTTTTTAATTTATGAAGGAACAGATTATATTTTTTCTTTAAGATCAATTCCTCCAGAGATTAAGTGTTTGTTCTCCCTCCAGTCATGAGCTTTTTATTCCTGCTACGGACTGTCCTTAATTAGCTGATGATGGTCCAAACATAGGATAGCTATCTTTCAGAAATCCTTCAAATAATTTAAATATCACTGACACCAGGTTCACTGGCCTATAATTTCCTAGTTTACTTTTGGATCCCTTCTTAAGCATTGGGACAACATGAGCTACTCTCCAATCTTACGCTACCTCTCCCGTGACCAAGGACATTTTTAATATATCCACCAGGAACCCTGTAGTTTCTGCATTTGCATCCCTCAAGGTGCAGGGAATATTACATCTGGTCCAGGGGATTTGTCTACCTTCATTTGTTGCAAGGTAGCAAGTACATCCTTCTCCTGAACTCCACATGTTCCATGACACTTCTATTTGTTTCCCTTCCTTCGTTATGCCATCTCAAGATCTCCCACATTTCACAAGGCTCCATACATGTTGACCACTAATTGTCTAGGGTTCCAATATCATCCCTATCATTTTTTTTAAATATAGTTGTAGAAACCCTTTTGATTTTCCTTCACATTATCTGCCAAAACACTTCCATGCCTTAATAATTTCTTTCTTAATCATTCTTACATTTTTTTATATTCATGTTGCCTATTCTGCATATAGAGCCCCTTCCTTTTCTTAAGCAGCTCTCCAATACCCTTTGAAAACCAAGGTTCCCTATGTCTGTTAACTTTGCCCTTATTCCTGGTAGGAGCATGCATTCTCAGCACTCTCAAAATTTCATCCTTCACAGTCTCCCACCTGCTCGATGCATCCTTGCAAAGACTTAATCCAATTGACTCTTCTGTGATCCTTCCTCATTTCCTCAAAATTGGTCTGTCTCCAATTCAGAACCTTCTTCTCCATGAAACTAATGATATTATAAAATGTTTGCCTACGCACAATTCTGCCACCTGACCTGCTTAGTTCCCTAAAAGATCAAGTATTACATCTCATCTTGCAAGTACCCTTACATATTGATGTAAAAAATTTTCCTGTACACGTTTGACAAACTCCAACCCATCCAGTCCTTTCACCATATGAGAGGTCCCAGTCTATGTGTGGAAAGTTAAAATTCTCCTTATATTACAACTTTGTTTCTTACACTGGTCTAAACCTCCCTACAGATTTGCTGCTCCAATTCTCTCTAACTATTGGGTGGTCTATAATACAACCCCATTAGCATGCTCATGCCCTTCCCATCCACCCATATGGCCTCCGTAGTCAAGCCCTCTGGGCTGTCCTGTTTAAGCACAGCTATGATATTTTCTGACTAGCAAAGCCACTCCTCCTCCTTTCATCCCTTCCCCTCTATCATATCTGAAACAACAGAACCCTGGAACATTGAGCTGACAGTCCTGCCCATCCTGCAACCAAGTCTCACTAATAGTAATAATGTCATAAAGCCACATGGAAATCCCAACTCCAAGATCATCTGCCTTACCAACAATACTCATTGCATTGAAATAGATGCAGGTGAGAGCATTTCATTCCTGTACAACCATCTTTACATGCAGTCCTTGCACGACTCCCATCATCCTCCACCTTACTACCTGCTCTAGCACTCTGGTTTACCTCTCCCTGCAAATCTAATTTACACCCCACCCCACCCGATGCAGCACTAGCAAAGCTACCAACAAGGATATTAGTTTCCCCCCACCCCCTCCAGTTCAGGTGCAAACAGTTCCTCCAAAACAAGTCTCACCTTCCTTGGAAGGGCACTCAATTATCTAGAAACCTGAAGCCCTCCCTCCTGCACCATCTCTTTAGCCGTGTGTTAAGCTGGATTATCTGTGTTTCTCACCTTACTAGCACAGGTAGCAATCCTAAGATTACAACCCCAGAGGTCCTTTCCTTCAACTTTGCTCCTAGATCTCTAGGCTCTCCTATCAGGACCTCCTCACCCTTCCTGCCCACATCATTAGTCCCTACACAAACTATGACATGTTGTTGCTCATCCTCCCTTCTAAGAATCAGGAACATGCAATCAGAGATATCACAGACCCTGGCACCATGGCAGCAACAAACCATCCAGGAAAATCAATATATCACACAGAATCTCTTGTCTGTCCCCCAAACTATCAAATCCCTATCACAACTGCATCCCTCTCTGCCCTTCTGAGTTGAGGGTCCAGTCCCAGAGACTCAACTACTATAACTTTTCCTTGGTAAATCATCCCCACCAAACAGCATTCAAAATAATATACCTATTGTTATCAGGAATAGCCACACAGATACCCTACTCTCTCTGCTGCTTCTTCTTACCTCTCTTGAGAGCCACCCAGCTGCTGTCCTCCCTACACTTAAGGCTAATTACCTCCCTGAAGCTATTATCTATCACAACCTCTGCTTCCCAAGTGTTCCTGAGTTCACGCCACCCACCGCCAGATGCACTTCTTGCAGATGTAGTCATCAGGGACACTTGTGCTACCCCTGACTTCCCACACCCTGCAATCAGAACATTTCACTGCCCTAACTTCTGGCTCCATAACTTAATTCTTACAATAATCACAATAAACTTTTTTAAAAATTATCACTCTTACCTTTTGAGGAAAAAGCTCTCTGCCTCAGTTGTTAGTCAACAAAGCCACTACCTCAACACCTCACTAAACTTCTCCAATAGCTGCCCCTCTTTTACTACTCTCTACCTGTTAACTCAGTTGCTTTCTAGCCCTAATCAATTGTTTAAATTGAATACACCCATAATCAGCTAATCTCTCACACACTCATAGCTACAATTTAAAGTTGTGCACAGAGCTTATATGTCAAAAGTTAAATTAGCTTGTACTTAATCTAATATTAGGTCTTATTGTGACAAATGCAAGAATGAGGATGGTTTACATATGTTCTAGTCTTGTTTGACCCTTGTCAAATTCTGGGAAGAGGTCTTCATTATTTTATCAATAATTTTTGATGTAAACCTAACACCAGGTCCTTTAATGGCCTTGTTGGGGATGGTTGAACAGAAGGTAGTGAAATTGTTTGCATCTCAATGCCTTTGCATCTCTTGATGCAAGATGTGATATTATGATCAGATGGGAAGATGCTGTCCCACCCACTCATAATCAATGGTTACATGATATGATGTCATTTCTAACTTTGGAGAAAAGTAGATGTTCAACAAGGGTTTTAAATTTATTTTTTTCCAATCTTTGAAGCTCCTTTTTGAATTATTTTAATTACATTTAGTGGTAATGATAATTAAATAATCTGGTTCTTATGAATCTGCATTTCTTTTAATTTTACTTTATATTTGTCATGCAATTTTGAAATGGTTTGTGGTTTGGATAATAAAGTTATTTTTTTATTATTTTTGTTTTTTTTTTCTTATCTTTTCTACTTTATCTTTGAATTAATAATGTTGCGTAATGAAAAATATTTTCTGTTACAGTGAGTTTGCTAACTTTGTTACAGTTGTTTCATGTTATGCATCATTCCTTTTTTATGTATTCCTATATAAAAAATATTGAAAAAGGAAGGAACAGAAATCAGTACAAAAAAACCTTATTAGTGTTTTCATGAATGGATGTATGGCCTACTCCCAATATTCCATTTCAACCTACAGCTGTCTAATAGATTATGTGAAGATTAATGTAAACATAAAAAACTGAATTAGTGAAGTTCAATTCACTAAGGTCTCTGTAACTTTTCATTGTTAACTTTACACTCAAAATACTAACAGTTAAAAAAATAAGTAAATTATAAACTTTAATGGGTGTTGTAATTTTTCTTGCATAATAGTGAACCCTCAGGGACTGTATTGTATGACTTCTAACCAGCACTGAAGCCTAATGCTCCAGTTGAGTTTTTTTTCCTAAACATTATGAATCTGCTCCATATACTTAATTTTGAGATGCCTTTGTTACTGTATTATTTTAATAATTCCATACATGTAAAAAGCAAATCTGAAGGCTTTGTATCTTAATGCAAGAAGCATTCAGAACAAGGTAGAAGAATTAGCTGTGGAAATTGAGATAAACAAATATGATTTGATTGGGATTACAGAAACATGGCTGCAAGGTGGGCAAGCCTGGGAACTTAACATCCCGGGGTTAATGATATTTAGGAGGGATCGGCAAGAAAGAAAAGGGGGTGGGGTAGTATTGATGGTGAGAGAAGGGACCGACACGATTGACTGAAAGAATAGCAACTCGGAAGATGCGGAATCTATATGGGTAGAACTGAGGAATAGCAAGGGGCAGAAAACGTTAGTGGGGGTGGTATATAGGCCTCCAAATAGTAGTGTGGAGGTGAGGGAAGGCATTAAAAGAGAAATTAGAAAAGCATGCAATAAGGGAACAGCTGTCATCATGGGAGACTTTAATTTGCATATAGATTGGACTAGTCAAATTAGTAAAAGTACTGAGGAGGAGGAATTCCTTGAATGTTTACGGGACGGTTATCTAGACCAATATGTCGAGGAACCAACTCAGGAACAGGCCATTTTAGATTGGGTATTATGCAATGATAAGGGGCTAATCAACAATCTTGTTGTTCGAGGCCATTTGGGTAGGAGCGATCACAATGTGATCGAATTCTCACTCGACATGGAGAGTGATGAAATTAAAACCGAGACTAAGGTCCTGAATTTAAATAAAGGGAATTATGATGGTATGAGACGGGAGCTGAGTAAGATTCATTGGGTGGTGTTTATGGGGGAGTTGACTGTGGATAGACAATGGAAAGCATTCACAGATCTAATGGAGAAATTGCAAAAATCATTTATACCGGTTTGGCATAAAAATAAACCAAAAAAGGTGACTCAACCGGGGAAAACAAGGGAAATTAGAGACAGCATTAGGTCCAAAGAGAGAGCATATCAATTGGCCAAAAAAAATACCACAACCGAAGACTGGGAGCAGTTCAAGATGCAGCAAAGGAGGACAAAGGGATTAATCAAGAGAGCAAAAATAAATTATGAAAGTAAGCTTGCGGCAAATATAAAAACCGACTGCAAAAGCTTTTATAAATATGTCAAGAGGAAAAGGTTGGTGAAATCCAGAGTAGGTCCTTTGCAGTCGGAATCAGGGGAATATATAATGGGGAATAAGGAAATGGCAGACCAATTAAATTCTTACTTTAGTTCTGTTTTCACAAGCGAGGATACAAATAACCTCCCAAGGATGTTGGGAAACATAGAGACTAATGCAAGGGAGGAACTGAAAGAAGTCAGTATTTCTAACGACATGCACTTGGCGAAATTGATGGGATTGAAGGCAGATAAATCCCAAGGGCCTGATAATCTACATCCTAGGGTACTTAAGGAAGTGGCCATTTAGATAGCAGATGCTTTAACAATTATTTTCCAGAACTCGATAGACTCAGGATCAGTACCCATAGATTGGAGGGTAGCTAATGTTAATCCACCATTTAAAAAGGAAGGTAGAGAAAAAACGGGGAATTATAGGCCGGTGAGCCTTACATCAGTAGTGGGAAAAATGATGGAATCCATTATTAAAGATGTAATAGCGGAGCATATGACTAGCAGAGAAGGGATCGGACAGAGTCAGCATGGATTTACAAAAGGTAAATCGTGCTTGACAAATTTATTGGAATTCTTTGAGATGGTGACAGGTAAAATAGATAGGGGAGAGCCAATGGATGCGGTGTACCTGGACTTCCAAAAGGCCTTTGATAAGGTCCCGCATAAATGACTGGCTTACAAAATCAAGGCTCATGGGATTGGGGGCAAAGTATTGATGTGGATTGAGAACTGGCTGGCAGGTAGAAGACAGAGAATTGGGATAAATGGCTCGTTTTCTGAGTGGCAGGTGGTGACCAGTGGAGTGCCACAGGGATCTGTACTGGGACCCCAGCTGTTCACAATTTACATTAATGATCTGGATGAGGGGATTGGATGTAATATCTCCAAATTTGCAGATGACACTAAGCTAGGTGTGGTTGTGTGCACGGAAGAGGGGGTCAGGAAGCTCCAGTGTGATTTGGATAAATTGAGGGACTGAGCAGGTACATGGCAAATGCACTACAATGTGGATAAATGTGAGGTTATCCACTTTGGTAATACAAACCGGAGGACAGATTACTATTTGAATGGCAATAGATTAAGAGATGGGGAAATGCAGAGAGACCTAGGGGTACTTGTACACCAGTCTCTGAAGGCGAGCATGCAGGTACAGCAGGCGGTTAAAAAGGCAAATGGTATATTGGCCTTCATATCAAGAGGGTTTGAGTATAGGAACAAGGATACCTTACTGCAGTTGTACAGGGCCTTGGTGAGACCCCACCTGGAGTATTGTGTGCAGTTTTGGTCACCTTATCTAAGGAAGGATGTTCTTGCAATGGAGGGAGTGCAGAGGCGATTCACCAGGCTGATACCTAGAATGGCAGGAATGACTTATGAGGAAAGATTGCGGAAATTGGGATTGTACTCGCTGGAGTTTAGAAGATTGAGAGGGGATCTCATAGAGACATATAAAATTCTGGCAGGACTGGACAGAATGGATGCAGATGGGATGTTTCCAATGATGGGAAAATCCAGAACCCGGGGCCATGGTTTGAGGATAATAGGCAAACCATTTAGGACCGAGATGAGGAGGAATTTCTTTACCCAGAGGGTGGTGAATCTGTGGAATTCATTGCCACAGAGGGCAGTAGAGGCAGTTTCATTAAATATATTTAAGAGGGAGTTAGATCTATTTCTTCAGTATAAGGGTATTAAAGGTTACGGAGAGAAGGCGGGGATGGGGAACTGAACTTTAAGATCAGCCATGATCTCGTTGAATGGTGGAGCAGGCTCAAGGGGTCGAATGACCTACTCCTGCTCCTATCTTCTATGTTTCTATGTAATAAATAAACCATTATACAAAAACAACAAATTTTTAAATTTAAGAAATTTAAAGAAAATTCTTTGCATTATCCCATCCCATTCCTTTCCTCTACCAACACCTTACCCCCAAAATAATAAATAAATAAATAAAGATGAATGGATATATATATATATATATATATATATATATATATATCTGTGTGTGTGTGTGTGTAAAGAATATATAAAATAAGAAAGGAAAAAATAATGGCATCATAGACTGCTTGAAGGATCGCTTACAAAAACACTGAACTCCAACAAAGTTTGTTTGGGGAAGAAGATTGACACAGGACATAAGAGGCTGGAAAAACATGTCTACATATTTATACCTAAAATTTGCATATACAGGCTCTAAATTCAGAATAATATACCATATTTATTTCTCAAGTTTTATGTGATTTTCTTTAAAGGGATACAGCTTTGAATTTCTGCATCCCATCTTCCTGTGCCTAATATTTCCAAGCCATTGTAATATATTTTCTTGCTACTGCTAATGCTATTTTAACAAATTTTGCTTTGTATGTTGATAATTTAAACTTAGGTCATGTTTCATCTATATTCCCCAATAGGAATAAATCCATGTTTTGTGGAAATAGAATGCCTATAACTTATTCTAAAAAAAATGCTGAAATCCACTCAAAAAGTTGTTACTGTGGGGAGGGTGACGTTACGCTGATGGAGCAGTGGCTGGAGAAGAATAGCCCTCCGCAGAAAAAAGAAAAGAAGAAAAAAACAAAGCTGGACAGAATAAACATAGAAGGCCTGATAAATAAAGAAAGCAAGAAAACCCAAGAGATGTCACTAAAAAAGGAAAAGACCAGAGAGACAGATAAAGAAGAAGGCAGGAAAACAGCAGAAAAAAAAGAGGTAGGCCTTACCTTAAAAAAGAACGTCCAATCCCCAAAGCTGTTGGACACCCAGCTGGGCAACAGCCCTCCTCGGATCGAACTACAAAAAAGGCTCACTGAGCCATACAAAGATGCACATAACAAAAAAGACACTGATGGGAGGGGGGCCCAGCAATGGGACAAAAATGAACTGTCAGAAAGAATCAGGCAGATGACATCATGGCAAGAAGAGGTGAACAGAAGACAAGAGAAGGAGTTAGAGAGAGAAGAAAAAGAAAATAAAGACTTGCACGAAAAATAGGAAGGTAAAAAAGATAAACAGTTAATAGATAGAGAATATTTTGATGAATAAATGAAGACATTAAAGACATTTTAATAACATAATTTAACACAATAAAAATAAAAATGGTAAAAGCAGAAGATAGAATGCAAAAACTAGAGCTGGCCATAGCAGATATAGGAAAAAGAACAGATGAAGTGGAAGAAAGTCAGACAGCTGTGGAATTAGAAATGAATGAACTAAAAGAAGAGCTGAAAGACAAAGAAATTAAAGAGATACAAGATTTGTTATTTCAAAAAAATGATGTGTTAGAGAATTATAGCAAATGAAACAATATAAAAACAGTAGGCATACAAGAAGGCATAGAAGGATCAGACATAAAGGGATTCATAAAAAGATGGATCCCACAAGTCTTGGAAGCAGAAGAATGACAAGACAGAATAGAAATTGAAAGAGCACCAAAACCTTATTCAAACCAAAAACCATGTTCCATAATAATAAAGTTACTAAGACACAACAGAATAGAAATTTACTAAGACACAACAGAATAGAAATTGAAAGAGCACCAAAACCTTATTCAAACCAAAAACCATGTTCCATAATAATAAAGTTACTAAGACACATAAAAATATTAAAGTGGGCAAAGGATAAAGTAAAAGAAAATAAACAACCACTGGAATATAAAGGACAAAAAATATTTTTCTATCCAGACATCAGCTTTGAGCTCTTAAAGAAATGGAAATAATTTAACTTTACAAAGCAGACATTATGGAAGGAAGGCTATAATTTTAGTCTACGACATCCAACAATATTAAAAGTATTCATTCCTGGGGAAAGAAATAGACTCTTCTCAGACCCGAAAGATGCCCAACATTTTGCAGAACAATTGCCAAATAGAAACTAATTTTTTTTAAAAGACTATCAAAGCAATGTATACAAATAAATTGTAAAGATAATAATGTAAATATAAAGTTTAAGTTTGAAAAAGATGAGGAGGAAAAATGATAAGGAAAAAAAGCTTTGTTACATTTTTGGAAAATATATAGAGTTTCTCTGGGGAGGGAGGGGGGGGAGGGAGGGAAAAAGAACTGCTACTGCAAAATCTGTTGATGCTTGCAGTTATTACCACAACCCAAATAGATAAGGGAATTGTGGTTGTCTGGCAAGGAGTCAAAGACAACCCAATACAGGGGAAACTATCACTATTTTGGGTAAGGAATATTTTATGTGTTAATTTTAGTAGGCGTTTCTAGGATCATTTGTTTTTTAACTGTATTGTCGTGTATTGAGATGTGCAAAAATAATTTTAAAAAATATTGGAAAAAAGAGATGGAAGAGTTGAGGAGATGAGAGAGAATTGAAAAAAAGAGTATAAGATGGGTACATTAAATTTCATGACTGTAAATAATAATGGAATACACAATCAAATTAAAAGGAAGAGGTTACTGACATTACTAAAAAAAGAGAAAATCGGCATTGCTTTTGTGCAAGAAACACACTTAACTGAGATAGAACACAGTAAATTGAAGAGAGACTGGGTCAGCCATGTAGTGGCATCATCATACAATTCAAAATCCAGGGGAGTAGCTATATTAGTCAACAAAAATCTACCAATCAATATAAAAGAAATAATAACAAATCCAGCAGGTAGATACGTAAGGACAAAGTGCCAGATTTATTCTGAATTTTGGAATTTACTAAACATCTAAGCACCTAAGAAAGACGACCAGCTATTTATGGAAAACATCTTCCTAAAGATAGCAGATACACAGGGACATATCTTGCTTGGATGGGATTTCAACTTCAACCTAGACCCAATGATAGACAAAACTGAGAAGACAATTAACAATAAGAATAAAGTAACTAAATTTATACTAAAAGCAATGCAGGATATGAAGCTAATTAATATATGGAGGAAGCAATGCCAAAAAGAGAGAGAATATTCACACTACTCAAATAGACACAAGACCTTCTAAAGAATAGACATGTTTTGTTATCAGCACAGATCCAAGAAAGAGTTAAAAAATGGAATATAAAGCAAGATTATTATCTGATCACTCTCCCCTGTTATTAATAATTGAATAAGAGGATGTTCCACCAAAGACATATAGATGGAGACTAAATCCTACACTGTAAAAAAGACAAGATTTCAAAGAATATATTGAACAGCAAATTAAAATATACTTTGAGATAAATATGGAATCAGTAAAAGATAAATTCAATTTATGGGATGCAATGAAGGCCTTTATGAGAGGACAAATAATTAGCTATACAACTAAAATTAAAAAGGAGTATAATCGGGAAGTAGATCAGTTGGAGAAAGAGATAACAATCATAGAACAGGAATTAGCAGAAAGAGAAAATACATGTAAATTAGTGAAAAATATAATGAAAACAAATCAAAAATATTATGAACTGGGGGAGAAAACATACAAAATATTGGCCTGGCAACTTAAAATAGAACAAGCTAAAAGAACCATTCTAGAGACAAGGAAAGATGATAAGCACATCAAGTATAATCTATTGGAGATTAATGAAAATGTTTAAAGATTCTATAAACAATTATACCAAACTGAAAATATAGGAAAAAATGACAAAAATTACAAATTTTTATCTAATATTGAACTACCATATCTACAAATAGAAGAACAAAAGAAACTGACAGATCCTTTTAAGACTTAAGAAATATTAATATGCAAGATATATTAATAAAACTACCAAACAATAAAACACCTGAAGATAGATTCCCTATAGAGTTTTATAAAGTTTTTAAGGATCTATTGATCCATCCCCTCCTGGAAGTAATAAATCAAGTAGAAGAGACCCAAAACTTACCAGAATCATGTAAAACAACAATAATCACAGTAATTCCGAAAGAGGGAAAAGACCCGCTTGAACCAATATCATACAGACCAGTATCATTATTGAATACAAATTATAAATTCATCGCAAATTTACTAGCAAACAGACTGAATGACTGTGTACTGAAACTAGTAAGGCAAGACTAAACAGGATTTGTTAAAAAAAGACGGGCAGCTGATAATGTTTGTAAACGTATTAATTTAATTCATGCAGCACAAATAAATAAAATGCCATTGGTAGCTGTTACATTAGACGCAGAGAAAGCCTTCAACAGGGTAGAGAGGAACTATTTGTTTAAAGTGTTACAGAAATTTAAACTACCAGAAAAATGTATTAACTGGATTAGAGTATTATATAATGGACCATTATCAAAGGTAGTTAGCAAATAGTTATGTATCAAATCACTTTAAATTAAGCAGGTCAACAAGACAGGGATGCCCATTATCCCCTTCACTGTTCACTTTGGTTATTGAACCATTAGCAGAGTTGATAAGGAAGGAATTTATAATAAAAGGAATAAACATAAAAGAGAAAGAATATAAAATCAGCCTCTTTGCAGATGACATCATAGTATCTTTAACAGAACCAGATAAGTAAAAAAAAACTACATATGCAACTGAAAGAATATAGAGAAATATCAGGGTACAAGATTAACACCAATAAAAGTGAAGTGATGTCAATGAATAAAATTGATTATTTAGAATTTAAAATAGAAACCCTTATTAAATGGCAATCACAGGGAATATGTTACCTTGGTATCAGAATAGATAACAACCTAAAACATTTGTAAAAATTAAACTATTAGCCAATAATTAAAAAATATAGGAAGATTTAGAGAATTGGAAATAACTACCATTAACTTTAATAGGAAGAGTAAACTGTATTCAGATGAATGTGTTCCCATGAGTGCTGTATCTATTCCAAACATTACCAATACCCCTGACAGAAAATTCTTTTGCAAAACTGAAGAAAATAGTAAGAAAATTTTCATGGAAAGGTAAGAAATCAAGAATACCACTAGAAAAATTAACATGGAGTTACAAACAAGGAGGGTTATAGCTACCAAACTTCAGAAATTACTACAGAGTGGCATAGTTAAGGTACTTATCAGAGAGGAGAAAAACCGGACTGGACTAAGATGGAATTAGAAAATTGGGAGAAAATATCCTGGAACACATACTTTATAAATGGGATGAAAAATTGGTGCAATATATAACAATTCACCAGTACTACATCACATACTTAAATTATGGAAAAGAGTATATCTGGAAGAATAAAAGATAAATTTATCAAATTCCAAAAATGATATTAACACAAAACCCATTAATCCCCTTTACAATAGATAATTTATTTTTCAAGGAATAGGAATCAAGAAAATAGAAGATTGCTTTTTGGGAACTAATTTATTAATATTTTAGCAATTAAAAGATAAATATGGAATAACACAAGGTGCAATGTTTACATATTACCAACTGAAAACTTATTTAAAAGATAAACTGGAAAATAGCTTGAGATTACCAGAAAGTAGCAACTATGAATATTTAATCACAGATGTAATGATAATTTAAAAAATTATTGCCAACATGTACATCAAATTTCAATATAAGAAGAGGATGAAATAAGGTATAAACCAAAATAAAGTTGGGAAAAAGATTTAAACACAGAGATAAAGAATGAAGCATGGGAGAAGTTATGTATAGTGTTACAGAGTTCTGTGTTGTGTATTGGCCTATGTGTTGTGTGGTTTTATGTTAAAAAGTGACAGTTTGCCTTAGAGAGCCAAGGTGAAGGTGGACTGCTGAGAGAGTGGGAGCATGTGCATAAAATGAAAAAAATGTCTGAACTTGGATAATAAACCATCTCTGGGTGGTGCTGTGGAGTGGAAGAAGGCCCAGAGTACGAGTCATGGTCTGGAGGACAGTTTAGAATGTTGAGATTTCAAAAAGGATGAACATTCCGAAGGCAGCCAGAAGGATCCGGATCAACCCAATGGTTCATCTCTCTGCAAGTAACACAAGACAACTTTGAATTTTGTGCTCTCTCTCTCTCAAAAATTTTTTGGCTTCAGTTTACCAAACAAACTGAATTTTGTTTATGATCTTTGCTTCGGTTGAGATCGAAGTTTTGTGAGTCTTGTGTGTTTTGTGTCTAAGTTTTTCTGTGAGCTGGTTGGAAGTGTAGCTTAGACTTTGATTACGTATGTTATATTTAGGCTGGGGAATTTATTAGTTTTACACTGTTATAGAGATTTGCAAGGTAACCAGTGGGCATGTATAAAAGGGGGGATTTTGAATTAAAGTTTGAAGATGAATTTTTGTTAATAAAGTAATTGTTCATTTTTACCCCTGTGTGATATGCCTTCTTTGTGGTTGCTGGTTTGATCTTGTAACAATAGGAACAATGAGGAACACGATAAATAATAGATTATGTATGATTCAATATAAATGGCTACACAGATTATATATTACGCATTAGAAATTAAAAGAGTGGTACCCAACACCATCAGATAGATGTTTTTGTTGTAAACAAGAGACTGGAACAACATTACATGCAAGTTGGACATGTTCAAAAGTCAACACTTTCTGGAAAGATCTAAACTTAATATTAAATAAAATCACAAAAAAATAATATACCAAAAGATCCAAAAATTCTTCTGTTAAATAATATAAGAGACAAAAATTAGGATTAAAATTAGACAGAGCCCAAATAAAATTTATTATGATACCACTAGCAGTAGCAAAAAAATGTATTATGACAACCTGGAAAATGGAAGCAAACCGTAAAAAAAAACAGTGGTATACAGAAATAAGCAAGTGTATTCCATTAGAAAAAATTACATACAATCTGAAAGACAAGTGTACATTATTCAAACAAATTTGGGAACCATTCACAAAATGTGTCAGAGAATGTCAACCACATACCTCTGTCTCTTAAAACAACATAATTACGAGCACAATAAGATTTCAATATGTGAAAGTGGACAATATGACTTTTTTTCTTTTTTGCATTTTGTTATTTCTTTGTTTTATGTGTTTTATTATTTATTGATTTTTGAAGAGGGGTTGGGAAGGGGAGAGGGATGAAAGGGGAGAAAAATAAGAAATGTCACTATGTATATATTGATGATGATCATTTGTGGATGTCGTTATTGATATGACTCATAGTGCAAGAAATTTTAAAAAATAAAAATTTCTTACCGTGGGACATGACCAAGTTGAATGCAAAAAGTAGTTATTTCTTCACCACACCTAAAACATTGATCTGATAAATCTGATTTCATTCTGTTCAATTTTTGTGCCATCAAATATAACTAATGTAAAAAAATTATATTGAGCTAATCTATAATCTGACAGAGATCCAACCATCTTTGCTCATTGATTGTAATATTCAAATCTAACTCCCATTGCTGTCTAGATTTATGGACTCCCTGTTTAATAGTTCCTGTTTGCAATAAAAGATTAAATAATTTTAAACTAAATAGATTAAATAAACTACTGTATGCAGGTGTGCCATTCTTAGCTCAGCTGCAAAGTTGGATTATAGTGCCTTTCTTGACTAAATTCCATAGAAGAATCAGGACTTGATAATTTTTTCCATTTCTGCAGTGAGGTACGAGAAGCTTTGATTCATAGAATCAAGGAATTGCAATGCACCAGGAGGAATCTCTCAACTGATCCAACAATTCAGAAAAGTTTATTAATTAGTCTCACAGACCTATGCTCCCTCCAGAATTTTGCACTGTAAATTTAAAAAAAAATCTAATTTACCATCAGAAATCTTAAAAAAAAACATGGCTTTATTATTTCATATCCCTAGAAGCAAAATTGTTTCGAAGTAACCTCATGCATGGCAATTGCAAATGCAAGAGCAGTGAATCAACTCTGAATTGATTTAATTTATTTTATTTTGTTTTAGCTCGAGGTCTGTGATTTTATCAAGTGAGTTGGAAAAGAAACCTGTGGTTTATCAAATCATTTTGGCAGATAACATTCACTTCCCTGGTGAAGTTTACACTACAGGTGCATTCTGATAATCTTTTGAAAGCAGGCTGACCAAATCCAAGAGCAGATCCCACCAGAGCTTTATCCATTTAGCATTTGAGAATCTTAAACCCGTTCCTGGCTTTTTTTATAAACAAGGTGCTACTGTTCTCCAGTGTATTTTTAATGATGTATGTGCCACCATGGACTGTTTATCACAATCCATGTCAATAATGTGCAGATTTTGCTTTAGTTTTGTTTGGCATTACCAAAAAATGTGCTGAAAATCATCCCACTGAAATGAATTCTAAAATATTGATGCACATGCCATTTCTTACAAGGTCACAGGGAACAACTATTCTTAGGTGAATTATATACTCCTGTGCTCCACAATTCTTGAAATGTCTTTGCAATAAGATCTCCAAGTTCAAATTTATTGACAAGAGTACCTACATGACATCACATACAACCCTGAAATTCTTTTTCCTGGTGGGCCAGACAGAAATTTATACTTATTGGTAACTGTAAACTGTACACAAGAAAGAAATGTATACAAAATAAATAAATGTAAAGAAAAGAAAAATGTAAACACACTGACTGAAAATACAGAAATATAAATATTCAATAATAAATAATGTACAAAGTATGGGTCCTTTAAATGAGTCTTTGAATGAGTCTGCTGTTTAGAATTCTGATGGTTGAGGAGTCGTAAAACGGTTGCTGAACCTGGTGGTATGAGTCCTGTAGCACCTAAACCTCCTTCCTGATGGCTGCTGTAAAAACAGTGTGTCTCCTGGGTGGTCTGGATCCTTGATAATTGCTGCTACTCTCTGACTACAGCATTCCATCCAAATGTTCTCGATGGTGGGGAGAGTTTTGCTTGTGATGTACTGGGCTGTGCCCACTGCCTTTTGCAGGGCTTTCCACTCAAAGCTATTGATGCCCCCATACCAGGCCATAATGCAGCCAGTCAGCACACTTTCCAAGACACAGCAGTAGAAGTTTGCCAAGGTTTATGATGACATACCAAACCTCCACAAACTCCTAAAGAAGTACAGGCATTAAAATGCTTCCTTCATGATGGCATAAATATTATGGATCCATGAAATGTCCTCCAAGATATTGACACCCAGGGATTTAAAGTTGCTCATCTTCTCCATGTCTGAACCCCCAATGATTACTGGATTGTCTACCTCTGGTTTTCCTTTTGTAAAGTTTATAATCAGCTCCTTGGAGTTGGTAATGTTGAATGAAAGTTGCGTTAGTGCACCATTCAGCCAAGTTTTCAATCTCTCTCCAGTGTGCTGACTCCGCCCACTTTTGTACTGCTATTACAGTGGTGTCATCAGCAAATTTGTACAGGTAGACAATCTTTTATCTGGAACCCTTGGGGGACAGTGTGTTCCAAATTTTGGATTTTTCTGGATTTCAGAACAATAGCCAGCTGCCCCAGGTTTAAGCCCACCCGAATTGTGCTGCTGTATCCACCCTCTTCCAGTCATGCTGGCATCTCTCATCCCCTCACCCACCTAAGTCGCACTGCCGTCTCTCCCCCTTGCCCACCCGAGTCATGCTGCCGTCTCTCTCCCTCACCCCACCTAGTCATGCTGCTCTCTCTCTCTCTCTCTCCCTCTCTCTCTCTCTCCCTCTCTCTCTCTCTCTCTCTCTCTCTCTCTCTCTCTCTCTCTCTCTCTCTCTCTCTCTCCCCCTCCACTGTACCAGTACCAGGAAAAAAATGCCAGTCTTTGGAGCTTTCTGGATTTTAGATGTCCGGATAAAGGATTGTCTACCTGTATATGGTGTTGTTGTTGTACCGAGCCATGCAATCATAGGTGTAAAGTGAGTAGAGTAGGGGCTGCGTACACAAGCCTGTGCTGCTCCTGTGCTGATAGAGATTGTGGAGATGTTCTTGCCAATCTACACTTATTGGGATTTGGAGCTGAGGAAATCCAGGATCCACTTGCACAGTGGGGCATTGAGGCCTAGGAGTTTGTGGATTAGTTTTGAAAGGATAATGGTGTTGAATGCCAAACTGTAATTTGCGAACTTTGCAAGCTTTCAAAGACCATATGTGAAATGCAGAATTGTGAGAATGCTTAACAGGAACTGGGCTTCATCTAAATGGGTTTCAGAGCATGAAAACAAAAGATGGAAGTAGGCACTTTTGCAGTCTGGATCCAGAGGAGGACACCAAGGAGGAGGATAACTACAGTCAGATTCTTTTTGCCATATTGTTTCAAAAGAAAGTAGGATACATAAAAACCATGGCGACAGCTCATTCAACAGTGAATATTCCATTACTAGTTTCAGTAGTGACCTTCACAATAGCAGGTAACATGCCACAAATTTTGATGTATAAGTTGTCTGGCAGATAGGTTGACCCCCAACCCCCTCCCCATTTTTACAGCCTCATTTTAATGGTTTTATTATATATCGGGTATATAAGTCGACCCACAACTTTCGGGCTGTCCGGGCCTCTCAGCAACAACCCAAACTTGTTACAACACCTCAATTGCCAAGTAACAAAGTCGTAAATTAAGCAAGCAAATAAAAGTTTTTTTAAAAACTTAGCTTCTGACTAGGAAGATACCAAACAGAGCTGAGTCCAAATCTTCAGTAGCGACTGCAGCTGGAGTCAGTGATGGCAACTCAACTCCTTTCTCAACATCGGGTGTGGTGCCGTCCACATTGAAGAAGTCGCCTCACTGCCCATGGTGCTTGGTGCAGGAACCACAGCTATGTGTTGGCTCCCAGGCTGCAGTGGAGAACTAAGCCTATAGTGCTGGAGTGGCGACTTCAGCCTACTGAGCAGGAGCGGCTAACTCATTCTCCCAGCAGGAGCTGGAAACTTGGCCTACCAGGTAGGAGCAGCAACCCGAGTGGGAGCAGAGACATCATTCTCCTGGTGGGAGCGGGAACTTCGGTCTACTGAGAAGTTTCAGCAATAGCCTACCAAGCATGACCGGCGTCTTCGGGCTCTACAATTGTAGAATTTCTGGGTGGTTTATGGTAGCACCCAGTGGTGGGGAGGTGTCAGGAAGTGGCAGAGTCGATGTTGAGGAGTTGCTTCCAGGGTCGACTTATATGCCAAATCAGCATCCAGCAAATTTTTGAACTGGCATATAAGTTGAGAGATTTTTGAGTGTTTCAAGACAATGTATACGCCAAAATATATGTTAAGTACTGACCATTTAACTCTCATTTAGGCTTTCCACCCAAGTTGGTATACCAGCTGAGGTCCACACAATTTCTTCAGAGCCACAGACACTAATGATCACTTGGCTGCAACTACAAATATTCACTGCACACCAGTTGTCATCCTGAATACACACCAAGCAGACCATTGACATGTTTTGCACAGAGGCATATGATGAATGCAGTGAATTAGCAATCTTATGATTCATTTTCAGCTTCAAGTCGATTGTGTAGCACATAAAACCAAGCCTTACATAATTGAATTTCAAGACAATTCCATAAAAAATAATCTACATAAAACTTTAAGGTGGTAATGTAAAATTAATATTTTGAGACAAATAGAAAAAGTAATGAACCTTTAATACCACTTTTTATGAGTTTTCCCTCCTAAAGTTCCTGTTTATATATGATAAGATGTATTTTATTTTGCTCAGCAGATCTCTTCACTTAGCACAATGTACACTTGTTTAGAAAGTGAATAAATAGAATAGAAGCCGGATCAGGCTGTTTGGCCTCTTGTGTCTGTTTTACCATTCATTAAAGTTCACTGCTGATCTTTTACCACCATGCCACCTTCCTGCACTAAACATTGCATTCCTCAATTCCTCTATGAAATATAAATATATTTACATCTGTCTTCCAAAGTAATGACGACAAGCCCATGCAGTCATCTCAGTGAAAAACAGTGTCTTTTCTCTATCCTAAGTGGCCAACCTTTAAACCAGTGGTCTTAACCTTTTTCTTTCCACTCACATTCCACTTTAAGTATTCCCTATGCCATAGGTGCTCTGTGATTAGCAAGGGATTGTTTAAGGTGGTATGTGGGTGAAAAGAAAAAGTTTGAAAACCACTCTTTAAGTTATACCTAAATGATTCATTATGTGCCCGGTTTCATAACTCCAAAGGAAATGGGCCAATGACAATTTTTCTCAAGCAAAATATTTCAGTAACAAATGGGTCTAGAGCAGTGATTCTCACCCTTCCCTTCCCACCCACATAATACCTTAAGCAATCCTTTACTAATTACAGAGCGCAGATGGCATAGGGAGTACTTAAAATGGTATGTGAGTGGAAAGAAAAAGGTTGAAAACCACTGCCTTAAAATGAGATTCAAATTCTCTTCATGCCAGATAGGGTAAACATCAAATCCACATCTGCCCTGTCAAACTGAAAAAAATACTGTTCATTTTAATGAGATTATCCTACTCTCTTCAGGAAAGAGGACATCCAATCTGATTAACCTCGAGGACAAACCTGTGCTCTGAGGAATTAATCCTGTGAACCTTCACTTCACTCCCTCTGTTGCAAGTATATCCTTTCTTAGGTAGGTATGCAAGATCCTTTCCCAAAATTTCAGATCTTTCCTTGACATGCAACTGAAGCAAAAAAATCATGTGCTCATATCAAACTGCATTGAAGACCAGAACATCATTTAGCTTCCTAATTTATTCCTCTGTCTGCACAATAACTGTCAGAGGCTCACGTACAAGGAGATCCAAGTGCCTCTGAACATCAGTATCTTTCATCATCGTAGATAAATGTAGGCAGGAGCTTGAGGGTTGTACTTGCTGGAATTCAGAAGAATGAGAGTGGTTCAGAAAGAAACGTATAAAATTATGAACCAGATAGAGGCTGGAAAGTTGTTTCCTCTGGTAGGTGAGACATTAAGTTGGGAAAATAGCCTCAAAATTTGAGGGTGCAGTTTTGGGATGGAGACGAGGAAGAGAAGGGTGAATCTGTGGAATTCCCTGCCCAAGGAAGCAATGGAGGCTCTTTCATTAAACACAAATGAACATTCGAACAGATTTTTGTGATGTAGGGGAATTAAGGTTATGGGGAAAAGGCAGGTAAGTGGAGCTGAGTCTATAGCCAGACCAACTTACCAAATGATCTTACCAAATGGCAGAGCAGGCTCAATGGGCCTGATGGCCTACTGCTGCTCCTAGTTCTCATGTCCATATGTTAAATGGTTTGTATTTTTTTGAGTGCAATTATTTCTCATTTCCATATTAATTAAATTATTCCCTTATAATAAATAATTTAATGTTCAAAGTTTAATTTACTGTCATGTACCCAAAATGCATAAATCTTTTGCTCTTGTTTCCTCTGTGAAGGAACAGAAAGAGGCACCACTTGACCAACACCAGAAAGAGAAGTAAAAGGAAGTCCTTTCAGAGACATTGTGTGCCCATTGATCCCACTGTCCGCTGCCTCCTGCACTCTTATAACCTCCAGAGCTGCAAAACCTCATGCTCAATCCAGCAATGAATCCAAGCTGAAGGTGATAGGCTCTATCAATAACCACAGAGTCATAGGTTGTAGGAGACTGCACACAAGACTTTGGCTGGCCCAGATCCAGGTACAGGAAAGGGGGAGGTAACATGACCTTTATGGCCAGGGCAAAAGGGGAAGAGACTTAAGGGATGAGTCATGAGTGGGCGAGCCAGCCTATATATATATATACAGTAACTGGTAGTGGCTATACAATGAAGGAAAGCATATCAGTACAGAAGGCACCAGGAGACTGCAGATACCGGAACCTGAAGCCAAACACAATCAGCTGGAGGAACTCAATGATTCGAGCAACATCAGTGGGAGAAAAAGTCCTGCTGAATTCCTCTACCAGATAGTTTTCGGCACGCCTCTTTGACCCCTGCTTTCAAACCCCCAAAGTAATTAGGAAGCTGTCAGTGATCAAAGTCCTTTGGGATCCCTGTTCATCCTTTGCACCCACATGAATTCTGGACCCAATACCTGGTTACCAGGAGCCGGCCTCCAGAATCTGTGGTATGGCATGAGGCCTTTGGCCGGTGAGCCCCATACTAGAGTCTGGTCTGCTGTTGTGGTTTTCATATCCTGTAAAGTCTACCTCAAGGTTTCTCCTTCTGGGCACCAATCCACTGCTCCCTTGGAGCCCACAGACCTTGAAGTCTGGGCTGGTGAATATGGGCACCATCATCTTGTATGGACCTAGGATTTAAAAACAAAATATTCCATTCCACAGGCAATTTAAACTACATGAGGCCATCAGGTAGCATTAGCCAGGTACTAGGATCCCCTGGATTAACCCTGAAAGACCACAGTCCCAAACCTCCCTGTTCTACATAATCTTGGTTCAGCTTTCCTTCTCAATGTCACAGTTTCAATCTGAGCATGGAGTCAAGGTTGAGACAGTGTGTGGTGATCTGAGGAAGGATGGACATGGGGAATAGCTTTGACTTGTTGATTGAGAATTTGGGTTAGTTAGTTGACTAGTTTGTGGGAGGAATAGGAAGATGTGATAGGTATGAAGATCCAAGATGGAATGGTGCTGGCGATTCAATATTTGATCTTGTTCCACAGAGTTAAGATATTGTGCTGCTATTTAGGTTGTAATTGGTAGCAGTGAAAAGGAATATGGGTAGCTGTCAATAACCATATAGTTATTGTGCACTATAAACTCTTCCATAGTGTGATGCTACATGCAGTGTTGATTTTGGACAAAGCCATTTCTTCAGAGCTGTGCAGAAATTTCAGTGGGAGGAGGAAGATCCATGTGTCCTGGTACATATTGGAAGCAAAGAATATGTAGTCTATGAACAAGGTTCAACTGATAGAGGATCTTTGGTCTACATTAACATGCCAAACTATATAAATAACAATAACAAGCTGAACCAGTGTAAATTGTTACAGAATCAAGCAGCTCAGTGGATGAATGCCTCAACAGGATATTAAGTAATGGCAATGACACTAATTTAAGAGGTGTGATTGAAGCATTTTAAGAAATTGGCTTAAACGTACGATGGTAGAAAACCAGAATTTTAATGAATATTTTAACAAATACACATTGCATTAGTGCTGTAAATGTGCCGAATGTTTGTGCTGTGTACACGTTGCATGGAATACAAGCTTCCATCTCATTAGACCCGGAATGAAATTATAGACTCCAGTGTTTCCCAAATCCAAAAAAACACACTCTTTTATTTATAATTAGAGAACTATTTATAGTATTTACAATGCACTAGGTCCTGAGAGAACTCTTGCGAGCCCTCTCACAAATGTGACTGGATTAATTGATTGATGGCTCAAGTCCCGAAAACTGGTAACACCCACTCCTGGTGACACTCTGTTTAGAGCACCCTAGCACCTCTCCCTTTGAACAGGTTACTCATATGAGTGTAGTTCAGGATCCACTTGGAAGGGCTTCACTGGTCTCTGAACTCTTTGAGATTTCCTTACGGGTTCCAGTGATGTCGAGAGTATCAGCTCCTTTCCGTGTGATGGGTGTGATTTGTGGTTAAAAAAATTAACATGTTACCAAGGGGAAAGTAGGAAGTAAGATGATAAATTATTATTTCTACTGGTCCTGGATGTAAGCATTTGCATGTTCTCCTTGTGTCTCTACAGGTTTGTTCCAGGTGCTTCAGTTTCCTCCCACATTCCAAAGATATACAGGGTTTGAAGGTTAATTGGGAGGCGTGGTCTAGATAGCTAGAAGGACCTGTTACTGTGCTGCATTTGTAAATTAATAAATTAAATTAAAAAGAGGGTAAAATGTAGGAAGGGGCCAATATCTGTCCTTGTCCTGATGGCCTCTATCTAAAATGAGATGACTACAAATAATGTGAGTGAAACAGAGGTTGAGAGCAGGGAGCCACAAACAAAGTTTGGTTGCAATCCTTATGATCTTCCAAAATATTCTAGACTCTAGTATGGTCCCAGTACATTGGAAGCCAACACATATAATGCTTCTGCTCAGAAATTAAGGAGGAAAAAAACCAGAAAACTGTTACTCTGTTAGCTTGTATCAATTTCCAGGATCCATAATGAAGGGAAATATGCAATTAAATATATCTTAACATCACTGGTCAAAATAGCTTCAGAAAGAGAAATTGTATTCACAAATTAATTAAAATTGAGGATGTAGCATAAAAGATTACTACTGTGCAAGGACTTAAGGCAGTGAAAGTGGATAGGGGATTAGTTAACAGAGAATGGAGATTAGGGACAAAGCGGTTCATTTTCAATTTGGGAAACTGTAACTAGTGGAGTGCCTTAGGGAACTGTGCTGACCCATCAACTATTTACCATCCACTTTAGTAACAGAAATGAAATCCCTCAACTGCAATGTAACTAATGTTGCAGACAACTCAAAAGCAAGAGGGAGAGCTGGTTGTGAGGAGGGCACAGGCACTTGTCAGCGGCAGTGCCCAAAATTGCTCGACGAACTCACCAAGTCATGCAGCATCCATGAAATCATGAGACAGTCGATGTTCCTGGCTCAAGTCGAATAAGTTTTAAAGTTCAGAGGAAAATGGGTGATCTTGAACAAAAAAATGCGCATGCCAGTTTTGTGTAATTAAGAAGTCAAATTCAATGTTAGCTTCAGTAGAAATGGGGATAGAATGCTCGCCTTGATGAAGCTGAACAGGACTTCAATCTGGTTGCATCTAGATAATTTTAGGTGGTTTAAGGAAGAATGTATTTTATTTATAAGCTGTGCAATGAGAGTTCACCTGATTATTTCTGTGAAGAGGGTTTTCCCAAAAGGAAAGCTTAAGCAGATTGGTTCTCTATATACTGGGACTTAGGCGAGCATTCAGTGTTTTCATTGAAGAGCAAATGATTTAAATTTAAAATTTACATGCAATTCATGTTCTGAGATGCACTTATAATATAACATTTATCATTCTCCTGGCAGCTGTTTCCTCCCAATCATTTCAATGAGTGTGTTGCCCTGGAAGTAGGCTAACCCAGCAGGGCTCCCGCAAGGAAGGTTTTCCAGCCTAAGGATTGATCAGTTCAATTAGGTTCTACCCTCTTCCAGAAATCAGATACAGAGCACAGGAAGCAGAGTTGAAAATACTGCCCCTGTCCTTATTCCATACCTGTAATGCTCATCTGTTTATTGTTGTACACCTTGTACAATGCAAATGTACGATTCTTACTGCACCTGAACAGGTATATGTAAAAGCATGACTATAACAGCAAACGTAATGAATTAAAAATGACAATGAACAAACAAGACCCATTTCTTCTGCAAGCAAGTCATCAGTCTGCTGAAGTGGTGTCACTATGAACTTGGTGGAAATAGGGGTTAATTCAGCCAACCACTTTAGGGTTAAACAATAAAATCTGCAGATGCTGGGGGTGGGGGGGGGGTGAACACAATACATAAAAGTGCTCATCATGTCATGCAGCATGGAAGGAAGTAAAAGGTTGCCAAAATTTTGGGCCTTGGGCCATCATCAGGAATAAAGAAAAGAAAGGCAGACGCATGAACAAAAAGATGAGTTGCGGGGGGAGGAGGAGAGGAGAGGATATAGAAAGGGGAAGGGTGAGGAGCAAAGGTTATCAGGTAGCCAGTAACCTAGCTTCAGGTTCTTCGGAACAAACATCTTCATTGTCCGGACCCAGATGTTGATGCGGCATTCAAGAAAGTGCACTAACACCTCTATTCTCTTTGAACACTAAGAAAGTTTGGTAAGTCCTTTTTATAATTACATAAAGGGCAAAAGGGATCCTAAAGTGAAGGTTCCTTGGAAGCTGAAAAGGGGGAATTGATATTAGGTGATGAGAAATTGGCGGCGCTGCCGGAGCTGCAGTAATAGCAGTGCTGCCACTGGTATGGACCCACTTAGAGCAAGGAGCTCTCCATTGGGGTCCAACTACCCAATTTGACTGTTGTTAGCTCTGTACAGGCTTTAAACAGTCTGTTTTTGGAGCCAATGGTGCTTTTACTTATAAATTTGACCGTGGGGTCTGCACCCAAGATAACAGTGCCTATGATCGGCAGCAGCCACAAGGGGTTGCAAACTGTGGGGAAGTTTAAGGAGAACTGATGCAGGGCACCAGAAAATGTGGAGCCCAACCCCCCCCCCCACTGTTTGAGAAGGAGAAGCAGAGGAACTGATCCACAGGGCAGTGGCCACAACAGTGGTCCGCTGAGGGGCTTTTCAGCTGAAGAACACACAGGCGGTGGGCTGTTGGCAACTCGAGGTGAGGAACCTACGCAGGTTACTGGCGACTGTAGTCGAGGGATTCATACCAGGCAGCAGACAGCTCGAGACTGGTTTGAGACTGACTGAAGGGGTACCAGGTATTGGAATCGGGATGCAAGAGGGTGCTTAGGGCACTGAAGGTTTCCTGAGTATATTGGAGGTTAGGATCAAGAGTTTGGGCTGCTGATAGTTTGGCCTGGACTCTGTGTGGCTGTGGGGGCTGCATCAGCATTAAAGGCGAATCCACAGACACTCAGGGCCTCTGAGGGTATTCTCTTTTCCTTCTCTTTCTCTGACTGTAAGAGGTGTTTCAGGCAATTTCTGCCCATGGCGGATCAGTCTGCCTTACAGCAGACAAAAGGAAATTCCACGTAATATTGACTTTTTTTAATACATGACAAAAAAAGAATCTCGCAACTTGAAATGTCTGAGGCTTTGAATGACTAATTTGTGTTGGTCTTCAAGATAGAGGAAACGTCAAATATCCCAGACAGATGTTGTGGGTGTAATGGGAGATGACGACCTGGATGTAATAGTTATCACAAAAGAAGCAGTACTCAGAAAAATTGAGGGTCCCCTGATCCTGATGGAATGCATCCCAGGATACTGAAAGATGCTTTGGTGATAATTTACCAAAACTTTCTGGACTCTAGGTAGGTCCTGGTGCATTGGAAGATGGTGATTTCAAGCCACTATTCAAAAAAGGATTTAGGCAAAAGTCAGGGAACTATAGGCCAGTTAGTTTAACATCCGTAGCTGGAAAATAGCTTGTAGCTGTCAGTAAAGAAGATATAGAGAGGCATCTCGAGCAAAATGGATCCATCAGGTAGCACAGCATGGATTCAGCAAAATCCGGTCCGATTTGACAAATTTACTGGAGTTGTTTGAAGATATAATGAACATGATAGATAAGGGGGAGCAGATGGACTGTGTTTACCTAGATTTCCAGAAGGTATTCAATAAAAGACATACATAAGATAAAATTGAATAGAGTTGGGGTTGATGTATTTGCATGGATAGAGGATTGGTTAACCAATATAATGCAGAGTGTTGGGATACGGGGGTGTTTTTCTGGTTGGCAATAAATGTGAACAGTGAGACACTGGGGTCAGCGCTAGGCCAGAAACTGTTCATGATAAACACAAATGATCTAGAAGAGGGGTCAAAGTGTAATGTATCTATAGCACCTTTCATACTTGCCAGTGATCCCAAGAATCAACCATTGATTGGCCTTTAAAGTGACAAACATGAAAGGAAAATCTTCTCAACGCCGGCATCAAATTATGTCATCTCATGCTGGGGATTGCTGGCCTTGACCCCTAGAACAATCCCCAGCATCTGCAGACGCCGGCGTTGAGATCAGCCAAGTGTGAAATGGGAAATTGCATTGTGGGATGGAAATGCGTGATCACGTCAGAGCCTGGGTGGAAGTGAACTCCATACTAGAGTGAAGGTCATCCAGACACTCCTCTTCCATCTCTCCTCTGAAGTAAGCAGGCACATTAGGTGCTGTGATTCACAAGATTGGAGTTAATTTGGGTTAATATAAAAGAAGTTGAAATCAGTGAAAAGGGTTAAAATAGAGCAAAAATAATGGCTTCTGAAAAACTAGGGTGATAGGGAGGTGCATCAGCTTCTAACACTAAAGTTGGAGAAGGTATCAGAGTATGTGTTAAGGATGGCCGATTTTAAAGGGAATTGCCACAAACCTCAGGAATCTGGGGTATAATCGGGACAAGAGACAGGTTATCATCAAATTAAAAACACTCAAGATGAGGCTGCATTAGGTCATGGACCATAATGGGAGGAGGGGCGCAGACTGCTGGGACTGGCCTTATTTTAATCTTGCTTACAACATTTGGGGTTCAAGCAGGCAGGTGAATCCAATCGCCCTTGTGGGCAACCTTCAGGCTAGGAGGGGGTCTGATGCACGATCCCCTCAACCCAGTTTGCAACCTGAGGTGGAGGAGGAGGATGAGGAGGGTGAGGTGCACAAACAGTAAACCCCTTGTGCCCCATCAACCACCCCTGGTCCCTCATTTGCTCCTGGTGCCATCCCCTCCACCAGTACCTCAACCTCTACTTCTGCCTCATTTCCTGTCACAACCTTGACTGATCAGCAGATCGCAACTGAACTGACAACAACTGGCAATTATACAGAGATAACACCTCCTGCTGTACCAGGAGCTTGTAATTAATCTGCTCAAACAAAAATCTTGTTTGAATAAAAGCTGAGGACGTGGCATTTACTTCACATACTTGTCTCCCTGATATATAGGTGCGAGAAGGAGGCTGAGATGTAATAAACCCACGAAGCGGCAGGAGGCAGCAAATGATATGTGTGAGCTCATAGCCGAAGTGGACCAGATGGACCATGAAACAGAAAGGAACAGCATGCTGAGACGTTGCAGAGGCTGATGAAGGAGCAACGGATGGCACTGCAACAGGCGCACCAGGGTGTAAATGAATAATTGGCATGCCTGATAACGAAGATTCAACAGGAGATGCAGGCACAGACAGCAGTTATAAGCAGACTGGCCTCATCAATCAAAGTGATTGAGCGAGTCCAACCTTGGCCTTCCACCATTCAGTCTCCTTCCACCTTTGGCAGACCTCCTGCATTCCCCTTCCCTCCAGCCTCCCCATCATTCCAAGCAATCTCTGTCACCATGATGCCATGTGCCTCCTTGTACACTCCTCCTGCCATGCACCACCATCACCCCTCCCCATTCCATTCTTCTTCCTCTTGCTGACCCTTCCCATGGCCATCTTCTGTCTCCAGTGGGTGCACCCAGTCTACATCCCAACCCTTATCAAGCCCCCGGTGGGACACACTCGACTACTGTAGGTTCTGAAGGTTCAACTGATCAAGCCGTTATTAGGCATTGTCTTGGCTCGTACATTCACCTGCTGGATGATGAGGATGAGAATGTTGAATGATCAGTTTACATCCTTTGCTTTTCACCAAAGTCATAAAGTTAACAATTCTGTAGTATGTTGAGGTCAAGTTGAAGGTCAAAATGAATGAAAAGTTGACAAATATGTGTTTTAAAGATGTTAATGTTTTATTCAAGAAAGTTTTTGTTCTGCTTTTTAATGACAATTATTGTCCACATTTACATTGATGTTGCATAATGTTCCAATGGTTATTAGACAGATGTTACTTTAAAATTCAAATTTACCAGTTACACTATTTTCAAGGACAAGCAATAAAGTTTTATTGACTTCTATAGAATTATACTCAATCATTATCGTCATTTCCACACAAGGCTGTCATTATACCCTCATGTATGGCCTGTGGACCATGGCCTGTGGCGCCAGTGTAAGGGATGCCTTCTGGAGGAGGGAGATTGAAGACTTCAACCCTCCACTCTTACAGGAAGTGCTCCTTGTTAAGCTCACAGATATTATGCAAGACATGGCAGGAAACAGCTACATCTGACACAAAGGAGGTATTAATATCCATTTGTTTGGACAGGCACCTCCGGCAATCTTTGAGACAACCAAATGCATTCTCCATAACCGTTCTTGCAGAACTTAGTCTGAACTTGAATGTGCTCTTACGGTGATCAATGATGTGATGTTGTGTGAACCCCTCACCAGCCATTTTCACAGTGGATTGGCCAGATCCCTGATCAAATGAGCAGGTAACTCCACACCATTCACATTTCTGGAGATGTGACACAATCAAATAGAATGTGTGGGTGAGAAGGGAACAGTGGCAAAGCTGGGGTTTATCACATGCTTCACAGGGTCACATGCACTTGTTAAGGCATCGTAATTCACTGTCAGAAATCACTGGGGAATAGCTGACCACCTACATCTTCAGCAATTATGTAAATCAGAGAGTTGACAAGAATGCGAGAAGCACGGGCGCGACTTGGCCAGCCCGCATAGACATCCATGAAGCTGCAAACAAAGAGGGTGACAGCTCGAATCACTTAATGCTTATATTTTCAAGTGAGGATAAATGCTAATAATGGAAAGATCAATCTTACCAGCAGTTATGGTCAATAACATCTTGCAGAACGATGGGGAGTGCCATCCTTTTCAATTGCAATTGGATCCTGGATCATCCAATGGGACAATGATGGGGAATATGTGTGTCATCTCTGGCTCTGGCACACATTGGATAACCACCCCTCCTTTCAAATGCTTCCATAGTTTCTTCAAAACGCTCCCCAGTCAGCAAATCCATGAAATGTGGCATGAGGTACTTTTTCACTGTTGCAGTTATCTGCCTCACCACTGTGAATACAGTGGAGATACCAACACCAAAAAGCATACTGATGGAATGATATTCTCCGGGAATGGCATACCACCACAATGCTCGTGCAAGTCTGACCCCAGGTTCCAGAGGTCTTTGGCATGTTGTGTTCTTGCGCCTCATGTGTGGCCCCAGTATCCCAACAGTGTAATCAAATATGGCATGAGACATTCGTAGATTCTCACACCATTGGATATCATCATATTTTTCAAAAACTTGATCCAAGAATACAGGTCCCTGAGGACTCTCCCTCTTCCACATCCTTCTGCTATTATGTACCTGCACAAGATACTTCATTAAAATCAAATGCTTTCTACGGTTGACTTTCTACTCAGTCAATCTCTCCTCCTCAAACACTTGATGCCAGAGATCATTGAAATTATTCCACATGAGATCAGGAGTTCCCTGGACTGTAAAATCAGTCTCTCTTTGCACCAACTTGCAGATTAGGAGGCTGATAAGACCTGATTGTGTGGTGATGGATTCATATATCTTCTGGAAATCCAAGGCAATCTATCTGAGGTCGGCCACTGTATAGAATGAGATGACATTACACCTCTCTTTTGCGTGCAGCGTCATGCAGGCACTTCCGCTTAAAGGTAGAACAGACCAAACACCGGGGATAAACCCTTGCAAGTGTGAAAGCATTCACTGTCCCAGTTAGGAGTGGTCTAGTGTGAAAGGCCGAACCTCCATTCGTATCCCAGGACACTGGATGGCCAATTTACTGGGACTCAAGTGTGAAATCAGAATCAGAATTTATTGCCACGAACAAGTTATGAAATTCGGTGCTTTTGCAGCAGCGTTATAATCCTCTTAACTATTAAAAAATAGTAGTGCACAAAAAGTAAGGCAGTATATTTGGTTCATTAATTATTCAGGAATTTGATGGCAGTGGGGAAGAAGTTTGTTGTTGACACTAAATTGAGCGGAAAAGCAAATTGCACAGAGAGTAAAGAGAGTCTGCAGAGAGATAGAGGTAAGTTAAGTGAGTGGACAAGGGTCTGGCAAATGGAGTACAATGTTGGTAAATGTGAGGTTATCCACTTTGGAAGAAAAAATGGAAGATTGGAGTAGTAGTTAAATGGAAAGCATTTGCAACATGCTGCTGTGGAAGGACATGGGAGTGCTTGTGTATGAATCACAAAAGGCTGGTTTGCAAGAATGCAAATGTAATGTTGGCTTTCATTGCTAGCAGGGAGGTTATGCTGCAAGGTACTGGTGAGGCCACATCTGGAGAACTGTGTATAATTCTGGTCTCCTTACTTGAAGAAGGATATACTGGAGGCAGTGCAGAGTAAGTTCACGAGGTTGATTACATAAATGAGGTTAGCCTGTGAGGAGAGATTAAGTCATCTGGGTCTGAACTCACTGGAATTTAGAAGAATGAGGGAGAAACAAATAAAATTATGAAAGGCATAGATAAGATAGAGGTAGGTAAATTGTTTCCATTGGTAAGGGAGACCAGAACTAAGGGACATAGCCTCAAGATTCAAAGTAATAATATAGGACAGAGATGAGGAGGAACTGCTTTTCCCAGAAGGTGGTCGATCTGTGCTATTTGCTGTCCATTGAAGGAGTGGAGGCTACATCAGTAAATATATTTAAGACAAGGTTGGATAGATTTTTGTTTAACTTTATTTAAAAGATAGAAAAAACATAACATACAGCATAGAAATAATCAAAAAAAGATTTTACATTAACACCCATCCCACCCTCCCACCCCTTCAGCCAACTCCCTGAAGGGGAGCAAGAAAAATGGATTTTATATATATAAATAGAAAATATTATAAATGTTAATAACATTTCAAAGTATATCTAAATGCATATATTTCAAATACAGAGACCACTTATTAACAAAAGAAGAATAAGTAATTATAAGTAATTATAAGAATTATAAGTAATTTTTTTCCCTGACAATACATACTTTCAATTCATTGTGCCAGCGTGATATATTAATCTCAGTATCATCTTTCCAAGTACTAGCAACACATTTACGCGCTACTGATAACACCAAACATACAAAAGCAATTTGAATTTTGTCCAATCCCATTCCCCTTAATGAATACAAATTTCCTAACAAAAAAATTGTTGGATCTAATGGTAATATAATATTATATAATTTTTCCAAAACTACTTTAATTCCTTGCCAAAATGATTGAACTTTAACACAAGTCCAAACGGCATGTAGAAAAATTCCAATACATGGGCCATATCTAAAACAAGAATCCGAATTACTAAACCCATATTTTTTTAGCTTTTCTGGGGTCAAATATAATTGATGTAAAAAAATTATAATTAACCATTCAATATCTTACATTAGTCAATTTAATTACATTGTCCTGAAACATAGTCGCCTAATCATCTTTGGGAAAAATAAATACTGAATCACTCTCCCATTTAAGTTTTGATTTCTCCCAATCTGACTTAACAATACTATCTTGTAACAAATTATACATAACTGAAACATAACCCTTTTTCAGTATAGAGGAAATCAAAGATTCAAATCTCGATAAAGTAGGTAAAATCATCTCTCTACTATAATTATCTTTTATGAAAGCTGTAAGTTGATAATATACAAACAAAGTATTTACAGGTATATCAAATCTTTCTCTCAATTGATTAAAAGAAAGAAATTGCTCCTCTTCAAAACAATCTTGTATTGTCTTTATACCTTTAGAATCCCAAAACTTTAAATGATTATTAAACATTGAAAAAAGGAATAAGCTGATGATTATACAATGGAGTTTAAATTGATAATTTATCTTTTGACCCTAACACTCCGTTTTTTTCAAAATCTAAATCTTTAACAAATGTTTCAATATTGGGATATCACATTGCTGTAATAAAATCAAATTCTAACAAAATATAAATTCATGTATCTCAGTCCTAGAAATACATGCCATCTCCACTTTAGCCCAGCGAGAAGGCTGATCTAAATCCATCAATCTACTAACAAACTTCAACTGGGCCGCTTCATAATAGTTTTGAAAATGTGGTAATTGTAGTCCGCCCAATACATACTTCCATGTAAGTCTATGCAATGCCACTCAAGTTAATTTGCCTTTCCATAAAAACTCTTACACTGCTTTATTCAAATTGTGAAAAAAGCCCTTAGAAAGTAAACAAGGTATTGACTGAAATAAATATTGAATTTGAGGGAAAATATTCATTTTAATACAATTAACCCAACCAATCAAAGTTAATGGAAAATCTTTCCACTTAATCAAATCTGCTTTAATCCATCTCAATATAGGTACATAATTTAATTGATACAATGATTGATAATTAGTATCCATAAGCACACCTAAATATTTAATTTTACTTGTCCACCTTAATTTTGTAATAGTTTTAAATTCAGAATAATCTCCCACTCTAACTGGTAAAATTTATATCCCAATAATTCTCCAAATTTCAACAAACAGTCTTGCAATTGTTTCAACGACCATTCTGGTTCCGTCAAGTATACCAACACATCGTCCGCAAATAAGTTAATTTTATATTCTTCATTCTTAACCCTCATCCCTCTAATTTCTTCATTTTGTCTAATAGCCTGAGCTAATGATTCAATAACCAATGCAAATAAGGCTGGTGACAATGGGCAGCCCTGTTGGGTTGAATGAGTCAATTTAAACAGTAAAGAAATCTGTACATTTGTCACCACCCTAGCAATCGAGTTCGTATATAAAGCCTTAACCCAACCAATAAAAAAAGGGCCAAATTTAAATTTCTCTAACACTTTAAATAAAAAATCCCACTCAACCCTATCAAAAGCTCTTTTCTGCACCTAATGGTTAGGTTGCTTTTGATATGCATTGACCAAAGTAATTAATTGAAATAAATTGTCTGATCCATTTCTATTCTTAAAAAAACCTGTTTGATCAATATGTACCAATTTGGGTAAATATTTAGCAAGTCTATTAGCTCATACTTTTGCTATAATTCTACAATCTACATTTAATAAAGAAATAGGTCTATGTGAAGACACTTTTAATGGATCTCTATCTTTTTTTGGAATAACAGTTATTAAAGTACTTATGATTCTGGTAACTTCTGATCTTCAGTAACTTGATTCAACACTTCTCCAAATACATTAGAGAAATCATCATAAAAAAAGTTTATAAAATTCCACAGGGAATCCATCATCCCCTGGGGACTTTCCATTAAGCATTTCCTAAATAGCTTCCTTAATTTCAAAATCTATAAATGGAGATTCCAATTCCTGAATATAATTTCTATCTAATACCGGTAACTTTAATTTAGATAAGTAAGAGTCAATTGAACCATTATCCTGTTTCCCCTCAGAAGCATATAATTTTAGATAAAATGAATAAAACTGGTCATTAATTTCCTGAGGTCTATGTAACTTTTGAATTCTTCTTAACAGCATTAATAGTCCGAGATGTCTGTTCAGCTTTCAATTGCCAAGCAAGTACCTTATGAGCTATTTCCCCAACTCATAATAACATTGTTTAGATCGATTAATTCAGTGCTCAAACTAATAAGTTTGTAAAGTATTATAACATAATTTCAACTTTGCTAATGCAACTTTTTATCTTCTGTTGCACCTTTCTGAAATTTTTTTCTCTAACTCAGCAATCTTATTTTCTAACTCTAAACTTTCTGCCATATATGGTTTCTTAACTTTCATAGAATAACTAATAATCTTCCCCCTCAAATAAGCTTTTAAAACATCCCATATTACAAAATGATTATCCACAGAATTAACATTCTTGGTCAAAAATAAAGAGATATGCTCTTTAACAAAAGTAACAAACTCTTTTTTTATCAATAACATTGTGTTAAAACTCCATCTAAACAATGGATCTACTACCTCCGAACTTACACAAGAAAAAAGTTATAATGAATAATCAGATATAACTCTACTTTTATATTCAGTTCATAATACTCTATGTTGTCAATGTGCTGATAACAAAAATAAATCAATTCTAGAAAACAAATCACATTGTGAAGAATAAAAAGAAAAATCTTTCTCTGTAGGATTAACATTTCTCCAAATATCCACCAAATTTATATCTTTCATTAACACATTAATTAGTGTTGCCATCTTTGATTTCCTTATACTTTTTGGATTTCTGTCGAATAAAGGGTCCAGAACACAATTAAAATCACCACCAGCTAAAACACTTCCATTAGCTTGAGTTAACAATAGAAAAGGTTCTTAAATAAACCACTCATCGTCTATATTAGGGGCATAAAGATTCAGCAAATTCCAAGATTCACCAAATATTTTACAGTTTACTCTTAATAACCTGCCAGCATACCCCTCTGAAGATTCCAATTCAAATGGTAAATTTTTATCAATCAAAATCGCTACTCCTCTTGCCTCAGAATTAAAAGAAGAAGAAAAAACATGACCAACCCAATCTCTTTTCAATTTCAAATGTTCTTTTTCAGTCAAATGTGTTTCTTGGAAAAAAGCAAGATTAATTTTCATTTTTTAAAAATATAAGACAATATTCTCTTTCTCTTAATTGGATTATTTAATCCCTGAACATTAAAAGTTGCAAAATTCAATTTAGACATCTTTTAAACTACCAATATATTTACGCACTATAAAATAATGCTCTCCTCTATAATTCTTCAAAAAAAACTTTAAAAAAAAGCAAAATAGCACCAAAACACCCAAAAAAAAACATTCAAAGGTAATAATACCCTAAAAATCTGGGTGTGGTAAACCCACTAGCAGCAGATGATTATCAAAGTTTTCAGTGTCATCCACCCCTCCAACCAGATACATATTTATTATTTAGTTAAACACAACAAAATATAGTCCATATATTTGGCCCAATGATTCCAAGCCCAACGACTGCTCCAGATCTTCCACATCAAGAAGACTTTGCGTCAACTCTTCTTTCTTTCCATTCTTTCCATGCTTTCCATTCTTTCCATACCCATGACCATTTCCATTTCCATTTACTTAGGAGACAATGGAGGAGAATATCCATTTCTTCGCAGTTCTTGCAAAGAATTAGCAAAAATCAAAGCATTATGATCATTCACAAAGAATTGAGATTGAAAATTTCTATAAAAAACTTTCAAAATTGCAGGATAATGAAAAGCAAACTTGTAGCCTTTTCGCCACATAACATCTTTGGCTGTATTAAATTCTCCTCGTCCTCTAATAACCTCTTGGCTCAAATCGGCATAAAACAACACTCCGTTATTTTGAACCATTAATGGAAACTGATTCTGCTGTGCTTTCTGTACCACCATACGTAGAATCATTTCTCTTTCTTGGTATTTTAAACAACGAACCAAGACTGCTCTCGGTGTTTATCCTGGAAGTGGTTTTGTTCTGAGCTCTATGAGCCCAATCCAATTCCAAGCCTTCAGGAAAAAGTTCTTTACCCAGCACCTCCAGGACCCAATGCTTAAAAATTTTTATAGGATCGGAATCTTCAATGTCCTCTGGAAGACCAACTATTTTCAATTATTCCTTCGGCTTTGATTTTCCAATTAATCAATCTTCTTCAATAAATCTCTTTTTTGAATCCCCCAATCTACAAAAGAACCTTCCACTTTTTCCATTTTTTCTCTATTACATTCCAGCTGATTTTGACACT
The DNA here is from genome assembly GCF_036971445.1 of Narcine bancroftii. Taxonomy (NCBI): domain Eukaryota; kingdom Metazoa; phylum Chordata; class Chondrichthyes; order Torpediniformes; family Narcinidae; genus Narcine; species Narcine bancroftii. Next base: position 34,900,925 of record NC_091469.1, on the reverse strand, counting down.
CAGAAAAGGCTGTTTCAATTTTCTTAAAATTTTCTTGCACAGTATCAACTGATTTTATACATCAATTAATATCACCCTCTTTACAGTCATTTCCTGTTTCATAGTTGACATTTCATCACACAGGCTATTCATTTTTATTTTCATCTCTATAAATCCTTGATTCACCTGAGTTGATATTTGTTTTGTGCATTTGACAAGCAATCCCTTCCAAAAGATAAACACTGAATCCATTCCAGATTCCACCTCCACTTTTTGAGGTCTGCCTCCTTTAACTACGGGCTCCTCCTCCTGGACAAATTCCAATAAGGTAAGTTCCTCTTCTTCCTCAGTCATCATAGACCCTTTAGCTGAATGGCTGCGGGTCTGGACACCCGACACCGGCACCTCGATCTCTTCGGGACGTTGGCATTCAGGCTCCCCCACAGCCCATATTTAGTTCAGCAATTCTCGGACCCGGGATGACCCATGCAAAGCCACCGGATGTGCAGGAGTGTCCTTCGACGCTACACAGTGCACCCTCCCAGGACGCCCAGTGAGGTCATGGGTTCATGAGTCCCCTTGTTGGCTATGCCGCCCGCACGCACGGCTTCACGTGAAGGCGGGTTGGCAACGGCTGAACTCATCAAAGTGTCGGCGCCATCTTGCGGAGGCAGGATCAGCACCGAGGTTAAACTCGAATGGGGTGGAGTCCTCTGAAGCTTGTAGACTCCCAACGATGATTCCGTGGATTCAGCTACGCAGGAAGGCCTCAATTCTTCCGCACTTTTGTATAGTAATTTTTTCTGAAGTTAAGGTTTAAATTTTTTCACATTAGATGCCATCATAAATCACTGTTATTTAAACAACTGTAAATATTATTTTTAACCACTTTTATGCTTTTTTAAAACCGGGTATTTAGTAATCCAGCTGGGGAAAGGTGGAATACATGTCTTTCTTCTACGCCATCTTGCCACTCTCACTCAAGGTTGGATAGATTTTTACATAGTAGGGGAAATTAAGGGATAGAAAGAAAAAGTAGATAGTTGAAGATGGGCCTATCAAAACATCATCCATGATCTCATTTAATGGCGAACAGGTTTGACAGGGCAGATGACCAACTCCTGCTCCTATTTCTTATGTTCTTGTGTTGGTATGCCATTCATGTGATCTTTGTGGAGTGAATTATAATTTTCAATATCACCCTGAATGCTATTTCTCTAAATTGTGTGCTCATTAACCAGATAGTGGAATGCTCTGCTTAAGATCAAAAGTATCTGTGGTGCAGCACAGAATATTAAGCAAACTTCCCTTTCCTCCATGGACTCCATATACCTCTCCTGCTGGCTAGGAAAGGCGGCCAACATACAGAAGGACTTGTCATAATCTCTTCTTTCTTACTTCTCCAATTGGAGAGAAGGTGTAAAAGTGTGAAATTGCCCATCAACAGACCTAAAGACAGTTTCTTCCTCACAGCTCGCAGCTATCAAGTTCCTGAACAAACACTACAACAGTGCTACCATGTTGCCCTTGCTTTGCACTAGGCTTTTATTTCATTCTAACTCTGTACTGTGTGTGTGTGTGTGTGTGTGTATGTGTGTGTGTGTGTGTGTGTGTGTGTGTGTGTGTGTGTGTGTGTGTGTGTGTGTGTGTGTGTGTGTGTGTGGGTGTGCGCGCGCGCGCGCGCATGTACACACACATGAGATCAAGATTCAAGATTCAATTTATTATTATAGTAATGAAACAGTGTCATATTACACAAAATTCATTTTTACCTGCTGCAATGCAAACAGATTCACCACCAGAAGGAATTAGGCCTCTTATAGTCTTACAATCAGACTTACAGTCAGAGAATGAAAAGCAAAAGAGAGTCTCCACAGAGTCACCGAGTGTCTGTAGATTCACCTCCAGCACTTCTGCAGCCCCCACAGCCACGCAGAGTGCAGTCCAAACCATTGGCAACCCGAGTTCCAGATCCGAACCTCCAGAACGGTCAGAAACCCTCCATTGTCCTTGGCACCTCCTCGCATCCCAGCTCTGACACCTGATATCCCTCCAGCCAGTTCGAGCCAGTCTCCCGCAGTCCACAGCCTGGTGGGAGTCTCCCGACAGCAGTCTCCAGCAGCCCACAGCTTCTATGGTTTCCTCACTTCGAGTCGCCAGCAGCCTACCACAAGTAATGGTCCCTTAGCTGCAGAGACCCCCTCGCTGGTCTGGTGCCATGGTCACTGTCCCTACGGGTCATCTCCTCTGCGCTTCCCTCTCAGTCGGTGCGTGATCTTCCCTTCCTCTGGTGTTCTGCTCCAGTCCTCCTCTTCCCTGGATTTTGCAGCCCCTGATGGCTACTGCTGATTAATAGGCACCACTATTTTGAGCACAGACCCACAGTTGTAGGATTTCAACTAAAACAACAGGCCATTCAAAGCCCATATGGAGCCAACGTCAGTCGACTGGGCAGCTGGACCAAGCACGTGCACTGCATCTCCACTCCCTCACTCCCCGCAGGCCTGCAAGAGCGACAGTGCTTCCACCATCTTCACACATTGACCTTGTGTATAGGAGTTCAATTCCCACATTTCCAAATACAGAAGTTAAATTCAGTAAATCATGAGTTAAAATTCTAGCATCAATAAAGTTGCAACTTTACCATTCACTTTACCCAGTTTGGCCATTGGAGGAGTACTCACCTTGGTGAGTAAAATTTTATGGTCTTCAGAGATGATTTGGAATAGCCAATGAATACTATCCAGATCAATTAGCTCCTCAACATATGAACAAATAAGTGAAGAACCTTCAGAGGATGCGAGGGTAAGAATAAATTGTCTTATTGCAGCATTTATATTAACTCTCTCTTGGAGAGTATATACACACATACACATAGAAGTAAAATTGGCCTCTTGTTCAACTTTATTTGACTGTATGAATGTTCAATTGAGCCTATTAGACTGCTCCCTTAGGAACCCTTCCAGGTAGAGTATGACAAATAAACAAACTTAACAAGTCAGATTTAATCAGTCAGATAAAAGAACACATTCAAGGATATGCCCAAAGCCTATTTGAACAATGAAAATTCAGCGTGGCATAGTAAAATCCCCATTGTCTGCAATTTGATCAACTGGGCAGTCTCAAGCAACCAGCAAAAACAAAATCGCAGAAAATAAATAGGTACAAAATGCTAACATTTTAAAATGGCACTCCACGAGGCCAATCATGCAACATCCAATCGCAAGCAACTGGCAAATTCAGACACCTACCAATCCCCGACACTGCCAATACTGGAGGTTTTACAGTTTTAAGAAACACAATTCTCTGCACCAAGGGCAGAAAATCGAGGATGTTGAAAGGCACCCACTTATCAGGTCTGCTTTTGCGATTTTGGCCTCCTCAGTCACCTCAGGGCCTACAAAACTAGAGTGGAAGAAAGTTATCCTCAATCCCAAGGTTTTGAATAAGAGAAGAGTAGAAAGAGTCGAGATATAATTATTGATATGGATCATTTTTGCAAGTATCCAACTGTTCTGTATTTGGTGATTATATGGATTAGTACATGGTGGACTAGAGGGACTTTGATCTTTTTTTTCATCCAGCTTTTCTTGATTGTTCACTACTAATCCAATTTTTGCTTATCTCTCTGACAAAATGTAATTATGTTTCAAGTGGGAAGTGAAACACTCTGTAGAGGGAAACATCATAAGCAAATGCTGTCAATGTCCTTCTCAAGGTCATTGATGCAGGAGGAAAGAAATTAGTCCAAACAACTCTCCAAGAGAGCTTTAATATAAATGCTGCAATAAGACAATTTATTCTTACCCTCGCATCCTCTGAAGATTCTTCACTTATTTGTTCACATGATTAGGAGCTAATTGATCGAGACAGTATTCATTGGCTATTCCAAATCATCTCTGAAGACCACAAAGTTTTAATCACGGAAGTGGGTTTGTACTCATCCAGTGGCCAAACTGGGTAAGTGTTGAAGAATAATAATGAACACACGAAAGCTTTTGCCAAAGTTGTAATTTTATTGATACTAGAATTTTTAGCCATGGTTTACATACTTGAATTTATTATCTGCATTTGGCATGGTGGGAATTGAACACACAGGTCAACAGTCTTAAGTCCATTGAAATGTGTAACTTAACCATAGTGCACTGATGTCCCCAAAATTCAGGATGTGTGTCTCATTGACAGATGAGAGCTTTGGAAACTTGCATGAAAGTTGTGCATGTATTGAGAGAATGGATTTACATATAGTCATGAGATCAAAAGCAATGTGGGGAGAATTATTGTGGCAGCCTTCATAAGAACACAAGCCATGGGAAGACTGCAAGAGGACAGGAGAACCGAGAGTTCTTTGATTGATTTAAATTCAGCTCAGACTCTCTGGGCAATGAAATGGAGATGGCAACAGCTAGAACCAAAGGTTGATTACTCTTGTATTATTTATGGGAAAAGTGGAAATAGAGTGCTTCTCCAATGTATCCAAAAGGTAGCTTTTGGACTACTTTTGAAGGTCAGGTGATGGTTGTGAAGGTTGATGTCCTTACCACAATGGTAGCCAATTTGGTTCAGAATAGAATTGATTTTCTAAACTCTCCTTGAAGAAGGGCTCAGGCCTGAAAAGTCAGTTAGATATTTTTACCTCCTGTAGATGTTGCGAGACCAGGTGAGTTTCTCCAGCATTTCTGTATTTTTTACTACAATAACAGCATCCGCAGACTTTCATATTTTGCTCCTATCTAACTCTCTTGTGTAGCCCGCAGTGGTGAGACTGGCTGTCTATGTTCACATTAGACATTGGTGTCTGATTACTGTGGAGTATTACGCATAAATGGATAATTTATCCAAGACTGTTTCTTTTCCCCAATTTAAACTTTTTTTTTTAAATTCTCTGTGCTCATTACTGGTTCCAAATCTCAATCATGTTATTGTAATGGGTTTGCATAGGGAGTAAAAGAAGAGATGACTCACAGAATTGTTTTCCAGAATTTATTTGCTCCTTTTTGAACACAAAATAATACAATCATCATCTTTTTGGTTTTCTTCCTTTTTTTTGCCTGCAAGGTAGCAAGCAGTATTAGGAGCAAGAAGGGAGGGGCTTAGGAGAAACACAAGAGGTGTGTGCCACCAAATTCATTCCCACCGGATACATGATTAAACTGTCAGTAAGTACAAGTGAGACAAAATTCACAAATACAGAATTGAGAATAAAAATTATTAAAGCACATTTTTAACTGTTACATTATAACCAATGTAAACTGCATAATGCAAAATGTGTTCCGTAATTCCTCAATTGCATATGATCCAACTCACATGCTGAATAACATGGAGCTGAACAATTTGTCTGCATATGGTGGGGGGCCAGTCAAGTACACCAAGTGCTGGAATCACACACCAAAAGCCTGTCAAACGCATTGGGCCTGATCCCTTTTTCAGGTGTGCTGTAAACTAGGCATACTCCAGAATAAGAAGGTGAATGAACAAAGGGGAAGGGGAAGGAGGACAAGCTGGAAGGTGATAAGAGGGTACAGGTGGGAGGGGCAGGAGGAGAAAAGAGCTGACAGGTGATTTGGGAAGAGGGCAAAGGGCTTTTTCAGCACATCTGGATGTTCCATGACCTGCCGAGTTTCTCCAGCACTTTTGTCTACTGTTAGAAAAAAAAACTCGTGTTAAAGCAGTACCCCTAAGTCCTGGAACCAAATCACTATCTGTACAGAGGAAAGGATACTACACAGCTGGAAGCTGTGGCTTAAATCCTCAGTGTTCAATGTGCAAACGGAGTAAAGAAAGCCAACATTTTTTAAAGTGCCTTAAATGTTTTTTCAATATCCACCACTGATTTTAGATCATCTTCCTAATTTAAGGATTTAATTCCATTTCTGCTGAGAAAACTACTCAAACTGAATTACAGTCTTGTAACTCTCCAAGATGTCAAGTATTCTATACATTGCAGTCAAGCAGAGTTAATTCAGAACAAGAAAACACCCAGAACCCAGAGGAGGTGGAAGCTGCAGGAATCCATGACCAGATGATTAAAGAAGGTGATGGCCTGACAACCAGCAAATGAGAGGCCCAGAATTAAATATATCCAACCTAAAAAATGAAAGCTGGAAGGGAATTATGGAGGAAGTAAAAGAAATGAATTTGAGAGTTTAAAAAGTGAAACTGAATACCTTTGATCAGCAAATGGCACGTGAAAAGGTTAAAACCTAGTGTTTGTAATTTTTGTTAATTTTGTGTCTATCCCTTTAAGGAAAAGTGTTGTTTGCAGTGTTACCATAGTTAATATGATGTCATATGTCATAATATCTGCGCAGACCAGGAGCTTGCTTTTTCATTCTTCGAAGAATCAATACAGAGGTGTAAACTCAAGATACTTTTCTTTGAATTCATCTTAATTTCATCTTATTTTGTTTCTTTCTTTTCTATCTGTTTAAAGTTGAATATCATAATCATTATATAGGATACTTTGTTTACTCATTGTTATGAAAACCTCAATGTGAAGTTATGCAAAATGTTTACTCATTATATCAACAAATTAAAGCTCGTTACAGCTGCAACTACCAAGTTTGATTTATTGGATTAATAAAATGGTCATTTGTAATATCATCGCTTATGTTTCTGTGAAGGTGATGTTTTGAAATTGAGAAATATTAGAACTTGGAAAGTGTTGTCTATAGCACATCATTTTTAAACCTGAAATCTCTGAGTTCAAATTGCACTTGAAAAGTAACTGAGCACAAAATTCAGATACCATAACAATATTTGCGATTGCTGAAATGTTGGAGATTCTACGGTTTGACTGGTAAACCAAGGCTTTCTGACATGCCCTGATAGCATGGAATCATGAGTAGAGAAGGAGATATCTAATTATTATTCTTTTCCAAGGACAGATTGCTTGGCTACTATTAAAGTTCAGATTTATTGTCAGAGTACATGCATGACATCGCATATAACCCTAAGATTATTTTTCCTGTGGGTCAGACAGAATTTCTACTTATCGATAGTGATAAAAAAACTGTACTTAAGAAAGGATATGTACACAAAAGAGAGAAATGTAAACAAAGAAAGGAGTGCAAATCAATTGCCTGTAGATAAATATTCAATCATATATTATTTGTATAGAAAGAATCCATAAATGAGTCTTTGTTTGTGTTTGAATCTGATGGTTGAGGGGTAGCAATTGTTCCTGAACCTAGTGGTATGATTCTTGTGGCACCTATACCTCTTTCCTGATGGAAGCAGTGAGAACAGAAGGTGCCCTGGATGGTGTGGATCCTTAATGATTCATGCCATGTAGATTTTCTCTATGGTGGGGAGAGTTTTGCTTGTGATGTACTAGGCTGTGTCCAGTACCTTTTGCAGGGCTTTCTGTTCAGATGTACTGGTGCCTCCATACCAGGTTAAGATGAAGCCGATCAGCACACTTTCCACTACACACTTGTATAAATTTGCCAAAATTTTCAATGTCATAACAAACCTCCAAAAACTCCTGAGAAAGCACCGACGTGCTTTCTTCATGATGACGTTCGTGTGTTGGTCCACAAAAAGTCCTCTGAAATAGTGGCTCACAGGAATTTAAATTTGCTCACCCTCTCCACCTCTGATCCCTCAATCATCACTGGATCATGTTGGTTTTCACCTCCCAAAATTCATAATCTTCTCTTCGTTTTTTTGGTGACATTGAGTGCAAGGTTGCTGTTAAGTCTTCTTCTTGTATGCTGACTCAAATTATATATGATTGTATACAGCCCACTAATGTGGTATCGTCAGCAAATTTGTAGATGGTTTTATTGTCATACCAAGTCAAGCAGTCATAGGTGTAAAGAGGGAAAAGAAAGGGACTAAGAATGCAGTCCTGTGGTGATGCAATACTGATGGAGATTATTGATGAAATTTTCTTACCAATCCTCACTGATTGTAATCTGGAGATGAGGAAATCCAGGATCCAATTACATAGTAAGGAATTGAGGCCTAAGTTTTAGAGTTTGCTGAGGAGTATTGAGGCAATGATGGTGTTGAAAGGTCAACTGTAATCAATAAAGAGTATCCTGATGTATGTATTTTTGCTGTCCAGATGTTCCAGATCTTTGTGTTGGGTTAGTGAGATGGTATCCGCTATTTACCTTTTGCTGCAGTTGTCAAAGTGGAATGGATCCATGTCACTTTTCAGAGAGGAGCTGATATATTTCAACACGAGCCTCTCAAAACACTTCATCGCTTTGGATGTGATTGTTACTGGTCAGTAGTCATTTAGATATGCTACCACATCTTTCTTGGGCACAGGTACGAATGAGGCCTGTTTGAAACAGGTCGGCATCATATCCTGCCAGAGTGAGTTGTTGAAGATATCTGTGAATTCAAGTTTCAAGATTATTTTATTGTCATGTAATAAAACAGAAAATGTGTATTGCATGAAATTTCCTTTAGTCTACCGCAAGGCAAAGATTCACTATCACCAAAATTGTCTGTTGCCTCTTACAACCAGAGAAGCAAAAGAATGTTCCCCAGAGTCACTGAATGCCCAAGACTTCACCTTCAGCCTCCGCAGCCACACTGCCTTCAGCCCAAACCATCAGTTACACGAGCTCCAGATGCACACCTCTGACACAATCAGGTTGGCTCCAGCACCCTCTCACATCCCAGTTCCGATACCTGGTACCCCTTCAACCAGTCTTGAGCAAGTTTCCGGCAGTCCATAGACTGATGTGAGTCCCTTGACCGCAGCCTCAAGTCACCAACAGTCCATCACTTGTGTATTCTTCAGCCTCAGAGACCCTCATTGGTCTGTCACTAAGGTCATCATCCCATGAGTCATCTCATCTGCTTCTCCTTCTCAAAGTGAGGGCAGCCTGTTTTCTGATGCCTTGCTCCAGTTCTGTGGAGTCTGCAACCCCTCATGGCCATTTCCAATAATAGGCATCGCCATCTTGGGCCCAGACACCGCTGTTGCAGGATTTTAAAATAAACCATTTAAAGCCTGTACAGAGCCAATGGCGGTCAGATTGGGCAGTTGGACTCTGCAGGGGAGAACTGAGACTTTGTTCCCCGCTCTCCATAAGTCAGCACCAGTGACATAATTGCTCTGCAATGTCCCCATTTTTTGGCACATTGCCAAATACATTGGCAAGTTAGTCAGCATGGGTTTTCTGGGTACTCTTTTCCAGACCAGATGCTTTCCTTGGATTCATTCTCCTGAAGGCATACATCATCCTTGGATACTGACAGTATAGGATCACAGGGCACATGAGGGTACACAGTGGCCTTTCCTTGTTCTGGTGGTCAAATTGGCCATAAAAGGCATTGAGTTCATCTGGGAGTGAAACTTTGATGGTTTTTACTACAATGTATTTGGTTTTGTAACAGGTTATGTCATTTATGTCTAGTCACAGCTATATGATATCCTTTGTTGTTTCCATTCTCATCCAGAATCTCCACTTCGCCCATGAGATGGGTTTTCATAGGTCGTACCTTCTTCTTGTGTAATGTTCAGTATCTCTGAACTTAAATGCCTGTGATCTGGCTCTCAGCAGGATCAAAAATTCATTGTCTAGCGTTTCTGGTTAGAGAAAACCCTAAATGATTTGGTAGGGACACACTCATCAACTTCTGTTTAGATAAAATTTGTAATGACCCTGGTGTAATCATTCAGATCCACAGCTGAATTCTTGAACACTGACCAATTCAGTGGCTTGTGGCAGTCCTGTAACCATTCTTCAGACTCACGTGACAACCTTCTGGCTGTCCTGATCTCTGGAGCCTCTCTTTTTTGGCTCTGTCTGTATGAAGGCAGGAGCACGACCAGGTGATCTGACTTTCAAATTCTTCTTGGTGTAAACTTGCTGCCTCTATGTAATGACTATATCTCAGAAGTAGTGAAACACGAAAATCTTCACATGCTGTGATTGTTGTAAAAACATAGAAATGCTGGAGGAACTCAGCAGGTCTTGCAGTGGCTAATAGAAGGTAAAGATATATAACTAATTTTTCATGCTGAGCCCTTCTTCAAGGTATGAGTTAAAAGCCGACAGGTACCTGAATTAAATAGATGGGGAGGGAAGAATGGGAAAATGGAGAAGTACAGACCAACAGACAAAAAGTGTTAATTGGATATAGAGGTGACGCACTTCACTTGTGAACCTGTTCTCTCTCTGTGTAAAAGTCTTTCCCCTTCCATTTTTAAACTTTCTCCCTATAATCTGCCAGATTGATTGAAATTGACAGCACAAGGGAAATTTTAGGATGACGTTGCCCTTACCTCATCCCAAAAGGATAGTGCCACAAATGGCATGCTTATTTTCCCTGCTGACCTTTTCTGAAGGTCAATGAGGATAAATGACACAGGAATATTGTAAGAAGACATTTGCTTCTGTGACACTTGATTCCATGCTTTGACAAAATAATACATTCCTTAGAAGTTGGAAAAGTAGAATATACATTCGTTATTTCATGTCAAAAATTATATCATCCTGGATTGCCTTGTGTATCTTAAAGGAATGTTTTTTGTTGGCTCAAAACATTAACAATGTTACCACTTATTATCTTTAAGTGCACTTGTTGGAGGCAATTATGAAGGATGAGATCATTGGAAACTTAGAAGGTGTCAATGGGATTAGAGAAAGTCAACATGGGAAATCACATTTGATGAATTTACTGGAGGTATTTTTGAGCATGTAACTCATAGAATAGATAAGAAAGAATCAGTTGTTGAGGTGTACTTGAATTTAATAAATCTTTTAATTGTCCTATATGAAAGATTGGTGTCATCTACAAAATATTAGTGTCTAGAAATTAAAACAACGTAACGCAGTGGGATGGGCTGACAATTTGTTGACAAACAAAAAACCAAGAGGGTGAATAACTGGGTCTTTTTCAAGTGAGATATCTCCAAGATCAGTGTCGGGGCCTCTGGCCTTCACAACATATCAATAATTGAGATGTGGGAACTGAATTGTAATGTTTCAAAGTTTGCTGACAGTATTAACAGATCATGAATTGTGAAGAGACTTCAAGGTGACTTAAACAGGTTGACCAAGTGGGCAATTACATGGCAGATCCAGTATATGTGGATAAATCTGGGGTGTGCTTGGATAATTGGAAAGGTAGAATTTTATTTAAATGGTGTTAGACTGAGAAGTTCTGGCCAAGAGTCTTCAACCTAAATCATTAATTTTGCTTCTCTTTCCACAGATGCTATCTGAAAAGTAAGTGATTTCAGCATCTTAATTTCAACAGGGTTTTTTTTAAATTATATTGGGAATTTGGTTACATCTAACGTGCAGATATACCAAGCAATTATGAATGAAAATTATGTGTCAGCTATGCAACAAGAAGACAGGAGCACAGTGGAAAAGGAGTCTTACTGTATTTATATAGAAGCATACTATATGACTACATGTAGAACACTGAATGTAGTTTGGTGTACAGGTTTTACCCCAACTTGCCACCTATCTGACTTATGGCCATTCGTACATACAACCGATTTTTTTTTAGAACCGATTTTTGTTTAGAAATAAAAAATGTAAAAATTACAATTTACAGGGGAAAGTTGGGCTGGAATCATATGTAAAACAGAAGGGCAATAGACATCCTCCCTTAATAAAACAGTAGTGACCATTATGGATTTTTACAACAACCTGGTAGCTTCAGACCCATGGTTCTCACACCAGCTCTTTATATGATTCTGGTGTTACATTTTTACTCTGAGTCACATTGAAGTCTCCTCACAATTCATAATCCTTTGCAGTTTGGAATTGTCAGCAAACATTTAAATTTGTCCAGCAGATTGGAAATATTTTGAACTAAATCCACTGGACCATTAGCCCAGGAATCTGAAATATTAATTCATAAATATATGCACAATTAAATACACACTCAAAAACATTTTATGGATACTTTACATTTCAATTCTTCATGTAAATTTAAGCATGTTTTTCTTTTAACCTGTATGTCACCTTTGGATAAAAGCCAAATTCAGGCTAATAAGTAGCTCAGAGAGGCAACTTAGTTAGCATGGATGAGATGGGCCAAAGAACTTATTTCAATGCTTTATAGCTGTATGACATCATGTCCTTCATGGTTGGAAGTATAGAGTAGGATCTCCATTCTGAATATCCAGACTGAAGCATTCAAAATTCCAAAACTTGCACAGCTATGATTCTACGTTAATGTATCATAACTATCTAATTATTAGTTTCCATGCATTGATCAAATCAATGAATGGATGTTTTTTTTGTAAATGTTTGTATTTCACATTAATATTAATGGAATTATTTTAAAATCTTATTAGTTATTCAAAAATAATACTGATAAAATTGGTGAAAATTCAAATCTATAATCCAAATGCACCTCTGCTTTGAATACTTGGCCCAAAGCCAGTCAGACTGGAAATCTTCCATACCATGGACAATTAGCCAAACATGTGAATATTCCCACCTTGAGCACACAATGGGGCAATGAGGTCATTCTTTAACAGGTAATTGAAATTTTGAGTGATAACTTGCTTGGAATAATATCTCCTGAAGCCAACTAATGTCTTAAAACACAAGCACAAATCTTTTCTTGTTAATGTTCAATTCATGAATACATGTTTCCTGCAGCACTTTGTCTTTACACACCAACACTTCCTTTGGTATCTTAGCAGCATTGGGAGCAAACATGGAATGAAGTGAAAGATTCTTATGGTTCATAGTTTAAATGATATATGTGGTAATACTGTGCCATTTATGAAAAAGACAAGGCATTTTTAAAAGCATCTATGGTATTTATTGTATTTGCCCACATACAGTCACCATCCAATTGACATGCTTTCTGGATTATTGGATGTCACTCCTTTGACAACCCAACACATATTAACACATATAAAATATAACATTTAAGGTTTTACTCAATATTATTGTGTATTTTAAGCAAATCTAGGGCATTTTATAGAGCATGGGAAGCAGGACCCATGTAAGCTGAACATGGGCTCTGGTGAGTTTCTAGGGAGCCTAAGAATTGGGTCCAGTTGCTGGTGAACTTCAAGGGAGTGCAGGAACACAGTTCCTTTCCAGTGAGATTTAAGGGAGTGCCTGAATAAGGGCCCTGATGTGGCTTAAGGGACTGCAGGGAAAGAAGTCCAAGAACCAAACCCTTGGTTGTTTTTAAGAGAAGTGATACAAAGGGCCTTGGTGAGTTTTGAAGTATCTTGGTGACCCAGCTGCCACCCATCAAGATTTCTGAATGGTCAGAATTGCTCACTATGACAGCACTGTGCAACTCTTAATCAGAAACTGCTCACAATCCTCCAATAGCTTTCATCTGTGTTTATCAGAGAATTTAACTCAGGAGGAATTCATTTAACAAGTGTATTGTCCCACTTCAACAAGAAGGTAAACACTCTCAGAGTCATGGCACAGGGGAGGGATGTGTGTAAGGGTCTGTGTCTATTCAAGTGCATAGATCACCTTGATCTAGCTCGTGATGTCACAATTATTTTTCCCTTGTACATTTCCAGCCCTGTATCTCATACAGTACCATTTTAGTTTTTCTCTCAGGGAAACAGTTTACCTATAGCCTCGCCAGCCTTTCTATCCTCCATGACCCCCATAATACTATATATTTAGTTGGATAAGGCGACCTTCAGGTAAGATGAGACGCACTTTCAGTCTGAATTTCATGGTTTTAGCTCATATCGGTGGTATATCAGACATACCAGTACTGTATGTGTGTTGACCGAGCTGGTGTGTTGACTGAGCTGATGGGAGTGGCTGGTAGGTGGGTGAAGCACCATCACAAAGCGAGAATGATGTTACCCAGAAGCCAAAGGTTTGCGTGTTTTCCGCTAGTCTTTAATGCACTGCACGAGTTTCTTGGTGCGTGGATGAGGTAGGCAGGCACACTCAAACCTTTGTTTGATCAGGATAAGTTGGCTAAAGTGGGTGAAATCTATTAGTGAACAAAAAAAAGCAGCAGTAGATTTGTCCTGCATCGTGGTGGCTATTGCGAGTACCCCTTGATTGGCACCATGCCTGATCCCCAACTTGTAAGCCAAGCACCGCAGGTCGGCCGCACTGTCAATGCTGTACCCTAACTCACAGCACTGGGTCGTCCCTTGGTGGCAGCGCCTCTGGGGTTGGGGTGGTGGAGAGCCGAGACTCGCTCTCGTCCAAGTCAATCATTCAAAAGGATATAAGGAGTGAGCTTCCTGCAGCTTGTATGCATTCCTACATGCACGAGTCCCTCCTCCTTGCGAGTGAATATCAGCTTGGGTTTCAAGGAGGAATAGGGGCTCTCTGATCCCTATGCCATTGGTGCTCTGTAATTAGTAAGGATTATTTAAGGTGGTAGGTGAGTGAGAAAAAAAGGTTGAGAATCACTGCCCTAGACCCAATTGTTACTGAAATATTTGGTTTGATAAAAATTGTCATTGCCCCATTTCCTTTGGGTTATGAAACCATGCACCTAACGAGTCAATGGCGTACAGTGATTTTCAAACATTTTCTTTCCACTCGCACACCACTTACTAATCACAGAGCACCCATGGCATGGGGATTACTTAAGGTGATATGTGAGTGGAAAGTAAAAGTTTGAAAACCACTGCTGTAAATGGAACACACATCGGAGCACATCTTAATTTTGTGTTACCATTCATCTCAATATAAAGCAATCTGAGACATCTGTCATGGACAGCTGGGTTTCATGTTTACTGCATGGTAATTTAGTACTTAATGCTGGGATTTTTGGAACAGCATGGATTTACTTGATTAAGTACTTTAGAAAACTATTCAATTGTTCCAATTTTCAATTCACAAAAAGAGAACATATTCTGACTTGCATCATGTCCTGTTGACCCACGTGTTTGCTGTTTGCATCAGTTTGTCGAGGACTTTGACTTTAAAAATTCTGATCCCTTTCCAAATCATAAAAAGCTTCACCCTCCTGATTCCTGCAATCTCAAAACCTTTCCAAGAACCCTGCATTCCACCAATTCCTTTGATCTCCAGTTTTCATCATCTTCATCTGCCAGATCCTAAATTGAAATTCCATGCCTAAATCATTCTGATTCTTCAACTTTCTTTCAGCATTAAAGATGTTGTTTAAAGTATCTCTGCTCTATTTCTCTCAACTGATATGTCAGATAATCTGACATTCATTTCACAAGATTAACCCTCTTCTCCTCACTTACACTGGGGTCAAGAGAGTGACAATATGCTATGAAGTCCTTTTTATGATGTCAAGAATGAATAAGGAAATAGATTGTTTCAATTGTAAGTATGCTATTTGATCTAACTTTAGTGCATGACTCTTGTCTTTACTGATGTTCACACTGTTGTGGACAGAATGGTTAGAATTATGACTTGCATTGCAACATGAAGCAAATTTAAGATAAAGATTTTTTTGTTGGATTGAAAAGGCTTATGTGGATTGAATTCAAGTGTGCTCATATCAAAGATAGCATTGTGGTTGAGAAGATCTTTGAGGTATTTCATTGATAGTGGTACATAAAGAAGAATCCTATGGCAGGGGTATTAAAAATAAGCTATGTAAAACGGGAGGAATTAATTTTTAACAGATCTGAGGTGCAAGTTTTTTTTTAACACCGAGAACCCATTTTCATTATTATTACAGGAGGTTTTGTAATCAAATACATTATTAGATTTTCGAGACAGTTAGGAAGATGATTAAAAGAGAATTTAGGCAGACAGATTAATCCAAAAGTAACCCTGAAAATTATAGGCTGGTGAGCCTGACGTCAGTAGTAGGTAAATTATTGTAAGGTATTCTAAGAGATCAGATATAAAGGATTAAGCTTAAAATTAACTTTAAAATTTATTTGAATAGCCAGGGACATTATAGATAGTCAAAAAAAAGGGATAGGCTTTGTGCATGGTAGGTTGTGTTTAACCAATCTAATAGAGTTTTTCAAGGAGGTTATAAGGAAAGTTGATGAAGTCTGCATGGACTTTAGTAAGGCCTTTGACAAGGTCCCACATGGAAAGTTAGTTAGGAAGGTTCAGATGCTAGGTATTCACGGTGAAGTAGTGAACTGGATTCGACAGTGGCTGGACCAGAGAAGCCAGAGACCAGTGGTGGTTGATTGATTCTCAACTCAAGACCCATGGCAGTGGTGTGCCTCAGGGATCAGTGCTGAAATCATTGTTGTTTGTCATCTATATCAGTGATTTGGATGACAATATGATAAATTGGATCAGCAAGTTTGCAGATGACATTAAGATTGGAGGCATTGTGGATGGCGAAGAAGGTTTTCAAAGCTTGTAGAAGGATCTGGACCAGCTGAAAAAATGGGCTGACAAATGGTCAATGGTAGGGCACTGAGGAGTGCAGTAGAACAGAGGGAACTGGGAATGCAGAAAGGGTTGTAAAGAGAACTTTTGGCATATTGGCCTTCATTAATCAAAGTATTGAGTATAGGAGTTGGGATGCTATGGTAAAAGAGCACAGACATTGGTGAGGCCAAATTTGGAATATTGTGGTAGTTTTTGGTCACCTAACTACAGGAGAGATATCAATAAGATTGAAAGAGTGAATAAGGATTTATATGTTGTTGCCCGGACTTCAAGAACTGAGTTACAGGGAAAGGTTAAACAGGTTATAATTTTAGTCCCTGGACCAAAGAAAAATGAGGGGAGATTTGATATAGGAACTTAAAATTGTCAGGGGGGGTAGACAGAGTAAATCTAGATAGGCTTTTTTCCACTGTGGGTAGGTGAGCTACAAACCAGAGGGCATAGTTTGAGTGAAAGGGGTAAAGTTTAGGGGGAACATGAGGGGAAAATTTTTCACACAGAGAGAGTGGTGAGAGTGTGGAATGAGTTGCTAGCTGAACTGGTGAATGCAGGCTCAATTTTAACATTTAAGAAGAATTTGGACAGGTACATGAATGGGAGAGGTATGGAGGGTTATGGACTGGATGCAGGTCAATGGGAATACATAAAAATGGTTTGGCACAGACTAGAAGGGCCAAATGGCCCTGTTTTGCTTCTCTAATGTTCCATGGTTCTAAATAGGCAAAGAAGAGAAGGATTCAACTCCAATGTGAGCATATGGGACTTTGGCTGGTGGATAAGAAATTTTGGCATACAAGTTGGGTTAAAGAGCCTGTTTCTACACTGTATGATTCTATAACTGAGGCGGCCTTTCCGTCCTTGATAAACTCCCCTGTATTTTTGTCTCTTTAGTGTTGTGAAGTCTTCAATAATTAATTTTAAAAAGATCTCCCCTATTAAATGCTTTAAGACTCCTATAGGGTACCATATATAAAGAAATACAGAACCCTGTTTTTTTCAATATTTTTATTGAAATTGAAATTGAAGTTCCACATCGAAAAATGCAGAGTACATAAGAATACATATTAAAAGTCAAAAAATAGTACATTACACATAGATCATACCAATTCATCCAGGATACATCGCATTCTCAATTAACCAAATTATATTACAATTATATTTTATTATTTCATTATAAAAGCAAGGTCTCAACCCACTACCAAAACAAAGCTGCTTGGGAAGGAGAGAAAAAAAACCCAATTCCTTATCAAAGTGATAAATTAACTTATTATTCAATACTTCTGCATTCATATCAAATAAAAGATTCTGAAAATAATTCATAAAAGTTCCCACAGTGCTGGAAAATTTAAATTCAAATTGGAAATTGAACATCCATTTTTTTCTAAATTTAAACATGACATGATGTCATGTAGACATTGAGCATGAGTAGGTGGAACAATTCCTTCCCTCTGAGTAACACTGCCTACCTAGCCATAAGAGTTAATGCATGCAAATCAGATGCCATTATAACATTATGTCACTCTCTCCAACAATACCAAACAAGGAAATTAAAGGATTAATCTTAAAATTAACTTTAAAAAGTACAGGAAAATTGGAAATACTTTATTCCAGTATTTCTCAAGGCTCTGGCACGTCTAAAACATATTAACTAATGAAGCACATCCATTATTACATCTATCACAATGAGGAGATATATCCACATAAAAATGAGGTCATTTGAATTTGAACATGTGAGCTCTATGGACAACTTTAAATTGTAGGAGGGAGTGATGGGCACATAAAGATGAGGTATTAACCAATTTGAAAATTACATTCTAAGTTTCTTCAGGAATTAAAAACTGTGGGTCCTGTTCCCAGGCTTTTTTAAAATTTTGTCTAAAGGAGCCTCTCTTATTGCCAATAACATGGCATAATTTTTAGATATTGAACCATTATAAAAAGTTGTAAATAAAAATTACATGTCTTAAATTCTTATCAGTGCTCATATGAAATGTATGTAATTAGATCACAAAGAATCTCTAATCTGTAAATAAAAAAAAAGAGTATTACATAATCTATTTTTAACTGACAGTTATTCAAAGGAAGGAAGACATCCTTCAATAAATAAATCTTTAAAACATTTAATGCTAATCTATACAATTATTTAAAAGCTACATCAATCATGAAAGGTTTGAGGAAATAATTAGAAAAAAATAGGATGAGAGAGAGAAAATCTCATTAAACCAAAATGTTTTCTATATTGAATCCAGATCCTTAAAATATGTTTAACCATTGGATTATCAGTTAATTTATTTAAAGATATAGGAAAGTAAGGATCTGAGAAGGGAAATAATAGAATATTTTGGAACAGAATTAAATTCCAAAGAGACCCATATTGGACAGTCTTCATGGTTAATAAGATTTTGTATATTGACTGTCTAATAATAGAACCTAAAATTTGTTAAGGCTAAACCTCTAATTTTATTAAGGTTTTTGTAAAAGGACTTTGTTTAGGTGAGGATATTTATTCTTTTATATATAAGAAAATAAAATTGAGTCAAGGGAATCAAAATGTATCAAAAAAAGATAAGAATAAAAACAAAGCCTGAAAAAGATATATAAAATTTGGTAATACATTCATTTTAATAGAGTTGATTCGATCAATCAATGATAAAGAAAGGGATGAACAATTTGAAAATGCCCCTCTCACATGTTTGATTAAAGTGAAAAAAATTTCTTTGAATGTTTTTATAGTTTTTAGTGATTGTTACATCCAAATAGATAAATTGATTTCTTACAATTTTAAAAGGAAATTATCAATGCCAAATTATTCAAAGGAAAAAGTTCATTCTTATGAAAATTTAATTTATAACCTGAAAATTTACTAAAGTGAAAAATTAAAGAAAGCATAGAAGGCAATGAAGTCTCAAGATTAGAAATTAAAAAAAAACATTAGGTCATCAACATAAAACAAAACTTTGCAATAAAGTGCCCTTCCTTAAAATACTAGTAATATCATTAGATTCTCAAAAAGTGATAGCTAAGGGTTCTAAATCCAGGTTGGAAAGCAATGGACTTAAAAGGCATCCTTGCTTGGTAACAGAACTCTGTTAAAACTCATGTTTCTTGCTCACTACACACTCTGCATCCCCACCCATTTACTTACAAACATCTCACAGATTTAATGGCACTACACTTGTCGTCACCCTTTTAAAAGAGTAAATTTACATGTTCATACTAATAGCCGATTTAACTTCTGTGCATGTTTTCTGAATTGCTTTGAACTTCTCAAAGGAAGTTCTGCTGATGGTCTTTTATCCCTTTTTTAAATTGAGTAAAGTGTCTCTCTCTGACTCCACTCAAAAATATATTCTGTCATTTCTTCCATTGAATCCATTGGATCAATGACTTGAAAACACACGAGATCTTGCAATACTTTGATATTCCTTCATAAATTGGTCACAAGAATCATGGAATTTGCCTGTACAGTTCTAATTCTATCTCATATTTTCAAAGATTTCTCTTTGTATGAGTTACTTCCACCCCAACATTCCAACATCTTAATTTTTAATATGGCTTTTAATATGGATAACACCAGATTGTGAACTGTGTCAAGCTACCAGACTTTTTAATATCTAGAGTCTATTAGATTCTTGCAAACCTGGTCCAAAATAATGGCATGGCAGCAACCCGCAGAAGCCTCTCTGGACCTGGTGGCGGTTTCTTCATCCAAACTATCAGACTTTTAATATCCAGAGTCTATTATATTGTAAATTGTCTCTACTGTACTTAATGACTAGTTATCTTTAATTATTAATTACCCTGTATTGTTGCACTGTTTTTATTCACTTTATGTAGCCTTGCGTCGGTTGTAGTCTAGTGTAGTTATTTTTTGTGTAGTCTCATGCCATGCTGCAGCACCATGGTTTGGAGGATTATTGTCTCATTTTTTTAACTGTGTACTGCATTTGCAGTTGGTTTTAAAATGTCAAATATGTGCTACTTGAACTATTTAAAAATATCAAGTTTTAATCAACCCCTTCTGACAACAGTCAGTGTGTTCTCTTTCGAAAAGTCTTATTGACCATTCCCTATCTTTACAGATAGATTTACAGATTCCCTGCACAATTGAATATTTTTTTTTAGTTTCTAACCTTCACAACTGCTTCTACATTTTCTTGGCCTGGTTCCAATCCAATGTAATCAATTTTAGCTCAAAGTAATCTATCACCTTCTGTATAAATAGGCATTTGCTTATTATTAGCTTGATATTATTTGGTATCTCAGACCACCAAAGAATTTTTTTACTTTGGTTTCTGTGGGCATTGGCACACCAGTTTGATTAGACAATGGTCCTCATCTTACAGTGCCTTGCCTATAGACACTTGAAACATCTTCATTGATAATTTCATTCCAGTAGTAGTTCTGCAGACACCTTTGTATAGGTTTTTTTTTCCTGATTCATCTTATTTTTTTCAACTGAGAACAGCAAAATTCTGATAATCCGATACTCTAGGATATTTGATCAAGCCAGACAGATTTTCTGGACCATTGAATATTACTATTATACATATCTGAACACATTTTCAATTCATGATTTTATGAGCTGCACAATAACATTTTAAAAAATCAAGTGAGCCTGGTAAGTTTACAGGAAATTTTGTAAATAGAACCCAATGAGTTTAAAGCAGTGGTTCTCAACCTTTTTTTTTCCTCTCACATACCACTTTAAGCAATTCCTATGCCATCGGTGCTCTGTGATTAGTAAAGGATTGCTTAAGGTGGTATGTGAGTGGGAAGGGAAGGTTGAGAATCACTGCTCTAGACCCAATTGTTACTGAAATATTTTGCTTGAGAAAAATTGTCATTGGCCCATTTCCTTTGGAATTATGAAACAGTGCACATAAACGAGTCAATTAGGTAAGATTAAAACAGTGGTTTTCAAACTTTTTCTTTTACCACCTTAATCAATCCATTATTAATCACAGAGCACCTATGGCATAGGGATTAATTAAAGCGGTATGTGAGTTGAAAGAAAAAGATTAAGAAACACTGGTTTAAAGGAAATCCTGGAACCAGAACATTCTAGCTTAAAGGGAGCTGAAAGAAGTATGGGAAATAGGCCTCCAAAGAATTTAAAGGGAATATGAAAAACAAAGTTTGAGAGAGTGTAACAGAAGTTTAAGATACAGAACTCCAAGGAGTTGGAAGACATTTGGGAAATAGCACCTGTCGAACGGTCAGAAATTCTGAAAAATTAGGTTGTAGATTATCTGAGGCTTGTAGAAATGTGAGGTAGATCCAATTGATGAAAACCATCATTTCTATCATCTCAATATGTAGAGCTGATTATGTAGTAAATAGCTGATGTATTATCTGTAATAATCTCTGGGTGATACCCAGGTCTACAGAATATGTATTTTTCTTACTGCAGAGTATGTGTACATTTATTTCATTTATGACATGACAATATCAATATTTTATTTCCACCCTTTCTTTGGCTTGGCTTCTCGGACGAAGATTAATGGAGGGGTAATGTCCACGTTAGCTGCAGGCTCGTTTGTGGCTGACAAGTCCGATGTGGGGCAGGCAGACACAGTTGCAGCAGTTGCAAGGGAAAATTGGTTGGTTGGGTTTGGGTGTTGGGTTTTTCCTCCTTTGTCTTTTGTCAGTGAGGTGGGCTCTGTGGTCTTCTTCAAAGGAGGTTGCTGCCCGCCGAACTGTGAGGCACCAAGATGCACGGTTTGAGGCGATATTAGCCCACTGGCGGTGGTCAATGTGGCAGGCACCAAGAGATTTCTTTAGGCAGTCTTTGTACCTCTTCTTTGGTGCACCTCTGTCTTGGTGGCCAGTGGAGAGCTTGCCATATAACACGATCTTGGGAAGGCGATGGTCCTCCATTCTGGAGACGTGACCTACCCAGCACATTTGGATCTTCAGCAGCGTGGATTCAATGCTGTCAGCCTCTACCATCTCGAGTACTTCGATGTTGGTGATGAAGTCACTCCAATTAATGTTGAGGATGGAGCGGAGACAACGCTGGTGGAAGCGTTCTAGGAGCCATAGGTGATGCTGGTAGAGGACCCATGATTCGGAGCCGAACAGGAGTGTGGGTATGACAACGGCTCTGTATACGCTAATCTTTGTGAGTTTTTTCAGTTGGTTGTTTTTCCAGACTCTTTTGTGTAGTCTTCCAAAGGCGCTATTTGCCTTGGCGAATCTGTTGTCTATTTCATTGTCAATCCTTGCATCCGATGAAATGGTGCAGCCGAGATAGGTAAACTGGTTGACCGTTTTGAGTTTTGTGTGCCCGATGGAGATGTGGGGGGGGCTGGTATTCATGGTGGGGAGCTGGCTGATGGAGGACCTCAGTTTTCTTCAGGCTGACTTCCAGGCCAAACATTTTGGCAGTTTCCGCAAAACAGGACATCAAGCGCTGAAGAGCTGGCACTGAATGGGCAACTAAATCTGAGGCGCCTGCAAGCTCACACCAAGACACAAGAGCAACTTTCCACGCAAGACTATGCAATAATACACCATTACAGCAGATACTATCCACAATCAACTCTCTGGTTCAACATCATTTTGCCATCAACATACAGAGGAAGGTCTTTTCTCATGTCAACACTATTACAGTCCAGTTTGTTTTCATTCGAGCTCCAGTTTACCATTATGCATCTGACTCTTCCTCAGTTTGGTTTTTTCGTGCACTTGAGAAAATTTGAGGCTTATTGTGAATTAGTTAAGGACCCGGCGGCGTATGTCAGATTCTGATTCAGATTTATTGTCAGAGTACATACATGACATCACATACAACCCTGAGATTCCTTTTTCCTGTAAGTGCAGCAGAATTATCACTAATTGGTAGTGCAAAAAATAAAATGTACACAGTGTAAACATATAAACAAAGATCTGTAAGCAAATAATGAATATAAACATACTGTGCAATGCAGAGAGAACAAAAAGTAAATCAATAAAGTGCTCAAGTTAGATTCCTTAAATGAGTCTGACTGAGTTTGTTGTTGAGGAGTCTAATGGTAGAGGGGTTGCAGCTGTTCCTGAACGAGCTGGTGCAAGACTTATGGCACCTATACCTCTTCCCTGATGGCAGCAGTGAGAACAGAGCGTGTGCTAGTTGGTGAGGGTCTTTGATGATGGCTGCTGCTCACCGATGGCAGCATTCTCTGTAGATCTACTCAGTAGTGGGGAGAGTTTTGCCTGTGATGTCCTATGCTGTGTCCACTACCTTTTGGAGGGCTTTACACTAAGGGTGTTCGTGTTTCCATACCAGACTGCGATGCAGCCAGTCAAAGTGTGTAGAAGCATTAGGCACTGTAATCCCAGAGTAGCCATCTGTGAGTGTTCTGGCTTACTGTCCTCAAAACATATAGTTAATCTTTCAGGTCAAAATCTTTAATTACGAATAAAAGTATTAGGAATTCCTGATTTCATATTATATCTAATATATATTTGTGCATGTATGTCTGTTTGTTTGTCTGTTCTCCATGCATATCAATATGAAGCACTCTAGAAATGTCTAAGGATGTTCAGTCGGGGTAAGATTTGATGCTGAATGTCTTGACCACGTTGAATTTAGTCTTTAAGGCCATACAAATTTCAAAAGTTCAAAAATAATTTGAACTTGCACCAGAGACACCACGATTACTTGCAGTGCTGTGCATCAATCCACATTCAGAATAAAAACAAGTTACCAAACCCATTTCAAAATGGGCCCAATAAAGCAAAGCAACATTGGCAGATGCTCTTCACAACCTCATAGAGTTAGATAAAGGAGAAAGCAAGAGACAGCAGAGGTGCATCAGTCCGCCTCACGTCTTTCAGACGGGCAAGGAGAAGGCAGTAGGAAACAGAACAGCAGCGATATTCCCATCTCAATGCTCAGGGCTCCAGACAGGCAAGGGCCGGGCAGCAGGAAACAAATCAGCAACACCAGGCCCATCTCAGTGCTCAGGCCTCCAGACAAAAAAGGAATGGGCAGTAGGAAAGTGAGGAACAACACCAAGCCAGCCTCAGTGCTGATGTCGCCAGGCATTCCATGTTTCAACCATGAGATCAACAACTAAGTGCTTTATTTCCTGGGTAATGCCAGGTCTCTCTTATTTTTTTATTCCACTTTTCAATAAAAACATGTTGGTGATTAAATCAATGAAAATGCTGAGGAGACGTTTGATTATGTGTAGGTGTAGAGAATTTAAGATTCCTTTTAGAGACCAGAATGGCTCACTGAGGGTCACGGCAGAACAAATGTAAAGATCTCGTTCAAGTTCAAGTATATTATCATCTTATTGTACAAGCACAACCTTATGAAACAGCATTCTCTGGTCATCGAAGCAAAAATATGCTTTCATACATACAGACACAACACACAGAAAACAATAATATGCAGTATGTATATACATACATATCACATATATATCAATGTGTTTCAGTCCAATATTACTTGATAACATTCTGATGTCACACTGTATGCTGATGCACAGATGTTATGTAAATAAAAGTTTTCTGTTCATGTTCTTTTTGGGCGACTGAAGGATCTGTGCATTAAGCTTCAGAAAAGCTTTCAATACTTCAATGTTAGACTTGACTATTGTTAGTTTCAATGTCTCCAAGTGCATTTAAATCAAGATTTTTTTAAAAACCATTTCAATGACAGCATTGCACAGCACAACATCCACTTATTTTCACCTTTGATTTAAAAAAGCTCTTTGGATTTTCTTAATCTAGGAAACATGGGTGGGAGGGCTTTTATTCCACAGCGCATAGTCTCCTGCTTAAAATCACAAAGTGTTTGAGCAGAATATGAAAGGAATCAGTAATGAGAGGGCACAGTATTAAGGGTATTGGTAAAATAATCAGTGGCAATGTGAGGAGGGATATTTTAGATATTGTCTGACAGGGTGATGTAAACAGGCTTAACTGAAAATTTCAAAAGAGAATTGGATTATAAAGAATTGATACAAGGAGAGAGCAGGGAAGCAAGATTAACGGGATTACTGCTTGGCAGAGCCAGAACAGAATTAATGTGTTAAATGTACTGTACTAATCCATGCTTCTTTCTATAAGTCTAGTGAGGATGAGAGAGCAGACGGTGGCACGCAGATTTTTTTAGTACTTTCATTTTAATTTAGATATACAACTTATGAACCCATGTTCCCAAATAGCCCTGTAGGTTTTTCAGAGGTAGGAGGAAACAGGAGCACCCAAAGGAAATTCATGCAGACACAGGGAGAATGTACAAAAAGTAATGCTGCTGCCTCACAGCTCCAGTGACATGGGTTCAATACTGACCTTAGACACTGTTGGTGTTTGTACTTTTGCCACGTGATTTTGTGGGCTTCCTCAGGTGCTTCAGCTTCATCCCACTTCCCAAAGTTATGCTGGTCAGTAAATAAATCTGTTGCAGTAAATTACCCACTAGTGCAGGTGAAAACTATAATATGGGAAGATGGTTTCTCCTGTGTAGAGGGGAAATTATTGTCAACTAATGGGAAGATGCCTGAAGCATGCTTTCAGGTTCTGCCAAGAAGATTTATGATTCTTTTTTCTCTGGCCTACCTTCAAAAAAGATACCTTAAATCTGATGGCACTGGACAGCTTGCAGCCATTACAGGGTACTGGTAACGGCATCCTTCAACATATCTTCTTCTTTGGCTTGGCTTCGTGGACGAAGATTTATGGAGGGGGTAAATGTCAGCTGCAGGCTCGTTTGCGGCTGACAAGTCCGATGCGGGACAGGCAGACTCGGTTGCAGCGGTTGCAGGGGAAAATTTGGTTGGTTGGGGTTGGGTGTTGGGTTTCTCCTCCTTTGCCTTTTGTCAGTGAGGTGGGACAGGCAGACTTGGTTGCAGCGGTTGCAGGGGAAAATTTGGTTGGTTGGGGTTGGGTGTTGGGTTTCTCCTCCTTTGCCTTTTGTCAGTGAGGTGGGCTCTGCGGTCTTCTTAAAGGAGGTTGCAGCCCGCTGAACTGTGAGGCGCCAAGATGCACGGTTTGAGGCGATATCAGCCCACTGGCGGTGGTCAATGTGGCAGGCACCAAGAGATTTCTTTAGGCAGTCCTTGTACCTTTTCTTTGGTGCACCTCTGTCACGGTGGCCAACAAAAGTATCTTTGTTCAGAAAGTCAACAACAAAGCCCATTCTTGGCAAGACCAGCCTGTCTCTTCAGTCTGGTTGTCTGGAATGCTTAGCAGCAAGATTTTCAGAAGACTCATGCAAAGACTTTATCATCTATCCTAATTGCCCCGTCAACGAGGTGGCACATTTAGTGCTGCGGTTAGCGTGATGTTATTACAGTGTTAGTGACCCGTGTTCAAATCTGGTGCTGTCTCTATGGAGTCTGTTGATTTTCTCCGTGTCTGCGTATGTTTCCTCCGGGTGCTCCTGTTTCCTCCCACCTTTGAAAAACATAAGGGTTGAAGGTTAATTGGGCTATTTGTGCAGCACTGGCTCATGGCCTGGAAAGTCCAATGGTGCATGTCTAAATTTAAAAAAAAATACTGTGTGGCTTGCAGTGCCATTTCAGAGCACAGATAAAAATCAACCACATGGGTGAGTCCAGGTCACAACCAGTCAAGAGGCATATTTTCTTCCCTGGAGTGAACCTGATTGTTTGTAAAAATAATTTGGGATAATAATTTTCACCAATAATGACAATTAATTGAAATATACAGCAGAAAAAATCAAGCTCATCTTGAGATCAATAATTTATACTTTGACATTCTACTACATTAACACATCTTGCCGATGCTACTCATGGTACAACTGCACCTTTTGCTATTAAAGCTCAATTGGACTGATCTCAGGGAGATATTTTAAGAATATAAAATATGGTATCCTGTTTTGGAAATATCTCAGAGAATTTCTTTGCAACGGTATTCGAGTGTAAAATAGACATTGCTTTTCCTGGAATCGCAACCATGTGGTGAATTTAAAAAAAACGTAATTTTATGTTAACAGGATTTAGTTAATGCCCTTTAAGAGTCTAGTGCATTTGAAGTTGCTTTGCAGCTAACCATTAGGACAATCAGTGGCCATTACATGCACAACAAGCCTCCGTAAATAATATTTGGAGAATGATCAATTTACCAGTCTTAAATTTAACTATGAGAAAAATGTTGATTAAAATAAAAAGGAAGCTTCTTCAAAAGAGTCTCAGGCCATCAGTTAGCTGAACATTACTTTTTTTGCTACAATTCAGCAGTAATATGTTACAAAAGTGCTGTTGGTAAAAGTGACGAAGGAAATCAGCCCCATATTTCACGTTGTTTTTGGTCACTTCAACTGGTGTTGAATATAACTGAATAAATATCATTTGTGCCTTTGGTTGCAAATATTTGAATTGTTCCTATGTAAATGTGAAAAAGATCGCTAAATTTTAAGTGACAAATTTGAATTGAGAAGACAAACAAAGAAATTAATTTTCCATATCTTCAAAGCAAATGGTAATTGCAATTTAATATTGGTTTAACCTGAAGCGTACAAGTTTTGCATATTGTTCTGGAAATCTTAGCATTGGTCAGAAACGACCCTAGGCACATTCTTTTTTCCTAACTCCCAAACTGTAACCACAAACTAATGGCTGACCATCAAAAAAACTGTCTGCAGCATTGAAACATCATCTATGCTTCCCCCTAACTGCAACTGTTTATCTATCCTTGTACACTTATTATCCCTTTCTATGTCTTGTGACATACTGTGGTAATTCGATTCATGCCTAATGATGAGGATGATGAGCCTATTACCATATACTTAAGTACAATGTCCAGATGCATTGGCATTCTTATTTGCTGCCGGCAAACAGGTAGATAAGATTGTCCACTAGATTAGTATGCACTCAATATGCTAAGAGAGTAAAAGAGATAATAAATATAAAATAATTGATAAATAAACACAGAATTCATCGATGCAGAAAAAAAGTGACAATTCAGTAGTGCAGACAGATTTTTGGTGGACCTGGGGCTGCTTATAGTTACAGTTAGGGTAGTACAAGAACCTGACAACTAGCGGAACAAAAACTGACCTGGAGGTGTTGGACTCAGGTTTCCATACCTTCCGCCTGAAGATAGCAGTGAAAAGGGATTATGACCAGGGTGATGGGGTGTCCTTTATAATGTTGGCTGCCTTCTTGTGCTTTAAGTTTCTGCATCAGCCAATCATACACACAGTGTCATTTTCTCCCCTTTATCCCTCTTCCCTTCCATATATAACCATATAACCATATACAGCACAGAACAGGCCAGTTTGGCCCTACTAGTCCATGCCGGAACAAATCCCCACCCTCCTAGACCCAATGACCAGCACCTGGTCCATACTCCTCCAATCCTCTCCCCTCCATGTAATTATCCAGTCTTTCCTTAAATGTAAATAACGTCCCTGGTTCAACCACCTCTGCCAGAAGCTTGTTCCACCCTTTGAGTGAAGAAATTTCCCCTCATGTTCTCCTTATAATTTTCCCCCTTCAATCTCAAACCATAGCCTCTGGTTTGAATATCCCCCACTCTTAAATCATCATTTATGTTGGGGGGGGGGTCTACTAAACAGGGTTACCTTTTGTCACTTGCATTGTTTCCATTGATAATTGAACCTTTGGCACAACAAATAAGACAAGACAAAAGGGGGATATTTGGGGGTGGTTTTAGGTAAGGGGTATATAAAAGGGGGAGGACGTGGAAGGGAGGACGTGGAGGGGGAGGATGTGGACTTGTCCTCGGGCCTGCGCAAAGGAGCTTTTAGGTGGAGTGCAGTGCGCGCAGTACTGGCCCCACCCTTTACACCCATGGTTCGTGTGCCGTGGCCGAGCAAGCTGGGACGTGGCAGCGAGGTCCTTGGGTCGTAGGTTTTATATCGGAGTGGCCTTCTCCTATGCAGGTTTCTTACCCGGGCTGGAGGGGCCTGCCTCCCCTCCTAGGTCGGTCCATACTGCCCGGACCGGGGCCGAGGCCGCCGCAGCTCACCCTGTGCCTG
This sequence comes from Narcine bancroftii, assembly GCF_036971445.1. NCBI lineage: Eukaryota > Metazoa > Chordata > Chondrichthyes > Torpediniformes > Narcinidae > Narcine > Narcine bancroftii. Next base: position 34,871,702 of record NC_091469.1, on the reverse strand, counting down.
GACTGGGGCCGCCGCCTCCCACTCTCTGCCCGGATCGGGGCCTCCGCCTGCCCCACTCGACCGAGGCCGGGGCCGCCGTCTCCCCCTTGCTCCTGCCCGGATCGGGGCCGCCGCCGCCGCCTACCCTTCGCCCGGACCGGGGCCGGGGCCGCTGCTGCTCTCCCTGTGCCCGGACTGGGGCCGCCGCCTCCCACTCCCAAACTGCCAAAATGTTTGGCCTGGAAGTAAGCCTGAAAAAAACTGAGGTCCTCCATCAGCCAGCTCCCCACCATGACTACCAGCCCCCCCACATCTCCATCGGGCACACAAAACTCAAAACGGTCAACCAGTTTACCTATCTCGGCTGCACCATTTCATCAGATGCAAGGATCAACAATGAGATAGACAACAGATTCGCCAAGGCAAATAGCGCCTTTGGAAGACTACACAAAAGAGTCTGGAAAAACAACCAACTGAAAAACCTCACAAAGATAAGCGTATACAGAGCCGTTGTCATACCCACACTCCTGTTCGGCTCCGAATCATGGGTCCTCTACCGGCACCACCTACGGCTCCTAGAACGCTTCCACCAGCGTTGTCTCCGCTCCATCCTCAACATCCATTGGAGCGCTTTCATCCCTAACGTCGAAGTACTCGAGATGGCAGAGGTCGACAGCATCGAGTCCACGCTGCTGAAGATCCAGCTGCGCTGGATGGGTCACGTCTCCAGAATGGAGGACCATCGCCTTCCCAAGATCGTGTTATATGGCGAGCTCTCCACTGGCCACCGTGACAGAGGTGCACCAAAGAAAAGGTACAAGGACTGCCTAAAGAAATCTCTTGGTGCCTGCCACATTGACCACCGCCAGTGGGCTGATAACGCCTCAAACCGTGCATCTTGGCGCCTCACAGTTTGGCGGGCAGCAACCTCCTTTGAAGAAGACCGCAGAGCCCACCTCACTGACAAAAGGCAAAGGAGGAAAAACCCAACACCCAACCCCAACCAACCAATTTTCCCCTGCAACCGCTGCAACCGTGTCTGCCTGTCCCGCATCGGACTTGTCAGCCACAAACGAGCCTGCAGCTGACGTGGACTTTTTACCCCCTCCATAAATCTTCGTCCGCGAAGCCAAGCCAAAGAAGAAGAAGATATAAAAGGGAGGGTTTTTTTTAGTAAGGGAGGGTTAGAGGGGGTTTTGTTATATACCATGTATAACTATTAATATTTTATGTTCTATTAAGTTTATTGCATTTCTGTATCATGGTATAAATTTTAAATAATGTATTAAAAAAGGACATTGTTGAAAGCTACTCTAAACTGCACATGCACATCATTCACTTCCTAAAGTCAATCATCTTCAGTTCCTCAACTTCCTCAATCTAATTACATTGTACATATTTTTCCAGATGCAAACAGATCTTATCTCAAAGAATATTCTCCAATCATTTCCCTAGCACCAATCACCAGCTAATAATTTCCTAGTTTGTCTTTGTTGCTATTTTCCTTTTCTTTGGGACTTTGCCTGTGCCTAAAGAAGATGCAAATATCTCTCTCAAAGCCCCAGAAATCTCCTCTTGTTTCTCTCAATAAGCTGGGATAGATCTTATCAGGCCTGAAGTCATTCTCCTTAATATTCTTCAAAAGATCTACATCTTATCCTTCTTGATATCAACATGCTCTAGAATATCTGCACACCCCTCCCTAATCTCACTGTTCTCCATGTCCTTCATGGGTGCTTTTTCAAGAGACAAGATAAATCTGTTGTTCACTCCATGAGACCTGGTGAACAGAGAACAAACACAGGGAACCATTATCTAGCCCGATGGCTTCAACATTCACAGCATAGAAGAATGAGGGGAGATTTGATAGAGACTGCACAAAATTATGAGGCATATAGACGGAGTAAATGAAAGTAGATTCTTTCAACTTAGATTCAGAGAGATAAATATGAGAGGACATAGCTTTAGCATGAAAGGGGAAAGATTTAGGTGGAACATTAGGGGGAGTTTCTTCACTCAAAGAGTGATAGGAGTGTGGAATGAGCTGCCATCTGACATGGTAAAGGCAGACTCACTCTTAAGTTTTAAGAATAAATTGGATAGATACATGGATGGGAGAGGTCTGGAGGGTTGTCCCTAACCATAAGGCCTGGATGAACAATGAAATTCAGAATCTGCTGAGAGCCAGATCACTGCAGAAAGAGCAGGCAGGTACAACCTATGGAAAGCCACCTTATGGGCGAAGCAAAATTTCTGAAAGAAAATGGAAACAGCGGAGGATATCTGACAGCTATGGCAGGGCCTAAATGACATAACTTGCAACAAAACCAAATCCGTTGCAACAGTAGACAGCAAAACTTCACTCCCAGATGATCGCAAAGCCTTCTACAACTACTTTAATCTTAACAATAAAAAAGAAACATCACTGCACACCCCAAAGCCCTCTGATGATCCTCTCCTGTCGATATCCAAGGATGACATAATGGCTGTCTTCAGTAAAATGAATCAGGAAAGCATCTGGTCCAGATGGAAAACCCAGCTGACCAACTTGCCAATGTATTTACGGATATCATCAACATCTCACTTTGACATGGTGTGGTACCCACCTGCTTAAAATAGGTCTCAATCATACCTGTGCCCAACAAAGATGTGGTAACCTGCATAAATGACTATCTACTGGTGGCACTCATATCTACAGCAATGAAATATTTTGAAAGACTCATGTTGAAGCATATCAGCTCCTGTCTGAGCAGTGATATGAATCCATTCCAATTTGTCTACCATAGCAATAGGTCTATGGTGGATGCCATCTCACTGGTTCTACATAAAACCCTGGAACACCTGGACAGTAAAGATGCATACATCAAGATGCTCAATATTGACTGCAGTTTGGCATTTAACACAATTATCCCCTCAAAACTGATCAGCAAACTCCAAGACCTGGGACTCATCACACCACTGTAATTTGATCCTTGATTTCCTTACCGCCTGACCATAATCAGTGAAGATTTGTGAGAATATCTCCTCCACAATCTCCATCAGTACTCGAGCATCACAGAGCTGCATTCTTAGCCCCCCGTTCTACTTGTCATACACCCATAACTGTGTGGCTCAGTTCAACAACAAATCCATTTACAAACTCACTGACAATACTACCGTAGAGGAATATATAAAAAGAGTCGAGCAGTCACCATTCAGGAGAAGGGAAATAGAAAACTTTGCTGAAAAGTGCTTCAACAACAACCTTGCACTCAATATCACCAAATCCAAGGAGCAGATTTTTGACTTCAGGAAGGGAAAACCAAAGGTATATGATACAGTGATCACTGGGGGAATCAGAGGTGGAAAGGGTGAGCAAAAGTTTTTTGGAGTCACTATCTCACAGGATCTTTCCTGGATTGAACACACTAATGGCATCGTAAAGAAAGCACATCAGCATCTCTACTTCCCAGGCATTTGCAGAGGTTTGGTATGACACCAGAAACACTGGCAAATTTCTGCAGATGTGTGGTGGAAAGTGTGCTGACCAGCTGTATCATGGTCTGGTATGGGGGCACCAATACCCCTGTGCATAAAGCCCTCCAAAAGATAATGATCACAGCCCAGGACATCACAGGTAAAACCTTCCCTGCCATTGAAAAAATCTACAGGGAACGCAGCTGTCAGAGAAAAGCAGCAATTATTAAGGATCCAAATGAACCAACACATGCTCTGTTCTCACTACTACATCAGAAGAGAGGTATCAGTGCCATCAGGCTTGCACCATCAGGTTCAGGACCAGCTGCAACCCCTCTACCATCAGACGCCTCAACAACAAATTCTTACTTTTGCACTTTATTGGTTTATTATATCCCTGTATTGCACAATTTGTTTACCTTTATCGGTTTACTTACTGTTTTTTGCACTACTAATAAGTGATAATTTTGCCTCGCACACTGGAAAGGAATCTCAGGGTTGTATGTGATGTTATGTACAGTATATACTCAGACAATAATTGTAAATCCTTATGCAAAAGATTAATTTAGTGCTCTGTCCACTTCCTTTGGCTCTACACATAAATTCTTTCTTGTCGTTAAGTGGTCCTATCTTCCCCCTAGTTCACACATGTCAAACTCTGGCCCACGGGCCAAATTTGGCCCGTGATATAATTATATTTGGCCCGCAAGATCATTTCAAAAATGTATTAGAGGTGGCCCGCTGGCCGCTGCGCCAGTATAGCACATGCACAGCTAATACTATAAATCCCAGAATGCATTGGCGTCAGCCCACTAATCGCCCCCACCTCCTCTGTTTACGTTGCAGGGTCTCACCGTGGACTCTGGTTTTGGGCCATGGCCGGTGTCAGGGGAAGCCAAGGCCACTTCCCAGTGCCCGGAACCGGAGGCCTCGGGCCTGACCTCGCCAGGACCGTAACCCACTCCCCCTCCCTGCCGCAGACCGACCCGCGACTCACGGTGACGGGGCCGTTGATCCGCCGAGATGCCACCCTGCAGCGAGAGCCGATGCCCCCGCACTGTCGTTGTCCAACCCGATCGCCCGCAAACCCCGCCCTCCCGCACACAGGCCTGAGTAAGGATTATGAACTTTAATCTCAGGATTAAACAATCTTCCAATAGTTTCATGTCACAGTGATAAATATATTCCTGGTTACAAATGGTCCTGCACCTGGATTCAAGCTCATTAGGCATAAAACTTGAAAAGTGTGTAAATCAAAGGATATCTGTACCAATGGAAAATGGGCATGGCAAATAACCCTGCTAGAGTTCATGCCCACAATCAGTCACCCATTTGATTGTTTCAGGAATCATGTTATTCTCCCACATTCTCAATAGCCCTCAGATTTTACTATTCGACAGCACACTAGCAACATTTGACAAATCCTCTATAGAGAAATATTATTTGTTGAATATTTTATTTCTCATTTGTTAATGCTTCTGGAAAGAGTTTATCCAAAACTATTATTAAACATTTATTTTAATAAGAAAAAGTTTAACATTACATATGTTGAAAGAAGAGAAAACATGCAGATGTTGTTGAAAATTTTCAATAAATATTTAGTTCGGCCCTCGACTTAGTCCAAGTTTTTAATTTTGGCCCTCCGTGAATTTGAGTTTGACACCCCTGCCCTAGTTCTTTCTCTTTGGCTTGGCTTCGTGGACGAAGATTTATGGAGGAGTATGTTCACGTCTGCTGCTGGCTCGTTGGTGACATGCGGGACACTCTTTTTCAATGCAGGTGTAAAATGACTTAAGATTCTCTTTCAGGTCTCTTCATGATGCTTTTTAGCCCATTTAATTTCCCATTCAAGTTCTTTTCTGCTTCCTTTATGGTCACTGTTTGCATAAGAGTTAGTGAAGCACCTTTACACAAGGGCAGCAAACGGGACTGGGGTTCAAATCCTGCACTTGTCTGTTTGTATTTTCTCCCCGTGACTATGTGGGTTTTCCCCGGGGCTTCAGTTTCCTCCCACCATTCAAAACATACTGGGGATTGTACGTTAATTGGGTGTAAATTGGGAGGTATAGACTATGGGCCAAAATAGCCTGTTACCATGCTGTATACCTAAATTTACATTGAAATTCAAGGGTCTTGTCTAATTTTAGTTTCCCAAATTTTCTTATGATTCATTAATGTGTGTGAGGATGAAGCCGGAATGTGGTGTGGATATAAGTGATTGAACAATACGGCAGAACAGCCTCAAAGCGATGAATGGTCTACTGACTGTTTCTGTGTTTCAATGAGATCATACCTCTCGGGATTATTCTCTGATTATACATTTGTTTTAGTGCTGAACTCTGAAAATATATGGAGTAGTAACTGAACTTCCCCAATGATATGAATTTTCAGCAGTGCGTATTTATCATGTCAGATCATTTTTATGTAATTATTCCTTTTACAGTGACTATCTGTTAACAGAATCCTTCATTGCTTGTTCCCTGGACTCGTACTGTCACGAATCACAATCAAGACTAGAGGAGTCTAATAATAGAGGACATAGGTTTAAGGTGAGAAGGGAAAGATTTGAAAGACATCTGAGGCACAAGATTTCAACCGAGAAGATGATGGGTGATGGGTGTACTGTGCAAGCTGCCAGAGGAAGTGGTGAATGTGGATAGAATTACAATGTTTAAAATGTATACAATTCAAAAGTGATAAGATTATTCAGATATTGTTTTGTGATTTTAGTCTTCTCTATATGGTAATAAAAGATATACAACTACTAACAACTTCAGAGGGGAAAGGGGTAGATTTTGTAGAAGACTAATATCTTTTTTTGTCTTTTTCAATTAGCCATTTTTATATTTGTTTAAGTGCATAATATATATTTTTGTCTTCCTGTTAGTCTGTTTGTTAAAGTACTTGGTTTATATATAATAGTGTGGCAGCACACATACTCATGGCGAACCGGCCCCGCTTATATCACCACGTGGTGGGGCATCCATGGGGAAATAGCATCGTCAGAGGTTTCTCTCTGACTCCAGCAGCCCTTCCCGCGCGCACCCTGGGCAGCGATTATGATGTTGCAATGCACCAGGTGACTGAGCTCATGCTGCACTTAAAGGGACGGGCTGAATTTCAATAAAAACAGTCGTTAACGACCCTCAACGTGGTGGCTGCGTTTCTTCCACTGCTCACACTGACACAGTGGTGACCCCAACATTTTTCTGGACTCAAAACCCCATGGATTCAGCAGAGGATAACGCTGTCTCCAGCAAGCTTCCCCCCTTTTGGACCAACTGATCGAGAATGTGGTTCGGGTAGGCGGAAGCACAGTTTCAACTCTGCAACATCTCCTCAGACACCACGATGTTCTATCATGTCATGAGCACTCTGGACCAAGATACAGCAGCGAGGGTGGACAACATCATCCACCACCCCCCGGCTACGGGCAAGTACACCGCCCTCAAAGACCTGCTGCTTGGAACTTTCGGCCTAACTCCCCAGCAACGGGCTTCCAGGCTTCTTCACCTAAATGGACTTGGGGACCGTAATCTGTTGGCACTAATGGACGAACTGCTGGCCTAGGCAAAGACCACAAGCCTTGCTTTCTCTTCCGCCAGATATTCCTGGAACAGATGCCAGAGGACATCCAGCTGCTTCTCACAGATGAAGACTTCTCTCACCCGAGGAGAGCAGCAGCCCGTGAGGATGCCATCTGACACACGAAGAGGAAGAAAAAGGCAGCCCTTAACCAAGTAGCACAACCAGGAGCCAGCCGACCGCAACCCGGTCCCAAGGTCAAACCAGAGGAGGTCCAGTCAACCTGGTGTTTCTATCACCAGCACCACAAGCCTGTAAGTGCCGCCAGTCCTGCGGGTTTCAGGGAAATGACCAGGCCGGCCACCGTTGATGGCTGCGATGGCTGGCCATACAAACAGCCTCCTTCATGTGACGGACAGAGCCACCAGTCGCCAATTCCTGCTGGACACAGGGGCTGAGCTCAATTTCCTTCCCCCCACACCATTAGAGACTTGGACCCGATCTCGAGGTCCAACCCAGCGGGCGGACAACGGCTCCATCATCAGGACCTACAGAACCTGCAGGGCACAGATCCAGATCAGGAGGGAAAGATTTCACTGGAGGTTTGTCCTAGCCTCCATGGGCACTGCGCTGTTAGGGGCCAACTTCCTTAGAGCTCACGGCCTACTGGTTGACATGAAGGGCAAAAGGCTTGTCAACACCAGAACGTTCCATTCCACCCAACTAGACACAGCAGAAGCCCACAGGCTCAAAATTGCCGCATAGCTGCTGCCAGGGATGAGTTCGACGAGATCTTCCATGAATTCCCCACCATCTTAGAGCCACAGTTCAACGCCGCCCTGCCCCAGCATGGGGTCTTCCAACTCATCGCCACACAGGGCCACCCGGTGCATGCTAGACCCAGACGGCTGCTGCCTGAGAATCTCCAGCAGGCAAAGGAGGAGTTCTCCAGGCTCCAGGAATGGAATCATCTGGCACTTGGACAGCTCCTGGGCATCGCCACTCCATATGGTCCCGAAATCGTCCAGGGACTTGAGACTGTGCAGGGTCTACCGTCAGTTGAATGATGCAACCACCCTCGACAGGTACCAAGTGCCCCACATACAGGACTTCTCTGCCAACCTCCATGGTGCACGGGTCTTCTCCAAAGTGGACCTTGTGTGGGGATACCATCAGATCCCGGTGCATCCAGATGACATGGGTAAGACGGCCATTATCACCCATTTCGGAGTCCACATCACTAGCGACAGAGGGGCGCAGTTCACGTTTGCCCTGTGGACTCAGATGGCGAAGCTCCTGCGGGTCAAGCTCCACTACACCACAGCATACCACCTGCAGTCCAACGGGTTGGTGGAGTGATTCCACAGGCACCTAAAGGCATCGCTTATGGCCAGGCTCTCTGGACCAGACTGGGCAGATGAATTACCCTGGGTCCTCCTCAGAATTAGCACCAAAGGAGGACCTGCAGGCTTCAGCAGCAGAGATGGTCTATGGAGCATCGCTTTCCCTGCTGTGTGAGCTTTTTGGCCCAGGCCCTGACACCACGGCCACCGACTGGCCCTAGCTCCCCCAACCCCGGCACACCATGGCACCTGGCCATTACATCTCCCCAAAGAGCTCGACCCAGCCCAGTTTGTTTTCGTGCGGAGGGGACCACAAGGTACACCGCTACAGCAACCATACGAGGGGGTCATACAAAGTCTTGCACCAGTCTGGCAGAACCTTCACCCTGGACCTTGGGGGGGAGAGAGAAACTTTTTACAGTAGACCGCCTGAAGGCGGCTCATCTGAACTTATCACAGCCGGTGCAGACAGCTGCGCCCAAGTGCCAGGGTCAGCCACCAAAGCGACAGGATGCATACCGGTTCTGTGGAGGTGGGGGTGTTGTGTGGCAGCCCCGCTTGTATCACCACGTGGCAGGGCAGCCATGGGGAAAATAACATCGTCAGAGGTTTCTCTCTGACTCCAGCAGCCCTTCCAGCGCACACCCTGGGCAGTGATTATGATGTCACAATACACCAAGGGACTGAGCTCATGCTGCCCTTAAAGGGGTGAGCTGAGTTTGAATACAAATAGTCGTTAACGACCCTCAATGTGGTGGCTGTTTCTTCCACTGCTCACACCTCTACAATAGGTTTTTTTTTCTACATATGATTACTACTTTGTTTAATGGCTTTTACTTGTTTATTATTATTGAAAACAATAAAAATACTGAAAAGATGTTTGGATAGATACATGGATAGGAAAGATTTAGCATGATATTTAGCAGGCAAATGGGATGAGTGCAGAAAGGCACCTTGATTGCTGTCCAACTCCAGAATTCCAAACCAGTGCCATTCAACAGGTCAGCATGGATGAGGAATGATTTGTTAGCAGGAAACTCAATGAGTAAATCTCACAAGAAATTTCTTCACACACCTTCAACTACTTCAGCCTCATTTTCTGGAATTCACTGATTAAACCTTTCTATTTCTGTATCTTTCTCTCCTCCTTTAAAACAGAACTTAAATGTACTCTATTCAACCACACTTCAGTCGTCTCTCTTATCCCCTAATGTGCCTTGAGGACAAATATTTTTTGTTAAACATTCTGTCAAAGGGGGGCGTGGCAAGATGGCGTAAGGATCAGACGGCCCTTCCAGTCCTCTCCTGACTTTATCTTATTGTTTTGTCTAGAAATGCCCGTTAAAATTCTTTAAAAGTTTAGATAATTTCAGTGCTGTTAATTTAACTTATGATGGTACAATTGGTGAAAAAGAGCAAAAACAAAACGACAACAGATCATCAAAAAACTACATTTTCCAAAAGTTCAAGTTTTGGAGCCTACCTACAGGAAAGACACCAGGACTCAGCGTGAAATGGATCCCAGGAGAGAGGTATAGTGTTCGGATGTAGAGCTCTATGTTACATCGGTAGAGCCCCCTAAAGAGGGCGCCAAACAGCCTTTAGAACAAAGAGTTATTCAAAGGCATTTGTCAACTGTAGAGGTGGCGCTGAAAACAGCACCTCTTGAGATAGAAGAACCTATACAACTTGATGTACTGGGAGAACTTAATACATTATGGACTGGGGAAAACCCCGGCCAGCGTCCTCCAGTCACTGCTGGAGAGGCTGTGGCTGGGGTTTCCACACGCAGTCATACTACAAGGAAGGCAACCAGAATGAAGGAAGGAACAGAAGATCTTTTGGTTATGCAGAAGAAGCAGGAATCTGTTGAGCCAAAATCGCTTCCAATTGAAAAGATTTTTGTGAATCTTGAATCTAAATTATCTTATACAATGCAGGGATTATCCAAGATTATGACTGAACTTGGTACTAGGTTTAATACTCTGGTGAAAATACATTCTCAACAGATGGCTGAGTTTGGAGCTTTTAAGCTTGAAGTGAGAGATAAATTTAATTCGTGTGAAGAAGATATAGACGAAATATGGGATCAAGTTTTGGATGTGACCAAAATGGTCGAAGACTTACAAACTCAAAATAAAAATTTGGTGAAAAAGATTGATTATTTGGAAAACCAATCCAGATGGAACAATATAAAGATTATTGGTTTGCCAGAAGGTATGGAGGGACCAGACCCAAGAAAATTTTTTACTGAATGGATTCCGCAGGTGCTGGGTCAAGAACATTTCCCGGAAGGTATAATACTGGAATGTGCTCACAGAGCCTTGCATAGAAGACCTATTTCAGGTCAAAGTCCAAGACCTGTTTTGGTTCGTCGCTTGAATTATTAGGACAGAGAAATTATTTTACGAGTGGCTATTAGAAATGCACAACAGAGAAAATCACCCTTGATGATTCAAAATAATCAAGTTTTCTTCTATGCGGATTTGAGTCAAGAAGTTATGTTCCAACGACGGGAATTCAATCCTGCTAAAGAGTTGTTGTGGAAGAAAGGTTACAAGGCAACCTTTAGATATCCAGCTGTTTTGAAGGTTTTCAAGATGGTTACCAACCAAAGTTCTTTGATTCTCCAAAGGAAGCTATAGCATTTGCTCAAGAGCTGCCAATTACTCAGTTTCAACAGAGACATAGTCCGCCGCGATCTCTAAGGAGACAAGAGATGGAAGAAAAGAGCCGTGCCCCAAGAAGGAATGGTTGTAATGGTGACTCGGCAGTTGGAGCTGATTAAAAGAAGAGTTGTCCTTTTTTTTTCTATTTTTTTTTTAAAGGGATATTAAATAATGATGATGTTAGTTTAAGATGATGTGAGAGTTGGGGGAGAGAACTGGATAGGCACTATTTCCTGAAAGTCATCTGCTACGTGTGAGTTATCTCACACCCATTTTTTTTGGGGAGTTAGCGCGTTGCGCGGTTTAGACGGGAGGGGGTATTTTTAACCTCCTACCCGTTTTTTTTCCTTTTTTTTTATATTATTAGATTAAAGAGTGAAGGGTTTTTTTTGTTTAAATATAAAAAAAAGCATAAGAAAGTATTTGATTGTTTAAAAAACTAAAAATTGATGTGGTTTTTTTTGTAAAGTTTATTCAGTAGATAAGGAATATCTGAAATTTAAATGTGAATGGGATGGATAAGTTTTTTTAAATTTTTTCTTTAACTTTAAGGTGAAAGGAGTGGTAATTCTGGTGTATATTATTTTGCTATTTTAGTTATAGAACGAAGGGAATAATGGTGAAAGTTATAAATTGAATTGTACAATTCTTAATGAGGCTTGAATTTTGTTTGTGGTTTATGCTCCATTTGTTGAAGATATAGATTTCATTGTAGATGTGTTTTTATTATTTGGATATCTGAATTTTAACGTAATGATTGGGGATATTTAAATGTGGTATTGGAGCTTTTATTGGATAACTATTCAAGAGTAAAAGGGAAAAATGGTGGAAGAGTACTAAAATTGAATTGTACAATGCTTAATGAGGTTTGAATTTTGTTTTAAGATGGTGGTTTATGTGACTAATATGATGATAGATGTGAAGTTAGTTGATATTTGGTGAAGGTTTATCTCTATAGAGAAAGTTTTTTTTCATCTTTTTTTTCATGCTACAATTTTTTTTAAGAATTAATTATTGTTTAAGAATTTTTTATAGATAATTTTGCTAACTTTACTAATTTTTTATATAAAGTTTGAGTTAAATATATGTTTCATCTTAACTGCGTTTGTTAAATATATGCATTTAAGTTTGAGTTAAATATGTTTTTTAAGTCTGATATCTTAGTATTAATTACTTTTCTTTTTGTTAGTATTTTAATCGGTTATGTTTTTGTTTCTTTTTTGTAAGTGGGTTTTTTTCTCACATATATTATTAATTTTATTAATTCTTCACTCTTTATTTGGGGGGGAAAGGGGGGGTTGGACACAAAATTATAAAGTTTTACAGACTCTTTACCCAACTTGTTCAGGACAACCAAGTTTCCTTCCCAAGCTAATTCCTATGATCTGCCATGTCTTTCTAAAACTTGGCCCTCTCCATATACTTGTCTCAATGTCTTTTAAAAATTACAATTGTACCCACCTCAACTATGGCCTCTGGCAGCTAGCTCCATATAGCCATCATCCTTTTAGAGAGAAGACAGCCATATTTCATTGATCTACTTGCCATTTTTTTTTGGGGGGGGCGGCTTCTTCAAACCATAATTTAACAGCTCTCGAGAGGCACACTGTTGTCTATTCAGTACATTGAGAAGCCACTAATGGAAATTTCTGTTCTCTCCTAAGATTTCAGGGCATCTCCACAGTCTCTAGTTCTCAGTGGACCCAAGCTTGCTATGCTAGTTGGTACTTCGCAGTCTGAAATATGCCCCATCAAAGGCACAACATCATCTAAGGATTCAAGTTCAGAGCAGCATCAAGTCAACCTACCATCAATCAGACAGAGGCCACAGAGGATGGCCAATGACACAGTATGAGACTTTCAAACCCACAGTAGAACCAATATTATGTAGATTATCCTTTGCAATAACAAATATAGCTAATAGAAGTTGCTGCCGCTGAAACCATGTTCAAACAAAAGATATCCTGATTATAAAACATCATTGTGCTAATGAGTTTCTTAGTAAAATTGGCATTACCCATTTCCAGCATGAGAAGCTACTTCTGGTGAGGGTCATCATCAGACACTAGCATTACGAGCTCAAAGGACCCCAAAATCCAGCAGCAATAGATATTCACCATGACAAATGGTTACTTAAACAAAAGTTGTTTATTAATTTTCTTTAAACATGGAAACAGAATCAAACTTTAACTTATCTCTATTTTTAACTTACTTAACAACCCAACTTAACCCCCTTCTAATTCTAAGTGCATGTGTATGTAATGTGTGTGTAAATGTAAGAAAAGTTCTTTGGTTCACAGTCCAATCTCACTTCTCATTCTTCCAAGTTCACAGGTTACAGGCAATTCTTATACTGTGCACAAAATTTAACATGTATAAAGTTCACCAGGCTTTGGTGCTCATAAGGTAAATGGTTACCACTCAGGAAGGTTCTTGTAGGGTTTGTAGTGTGAGATGTGTTGATCCAGGATTTCTACAACTGAGGCACTACCATTAATCACCTCAGTGTCTCGCTGATGAAACTTTCCCCTTCGGGTTCTCTAGATAATAACCTCTTCCTTTCAGGTTAGCACAGAGTTCCTTTCTGCTTCTCTTATTCCAAGAGAAATACGAGACAGCCAGTACTTTCAGCCATCCGCCACTCTGGAACTTCTGTTTCAGATCCAACAGCTTCTGTTTGACACTCAGTTTCAGCACGGTTCATACTGAGTGAAATCTAATCTATTTGAGTGCAGGTTCTACTTTTGCTTTCCATTTTACAGGTGCCTATCCTAATCAAAGGAAGTTAGCTGGAAATTTCAGAGACTTCATGGAGTAATCATGGTCAGCAATAAGCTTTGTTACTTTGTGCTGGGGATTACAGCCTGGAAGAAGGCACCAATATTGGTTTGCATATCCATCCAATAGATTTAGTGGATTTGGTGTTCTGAATCTATCAGTAGTTCTACTGAAACATTGAGGAAAATTAATTTTGCCATCAATATTTTCTTTTGCTAAGATGTGACTCCTGAGGCATGGGAAAGTCGCCACATTCTCCAGGTTCTTTCCATGAATCTTTATCGAGGAAGGAAGAGTGATGAAGCAGGGTAAGGTTGACAGAAAATTTTTGCCTTCCTAATGATGCTGTATGACCTGATCTCATGAACTTTAGTGAATGAGTTAATGCCAGCATGGAGTTCAGCCTTCAATTGTGCATTTAGGGCCCATGACTGGGACTTGGACAAGCCTCATTGCTATTGGTGAAACATTTTGCCTTTGTTAAAAGGCATTTTATACATCAGTTAAGGAAAAAGATTTACATATTCGGCATATCCACTCATGAAAAAAAGGAGATAATTTATCCTTGGAGATAAAAGGAAATGGGCAAGGTAAGATGTGTGTACTTCACAATGGTTTTCACCAAGGAGTTGGATGTGGATGAAATAAAATCAGAGAGAGACATGCTGATATGAAGAAGAAAGAGGTGTCACTCTCATGAAGAACATTAAGGAGGATTAATCCCCAGAACCTGATGGGATTTATGTGAGAATACTGAGGGTTTCAAGGCGGGAGTCTGCTGGAGCCTTGGCTGAGATCTTATATCTTTTTTTTATTGACACATGAGGTCCCAAAGGCCGGGGAATAGTCAATGTTCTTTCTTTCTTTAAGAATGACAATAGGAATAATTGAATAAATTATATGGTAGTAAGTCTTATATCAGTGACAGGGAAATTATTGGAAAAAGATTCTCAGAGAGTTTATTATCTTATATGTAAGTACAAAGTTTTCGTCAAACCAGTCCTTGTTTTTACTGGAGGAGAAGCCCAGTACCTCTTCAGTGGATTGCAGTATGGTAGTCTTCAACTGATCCCAGAGGGTTTCAGGGGACGGGTCCGTGAGGCGGGTTGCATCGTCGAGCTTTGCTTTGAGGTTTGCCTGGAAGTTTCCTCTCGCTTCGTCTGACTGCAGGTTTCCAACATTGAACCTCTTTCTGGGGTCACGTCTCCAGAATGGAGGACCATCGCCTTCCCAAGATCGTGTTATATGGCGAGCTCTCCACTGGCCACCGTGACAGAGGTGCACCAAAGAAAAGGTACAAGGACTGCCTAAAGAAATCTCTTGGTGCCTGCCACATTGACCACCGCCAGTGGGCTGATATCGCCTCAAACCGTGCATCTTGGCACCTCACAGTTTGGCGGGCAGCAACCTCCTTTGAAGAAGACCGCAGAGCCCACCTCACTGACAAAAGGCAAAGGAGGAAAAACCCAACACCCAACCCCAACCAACCAATTTTCCCCTGCAGCCGCTGCAACCGTGTCTGCCTGTCCCGCTTCGGACTTGTCAGCCACAAACGAGCCTGCAGCTGACGTGGACTTTTACCCCCTCCATAAATCTTCATCCGCGAAGCCAAGCCAAAGAAGAAGTACAAAGTACAGTGGCACCAAGATTCTTACTTACTCCAGCCATACATGTACAGAGGGTACACCAACTACAATAGTGTAGAATAAATTGCCACAATATACCAAGACAATAAAAAGGGATAATGAGGCTCTGATATCTCAGTGGTTAGAGCACTGGTCTTGTAAATCAGGGGTTGTGAATTCATTCTTCGCTGGGGCTTCATTTCTGTGAGGGGCGCTGGACAAAGTGGTGACTCTCTGTCTTCCTTACGGTAGACAAAGTTTAAAAATTTCATGTTTGTTACATTCTAAATAGTATATGTGTCAATAATGGAACTTTTATATTTACCTCAAATTGTAGATTAATAAATATTCACAGTTGCAGTAAGTGCAAGAAAAAAATGATGTTTCATTCGTACCCGCAGATCCTATGGGGATCTCAATTTAGCGTTGTTAATGTTAGGTTAGTATTGTAGAGGTTCAGGATCCTGAAGGGTTTTGGAAAAAAAAACTGTTTTTGAACCTAAAAATGCTGGACTCCAGGCTTCTGTATCTTCTGCCTGAAGATAGTCACAAGAAGAGTTGATGACCAGGTTGTAGGAAATCCTTTATGATGTTAGTTGCCTTCTTGAACCAATACCTCACATAAATGGATTGGTAGATCAGTGCCTATGACAGACCTGGCTAGTTTTCATTTTCTGCACTGACTATGTTTCTGGGCACCTAAATTTCAAACCAGACCATAATACAAACAGTCAGTATATTCTCCACAATTCATCCATATAGATGGAGTAGTTAATATGTTAAATCTCAGACTTCTTGAAAAGTAGAGGCAGTGATGTGCCTCATTCACAGTTGTCTCAATGGGTGAGATCCAGGATAGGTGAAAGTCCAGGAACTTGATGTGAGTAATCCACTGTCCCACTAATGAAGACAGGTACATGGTCCCTTGGCTTTCCCTTTCAGTTTGGAAGGACAAACCTGAAGCCTGACTACAGGCCTAATGGTCAGTTACTTAAGATGAACAGAGGGACCTTGAGGTCCAAATCTATACATCCCTCAAGGTTACCACACAGGTTGATAGGATAGTTAGAAGGCCTATGGAATGTTAGGCTTCATTAATAGGGGGATTGAATTCAAGAGTAAAGAGGTCATGTTGCAACTCTACAAATTTCTGGTAAGATCACACTTAGAGGATTGTATTCAGTTGTGGTCACCTAATTATAGGAAGGATGTGGTATCAATGGAGAGGGTGCAGAGGTAATTTACCAGGATGTTGCCTGTATTGGAAAATAAATCTTATGAGGCAAGGTTAGCAGAGCTGAGACTTTTCCCTTTGGAGCATGGATGGATGAGAGAAGACTTAATAGAGTCTACAAGACTATGAGAGGCATAGATAGGGTGGATAGCCAGTTCTTGTTTCCCAGGGCAGGAATAGAAACACATGTGAACAAGGTGATGGAAAGAAAGTTTAAGGAGAAAACAGGGGTAAGAGTTTTTTTTTTAATGCAGAGAGTTGTGGGAGCCTGGAATACCTTTTGGGGGATGGTGGTGGAGGTTGAAACATTAGGGGCATTTAAGAGACTCTTAGACAGGTACATGGAAGAAAAATAGAGTGTTACAGAGTAGGAAGGGTTTAGCATTTTTTTTAAGGAATTTCTGGATTGGCACAACATCAAGGGTTGAAGGGCCTGTACTGTACTGTAGTTTTCTATGCTCTAAAGGTCCACAATAAGTTCCTTGGTTTTGGTCATGTTGAGAGCAAGATTGTTGTTCAGTCACCACACAACCAGATTCTCAATCTCTATTGTCTAATCTGATTCATCATTATCGGTTATTCAGCCAACAACAGAGGTGCCTTCAATTAATTTCTAGGATTAAATTTACTGAGGTGATAAGAAATTTCATAGGTGCAATTCCAAGTTGATTTTCTTGTTATGGATCAAATTTACTAATACGAAGGAGAATGGTTCTGTGGGGGAAGAAGGAAGCATGAATAAATAAAGTGATGCACCATTGGACAAAGGGACAGATCCCAGCAAATAGAAGAACGGTTCAAAGGGTGAGAGCAGGAGTTCTGCACGAGAGGGAGAGGTCCGGCAAGAATGGGAACAGCAGTGAGGAGCCAGACTCGGCGAGGCCAAGCAGAAGCAGTGGCAAGGAACTGGACTCAACGAGGTGAGGCGAGGCCCAGCAGAAGCAGCAGGAAGGAGCCCATCCTGTCAATTTAGCAATTAGAATAGGAATTAGAATTAAAATTAAAATTGCTGGT
The DNA here is from genome assembly GCF_036971445.1 of Narcine bancroftii. Lineage (NCBI taxonomy): Eukaryota > Metazoa > Chordata > Chondrichthyes > Torpediniformes > Narcinidae > Narcine > Narcine bancroftii. Next base: position 34,854,079 of record NC_091469.1, on the reverse strand, counting down.
AAGGTATCACAAATTTCAGTGATATCTGGAGCTCTGCTTGATTGCCATTAGGGAGTCAAGAGGAATTTCCTAAAGTTTTTCCTGAAATTGGCCACAGGTTTTGTCTTTGGTTTTTCACCTCCCCATGGAGCCACATTACTAGAATATTAGGGCAGAGAGTGGTAGTAATCCAAAAGGATTAGTGGCAATAGATAGAGAGAAATAGAGATAGAGATAGATAGAAAGAGAGAGAGATAGAGATAGCGACGGAGAGAGAGGGAGAGAGAATGCGAATTTGGCAGCAAAGGCAGGGGAATGTTCCTCTTGCAGGATGTGGGTTGTCGAGGAAGCCAGCAGTATCTCTGATAACGTCATCTGTGAGAAGCACATCCAGCCACGGCTCCTGAAAAGATGAGTTAAGGAATTGGAGCTGGAGTTGGATGAACTTCAGATAATTTGGGAGACAGAGGGTATGAGAGACAGGAGTTATAGGGACACTATCACACCTAGGAGACAGAAGGAGGTACCGTCAGGAGAGGAAATGCAACAGAGAGGAAGTACAGGACAGCCCTGTGGCTGTTCCCCTCAATAACAAGTATACCCTTTTGGTTACTGTTGAGGGGGATGACCTATCAGGCACTGGCATAGAGTTTGGTCCTGTGGCTAAGAAGTGAAGGGAGGTAGAGAGGTGAGCTGTAGTGAAAGGTGATTCCATAGTTAGGGGGACAGATAAGAGTTTCTGTGGAGGAGATTGAGTACTCCGAATGGTATGTTGCTTCCCTGGTGCCAAGGTCTGAGATATCTCAGATCAAGTTCACAACATACTCAGGTGGGAAGGTGAGCAGCCAGATGTTGTGGGTAGGAAGGTTGAGAAGGTCCTGCAAGGAGAGTTCAGGCAGTTGAGATGCTAGGATGAAGGAAAGAACCTCCAGGGTAGTGATCACAGGATAGCTACCCATCCCACGAGCTGGTGAGTTTAAAAATAGGAGAATGATGCAGCTTTGATTTTTTAAAATTTATTTTTAATTTAGACATTTAGCCCATGTGCCCATGCTACCCATTGACACTCAATTGACCTACAACCATCCCCAATATGTTTTGAATGGTGGGAGAAAACTGAAACACCTGGAGGAAACCTACACAGATATGGGCAATGTGGTGATAAGCTATTACACCATTAGGTCACCAGGGGCCACCACCTGACGACCTATATATAAAGGCGATCGGAGCTAGGCTCCTCCATTCTGATCTAGGCTTGCACAGAGGCAAGACCTAGCTGTATATATTAATCTAATTGATGCACCATTAGAAGTCAATGGGTCGAACATGGTAGAAATGTTCTCAGGTGCCTCTATTTCAATGCAAGGAGTATTGTAGGAAAGGCAGATGAATTTAGAGCATGGATTGGAACATGGAATTATGATATTATAGCCATTAATGAAACTTGGGACAGGACTGGCTGGAGGGACAGGTTTGGCAGCTCAATGTTCAGGGCTTCCATTGCTTTATTCAATGGAATGGAATGGGGGAGGGGGGAATGAAAGAGGGAGGAATGACATTGCTTGTCAGGTAAAATATCACAGCTTTGCTCTGGCAGGACAGATCAGAGAACTTGTCCACTGAAGCTATATGGGTGGAAAGGAGGAGCAGGAAAGGTATGACAACAAACATGGGATTGCATTATAGACCACTTAATGGTCAGTGAGAATTGGAGGAGCAAATTTGTAGAGAGATAGCAGACAGCTTTAGGAAACAAGGATGTGATAGGTGATTTTAATCTTTCCACATATTGAAGGGAACTTAATGGCTTGGAGTTTGTCAAATGCATTCAGGGAAGTTTTCTAAACCAATATATAAAGGTACCAACTGGAGGGAGTGCAATACTAGATCTCCCATTATGGAACAAAACAAAACAGTTGACAAAGGTATGTGTAGGAAACATTTTGGGTCCATTGATCAATATGCCATTAGTTTCAAGTTAATTATGGAGAAGGATATATCTGGGCCTTGGATTGAGATTCTAAATTGGAGAAAGACCAATTATGAGGAAATGATAACATATCTAGAATGCATGGATTGGGATGAGTTGTTTTCAGGCAAGGGTATGCGAGGTAAGTAGACAACCATCAAAGGAGAAATTTTGCAAGTACAGAATTTTAATGTTCCTGTTGGGATTAAAGGCAAGGTTAGCAGACTTAGGAAACCTTAGTTGTTGAGGAATATTGGGGATCTTGTTCAGAAGAAGAGAGAGGTGTATAACAGGCATAGGTAGCATGGAGAAAATGAGGTACTTGAGGAGTATAAAAAATGCAAGAAAAAATCTCAGTAAAGAAACCAGGAAGGCTAAAATAAGGCACGAGGTTGCTTTGGTTGATAGTATGAAGGAAAATCATAAGCGTTTCTATAGGTATATTGAGAGCAAAACAATAGTAAGGGACAAAATTGGTCCCCTTGAAGATCAGAGTGGTCAGCTTTGTATGGACCGAAAAGAGATGGGGAGAGACCTTAATTTTTTTTTTCATCAGTATTCACTCAGGAAAAGGGCGCAAAAAAGTGTGAAGTAAGGAAAACAAACAGTGAGATCATGGAACCTATACAGATTAAAGAGGAGAAAGTACTTGCAGTCTTAAAGCAAATAAGGGTGGATAAATCTCCAGTACCTGACAAGACATTCCTTCAGACCTTGAGGGAGGCTATGTAGAAATTGCAGGGGCTCTGACAGAAATATTTAAAATGTCCTTTGCCACGGGTGAGGTGCTGAAGCATTGAAGAGTAGCTCATGTTATTCCATTGTTTTAAAAAGGCTCCAAAAGAAACCCTTGAAATTATAGGCTGGTGAGCTTAACGTCAGTAGTAGGTAAATTATTGGAAGGTGTTCTAAGTGTTTGGATATACAATTATTTGGACAGCCAGAAACTGATTAGGGATAGTCAACATGGCTTTATGCATGGTAAGTCAAGTTTAACTAATCTTATAGAATTTTTCAAAGTGGTTACCAGGAAAGTTGACGAAGGAAAGGCTGTAGATGGACTACATGGACTTTAGCCATTGTGGTAATCCCATGTAGTCAAGGACGATGGCCTTCGTTCCGTTGATCCACAGAGCGAAGACGCCTATGTGTGTATTTGTTTAACATGTACCTGATGTTGCACTCCAAGAACCACACAATATTTCATAAATCGACCATCTAATTCCAATGGCATGAAAACCATGACAATTGGAGCTGATGAATTTGTTGCAGCCTTCATCTGCCTTCACAGCCATTGAGTTTAGAATAACTTGGTCTGCCTGTTCCACCACTGAGGACTTGTTGGATTGTTCTTTGTCAGAGACCTCACCTTTGACCTTACTGTCATGGGTGACCCTACCAGGAGCATAACTCCAGATGGCATCTCTCTTAGGATCTCAGGACCACACAAGCTTCTCCTCTATGATAAGGTGACAATCCACGGACAAGGGACTTTAGCAAGGCTTTCTCAAGGACCTGCATGGAAGGTTAGTCATGAAGGTTCAAGCAACGTATTCATGGTGGAGTAATGAACTGGATTTGACAATGATGGGAGAAACCAGAGAGTAGAGGTGGATGATTGTTTATCAGATTGGAGGCATCTCACAAGTGGTTTGACTCAGGGATCAGCTCTGGGACCATTATTGTTTGTTATCTACATCAATGATCTGGCTGATAATCTGGTAAATTCGATTAGTAAATTAGCAGTTGACACCAAGATTAGAGGTGTTTTGGAGATCGAAGAAGGTTTTCAAAACTTGCAAAGGGATCTGGACCAGATGGAAAAATGGGCTGACAAATGGAAGATGGAATTTAATGCAGACAAATGTGAGGAATTGCATTTGGAAGGACAAACCACGGAAGGACATACATGGTAAATGGTAGGGCGCTGACAAGTGAGGTAGAACAGAGGGATCTGGGAATACCAATACATAATTCCCTGAAAGTGGCGTCAAATGTGGATAGCGTTGTAAAGAAAGCTTTTGGCATTTTGGCCTTCATAAAACAAAGTATTGAGTACAGGAGTTGGGATGTTATATTAATGTTGTTTAAGACATTGGTGAGGCCAATTTTGAAGTATTATGTGCAGTTTTGGTCACCTAACTACAGGAAAGATATCAATAAGACAGAGAGAGTGCAGAGAAGATTTGCTAGGATGTTGTCCGGACTTCAGGAACTGAGTTACATGGAAAGGTTAAACGGATTAGGACTTTTTCCCTGGAATATAGAAGAATGAGGGGTGATTTGATAGAGGTATTTAAAATTATGAGGAGGATAGACAGAGTAAATGTGAATATGGTTTTTCCATTGAGGGCGGGTGAGTTCAGGACTGAGTGCAGGTCAGTGGAACTAGGCAAGAAAAAGTGGTTCGGCACAGACTAGAGGGACCAAAGAGGCCTGCTTCTGTGTTATAATTGTTCTATGCCTGAATGGCCCACACAAATGCTCACAATCTCATTGAGCAATTGGTATCAATCATCAAACAGAAATAAAAATTACTGTCAGCAATTGGGAATAAAATCTCAGGCAGAATACAAATAAAGTTTCTTGAAAGTTACAGCAAGTTTTTAAAGTCAAGGATAAATAGCAAAAAAAAATGACTAACATTTATCTTTTGCTACTCAGATCCTCAAGATGTCCCAATGCGTTTTCCAGCCTATGAGGGTTTTCTTTTTAACCTTTGAGATCTTACAGAATATCTCTGAATAAGTGGAGTATATTTAAAGCTATGATTAGAATTCAACTGGAAAATTTCTTTATGGAAAAAATAATGTCTGGGCTGCAGTTGGAAATAACATTAATTTTATGTTCTAACTTGAATCAGCATTTTTACATCTAACAAGAGAAGGTCATAATGTGTAAACATTTTACAATATAATTAATCTGTATATCCAAATGGATAAATGTTTCCTGTCCAGTGAGTGGTGAACAGGGGTCAAAACTATCAATTCTACATAACAATCTCAATCATCAAATGAATTCAGCCATGTCACTATGTTAAAAATTTACTCTCTCGACAAGCAGCACAAAATGGCTGAAGTCTGTACCATTGCCATAATGGTCTGCAGTAACTCCTAGAAATTTCCATGGTCTTATCTGCTAAACCAGTGATTAGCAGCAGGGTAAGGGTTTCACATAGACTAACTTGGAAATATGTTGCTGTAACTTTATTGCTGTTGACTCCAGATCATAGGAATCCCTACCCAATTGCAATGAGGTATTTTCAACAGAAGGACACTCATCACCCAGACCATGTCCTCTTGACACTGCGACAATTGGGAAGGAGGCACAGGAGCTTGATGTTGAGCACCTAGCAGCACAAGGACAGCTGTATTATGAGGGAGCAGCTGCAGTAGCTGTGTCGGTGTTGGGCTCTACATGTTCCCCCAATAATCACAGAGGGGAAAGATAGGTTTTATTACACACAAGACTTGCTGGCCTGGGACCAAGCTAGGGAAGTGCAAGGAAGGAAGAGGTGACTCGACCTTGTGAAAAATGGTTGAAGGTGATTAAACTCGCACCATTCTGTGAAAAGTGATGGAATCCAAAGTATGAGGATTAGAGCTTGAGAGTAGACAGTACTAGCTAGTCGGCCCCTTCTTATCAGGAGCCCCAAGGATGCAAGGATCTGGTTCAGGCTGGTGCAGTGACCTAAGGTAGTCTATAGCTAGTACTGTGCTTGCTTAATAGAGACATGAATATTAACTTAGACACCCCTAAGGAGGGAATGAACTAATTAACATAACATGCGATGTATGAAGAGGGATGAACTGAGTGATACCTGGATTGATGGAAGAGAGAAGGAGAATATTGTAATGTATTGGGATGCTGATTGGAAGAAGGTAAATGAAGGTGGGGTGATATTGAGCATAGGACTGTACAAAAGAGTGATGATTCTGAACCTCCGGTGTGTCTCCAGACCAGGGACACCAGACTCTACAGACTCGAAATAAAACTGAACCTGTTCTACAAGACTTTGTCTCCAGAGTAGTGATTGTGAACACTTTATATTTCACAACCTTTATGGCCTGGGTTGAAGTGCCAGTTGATGAAGTAGACAAAGACAATGTGGTGAAACAATAATCATGGCTTTTATTAGCAGAAACTCATGGTACAATAATGAAAGACAATAGATGCATATATAGTTATACCCACGGGGAGTGTCCTTAACAGTAGAGATAATGCACAGGCAATATTAGTACAGCAAGGCTCACCAGAGGGGGGGGAGAAAGGCAGCTTGGCAGACATTCACCAACATGGGTCACAGGGGAGGAGTCCAGGGAGGAGTCTAGGAGACGATGTCATGAGGAGGGCGGGCCAGCCTGTGCCTATACTGGCCAGTACATACAAAAAACCATATCATTACATTCACATCTTCTTTTTAAATAGAGATCACAGGAAATGATAATGAGGAAGGGGAGAGAGAGAAGAAGATAAAAAATGGGAAAAAGCAAACCCTCTATCTGACTAGAGGTTCAGTCGCACCAGTGACTTCCTCCTTTGGCTGAACTGACGAGGCGCCGGTGTGTCCATGCGCTGCTCCTTGGGGGGGGGTGGAGGCTGTCACGGGAGAGGCCGGGGTGGGAACAGTTTGGGTTGGGGTGATGATGGGGGACTCCTGGGAGGATGGGTGGTCCGATGACTCCAAAGGGGTCGTCTCCTGCGGTGAGGTGCCAGACAGGGAGTCAGGCAGCTCGGACTCCAGGATTGTGCTTCTGTGTAGTGTGATCAGATCTGTAGGCTGGTTGGCAGCAGGCGGGGCCATTTCAAAGTGTCTGGCCCTCGCCAGGTCTTGGATCAGTACAGTGTCCTCATGGCCATCAGTGTACCTCACGAATGCATTTTGGGCATTGGCATGAATGAGGTGCACCGCTTCCACCAGTGGATCCATCTTATGATCCCTGATTTGCTTCCATAGCAGGACCAGCCCTGGGGTTGCCAACTAAGGAGGGATGGAGAAACCGTTCGCCGATCTCCTGGGGAAAGCAAAGAGGCATTCATGCTGGGTGGTGTTAGTAGCAGTGCACAGCAGCGATTGGTTGACATGGAGCACCTCGGGCAAAACGTCCTGCCAGCGAGACACTGGCATGTTTCTGGACCTGAGGGCCAGGAGCACTGCCTTCCAGACAGTGGTGTTCTCCCTTTCCACCTGGCCATTACCCTTGGGGTTATAGCTGGTGGTCCTGCTGGTGGCTATGCCTCTGGCTAGGAAGTACTGTCGCAGTTCCTCACTCATGAACAGAGTGAAGATGCTGCACAGCACCTTGATAACTGTTGTCGAGGACATATCCGGTCAGGGAATCGCAAAGGGGAACCTGGAGAACTCGTCCACCACCGTCAGGGAATAGGCATTCCTATTTGAGGTGGGAAGGGGGCCCTTGAAATCAACACTGAGTAATTCAAAGGGGTGTGTGGCCTTAATGAGGTGTGCCTTTTCTGGCCAGTAGAACTACGGCTTACATTCCATGCAGATCTGGTAGTGTCTGGTCATGGATCAGATATCCTCTACGGAGTATGGAAGTTTCCAAGTTTTGACAAAGTGGTACACCGTTGTGACTCCGGGGTGGCACAGATTGTCATGTAGGGCCTGGAGACGGTCGAGATGTGCACTGGCGCACGTCCCCCAGGATAAAGCATCTGGGGGATCATTGACTTTACCTAGCCAACACAAGATGTCGTAATTATAGGTGAATAGCTCAATCCTCCACCTAAGAATCTTGTCATTTTTAATTTTACCCCGCTGTTTCGTATTGAACATGAAGGCCATGGCTCTCTGGTCTGTCAGCAGGGTAAACCTTTTACCGGCCAGATAATGTCGCCAGTGGCACACCGCCTCAACGATCACTTGTGCCTCCTTCTCGACAGAGGAGTGCTGTACTTCAGGAATATATTGGGTGTGGGAAAAACACACTACCGGCCTGCCTGTCTGGTTAAGTGTGGCAACCAGTGCAAAGTCGGAGGCATCACTTTCCACCTGGAACAGGATAGATTCATCCACGGCATGCATCGTAGCCTTGGATCTGGTGAAAAGTAGCCTGAGCTCCTGCCGATAATGGGAAGATTGTGGACTTAATCAAGGGGTTGGCTTTATTGGCATAATTGGGCACCCATTGTGCATAATAGGAAAACAGCCCCAGGCACCTCTTCAGTGCCTTTAGGGTGTTTGGGATTGGGAGCTCTATGAGGGGGCGCATGCGGTCAGGGACTGGGGCAATTACACCATGTGTCATGATGCATCTAAGAAGGGTCAGGAGATCTGTATTGAACAGGCACTTGTCCTTATTGTATGTCAAGTTGAGGGACTTGGCCATACGTAAGAACATTATGAAGTTAGCATCGTGGTCCTCCTGGTCATAGCCGCAGATGGTGACATTGTCAAGCTATGGGAATGTCACCGTCAGCATGTGCTTCTCCACCATCCGATCCATAACCCTCTGAAAAGCAGAGATACCATTAGCAACTCCGAAAGGACTCCCGCAGGAAGTGAAATAGTTTGCCGTCAGCCTCGAATCCCGTGTTTATTCGGTCGCTCGGGCAAAAAGGGAGTTGATGGTAAGCCGACATGAGGTCAATGGTCGAAAAGACTCTATAATGCGCGACCTTGTTGACCAAGTCAGCTATCTGGAGTAGCGGGTACACGTCCAACTGGGTGAAGCAGTTGATCGTTTGACTATAGTAAATCACCATCCGTGGCTTTCCTGCCCCTCTGACCACAAGGACTTGCACCCTCTAGGGTCTGGAGCTAGGAGCTATGATCCCCTTCATCAAGAGTTGCTGAACCTCGGCCCAGTTGAACTCCATATCTTCAGAGCTATAGCGATTGGTGGCAATCGGTTTACAGTCTGGGGTCAAGTTTGCAAATAGTAACAGAGAGGCCACCCGCAGAGTGGTGAGGCTGCAGGATGGTGCTGGGTGCTTGGTTGGGGAGTGGAGTCCATAAGCTGGGGGTTGTGAATGGTGAGCGGCAGTTGGGGGCTACTGAACGCCATCGTCACTCTCCTGAACTGACTCTGGAAGTCGAGGCCCAAGAGGATTGGCGAACAGAGCTGGGGAAAGATCAACAATATGAAATATTTGTAACATTCCCCCCCCCCCCCCCCCCCACTGTCAGAGATGCTACACAGTACCTCTGGATACAAGTCTGTTGGCCTTTCGCTGCCATCGATACTGATCCGGTCATTGGGCAGATGGGAAGGGAGAGTCTGCGGACCACCTTGGTGGATAAAACTTTCAGTGCTGCTGCTGTCAAAGAGGCAGTTTGTCTTGCGCTCATTCACCTAGATCTGTATCATGGAGATTGTGATCGGGTGAGGGATGACTTGATTCAGGGTGACTGATGCCAGGACAGGTATCTCCTCCTAATCATCAGTGGGGAGGTTCGACGCTCAAGATGGCAACCTCCATGTTGAGTACGCTGCCATCGTTGAGAAAGAAGGTGGAAGTGTTGTCACCGAGGGCGGAAATGATGTCATCGATTAGGTAGGCCGTGGAGTAGAGGATGGGGGTAGTAGCAAGTAAGATGGCATCCCCCTTACTGCGCATGCGGTCAGTACTGGAAGTTCTTCAGTCCCACATGCGGCACTGGTCGTGGACAGGGTTCTGGACTTATAAACTTTCTGGTAGTGGCCCTTCTTCCGCAGCCAGAGCAGTTAGCTCCTCCCATGGGGCAGAGTCGTCGCAAGTGTCTAGCCTGCCCGCAGAAGTTGCATTTCGATGAAGCTGGCATCACCGTGGCCATGGTCAGTCGGGTGGTCGCCCCCAATGCTGACTCCCAGGATGGCGGCCCTCGCAGTGGTATATACATGGTAGGCCCACTTCTGCCCACGATCGACTACTTGTGGCACTGGGCCAAATCTAAGGTTCTGATCAGTTGGATCGCCCTTTTTAGTAGGAGTTAATCCTCCTCAAGGAGATGTTGTTGGATATAATCCGACCTCAACACCGACACACAGGCATCCCAGACCAAGTCTTCCATGCACTGGGTCACTGATATCAGGGCTGTGGGGTTCCCCAAACAGTCTTTTCCCAGTTTGACCAGGGATCAAACAAACCCTTCAGCTGACTCACCAGGAGGTAACAGAAGTAGACTTCGTTAACCTTGGGCTTGTACAGTGCCCGTAGTTCAGCCATCGCCTCGGTGTAGGTCATGCTGCTTCTGATGGCCTGGAAAGCCCTCTTGCTGACTCTTGCCTGCAGGACCTTCAGCCTCTTCTTGTCTGAATCAACCACTCCAGCGGCGGCCTTGAGGAAGTTATTGAAGCTGTTCACCCACTGTTCAAAGAGTTCAGATGAAGCTGGGACTTGAGTCACTCATTGCAGGATACCAGTATTTGTACTCCACTTGGAGCCATGTTGTTTTGTGATTCTGATAATGTTATTAACGGAGTATTCATTGTTGTCAACAGTAGGCAGTTAGACTCTATTGTTTTAGATGCATCATTCCCTGTCACATGTGTGTGAGTTATCACTTATTATCCTATGACTAAAGGAATCCAGGGCTTGCTTCATGTGAGAATGGATGACTTCATTTGCTAAAAAGCTGCAAATAGAATTGCACAATCATCCGCAAACATTTTTTTCCCCTAATGATGGAAGGAGGGTAATAAATGAAGCAGCTGAAGATGGTTGAGATCCTTCCAATGGATGTTGCATGATCTGCTGAGTTCCTCCAGCCAACACCAGCAATTTTTTTTTTATGGCAGCTGGCCCCAGCATCTGCAGATTTATTGTTTACCTAAAGGTGGTTGAGCTTAGATCAATGTCACAAGGAATTCCTGAGGCTGGGATGATTGAACTCCCAGAACCATCTTCAGAAAAAAAAGCAAGGAACTTAATGTGTCGGACAGGATATATGGAACACTGAATTTTCTAATTTCAGGTAACACTTGATGCCATCTGTAACCCCAATTGCACATTCTCCCCCCCTGCTCCAGTGTTCTTTCCAGTCGTGAACATGACCCCTGACATCTGCATTGGCTCAAAGATACTGAAACCCTCCCTTCTCCACCATCTTTAATTGGGCATTAATCTTCTTTCTCTTTCCATTTGTTTTTCATCAGGTTAGAAATAATCAACACTGATACCCTAAAGATCTTACTTTGTAAATACACCCACTACACAATTTACTGTGCATCCGATTGAAGGATCACCTCTTGACTTCTTGTCTTCCCATGTCAGAATTGGGTACCACAACATCTGATCTAAAACCTAGAACCATAGAACCATAGAAGACTTCAGAACTGAAACAGGCCCCTTCAGCCCTTCTAGTCTGTGCCAAACCATTTTTTTTTGCCTACTTCCACTGACCTGCACCCAGTCCGTAGCCCTCTGTACCTCTCCCATCCATGTACCTGGTCAAATTTTTCTTAAATGTCAAAAGTGAGCACAGATTCAACCTTTCCTTCATCAACTTCCCTGGTAACCTCAAAAATTCAATAAGATTGATAAAACATAACCTTTCGCGCACAAAGCCATGTTGACTATCCCTGTCACGGTCATGTATTTACCTTCGTCATGAGTGGTGTCGGCTACCACTGATTTTCAGTGCTGTTACATCCATAATTAGTCCCTGGCTATCCAAATAATTATATATCCAATCTCTTAGAACAACATCCAATAATTTACCTACTACTGATGTTAGGCTCACTGGCCTATCATTTCCAGGGTTAGTTTGAAGTCTTTTTTAAACAACAGAACAATGTGAGCTACTGCCAATTCTCCAGCATCACACCCATGGCTAAGGACATTTAAAATATTTCTGCCAGAGCCCATGCAATTTCTACACTAGCCTCCCTCAGGGTATGAGGGAATATCTAGTCAGGCCTTGGGGATTTATCCACCCTTATTTCCTTTAAGACAGCAAGCACTTCCTCCTCTTTAATATGTATAGGTTCCATGACCTCACTGCTTGTTTTCCTGTCTATCTCCCCCTCAGCCTCACGAATCATCCAGATTTCATCCAAGTCCAGTTGCAATTCCTTGACTCTTTTTATCAGGAGATGCAGCTGGATGCACTTCTTGCAGATGAAGTTGTCAGGGATACTGCTGGCTTCCCTGATGACCCACATTCTGTAAGAGGAGCCTTGCCCTGCCTTGGCAGCCATTCCCACTCTCTATGACAGGAGGGAAAAAAAATATGATATATAAAACCTGCCTAACTGCTGAATTCCCTTTTTGTTTCTCAAATAGGATGGTAATTAACATTTTGGTTAATATTATAAGGACTAAGTTTCAAAGATGTTTTCTGCAATGATAGAGCTAGCACAGGAGGTCATTTAGGATGAAAGGTCAGTTTTCTCATTGATAATGCCTTGGTTCTCATCTACAAAAGAGCATTACCGCTGAAGTCACAGGTACTGCGGACTCAGCACATTTCTTTAGGTACTGAAGAATTTCTGGCCCTCAGACATTTCCCCTCCCCTATAGATATGGCCACTATTTCTTCCAGACCACAGTTCCCACAGTTTTACTTCTGGAAAATATTAAAATTCGCTTTATTTTTTGTATATTGAAAATGCTGAGAGCAGAGTTGTAATTTTAAATATATATGCTAAAACATCCTGAAAATGGGCTCTGAATTCTGGGGAAACCCTGACATCCTCCTTTAGATTCATACAACAATGTTACCCATCTTAATCACAGAGAATCAATGAGGAAAGTCAACAGGTTAATTGAACAATATTAGTCACACATCAGTCAAAATGAGGACAGTACCTGTGTTTAATTTGATAGAGATAAGTGCATTGAAGATTTTGTAAAATAAAACCACAGAGGACTAAGCTTGTCTTTTAGTAACCTTGAGTAATTAATTATCAGGTATGAGACTGAGTAGGTACTACTGTGTTTATTACCCATTGCCAATGGCTTCAAGAGCACAAATATTATTTCATCAATGACAAGAGAGTCTAAGTGTGCCAAGTATGTTTGATCCCTTGAGAGTCAGAATGACATGTTACTGAATTTCACTGTGCTGGTTGACAGCAGTAAATTATTCTTGCTGCACCAAAGTGCTTCTTTGCTCTTTTCTATCAGAGCTTTTCAATGGTCAACACCCCTTTTTCTCCAGTAGGTTAGTGCCTAATTAAGTCGACAAAAGATTTAGAACTCCATCATGATTCGGAAAGAACTGGGCCATTCAAATGATGTCAGCTGATCTGTAATGGATTGGGCTTTAAGAAGCCCCATGTGACTTCAGCTCCAGTTTCCTGCATACCTCAGCATTAATATTTTACTCTTCCAGGTGCAGTCTAACAGAATATTTATAAAACCCTGGAGCCGTGGGCAGCTTTATTGATCCAAATGGTAAAGAGATGCAGAGTATCTTTATCAACTGATCTGATTGTTGACAGGCACATTATTCAGGCCACCAGCAATGGATTAAGAGAAGCCCAATCTCATCAAGCCAGAGGCCAATATTATCTGAACATCATTAAAAATATGAAGTTAAATTAAAATAAATCAGTGTAATTTCCTCGTTTGCATTAAAAGCTGCATTTTAGTCTTGGAGATATTTCTGCTTCTGCTACTTTAAAGATTTGGTAGTGAGAAGGAACTCAGCACTAATGAATCACATCAGCTTGGGGGCACCACGGCATTCACAGATTCATGCCTGAATAAGTTACTCTAAATATGGAATGTTGATATTCAGGTCTCCGATGGCAAAGTTGCAATTTGAATTTCCTAACCAGACAGCCTTGCTTCCAGTTTCCGCTGTTAAGTGGCTCAACAAGTTGCCATCTTATCTCACTCCAATCATGCTGTGATTTGTATTAAAGTAAGATATATCTCAATTTGCCCACATTTTTTTTACTGTATATTCGCCTACCTACCTGGATACTCCAGGTCAATATTTAGCAAGGAGTTCTATTCTTCATGATATTTGGTTGTCATTGTCCATTCCAATTTACCCCAGTTTCCATTGCATTCCAAGATATACAAGATGGCTACCTGACATCATGCATGTGTGAGGACAATGACTTGATGCATTGCCCTGCTTTCCCAAGTCAAAGAGGGCAATAATTCTACTAATTCTATATTTTATGCTCTGACTCTTCTTTAGTTTGTGCTGACAGTCCCTGTTCATATCAAAATATGTTCTATTACTCTTCCTTATTGAAGATTCATAATTCCTTTGCAACTCCTTTGTAGGCAAAAAAGTCTATGCCCATATGGAGAAAGAAATGAACAGCATTCAGACAGAGGATAGAAAGTGGCAAATTGCATTCATAGAGCACATAGTAGACAATGACCTATCTGAAGCAAAAGTCTTGATATTCAATGGCATTTAGATCAATAAATTCCCCTGACATCAACAGTCTACTGTTCTTGAAAACAACATGGCTACAAGTACAATTCAAAGGTTGGGCAGGCATCCTGCAGCAAGTGACTCATCTCTTGACACCATAAAGGTTTATCACCAAGTTCAAGATCGGAGGCAAGAATGTGATGGACGGCTCTTCAAGTTCAAATTTATTTATCATTCAATTGTACAAGTACAACCTGACGAAACAATGTTCTCTGGTCCTCAGTGCAACACACTGCAAACACACATACAGACATGACACACATACAGACAAATGATACATACTGTATGCACAGCATGTATATACAAATATTAAAATAATGAAATATTATTGTTAAATAAATAGTTGAGTCAAGGAGGGTTTATATGAAGAGTTCATCAGTCATTCAGCAGTATCTGGGTGAGTGCAGTTTCAACAGTTTTCAACAATTCTCACCAGTCTCAACATCAAACAGAATAAATAAGGCTTACAGATGACCCCTGCATTATAGTCATTCAGATCACAGAAAGCAATCTTAAAGAATTCATAGATCATTACACAAAAATATGAAAAATGAAAAAAGAGAATTTACATGAAAAAATTAAATAAACATTTTTTTCAACTTGCATTTCTGGTTTTGTGCACAGATGCAGCCTTGTGTTATCGACAATCGTGATAGAGGTCGATTTCTAGGGAGGTAACTCACCCGCAATACAGGGATTGTCAGAATTTGACTGGCATCTCACACTATCTTTTCATTCATTCCGTACATTTAGATCACCTTGACTGAAGTCCAGAGGTCAAATGATGGAAGATGCAATTGATATGGATGAGTGCCCTTGTGTCAGCAAAGATGCTCTTTGATGCTCTGATTGTGACGTTGCCTCCGGTCATATCCCATTTATTGTGAAGTTGTGACCAAGGGTCCCTGATCTAAAACATTGTTTTCTTTCCACAAATTCTACACGAATTGAACATTTTGTTTTTGCTGCACATCAGTCTGATCATCAGATCATATCTTCACTCGGCAACATTATTGATATTAACTCTGGGGACTCTTCAACCAAAGGCACCTTTATTAGAAATAACACAGCCCTGAATCTATTGAGAGCAATGATTTGAGTAAGGTTAGGTTGGATGGTTTGAAGTTATCTGTGATTGTGGGTGCATCTGAGCTGTGAGAAGATAAATTCCATGAAATAAACTGGAGCCAGACATAGTTCTTAAAGAAAACTATCGCCAGAAGGACTGCAGCATTTCAAATTTGTCCACTCACTTCTCAAGTGCACTTAATGATGGGCAATACATTCATGTTGATTCACATTTATTGTCAGAGTACATACACCATGAGATTCTTTTTCTTGTGGGTGAGGCAAAGTTATTGCCAATGCAACAAAAACCTGGTTCAACCAAAGCATGCAAACAAATAAAGAAATGTAAACAAACTGACTGCAATGGAGAGAAAAATTATAAGTAAAGTGCAAAAATAGAGTTCTTAAATAATTCCCGGATTGCGTTTATTGTTGAGGAGTCTGATGGTGGAGGGTAGCATCTGTTCCTGGACCTGGTGGTGTGAGTCTGTGCCATCTTTCCTGATGGTAACAGTGAGAACAGAGCATATGCTGGGTAGTGTATATCTTTATTTTTGCTGCTCTACGACAGCAGTGATGTTCTTGATGGTGAAGAGGGTTTTATCCATGATATTCTGGGCTGTGTTCACTATATTTTGCAGGGAACATTGGTCAAGTCAAGCCAAGTCAATTTTATTGTCATCTGATTGTACAAGTACAACCCGATGAAACTCCATTATCTGGTCCTTGGTGCAAAAACATGCAGATGTAACATATATACAGACAAATAATACATATGCAGGACAAGTATTTAATTTATTAAAAAAATAAATAAGTATTGTTTTGTACAGATGAGAGTTTCAGATGGTTAGTGTAGGCAGTTTTGATGGTCATTCAACATCCTCAATGCCCATGGGAAGCAGCTGTTCCCCAGCCTGGTGATGCTGGCTCTGATATTCTTGTATCTCTTCCCCGACAGGAATAGCTGAAAAATGCTGTGTGCAGGGTGGAAGGGGGTCCTCAATAATTTTATGTGCCCTCTTTAGACAACAATCCTGGTAGATCACGTTGTTGGGGGGAAGGGAGACTCCTGTGATCCTCCTTGCCACTCTTATGGTCCTGTGGATTGACCCTCCAATCCATTTCACAGCAGCAACCATACAACACTATGATGCAGCCAGCCAGGATGATCTAAATAGAGCACCTATAGATGGTTGACATGATGGTAGCTGGTAGCCTTGCCCACTTCAGCCTTCTCAGGAAGTGCAGACACTGTTGTGCCTTACTGACAAGTGAGGAGATGCTGAGTCACTCTTCCCTCTCTGCACTACAGAGTTGTTGATGTATAGTAGAGGGTGGTCATTCCTGGTCCTCCTGAAGTCCACCATCATCTACTTCATCTTGTCCACATTGAGACTAAAGTTGTAACTCTTACACCATTTCATGAGATTTTCCATCTCTTCTCTCTAGTGCTACTTGTCGTTGTTGCTGATGAGGCCAACTACTGTTGTGCTTTCTGCAAACTTGACAACACTGTTGGAGCATTGATGTCCCCATACATGACTGTGATACAGCCAGTCAGCACACTCCTGACAAGCTCCTGAGGAAGTAGAGGTGCTGATGTGTTTTCTTCACAATTCCATTAGTGTGGTGGGTCCAGGAATGGTCCTCTGAGACAGTGACTCCCAATAACTTAAATGTGCTCACCCTCTCTATCGATGATCACTGGATTGCACACCTCTGGTTTTCCCTTCCTGGAGTCACAACCAGCTCATTGGTTTTGGTGACATTGAGTGTGGGGTTGTTGTTTGTGCATCATTCATCCAAGTTTTCATTCTCCCTCCTGTATGTTGACCTATTGCCCCTTTTTATACAACCCGCTAATGTGGTATTATCAGCGAACATGTAGAAAGATTTAGTGGTGTTGTGCCAAGTCACACAATCGTAGATGTAAAGTGAGCAGAGAAGGAGGCTAAGAACACAGCCCTGTGGTGTTCCAGTACTGATGAAGATTGTAGAGGAGATGGTTACCACATTGGTGTAATTGAGGCCTGTTTGAAACAGGAGGTGTTATGTCCTCATCTGTACCATTGGAGGTCTTATTAAACACTCAGAGAAGTTTGTTAGTTTACAGCACAAACTTTTACTCACATCTCAGGCTGTCGGTAATGTATGAATACACTGTTGCACTGAGCATCCTCACCAATCAAGTGTGATGCGGCTCTTACAATGTGTCTCACTGAGCATGCTCACCACTCAAGTGTGATGCAGCTCTTACAGTCTTTCAGTGTTCATGCTCCAACATAAAATAGTCCCAATTTTCCATTGTATATAACAGATGGGTGCCATGCCTTGCCAGAGTTTGAATTGGAATGGATCCATGTTCCCACTCAGACATGCTGGTCTCACCCATGAAAAATAATGATCTGCTTTAGCTGCTGGTTTAAAATAATAGGGTTAAAAATTGTGCCACACCTGATTAGACCATTGAAAAGTGGTACTGTGCACATACTGCAAGGCACTGATGATGATAAAGTCACACACAAATATTGGGGATAACAGGCCTTTCATTCACTCATCTCCTACACTGCAGAGTTTCCTACAGGATATAATAGGTGACTCATCCTGCTTGGGGAACAGTAGAATTAGGTTTGGGGAAGTAGAGTGTGTGTGGGAGAAGTAGGATTCAGGATCTAAGATGAGATCCACTGGAGCAATACTTGGGCTGGGGTAAGAAAGATTAGAGTGAAGTCAAGGGTTATAGGTTGTTGGGTAACAATTTGTTGAGAAATTCAGGCGTTTGAGCAAATAGAGAAAAAAATGTCAATGTTTCAGACCAAAACCCATCATTGACTCTTCTTCGAGGGTTATGGACTCAAATGTTGATAGTTATTTACTCCCATGAGCTTCTCCAACAGATTGCTTGTTGCTCTAGATTCTAGATTCTGCAGTCACTTTGTGTATCTGTAGATCAGTAACTTGATCAGACACGCTGTTATATTTCAGTGATGGATGGATAGGAAGTCTAAGGGAGTGAATACGTCAGTGCATAGATGAGGGGGAAGGGTGGGACTGATGGTCACTGCAAAGGAAGCACTTAAAGAGAACATCTGGCAAGGGATCAAGAAAGACCTTGCATTTCTCAGATAGCTGTAATCCCAAAACTATATGAACCCTCTGCCTGTCTTATTGTGCAGCACCCACATCTCAAATCTGAAGGACAATATTAAAAAGAGTATCAAAAAATGAGTCATATTAATATTAGGTATTTTGCTACCATTCCATTGCATCTAGTGTAAAAGATGCTTTACAAGAACAACAATTTTGTATCTAAAATCTTTGAGCCTGTTTTGAACAACAGAAAATGGTCTGAGATGTTAGCTCTGTTTCTGTCTCCCCCATGTTGCCAGACCTGCTAATTACCTCCAACATTTTCATTTTGTTTCATTTCAGATTTCCAAAATGTTCTGTTTTTTGCTTCTCAACAATGGTTAGGTGGGGAAAGGTGCGGGGAGGGGGTGGTAAGAGGTGGGGGTTTCTTTGGCTCACTGACAAAGTCGCTGGGGTCTCTTCCTTGTAATTCTTGCCCAATTCCCCAAAACACTGCAAACTCTAGAAGAAGTTTTCTTGTATCACACTCAAAAAATGTGGAAAAAATGGTTATAGATATCCTGTAAATCTGTGTTTTTTTTTTGCATCAGGACTGTTTCAAAGCCAGGATGTACATTAGGAGAGTAGATAAGAGAAAATATTTCAAAGGGAGTATTTTTGCGCTGCTCTGAAGCAATTTTCTATCTGCAGGTTAATGTTATGATTGTTTGAAGTCAGAGAATGACCAGCTTGTTATTCTTCTACAGAGATAATGTGAGCCAAACTACAATGATCTCCACTGATGTGGTATTACATTGATTTCTCCTTAGTTTGCAGTTATGTGACCTGAAGCAAGATTGAGAACCTAAAAGCTACACTGATGGGTTAGATCTACAGGAGGCAGTGAAATGAAGCAACGAAACTTAGTTAAACAGTCTAGTTTGCAGATGTTTGCAGCTGTATCTTATTATTTCCAAAATGAAAACATGATACCTGCAATTTAATTGGTTTCACTCTTTTCAATCCTCCCCAACGAACACCCTCCTTCATGCTTGATGAACCTTTTGTTGTTTAATCATGATTTTATGACTGCTTCTATACTTGGCTATTTGATTTTGATTGTAATTTTTCCAAAATGTGTGATTTATTTAGCCTTCAAACATTTTTTTTTCAAAAACAAACAAGGAAAGAATGGGTGGTTCTTTAATCAGTTATGAAAACATCCAAAAAATACACTCATAGTTTGACATGAATGTTCTGCTCCATTTCCCTCCTCACAGCAGCTACGGAGGTACAATTTTGATCATTTAAATTCCCATAATCCTTAGACCTATTCCTTCAGGTAAAACAATATTCAATTGCATTTCTTCCAAACTCGTGTCTTGCATTTAATGCTGACAATGGATTTCTTATTCACATTAGATGACAGCTTTACAGAATACATTCATTCAGTCTGTAAGGGAGACCTTGAACTTCAATTTTCTTGTCAAGTTTAATTTTCCATCCCACTCCCACTTTCCTCTACCTTTGACCACTCATACAATACTATTGAAGCCCAGCCTAAGATCAAAGAACAGTACCTTATCTTCCTAGACATATTACACTCCTAGGGACTCAATAATAAATTCAACAATTCCAAATAACTAACTTTCACACTATGACAAACATTCTTTCTGCTCTATCTACCCTTTCTCTCTCTGAAATGTAAAATATGTTTACTTTGTTTTCACACATCTCCAGTACTGATGAAAAGCTCATCCAACTGAAGCATTGACTTTCTATTGGTACTGCCTTTTATTATATTTCCAGCATCTTCAGTGTTTTGCTTTCTTTTCATCTTCCAAAATAGTCTTGTGACATATTTTTAGAACAATTGCAGAGTTGATGATTGTTGTGTTAAATAAGCTCCAGGAATTACCAGGAACTTCAGGATATGCTTAGGTCCTTGTATAACATGCATGATGCCATCACCCACCATTGACTCTTTTACAGTGAAGCTCTAATAATCTCTTTTCTAATTGTTTGGAAATTGCAACAATTCATAATCTTAGATGAATAATCTTAGTGTGTTGGATCCAGGAAAGATCCTCCAAGATAGTGACTCCCAAGAACTTAAATTTGCTCACCACCTTTCCACCTTTGATCCCCCCAGTGATCATTGGATTATATACATTTAGTTTTCCCTTCCTGAAGTCAACCATCAGCTCCTTAGTTTTGGTGACATGGAGTGCAAAATTGTTGTTGATGCACCATTCAGCCAGATTTTCAATCTCCCTTCTGCATGTTGACTCATCACCTTTTTTCTGTACAACCCATTACCATGGTATTGTGAGCAAATTTGTATATGGCGTTATTGTCATACAACTTGCTTCAAGACCTTAACTTCCATGCCATCTCATTCCTTACCATTACTACATTGAGCATTTCAGAATTATGGACATTCTCCCAAAAATGTGCTTGCCTTTCTGCTTCATTCATTTGTCTAATTACATTCTCCAAAATTTGGAACTGAGCTATAGGTTGAGCAAGCAAGGGGTTTATTCCTTGGATTGCAGAAAGATGAAAGGTAATCTCATAAGGGTGTACAAAATCATGAGATAAATAGATCAGGTGAACACATAGGATCTTTTTCTCAGTGTAGAGGAATTGGCAACCAGAGGTATTAGGTTTAAGGGGTGGGAGAAAGAGATTTATCAGGATTCTGGCATAACTTTTCTTCAGGGTGTTGGGTGTAAGGAATGTGCTTCCAGAAGAGTTGGTTGAGGTAGATACTATTACAGCATTTAAGACAAATTTGGATGGATACATGGATAGGGTGGATTAGACCAATATGGGCCAAATCCAGGTCGGGGGGGGGGGGGTGGGGGGGAATACACATTTTTGTCAGCATGAGCAAGTTAGGCAGAAGGGCTTTTTTTTCTACTACATGGCTCTACGATTATTAGTCCAGTGTGCTTGGCCACAAAGGGAAAAAAAAAATTGGACAAATCCCATCTCTTGGATGAAAGCCCTGAAAGTCCCAACACATTCATACATTATACGCATGAACAGGGTTTCAGTCCTCATCATCTTTCAGCAAGTAAATTTTAGACCGTCACCACTCTTTGGCTGAAATAATATTTCCTCACTACCCCTCCGATTTCTGTACCTGTTACCTTAAATTTCTGTCCAATAGTTATTGACATCTTTGCAAGGGGAAATAAAAGACTTGCTGTTCTTCCCATGTGGCTTGCTGCCAGACAATTGTGATATCAATCAGCAAGCATATATGATCTGATACCGGCACTGCCAGTCTGGATCTCAATGATGTGGCTAATTGAAAGTGCTCATCATACACAGAGGATGCAGAATCTCATGTCAAACCCACCAGCGCCTTTCAGTGGGATAATTAATGATTTACAGGTTAAATACTGACTGATTTCTGCAAAAAGCTGGATTAAGTACAGTTTGGTGTTTCCATCCTTATTCAGAGTTTGTAATGTAAATAAAGAACAGTGTGCCCCAGAAGCTCAATTTTCTTTTCTTTCAGGCATTAGTTTTTTGACAGTCATTCGCCTCAGGGCACAGCATGACAGGGAAGATGAGGAACAGATGCAGAAAGCAGCAAAACCTGCTTGAAGAAAGAGAATAGAGTTGGGGTGGAGTGGGGAGGGGGGGGGGGGGGGATGGGAATGACCTGAGAATGGCTCCCTGCAGGAGAATGTTTACTTCCAGTCCATGCATGGAAACATTCAACTCAGCTAATTATATTTCCTCTGCAAACAATGTGCCCATTAAATGGTTGAGAGGCTGATGCACAGGGCCCAGCTTCTCAATGTCCAGCAGTTGTAGAACACTGAGGGGCATCAAACCTTAGACTGAAATCCCTCCCTTCCTAACCTTTGTGGTGGCTATGGTAAACTGCTGTACACTCATTTATCTGGCTCTGCCCCGTTCTGTGACTGTACCCATGGCTCCCCCCTCTTGACTCCAACACCATAACCCCTCCCAAGAAAGTCTGGGTCACAGCACAGGATGACCTTCAAGTTTACTGTAAATAAAAAGCTATTGTTCTGTAACTCCAGTCTTTTGAGTTATTGACAGCGCATCAATTTTATTTACAATGATTTTTTTTTCCCAACAATGGAACATTGAAGCCTGTGTAATGCGCGTTGAAAGAACCAAAGACTTGATGATCCAAATCAAGGCTTTATTAACTAAAAGATTGGAACATATCACAAGTAGGTCAACCAGTCCAGAATGACCTGGTCTGGCTAGGACCAATCCTTTAAGACCTGCCAGTAGGTGTCGCTACACTCTCAGCCAATCACAGTCATCCTACACTTCACTTTTCTTCTTTCTTCTCTTTCTTTGGCTTGGCTTCACGGATGAAGATTTATGGAGGGGTATGTCCACGTCTGCTGCAGGCTCGTTGGTGACTGACAAGTCCGATGAGGGACAGGCAGGCATGGTTGCAGAGGTTGCAAGGGAAAATTGGTTGGTTGGGGTTGGGTGTTGGGTTTTTCCTCCTTTGTCTTTTGTCAGTGAAGTGGGCTCTGCGGTCTTCTTCAAAGGAGGTTGCTGCCCGCCGAACTGTGAGGCACCAAGATGCTCGGTTGGAGGCGATATCAACCCACTGGCGGTGGTCAATGTGGTAGGCACCAAGAGATTTCTTTAAGCAGTCCTTGTACCTCTTCTTTGGTGCACATCTGTCTCGGTGGCCAGTGGAGAGCTCGCCATAGAACACGATCTTGGAAAGGCGAAGGTCCTCCATTTTGGAGACGTGACCCACTCAGTGCAGTTGGGTGTTCAGCAGCATGGATTCGATGCTTGCGGACTCTGCCAGCTCGAGTACTTCGATGTTAGTGATGAAATCATTCCAATGAATGTTGAGGATGGAGCGGAGACAGCGCTGATGGAAGCGTTCTAGGAGCCGTAGGTGATGCCGGTAGAGGACCCATGATTCGGAGCTGAACAGGAGCGTGGGTATGACAACGGCTCTGTACATGCTGATCTTTGTGTGTTTCTTCAGGTAGTTGTTTTTCCAGACTCTTTTGTGTAGTCTTCCAAAGGCGCTATTTGCCTTGGCGAGTCTGGTTGTCTATCTCTTTGTCGATCCTTGCATCAGATGAAATGGTGCAGCCGAGGTAGGTAAGCTGGTTGACCGTTTTGAGTTCTGTGTGCCCGATGGAGATGTGGTGGGGGGGGGGGGGGGGGGGCTGGTAGACATGGTGGGGATCTGGTTGATGGAGGACCTCAGTTTTCTTCAGGCTGACTTCCAGGCCAAACATTTTGGCAGTTTCCGCAAAACAGGACACCATGTGCTGGAGAGCTGGCTCTGAATGGTCAACTAAAGCGGCATCATCTGCAAAGAGTAGTTCATGGACAAGTTGTTCTTGTGTCTTGGTGTGAGCTTGCAGGCGCCTCAGATTAAACCGGATGTAAACAGCGTCTTCATTGTTGAGGTCTTTCATGGCTTGTTTCAGCACCATGCTGAAGAAGATAGTACAGAGGGTTGGTGCGAGGACGCAGCCTTGCTTCACACCATTGTCAATAGAGAAGGGTTCGGAGAGCTCATTGCTGTACTTGATCCGACCTTGTTGGTTTTCGTGCAGTTGGATAACCATGTTGAGGAAATTGGGGGGGTCATCCGAGGCGCTCTAGTATTTGCCAAAGCCCTTTCCTGCTCACGGTGTCAAAGGCTTTGGTGAGATCAACAAAGGTGATGTAGAGTCCTTTGTTTTGTTCTCTGCACTTTTCTTGGAGCTGTTTGAGGGCAAAGACCATGTCAGTAGTTCCTCTGTTTGCGCGAAAGCCACACTGTGATTCTGGGAGGACATTTTCGGCGACACTAGGTATTAGTCTATTAAGGAGAATCTTAGCGAAGATTTTGCCTGCAATGGAGAGCAGTGTGATTCCCCTGTAGTTTGAGCAGTCTGATTTCTCACCTTTGTTTGTGTACAGGGTGATAATGATGGCATCACGAAGGTCCTGAGGCAGCTTTCCTTGGTCCCAGCAGAGCATGAAAAACTCATGCAGTTTGGTATGCAGAGCATTGCCACCAGCCTTCCAGACCTCTGGGGGGGATTCCATCCATACCTGCTGCTTTGCCACTTTTCAGTTGTTCAATTGCCTTATATGTCTCTTCCCGGGTAAGGACCTCATCCAGCTCTAGCCTCAAGGGTTGTTGAGGGAGCTGGAGCAGGGCGGATTCTTGGACTGAGCGGTTGGCACTGAAAAGGGATTGGAAGTGTTCTAACCATCGATTGAGGATGGAGATCTTGTCGCTGAGGAGGACTTCGCCATCTGAGCTGCGCAGAGGGCTTTGGACTTGGGGTGAGGGGCTGTAAACCACCTTTAGTGTCTCATAAAAACCCCTGAAGTCACCAATGTCGGCGCTAAGTTGGGTTCGTTTGGCGAGGCTAGTCCACCACTCATTTTGGATCTCCCTGAGTTTGCGCTGAAGGTGGATGCATGCGAGACGGAAGGCTCATTTTTTCTCTGGCCAGGAAGGCTTTGCAAGGTGAGCCTGGTGGGCAGATCGCTTCTTTGCCAGCAGCTTCTGGATTTCCTGGTTGTTTTCGTTAAACCAGTCCTTGTTTTTCCTGGAAGAGTAGCCCAGTACATTTTCAGTGGATTGCAGTACCATCTGTACATATGTACATATACACATTGGTGATAGAATCTATACTATCACAGCCTGATAAGCTGGAGATCAACCCACAATCGCCAGAAGCCTCGGACTGCTTTGATAAAGGAAAGAGCGTCATATGCACATTCATCATGGTTGATGCCAACGGACCAGCAATCCTAGGCTTGAATAGTTGTCAGAATTACAGCTAATCTCTGTACATAATGCGATCGGGGAGAAGAAAATGTCCAAGAGGATCTAAAGTGACATCCTGCTTGTGCCTCACCCTCAGATCACAAGCAAGGCCGAGCTCATGGACATGTACCCTGAATGCTTTGATGACACAGTTGGGTGCTTTGGAAATTTTGAATACCACATAGCCATAGACCCAGAATGCAAACTAATAATCCATGCTCCACAAAAGGTGCCAATAGAGCTGAAACAAAGGCTAGAGCAGGAGCTCAAAGAAATGGAAGAAAAAATAGTGATAATGAAAGTGGTGGAGCCAACCGACTGGGTGAATAAAGGACAAATCGAATGGCCGCCTGAAGATATGTCTGGATCCCAAAGATTTAAACCAAGCAATCAAAAGAGGTCACTATCCAACACCAATGCTAGAAGACATCACTTCTGAACTAACGGGATACAAAATTTTCAGCAAGCTCAATGCAAAGAATGGATATTGAAACCTGAAGCTGCATGAAGAATCGACACTGCTAATAACGTTCAATACTCCATTTGGCCGGTACAAGATCCTGTGACTATCTTTTGGCCTAAATGTGAGCCAAGATATCTTCCAGTAAAAGATAGATGAGACCTACAGGGGATGCAAGGGTGCTGATGGCATCACAGACAACATGCAGGTATTTGGTGGAGACAGGAAAACCTACGAATCCATGGAGAGAACAAAAGGGGCCGGCATCGAACTCAATGCAGATAAATGCATCATTAAGGTGAAGGAGTGCCAGTTCTTCAGAACAATGTACACACCTGAAGGGGTCAGGCCAAGCCCAGAGATGATAACAGCCATTGCTGAAATGGAACACCCAAAGGTCATAAAAGAACTAAGAAACTTCCTCGGCCTGGTCCAGTATATGAGTTCCTTCACACCACATACCTCAAAGAGTTGCTGAAAGAGGATGTGGAGTTTCAGTGGTCACCATTGCATCCACAAAATTTCAACAAGCTTAAGGAAGTGGTCTGCAAAGAAATAGATTTGAGTTACTACGACATAAAAAAGCAGTCACATTACAAGTAGATGCTTGGGGCACCATTGGTACAGGAAGGAAAACCGATATCCTTTGCCTCAAAAGCCCTGGCAACAGCAAAGACCCGATATGCCAATATCGAAAGGGAGCTGTTGGCAGTCATATAGGTTTGTGAAAATTTCCACAAATTCCTCTACAGGAGACAGTCAGTATATGATCATCGCTCACTCGAAAACATCTAGAAAAAGATCGTCATCAAGGCACCAGCCAGATTACAGAGGCTACTCCTCCGGCTTCAGTGTCATGACTTCACCTTGAAATACAGGCCTGGGAAGGAAATGGTGCTTGTCACGTCTTTCCCCAATGAAAAATATGAAATAGAAGACATGGAGATCAAGGTACATCACTTCATCACTGTGACCAGTAACAAACTAAACCTAATTAAAGAAGGAACCACAAAGGATGAGATGCTACAGCTGCTCTCCCGGCAAGTGATACAGGGATGGCCAGAAAGGATAAAACAGGTGCAGCCTACAATAAGTCAGCACTGGTCTGTCAGGGATGACATATCTCTGGAGAATGGTGTACTGCTGGCAGAATCTCGGCTGATAATACCAGAAACAATGCAAAAAGAAATTCTCCAGAAAATATGCCAAGGCCACATGGGAATGGAGAAATGCAAACTCAGCAAAGTCAGCAGTTTACTGGACAGGCATGTATAAGGGCATCAAAAAAAATGGTGGCTACATGTCCAGCTTTCCAGAAATACACAACAAAAGGAAGAGATGATTCCTGCTGAAATACTCACCAGGCCATGGCACACAGTGGGAGCAGACCTATTCACAGAAAACCAAGAGTGGTATCTCATTGTGCCTTGCTACTACACTAAATTCTCCCTCATCAGGAAAGTGAAGGACATGAGACCACCAACCATCACTGCTGCAGTATGTGCACTCTTCATAGACCAAGGGATACTCGAACAATTGAGATGTGACAATGGGACCTAATTCACATCACATGAATTCCGAGAAATAGCTACAGAATATAGGTTTACGATAACTACATCATCACCATATTACCCCAAAGGCCATAGATTCATTGAGTGGCACGTACAGACAATTAAACACACTCTGACAAAGTGTCGAGAGACAAATGAAGATGCCTACCTCGCCATTTTGTCGCTGCGAGCAACACCCGTGAGGACCAACATGAAGTCCCTGACAGAGTTTCTGAATGGCAGAAAGCACAAGACAACCCTACCAAGCAAAATCTGTCCATCAGACGACCAAGAGGAAACAAGAAGAAAGTTAACTAACATACAAGAGAGAAATTGACAACATTACAACAAACATGCACAAACATTACCAGAATTCTTCACAGGGCAGCACGTGTATGTTCAAGAGCCAGTGATAAAAACCTGGAGTCCAGCAAAGATTGTTAGAAAAGCTGAAATGCCAAGGTCATTATTGAGACAGAATCTAGCAGGCAACTGTGTCGAAACAGGACCAGGATCTGGTGTCGGTCAACACCAGATCTGACACAAAGTGCCAGAAACATTAGCAGCTTCGGTAATTCCCACAACTTGTGAGGAAGCGCGAGACAAAACCCCAACCAACAACACCGCAACGACTGCACAGCAAGCAGCAGGAGACCCGCAGAACCAACTGTTGCTACAAGGTCTATGAGGTGGAGAAGCAACATCCTACCACCAGTGTGATTCCACTGAAAAGAATATAGAACTGCAAATGTGTAAACAGAATAGTTAATTCTTAATTGCAATTGCAAATAAAGAAGCTGTAATGATTTATGTTTAAGACATCTTAAATTTTAATAATTTTTTTAAATGTTAGGAATTTTTTTTTAAGAAGGAGGGATGTTATATACTGAGGAAACCTGAGACTATTTTATGCTAGAGCATGAACACTAACACTGTAAGAGCCACATCACACTTGAGAGTGGCACATGCACTGTGAGACACATTGTATCTATACTTGACCCTGTAGCTGGATGTGAGTAAAGAAATGGCTGCTAAACTTACAAGCCTTTCTAGTATTTATTAAGATCTCCAATGGTACTATCCAGACACAACGGCTACCTCTACCACTTCATCAGAGTACCTTCGGTGTTACCAACGGTGTCTCTGTCTTCCAGTGGGAAATCGATTGGATGGTGGACGAAAATGACCTGCGCACCATCTTTTCCTGCCTGAATATCTTCACAATCTCCAGCCACACCTACAAGATCATGATGCCAACCTCCAGAAATTCCTCACAACTGCCAAACACCACAATCTAACCTACGACAGTGATAAATGTGTTTTCCACACTACCCATCTGGCAATCCTTTGCAAGAGCTCTCACTCTCCCAAAGCCTTAAGGCTTTCAAAAGGTGCCTAGGGTTCTTTTCCTACTATGCCAGTGGGTCCATATTTATGTGGACAAAGCCAACCCTTATCAAATCCACATCCTTCCCCCTGACGAGAGTGGCCTGGGCAGCCTTCTGTCACAAAAAAGAAGACATCGCTAAGACTGCAATGTACATAGTGGATGAATCTGCCCCATTTCAGATAGAGAGCAATGTATTCGATTTCACCCTGGCTCCCACCCTTAATCAGACAGGTTGGTCCATGGTCTTCTCCTCTACCCTCCGAGGCCCTGAAATCCAACACTCCTCCATCGAGAAGGAGGCTCAGGCAATAGTTGAGACAGTGCAGCAGTGGAGGCATTATGTAGCCAGCAGAAGTTTTATCCTGCTCACGGACCAATGGGCCATGGCATTCATGTTTATAAGCAAACAGCAGGGTAAGATGGAGAATTATAAAATTTTGAGGTGGACGATTGAACTCTCCACATATAACTACAATATTCTATATCAGCCGGGGAAGCTCAACGAGCCCCAGATGCCCTGTCCCGAGGGACATGTGCCAGTGCACAGATAGACTGCTTCAAGACCCTCCACCCTGACCTCTGCCAGGGTCATGAGATTTTTCCACTTAATCAAATCTTGTAATCTGGCGTTCTCCATAGGGGATGTCAGAGACATGACTAGGGACGGCTGGTTGTGCAGGGAGTGCAAACTGCACTTCTACCTACCTGAGAAGGCAGACCTGGTAAAAGCTACATGGCCTTTTGAACATCTGAGTATAGACTTCAAGGCTCCACTTCCCTCTACTAACTGCAATGTGTATTTACTCATGGTCACCTTTCCTCTTTGCTATCCCCTGACTGGACATGACAACCACCACAGTCATCAGGTCCCTGCGCAACTTGTTTACCCTGTTCAGGAACCCATCATATGTCAACAGCTACTAGGGGTCCTCATTCATGAGCGAAAAGCTGCGTCAATACCTGCTGTCTAAGGGAACAGTCAGGGGGAGAGGGATAACGTCACCGTGTGCACCGTGTGCCCTTAAGTCCAGGAGGCTGCCTGTCTCTCAATGGAAGGAGGTCCTTCCTGAGGCACTCTATACTATCAGGTCACTGTTATGTTCTCCCACCACTGCTACACCTCACAAACACATTTTCTTCTTCCCAGGAATTCTGTGACAGGGACCACCCTGCCATCCTGGTTGATGTCCCCATGGTCGGTTCTGCTAGGACACAAATGAGGGGCCATAAAACTGGCCCCACTGGCCATGCGAGCCACCAGCATACATATGTGGCCTACCCGGATGGGTGCGAGGAAACTATCTCCATCCAGGACCTCTCTACATACCCACAAAACAGCACCCACCCCCTTCCATGGACATACACTACATTTCATCGCTCCCTAACCCCACCCCCGCCCCAGTCACCACACCTCCAGCAGGTCGACACAGCACTGGACAACCAGGACTCAACAACACCCCCAGCTACAGCACAGCAAATGGCTCTCTGCCAGTGACAATGGAAAACCAGGCCACCAGGCAGACTTAACTTGCAAGATTTTGTGTCCCACGTCACACTGCTGGACTAAATTTAAAAAAAAACAAGGGGTGAATGTGGTGAATTGCTGTACACTCATTAATCTGGCTCCACCCCGTCCTGTGACTGTACCTGTGCTCCTCCCTCTTGACCCTGTATCAAGGCTCCAACACCATAACCCCTCCCCAGAAAGCCTGGGTCACAGCACAGGATGACCTTCAAGTTTATTGCAAATAAAAGCCTGAAGTTCCGTAAC
The DNA here is from genome assembly GCF_036971445.1 of Narcine bancroftii. Taxonomy (NCBI): domain Eukaryota; kingdom Metazoa; phylum Chordata; class Chondrichthyes; order Torpediniformes; family Narcinidae; genus Narcine; species Narcine bancroftii. The sequence goes on along the minus strand of NC_091469.1, from coordinate 34,823,675 downwards.
TCCAATCTTTTGAGTTATTGATTACGTATCAGTGGCTGTGTCAAACTTCTTATGTCTCTTTCCATTTACTCCTGCAACTTTAAATGTACTAGATGGCAGAATTAACCAAACAGCAGCCACTTAACCTCCCAGCCTGTACACCTTTGCACACAGTCACAGGATGTAAAAACAGCATGCAGACAGCACAGGAAGTCAGGACTGAACATAAATAGCTAGAGTTATGAGGTAACAACTCTACCAGCTGAACCATTCTGCTGTCCAAGATGAATGAATGAAGTTGGAATTCATTGCCTTAGAACGTGACAGCCAACTCTGAGTTTCATTCCATTACTCCTTGATTGCTTGTAATTTTAAATAAATGCAGATGACAGACCAGGTCATCAATTTACATGACAAGTGGGCTTACTTGAAAGCATTTGCTTTTATTTCAGTTCACTCCTCCCTGCTCTGTTAATCTGTGCATTGCAGATGATGGCTTGGATTACAAATGCTCAGTAGTTCAAAGGAATAGGCATGAAGCATTGCTGTCCACAGCCCCAAAAGATTTAGAAATGAAACAGAGTTCATCATAAACAAATCATTTTCCACAGATGGCGGAATGAAGAGGAGAGTGAGACAATTTGAATAGATAGAATGAACTGAACGGTTTCCTTCTATAGCATAAGTGTCTATAACTCTTAGAGAATGTTTAATAGCAAACTCTCACCAGACACACATCACCATACACAAACAATGTAAATCTAAATGCTTCTGCTGAGTGGTTTTTTTTTGTCTGATTTGGAGCAGACGCATCTGATATCTTTCTCAAGTTCATCAAAGACAATGATAGTAAAATAGAACACTAGGAACAGAGGAAGCTCATTTGCCCTGTCAGTCTGCACCATCATTCAATGGGACTGTGACTCAAGTTCAAGTTCAAGTTGATTATCATCTGATTGTTCATTGACAATCAGACAAATCAGCATTTCTCTAGACTACAGTGTACACACATACACAGCACCAAGGCATCACATATATTCCAACAGATATAATTTAAATAGAGTGTATATAAATATTTTGGAATTATTTACTTTGTTACAGGATACTGTTCATCAATCTCATAGCCTGTGGGAAGAAACTATATCCTAGCCTGTAGTCCTGATTTTGATTCTCCTGTACCTCCTTCTTGATGGTAGTAGATCAAAGATGCTGAATGATGGATGGAATAGTTCTCAGTAATTCTTTAAGTCATTCTTAAGCAAGAATGTCCCAGTCAATAGAGGAAAGGGAGACCACAGTGATTTTTTCAGCCATTTTGAAGATCCTTTGTATTGACTTCCAATCTGATGCTTTGCAGCCAGGGAGGACCCTTTCAATTGTACTCCTGTTAAATCTTCTTAATTTGGAGGTCACATCAATCTATATGCCTAACCTTGACTCTTAATATCTTCACGTAACTGAAAACTCTCCATTTCAAATTTAAAGGTAAATTTTGACCCAACATCAGTCAATAGATTGCTATTTCCCTGTGAATGGAAAAGTGTTTCCTAACATCATTCCTGAGATAATTTTTAAATGGTGCCAGTCCTATTTCCTCTTTGTACCCTAGAATCATTTAATCTTTTAACCATTTTAATTCCAGGGAAACAGCCCTAGTTTACATAATCTCACTTTATAGTGTAATCTCATACTGATATGGAGAAGTCTCTCCACACCAACAAAGGGCTGCACAGTTGGTGTAATGGTTAGCGTAAAGATATTACAGTGCCAGCAACCGGGATGCAATCCGGCACTGTCTGAAAGGAGTTTGTAGGTTCTACCCCTGCCTGTGTGGGTTTCCTCTGGGTTCTCCAGTTTCCTTTCACAATTCAAAGGCAGGATTAGTAGGTTAACTGGTCATGTTGATGTATTTTGGGCAGCACAGGTTTAAAAATATATGGTGTCCAGGATTGATTATAGTGGTGCATGAGTGCATTTGTATGGGCTCTCTCTAGTAATGGCATAACTTCTCCCTCCTGCATATCAGTCTTTTAAATAATAAGGCAAGAGTCCAATGAACATCTTTGAAACAACATCCTTCACAACTCCAGAGAGCTGAGTTTGATCCTAAATCCCTACTGTCCTCTTTGTTGAATTTTTATGTTCTCTTTGGAGTTGATTGGGTTTCCTCGAGGCCCTATGGTTTCCTCCTACTTTCCATGCACATGAAGGTCAGTCAGATAATTGGCAGGAGCCTGGTAGAATCTGGGAAGTTGAGGGGAATGTGGTGAGAATTAGGATCAGAATAAAAGTGTGCTTGATGGCTGACACATATGAGGTGGGCTGAAGCAGAGTTCATATCTGACTTACTTTGTACAAGAATCTATATCACATTAATGATCAATACCTTTTTGTTGATTTGGGAAAAGGATGATTGAAGTTTAAGAACATATAGTCCACCAGGCAGCAATGATTCCTGCCCTCATGCCTTGAGATGTAGACCACCTGCAAAATTCACCAGTTCACTGGAAGGATATGTGACTCCCAAGCCAACATCCCCAATATTGAGGCCATAATTACACTCAGTAGGTTCTGTAGAGGAGGATATGTCATTTACATTCCTGATATTGGACTCAGTTATGGGAAAATATTTCCGTGAAGACAGGAAGAGTTTAAGGAGCATTCTGAAACTTCCTTGGAAATAGGCAGTACCCCCTATCTAGTCTTGAGAATCTCTGTCCCTCAACACTTCAGGGCAGAGAAAGAGCATTTGGAATGGTAGTGGATCCTTCCAAGCATAGGGATCAGTGTAAATGGCAGAAGGAATTCACCAGCTGACAGCCTACCTCCTACCTGAAACATTGGGCACCTTCTGCCTCATCTGTGGAAAAATCAGCCATTCTCATAGGTCATTTTGATGGAATGAAAATGTCATATTCATGCCCAGGTAGAAAAAGTCAAGTCAAGTTTATTGTAATGTGCACAAGTACAATCCGATGAAACCGCATTCTCCGCAAAGATGCAAAACATGCCGGCATACAACCAGACATAACCCACATACAGACAAACAATACATTCGCAGGACAAGTATTCACCTATACCAATAAATAAATAGATATTGTTTCATTAATATGAGAATCTCGGATGGTTAGTGTGAGCAGTTCCGTTGTTCATTCAGCATTCACACTGCTTAAGGGAAGAAACAGAAACTGATACTGCTGTATCTTCTTCCCCAATGGAAGCAGCTGAAAAATGTGTGGGGAGTGGAATGGGTCCTCAATAATGTTGTGTACCCTTGTCAGTCAGTGATCCTGGTAGATCTCATCAATGTTGGGGGGGGGGGGGGGAGGGGGAGACTCCAATGATTCTATCTGCTACTCTTATGACCCTGTGGATTGACCACCGATCCCACACAGTGATGCAGCCAGCCAGGACGCTCTCAATAGAGCTCCTGCATAAAGTTGATATGAATATGGCAGGTAGCCTTGCCCACTTCAGTCTTCTCAGAAGTGACGTTGTTACTCGCACAATTTCATGAGATTTTCCACCTCTTCTATGTCATGCGACTCATTTCTGCTGATGAGGCCGACTACTGCTATGTCATTGCAAATTTGTTGACATTGTTGGAGCTATATCTGGCGATGCTTTCATAGATCAGTAGCATGAAGAGGAGCAAGCTAACACAGAGCCCTGTTGTGCTCCAGTACTCAATGTTCTGATACCAACCCAGACAGATGGACTTCCTGTTAGGAAGTCCAGAATCTGACTACAGAGAGGTGTATTGAGTCCTATTGAGCTCAGCTTCTCCATGAGCATTTGGGAAATGATCGTAGTAACAGTGAGCTGAAGTCAATGAACACCAGCCTGGTTTATAGAAAATAACAAATTGTTGGTGTGCATCTGGTTGTATTGAGATTGCTTTGGTAGAATATTCAAGTTCCATTTTATTATGACAGCTGGAAACAGATGTTGTGCAAATGATCACATTATTACATTGTTAATTTATCAACTAAACGCCCATCAACAGTTTATCATCGGTCAAATTCTATCAGAGATATTCGTTATGTTCTGTTCATCCCCTCCCACCCTTTCTCCAACTTTAAATTTATTTGTATTTTCTTTTTTACAGATTTTTCCTACATTTCTCACATGTGAGTAGATGTGTGTCCAAGATAGACACAAAAGAATGCTCAGTATGCATGAATCCCCAATCTCATTTATTCTGTTTCTATATTTCCGCCATTGATGAAATGTTATGTTTTGGTCTTCTTCGATCAACTGTGTTTGGAATCTGGGGAAACAGAAAATCCATTTTTGTCATGAATGCACCCAATATTGCCTGCTATATATAACCTCCATTTTGCTGAAGCCCAGAGATGTGCCTTAAACACCACTCCCAGACAGAGAGCTAATTCTATACCAAAGCAACCTGATTTGCACTTTGTGCATGAAATTTCTTCATCTTCATCTAATCATTCGAAAATTAAGTGAGAAAAAGATTTCTACCTAAAAGGAAATTAGTTATATTTCTTGCATCAAATTCTAAAAGGGCCTTAGAAACATATAGGATTATGAAGGGTATGGATAGGATAGATGTAGGAAGGTTTTTTGAGCTGGCCGGGGAAACTAAAATGAGAGGACACAGTCTCAAGATTCGGGGGAGTAGATTTAGGACAGAGATGAGGAAAAATAGTTTTTTCCCAGAGAGTAGTGAATGTTTGGAATTCTCTAACCAGGGAAGTGGTTGAGGCTGCCTCATTAAACATATTTAAAATTCAGTTAGATAAATTTTTACATGATAGAGGAATTAGGGGATATGGGGAGAAGGCAGGTAGGCGGAGTTAGGTCATAAATTAGATCAACCATCATCGTATTGAATGGCGGAGCAGGCTCGATGGGCTATTTTTGGCCTACTCCTGTTTCTACTTCCTATGTTCCTATGTTCCTATTCCGTTCAGAGCAAACTTCTACATTGAAGCCTTACTCTCATTGCCTCTAGTTTGTCATAAGGACTGCATCTTAAGCAATTTGTCATCTTATGCTCCATTAAATTTACAACACTCTCAGTTATGAACTTGAGGGGTGATTCCTGTCTACTAATATAATCCTGATAACTGTGTGTTTTAATATACTCCTCTCTTCTGTTCCCTTCTCATAGAGGCATTTCTTAATGTATGCATTTTTTGAACATTGCCAGCAAGGCGAATATTTATTGGATATTGCTGTTGTTTCTGTAAGGAGTTGATGGGTATTCAACTGGAACCAATGTATTCTATCTGGTAAAATTAGGTAGGGAAGTCTGAAATCTTGACCCAACTTCTATGAATCAAGATAAATGCTCAGATCAGGATACTATATTACCTGAAGGGGCATTTGTACAAAGTGAAAGTGCTACACACTATGCTGTTTTTTCCATTATTAATGGTGGGCTTGGTAAGTGCAATAAAAGGAGCCTCACTGAGTTACTAAATTCTCCTTGTATGCCTTAATGCCATTTATAACTGTGATAGTAAGTGTGAATTAATAAAATTGTGTTGAAGTGGTGAACTTTATTGATTCTCTTGGAGGCAATGTTTGAGAATCAGTAGGCTTGCCCAACATGACCCTTTAAGGGTTGTCATTCCTTTTTAGCTGCAGGCTTTAGAATTATTCTACTGTTACATTCGACTGGGAAGTGTATTGTCCATTTCACTGTTTTTTTGGGGGGCTAATAGCATAACAATCAATTTTAGTTGGAACAAACAAAACTGATGATCATTCCTGGGGGAAAAAAATATTGTGTCCATTACAAAAATATGCTGGGCAAGTACAAACATGATCCATGTAAATGTGTCTGATGGTCTACAGCACACATGTCAAACTCTGGCCCGCGGGCCAAATTGGGCCTGCGATATAATTATATTTGGCACGCAAGATCATTTCAAAAATGTATTAGAGGTGGCCTGCCCTGCAGCGAGAGCCGATGCTGTTTTTTGGTAATGTCACCCAAACCATCCTCCCCCTTCATTGCACATCCTTCCCCATTGTAACACGAGAAATTGTAACACGAGAAATCTGTCGATGTCATCAGCCGGCAAGCCGGTTGGAAGGCTCCCCACACAACCAGTCACTTCTCCCACCTGTCGAGCGGTGCGGCGGATGGGCGAGCGCCTGTGATTTCCTGTCGGCGCGATGGGCATGGCAGGCTGTGCACGGCCCTCGGGCAGCACGAGCCCTGTGCGACTGGCACCGGATGGCCCTTCCACAGCGTGAGCGCACTTCTCCCTGTCGCCACGGCCTTCAGCGCTTGCACCCGCGCGGACCACAGAGACGGCTGGTTCGGCCCTGCACGTGAAGAGAGAGATGGTGGCTGTCCGCAAAGGTTGATCGGCAGCGCGCTGGGCCTGAGTGGGTGGGTAAGCAGGGGTGGGCAGAGGGTGTAGGTGAGGATTAATGGGCAGGGGAAGTTATGGTGGTGCGAGGGGAAGTTAGAGGGAGGGATGAGTAGAAGGAGGGGTGGATAGGGAAGAGGTTAAAGGGGAGGGGCAGGGTGAGTAGGGGAGGGGTGATTAGAGGGTGAGAGACGGGTAGAGGGAGGAACAGGTTGAGGGGAGAGGCAGTAGGATGGGGTGGGTAGAGGCAGAGCGAGTGGAGTGAGGGATGAGTAGAGGTTGGGTAAAGGACTGGTCAGGTAGAGGGATGGTGGGTCGAGGGCGAATAGAGGCCTAGAGCCTGAGGAGTGAGCAGGAAATGCTGAGTCCTGATGCAGGCCAAAATGGACACAGCCTGTGAATGCTGACTACATCTCCACAGGGACCAAATATGTTTCCCTCAGGTCAAGCAAAGGGTGAACTTGAGCTACCTACTCCTGACCTGTAACATTATCCTCCTAAAGTTATATCCTAAAGTTTAACATTACATATGTTGAAAGAAGAGAAAACATGCAGATGTTGTTGAAAATTTTCAATAAATATTTAGTTCGGCCCTCGACTTAGTCCAAGTTTTTAATTTTGGCCCTCCGTGAATTTGAGTTTGACACCCCTGGTCTACAGGATCAGATGTGCAAGAAATGAAAAATCAGAAAAACTGCACTTCTGGAAATCTAAAATTCAAAATAGAACAATACTGATAACATTCAATAGATCAGGCAGCATCTACACCAGTGGTTCTCAACCTTTTCTTTCCACTCACAATCCACTTTAAGTAATATCTATGCCATCAGTGCTCTATGATTAGTAATGGGTTGCTTAAGGTGGTTTGTGAGTGGGAAGGGAAGGTTGAGAATCACTGCTCGAGTCCAAATTGTTACTGAAATATTTTGCTTGAGAAAAATTGCCATTGGCCCATTTCCTTTGGAGTTATGAAATCGTGCACATAACAAGTCAATGAGGTACTATTAAAACAGTGGTTTTCAAACTTTTTCTTTCCACCCACATATCACTTTAAGCAATCCCTTACTAATCACAGAACAGCAATAGCATAGGGAATACTTAAAGTGGTATGTGAGTGGAAAGAAAAAGGTTGAGAACCATTGTTCTATGGAAACTAATGCAGAGGTAGACTCTTTATAAGATCTGGAAAAGAGAAAAATACAATTTTAACTTTCAGAAAGGATGGGAGGGGATGGAAAGAGCATAATGAATATCTCTGATAGGATTTGACCAATAATAAACTGTTGATGGCCATTTGGTTGATAATAATGTGACTATTTGCACAACACCTGTTTTAGCTGTTATAACAAAATAGAGCATGAAGGTCCAACCAAAGCAATCTCAGTATGACCAGACACACATAGAAATTTGTAATTTTCTTCCTATAGATACACCAGGCTGCTGTTCATTGACTTCAGCTCAGTGTTTAATACAATCATTCCCTGGAGGCTTTTGGAGAAGCAGTCTTCGATGGGATTCAAAACCCCTCTCTATAACTGGATAATGTCCAGATCAGTCTGTCCAGATCAGTAGCAGAATATCAAGCACCATAACGCTGAGCACTGGTGCTCCTCAGAGCTGTGTGCTCACCCCACACCTGTTCATACTACTGACCCATGATTGCATCACCAGATCCAGCTCTAACAATGTCATCAAATTTGCAGATGAAACCACAGTAGTTTGCCTCATTAGCAACAATGATGAATTGCACCTCAAAGCAGAGGTGGAAAATCTCATGATATGGTATTAGGGTAACATCCTGAGTCTCAACAGAGACAAGATGAAGGAGATGATCATGGACATCAGGGTTACCAAGAACTGTCCACCCTCCACTACACATCAGTAACTCTGGAGAACAACAAGTTATTTGGAATTCACTTAACTAGTGACCTATTGTGGACATAGAACATAGGAACATAAGAATACGAGCAGGAGTAGGCCATCCGGCCCATCGAGCCTGCTCCACCATTCAATAAGATCATGGCTGATTTGATCATTGACTCAACTCTACCTACCTGCCTTTTCCCCATATCCCTTAATTCCTTTTTTTAATGTAAAAACCTACCTAACTGAACTTTAAATATGTTTATTGAAGTAGCCTCAACTGCTTCCCTGGATAGAGAATTCCACAGATTCGCTACTCTCTTGGAAAAACAGTTTTTCCTAATTTCCATCTTAAATCTACTCCCCTGAATCTTGAGGCTGTGTCCCCTAGTTTTGGTCTCACCTACCAGTATAAACAAATTTATTACCTCTATCTTATCTTATAATTTTGTATATTTCGATAAGATCGCCTTTAATTTTTATAAATTCAAGTGAGTATAATCCCAGACAATTTGATCACTCCTTGTTGGTCAACCCCCTCACCTCTGGGATCAACCTGGTGAACCTCTTCTGGACTGCATCCAAGGTCAGTCTATCCTTCCTCAAGTATAGAGACCAGAACTGCACACAGTACTTCAGGTGTAGCCTCACCAGTACCTTGTACAGTTGCAGCATGACCTTCCTGCTCTTGAATTCAATTTCTCTAGCGATGAAGGAAATTTACCTTCTTAATAACCAGTTGTACTTGCAACCCAACTGTTTGCATTTCATGCACAAGCTCTCCCAAGTCCTCCTGCAGAATTTCACCATTTAAATAAATGGATGACCTTGCATTTACTAACATTGTACTTCATTTGCCAGACCTAATTTAACTATATCCTTCTGCAGCCTCTCCACATCCTCTGTATAATTTGCTTTTCCACTCAATTTAGAATCATTTCAAAACTTGGCTACACTATACCCTGTCCCCTCTCCCAAATCATCAATGTAAATAATGATCAGATGCGAATGGAAGGACTTTACAAATCAGTGGGGAAAGTTCTGCAAAGTGCTTCTTCCTAATTCTTGTTCTAATTTTTGCAAAAAATTAATAGTAATTCTGAAAATGGGGTGTAACTATAGAAGACCAAACAGATGTAGCCAAAGAAAGGACACTGAATTCAGAATAGCCAACCTTAAGAGCTTCCAAAGAACCCATTTTCCCTCACAGTCCCTGTAGCACTAGATATTTTGTTAATTTTGAAGATTTTACTTTCCATTTTTTGTTTGAAAGACACTGAGTCTGCTTCATTCCCTCATTACATTCCAGACCACAACAATTTGTTATGGGGAAAGAATTATTTTATCCCTGGTGTTCTTTCCCCCAAATTACTTTGAATATATCCTGTCATTATTTTTTCTTCTCCTTTATTTGACTAACTTTCTCTTAGTTTTAAATTTCATTGTTAACCTTTGAATGACAGTTAACTTCTAGTCATCTTGTCCTTGGGATAGCCTGACCTCCAGCCTGTAAATCACTTCAGGTGTGAATTTTCAGGTGCAAACTTTTAACAGAACTGTGCATTTGGAAGTTTTTTTTTGCTCAGATAGTTTTATCCTGCTGCGGTAATGCTTTGAATGTCTATCACAGCAATAGGGCATTGGGGATGTTTCACAGGAGTTTTCTGTGTGTTTCTGTAATGCTTTAACAGTCAACTATGTGCATTTTCAATGCCTATCCATAGATTTGCATCTATCATGAAATAAGTTCAGTTCTTCAAATGTCAAATATTTTTAAATAATTTATGGCACTCTGGAGGCAAGAACATAGCTATCAATTATTTTTAAATGTCAATCACATACCAATGTAGTCAATTAAAATTTAGCTCAATATTTTTGGAGGTGAGGATCTTAACATGGCATATCAAATAAATGCTTCCCTGATTGTTAAGAGAATTTTTAAAATATACCATTGCATTTCTTCTGAGGCAGGCAAAGAACATTTCCAAAGCCATCAATATTCTATCCCTCAACTATACACCAAGCTACTTAAATTTCCGATCATCTCAATACCATCAGTAAAAAGCTGAATTCTTTCAATTGTTTTTTTAAACCTTCAAGTGGTTACTGTTACGGGATACATTAGAATAGTTATGAGTAAAATATGTCTTTGAAAGAGATAGATTGTGTAGGGTTTAGTTTAGGTTACACTTCACAAACAGAGTAACGCTTCTCAAAGGACATCTCAATTTAAAATGCAAGAGCTTTGCTGAAGTGAGACATTGGGGGTGTTTCTACTGAGCCGGGAAAAGCGCAGTGATGCGAGGTAATGCGAAGTGAAGCGCGGTGATGCGTGGTGACACCTCGAATCTGGCCGCACTGTAAACACATCCGGTTGTGGCCGATGTGCGGTGATTCGAGGTGCTCCGGCGTCCTACTTTTGAGGTGGTCGATGCGGGGTGATGCGAGGGATGACCTCGCAGTGGAAACACCATGGGTGACTCACCAGAAGTTGCGATTTTTCACCTGCGGTTTTCAATTGCTCATCGGACTTCCTGGTCACCTCGCATCGCCCTACATCACCTCGCATACCTTGCATCACCTCGCATCGCCCTGCATCACCGCGTATTCATCGCTCGGTAGAAACAGTTCGGGTAGTCCTAAAATGCACGGTGATGCGAGGGACAAAAAATCGCGGTGATGCGAGGTGTCCTTAGTATAAACACACACATTGTGTCACCAATGCCTTTGCAGAGACAATGGAACTACAACTACTTTGGAAAGGACTTCAAAAGGAGGTGCAAATGGAACATAATGTTGACCATGTCCAGGTTCAGAAACTGATAAGATCTTTTGAAAATTGGGTTCGGTGCTTTGGGTGAAGTTATTTGATTTTTACAAGCAGTGAGAGGGAAAAAAACAAAGAAGTGATTTCTCTTTTGGAGAGAGAGAGAGAGAGAGGTCAGTTCTACAACAGCAGTTGAAGTGGCAACATGGCAAGCTTGCAGGCTTGTTGGAAAAACCCCATTTTGAAGACAGGTTGTGGGTTCTGAGTTTCGCCTGTTCAAAACCCTTGTTGTCTTTACAAGAGGAAACGGCTGGCTGGAGTGTCTCTTCTGAAGTAAGAGAAACAAGAGGAACTCTGTGGTGACCTGGAAGAAGAGGTTATCATTTGGAAAACCCAGAATGGGGCAAGTTTCTTCGGCAAGACTCTGAAGTGACTGATCGGAAGAAATCAGTTTGTGTGTGTTCAATGAGCAATAAATTTCTCTCTGAAACCAGCAAAAACCTTCCTACGTGGTAACCATTTAACTTTAAGCACCAGAGCCTGGTGGAAATTATAAATGTTGAATTCTGTGCACAGTATGAGAATTGCCTGATACTTGTGAACTTGGAGAAGTCAAAAGTGAATGATTGGACAGTGAAACAGAGAACTTTCCTGAATGTATACACATTACATACATGTGCACTTAGAATTAGAAGGGGATTAAGTTAGGTTGTTAATAGTAACAAGTTAAAGATTGATTCTGTTATTATGTTTAAAGAAAATTAAAAGCAACTTTTGTTTAGGTAACCATTGACTTGGTGAATGCAGCTGGGTTTTGGAGTTTTCTGGGCTCTTATTACATTTCAAAAGTGATTCATTGGCAGTGAAGAGCTTTGTAATGTCCTGAGCAAAGGAACAATAAAAATGCTAATTCATTCATCTTTTCTTTCCACTAATTTTAAAATTTGCAGTATGTCCTTGTAATTTAAACTCACATGGCGAATTTTAAAGCAATGTCCATATACCCAACATTCTTTTTATTTTCCATTACTTTGAAGGACATTAATGCACCTTACTGAAGTGATACAAAACTGCAGCTGGCCTCTGATTGATTTTCACAACAAAAAAGAGGTATTCAGCCTTTTAAATTGATGTGATATCAATAACTCCAATGACGAGAAGTTAACTGACTGATAGGCTTTTATTACCATAAACTGAAGGCACATCTCATGTAGCTGACCCAAGATGTGAGCTTGTTCTGGGGTAGGGGTCATGGCGTTGCAGCCTTGATTAGGGGAATCAAGCGGGAGGAGCCACAGGTATAATCAGCAAGGGGCAGGCCAGCCATTCACATTCAAACACTATTAACAGTGGCTCCACCACATTCACCCCCTCTTTTAAAAGAAGTCCAGCAGGGTGAAGTGGATTCCATATCCAGCACAAATTCAGTCTATTGACTCCTAGACAGTCTGGTCATTGTCAGTGGGTGGGGTGTCTGGCAACTAAACTGAGACAGTTGGGGCGAGGGCTGGGGTAGGATGACATGGTATGTGGTGGTTGATTGAGGGAGGTGGATGTACTGGTTGGCGCTCCCCAGGTCCCAGATGGACATCGTGTCCTCACATCCATCCAGGTACGCCACATAGGCATAGGTTGACGTTGGAGGAGGTGGATCCTCTAAACCAGTGAATTGGACTTGTGGCTTCCGGAGCAGTACTGACCCTTGGATGTCAACCAGGATGGCAGCGTATTCCCCAATGCAGACTTCCTGGGTAAAGGAAACAACTTTTCATGTGGGGAAGCATTAGCAGCAGTGCACAGGAGAGATCTGATTGAATGGAGTGCTTCAGGGAGGACTTCTTGCCAGTGACCTCAGGGCTGGGAGATGATGACATTCTCCCTTTCCATCTGGCTGTTCATTCAGGGGTTGTAGTTGATGGTCCTGCTCATGGTGATACCTATGGCCAGCAGATATTGGCACAGCTCATCACTCATGAAGGAGGACACCTAGTCACTATGAATATAGCAGCGGTATCCAAACAGGGTGAAGATGCTGCACAAGGCTTTAATGACGATGGCAGTGGTGATGTCTACATTGGTTAGTCAGCAGGGTAAATAGTTTGCCAGCAAGATAGTGCCTCCAGTGCCATACCGCCTCAACGATGGCCTGGGCCTCCTTCTCAATGGAAGTGTGACAGATCTCAGAGCCTTGAAAGGTACGGGAGAAAAGTGCTATGGTGTAGCGTCTGCTAATGGCAGTACTACCAAAATGAGAGATGTCCTCACAGCACAAGGTGAACCAGTAACTGAACTTTATTTTTAATTACTCACACTGCTTGAGGAGACAGCCTATAAGGGGCACACTGGCCTTAGGAAGTGATATCAGTACATCACAGCATCACTCCCCATCCAGCAGCATGCAACACGGAAGTGGTGCTGACTCCCAGGCAACATGAGTCGCCATCCGTGGGCTTCTCCTCGGAAGGGAAAGAAGGCCCATGCCATCTTGTGTCAGATGACTGGTGTAGTGATGTGGCCCATCTAACCGTGTTTGAACAATGGATGATACCCAACTCACTGCGCAGCTGATGCGGATCTCTGCTGAGTGGGAATTAAGAGGCTATGCAGACTCTGTAACTCATTGGTCTCACCGCGAGGGAGAAACGCTTCACCGTGTTGGGTGGATGAAGCTGCCCATGCTCCCGCTATTGAACAGGCAGCTCATTTAACTTTATGTCCATTGTTGACCTGGTGAGCTGTTGAGGGCTGCTTTGGTTGAGCATGACTGAAGCCAGAGTAGAGTTGCTGTCTGATCTGCTGCACTGCCTTGTGATCTGGTAAGATGGTGGCATCCAAGATGGCGGCCACATGGTGTGCATGTGATGCTGTAGTTGTTTGTTGGAAATGACAGCATTCAAGATGGTGGCGGACCCCACTGTCCTCATGCAGTGCTTCTTGGGTTAGAAGGTTGCATGGATTTGCATATTTTTGCATACCTTCTTCCCGCAGCCAGAACAGATCACACCCTTCACCAGGCAGAACTTCCTTGGGTGCTTCTGCTGCCTGTAGAAGTAGCACTTTGGGTACCTCCCAGCAGCGGTGGCCGTAGTTGGGTCAGGATGTGGGGAGGCCTGCATACCCGCATCCCAAGATGGTGGTGCCCACATTATTGATCAAGAATGAGTCCGTGTAGCAGAGGGCTACTTCCAGAGTTTTAGCTAGTTCAATGGCTTTCTGCAGCTTCATTTCACCTGTTCTAGAAATCGCTGGTGAATGTAATCCGATCTGATCAGCTCCTCTGTGTACTCTTCTGCTGATATGGCCTTGAAGCCGCAGGCCTGTGAAGTCTCTCAGGACCCAAAGGTAACTATCCATTGCCTCCCCAGGTTGCTGCTTACACGCGCCTAGGACATGCCTGGCATAGACTTCATTCACCTGGGCCAGGTACTGGCTTTTCAGAATGTCTATTGCTTCAGTGAATTTCTCGCAGTCTCTGACCATTGGGTAAACATGGTGTCCGACCTGTGAGAGTTATAGGTGCAGCTTGTAGCCAGAGTTTGAACTTGTTGGATGCTTCCGGTGATCACGGATCGATTTCCAACCTCTCTGGTCTCAGTAACTTGTACATTCCAAAAATAAATATGGTAATAAAATTGATACATTGTCAATAACTCCAAAGACTAGAAGTTACTTGACTGATAAGCTTTTATTACCGTAAACAGCAGGCACATGCTGACCTAAGATCCGAGCTTGTTCTGGGGGAAGGGTTATGGTGTTTCCCCCTATATTAGGGGAATCAAGGGGGAGGAGCCACAGATACAATCAGCAAGGGGCGGATCAGCCATACACAATACAAACAGTATTAACAGTGGTTCCACCACAATCATCTCTGATAGCAATCTTGCTAGAAGCTACAGAAATTGTTGAGTGCATATCACAAACCCCTCTCCTCCTTGGAGTCCATCTATTTCTCCCCGATGCCCAGGAAGGGCAGACAAAATAGTGAACGGCCCATCACACCTCAGCACAGTCTTTTCTCACATTTGGGCGAAGGGTTAAGAGTGTGAAAGCATACATCAACAGACAAAGTCAGTTTCTTCCCCATGTACATCAGGCTTCTGAATGAACCATTATCAGTGCTTTCATGCTACACTTGCTCCATGCCACTTCATCATCATTTCCTCTGTAAATGGCGCTTGTTACACCGCTGTATGAATGTTACAGATGATCTGTTAGACAGTTTGCAGAAGTACATTCACTCTACCAGGTATTTTGTGAGAAAAAAAAACCTTTAAGCTAAACTCCTCTCATCAAGAAGAAGGTTTGAGGGTATGAAATCAAGTAGCAACAGGGTAAAAGACAGTTTCTTCCTTGTAGCCATGAGGCTTCTGAACAACCCCACAACAATACTCTTATTCTGCCCTTGCTATATACTAATTGAACTTTCTCAATGAATTCATCTGGTTTGTAACTGTGCTACTTTATAGAGCCAAATGAACGTTAAAGTTAACTTAATTTCCAAAAAAAAATATGTTTTATATTTTCAAATTACATAAGAAAAAAATCAAATACATATATATAAAAAATATATATAAACTACATCCCCTCCCCCCTTACTATCACAAAAAAAAACCTCAACCCCCCTTCCCCCCAGAGCGTTGTAAAAAAGTATTTACTAATCCCTCTGATTGGTGTGCCAACTTCACAACTTTAAAAAATTTTAATTTAGAGATACAGCACAGTAACAGGCCCTTCCTACCCATGAGCTAATGCCAACCAAATGCACCGATTCATCTATAAAAGCCTATGTGTTTTTAGAAGGAGGGAGGAAATCAGAGCACCTGGAGGAAACATTTGCTAATAAAGGGAGAATCTACAAACTCCTTACAGACGGTTCCAGATTCGAATACAGATCGCTGGTGCAGTAATAGAGTTGTGCTAACTGCTAAGCTAATCATGATCAACCACTCATGGAAGAACCTTTCTCACTGTTTAATGTGACAGTAAACTTGAAATCACTCTTTCAGCCCCGTAAGTTGAATCCTCTACCATTCACCCACAAACCAAGGATAATTTATAGTAGCCGATTATCTTATCGATGAGCATATGTTTGTTATGTGAAAGTAATGGGTGGCACAGTTGGTGTAGTGGTCAGCACAATGACTTCACAGTGCCATCGATCCAGACCAGGGGTTGAATCCCGCACTGTCTGTAAGGAGTTTGTACATACACCCCATGTCTGAGTGGGTTTTTCATGGGGGCTCTGGTTTCATCACACTATTCATGTGTATGTTAATTGGGTGTAAATAGGGCAGTACGAACACATGGGCCGAAATGGCCTGTTACTATGCTATATGTCTAAGTTGATACATAGGGAAGAAATCTACCAGTTACTCACAGATAGCAATAGAGGTCAAGGCTAAGCCCCAGGTCAGCAACTGTGAGATAACAGTAGGCTTTATCAGGTGCATTCTACGCTAAGAATGCGCCTGAAGAAGCAGAAGTGGCCCTTTAAATTGCCATTCAGGTGGCAGCATTTAAAGCGCAATGCTGGCCACCTGAAGGACACAGCTGCACAGGATGCGGCTCTGAGCACACTCCGGCTCCTGCCCAGTGTCAGCTATGATTAGCAGCCTGACCCTCTAACATCCGCTTTCAGCCAGCTGCATTCAGGTGGCTGGGGGAGCCACTGAGCTAAGCTGATCATCCCTCTCAGAGGAGGGTTACGTAGCTCGCCTCAAGAGTGCCTCCTGCATATTCAGGTGGCCTCATAACAGCTGCATATTGCCTAAACATGCGGCTTTACATGCAGCACAATTGGCTACCTGAAAGTGCCTAGTATAACTTAGTGTGCCTTATGCCTTGTTCTATTTGGAAAGCAATGAGTGCCAGAAATTTTTTTCTCTCTTTTTCAGTAAGCTTCAAATTCACCAGCATATGTTCAGGGTCTTTTAAAATTATTTTAATCTTTCTTCAGTTCAGATAGGTTTTAAGAGAGCCTGATTTATTTCTAATAGGAAACATAACTTCTCACCTTCCTTCTGAATTTTTTCCAATCATTTTAAATCTCTGAGCCCAGATATTAAAACATTCACTGCAATAAATAGTTTCTGTTTACCCGCAGCATCAAAATCCTCTATCAACCTACAAACCTCTAATAGACCAACCCACAATATCCTGGAGGAACTCAGTAGTTCAAGCAGTATTGTTGGAAGGCAGAACAAAGCATTTCAGACCAAAACCCTTTATCAGGATCTCGATTGGACTACCTCTTTTTTTAAATTTATTTTTTATTTTTCACGCTATGAACCATATTAATCAAAATACACACAAACATTTACCTCTTGAATATACATAGTGTCATTTTCTCCCCTTTTTCCCCCTCCCTTCCCTCCCTCCTTCCCACCCCCCTCCAAACCCACTAAACGTTCAACATATACAATACAATAAACCCATTAAACAATGTCATCACACAATGAAAATTAACAAGAAAATTGTGTCATCTACTGTTACACACTGGGTCAGTTCATTTAGTCTTCTTCTCATTCTATCATTTTAGGGGGTGGAGGTCCATGATAGGCCCTCTCTGTTGTGTTCCATGTATGGTTCCCAAATTTGTTCAAATAATGTGACTTTATTTTTTAAATTATGTTTTTTTTTCCAATGGAATACATTTATTCATTTCTGTGTACCATTGCTGTACCCTCAGGCTCTCTTCTGATTTCCAAGTTGACATTATACATTTTTTTTGCTACAGCTAAGGCTATCAAAATAAATCTTTTTTTGTGCTTCATCCAGTTTTAGGCCTAATTCTTTACTTCTTATATTACTTAGAAGAAAGATCTCTGGATTTTTTGCTATGTTGCTTTTTGTGATTTTATTTAATACCTGATTTAGATCTTCCCAAAACTTTTCCACTTTCTCACATGCCCAAATTGCATGTACTGTTGTTCCTGTTTCCTTCTTACAGCAAAAACATCTACCTGATACTGTTGGGTCCCATTTATTTAACTTTTGGTGCGTGGTATATAGCCTGTGTAACCAATTATATTGGATCATGCGTAACCTCGTGTTTATTGTATTTCTCATAGTTCTGGAGCATAGCATTTCCCATTTTTCATTTTTTATCTTTATGTTTAGATCTTGTTCCCACTTTTATTTGGGTTTACAGTTTATTTCATCATTATCTTTCTCTTGCAGCTTGATGTACATGTTTGTTATAAATCTTTTAATTATCATTGTATCTGTAATCACATATTCAAAGCTGCTTCCTTCTGGTAACCTCAGTCTGCTTCCCAATTTGCCCTTTAATTAGGTCTTCAGTTGGTGGTATGCAAACATTATACCATGAGTTATTCTATATTCATACTTAATTTGTTCAAATGGTAAGAAATTATTTCCCAAAAAACAATTTTCTATTCTTTTAATCCCTTTTCTCTCCCATTTTCTAAAGGAAAGGTTATCTATTGTGAAAGGGATTAGTTGATTTTGCATCAGTAGTAATTTTGGTAGTTGGTAATTTGTTTTTTTTCCTTTCTACGTGAATCTTCCAAATGTTGAGCAGATGGTGCAGTACTGGTGAACATCTATATTGCACCAGTTTTTCAACCCACTTATAAAATATATGTTCTGGTACCTTCTCCCCTATTTTATCTAGCTCTATCCTGGTCCAATCTGGTTTTTCCCTTGATAAAAATCTGATAGATAACCTTAATTGTGCTGCTCTATAATAATTTTTAAAGTTTGGTAGCTGCAAACCACCTTGTTTGTACCATTCTGTTAATTTATCTAGCGCTATCCTCAGTTTCATTTCCATAAGAATTTCCTTATTATTTTCTTTAGCTCATTGAAGAATTTATCTGTTAAGATAATTGGTAACAATTGAAATAGGTATGTTCTAAGTCTTCTTGTAGTTTCTTCATTAATGGCTGGTAATTTAATTTGTATAGATAGTCTAGATTATTATCTAGTCTAATACCTAGGTATCGGATTGCTTGTGTTTGCCATTTAAATGATGATTCTTTCTTAAACTTTGTGAAATCTGCACTATTCATTGGCATTGCTTCACTTTTATTTGCGTTGATCTTGTACCCCGATATTTCTCCATATTCCTTCAATTTCTTATGTAATTCTTTTATTGATAATTCTGGTTCTGTTAAGTATACTATGATGTCAGCAGCAAATAGACTGATTTTATATTCCCTCTCTTTTATTTTATTTTCTGTTCTTATCAGTTCTGCCAGTGGTTCTATTGCTAAAGTGAACAGTGAGGGAGATAGTGGACATCCCTGCCTAGTTGACCTGCTTAATATAAATTGGGTCGATATATATTAATTTACTGTCAACTTCGCCATTGGATCCTTATATAATCCTTTAATCCAATTAATATATTTCTCAGGTAGGTTGAACTTCTGTAATACTTTGAATAAATAATTTCATATAACCATATAACCATATTCAGCACATAACAGGTCAGTTTGGCCCTACTAGTCCATGCCGGAACAAATCCCCACCCTCCTAGTCCCACTGACCAGCACCTGTTCCATACCCCTCCAATCTGCTCCCCTCCATGTAATTATCCAGTCTTTCCTTAAATGTAAATAATGTCCTTGCTTCAACCACCTCTGCCGGAAGCTTATTCCACATCCAACCACCCTTTGCGTGAAGAAATTTCCCCTCATGTTCCCCTTATAATTTCCCCCAGCAATCTCAAACCATGGCCTCTGGTTTGAATATCCCCCACTCTTAATTGAAAAAGCCTATCCATGTTGACTCTCTCTGACCCTTTAAAAACCTTGAACACCTCCATCAAATCCCCCCTCAATCTTCTACGCTCCAGAGAAAAAAGCCCCAGGCTGCTCAACATTTTTTTGTAACTCAAACCCTGACATCCTGTCAACATTCTCGTGAACCTTCTCTGCACTCTCTCTATTTTGTTTATATCCTTCCTATAATTTGGTGATCAAAACTGCTCACAGTATTCCAAACTTGGCCTCACCATGCTTTGTACAAT
Organism: Narcine bancroftii; assembly: GCF_036971445.1. Taxonomy (NCBI): domain Eukaryota; kingdom Metazoa; phylum Chordata; class Chondrichthyes; order Torpediniformes; family Narcinidae; genus Narcine; species Narcine bancroftii. The sequence continues at coordinate 34,803,724 of NC_091469.1, read as the reverse complement.
TTCATCATAACATCCCAACTCTTGAATTCAATACTCTGATTTATGAAGGCCAACATTCCAAATGCCTTCTCACCACTCTATCCACCTGAGTATCAACTTTGAAGGTACTATTTACCATAGTTCCTAAATCCCTTTGTTGCTCTGCACTCCTCAATTGTCTACCATTCAATGTATATGTCCTATTTAGATTTGCCTTTCCAAAATGCAATACTTTACACTTATCCGTATTAAATTCCATCAGCCATTTCTCAGCCCACTCCTCTAGCTTTCCTATATCTCTTTTTAAGCTATGGTAATCTTCCTCACTGTCCACAATACCACTAATCTTTGTATCATCTGCAATCTTACTTATCCAATTCACCACCCCTTCTTCTAGATCATTAATATATATAACAAACAATAGTGGACCCAGGACCGATCCCTGAGGAACTCTACTAGTCATCAGTTTCCAATTTGACAAACAATTTTCTACCAGTACTCTCTGACACCTCCCATCCAACCATTGCTGAATCCATTTCACTACCTCCTTATTTATACCTAATGCCTCCACCTTTTTTCCTAACCTCCTGTGGGGAACTTTGTGAAAAGCTTTATTAAAGTTGAAATAGACAACATCCACAGCCTTCCTTTCATCAATCATTTTTGTAACCCCCTCGAAAAACACTATGAATTTTGTTAAGCATGATCTACCCCTGACAAAACCATGCTGACTACTACCTATCAATCCCTGTTCTTCCAAATATATTTACCATATTTACCACTTTCCATCAACTTACCCACCACAGACGTCAGACTCACAGGTCTATAATTTCCAGGCTTATGTTTGGACCCTTTCTTAAACAGTAGAACAACATGAGCCACCCTTCAATCCTCTGGCACTACCCCTGTGACCAGTGACATCCTAAATATCTCTGTTAATGGCCCTACTATCTGTACACTAGTCTCCCTGAGTGTCCTTGGGAATACAGTGTCCGGACCCAGAGATTTGTCCATCTTTATCTTTTTTAACACTGCCATCACTACCTCCTTGGTTATCCTTATATGATTCATGACCTCCCCACTATTTTTCTTTACTTCAACTGGTACAATTTTTTTTTCCCTAGTGAATACCGAGGAAAAGAAATCATTTAAAATTTCCCCCATCTCCTCTGAGTTTTCACATAGCCTACCCTCCCTATCTATAAGGGGTCCAATTCTATCCCTCACTAATCTTTTGCTTTTAATGTACCTATAGAAACCCTTTGAATTTATTCTTACTCTGCCTGCCAAAGCCTCTTCGTGCCTCTTTTTGGCCTTTCTAATTTCTTTCTTAAGATTTTTTCTACACTCCTTGTAGTCCTCTTTCAATTTCTCATCACCCTGCTGTTTATAGCTCTTGTATACCTCCCTCTTTCTCCTAACCAAATTTCTGATATTCCTCAAAAACCAAGGCTCCCTATGACTTCCAGCCTTTCCTTTGATCCTCACTGTCTTGATCCTCATCTACTCTGTACTCTCAAAATTTCTTCTTTGAATATTCTCCATTTTTCATTTACATCCTTTTCTGAAAAAATCATGTCCCACTCAATATTCCCCAAATCCATTCTTATTCCTTTGAAATTTGCTTTTCTCCAATCCAGAACCTCAACTTTAGGCCCTTCTTTGCTCTTCCCTAAAACTATCCATTCTACCCTTCAAAGGCTTTCTCTGCATCTAAAGCGACAGCCACTGTTGGCATCTTATTTCCTTGTATTGCATGGATTAAGTTAATGAACTTACAAACATTGTTCATTGTTCGTCTTTTCTTAATAAAATCAGTTTGATCCAGTTTTACTATTTTTGGTACACAGTCGCCCAATCGGTTTGCTAATAGTTTTACTATTATATAATATGAGTTAAGTAGATATATTGGTCTATACAATGCTGGTGTTAGTGGATCTTTCCCCGTCTTTGGTAATACTGTAATTATTGCTGTTTTACATGAATCTGGCAAGTTTTGTGTTTCTTCTATCTGGTTCATTACTTCCAGAAGAGGAGGAATTAGTAACTCTTTAAATGCTTTATAGAATTCTATTGGGAGTCCATCCTCCCAAGGCGTTTTATTGTTTGGTAGCTTTTTTAATATATCTTGTATTTCCTCTATTTCAAATGATTTTATCAATTTGTTTTGCTCCTCTTCTTGCAATTTCAGTAGTTCAGTTTTAGCTAGAAATTCATCTATTTTGTCTTCTTTCCCTTCGTTCTCAGTTCGGTATAATTGCTCCTAGAATTCCTTAAAGTTTTTATTGATCTCTGTTGGGTTATATGTAATTTGTTTGTCCTTTTTCCTTGCTGCCAATACAGTTCTTTTAGGTTGTTCTGTTTTAAGTTGCCAGGCTAGTATTTTGTGTGTTTTTTCTCCTAGCTCTTCATACTTCTGCTTTATTTTCATTATTTTCTTCTCCATTTTGTACATTTGTAATGTTTCTTTTTTTTTTGACCACCAATTCTCTTCTTTTTGTTGTATCTTCCCTTGTTATAAGTTTTCTTTCTGTACTTACTATTTCCCTTTCCAGCTGTTCTATTTCCCAATTGTAGTCCTTTTTCATCTTAGTTACGTAATTTATTATCTGCCCTCTAATGAAGGCTTTCATTGATTCTGTATTTATTTCAAAGTACATTTTAATTTGGCGCTCAATAAATTCTCTAAAATCCTGTCTTTTAAGTTAATCTCCATCTATATGTTCTTGGTGGGATGTCCCCCAGTTCTATTGCTCATAACAGGGATGAGTGATCAGATAATAATCTAGCTTTATATTCCATTTTCCTAACTCTCCCTTGGTTATGGGCTGACAACATATCAGTATGTTTTATGTCTACTCAAATATTCCTTCTCCTTTGGGTGTTGTCTCCATCATATATCTAAAAGTTGCATTTCCTGAATTGATTTAACCATAAATTTGGCTATTTTGTACTTTCTGCTAGTCTTTTGTCCAGTTTTATCCATCTTTGAATCCAAATTAAGGTTAAATTCCTCTCCTATCAATATATTCCCCTGCATATCTACAATCTTCAGAAAAGTATCTTGCATAAATTTTTGATCCTCTTCATTAGGTGCATATATATTGATCAAATTCCAGAGTTCTGAATATTTCTGACATTTTAACATTACACATCTCCCTGCTGGATCTATTATTTCCTCCTCTCTTTTAATTGGTACATTTTTATTGATTGATATAGCTACACCTCTGGCTTTTGAGTTATATGATGCTGCCATTACATGCCCTACCCAATCTCTCCTTAATTTATTGTGTTCCACTTCAGTTAGATGCATTTCCTGCACAATTGGTATATCTATTTTTTCAGTAAATTTAATAGCCTCTTCCTTTTGATTTTGTTATGTATTCCATTAATATTTATAGCCATATAGTTCAACATTGCCATCTCATACTCTGTTTACGTCTCATTTCCGATTCCTCACCACCACCTTTCTTTTTTTGAACGCACTGTATGACAACACTTCTAAATCATAAAATATTTCAACCATTCCCACATCTAAAATTCCCTTAACCCCAAGTGTCCCCCCCCCGCCTCGCTGAGTCACCTCTCATCCCTTGACGGGCAACCACAACTCCTCTCTCAATTCAGACTGTGAACTTGTTCGCAATTGTCAACTGATTTCACAGAGACTGTTACTCTCTCCCACCCAACCCCCTCCAGAAAATACTTTTATCTTCACATTACAACAAAGCTCCCCTCTTTTTTCTCTTTTTCTTTTTTTTAACCCCTTCTCTTTCTTTTTTTCTCCCCCCTTCTACCTTACTTCCCTTTTCTTCCCTCTTTTAGTTCTTACTTATATATTATTTTTACTTCTTTATATGTATTTTGTCGTCGTTCTTTGTTCTTGTTACATCTCTTCATCTCTCTTTCTGTCTTGCAGGCATTCTGCAAATTCTCGTGCTTTCTCCGGATCTGAAAGCAGTCTGTTTTGCTGCTGCGGTATAACTATTTTAAGCACCGCTAGATATCTTAACATAAATTTATAGCCTTTTTTCCATAGGATCGATTTTGCTGCGTTAAACTCCTTCCTCTTCTTTAGGAGCTCAAAACTTATGTTTGGGTAGAAAAAAATTTTTTGACCTTTGTATTCCACTGGTTTCTTGTCTTCTCTAATTTTATTTGTTGCCTTCTCCAATATATTTTTTCTTGTCGTGTATCTCAGAAATTTTACTAAAATGGATCTTAGTTTTTGTTGTGGTTTCAGGGTTAATGTTCTGTGTGCCCTTTCTATTTCCATTCCGTCCTGCATTTCTGGCATTCCCAGGACTTTTGGGATCCATTCTTTTATAAATTCTTTCATATCTTTGCCTTCTTCATCTTCCTTAAGGCCCACTATCTATACATTGTTTCGCCTACTGTAGTTTAACATTATATCCATCTTCAGAGCTAACAACTCTTGTATTTCTTTAACTATTTTGTCACTTTCTTTCTATTTTCTTTTTAAGTCATTCACTTCCATTTCTACTGCCATTACACCTGTGAAGAGCTCCTGTCTTTTGCTAATAAAAGCCTTGGTTTGGATCAACAAGTCTTTGGTTCTTTCGATGAGCTCTAAAATTTTATTAGCAAAAGACAGGAGCTCTTCACAGGTGGCCAACCAGTCCGGAATAATCCGACCTGGCTAGGGACACAACCCTTTAAGGCCCAGACAGTAGGCGTGACTAAGCTCTCAGCCAATCGCTATAAACACAGTCATTATACTCTAGATACTGTAACTATATACATTGGTGATAGGTTTGTACTCTCACACACATTCTTCCACATTTTCTAATCCTTTCCCTACATCTGTTATGACCATATCTATTCTACTCAGTTTTTCTTCTGTACTTTTCATTTTTCTTTTCATTTCACTAATTTCTAGTGTCAACCTTCTTTGAATGCTTTCATTTGTTGATGAATTTTTTAAAATCTATGTACTGTCCATTCATTTTACCTCCTATTCCTCTGTGCACAGCTTCTTCTTCTTCTTCTTCTTCTTCTTCTTCTTCTTCTTCTTCTTCTTCTTCTGTGTCTGCTCCTGGGTTTGTGTCTTCTATTTCTCTTCCTTGTATCTGTGTCTCTTTTGACTTTCTTGTTGAGCTGCTTTTCTCAGTTTGTTAGTATTTTTTTCCATGGTTTCTTGATGTTGGTCCTCTTCTGGGCTGGTTATCTGTTGTGTTTCTTGTTTCCTTTTTTCTTTTTCACTCCTCCCTTTCCCGTTGCTTTCTTTATCTTCCAGCTGGGAGTCCTGCTGTTGGGCATCTCTCAGCTGTTAGTGCTGTGGAGTTTTACTCCACAGCTGGTCCCCCCTCCCGTCGGTGTTCTCCTTGTCGTGCGCCTTGCGCATGTGCAGTTGCACACCTCTGTTTGGCTCAGTGAGCCATTTTTGAAGTCCCGCGGTCAGTGGGCCGTGACCCTTGGGGTCTCCACTAATCTTGGGGAATGGGCTCCTCTTTCCATGGCGGATCCCTGCTTTTTCATACAGGTAAGGCCTTCACCTTTCTCTTCCGGCATCTTTCCTTCTTTTCTTCCTGTTGTCTTTGGCTTTTCTTTCTTAGGTGCCATTTTCTCCACATCTTTATTTTTTATTTGTTGTGATTTGTGTGTCTGGGGCATTGCTTTTTCTTCGCTTTTTTTCTTCTTTTCTTGAGAGGGCTGGTATTCTCCTACCAGCCACTACTCCATCACATGACTCCTCGATTGGACTACCTCTTAATGTTCAGGAGAGCCACTCTGATTTTTTTTAAATCTCACCAAAGTTCTTGATTTCATCTTCTGAAATTTTTTCAGTGTCTTCTTAGCATTCCAGTTCACAATCTATGAGTCATATTTGACTCTGAAATAAATTTTACAACACGTATCTACATCATTGCTAAGAATGCCTACTTCAGCAACGTAGCCTGATTCTGGCCTTTACTCAGCTGCTTAGCTGCTGTAACATTTATGTTTCTGTTACAAACCCATTATGGTTGGGCTTCACAATTTTAATACACCAGTGACTATCCTTCATCTTTTCACTACCTGTAAACTCATGGCCATCTTCTTGCAAGCCTCAAGTCAAACCAAGACTTTTTCATCTCTCATCCCTTTATATGTAGATCTATATTTACTTCAAGTTAAAGGTGCATGTACCTTGATTTAAAAATCTTCATTTCTAAATTTCCTCTCATGGCCTGGCCACTCCTTGTCTCTGAAATCTTTGATTAGAGCAGTTCAGTGCATAAATGATGGGGGGAAATAAAGTAAATGCTCACCTCAAAGCACTTTCTCTGTGCAAAACTTCACTTCGAATTAACTGTCCAATTAACTATCTGTTGTTACTGATACTTTGAGAAAATAAGCCAAAGGTTTTCATTTTTGGATCAATATCATCCAGGAAACCATTACATGCATTAAATAATTATTATTCTTTTAGATTTCCAGTTGAATTCCATTTGAATGGCTGTCATTGGAATGTGGCGTAGCTTATAAAATAAGTTTAGACTTTAGCATGAGACTCAACAGAAGAAGACAGATGCTGCAATTTTAAGCTAAACACAATTTGCTGGAGGAACTCTGCGGATGAAGCAACACCAGTGCAGAAAAAAAGGACGGGGTTTGGTTCAAAACATCGGCCATTCTTTCTCTCCAACTAATTTGTGCTTAGGTTTCATTTAAACCCATATTTGAGATATTTAATAATGGTAACCCAGCAAGATTTATTTAGCACCCTGAAATAGATCAATTACATCAAAAATAAGTATATTTAGTCTGAGTTTCTCTTAGATTATGATGAGTCATCTGATTTTAAGAAAATGCAAGTCATAAAAAACTCAGTGGTTTTTCAAAATTAGTTTTCTGTGAAGCAAGTGTTTGTAAATTGATATCCCAGAAAAGAAGTTCAGTAGATACTCAAGATCATTGTTGATGAAACGCTGTGCTGTAATAACAAACTTTATTTCAATGAAAGGAACAAGTGTTAAACTGTTTTCCTGGTCAATGTTTATCTATCAGTGAATATCACAATACCAGGTCAATTGCTTATCGTCACACTGTCGTTTGTGGAAACTTGCTGTGTATAATCGACTGTTGCATATCCAGCATTATAACACAGAATCAAGAGATATGATGTTAGTGCAGCAAAATGATGAGGAGGAAAAACTTAAGTCATACGAGGCAGCGCAATGCACCACTGAAACTCAATTTCCAACAGTGCTGTGGGAGCACGTTCACTAAAAATGCTGCATTAATGCAAGAAGACAGCTCAACACCAATATCCTGAGGTGAGCCATCCATGCTCAGTGCCACTGATATGCATGAAATTATTTTGAAAAGAAGAGCTAAATCAGGAAAACTTGGTTAACCACAGAACTAGACTAAGTCTAAGATCTCTTAATGATTTACCATGCTCACTTTCACTAATTTACTTCTGTGGTTTCTCAATTACCACAGGGAAATACACTTTTAAAAGTACTTCATTCACTGTGAAGTACTTGACATGCACTATAGCCCTTGCAAGTGCAAAACAAATAGGTCACAGTAACACAGTATTTCCTCCCCCTCCCCCCCCCCCCCCCCCCCCCCCCGTGCTTGTGATTTGGTGAATCATCTAAATCTACCTTCTCTTTGTGAAAGGCAATTAGGCTAGATGTCAAATGCCCATTACCTAGAAATGAGAAAAATAAAATCAAAGCAGCTGGAAAATTTAACTAATTAAATACATTTTGAATAAAAAAAGACTATTATTAATAGAATTCATAAACCCAGCAGATTGTCCTGAAACAAAGCATTTGTTTCTACAAGGAATGTCTCTATCTATTTCTTCTGTCTCTGTCTGACAAAATTAGATTTAAGAAAGCCTGGCCCAAATATTTTGCAAATATTAATAACTTTTTACAATTATTACTTGTCATGGTATTACTATTAATGAAATAAAAATAATCTTGAATAGAAATAGTACATTTCCTAGATTCTCATCTTCAAATTTTGTACAGCAAGAGAAATAATTTTGATGTGTGATCATTTTTGTCAAATATAAAACAGAGCAGTCAATTTGCACAGAATGAACAGCAATAAACAATTTAATAATGACCAGCCACCTTTTATGAAGGACCTTGATTTATGAATAGGACACCCATATCTCCATTCTTCTTCAAAGTAATTATATTGGACCTTTCATGTTCAGCTGGGACTGCAGGTCATGTGAAAGATGTATACAACTCTCCATATAATAACTTCTACTTGTACCTTATATAGAATTGAAAATGATATTGATATAATTAGGTTCAAGGATCCCAATTTTCAATTACAATTACAATATAATCAGCAAGCTTTTCTCTCAAAGGCACCTTTCGACAAATGGAAATGCAGAAAGAAATATGACAACCTCTATGGATACCTGAAGGTGAAACCTCTACATCCTGTACTCTTGTACCAAGATGAGCAGCCCCTGACTACTTGCATACCTGGACTCGCTGCTCTACACTCACTGAGAGGCAAATGAAGACAAGGCCATTTATCAAGTGTGCAAACTTTGAAGAAGTAGATGGCATTTTACTTACTGTTTCCCCACTGCTTTTCTTGCACTGATGCTGCTCAACTCACTGAGTTCCACCAGTGGATTGTTATTTGCTCCAGATTCCAGCAAGTGCAGTCTCTTGTGTCTCCACAGTAGGATTAGGCCATCTGATGCACCATCAATAATCACAAAAGACTGAAGTTGAGGAACTGATATGTTTTTATGAACTATAGACTGGAACAGCCATCAACCCCATTGACTGGAATGGGGAGCAGGCAAAGGGCTGTGGGTAGGATCAGTCTCAGGAGGCGTGTCCTCACCTCTGTCAGGGAAGACAAGGTAGGCATACTGGGTGTTAGCATGAAGGAGGTGGACCCTCTCGACCAATGGATCGGTCTTAGATTGCCTGGCCTGCTTTCGAAGCAGAACTGGTCCTGGGAAGGTCAGCCAGGCCGGGAGCGTAGTCACTGATGCAGTCTTCCTAGGAAAGCAAATATCCGTTCATAAGACATGTTGTTAGTGTGCGTACATAAAAGTGACCTGATGGAGTGGAGTGCATCTGGGAGGACTTCTTGTGAGATGGGAAGGCCCGTGACCTTAGTGCCAGGAGGATGGTTTTGCAGACCACGGCATTCTCCCTTTACACTTGCCCGTTTCCTGTAGGGTTGTAGCTGGTGGTCCTGCTCGTGATGATGCCCCTGACCGGCAGATACTGCCACAGCTCATCATTCATGAATTTGGTCCCATGGTCGGTGTGGATAAATCTAGGGTACCCAAAGAGCATGAAGATATTGCGAAGGGTATTGATAACTGTAGCTGTGGACATGTCTGGGGACGGGATGGTGAAAGGGAAACGTGAGTATTCGTTGATGATTGTAAGGAAGTAGATATTCTGGTCGGAGGAGGGGAGGGGCCTCTTGAAATCAATGCTTAGGTGCTCGAAGAGACGGGTAGCTTTGTTTAAGTGCACCTTGTCTGGTTGGTAGAATTGTGGTTTACATTCAGCGCAGACCTGGCAGTTTTTAGTCATTGTCCGGATTTTCTCAATGGACTGTGGTAGGTTCCGAGCTTCAATAAAATGGAAAAACCTAGTCTTTCTAGGGTGACAGAGGTTATTATGAAGAGTCTGCAGGCTGTCCATTTGGATACTGGCACATCCCACGGGATAGAATGTCCTGGGGCTTGTTACGTTTTCCAGGCCAGTAGAAGAAGCTGTAGTTGTAAGTGGACAGTTCAATTTTCTACCTGAGGATCTTATCATTCATGATTTTACCCCTCTGCTTACTATTAAACAGGAATGCGACCACTCGCTGATCCGTGAGAAGGGTGAACCGTTTTCCTATGAGGTAGTGCCTCCAGTGGCGTACTGCCTCCACAATGGTCTGAGTTTCCTTCTCAATGGAGGAATTATGAATTTCAGGGCTCTGGAGGGTGCATGAGAAAAAGGGGATGGGTCTGCCTGCTTGGTTGAGTGTGACAGCCAGGGCAAAGTCAGACACATCGCTCTCCTCTTGGAATGGTATGGATTCATCTGTAGCATGCATGGTTTCCTTGGCGATATTGTCCTTGATACAGTCAAATGCAGGTTGGGCCTCTGCCAGCAGGGAAAACATGGTGGCTTTGACCAATGAGCAAATCTTGTCCACATAGTTGGGGACCCATGGAGCGTAATATGAGAAGAACCCAAAGCATCTCTTCAGTGCTTTGACGGTATATGGGAGGGGTAGCTCTAGCACAGACACATGCAGTCGGGGTCAGGGCTAATGACATTGTTCTCGTCCATGCAGCCGAGGATGGCTAGTTGTGCTGTCTGTAACACACACTTGTCCATGTTATAAGTAAGGAATTTAAGGAGATTTGCATCATGATCTTGCAGGTCATGGCCGTAGATGGTCACATTGTCCATATATGGGAAAGTGACATGCAGCTTATAGTGGTCCATCCATGCGGTCCATCTCCCGCTGGAAGATGGAGACCCTCATTAGTGATGCCGAAAGGGACCCGAAGGAAGTGGAAGAGGCAGCCATCCACCTCAAATTCAGTGTACTGGTGGTTCTCTGGGCGGATCGGGAGCTGGTGATACACCGACTTCAGGTTGATTTTGGAGAATACCCAATATTGTGCGATCTAGTTGACCGTATCGGGTATGCAGGGAAGGGGATACACATCGAGCTGCATGGACAATAATCTATGATCATCCTACTCTTTTCCTCATTCTTGACCACAACCACATGGGCCCTCAAAGGGCTATTGTTAGCCTCAGTGATGCCATAGCCCAAGAAAAGCTGAACCTTTGACTTAATGAAAACCTTGTCAGCCCCACAGTATCGACTACTCCTGGTGGCCACCAGCTTGCAGTCAGGGTGAGGTTGGCGAACAGTGGGCGGGTCGACCTTGAGGGTTGAGAGGCCACTGGATGGAGATAGACAACTGTCCATGAACTTTGTATTGCAAATGGTGAGGTGGGGGTGGGGCTCATCAAATTGCAATGTAACTTTCTGAACTTGCCACTGGAAGTCCAGCCCCCAGTAGCAAGGGGGCACAGAGTTATGGCATGATAAGTAGCCTGAAATATTTGTTAACTATGCCCCCATCGGTCAGGATCACTATGCAGGACCCACGGATGGCTACTGCATGGGATTTGGTTGCAAGTGATACCTTGTGTTTGGTGGACCATACCTTAAGCAATAGGCACTTAGCAGTATTGAGGTGAATAAAACTTTCTGTACTCCTCCTATCAAATAAACAATTTGTAACACACCCATTTACCTGGATGTCCATCATGGACCTGACGAGTTTGTGTGGAGCCTCTTGGTTCAGTGTGATGGAGGCCAGTGTAGATTTGGTGTCTGAGTCCGATGGGTGCTCACGATGCTGAGATGGCTGCCCTTGATCCCAAGATGGCCGCTCTTGCTGTTTTCCCTTTGGTGTCGTATGCCTGTAATTCTAACAAGTGTCTATAAGCTCCCAGAACATTGTCATTCCTCCACTTATTTTCCATCTACTCTTCCATGTGTGGCAATTAATGTCATATCCCTGCTTCTCCCATCAGCCACCTTCGTTGGAGATGATTTGCAGGAGCTAGTTAACCTGATAACCAGCACATAAACAAGATATGGAGGGAAAAACACATAGAAATGTTGGAGGAACTCAGCCCGTCCTGCACCGACCATAGAAGGTAAATATGTATTCCTATCTTTTTGGGCCTGTACTCTTCTTTCAGGAATAAGCAAAGAATAATGACTGAAAACTGAGCGGGGGAGGAGTCCAGACCAACAAAAGGTGGTAATTGGATATGATAAGAGGAAAGGTGAGAAGTGATTTTGGCTCTGTGAAAGGAGACAGAGGGAAAAGAGAGACAGAGACAAAACAGAGAGAGAGAGAGAGAGAGAGAGAGCTAGGGAAAAGGCAACAGGGCAAAGAAGAGGGGAGGGCTAATGGAAACCAGAGAAGTCAATGTTAATGCCATCCGGATGGAGGGCATTCAGACAGAAGATTAGGTATTTTTATTACAAATACAATGTCTGCAGAATTTAGTCTTTCACAAGCTATGGAAGGAAGTTGGAGCACCTAGGAGCAGCATGCATTTTTTTTACATATAAATAACATTATCTATCCATCGTTAATTTTCACACTCTCCTTCTAGAGTGGCTTTTCACACAGAACAACCTGGGTTTGGATATCGCCGCATGTTTAGACAAAGTACCTGATGTGTGGCACTTATGTAGGCTGGACATGGGTCGACGTCGCCTGTTATGTCACGTTCATTAGGCCATAATGTCTAGGGGTGCCAGAGGTAAAATTTCAGAATGGGAATGAGTCATAAATTTCCATTCTGTTCTTTTTACATAGACTGCATTCTGGGAATTTGGGAATAATTTTCTGGAATGCAGTGGCTGTGTAAAAACATAATTGCCACAAGGAGAATGTGCAGACTCCACACAGACAGCACCAGAAACACCATTGAAGGCAAGGCCCTGAGCTCACTGTTACACTACTGTGCCTTCACCAGAACAGGTGCTTAGGATGGCAGCTCATTACCACCTTATCCTGAAGCCTAAGGGGGAGTAAAGGCTGCCCTTGTCAATGAGATTAACACCTTTTCTATGAAATAAAGGCAATGCAAGCAAATAAGAATATACTGGATTTACTTTAAACATTGAAGTTGGAAAAGAGACAAATCCTTGCAGTTCAGATGTATCAGCAATTTTCATTGATATCAACCTTTTTTTGCTGTTATTGAATTATAAAAGTAGCTTTTTATACTATTTGTGGATAGCTTTTTCCTATCAGTCCTTGTCTTGGTATAAAAGGAGAAAACAGCAAATTGATGCATAAATCTACACAGTTCAGTTAATGTGATTCGTTTAATGGAAAAACCGCAGCAACTGCCAGCTTTGAAGGATTCATTCAAGCAAAGCCACGAAGACCAAAAGAGGAAATAGAAACAAAACCAGTCATTTCAGTCATTTCATAAGCAAGAGCTCAAATTACAGCAATAAGATCATGACCCTGGCATTATGAAATGGCTGGCATTTATTCTTTAGATGTTATTGTGCACCAGATTGCAGATTTTAAACTAGAATAATTTGAGAAAGATATCTTAAGTACCAAACTACAAAGGGTCTTCAATTTAAAAAAAAATATTGGATCAATGCAGACTTCATAACCACGGGAATTTGATTTCCAAAGAAACCCTTACTTTCCATTTGAATTACATGCTTTAAATTTATTTTAAATGTTCGCCTTTGCATATTGGCACATTACAACACAGCAAAAACACACATTGCTTTGGATATTTGTTGAGATAGCTTTCAATCTTTGAGATGAATAAGAGATAAAAGGTGCATCATCAATATCCTTCTACATAATCCCATTATAGACTTGTGGTTAGTCTTTGTTAAAGTGATTCAGTATGTAGACAGAATGGTACAAGTCAGTGAAGAGTTTTTTTTTCCCTCCGGGGGAATCACCAACAGAAGGCTGAATGATGGCTTTAGGTTTGATCATAAATTTTTTGTTGGTGTTTGAACTAATGCAACAGCACAAACTTGCAATTCTGTGGGACATTCTGTGTGGCAAGGCACTTCAAGAGAACATAATTAATTGAACATTTCAGTTGGTGCAGCAACAAAAATTTGATCAAAGACGTAAATTTTTTGACATAATAGTTAATTGAGGGGTTCAAAATTTAGGGCAGAGATTCCAAAAACTATAGTTCATATAACATAGAAGGAGGCTTTTCAGAACACGAGTCCATGCTGCCTTCCAGAGCAATCCCATTCCTAATTTATTTCTCAGTAATTTATTCTCTCACATGTGCCCATTTACACCTCTCTTTATTCTCCTACCATCCACTGCAGGGGTAATGTACAATCGCCAAGGAACCTTGCCATCAGCACATTTTTGGATTGTGGGAGGTAGCTTGACCACCTGAGGAAGGACCACATAGTGAAGCACTGCAGATCAGGATTGAGCCCAGGTTGTGGGACCTGTGAGATAGCAGCCCCAACTGCATTAGGACAATGGCAGCTAGAGGGAAGAATTCAGTGAGATAAACAAGAGGCCTGGGTTAATGGAGGCAATGAATCTTTGAGGGTTACAAAGCTGGAAGAAGTTATCAATAAGAAAAAAAAAATGCCTTTGTAAGCTCCTAATTATTTTCAGCCCAGCTTTCAGTGGATTGAAGATGTGACAGTCAGTACATGTAAAATATTCAGTGATGAGCTACAACTGAAAGTTCTAGAATTTTAGGTGAGGGCACTTGATCACATTTGTGGTCTTCTTGCTCCTATTGGAAGTTCTCTCTCTGCCCTTCATGCTTCCAGCTAAAGGTGAGGAGCAGACTTGCTGATTGAGCATGTCCTCATATACTGTTCTGTCCTGTGTATCAGTGGCTGGCCTGCCCATTGATGACCCCGCCCCCTGTGACCTGGCCATAAATGTCGACCTCCCTACCCCCTTCCATTCATTTAAGCACATGGAGTTGGGCCCGCTGAAATCTAATGTGTATTAAAGCCTATCGTTTCTCACTCAGTCTTTGGAGTCATTGATAGTGTAGATCAATTTAATACACATTAACTTTCCACACAAGGTGGACAAGCTGCTGAGACCCAACAGACTCGAAATCGATCCACAGACACCCAGTGCTGCTGAATGGTACAAGCAGTGGATCACCTGCTTTGCAAACTTCCTCAAGGTCACAGTGGGCCTGGTGGACTCTGATGAGAAGAAAGTCAAGGTTTTGCAAGCTAGAGTGGCCCACTGAGTGTACCTGGTGATCTGGAACTGCATGATCTACCCGGAGGCTATGGTTGAACTCTGCAATCTCTACCGACCTCTGGTGAACGAAGTGTACTCATGGTATCGACTGGCTTTGAGGAGAGAGTAACTCAGTGAGTCCATGGATGAGTTCCTCCAAGCACTGTACGACCTGGGGAGAGACTGCTGGTGCACTACTATAGACCCTGTGCCTATAGCCCAGTGTGTGGTGGAGCTGGTCCGAGATGCCTGCGTGGCTGGAGTGAGGTCTGATTACATTTGTCAGCGACTGCTTGAGGAGGACAAGCTGCCCCTGAAGAGACTTTCCAGCTTTTCAGAACCCTTGAATTCGCCCAACACAATGCTGACAAGATTGCCGGTAAGAACAGGACCTCCACGTGCAGACCTCGGGTGCTGCCATGTTGGGATCTGGCATCACAGACTCTCTCTGTGATAACGAGCCACAACCCTACTGCCACTGTGATCGGACACCTGAGTTGCCACTTCTGCGGCCAGCGGAAGTATCCCCAATGACTCTGCCCAGCAAAGGAGGAAATCTGTTCAGGATGTGGGAAGAAGGGATATTACTAGTATGTCTGTAAGTCTAAACCATCGCGAGCAGCGCAGCGCTGACGTCATGTCCAGCCCCAAACAGCTCAACCACGTGCACAACTCGGGAGCTGTCATTTTGCTGGTCGGGCCTCCCCTCTGACAACGACGATGATAACTCAATCCTGGCCTCTGTGACTCTGAACCAGGGCAGCCCTCATCCGATCGCCCACTTGATAATGGAGATCAAGGTAAACAGGAAAGGAACAAACTGCCTGTTTGACAGTGGGAGCACAGAGAGCTTTATTCACCCGGATACTGCCCAGAAACTCTCTCTCTCTGTCAGACCCAATCCCTGGAGATCCGGGCTCCTCTCACACTTTATCCCCTTCAAATGTGTCAAAACCTTCAGATATCAACTAGCTTCTACAAATATCTGCAGCTGTTCTCTATTCAGCCTTTGAAAGCTTGTCACTTTGACTGCATTATTATCTCTGTAAATAACTATAACTCAAAGGAAAATCTTTGGCTGTAGCTGCACACTACTCGAAATAAGACACACACATGTAGTGTAGTCAGATTAAGCTCTGAGTTTTATTTGGGCTCAGGCCCGACTTTTATACTTGCACTGTTCCCACCGTGGCCCCCACTTTGCTGGCATCACAACATGCATAACAAAAGTGGTTTTCCCGCATGCAGGCATAACAATCCCTTCTTCCCCGCGTTCTGTCCCTGACTGTTGACTGTGCAGCAAAGCCAGCACCATTTTGGGGGTGCTGGCCTTTAAGCTGCCCTTACCATTCACCCGCTGGTTCACTTGTTGGGCCCAGTACCACTGCATGGGCTACTGGCCTTTGGTTGCGCTCACTCCCTGGAGCACCAGTTGAATTGTTGCAGTGGCGGGCCGCCACATGACACCCACCCCCCCCCCCCCCCCCCAGAACCTGCGATATTGTCCTTGGTGCCTGGAGGCCAAGTCTCTGCATCCTTTGATGGCCTGTCTCTTTGGTGCAGTGCTGGTGTCTCGACTGGGCACGCCAGTCCAGGTGTGCCAGCTTCAGCCTGCCTGTAGTGAAGACCTCTGTCTTGCCTCTGACCTTCAGCTTGAACGTGGGTCTGTTGTTGTGGATGACCCCAAAAGGACCCTCATATCGCCTCTGAAGCAGTGAAGAATGTGGACCCCTGCAAATGAAAACATACTCATAGACCTGAAGGTCTTTGAGTATATTGGTCCTCACATGTCTGTGCTTGGAAGGTGGAATCGGGGTCAGGTTGTTGACTCTTTCCCTTAGCCTGCTGAGGAATGCTGCAGAGTCGTCCTGCTGTCTGCTTGGGGATGTACAAATTCTCTCAGGACCACCAGTGGAGCTCCGTAGATGAGTTCAGCCGAAGAGGTGTTAAGGTCCTCCTTGGGTGCTGTGCGGATACCCAACAGTGCCCATGGTAGCTCGTCTACCCAGTTAGGCCCTTAGAGTCTCATCATGAGCGCAGTTTTAAGGTGCCTATAGAAGTGCTCCACCAATCCTTTGGACTGTGGGTGGTAAGTTGTTGTGTGATGCAGCTGGGCACCCCATACGCTGGTGAGGTCGGACCACAGACTGGAGGTGAACTGGACCTCTCGGATGTGATATGGGATGGAAACCGGAACCATGCTACCCAGGACAAAATGAGGGCCCTGGGGCACGAGCTTGTGGACATGTCTGCCAGTGGGACTGCTTCTGGCCACCTGGTGAAGCAATCGACCATTTTGAACAGATAGTTAAAACCCTGGGTTACCAGCAAGGGTCCTACCTCTTTGGTGTAGTGCTGGTGTCTCGACTGGACATGCCAGTCCAGGTGTCCCAGCTTCAGCCTGCCTGTAGTGAAGACCTCCATCTTGCCTCCGACCTTCAGCTTGAATGTGGGCCCATTGTTGTGGATGACCCCAAATGGACCCTCGTATAGCCTCTGAAGCAGTGGAGAATCTGGACCCCTGCAAATGAAAACATACTCATAGACCTGAAGGTCTTTGAGTATGCTGGTCCTCACATGTCTGTGCTTGGAAGACGGAATCGGGGTCAGTTCAAAGTGTTGAGGTGGGGTCTTGGTGTGCCTCTGTACCATGGTTGTTTTGGTCTTCATGCATGTCTTTGGCCACTTGTTGACCTGTTTCTACAATCCATTAAAGTGGCTGTGTAGTTAACCAGAAATCATGGCTTTTATTAGCAGAAACTAGTGGTACAATAATGAATGATAATGGGTGCATACACAGTTATACCCAAGGGGAGTGTCCTTAGTGGAAGAGATAATACATGTCCAATGTCAGTAGAGCAGACTAAGCACAGCAAAAGACTGACAGCATGACACAGATTCACCACAGTCTCCTCCTGGCAGAAGTAGGGTTAAAATTAAAAGAACAGCTTCTAGAATAATATTCAATCAGGCAAGCACATCTACTGTAAGCATAATAAAACTGTAAAATAAATGGCATTGAGACTTTACTGACGTAGCCAAAACAAGGCTAGTAACTATCAGAGCAATCAGAATATAATGAGATGTTTATGAATAGTGGAGCCTCTCGGGTTGTTTGTGAAAGCAAGAAGACCTTCTTATTGGTGCAGGTGGTGGTTTTGCAGGAGTGACAACCTTGGGAACTGACGGTGTTGATACAGTCCCCTGGTCTGTAGTGTGAGATAGCAGGACATCTGGACCCACTCCAGAAACACCAGTGTGAGGCAGTGGGGCCTCAGCATGGCTATCTAAATGCTTACTAAGGGTCATAGGCTGGGGTGGTGCATTCAACCTCTCAGGATCACTCCGAGTAGAGGCGAGCGGAAGGGGTAAACAAGGCAGGGCTAGATCTCTTCCGGGTAGAGTGTCTGTGCTCCCATCTGGAAATTTAACATGGGCATAATTGGGATTAGTGTGCAGTAGTTGAACTGGCTGGACTAGAGGGCCCATTTTAAGCGTCCGTGCATGCCTCTTCAGCAGTACGGTCCCAGACTCAGATAGACAGGCTGGACAGTCCATCACAGTTCCTGATTTCCTAGGAAAAGTAAGCATACACTCTTGAGGTGTTTGATTTGTTGCTGTACATAATAGGGTCCGAATAGAATGTAGCACCTCAGGCAGCACCTCCTGCCACCGAGTAACAGGGTAACCATGTATCTTTAACGCGAGGTTGACAGCCTTCCAGACTCTGGCATTAGCCCTTTCGACCTGCCCATTGCCCTGGGGATCGTAACTCATGGTGCAGCTGGTGGCAATCCCCTTGTGTAACAGAGCTTGCCACAGCTCTGCGCTGCTGAGCCTCTGTCTGTATGAAGGTAACTGGGAAAACCAAAAATACTGAAGATTCTGTCAAGCAAATTAATAACAAACTTTATTGAGACATCAGGGCAGGGTATCGCAAAGGTAAACCTTGAATATTCATCAATTACAGTAAGAAAAAATATATTTTTGTTGTTAGAAGGTAATGGCCCTTTAAAATTTAAACTGATCCTCTCAAAAGAGAGGATAAAAGTGGCCCCTGGAGCTTTAAAATATTTCGGTTTGCATTCTGTGCAAACAGGGCAGCTTTTAGTAAGTTTTCTGACTTCTTCAAGGGAGTGAGGAAGGTTGTTAGCCCTTATATAGTGGAAGAATCTTGTGACCCCCCGGGTGGCACAGTCTGCTTTAGATCTCCTTTAGTCTTTCAAGCTGAGCATTGGCAGCAGCTCGTGACATTGTATCGGAGGAATCATTTAACTTGCCAGGTCTGTACAGGATCTCATAATTGTAAGTTGAGAGTTCTATTTGCCAGCGTGCCATCATGTCATTTTTAATTTTACTTTTGTGTTTAGTATCAAACATGTAAGCTACAGATTTCTGATCAGTGATCAGGGTAAATTTTCTACCAGCTAGAAAGTGTCTCCAGTAGTGAACAGCTTCAATGATAGCCTGGGCTTCTTATTTAATGGCCGGATGTTTAAGTTCAGGTCTGTGTAGCATGCTGGAGAAAAATGCCACTGGTCTGCCCTTTTGATTAAGGGTTCCTGCTAAACCACAATCTGAGGCATCGATTTCCACTTGGAATGGGACATCCTCGTCGATGGACGAGAGTGCAGCTTTGGCAATATCAGTTTTAATTCTCTCAAAAGCTTTCAGAGCTGCTGAAGAGAGAGGGAAAGATTTTGTGTCAAACAGGGGGCGTAGCATAGTCACATGTCCATTTGCAGTAGTTGGAAAAGAATCCCATACACCTCCTAAGGGCTTTTGTGGAGTCTGGGGGTGGCAACTTCTTAAGGGGTGCCATTCTTTCAGGATCAGGGTGGATTTCGCCCTCACAAACAATGTAGCCAAAAATGGGTAGTTCTTTTGCTTTGAAAACACATTTACCCTTGTTAAATGTAAGGTTGAGTTCTTTGGCCATTGCTAGAAATATTTTTTAGGTTGTTATCATGCTCGGTCTGGGTCTTACCACAGATAGTGTACATCTGTTCATGAGGTGTTTGATTTGTTGCTGTACATAATAAGGACCAAATAGAATGTATGTTTACTTTTCCTAAGGAAATCAGGAACTGTGATTGACTGGCCAGCCTGTCTATCTGAGCCTGGGACCATACTGCTGAAGAGGTATGCTCGGATGTGTAAAACGGACCCTCTGGTCCAGCCAGTTCAACTACTGCACACTAATCCCAATTATGCCCATGTTAAATTTCCAGAAGGGTGCATGGACAATGTACCCCTAAAAGATCTGGCCACGCCTGGTTCACCCCATTTTCTCCTTTGGGGTTCTGGCACTCCTGGATGTTTCTTTTTTAGTTTTCAGCATTTTGCTGGACTGTATAGCACTTCTCAGTGTTTTGGCTAGAGAGACTGCCCGGCCATAGGACAGGGGCTCTGTCTCTAGTAGCCTCTGATGGATATCACTGGAGTCGATTCCATTGACAAAATTATTCAGCTTCAAAGCATTGCGATGTTGTTCCACATTGATTGCCCCAACATCGCATTCGTTTGCCAGTGAGTCGAGAGCCAGTACATAGGCAGCATCACTTTCCCCGAGTTTCTGGTTTCTAGTCAGCAACTGGTGTCAAGCAAATACCACATTCCGTGGTGCCACATAGTAAGCGGTCAGTCATTCCCGGGCTATAGCCGGAGTCATAGCTCCTCACGTTACAGCAAAAGGGATCTCACCCAGTAAGGAATTCAGGTGGCCCCACTGTATCGGCTCATCAACGATGTTGTTCCAAGCCATGTAGTAATTGAAACAAGCAATCCAGTGGTTGAAAATTTCTCTGAGCCTTGGGGCAGACTAGTCGATTATCAGCCGCTCTGGCTTGAGTGCCGCATCCATTTTTGCTAATAAAATTGAAGTGCCGGTTAATGAAGAAGACTAAGACTGTGTAGTTAACCAGGAATCATGGCTTTTATTAGCAGAAACTACTGGTACAATAATGAATGATAATGGGTGCATACCCGAGGGGAGTGTCCTTAGTGGTAGAGATAATATACGTCCAATGTCAGTAAAGCAGGGCTAAGCACAGAGAGAGAGACTGACATTCATGCACACATATTTTCTGGCCACCAGCCAGACCGTGGTCCTGATGGACGGGTAAGCCAGTCCATGGATGGAATCGAAAATCTGTCAATTCCAAGCTGCCGGGACGATAGGTCTGACCTGACTGGTGGCCACGACGCACAGGAGAGTGGTATCACCTGTGCTGACTGGGATGTCCTGGAGCTGCAGTTCCAATATGGCAGTCCTGTATTGGGGCATCACCTCATCTTTCTGCTGCGACTCTACAAGTGCCACAAAGTCTACTCCCCTTGATAGCGTGTGGATACATTGCCTGGACAGTGCGTCGGCCACCACGTTGTTCTTGCCAGACATAGGGATTACTTAAAGTGGTAGTGAATGGAAGGAAAAAAATTGAGAACCACTGCTATAGATGTTTTTGATGGTAGGCAATTGGATTCTAATAATCCATTGGGAATTTTTCACTACCCACTGGAGTGCTTTGCCATCTTGTGCAATACAATTCCCCTACTGCACCGATAGTCTATATATTAGCATGCTCTCAATTGTGCATTTATAGAAATCCAACAGGATCCTGGGACAGAGGTGAATCTTCCTCATACTCAAAAAATAAAGATGCTTTTGTGCCTTTTTAATCAGAATTGAAAACTTCAAGGATCAAGTGAAATCTTCAAAGATATGGACACCAAGGGAATTAAAGCTTGGTAAATGCTCTAACCACAACTCCATTGACATAAAGCAGGATGCAAGTGTGGCTTTGGCATGCCTGAAGTCCTCGATAATCTCCTTGGTCTTCTGAGTGTTGAGTGTCGCACTTCATGAGTGCTGAACCTCATCCCTGAGGGGGTTACATTGTCCCCTTTAATCACCATGGTGTCATCTGTGAACTTGATTATTACATTTGTACTGTACATAGGAACAGAGATAAAGAGGGGTATATGAAAGGGGGCTCAACACACAACCCAGAGACACAAGGTAAGAATGGAATAGAAAATATTGCCCAGCTTAACAGATTGACGTCTGTTAGTTAGGAAGTCCAAAATCCAACTACAAAGGGATGGGCTGATACCACGCAGACAAAATTTGGTTATCAGCTTAGAGGGGACAACAGTACTGAAAATCAAGCGATAGTCAGTGAATAGCATTCTAACATAAGAGTCAGAGATGTCCAAATGAGTCAAAGCAGAGTGAAGCACTATTGAAATGGCATCCTCGGTTGACCTGTTTTCATAGTTGTTGAGGTGGGGGCTATTTGATGAAATATACAGATGCACAGGCACTTCAAATTGTTCCCCAGCACCAAGCTTCCACTCACTGTGAGTTCTTTACTTTGAACCAAGGATACCATCTTCAGAAGGAAACAGCCTTCTGGGAGATTTTTAAGGCAACTACAATGGCTGAAGAGTTGACATGTAAATGTACACTTTGTCATGTCAAACTCTCCCATAACAAGGACAGAACAAAGTTGGATGTGGAGTCAAATTTTGTTTGCATATATTATCAAAAATTTCCAAGCAGACATAACATGGGAAATGAATAAACGTTAAATTCCCACAGTAACAACATAAGAAATATTAAGCAGTTCAGACAGTATCTATTTATTCCCCATATTGTATATGCATGGAAATAGAACCATTAAACCATGGAATAGTAGTACAGACAGAAATAGTCCCTTTGGCACATCTAGGATGTACCAAGCTATTATTTAGGCCTCACCCCATCAACCTGTAGCTTTATCATAGCTCTCAATACCCTGCCCAACTATGTACCTATCCAATCTTCTCTTAAATATTGAAATCAAACCCACACACTGGAAGCTCATTCCACATTTTCACAAGCCACAAACAACGGGGTCAGACATTTCAGGTGTAATTTGATAGGTGGGAAAGTCGCACAGATGAGGAACCAGACAGAGCAAAGTTGAGAAGCCTTCTGTATCTTTGTTCTCTGCATCACACGGACATCCATCCTTCAAATAGGGAGATGGTTACAACATTAGAAAGTATCAGCAATACTCAGAATCACATGCTGATGAAAGGTTTGATAATATATGCAAAAGACATTTTACTTGGAATTCAACTTTGTGTTGTTTCTGATTTGGGTAAGTTTGACAGGATGATGTGTAAAGTTTGCTTGAAAAGTAATTGAAAAAAAAAGTTGGAATTCGAAAACAAAAACAAAAATGTGATGTTGAGTATTGCTGATACTTTCTGATGTTGTAACCATCTCCCTATTTGAAGGATGAATGTCCGTGTGATGCAGAGAACAAAGATACAGAAGGCTTCGCAACTTTGCTCTGTCTGGTTCCTCATCTGTGCGACTTTCCCACCTATCAAATTACACCTGAAATGTCTGACCCCATTGTTTGTGGCAAGTGAAGTCATCAGCTGAGCCAACCCCAGATCCCAGACTAACATTGCACCAGTTTCAGTGCAAGTGGAACATCCTCAGTTGTTCTCTCTGAATGTTATTTAATCCAACATTTTGGGACTGCAAAATAAACAGGGACATGATTTCTAAAATCATTAGATCAAGAGGTACCCATCTGAGAACTGAAGGGTGGTAGTCAGAGCAATAAAGTTCTGGGAGCAGGAAAAAGCTGTTCCTTTAAATGCCTGAACTAGTGTTTCCCTGTTGCTGTGGTTACAGTCCATGTGACAAACTGATAAGGCAATTAGACAAGATTAATATGCATAATATGTTCCTGAACATGACAGCTTGTTTTTTCTTCCAATTATATTGTAGTTGTATTTTAGTATTATTTTAGAGCTTTTGTTGAGCAATAAATCAATTTTCATTCAGAGAATGTGGATTAAGATGATCTAATGACCTCAAATTAATGTTTTTTATTTCTCTGAAATAGAGTTATACAGTCAGACAGTATATAAGCAGGACATTTGGATGAACATATCTGTGCTAGTATAAGGTTCCTGTACATTCTTCTGTCTGCATGAGTTTCCTTTGGGTGCTCCAGTTTCTTCCCACCCTTCAAGACATACAGGGTTTGTAGGTTAATTGGGCTATTTGAGTGTCATGTGGTCATGGGCCAGAAGGGCATGTTACCATACTTTATGTCTATATTTTACATTTAATTTTTTTTAAAATGAGAACATTAAGGACAGTAAATGCTGGAAAATGCCAACAGCATATCTAGAAAGTGGTGCGTTTATGCTTCCAGTGTGATCCTTCATCAGAAGGATAAGAAATTAGAGACAAAAGAGTTTTTAGTTACAGAGAAAGGCATGAAAGCAGAAAAGAAAAATAAAGGTCTGTGAAGGATGGAAACATTAAATGACAAAAAAACATCGTGTGATGTTAAAAGGGGATGGGGAAACTGGAAGAAGGTCATTACTACTTTCTTCATTGAGCATGGATACAAATATCCCTCTTCTGCATCTCTGAATATTATTACATCTGCTTGCGATAATAGTTAAGGAGCATGGTTGTACCCAGAATAAATAATTGAACAGTTCATTTGGAAAAGGAACACAATTGCAGACATGGATTTCAGAATATCGTATTTTTGGCCACAAGTCTGACTTAATGACCAGAAGTTCACTGTACAATTGAAGAAAGGGGTTTTCAACAACACAGGAATGGGACTGATCGACAGATTAAGGCTTTATTTCTAACAAAGACACAGCCTCCAAATTGAAACTTTAATAGGACTAGCAATCTCATTCAGATATTTGCACGGAGAGGGATTATGAAATGGTGCTACTTATATCACCTTCAAATTATCCCTTACCTGGACCAGCAAGTGCTAAAGTGCAGATCCTTCTACCTACCGAGGGAATTCAACTGACTGCAGTCATTATCCTTCCAGAGGCAGGTAGTAAACTAGAACTTGAGGAACTGCATACTATTTTTTTTTAATATTTCATTTCCTATTCCATACATGCAATAACTATGTATTATAATATACGGATATCAAAAAAGGATCAAATTGATTACATACATGATGGTTTTCACCCCACCCCAAAACCACTCCCTCCCAACCACCCACCTCAAAGAAACAATATACAAATTGAACAAAAAAACTTTATAGGTATATAAAAAAAGAGAAAAAATAGAAAAGAAAAGTTTGGATTTCAGGGAGATATATTATCCAGTACAACTCATCCATCCTAATGTAAACATACAGAGGAGAATCTTGCCGGGGCTAGAGGGATAAGAAGGATACAAATTCAAGCCCATTATTTGTAAAATTTGTAAAAACAGTATTTATTTCATAAATTATAAGTCATTTTTTCTAAAGGAATACAACTTTGAATTTCAGCATGCTCTTGGCATGCTTAAAGATGCATCCACTTTCCAAGTAATTGCAATATATTTTCTTGCTACCACTAATGGTAATTTAACAAATTTCAGTTGATAGGATGATATTTTCAGTTTAAGACTTGTACCCTCAATATTTCCTAATAAAATTAAATCATGAATTAGCGGAAAAGCAATTTCTGTAATTTGTTCCAGAAAATTACGTAAAGCCACCCAAAAAGGTCTCACATTGGGACAAGAACATGTTGAATATATAAAAGATCCTACATCTTCACCACACCTAACACGCTGGTCTGATAAATCTGATTTCAATCTATTCAATTTCTGTGATGTAAGATATAATTGATGTAAAAAATTGATAGTATTAGTCATACAATCCCACATAAAATTTCTCACATTTTTTGATCTATTATAGTATTCAAATTTGTTTCCCATATCTGTCTAGATTTATGAAATCCCAGTTTAAGACTTCCTGCTTGTAATGTTGAATATTTCAAAGAGTAACTTCTTTTTAAACAATCCCACTCCTAATAAGAATTTCTACTTCAGTACAACTAAACAGAAACATGCTTGGTCCTATCTGTCCCTCAAATATGTTCTTATCTGAATACAGCAGAAAAAAAAGAGAATTATGTGGTAGAGCATATTTATTTCTCAATTGCTCAAATGACATTAATTGACCTCTTTCATAACAATCTTCAACATGAACAATCCTTTATTAATTGACCTCTTTCATAACAATCTTCAACATGAACAATCCTTTATTAATTGACATCTTTCATAACAATCTTCAACATGAACAATCCTTTATTAATTGACCTCTTTCATGACCATCTTCGACATGAACAATCCTTTATTAATTGACCACTTTCATGACAATCTTCGACATGAACAATCCTTTATTAATTGACCACTTTCATGACAATCTTCGACATGAACAATCCTTTATTAATGGACCTCTTCCATGACAATCTTCGACATGAACAATCCTTTATTAATGGACCTCTTCCATGACAATCTTCGACATGAACAATCCTTTATTAATGGACCTCTTCCATGACAAACTTCGACATGAACAATCCTTTATTAATGGACCTCTTCCATGATAATCTTTGACATGAACAATCCTTTATTAATGGACCTCTTCCATGACAATCTTCGACATGAACAATCCTTTATTAATGGACCTCTTCCATGACAATCTTCGACATGAACAATCCTTTATTAATGGACCTCTTCCATGACAATCTTCAACATGAACAATCCTTTATAAATGGACCTCTTCCATGACAATCTTCGACATGAACAATCCTTTATTAATGGACCTCTTCCATGACAATCTTCGACATGAACAATCCTTTATTAATTGACCTCTTTCATGACAATCTTTGACATGAACAATCCTTTATTAATGGACCACTTTCATGACAATCTTCGACATGAGCAATCCTTTATTAATGGACCTCTTTCATGACAATCTTCGACATGAACAATCCTTTATTAATTGACCACTTTCATGACAATCTTCGACATGAACAATCCTTTATTAATTGACCTCTTTCATGACAATCTTCGACATGAACAATCCTTTATTAATTGACCTCTTTCATGACAATCTTCGACATGAACAATCCTTTATTAATGGACCTCTTCCATGACAATCTTCGACATGAACAATCCTTTATTAATGGACCTCTTCCATGACAATCTTCGACATGAACAATCCTTTATTAATGGACCTCTTCCATGACAATCTTCGACATGAACAATCCTTTATTAATGGACCTCTTCCATGACAATCTTCGAAATGAACAATCCTTTATTAATGGACCTCTTCCATGACAATCTTCGACATGAACAATCCTTTATTAATGGACCTCTTCCATGACAATCTTCGACATGAACAATCCTTTATTAATGAACCTCTTCCATGACAATCTTCGACATGAACAATCCTTTATTAATGGACCTCTTCCATGACAATCTTCGAAATGAACAATCCTTTATTAATGGACCTCTTCCATGACAATCTTCGACATGAACAATCCTTTATTAATGGACCTCTTCCATGACAATCTTCGACATGAACAATCCTTTATTAATGGACCTCTTCCATGACAATCTTCGACATGAACAATCCTTTATTAATGGACCTCTTCCATGACAATCTTCGACATGAACAATCCTTTATTAATGGACCTCTTCCATGACATCTTCGACATGAACAATCCTTTATTAATGGACCTCTTCCATGACAATCTACGACATGAACAATCCTTTATTAATTGACCTCTTTCATGACAATCTTCGACATGAACATTCCTTTATTAATGGACCTCTTTCATGACAATCTTCGACATGAACAATCCTTTATTAATGGACCTCTTTCATGACAATCTTCGACATGAACAATCCTTTATTAATTGACCTCTTTCTTGACAATCTTCGACATGAACAATCCTTTATTAATTGACCTCTTTCATGACAATCTTCGACATGAACAATCCTTTATTAATTGACCTCTTTCATGAGAATCTTCGACATGAACAATCCTTTATTAATTGACCTCTTTCATAACAATCTTCGACATGAACAATCCTTTATTAATGGACCTCTTCCATGACTATCTTCGACATGAACTATCCTTTATTAATTGACCTCTTCCATGACAATCTTCGACATGAACAATCCTTTATTAATTGACCTCTTTCTTGACAATCTTCGACATGAACAATCCTTTATTAATTGACCTCTTTCATGACAATCTTCAACATGAACAATCCTTTATTAATTGACCTCTTTCATGACAATCTTCAACATGAACAATCCTTTATTAATTGACCTCTTTCATGACAATCTTCAACATGAACAATCCTTTATTAATTGACCTCTTTCATAACAATCTCCAACATGAACAATCCTTTATTAATTGACCTCTTTCATAACAATCTTCAACATGAACAATCCTTTATTAATTGACCTCTTTCATAACAATCTTCAACATGAACAATCCTTTATTAATTGACCTCTTTCATAACAATCTTTGACATGAACAATCCTTTATTAATTGACCTTTTTCTTGACAATCTTTGACATGAACTATCCTTTATTAATTGACCTCTTCCATGACAATCTTCGACATGAACAATCCTTTATTAATTGACCTCTTTCATGACAATGTTCAACATGAACAATCCTTTATTAATTGACCTCTTTCATACCAATCTTCAACATGAACAATCCTTTATGGTGCCATATATTAAAGAACTGATTATCTCTTAAAAAAAAAGGTTTATCATTGGCATTTGTAGGTAATATGGACCCTCCATCAATATCATGATTCATTTTATTCCAAACATTAAACAAATGTTTAAATAATGGTGTCTCTTTATTAGCATCCAGAAATTTGATTCACTACATATAACTTTGTCTGCTTACCTCTCTCCTGTTTTATTTAGTTTCATATTTACCCATACCAGTTTTTTTTTTATTTTCAAAAAAAGCAAGAAATCTTATCTGTGCCACTCAATAATTTTTAAAATTAGGAAGCTGTAAACCTCCCTATTCATATTTCCACATTAGTTTCTCTATAGAAATTCTTGATATTTTACCTTTCGAAAGAAATTTCATTATGGCCCATTGGTCCCACGTTAAAATCCCAAATTGTTATGGGCCCAGAGGACCGCAAAACCCAGCAGCAATATATATTCACCAAGACAAATGGTTACTTAAACAAAAATTGTTTTAATTTTCTTTAAACATGAAAACACTTTAACTTATTACCATTAACAACCTAACAACTCCCTTCTAATTCTAAGCACACATGTATGTAATGTGCATATGTTCAGGAAAGTTCTTTGATTCACAGCCCAATCTCATTTCTCACCCCTCCAAGTTCATGGGTATCAGGCAATTCTTATACTGTGCACAGAATTTAACATTTATAAATTTTCACCAAGCTCTGGTGTCTAAAGGTAATTGTTCACAGCTCCGGAAAATTCTTGTTGGCTTCAGAGAGTGATTTGTTGCTCGTTGGACACATACAAACTGATTTCCTCTGATCAGTCACTTCAGTGTCTTACTGAAGAAACTAGGCCCATCAGGGTTTTCCAAATGATAACCTCTTCTTCCAAGTCACCACAGAGTTCCTCTTGTTTCCCTTATTTCAGGAGAAACATTCTAGCCAGCCATTTCATCTTGTAAGTACTCTAAGGGTTTTGAACAGGTGAACTCAGAACTCACAACTCTTTTTCAAAATGGAGTTTTTCCACCAGTTTCCAAAAGGTACTACAGAAGTCAGTTCCCCCACCCCTCTCGCTCTCTCTCTCTCTCTCTCTCTCTCTCTCTCTCTCTCTCTCTCTCTCTCTCTCTCTGTCTCAGTCTCTCTGTCTCTGTCTCTGTCTCTCTCTCTCTCTCTCTCTCTCTCTCTCTCTCTCTCTCTCTCTGTCTCAGTCTCTCTGT
Source organism: Narcine bancroftii (assembly GCF_036971445.1). NCBI lineage: Eukaryota > Metazoa > Chordata > Chondrichthyes > Torpediniformes > Narcinidae > Narcine > Narcine bancroftii. The sequence continues at coordinate 34,774,184 of NC_091469.1, read as the reverse complement.
CTCTCTCTCTGTCTCTGTCTCTGTCTCTGTCTCTCTTTCTCTCTCTCTCTCTCTCTTGGTCTTTTCTCTCTCTTTGCTTAAAAAAAAACATATGGATCCACTTAGAACAGCAAACTGCAACTAGACAGATTGCCGGCACTGGAATCAGTTTCTGCCTGGCTATCTGTTGCTTTCAAAATAATGACCCAATTACTCCACAGCATCAGTCCAATGAAGTCTCCATAGGCATTCTTCAAAGTTTCTATAAAGTCACTATTGACATGGTATCCTTATGCATAGCTCTTTCATTTTAAATTAGATGTATTTTGTGAAGTGTTACTGTTTGTGACATTTTTATATAAAATATAATGTAAACCATCACATTTTATTTAATTCTTGAAAAACAAATTAGGGTATTAATATTGGTAACATCTGAAAAAGATATTGTAACCTTGGAAATGTATTCATCTTTATACAATTCACCCTTCCAACTGAAGTTATAGGTAAATTTATCCATTTTTAAAACTCTGCATCAATCTTTTTAAGTGAAGACAAATAATTCAATTTATATAAATTCTTCATTTACTATTTTTATGTATTCCTAAATATTTGATACCTTATTTTGGACATTTAAACTGTGTATTCCTCTGACATTGAGTATAATTACCTACTATCAATGGCATAATTTCACATTTATCCCTATTTATTTTATAACCTGAAATTTTCTATATTCTTCCAATTTGGCATACAGTCTTCATAAAGATGACTCAGGGTCAGTCAAATATATTAAAGCATCATCTTCAAATCAACTAATTTTATGTTCCTCCTGGCCCACCCTAAAGCCCTTAATTGTAAATCAGAGTGAATTGCCTTGACATATGGTTCTACAGCTAAAATAAATAAGGCTGGTGACAAAGGATAACCTTGTCTACTTGATCTCTTTAATTTAAATGGCATAGACACTTGGCCATTTGTTTCTTCTTTAGCTTTAGGACTATTATATAATGCTCTAATCCAATTTTTAAAATTTGATTCAAATCCTAACTTATCTAAAACCTTAAACAAAACAATCCCACTCTAATCTATTAAATGCCTTTTCTGAATCTAAACCCACTGCAACACTTAAATCACTTTTTTTGCACTAGATGAATGATACTAAACACTTTAGCTACATTTTCTGAAGATAGTCTTTAAAAAAAAACAAACCCTGTCTGATCCCCATTAATTAATTAATTATCAGATTAATTAATAAATTAATTAAGGTGACAGGTTATTCATTCTATTTGCCAAAACTTCTTTGACTATTTTATAATCCACATTTAATAATGAAATAGGTGTATCAGATGAAGGTTTTAAAGTGTCTCTGTCTTTTTTAGGAATCACAATAATTATTGCCATTGAAAATTATGCTGGAAGAGTTGAATTTTGTGAAGCCTGGTCTAGTACTTTCATAAATATAGGAATGAATAAGTCCATAAATTCTTTATAAAATTCAGATGAAATACCATAATCTTCTGGAGATTTATTTCTTTGTAAAGAGCTCTTACTTCTGCCTCAGTAAATGAAGCATTAATTTCAATTTCTTCTTTTAAACTTAGCCTAATCGATATTATCTGTGATAAATAATTATTTACTTTAGGTTTGTCTCCTAAAGACTCCAAAGTATATAATTTCCTATCGAAATTTCTAAAGGATTCATTTATTTCTTGAGGCTTATATGTAATTACATTAGTACTTTTTAATTGCATTAATTATTCTCAAAGTCTGTTCTACTCTTTATTGCCAAGCTAATACATTATGTGATCTTTGCCTTGCTCTACTAATAGCTTTCTCATCTTATGATAAAGTTTCATTATAATAGATTATAAAATTAATCAATTGTTTACGCTTATTCTCAGAAACACACTTTTGAATGTCCTTTTCCAAAACTGTAATTTCTTTTTTCTAATTGATCTTATAGATCCTTTTTAATTTCTATAAGGATCTTATAGATCCTTTTTAATTTCTTTTTTCTAATTGATCTTATAGATCCTTTTTAATTTTAGATGTGAAACTTATAATTTGTCCTCATAGATATTCCTTTAAAGCATCCCATATAATAAATTTATTATTTACTGAGTTCAAATTTGTATTACAAAAGGTCCGAATGTTATTTCAAACAAAATCACAAGAATCTTTCCTTTTCAATAATAAAGAATTTAATCTCCATCTATATATCAACTTCTGTTTGTTAGGTATTTCCATAATTATTAATAAACTCAAATGGTCAGATAGAATCCTCAGTTTATAGTCCACCTCAAAAATCCTAGCTTACATTTGAGCCAAAACCAAAAATAAATTAATTCTAGAATGAGATTCAGACCTGCAAGAATAAAATGAATAATCTTTCTCTCCAGGATCGATTTTTCTCCATACATCAATTAAATTCAAATAATTAAACCCAATATAACTTTAACAGCTTTCATTCTTGCCCTTACTCGAGTGGACCTATCTAACAATGGATCTAAGCAAAAATTAAAATCCCCTCCTATTAAAATATTTTCATGTGCCTCTGCTAAATTTAAAAAGTCATCTTGAATAAATTTCTCATTGTCAATATTTGGAGCATACAAATTCAAAAATATTCACAGTTCCAAAAATATTTGAGAATTACTATTACATATCTACCTGCAGGTTCTGTAACAATATTTTGAAGTGTAATCGGAAGATTCTTTTTAATAAAAATTTCCACCCCTCTTGCTTTAGAATTAAATGAAGAAGATATTACATACCCCACCGAATCCCTTTTTAATTTCAAGTTCTTTTTAAGTTAAATGTGTTTCTTGAAGAAAAGTTACATCACCTCCAAGTTTCTTAATGTATGTTAGCACTCATTTTTCTTTTTTATTGATCTATTTAGTCCATTAACATTAAAATTTACAAACTTAATCACCTTACTCATCTAGATCAAATATTTATCAATCATTCTCCCTCACCTCATCCTCAAGTCTCCTCCAAATGCAACAAAATTCTCTGTATCTGTACACATCACTTCATACAATCCAAAAGAAGATAAAAGTAAAAGACAAAATTACAAAAAAAGTTTGCAAGTTCATACCTATAACAATATTAGAAAAGTCCCCTCCCAATAAGTGTTGCCTAATTCAACACTAATTCCCTCCATTTTACAGGTTGTGACCAAGGTCACAAACATACTTGTATCCTACAGAAATCAACACATCCCACTCCTCCAAACTCCCTTGGTACATTCAATATACAAGCTTTAATCACTTAGTAATAGAAATTAGTCAATTAATTAGTTAATTAATTAGTCAATTATCCACAATTAAAATAGCAACTCGAAAATCAAAAGAAAGGGCATAAAGAAGGAATATCATCAAATTCTTCCATCCAATTATGAAATTAAAGTAATGGGGAAAAGGATAGTTCATTGGAACAAGTTCATAGTATTGCTAAAGGTTGAGCTTTTGGAAGACTCCAAGCGTATTCTTACGCTTATGCAAAATATGTAAAAAAAATTAATGAAAATATGTAATGAAAATTTTCAAAGTCGCAGGGTAATGAAGGACAAATTTATAACCTATAATGATATAGAATTTTCTTAGCTGAATTAAATTCTTTCATTTTTCTCAACAAATCTTCACTCAAATCAGGGTAGAAATCCTATCCCTTTCCCGTAACAAAGGACCTCGTCCTTCCTTTGTTCCTTTCACAGCAAGACCCAAAACTTCCTCTTTGTTTTGATACCACAGAAACTTTATTAATGTAGTACGTGGATTTTGATTAGGGAGAGCCTTGGGTCTCAGAGCTTTATGGGCTCTTTCAGTTTCAATCATATTCTCAAAGTGATCTCCCAATAATTTAGGAATCCAATCTTGAAAGAAGCAATTCGAATCTGGACCTTCTTTTCCTTCTGAAAGGCCTAGTGCCTTAATGTTATTTCTTCTACTAAAATTCTCTAAAATATCCACTATCAGAAAGCCTTTCATTTACTGTAATTAAACCAGTTGTTGTATTTTCCACATTAGACACCTTGTCTTCAGCATGTTTCAGATCATCCTGTACTCTTGTAATTGTTTCTTCCATTTTCTTTAATTTCTTCTTCATTTTATTTACAACATCCAACTTAGCAGTTTCTTCTTCCATTTCTTTCATTTCAGCCTTGACACCATTAATCTTTCTCTCATTTCCCCTTTCATTTTTTTAAGCTGCTGCATTATCATTACAGTCTTAGTCTGAGGATTAAATTCAATTTCTTCCATTACCTCCTCTTCTTGTATCCCTTCTTCCTCATCTTTAGCTGACAAACCTCCTCTTGAACCCAATTCTTTCTCCGCCAGTGCCAAAGTCGAGGTCCCCAACTTTTCTATAGAGTTGCTGCAATCCCAGTAATGCCTTGGACTTCATTGTGCCAAGCATGTGTGATTTCTCGCCCATGCACGGTTCACTTCTAGGTTCGTCATCGATGCTATCTCTCCAAAGTAGCAGCTGAGAGGGCACCAGCAAGGGTCCCCTCCAAGGACTCACCAGGTCGGGAGACAGAACAGACTCCAGCTCCATGTTTCATCGTCAAGTTGGGCTAGGCCTCAATTTTTTTTTTCTTATTTTCTTTCTGTCAGGTTCCAAAGGTCTTTGCTGTTTCTTTTTCATATTTTGGAGGCATAATTGAAGTAAGGTAAGAAGGTTTAAATACACATTGAAACAGTGTTTATTCAAAACTTGTTTTAACTATTTTCCCAAGGGAGTCAGGAGCCTACTATTGATCCCATGGCATCATATGACATCCCTCAACTGCATACTATCATCATCAAGTATCTTATGACACCCTGAATGCCTTCTTCATCATCGCTAGGGACTTCAATCAGCCTAGCATAAAGACAGAACCTCTTACCACCAGCATGTCCACCAGCATGTCTCCTGCAACAACAGAAGACTGACTTTTCTCAACCTTTGCTACACTTCCACCAAGAACATGACCACTCCAATTCTCACCTGCACTTTGAAAAATTGGACTACCTGGCTGTGCTTTTTCTCCCTGTGTCCAGCCAGTGACTGAAGAGCAGGTAAAGAGGTACTGATATTGTATGGAGAGGCAGAAAAGCAGTTTTGAGATTGCAGAGAGCTAGTAGATTAGGCCAAGTTGAAATACTTGGCTGCAGAATATGCTAGAGTTTGTGTCTTCATCAGGAAATGCATGGACGACTGTGTCCTGACTAAATCCATAGGGGTACTTCCTAATGAGAATCAGAAGATTGACAACTTGCTGAAGATGAGATTTGTGGTGTTCAAATCAGGTGATTCAGGAAGACCTTCAGAAAGAGGTAAGCAAGAAAGTCTGCAGATGCTGGGGTCACGTTCAATACACAAACCTTCTGGAAAAATTCAGCAGGCCATGTAGCATCCATAGCTTGAGACCTCCAGAAGACCACTTACTAATGTGAAAACGTACTCTAGACCAGAGTCTCAATGACAGAGTTTGCGCACTTTCATTTCCTATAATGAACTCGACATCTTCCATACTTCCTAAAAAAGGAAAATATTGATGCACCCCATGAGCTCTGATAATACCAATTGTCCTGTGCTCTCATTTACTGAGGCCAATATCACAAGAACCTTCAAGAGGGTGAATGCTAAGAAAGTGTCTGGCCTAGAGAGTGTACTTGGTCAAATCCTCAAAAACCTACGGAGACACATTGGGTGATGTTTTTTTTTCTGAGATTTTGCTGCTCTGCGGTTCCCACTTGCTGCAAAAAGAAACTTATCATTCTGGTATCCAAGAAGTTCAAGGTGCCTTGTCTCAATAGGCATTTTCACACCACAGGAAAGCAGTGACCCAACTTTGTCCTGGAGGAATTCCCAGGAATTCAGGACCTCCCAAGCCTTTCACACCACAGTCCAAATTCCTGAGAATTTGTTCTCCCCGGCAATTTAGGGGGAGGCCCGCCCCCAACCAATGACATGTTATGCACACATAGGAGTAAGAGCAAGTTCATTGATTGCTCGCCTGGTCCCTCCCTGCCCTTCTGGTCTCTCACCCACCAACTCCCTCCCAGCCAGCTGTCAGTCAGTCTGTCACTCACCTGCCTGCTCCTTCTCTCTCCCTCCCATTGGTAGGTCGCTTGCCCAACTAATTCCTCCCCCTGACCATCGATAGGTCGGTTGCTCACCTACCTGCTTCCTTTTCCAGAACATCAGAAGATCGGTCACTCACTTGCCCGCTCCCTCCCCCAACTGTCGGTAGGTCACTCGCCCACCCACTACCTCCCATCAGTTGCTCACCTGCTTCCTCTCCCTGACCATCAGTAGGTCAGTCGCTTGCCTGCCCGCCCCCTCCTCCATGACTATCGGTAGGTCACTTGCCGACCTGCTTCCTTTCCCCAACCATCAGTAGGTCAGTTGCTTGCCCACCCACTCGCTCCCCCCAACTGTCGGTAGGTCGATCACTTGCCTGCCCCATCCCCCCCCAATCGTCTGTAGGTCGGTCGCTCACACGCCCGCTCCCTCCCCCCGACCGACAGTAGATCAGTCACTCACCCGCCCACTCCCTTCCCCCCAACCATCAGTAGGTCGGTTGCTTGCCCATCTCCTCCCATCGGTAGCTCACAATCCCAATTCACTGGTTCTGTATTAGCATTGTGCTCTGTTAACCATACCACATTAAATGATAACCAAACTCAGGGACCTGGGACTCTGTTCCTTACTCAAATTCTCATTAGATTGGAAACATCATCTCCTCATTGCCACTAATCAATATATAGTCAGGTCAATACTGTATGTTAAGTCTTTGGTTATATTTATGCTATACCCATTATTGTGTAGACAAGTTTGTCTCCAACACCATCTTGAAATTTGCTGATGGAAAATCATTGTCCAAATAAGAGATTATAATGAATAAGAATATCGAACAGAGATCAAGAATCTGACTGGGTGAACAACATTCTTAGATCCAACATAAGCAAGACCAAGAAATTGGTTGTGGACTTTCAGAAGGAAAAGCTAAGGGACCTCACACTCATCTTATTTAATGGGATGGCAGTGGAGAGGAACTTGAAATATCTGGGCATTCATATATTGTAGGACCTATGCTGGGTCCAGTGCATCACGGCAAATATGAAGACACTGCAATGTTTCTACTTTCAAATGACTTTGAAAAGGTGTAGGATTTCACAGAACACTCCATCAAACATGTATGTGTGGGTTCTCTAAAATATACTGACTGGTTGAATCACCGCCTGGTTTGAAGACTTGAATGACAAGGAATGCAGAAGGCTGCAGAACATGGTACACATAGCCAAGTCCATCACAAGCACCAACCTTCTATCCATTAATGACACCATATGAAGGTTCTGCCTGAAGAAAGTTGATAACATCGTAAAAGACCCACCACACTGATTATGCTCTCCTGTCACTGCTACCTAGAAGCAGAAGGTACGGAAGTCTGAAGTCTCACGCCTCTCGAATTTACCCAACAGATATCAGGTTCTTTAAGCAACAAACCCCCGCACACCGTTCAATAACATTACTTCAAAACCACCAAAGATCTGCCTCCACCCATGACTAACATATTTGTGTACTCTGACCATCTGTGAGAATTCATTGTAATTTTTCAGCTCCCTTTTACATTATCTTTTTTTATCTTTTCTCATGTGTTGCATGTTGTATGCACCTGGGAACCTTCAGCAAGTAAGACATTCATTACATCTATACACTGCATTTATGTACATAACAATAAACTTAATTCATTCATTGATACATCCATCCATCCTTCGCCAGAAGCTTTAGTTTATATTTGGTCATTCCATTCACTCTTAAATATTTTAACATTCAAATAAAACAATCTTTGATTATCATAGACTCAACCTTTAATAACTGAGTATTATCATTTAATGAAATTATGTTTCAGTTAACCAGAACATTTGAAGTACTGTACATGCTATGTGTATCTGTGGTTAAGGGGGAATATTAATGGATCAGAAGCATTTCAGAGAGGTTTATGAAACTACCCGACCTAGACAGTGTACCTTGCTGTATCTTAAATACCTGTGGGGACCAACTTGGCAGAGTGTTTGCAGATATTTTCGATGTTACTGTCTGAGGTCCGCATCTGCTTCATAAAGATGTCCATCATATTGGGGCCCAAGAAGAGGAAGGTGACCTGCTTCAAAGTCCATAAGCCGATGATACTTACATCTACCATGATGAAATGTTTTGTGAGGTTGTTTATGGAGTAAATTAATTCCCATTTCAGGAAGGACCTGGGTCCACATCTCATCATATCAAGTCAGCAGTGGATGCCATCTCGAGACAGAACATGAGATATTAAAATGAAATATGAGGTGTTCACAATCTAAGTCTACAACCCAATGGTATGAGCATGGAATTTTCTCATTTCAAGTGATAAGTTCCCTGTCTCTTCTTCTGCACCCTCTTCTGATTTCAATGTTCAGAAATCTGCGGTTCTATTTGCAGCTGGTTTCATCATCACCAGATCACAATCAATGCACATCAGCGGCATCACCTCCTCCTCACTGACCACCATCCACAGGGCAAAACAAGGTTGAGTAGTCCTTAGACCCCAGCTCTATTCCCTCTACACTCATGATAGCATAGACAAGTTCATCTCCAACACAATCTTTGAATTCATTAATGACTCCATTGTGACTGGCCAAATAACAGGTAATAATGAGTCAGGACACAGGGGAAAGATCAAGAATCTGGTTGGGACGTGCCAGATTAACGATCTTGTACTCAATATCAGCAAGACCAAAGAGCTTATTGTGGACTATACATTCATTGGTGTGATGGTGGTGGAGAGGGTTAGTACCTTTAAGTTCCTGGGAATCTACATATTGTAGTACCTCTCCTGGAGCCAACACATCAAGGTAACTAGGAAGAAGGAACACCACACTGAATGTACTTTCTAAGTCTGAGGAGATTTGACATATTGAACATTAGCAAATGTCTACATGTGAACTGTAGAATGTAGACTAACTGGTTGCATTGTGGCCAGGTTTGGACACTCAGGTGCTCAGAAATGCAGAGGAGTGCAAAAAAATGGCCAATCTTGCCAAGTCCATTACAGGCACCAACCTCCCATCTATTCAAGACCTCTATGTGAGACACTCCAAGGCAGCCAGCAAAATAAAGGATTCCATCACCCTGGTCACAACCTCTCCCACTGCTATTTTCATGGAGTAAGTACAGAAATTTGAAGTCCACAAGGTCTTGATTCAAAACAGTTATTTTTAACCAAAAGCTACCCAAACATTAATTACTGTGGGCACCGAAAAATTTATCTGCACTATTAAAACGTTACTTTATTTATTTCACTAACTGCAATCATGAATATTATTTCTGTATCCTTTATTATCTTTTTGTCTATCTTGAAATATTGAGATCGTTTTATTTATAATTTTCTAGTTGCTGATTCTATGTGGACTGGAGGAAAGGTTGTCGGAGCCAGTGTATCTGAACATTGTATTTATGTGTATGACAATAAACTCTCATCTCATCTCAAAGCAACAACTGAGAAGAGCAAGTTTAAAAATTAAGATTATTTGTTTTTATCTATTGTAGCTTAGATGTGTGAGAGGGGTCTGTAAATCAACATATAAAATCTTGAATATTCTTGACAGATTAAAGACTATGTTTTCCTCTGAGCTGGAACTGGGGGTTACTGTTTGAAAATATGGGATTGCTGAGCTAATACAGAGGGTTAAGAATGTTTTGAACTCTGTCTCAAAGAGTGATTCAGACTTCTTGAATATCTTCACAATAGCTGGTGGTATTCTTGACAAGTGAGAGATGGAAGATTACCAGGGTAGATGAACAGTAGAGTTCAGGATACAATCAGATCAATCATGATCTTATTAAATAACGGAACAACTTGAGGGGCTCAGCCGCCTACTTCTGCTTCTAACTTATATGGTCATATCATTACAGTGAGGTTAAGTCTGGGAACTGGTAATAGAATGGCCAGTTACAGTTGTATGGTTCCTTGATCCAGTATACACATTGTTCATTCAACTTGAAAAGATTGTGGTCACAAAATGTTTGCAATCAAAAGCCAAGTACTCTGCTATTTTGACAGCAATCAGTGAAGTTTTCTTTTCATTGAAGCCAATATCCATCTGATTGAACAAAGCCACACATCAAATGAAATGCCTCCAGGAACACATTATGTTTCTTGAAATCATCCATCGTTGAATCAAGTAAAAAATGGGGAAGTAAAATAAAGACACTTCCACAGTGGATTTACCAGGAACAAACATTTCTTGGATGAATAAATCATTTTTGCTCTGAGCTGGGTCAATTATTTTATTCCTGAATTCATTGCAAATTCTGGCATTAAAACTGAAAACTGATTCAAATTTTTAAAATGTGTCACAAGCCCAAAGGACCCCAACACCCAGCAGCATTCACCTAGACAAATAGTTACTTAAACAAAAGTTGCTTTTAATTATCTTTAAACATGAAAACAGAATCACACTTTAATTTATCACTATTAACTTAACTAATCTAACTTAACCCCTTCTAATTCTAAGCACACGTGTATGTAATGTGTGTGTGTAAGTTCAGAAAAGTTCTTTGATTCACAGTCCAATCTCACTTCTCATTCCTCCAAGTTCACTGGTTGCAGGCAATTCTTGTACTTGCACAGAATTTAACATTTATGAAGTTCACCAGGCTTTGGTGCTTGAAAGGTAAATAGTTACTGCTCAGGAAGGTTCTTGTCGGTTTTCAGAGGGAGATTTGTTGTTCGCTGGACACCAACAACTGATGCCTTGTAACTAGCCACTTCAGCGTCTTGTCGAAGAAACTTGCCCACCAGGATTCTCCAGATGATAACCTCTTTCTTTCATGTCACCACAGAATTCCTTTTTGTTTCTCTTATTTCAAGTGAAACATTAGGCAGCCTGTCCTCTCCTCTTGTATGAACCACAAGGTCTTTGACCAGGTTGAACTAAGCACTCACAACCTGTCTTCAAAATGGGGTTTTCCACAAGCTTGCCAGCTTATCCTGTTCCAATCCCAGCTGCTGTTTCTGACTGTAAAACTGCAGAAATGAATTCTCTCTCTCTCTCTCTCTCTCTCTCTCTCTCTCCCTCTCTCTCTCTCTTTCCCACCCACCCCAGCCCGCCCTCTCTCTCTCTCTCTGGGAGAAAGCCTGTTTTACTCTCTCTGTGTGCAAAACCACATGACCCTCTTAGAACAGCAAGTTCCACTCTAGACAGCTGTCAATGAGTTCTTTCATCTGCTGCCTCTTTGTAAACAACAATCCATTAGTGAAGTCTCTTGGGTTTTCACAAAGACTGTTGGCCACAACACTTTTAACTTGAGGAGAGCTCCAGTATAAGATCTAAGATCTGTTTGAAAGTGTTTGTATGTGACCTACACTAAAAAAAAAACCTGTTCCAATTTATCTCCCAAAATCATATCTATAATCTGTCACAAATGGAGTATAGAACATGACAGGACAGAACAAGTTCTTTGGCCCACGATCTTGGGCCGACCTATGCAAACTTACTCCACATCAATCTACTCCATCCCTAACTCACATTCATAGCCCTCTATTTTTCTTACATGCATGTACTTATCTATATCTTTTAAATGTCCCTATTGTACTAGCCTCCACTACCACCCCTGGCAAAGTATTCCAGTCACTTTCTGTGAAAATAACAATAACCTCTGACATCTTTCCTAAACTTTATGCCACTCACCTTAAACAGATGTCCTCTGGTGTTGGTTTCTGTCATCCCAAGAAATAGGTGATGTCCACTTAATCTATGTCCATCATAATCTTATATACTGTACCTCTAAGTCACCTCTTATCCTTTGTTGCTCCAAAGAGAAATGTCCTGGCTCTGACAACCTATCATCCAGGCAACAACCTGGTGATTTTTTTCTGCGCCCTGTCTAAAGAATCTATATCCTTCCTCTAATGAGGTGACCAGAACTGAATGCAATTTTCTACAAGTTTTATAGAGCTGCAACATTACCTCATGACTCTTGATCTCAAACCTCCCCAACCAATGAAGCCATCATACTTCTTTGGCTTGGCTTCGCGGATGAAGATTTATGGAGAGGTAATGTCCACATCAGCTGCAGGCTCGTTTGTGGCTGACAAGTCCGATCATACCATAGGCCTTCTTAAACAACCTATCAAATTCTTGTATCTTTGCCTTTTCTTTGCTGTTGATGATGACTTGCTTTTTTTGTGTTCAAAGAAGATGCCTGAGGGTGTATTCCATTGATATGGGTTGAGTGTTTGCAAACTACCAGAGAAGTGCAACATCAAGTGGTTTTAGTCCAATGGCAGGAATAATCGAAACAATTGGAAATTCAATGGGCTCTCATACTACGATCCACTGGTAGTGGCGCTATGGCGGCACTACAACTCCCAGGAGGCATCAAACCAGCCATGTGGTGTCAGCACGTGAGTCTGGCTTTCGAAAGGTTGCGCGGGTGATGAAGAGTAAATTCATTTGATTCACTCTAAAAATGCCTTGTGTGGTTATTTCATCATGGCCACTGTATTCCAGTGGCCACATTTGGTGACCCTGATGAGTCCAAAAATGTATTTTTGGACAAATATAGACTCTGCAGCCATTGCTGTGAAGCTACCACCTTTTTGGAGAGCTGAGTCCGAACTGTGGTTCCAACAGGTGAAAGCGCAGTTTCACCTTTGCCAAGTTGAATTGGACACCACTTGTTATTACCATCTCGTCAGTGCCTTAGACCAGGCCATTGCAAAAGGGTCGACGACTTTCTATGGGATCCACTACACACCAGCAAGTATGATGCTTTAAAAGCACTTTTATTATGTGTATACAGTATGACCTGTAGGGAAAGGGCAGCCAAACTACTATATTCCGATGGGTTGGGAGACAGCACCCCTTCAGAACTAATGGAAGAAATGCTGATCCTGTCAGCTGGCGAAAGGCCCAATATGTTATTCGAGCAGCTCATTTTAGAACAAATGCCAGATGATATTAGGCTCTTGTTATCCAAGTGTTCATTTGAAGACCCAAGGGCTGTAGTGGCAGAGGCAGACAGTCTATGGCTACCTAAAAAGCACAGCAAGCAAAGACAAGTCTGCATAGTCAACCCCTCCAATATTGACCTTGTGTCACACTCTAGTGATCTTAGCACATCACTCCCTACAGGCAAGCAATGCCCCAAGACTAGTAAGCAGCCTGTGGACACCTTGCCTTCATATTATTACCACAGGCATTGGGGAATAAATGCCCGCAAGTGCCTTCCACCTTGTCCATTTGCGGGAAATGCCCAGGCCAACCGCCAATAAGGGCTGTGGTGGTTGGCAAGAAATCTGCAAACCTATTGTATATATGGGACCAGTTGTCCCAGCGAAAATTTCTGGTGGACATAGGTTTAGAAGTTAGTATATTTCCACTCACCAGTTTTGACACACGCCATCCTACCCCAGACCTGCAACTAAGAGCAGTAAACAGTTCCAACATTTAGACCTTCAGCACCAGGAAGATGAATATCCAGTTCAAGAATCATCTTTATACTTGGCCATTTATTACAGCAGTTGAATCCAATCCTTTGCTTGGTGGAGATTTTCTTTGGGCTAATTTTTTCCTCATTGATTTAAAAGGGTGTCAGTTAATCGATGAAATACTTTTCGGACTATTTCTCTGGCAGACACCTATACCCCTGTTCTGTACCTTCAAACTTTAATTCTCCAAGCTGTAAGAAGATTTCACTGAGATTACTACTCTACAACTTTCTGCCTCCACTGCAAAGCTCAGTGTTACTCATTGCATTTGTACTAAGGGCCCTCCTATTCATGCTAAAATGTGCTGCTTACCTCCAGAGAAGTTGCATTTAGCTAAGGAAGAGTTTGCCAAAATGTAGGAACTAGGCACAATTCATAGGTCCGACAGTTCCTTGGCATCTCTGCTACATATGGTCCCGAAACATAGTGGAGCTTGGTGACCTTGTGGAGTTTATAGGTGGCTTAACAATGTCACCATCCCAGATGGTTAGGCGATACCTCATATTCAGTATTTCTCAGCTAATTTGCATGAAGTGAAAATCTCCAAAATAGACTTGGTGCATGGCTATCACCAAATACCAGTAGAGCCAGAAGACATTCCAAAAACAACAATAATTACCCCATTTGGGTGTTCAAATATTTACGAATGCTATTTGGATTAAAGAATGCCATTCAATCATTTCAACGGGTGATGGATGCTTTAGGATGTGGTTTGCCCAATGTCTTCATTTACCTCTATGACATTTTAGTAGCCAGTGGGACGAAGGAAGAACATTTGAAACATCTTCGTATACTTTTTAATTCATCTTGAAGAGTTTGGACTGATCATCAATCTGGACAAATGCGTTTTTGGGCAAGAAATTATGATTTCTTGGGGCATACGATTACCTGCTGCCATCCAGATTTAATGCTATTAGCAAGTACTCAAGAGATGCTACAGTTAAAAGCCTGCAGAAATTCTTGGGAATTTTTATTGTTGGTTTCTTCCAGGAGCAGTGCATATCATGAAGCCTCTTTTCGATTTACTGTCTGGAAATGCCAGAACCATCCATTGGACTGAAAAGGGAAACAATGCCTTCTTGAAGATGAAGATGATTCATGCCACTATGCTCAGATTCCCATTTTTAAATGCATTCACCGCCCTTTCTACAGACGCTTCCATTTAGGCCATAGGAGGTGCACTTAATCAATATGCCAATGGGCAATGGAAACTGTTAGCATTCTTCAGCTGCCATCTTCATGAAGCAGAAAAGAAATACAGTACGTTTGATAAAGAGCTTTTGACCATTTACATGACTATTCAACACTTATGCTCAGGTGTTCTTCAGTTCCTAAGTGTCTCATGTTGGTTTGGCAGTGCATGTTACTTCATATAGTGAACCAAAATTTACTTCCTTGCTGTGGAAGGCCTTGTCTCACTTGCACAGTACAGAAATTCATCATACATATGCCTATCATCTCCAGGCCAATGGAATGGTGGAAAATTATCATTCACATCTCAAGTTAGCCTTAGGATGACATAGGTTTGAGGGCCTGAATGGGGATGATGAGCTTCCCTGGGTTTTACTGGGCATTAGAATAACTCCAAAGGAGGATCTCCAAGCTTCACCTATGGAGGTTATGTACATCACATTGCTGATGGTTCCAGGGGTGTATGTCCCCTACCATTCCAACTCCAGTGGTGATCATAAGGAACTGTTGAGCAGGCTAAGGGAAACTGTAGCAAAATTGATCCCTATACCACCATCGTCACATGGAAAACACTCATCTTTTGTGCCTGAAGACCTCAAAAACTGCAAATATGTCTTTGTCCTAGGGGAACACTTTTTCAACCTTTTACAGATGCCCTACGAAGGACCTTATAGGATATTCAGACAAACTAGGTCAACCTGTATTTTGGACATTGGAGGGAAGCCACAGTCCTTCATTATTGACAGGCTTAAACCAGCTCATGTGAACAAGACTTTGCCACTGCAGGAGCCAACAGTCTGTCAGATATCAACAACCTAAAAGACAGGCAAACCTTTCTGCTGGTTCTTGGGGTGGGGGGGGGGGCACTATGGTGGCACTATGACTCCAAGGAGGCATCAAACCGGCCATATGATGTCAGTGCATGATGACGACAGCACGTGCCCAGCACATGATTCTGGCTTTTAAAAGGTTGTGCAGGTGATGAAGAGTAAATCCATTTGATTCACTCTAAAAACGCCTTGTGTGGTTATTTTTTTTCATGTCCACTTCAATTCACTATCTAATTGTACACAAATGGACTCAGTACCCCCCCCACCCCACCTACACACACCACAAATGCCCTTTGACCATTGACACCATGCTGATCACCAAGCACCCATCTTTTTACTATAATTCCATGTTTTTCTCCTGACATTCTCATTAACTCTCCCAAGATTCCAGTGCCAATTGACAGGGGCCAATCAACCTCCTAGTTTGGACATTTTTAGAATGTGGGAATAAACTGGAGCATCTGGTCAAAACTCATGCAATCACAGAGAGAAAGTGCAAACTCTACAGAGAAAGCACCCTTGGTCAGGATTCTCTGAATCACTGAGGCTGCAGCCTAATAGCTGTGCCAATGTCACCCCAAATCTTTCTCAACCCCCATTCCCTACTTGCTGACCTTATCCCCCTCCCAACCTCAATTGCCCCTTTATCAAAGTTCCTCCCACCTACATCATACATTCCACTCGCCAATACTCCAGTCTACCACTCAATTCATCCCACTTCCATCCACATTTTCCTACATTCCAAATAGAGCCATTTAATCAAATAGAATGGAAACAAGCCTTTGACCCTTTTGGTCCACATCAAACATCTGTTGCCTCTTCCCAAGAGCCCTGGAGAGCTTTTATTTCAATTAAAAATTAATTTGACATAAATTTAAAAAGTATATTTGTCTCTGGTATTGAGTTGTGACACTCCTTTCAGCCAATGGTGGAGTTATCAAAATCTTGTTGTACAGTTTCACACCTCTGTGTAAAATGGGGATTTCCGGTAGGACTTCCTGTGAGTGCGTAATGTGTCACTCTCTACATCATCGCTGGGGCAGGCCACAGCCCCCCCCCCCCCCCCCAAATTTCCAGTAAGGTCAAATTACAGGGAATTTGGATTGTGGTGTGAAAGGCCTGGGTGGTCCTGCCTTCCCAGGAATTTCAACCAGGTCCAAGTAGTGTCATCTCTCACCCATGGTGTGAAAAGGCCTAGTGTTTGAAAACACTGAACATGTATTTTTATTTTTGACTACTGGATTTTATTATCTCACAAGATCATGTTATTTATTTTGCTTGAGCTTGCAAACTTTTTGCTTGTGCCTTTTAAAAAATGCATGAACAAGACCTATTTGTGTCTTTACGCTCTGGTTCAAAATGCATCAGCAAAGCAAATGTTAAGGAAATCACAAGATGATCGCTCAACTGCATATTGGCCATCAGTTAACCCATGCATGGCTTGCAATAGACAGTTTGCAACCATTGAAAGAAATCTGTGTCTTAAACTGATGAATTTTAACTACCTCAGTTTTATGCCATGTCCACACTCTTGCAAGAACAGGAATACCTGGCTCTGAAGCAAACACAAGGACTGATACCAGGATCATAAGCTAAAAATTGAGAAGCTGGAGGAACTCAGTGGGTCAGGCAGAGAAATGGTTAGTCGACGCTTCAGCTCAGGTCACTTTTTTGGGCCTGAAATGGGAAGAGGAGATAGCAAGCATAAAGGGGAAGAGGAATGGACAGGGGAGAGGCCAAGAAATGATTGGATACTGGAAGGCGGGAGAGATAGAGTGACAGGAAGAGGAGGACACCATTGGGGAGGGGGGATGATTTGAGAGAAAATTGAGAGCAGGAGCAGGAAAAGGATAGAGGGAAATAGGAACCAGATCCCATTTGGGGTTACCTAATTTGAAAAGTTCAATATTCATTGCATTGTGATTTGGGCAACCTAAGTAGCATATGATCTGTTGTTTCTGACAATGAATAAGGTCGATGACAGACATGTTTGTGTGGGATTGGTGATGACAATTAAAATGACTGGCAACCAGTGGTTCCAGCTTGAAGTCAAGAACAGAGAGCTGATGCTCAGAATGCAGAAGAGTTGGCATTGAGTGCACTAAATGCAATAGATAAAGTTGAATGAGGTGCATGTGAAACTCTGCCTCGCCTGATTGTGGCCCTGGATGGAGGCAATGAGGAGATGTTGCACCCTCTTCAGAAGTGCCTAAAGTGGTGAAAGAGTGGGAAGGAAAAGCAGACAAGGGGTCAGGGAGAAAATAATCCCTGTGAAAGCTGGAAAGGGGAGGGAAGATGAGGCAAGTGATAAAATCACATTAAGGGGGGGGCGTGGCAAGATGGCGTAGAGTCTAGACGTGCAATCTTGACCTCTCTGACCAGACTTTTAAATATCCATTTTTTAACCATTTGTTTTCAAGCTTAAACTTTTAAAATTTTAGCTTAAAGTATTAAGGAACTATTATGGCCACTAATGGTAAAAAGACTAAACCTCAAGTTCATAAGAAGTTACATTTTCGAAGTGCTGAAGATTTGTGGCCTAGACGACCTGATACAGCCCGAGGTTCAATCTCTTCATTGTCTAAACCCCAAAGATCGCCTGTGGGGGCCGAAAAAAAAATCTATTGCTCGCCAAATGAAGGATGGGGCTGGAATTACCCGTTCTCCGAAAGAAGGTGCGTGTTCTCAAGAAGTGGACCCCGATTTGGAAAGCCTTTTGATTTCAATGGAGGGAGCACGCAGGAAGATGACTCCATTGTTGGAAATGCATCAGGTAGCATTTCAATCTGAAGAAATCGTTTTTCTTCGTGAATTGATGAAAAAACGAGATACGGGGGGAGACCAGCGGTGACCCCCCTGAGGAAATCAGGCTGCCGTTGCTGGGAGTCCAGACCCGCAGTAAAACTTTTAAAATGCCTTCTGTTGAGTTGCAGCAGGAGCTGCAGTTACCTTGTTCTGCCACTATGTCAGAGAGAGCAGAGTTGAGGTTTACTGACTCACAGTGTATGCAATTGAATGCAATTATTCAAGCTGTTATAAAACCTTTGTTGACATCTCAAATGAATCTCAAAGGTTCAAATGAATGCTGGTATAAGTTCAGAATTAAATATGGTTAAGACTCGTGTGGATGCATCTTATGAAGAATTTTTAAAAATTCAGACTGCTTTTTTGGACTGTAAACAACAAGTGACTTCTAACAGAAAAAGTGTTGAAGGTGGAAAAATCAGTTATAGAATTAGGAGAACATGAGAAGGAGTTAGAAAGAAAAATAGATTATTTGGAAAATCAAAGCAGAAGGAATAATGTGAAAATTGTTGGTTTTCCAGAGGGTAAAGAAGGACAAGATCCTCTTTTTGGAAGAAAATTCAATTGTTTTTAGAATATCTGTATAAGATTAAAATAGTTTTAGATCCAACAGTATTTTTATTGGGTAGTTTGCAACCTCTAGAAGGCTTGGGATTAGATAAATTCCAGCTTGCTTTTGTACATTTTGCTTTAAATGTAGTGAAAAAATGTATTGCTAGTATGTGGAAAGATACAAATATGATTGATATTAATAGATGGAATAATGAGATGAAATATTGTTTAATAATGGAAAAAATTACATATGTTTCACATGATAATTATATTTTTTTATTAATAAGTGGCTGTATACTCGGAATACTTACATTTCAATTTACATTGATTAGATTTTAATATGTATATTTAACTTTTTTTAATATTTTTTCTTTTTTTATGGCTATCCTTAGGAGAGTTGGCTGAAGGGGGGGGTCCTTTTCTTTTCTTTTTTTTCTTTTTTAAAAAAAAAATTGTTTCATGTTTAATTGCTGTATATGTCATATATTATTTGTTTTTTGAATGAATAAATAAAGTTTTTAAAAAAAATCACATTAAAGGCAAAAGAATCAAAAATTGATGTGTTAAATGGTGGAGTATAAAGTGAGGACCAAGAAATCTATCCTAGTTCTATCCACAAGGAGGTGGGATGAGAGAGTGGATGTGAGTGAAATGAAGGTGATACTGGTTTCAGATTTATCAATTACTTTATGAGGGAGTGTGGAAACCACATTTCATGAAGAAAGTGTTCTGGAGTGGAAGGCATTATCCCAAGAAAAGATGTGGTGAAGGTAGATGAAGTGGGAGAAAGAGATTGCATCCTTGCAAGAGACAGGTTGAGTCCAGGTGCAGGGTCATTTTATATGGCCCCTTTATCAGAATCTTTCTATTTCCTGAATAAAAATATCTTGGAAGAACCACACACATGATCACGTGAAAGGATATTATGGCCTAAAAGTTCAATAGTATAATATTTCATTCCAACAATATGCAAATGAAAATTGACTACCCTGTATATTCTGGAATAGTAATTATTTCTGGCATATTTCATGTCACCCTGGAATTCAAACAAGTTTTTTGAAATTTATACAATTTCCTCATCATTCCCTTTCAAACATTGTAGAGGAGAATTGAACAAATTATCCCAGCATAGATCAATGTTGAACACTTGAAGGCAAACCCAGAACTAGGTTGGGGCCCATGTAAGATTAGTCTGTTACCTATGTCCGACTTGTTTCCAAAGCACACATCCCTTATGCGTCATTGGTATTCTACCACAACATTTTCACTGCCCCCACCCTCACAACCTCCTAATTTACTTCAAACCTGGGAAGACACGACACAGGCCTTCAAGAATCAAAGCCACCTTTCACTCCCATGCAATGTTGATCCATTTTAATGCGACAGGATTTTTAGGCCTCCGCTTCTCTTCTACTGAATTATTCCATCAAATGTGCTTGTGTTTTATCTCTTTATGCTCTCAACTCAAAGGATATGTCATTAATCTTCATAACTTCCCTACTCAACAACTTCCCTACAAATTTGAGTTCACTGTGACATTTTCAAATCTCATATTATCCTGATCCATGTGTATAGCATGACATCAATCTACCTTGAATATCATTCATCAGCCTCAGTCCCATTCCCTCATCATATTTGAACTGTAGACTTCTTTTCTATCTGGTTTAAACACCAGCAAAAGAATTAATGCTATTTTGTGGAAAATTCCATCAATCACTGCTCCAGTTATGAGAAAGATTGCAAAGAGCAGAGTTTTTTTTTAAAGACACAGCAGATAAGTACTTCCATCAGCGGCAGAACTCTGCAAAGAATAGCCTGAAATCTAAGGCATCAGCCTCCTTCTCTGGTAGTAGGAAAGTGTTAAATTATTACCAAGCAGCTCATGTAGCACAGCCTGGTCACTTTACATGAAACATCACCATATTTGAAAGGCTCTTGGATTAATGACCATTTATATCATTAGCCACAAGCCTCAGTGTCTCTTCCAGCAACACTCACACCCATTGCCCCAGTACTGGGATTAAAAGGACCAGCAAGATCTGATCATTTAGCAGAGCCTTCAATATACTATTACTCCAGCTACAAGGCCTACATCAGTATGGGCAGAATAAATGGCCACCTTATGATGCAGCTGCAGATTATCCATGGGTGAGAGTGAACTTACCCAATAAGATTGGACCACTAATCTCAAGAGGATCCTTATGTTTTCATAGAGCAGCTTTATCCCCTTCATTTTGATGAGTACTGTCACTGGAACAAATTATGCTGGATCCAGGCTATTCATTGAACCTATCTATCTCTCATCCATTCCCAGATCTTCTCCAGTTGTGGAGAGGTAAAACATCTGACTGCTTTAAAGGGAATAACCACACCAAATAGTTACATTGAGCAAGGCAATTGAGTCTATATCTATTCCTGAGTGAAACACAAGGTCATGAATCCATGTTGCCTAATTACACCCATGTGTTTAATTAACCTGCTAACCTGTATCTTTTTTGGAACACAGGAAGATCCTGGAGCACCAATGGTCAAAGGGATTATGTCCAACTCCTTACAGAAAGAGATGGATTCAAACCCAGGTTATTGGCACTACAATAGCCTTTCTCTATCCCCTATGATAATTGTGCCACCCCAAAATGTGGACATTTGAGACTTCCTGGAGGTTTGATGCCTGTTCCATAGCTAGATTCATGTGAGGGTAGAACATGAAGTCAGGATACGGGAATCCAGGTGAGGTGGCAGAGTGTCTGATCAACAATTGGCCTCAGAATCATGTTTTTATCTCTCACTCCTGATTTACCATGACCAATTTTGTCAGAGAAAATAGAATAGTTTTCAGATAGTTTGAAGCTAATCAGGAAGATTTTGAAATTCCCTTGAAACTTCAAGAAGTTACATGGTAACATGCTCTTCAAATCTTAGAGTTGATGAAGTAATCATAAAAGTACTTTTATGAAACAATAAATGAGCAAATTTAATTGAAAACATATTCCAACTAATAAGTTAAAACTTTAAAGATGTAAAGTGATGTAAAATCAGTGAAAACCTTACCATATCTTCCATTCGGTTGGTGACCCACCATTCAAATGAATGGAGTTGGGGATTCCTGTACCAGCCATCAAGTATAGAACTAGATTTTAAAGAGTTCTACTATCTTCCCCTCACTGTTCCATCTTGGAATTATTATGACTCCTGCAATAGAGCTGACAGCTGACATCTAACCTCTCAGAAGTTCCCCATGCTTTTCTATATGTAAAACACAAGAACAGCAGATGTTGGAAAAGAAGTCCAAAGTTTGCTGAAGCACAGAGAATGATGATGTGTGTGCAACTGCTTGTTGAAATTAAGTGTATTAAATTTCTTTGTTCAATCAGAGAACAGAAAGGTTTCTGGGAAGACTCATCTAATTATGCCCTAAATT
Source organism: Narcine bancroftii (assembly GCF_036971445.1). Lineage (NCBI taxonomy): Eukaryota > Metazoa > Chordata > Chondrichthyes > Torpediniformes > Narcinidae > Narcine > Narcine bancroftii. The sequence continues at coordinate 34,751,884 of NC_091469.1, read as the reverse complement.
GAATAGCATGCTGAGTCACCATTTTATAATGCACTTAAGAGCTAGACTCGATGAAAGTTTTTGGCTCGAAATGTCGACCACTCTATTTCTCCCACTAATGCTGTTGAATTCCTCCAGCAGTGTGTGTTTGGCTTCAGATTTGGCATTTGCAGTCTCTTGCATTTCTCAAGCCAATCGTGTTGTAAGGATAAGTCACATGAGTATGGGTGGTAGTGCCAGGCCATACATGTCTGGATCGGTAATGGATTGCCGTGTTACTGACACAGACATGATCTTTTTGTATAGGCATGTTTTATTTTTTTTAGTTGTTTGAATATAGATTTTCAGGTGTCTTGTTGAGATTTAAATTCCTGTATCCAGATCACTAGTGCCGTGGATAGTAACTCAACACTGAACTACTGTGCTGTAGTATCTGATTGTAGGACGATTGCTCGAGATGTTGCTGTGATGGAAGTGGAGAAAAAACACATTCATGTGTAAATGTTCAAATAGAAAATGTCAATGTTTGTTTGAGAAGCAGAAAGATGTGGCACTTTCCAATAATGGAAGAGTTGAAATAAAACATCACTTTGAAATGCAATCACAGTGTTCAAAGTGTGGGGCCGGCTACTCCACAAAAAAATGGAAATACATCAGTGTCCAGACAAATGAATCAACAGTATCTTTATTGTCCTTGGCAGAAATGGCATTGAAAATTGATGACAGAATGTTTATTTTTCTCCCTTTTCTATTAAATGCCAGCCGAACATCAATCAGTAGCACCCTCACTTTGAAGTTGGGATGTTGCTGAATACAAGGGTGAGATTATACTCCATGGCACACCAAACTGAGTAGTTCTCTGTTATAAATGCTGGAAGTTCTCGAAACATTCAGCAGACAAGGCAGTGTTTATAGAGAGAGAATCAGATGGAAATCTTCTCTGTCCTAAGCAATATTGTTGAAATTGAGGGCCAGGATAAAAGCTGAAAATGAAACAATACAAGAGAATGAGAAAGTTATCTTCCCAAAGGTTTCGATATGATCATCTCAATGGCAGTCTCCTAGTGATATTCAAAATTCTGGTTTATTATCAGAATTCTGTTTCCTGTGGGCCAAGCAGAATTTCTACTTATCAATAGTGCAAAAAATACTATTAAAAAAAAGATACATTTACAAAGAGAGAACAGTAAACAAAGAACAAAATATAAACAAACTGATGTGTAATACAGAAGATAAATATTCAATTATAAAGAATGTGCAAACTAAGACTCCTTCAATGAATCTCTGTTTGAGTTTGTTGTTATGGAGTCTGATGATGGAAGGGGTAGCAACTATTCCTGAACCTGGTGGTATGATTCTTGTGATACCTATTCCTCTTTCCTAATGACAGCAGCGAGAACAGAATATGGGTGGTGTGGATCCTTGATGATTACTGTTGTTCTCCTACCGCAGCATTTGAAATAGATTTTGTTGATGGTGGGCAGAGTTTTAGCTGAGCTGTCCTCCTTTCAGGACTTTATGCTCAGAGGTTTTGGTGCCCCCATAACAGGCTATGATGCAGCCGGTCAGCACACTTTTCACTACACATTTATAGAAGTTTGCCAAAATTTCCGATGAAATACTGAAGATTCACAAACTCCTGAGGAAGTAGAGGTGCTGACGTGCTTTCTTCACAATGGCATTAATATGATGGGTCCAGGACAGGTCCTCCGAGATAGTGACCCCTAGGAATTGAAAGTTGCTGACCTTCTCCACTTCTTATTCCCAAATGATTACTGGATCATAAGCTTCTGGTTTCTCCTTCCTAAAATCAGTTCCTTGGTATTGGTAACATTGAGTATGAGGTTTACAAGGTTTTTGTGAGTACACCATTCAGCCTAGTTTTTAATCTTCCTCCTGTATGCTGACTCATCACCCCCCCCCCCTCCCTTTATACAGCCCACTACAGTGGCACCATCAACAAACTAGCCATTCAAAACAAAAGATTTATTTGTTTGAGGTGACAGTGACATTGGAGAATTACTTTAATCCAGCACCTTTGAAGGTTATAGAATGCTGCAGAATCTATTGCAGAGAATCCAATAGAGACTTTTAGTTACCATACCATAATGTTCAAGAATCTATTTCAGCACTGAGATTTTGGTGCCTTCACTTATCAAGCATTTTATCACCATTGTGTTTGTGGTATAACTGAAGGCACATTCAATTCAAATGAATACATAGATATTACAATCTGAGCACACATATAAATTTGCCACATAATGGAAATGGTTTTCATAAACATAAAAAACGATTTGCATTTAAAAAGTTGGGTGCTTTGGTACAAAGTCAATTAAGGGCTCAACACAGTAGTTCCATTGTAGTAGATTGGTAGGAAATGCTGCTACTGAGAAAATGAAAATCAATCCCCCCCCAGGAATGCCCATTTACAGCAGTGAAATGCTTCATCAGATAAAAGAAAACATATAGCTACAGTGTACAAACCCCAGCACAGGATTGCTAGCCAGAAAATGAATATTGCTTATGAATACAAGGAAAACACTTCATTCAGCCTTGCCATTTAGCATGGGCAATCATGTCTCTCCGTCCATCATGATCTCTGACCCTGAATTGTAGTTGTTGCCTCCCCTGTTCTCCTTCAGTGAAGGCTCCATCTTTGAGCTGAGACCATAGTCGATGTTGAGTTCATGATTATACAAAGGGAAAAATGCTGAAGTGGTTTCCCATTGCCTTTCTCAGTTGCAATGTCCATACTGGACAGGTAACCCTGGCCATTGATCAGCAAATTCATCTGCCCAGCATTTATGTTTTTACAATCATAAATTCCAATTTGTAGAAGCTGCTTGTAAAAAAAAAATCCACCATCTGCAATCTATGGCTTCACATGACCATGACTGGGAGGCTAAACAGGTACTACTCCTTGCCTAAGGGTAACCTGTAGGCTATAGGAGCACCTTACACTTCATTTGGCTGAGTAATTGTGCAGCACTTATATTCACAAATTTAAAAAAAACCACAAAGGAAATGGCTTGTGAAACAGAACAACAGTTGAACAACATGAAAAGTAAAGGTTAAAATAATACAAATGGCACTAGCTGCCTTCATGGAAAATATGATGGTTATATCAAGATTAAATTTAATAATTTGCATATCAAAATGAACATGAATACAGCTGCTCTCTGCTTGATTATGAGCAGAGATGAATGCATAGAAAAATTCAGCAAGGTTCAGTTTAGATCACGCATGTTAATATGAAAACATGTTCAGTTATATGTCAGCAACAATTTTATAATTTGAACCTTGCTTGTTTGCATATAATGATTTTCAAGATTATCTGGTCCAAAGTCTCATCCAACAGTCAATTTGTAAAAGATTCTGGACCTGTTTTGTCAATTTTAATTTTTTTTCTCTCAATTGCACTTAATGGGGCTCACAGGAAAAATAGTAAATAGATTTGGTTATATAAAGGAAAGGGGAGAGGAGAGCAAAGTCACATTTGTGGGAGAAGAGGCTTTCAGACACCCATCATCCAGTTTTGGAAGGATGGTTTTGGTAATATATCTGAAGCCAAATGTTCCGTGCAAAACAAGATGAACACTTACAAAACGAATGATCAAATGTCCAAAGAACAATTCATAATACTAGGTGAGAAATAAGTTTATGATTTGTTTTCATAAAAATGAAATGTTATGTTCCAGTTACATATTTATTAAAATGAACTATTCTATTTAATTCTAAATGATTAAAATATATAATGGAAACTGTTTCAAATGATTGATCCATTTGAATGGTTAGTAAGTCCTTCTTCATTTTAAACAAAATAGCTAAGTGGCATAAACTACAATAGGTTGACAAAATACACAGTGCTAATTTTGATCTTCCATACTCTGTTTTGCATTTAAAGACTCTTGGCACTCATATTTTGTTCATAATTTTGACCTCCTTTGAAGTTGTTAAACAATAAAAATGGTGTAAGGTGGGGAAAAATGTCTGCCCAGAGGTTGTCACTACTGTTACAATATCATGTAAAATAATTGAGCACACAGTAGATGTCTTAACACCTTTACACTAGTGTGTGTCTTTGCTGAGAGTTAGACAGTAAAATTGAGGATGAATGGTTATATGGTTATATATGGTTAACTTGTCCTGTCATCCAATTTATCTATTAACAATCCGGTATTAATTGATACCTGTGTGTCGGACCATACAGCAGTAATTTTCAACCTAGCTCTGCCTCATTCCTCAAACAACCTAGTCTTCCTATATGCTATTCTTGCTACATTAAGTCACAAACCATGAATAGATTCTCAGAGGCCCTTATAACTGCCCCAAGTACTACGACAATGGAGATGCATCCTGCTCACCTCAACACGGAGGGATTTTGGTCCCTATATAATACCACCTCATCTTTTACTCTGAATAATGTAGCCCCACTCAAGGAGAAAAAAAAACCCAAGCTCAAGACTGTACCTTGGCTCAAGGCTCAATAGCATCACCAAAACCCTGAGGAGGGAGTGCAGGACAGCTGAACACAAAGTACCCTCAAAATTCTGAAAAACAACTTGAACACATAGCAAGAAACAGTAAAGGCTGAAAGAGCAAAATACTTTACCAACCTAATTTCCAACAACTCTCCCAAAATTCCAAGGTCTTGTTCTATACCATCAATCAATTATTACACCAAATCCGATGCTTCCATTACAAAATGTGAAGAATTTAAAAACATTTTCATAAACAAAGTCGAGAACATCAGGATCAACATTGCCCCCTCTGCCCACAATCTAGCTGTACTACAGCTCTGTTCATCCAACGTGGACTGTTTTAGCCTAATCACATTGCCCACCATTAGAAAGATTGTGTTTGCCATGAAGTTGACAATATGCCCCCTTGACATTATCCCTAATCCCCTCCTGCAGGATGTTTTCAATGCAGCAGGTCGTAGCATACTCTATCATTAACATTTCCTTAGCCACTGGGACAGCCCATCCTGAAAAACTCAATCTAAACCTCTCTACACCCAAAAATTATAGACCTGTTTCTAAACAGCCATACCTGTCAAAGGTCCTTGAAAAAGTTGTTCTTAGCCAATTGTTCCCCTACCTACATCAAAACAACATATCTGAAAAATTCCTGTCAGGTTATAAGGTCCATCACAGCACAGAGTTGGGCTTACAATGACCTGCTCCTTGACACTGACTCAGGAAGCTCTACCAATCTAATTCTCCTTGACCTTAGAGCAGCGTTCAATATAGTGGATCACACTATTTTTATAGATCACCTCCAGCAGAGGGTCGGTGTTGATGGCATGGCCCTGAAATGCTATAAATCTTATTTCAGTGATAGGACTTTCTCGGTCAACATGGGCAATTTTTCATCTCCGTCTGCTATCCTTTCCTGCGGGGTCCTACAAAGATCTATTCTAGGCCCCATTCTCTTCTCCTTATTCACCTTTCCCCTCTGCCATATCATCCAAAAACACAGCATCTCCTTCCACTGCTATACTGATGATACTCAGCTCTATCTCCCCTTGAACCACAATGATCAAGAAAAGATAACCAGCCTCATCAACTATCTGGAGGACATAAAGTGCTGGATGACACAAAACTTCCTGCCCCTAAACGAAGCCAAATCTGAGATCATCCTATTTGGTCCCATCCCAACTCCACCAAAATTGTTGCCAATACCCTTCATTAAACCATGTGTCAAATCTCTTGGTGTGATATTCAATTTCACCTTCAAGTTTGACAAACAAGTCAATGCAGTAGTCAAAGCGAGCTTTTTACAGATCTGCACTATTGCCAAAATCAAATCATTCCTGTCACTGAAATATCTCGAGAAAGTTATCCACGCCCTCATTTTCTCCCATTTAGACTCCTCACTACATGTGGGAACTAGTCAGTCATCATTATCCTGTCTGCAACTGGTCCAGAATGCTGCAGCAAGGTTCCTGACAAGAGCCAAGAAAAGGGACCGTATCGCCTCTATTCTCACCTCCCTTCACTGGATGCCATTACGGCTCAGAATAGATTTTAAAGTTCTCCAGCCTTTAATGGACTAGCACCCTCCTACATCACTGATCTCCCAATGCCCTATTCCACTTTAAGACCCCTTATATCAGCCAATTTAGGGTGCTCGAATCGCAAACTCAGGGGAGATTGCGCCTTCATGATTGCAGCCCCCAAACTGTGGAACAATATTCCTCGCTCCATCAAATCAGCCCCTTCCTTTAACTCTTTTAAATCCAGGCTGAAGTTGTATTTTACTCGAAAGTGTTTTGAAGTGATTGTCACCATGTTCACCATGTTGTATGTACAATTCTAAACCTCAGGTACCCATTTTATACTGCACTTTAAATAGCTGCTTAAGTTAAGATGTAATTTATGATCCGAAGAGTACTTTAGTTAACGTGAGTGATTTTAAATGTGCTATATAAATAAACTAGACTAAACCTTTGCTCTTGAGATTTTAAAGCTGTTTACTGGCCTAAGGTACAGTACAGTCAAGAATAACTAACTTTCTTGTATGTTTGTGCCTCCCTAACTTTTGCAATCCTTTTTCAATTCAGATTTAGTGAGATTTTTCTACTCTGATTCCGGTCATAATGCATGCTGATATTGATCATTTACAAAATAGAATGGTACTCTCTACTTTGCTGCCGAACTAGCGATAAGATGAAGCAATTATATGCAATGCAGTATTGAAAAGTATTTACCTGACAGTTCTGGAGGATTAAACCACACTTTGTCAAGCTCTTTGCTGTTGGCTTAGTAAATACATTCAGTGAGTATTTGAACACTAAAATTACAGGGAGATCCCACAATCAGCCTTTGCTAATATAGGCAAATTCAACATATCGATAATAGAGATGGCTGGAAAGGTGGCAGGAAGGAACACCAATGGTTGATGGAAATAAAAAAAACGATTGGAAATGATGAGCCAATCAGGGAGATTGAATATTTCTGCCATTCCCTGCTTTTCTTTCAGAGACTTCCAGCATTTGCTTCTCTTTTGAATAGCGAGCTGTTGTTTCTCAGAATTTAAAAAAAATAATCAAACCTATGCACACAGTTTCTTTCCTCATTTCTAAGTGCTTCACAACAGTACTACAAATGCCTAATACTGATCTCAAATCAGTGCTGAGGTCTTCTGAACATTGGAGGACCTGGAATGATAATGCTCCATTCAACTTCAGGCAGCTGACAGATTCCAATTGAAGTCAAAAAACTTGTAATGAGTATTGGAATTTGATGTTATTCTTCAATATGTAAGAAATATTTATTTTTTCCCACAGTCTCTACACATCCCAATGTGAAATGCAGTCAATGAAGTACTTCAAAACCTGCTCTAGCCTAAGATGAACACCCAAAGGTACAAGAACATCTTGTATCCCTCTGCCATCGGATTTGTGAATAGACAATGAACCAGAGACACTTCCTCACTTTCTCTTCTTTTGAACAAATTTATTTATTTTAAAAAATTGTAATTTATAGCAATATTTCTACCTATAATGTAGAATTTTGTAATATCTTCGAGAATAAATCTGATTCTGAGAAAGTGGACTTTGAGCAATTTCCTACTCATTGTCCAAATAAATGAAGACATTTTAAGGATCAAAATTACCAAATCACTGCATTTAAAATAAACATTATATTGTGGGGACTAAGGATGCTTAATATAAATTACGAACTGCTTCTTATTCTTCATTATTCTAAGATATTAGGTTTTGTTATATAGTAGGATAATGTGAACTATTTTGTAACCAAGTAAGGATCACCTTTCTCATGGTAGTAACTGTAGTGTGTGTGTGTGTGTGTGTGTGTGTGTGTGTGTGTGTGTGTGTGTGTGTGTGTGTGTGTGTGTGTGTGTGTGTGTGTGTGTGTGTGTGTGTGTGTGTGTGAGTGAGAGAGAGAGACAGAGAGAGACAGAGAGAGACAGAGAGAACAGTTTCCTGAGATGGTGTAAGGTATTAGTAAGTAAAGTCTCTTCTGTTATCTGAATCTTGCATCGCTAAGTTATTTAAGAAGCCTCCCAAGTATCACAGAGACATAACATGGTGGCAGTGGTATAAGGGAACAAGAATAAAGCCATACAATTTATTGAAAGTGACATGAAATACAAAGGGGAAGAACAAAGAAAACATTACTGAAAAACATGGCTGGAGCAACAGCAATTCACCCAGTGATGGGCTGGGAGGCTGAAGACATTGTTAAATTGTTTAAAAAGTTTCAGCAGAAGTGCAATTAAGCATTCAAAAGCAATTTTAAAAATGCAACAGTAGAGGAGAAAGTCAGTTATATACTTCTCTGGACAGGGAAGCAAGGCCTTCACTTGTTTAATAGCTGTGAGCTTTCAGAGGTGGAGAAAAATGATCCAGGGCAGATATTTGCAAATTTTGCTTCTCACCTTGAACCCCCATCTAATCATAGAATTAAATACTATGAATTTCAAGGCTTAATGCAAGAGGCTGATGAGATTGTTGATAATGTCCTCATTAGACTAAAAATTATTGCTGCAAAATGCAGATTTAAAGATATAGAGGAAAGATTAGTTGATCAACTAATATGCGGGAGTGCACATCCCAAAGTGCAAAATTCTCTTATAGGGAAGGATAGCTTGAAGCTGTTTGACGCTATAGACACAGCCAGAGCTTTCAAAGCCACGAGGACTCAAATGAAATCCCTATCTATGCAGACCCACTCAAAGCAAAGAAAAGGAAGGGTTGATGCTATAAAGAACACAATCAAAAAAGAGCAAACCTCCAAGACCTGCAGGAAATGCAGCAGATAACACCCCTTCAATAACCAAAACAAATACCCTGCACACAGTTCTGAATATAGAGCCTGTAGTAAAGCAAACTACTTGGCAAAAATGTGCAAGTCTGGTATGAATAAAACAGTGATACCAGTGAAGAAAGAAGACAAGAAGAAGATCCACCACATAAAAAAAAATAATAATGAGGACTCCATCACCAAGATACTGGAGATAGAATCCATACACCTTCACGAGTTGTCGAGTGAGATGAAAGAAGGAGTGAGTTGCACACAAGGATCTAAATACAGAGGACAATCCAGAACAATCCAGAATATTTAACCTAAAGGTGAAGTTGGATACTGGATCACAGAGCAACGACTTTCCACTCAGACTCTACTGCCAGATATTCCCAGAGAACATTATAAAAGGGTATCCAAAAGATGGTGCATTGGAAACAGCAAATTACACAAACTATGATTAAGCAACTAGGGAGAACTAAGGTCAATGGCTGTCATAAGGGAAAGATCATCCTCTGTATGTTCTATGTGGTAGACACAGATGGATTAGCAATTCTAGTTCTGGCTAGTTTCTGGGAGTTGCAGTTGATCTCTATCAATTATGATCCAGATGAAGAAGATATCCAAAAGCATCAACAGAAACATACATCAAAAAGAGGAAATCTTTTCCACAGAAGTACCATGGCACACAGTGGGAGTAGACTTGTTCACCGAGAATCAAGAGTGGTATTTAATAGTAGCCTGTTACTACTCTAAGTTTCCATTAGTCAAAACGGTGAAAAACCTGAGAGCATCAACTATCACCTCAGAAATGAGAGTACTCCTTGCTGAACAAGGAATACCTGAGCAACTAATATGTGACAATGGAACACGGTTCACGTTGCAAGAATTCAGAAAGATGGCTACAGACTATGGGTTTGTTATCACTAACCCAAAGGTCATGGGTTAATTGAAAGACAAGTGCAAACTGTGAAACACATACTAGTTAAGTGTCACGGGACAAAAGAAGACCCAGACTTAGCTCTTCTATCATTACGAGCAACACCCTTAAGGGCTGATATGAAGTCCCCAGCAGAACTTCTAAATAGCAGGAGATCTAAAACAACTCTGCCAAGCAAACTACACCCTCCAAAAGTCCAGGAGGAAACCAGAAAAATACTGGCTGAAATGCAAGAAGGACACCAACATTACAACAAACATGCACAAACATTGCCAGAACTCTTCAGAGGGTAGCATGTGCATATTCAAGAGCCGATATTGGAAACATGGACCCCAGAAAAGGTCATGAGAGAAGCTGAGACACCAAGATCGTACATTGTCGAGACAGTCTCTGGCAATCAGCTGAAGAGGAACAGAATTCACATCAGGCTGACAAAAGATATGATGAAGCAGAAAGCTTTAATACCAGCAAAGCCTGCAACACCAATATCAAATGAGGTATCAAGTGAAGAGACCAAAACTACTAATACCTAAACATCAATACAGCAGTTGTCAGGTGAAGCACAACAAGCTAGATCACCTACATGTGTACCAGCAGCACAGAGCCCAACGGTTGTAGCCAAATCCACAAGATGGCAAAGCAACATACTGCCGCCAGGGCGATATCGATAAGAACTATTTTAAAATAGCTGTAAATAACGACAGCCACAAACTCAATGCTTTACTAATTAAATTTGACAAGCATTACCATGAAGCATTCAGTATAAATCAGTTCCCCACATCATTGCATACACATAATGGTGTCATATCCAACACTCTTCCCCCTCCTGTGGGTGTGTGGTCATTTGGATATACAGAGAGGGTATTGGTCGGGCACTTTGTTGTTGTAAAGGAGCTCTAGGCATGATCTATTCTGGTTCATCAGTCAGGATATAACTGGGCAGTGGAGAAAATGATATTGGCCGTCTCTTCAGAGTTGGGATGTGAAGATCCAGTGGGCTGCTCGCCTGGGCCCTGGTTCCAGGTGCCCTCTTGAAGGTATCTCCTCAATCGGGTGGTCTTGGCCCTTCTCCGTGTCCATCGACATGTGGTGGAAGTGCTTCTACTGGTAGCTGGGTCATCCTTTCCGACTTTGGGTGTCATTGCATCATCCACTGGTCTTCGATCGATGTATCTTTTCCATATCATGTTCCCCACTAGGATGTGACACAAGTATGGGCTGAAATTTTTCAGGACTACTCCCCACATCCATGGAGCTTTCTAGACGTGGTAGTCTTGCACCAACAATGGTTCCCCCTCTTCAATCGATATTGGGTCTCTCTTAGCAGAAGTTGTCTGTTGCAGTCTGAGACTGATACTTGGATGTATTGGCGACAGTCTGGTCCTTAGATTTCGCCTGAACATAAGCTCTGCCAGTGTTCTTTTGGTGGTTGAGTGTGGTGTGTTCCAGTAATTCAGCAGGAAATTTGTGATTTTAAGGGACAGTGATGAGTCTGAATTTCGTCTCATTTTCTTGGCTTTCTTGAAAGTTTGTATGAAACGTTCTGCTTTTCCATTTTTACTGGGATGGTCTGGTGCAGACAGTATGTGGCGAATGTTATTGTTGTACATGAAAGCCTTAAATTCTGCTGATACCAATTGAAGGCCGTTGTCGGAGACGAGTTCAATGGGTAATCCATATGATGTGAAAAATCATCTAAGTTTTCCAATGGTTTGACCCGCGGTCATTTTTTTCACGTGGATTACAATCGGCCATTTCGAGTGCATATCGACTACTATCTGGAAATTTTTTTCCATGAATTCGGGTGCCCCATAGTCGGCATCCTTCTTTGATGGACAGTTCACCATGTCTGATGTAATAGGGTTTCATTTTGTCAGACAATTCCTGATCTTCTGGCCAGCCATTGTTTGTGAAATAGAATACTCTGGTATTATATCTTTCTGGGATTCCTTACTGATCTCCTTTGCTGTTATCAGAAGTTAATTCAGGTGGCTTTGATTTATTTCTGTTGCTTCTGATGTCCACTTACAATTGTTTCGTTCTGCTCTGTATCTGGGAGTGGTAAGCAGGAGAAGGCATCTGTGAGGTTATTCTGTATTGCTGGTTTGGGTTTTAAATCAAAATCATATGTTGCCAATAGCATCGCCCACCTTTGAATTTGGGCTGCCACCAGCATCGGTATTCCGTTTTTTGATCCCAATATTAGACTCAGTGGTCTGTTATCTGCCACCAATATAAACTTATGTCTGTACAGGTATTGGTGAAATCTTTTTATCCCGAAGATGATGGCTAGTCCTTCTCTTTCCAATTGAGCATAGTTCTGTTCACAAGCAGTCAGTGATTGGGAGACGTATGCCATGAATATCCTCCCTTTTCAGTTTTCTGTGACAGTACAGCATGGGCGACATGTCTACTGCCAGTGTTAGATCTTTGTCTGGATTGTAATGAATTAAGATATGGTTATTGCTTGTTTAAATTTGTTTTTAGTTCATCAACAGCTCATCTGGTTTCTGTGTTCCAGTACCATTTCTGATCCTTCTTAAGTAGTTCATTCAGGGGATTACATATTGGAATGGTTTACTAGACCCAGAAATGATTGTACTTTTGTTCTTTTGGTTGGGTAGGGAGCATCCCATTCAGCTCTGTACACTTGTTGTTCATTTGTACCCCTTCCTTATTGATGGTGAAACCTTAATAGATCACCAATGGTGGCATGAACACACATTTGTCTTTCTGAGGTCAGATGTTGGTCTGTTGTAGTTGGGTCAGAATGATATCAGCCTACACTGAGTCCTTGCAGTAACTTGTCCATAATTGCTTGGAATATGGCTGGCGCTGCTGATGTTCCATACGGCATATGGGTATATGTAAATAATCCCAAATGTGTGTTCATGGTTACATATTTCTGGGAGCTGTAGTCTAACTCCACCTATTGGTAGGCCTGTGACGAGTCCAGTTTAGTGAACGTTTGACCTCTAGTTAATGTATGGAATAGTTTTTCGGCCTATGGAATGGGGTGTTTCAGAATTTGTAGTGCTTGATTGATGGTCATCTTGTAATCACCACAGATACGTACTTCTCCATTTGCCTTGCGTATTGGTACAATTGGAGTTCCCCAATTGGTGTACTGGATATTTTCTAATATCCCTTCTTTCTGTGGTCTATTATGTTCCGATTCAATTTTTTCCTTTATTGCGAAAGGTTCGGTCGGCTCTGGGTTTGAAAAATTTGGGTTCTGCTTCGGATTTCACGTGTAGCTTGGCTCGTACACCAGAATTTTTTTCCAAAACATTTTTGAACACTGTGACGTAACATTTTAAAATTGGAGACAGTTTGGGGTCTGTGGTTCGCTGCAGATCTTCATCCCACTTTACTTTGTTCTTTTGGCTGATTATCTTAAATTTCTTGCCAATCCAGCTGAAGTTGCTTAACTAATTGCGACCGTGCAATGCTGGCCCCTCGCTGTACACGATATATAGAGAGACAACTGGTTAGATTGATCCTTGTACTTAACATGTACCTTGCACTTTCCAAAAACTTGTATTTCCTCCCCATAACAGTTTTTAAGATGGTGTCCATTTGAGGCTTCTTTGTCTGAACTAGCAGATGCTCCTTCATTGTTCTGGACATTAGAGAAACCTTTGCTCCTATATCTAATTCCATCAGTATTGGTTTGTTGTTAATGTAGACATGGATGTAAAAATTCGGCCCTTTGTGGTCCAGTCCACGGATGTGGATTACTTGTATAACATGTTTACTTCCGTTTGGTTCCATTTCTGATTCATTGGTATCCAAGTTTTGAGTGTCTGGGCTTTCTCCTGTCTCCTGTGCAAATTGTATTTTTCTGGAGCCTGGCTGGTAATCTTTCTTTAGTTTAATCACTGGGCATCTTGCTTTGATGTGCCCCTTCTCAATGCATCTGTGGCATTTGGCTTTTTTGAAATAGCAATTATTGGGATTGTGATTCGTCTTCCCACAGCGAAAACATTTTTGGAGAGCAAGTTCCCACTGGGAAGAATCTTGGTGCCAAGATTTATTGATAGCCAAGTCTCTCCGGCAGACATCTGTGTTGTTTGCCACTGTCTCGGCGGCAGTAGCAATGTCTAACGTCAGTTCAAGTGTCAGATTTCATGTTGTAATTAGTTTTTCCTCAGGTAGTTTGTTCAAATAACCAATTAACCAATTAAGATTGATCTCTTAACTCACTGTCTCTGAATTGTCCAAATGCATAGAATCTAGACAGTTTACATAACGCAGCAATGAAATTTGGGACAGACTCTCCGTGCTGTTATTTACGTCGATAAAATTTATGTCTTTTTGTCATTTCTGGAGGTTGGGAATTAAGGTGTTGACAGATTTCAGCATATGTTTTCTTTGAAGGCATGCGTGGATTAGTTAGCAATCTTAAGAGCTCATAGGTGCCTCCTCCCATTAAAAACAATGCCTGTTTTTTTTATCCAATAGAGGATTTTCAGTAATATCATGTACAATATAGCGATGATAATCACTATATTCTATATACGCTTCCCAATTGTCTTTGTCTTTATTGAATTTGTCGAAGTGTGCTGCAGAAACTGCTGCTGTCATCTCTTGGGATTCCCAACGTTTTGTGGTAGTTAGTTTATAAATCTGTAATGGTTGAGTGAGTTCTTGAATTTTTATCACCAGTGTTATGTTGAGCCCCCCTCCCCATTGTAAATAACAACAGCCACAATGTCGGTGCAGACTAACTCAATGCTTTACTAATTACATACGACAAGCATTACTACGAAGCGTTCAGTATAAATCTGTTCCCCACATCATTGCGTACACGCAATGGTGTCAGAGCCAACAAAATTAGTGTACAAGTACAGTTACTTAAGTTGCACTGGAAAGAAAGTGATAAAGAACATTAAATTTTTCTTTATCTTGAGAAGGAGGAATGTTATATAGTAGGATAATGTGAACTATTTTGTAACTACGTAAGAATACACCCTTCTCACTGTAGAAACTGTAGTGTATCACTGTGGGGTGTATATATGAGGAACAGTTGACTGAAATGGTGGAAGACATCAGTAAGTAAAATCTCTTCTGTTCTTTGAATCTTGCATCTCTAAGTTATTTAATAATCCTTCCATCAACACAGAGACATAACAGGTTTCAACATAAAGACTCATTTCAGTTCATTGAGTGTTAACTTAGCCTATAATCTTTGCAATTCTAATGAACCACTGAAAATCTATTCTCCCCACCATTCCAATCCCCTAAATTCTTCCACTCACCTACACATGCGGGCAAATTGTGGTGGCCAATTAAAGTACCAACCCCATATCTTTGGGATATGAGAAGAAACCCACACTGTCACAGGGAGATATAAAACTTCCATGCAGATGTTGTGGAAGGACAGAAATGATGGGAGGAAGAAGCTGATTGGAGGAAGAAGCTGATTGGAGCAAGAAGCTGATTGGAGCAAGAAGCTGATCGGACCAAGAGGTCAGGTGATTGGTAGAGCAGCAGCAGTTAGAATTTAAAATGGGATGAGGCAGCAGATAGAAATGGATTGGAGGAAGAAGATTTGCTATAAAAAGTGAGCAACTGTGGAGTGCTCATTGAGGGAATGGTTATTGTCAGAGGCTTTAGTGAGAATAGATAAGAGGTGAAGGATAGTAAGAGTTGAAGTAAGAAATGGCCCCCGTTTCAAGAAAGAAGAAGGTAGCCACATGTGAGGGTAGGTTTTAGATATTATCTATTTTGTTCCCCTTGTCATATACAGTGGGAATGGCAGCCAAGGCAGGGGAATACTCCTCCTGTAGAATGTGAGTCATCAGGGAAGCCAGCAGTATTCCTGATGACTTCATCTGTGAGAAGTGCATCCAGCTGCAGCTCCAAACAAGTTGAGTTAAGGAATTAGATCTGGAGTTGTATGAACTCTGGATTATTTTTGAGGCAGAGGGATCATAAATAAGAGTTACAGGGACATTTTCACATGCAGGAGGAGGGTAGATGGGTGACAGTCAGAAAAGGGAAAGGGAACAGGAAAGCAGTGCAGGGCACCCCTGTGGGTGTTTCCCTCAATAATAAGTATACCATGTTGCATACTGTTAGGGGGTTGACCTACCAGGGACAAACCATGGTGTTCTGGTCTCTAGCACAGAGTCTCATCCTGTGGCTAGGAAGAGAGAAGAGGCAAGCTGTAGTGATAGAGGATCCCATAGTTGGAATGAGATTGAGTGCTATAATGCCTCCTTAGTGCCAGGGTCTGAGATATCTCAGAACATGTTTAAGGCATTCTCATGAGGGAGGGGGAGCTGCTAGATGTTGTGATCCATATAGGGACCAATGACAAGGGAGAGGAAAAGTAAGCAAGTCCTGCAAGGAGAGTTCAGGATTTAGGTGCTAGGTTGAAAGATAGGACCTCTAGGGTTGTGAACTCAGAATTTCTATCTGTGCCAGTGATGTTAGTAATAGGAGGATAATGCACCATAACACATGGCTAAAGACATAGTGCTGGAAGGAGGACTTCAGGTTTTTAGATCATTGGGCTTTCTTCCAGGGAAGATTGTGAAAAATGAATACACTGTTAGAAGTCAATAGGTTGGGTGTGGTGGAAATTTTTAATTGCATCTATTTTAATGCAAGGGGTACCATATTGTAAGAAAGGCAGACAATCTTAGAGTGTGGATTGGCATATAGAATTATGATATTGTGGGGATTAGTGAAACTTGGTTGCAGGAGGGAAAGGACTGGCAACTCAATGTTGTGTTAGATGTGATAGAACTGGGTGGACGGTGGATTTCTTGTTCATCATGGAAAATATCATGGCTGTGCTCAGGCAGGACAGACAGGGTCTGTCTACAGAGCCAAATGGTTGAAGCTGAGGAATGGGAAAGGTATGAGCACACTCATGGGGTTGTATTATAGTCTGCTTAATAGTCAACAAGAATTGGAGGAGCAAATTTGTTGAGAGACAGCAGACAGCTACAGGAAACATAAAGTTGTGATAGTAGGAGATTTTAACTTTCCACATTGACTGGGATTCCCATACTGTAAAAGGGCTGGATGGCTCTGAGTTTGTCAAATGTGTTCAGGAAAGTTTTCTAAACCAATATCTAAAAGTACCAAATGGAGAGAATGCAATACTGGATCTTCTTTTGGGGAATGAGACCGGACAAGTGACAGAAGTATTTGTAGGGGAACATTTTGAATCCAATGATACTGCCATCAGTTTCAAATTAATTATGGAATGTAATGGAGAGGCAGTGTCCACCACCTGGTGGTGCTGCTGTGCTCCAGTTCAGATCACACACTGCTTGCCAATCAAGGTCAAAGACACACCCAAGCCTTCATGGTGACCCTTACGATTGGCACAACTAAAACATCAGATGCTGCAATCCAGGCAGCCCACCCAGACTCAACCCTGACCTTCATACAATTGGCCCAGGTGAATCACCTCAGCTGACCCCTGCTGAGCCCGTGCACTTGGCTTCAAGCCATTGGCCACAGCAGCCAATGGGGCTCAGATTGCCCCCCCACCCCACCCCCAGTACTGCCTGCAGAACTATAAAGGACCATGTGCCTTTTTGTTCTGCCTCTTTGGACCTCAACTTTGGTCTGGTTCTTAACATGTGGGACCTGCATGAACCTGAACAACATGGAGAATGATAGGTCTGGGCCTATCATTCTAAATTGAAAAAAAGTTAATTTTGAGCAAATGAGAAAAAGGATCGAGAATGTGTGGATAGGGATAATCAGGGAAAGATGTGTGAGGTAAGTGAAGGACCTTCAAAGGTGTAATTTTCAGAATAGTTTGTTCCTGTCAAGATTAAAGGTAAGGATAACAGACATATGAAACCATGGTTTTCGAGGATATTGGGGCTCTATTTCGGAAGAAGAGAAATGTACATGAAGCAAGTGAGGTATTTGAGAAGTATATAAAAATGCAACAAAAACTTCAAGAAAGAAATAATGAAGGCTAAAAATAACATGATGTTGCTTTGGAACATTTTGTGAAAGAAAATCCTAAGGGCTTCTACAGGTATATTAAGAGAAAAAGGATAGTAAGGGGTTGGGGTGGGGGTGGGGGAATCTTCTGAAGATCAATTGTTGGCTTTGTATGGAGCCAAAGAGAAGGTGGAGATTTTGAATTTTTTTTCATCAGTATTCATTTAGAAAACAGGCAATGCTGTGGGAATTGAGGAAAGTTACCACTGAGGTCATGGAACATATTCAGATAAGAGAGAAGGAGGTGCTCACTGCCTTAAAGAAAATAAGGGTGTATAAATTCCCAGACCTGACAAGATATTCCCTTGGACCTTGAGGTAAGCTAGTGTAGAAATTTCAGGGGCTCTGGCAGAAATACTTAAAATGTCCTTCACCATGCGTGTGGTGCTGGATAATTGGAAGTTAGCTTGTGTTCTGTTTTTTTTTAAAAAGGCTCTAAAAGCAACCTTGACAATTAAAGGCCAGTGAGATTGACATCATCTGTAGGTAAATTATTAGGTGTTCTGTGAGATCAGATATACAATTATTTGGATATCTAGAAACTGATTAGGGATAGCTTTGTGGTATGGTAGGTCATGTTTAAGCAATCCTGTAGAGTTTTTCAAGGAGGTTATCAGGAAAGATGAAGGTAATGCCGTGCATATTGTTTACATGGACTTTAGTAAGATCTTCGACAAGGTCCCACATGGGAGGTAATCAGGAAGGTTCAGATGCGAGATATTCATGGTAAAGTAGTGAACTGGATTTGACAATGGCTGGACAGGAGATGGCAGAGAATATTAGTGGATGGTTGCTTCTCAGTTTGAAGGCCGATAACTAAAGGTATCCCTCAAGGATCGGTGCTGGGATCATTGTTGTGTGTAATCCATATCTCTAAATAAATTAACTAATCGGTGGTTAAATATACATTGAGGATATGGATACAATTTAGAAAACATTTTGGTTCAATTAGATTTTCTCTTTCTGGTCCTTTTTTCTAATTATTTATTTAAACCTTTCATGGTTGATGTAATTTTCAAAGAATGGTATAGATTGGGTTTTAAATATTTTGGATTTATTTGATGAGGGAAACCTCTCTTCCTTTGAACAATTTTCAGTGAAATATGGTCTACTGAAGTCTTTTTTTGTTCTCTACAAATTAAATTTTTTACAATGTTCATTACATACATTACCTAAGAGGACTGATAAGAAATTAATTAATTAATCTATAATGGTTGAATATCTAACATTTATGATATGTTGGGAATAAGGGAGGCTCCTTCACATAAAATTAAAGTAGTCTGAGAATAGAACCTGCAGAATTTAATTCCTGAAGAAACTTGGAATGTAATTTTCAAATTGATTAATATCTTTGTGCCCACCACTCTCTCCTACAATTTAAAGTAGTCCATAGGACACACATGTCCAAAGGCAAAGTATCTAGTTTTTTTTTTGTTTGGATGCATCTCCTCATTGAGAAATGCAGCAATGGAGATGTTTCATTAATTCTTCTGTTTTGGACATGTCAGAGTCTTGAAAAATGTTGAAAAATGTTGGATCAAAGTATTTCAAACTCTCTCTGCACTTTTTAAGAGTTAATTAAAACCAAATCCCTTAACTGCTTTATTTGGTATTGCTGGAGAGAGTGACATAACATTAACAACAACAACAGCATTAGCTTTTATTTCTGTTATGGCTCAACTGGTGGTGTTGCTCAGAGTGAGGTATGTTACCCTGCCTATTCATGCTCCATGGCTAAATGATGTAATGTTTAAATTTAGATTAGATGCTCAATTTCTAATTTGAATGTAAATTTTCAAACCCTGTGGGGACCCTTTTGAATTACTTTTATAATCTTTGATTTCTTATGAAGGTAGAAATTTTGTCTAATTAGCTAATTTATCACTAAGAATTATTAATTTTTGTCATACAGATTCTTTCTTGGTAGTGGGTTTAGATTTTCCTTTTTATAATAAAAGAATATATCAATATAATCTGTTTAATCAAAATGTGGAGTACCTTGGATGAAATTATGATTTAAGTGTAATGTATCTTTTTGAATTTTCTATCCATAAGTACTCTATTTTTTTTGGATGTGATGTTTCAATGTTAATAAAAATATTGAAAAAGAAAAGAATGATCTGGATGATAATATGGTAAATTGGATCAGCAAGTTTGCAGACCACAAAAATTGGAGGTGTTGTGGAGTGTGAATTTTTTCAAAGTTTACAGAAGAAACTGGACTAGCTGGGGAAAAATGGGATGAAAAATGGCATATGAAATTTAATGTAGACAAGTGAGAGGTGTTGCATTTTGGAACAACAAACAAGAAGGTGCATATACGATGATTGGTTGGCCACTGAGGTGTGTGGTGGAACAGAGAGACCGAGGAATACAGATACATAATTTCCTGAAAGTGCCATCATAAGTAGATAAGGTTGTAAAGGGAGCTTTTGGCATATTAGCATTCACAAATCAAAGTATTGAGTATAGAAGTTGGGATATATGATAAAGTTGTATGAGACATTTGTGAGGCCATATTTGGAGTATTGTGTACAGTTTTGGTCACCCAACTACAGGAAAGATATCACTAAGATAGAGAGCAGAGAAAGTTGACCAGGGTGTTGCCCAGACTTCAGGAACTGATTTACAGGGAAATGTTGAACAAGATAGGAATTGATTCCCTGGAGCATGGAAGAATGGGGGGAGATTTGATTGAGGTATTTAAAATTTATAGAGGAAAGATATATAAGCTTTTTCCACTGATGGCAGGTGAGATACAAAGCAAAGGACATGGATTAAGGGTAAAAGGGGAAAGGTTTAGCCAGAAACATAAAGGGAGAATTTCTCCACATAGAATGGGGGAAATGTAGAACAAGCTGCCAGCTGATGTGGTGAATGCAGGCTCAATTTTAAAGTTTAAGAAGAATTTGGACAGGTATGGACGGCTATGGACTGGGTGCAGGACAGTGGGACAAGGCAAAAAAAGGATCAGCACAGACTAGAAGGGGTGAAGGGGCTTGTTTCTGTGCTGTTGTGTCCTATTGTTCTAACTCGTGACTCTGGAGTTACTCTCTTGTCATGCCTCTCCAAAGAGCCAGCTTGTGCAGTGTTCAGCAGGAGGTATTTTTAATATGCCGTTGAAATGATCTACCCAGCAGATCTGACATGTGGATTCCTCTCTGGAGACAGAAAATGAGTAAACATTTGATCAGGGCTGAGAGTAGAATCACAGTGCTATACAGTATGGAACACAATCTTTGGATCAACTCATCCATGCCACCCAAGAGGGAATTCTGGTCTACTCCATATTCACCTGGAGTTGGTCCATGTCCTTTGAAGACTTTCCAATCTATATAACTGTCCAAATGTCTTGAAGATTTTGTTTCAACCTGCTAGTTTGCAACAACAGATAATGTATAAGAATTGTGGTGGGGCAACTGCATGGAGTGAATTTGTAGTTGTGCGCTCCTGTTAACCCTTACTATTTCCACTATTAAACCCAACTTTTTTTTAAAGTTTGACTGATTTAATAGATTCTTAGTATTACTTCCACTAAGAAATTGTCAAGAGCGAAACTTAAGATTCTAAAGAGGACTGTAGAACTTGAAGAGGAAGAAGAAATGGGACTCCAGTCTGAACTGGAGTCATGGCTAATTCATAAAGTGGGAATGCGGAGCAATACAAAGACCTCATGGCAAAAGTATTGAAGCATCTAGAACAAATGTTGGTTGGAAATGAGAACGGCTTTCTTAAAAGTTTGTATAAAATTCCAATTTTTGAAGAGTTCATGGCACATTTGGAATCTACATTGGAAGGAAAGAGATGATCATAATGAACAAAAAGATGAAAAGACTGGAAGGAAGATGGGAAGAAACAACAAAGTAAGAATAAGTTAATACCACATGTGACTTGGAGAGCAGAAATAGATGTAACAACATTTATATCTTGGGGCTAAAAGAAGGAACTAAGAAAGGGTCACCTATGCAATTTTTTTCCCCGCTACTTCCAAGCTACTCGACCTCGAACATAGGGCCCCATATCCTAAGATGCCCTCGGGAGATCACCTGAGAATAGTGATTATTCGACTGCATTATTTTCAGAAGAAACAGAAGATTATCTTCAAAGCTCAAAGAAAGTTTTATTGTACTTAGACCAAAACATTCAACTTGCTGAGGATTACTGTCTAGAAGTTGTGAGGAATAAATATTATAACGTAATGGCAGAACTTTATGAGCAGGATTTTAAACCATCTTTGCTGTATCTGGCATGACTGAAGATTCTCTTGAAAGAATTGTGGTGGGGTAGTAGGGAGGAAGACAGGGAAGAACAGAAGGGAAGTTCAGTGCCAAAGATTTGTGATTTGCTGAGTGTTGGAGTGATGGTGCAAGGGAAGAGATAATTATGGGAACTTTGAAATAAAAAAAGTTCTCAAAGGATGAATAAATGGCCACATCAGAGCCACTGTGACTAGCTGAAGTCCAAGAAAATGGAAGCAGTCGAACTTAGTGTTGTGTGGGGGGGGCGTGGCAAGATGGCGTAAGGAACAGACGTGCCTTCCAGTCCTCTCCTGACTCTTTGTTATTGTTTTGTCTATAAGTGCCCGTTAAAACTTTTTAAAAGCCTAGAAATAGTTAGAGGTTTTGAATCAGTTTCTAATGGTACAACTGCTGAAAAGTATATATAAAAAAAGGCAACAGATCGTTAAGAAACTGCATTTCCCGAGGTTATCTGAGCCTACCTGTATACAAGAAGCCAGGACTCAGCGTGGAATGGATCCAGGAAGAGAGGTACAAGATTCGGCAACGGAGCTCCGCTCTTCATCGGTAGGGCTCTTTAAAGATGGCGCCCGGCAGCCCTTGGAACAAAGTGCTAGCCAGGCGCGTGCGTGTGAATCAACGCCCGCTGTGAGTGCTGTCAGTGAGTCCTTGACAGTTAGAACAGCTGGGACACTGCCAGCTGAAGACCCGACTTTGAAAAGACATTCACCGATTGATGTAGCGGTGGCGCTGCGAAATGCACCACCAGTAATGAAGACTTCAACAGACATCGATGTAATGAAGGCATTTGACATAATATGGGTTAAGGATAATCCTGGCCATCAGCCTCCAGATACTGCTGAGGAGGTTGTGGCAGGGGTTTCCACATGCAGTCATACTGTAAGAAAAGCAGTTAAACCAAGGGAAGGAATAGAAGATCCTTTGGCTACACAGAAACAGTAGGATTCTACTGTGCCTGAACTTATTCCAGTAGATATGCTTATTAAGAATCTGAATCTAAGTTATCCTCTACAATAAAAGAAATGGGTAAGGCTTTAGTTCAAGTTAATATTAAGCTTAATATTTTGGTGGACATTAATACCCAACAGATGGTTGATTATGGAGCTTTTAAGCTTGAAACGAGTGAAAGACTTGATGTTTGTGACCAAGGCATAGTCGAGATACGAGATCAAATACAAGATGTAAATAAAGCAATTGAAACTTTACAAATTCAGAATAAAAATTTAGCGAAAAAGGTTGATTATTTGGAGAATCAATCTAAACGGAATAATATAAAAATTGTTGGTTTGCCAGAAGATATGGAAGGATCAGATCCAAGAAAATTTTTCACTGAATGGATCCCACAAGTGTTAGGACAAGATAAGTTTCCGGAAGGCTTAATATTGGAACGTGGCCATAGAGCTTTGAGAAGAAAGCCTTTTCCAGGACAAAATCCAAGACCTGTTCTGGTTCGTTGTTTAAATTATTATGATAGAGAGACAATTTTGCGTGTGGCTATAAGAAATGCACAACAAAGAAGATCTCCCTTGATGGTTCAGAACAATCATGTTTTTTTTTTAATCCAGATTTGAGTCAAGAAGTTATGTCTCAACGATGTGAATTTAATCCTGTGAAAGAAGTGTTGTGGAAAAAAGGATATAAAGCAACATTTAGATACCCTGCAGTATTGAAGTTTTTTCAAGATGGCTATCAACCAAAATTTTTCGATAACCCTAAGGAAGCTATGGACTTTGCTCAATTGTTGTCAATTATGCAATTTTAGGAAAGACGTAGTCCACCACGGTCTCCAAGGAGAGTGGAGACACAAGATGGGAACCGAATTCCAAGAAGAAATGGAGACAATGGTGGCCGGAGTGATAAAATTGATTTAAATTAAAAAAATTCTGTGAAGATTTTAGATAATGATGATAGTTTAATGTGAAATGGGAGTTGGGAGAGGGAGCTGGGCGGGCATCATTTTCCAGAAGTCATCAGCTATGTGTGAGTTATCTCACACCCAATACCTTGTGGGAGTTACCGCATTGAGTGGTTGAGACAGGAGGAGGTGGTTGCAACCTCCTACCTGTTTTTTTTCATTAATTTTTGGATTAAGGAGTGAAGTTTTTTTATTATTATCTTTAATTTTTTTTTTCTTTTCTCTTTTTGTAGTTTTAGGAGGGGATAAGGGGAGGGGGTGTTTTTCTTTTTTCCCTTTTTTTCTTTTCCTTTTTTTTCTCCTTCTCTTTCTCTTTGTGTTATTGTAAGTAATGTCTAAACTTAAGTTTGCTTCTCTTAATGTTCAGAGTTTAAATAATCCTATTAAGCGTAAGAAAGTACTTGCTTACTTAAAAAAATTAAAAGTTGATGTGGCTTTTTTGCAGGAAACTAATTTAACCGATAAGGAACATTTGAAACTTAAACGTGAATGGGTTGGACAAGTTTTCTATTCTTCATTTAATTAAAAGGCGAAAGGAGTGGCAATTCTGGTGCATAAGAATTTACCATTTCAGTTACAGAATGAAGAGAAGAATGGAGGAAGATTATTAAAACTGAATTGTACAATTCTTAATGGGGCTTGGACTCTGCTTGATGTTTATGCTCCAAATGTTGAAGGAACTTTGTGTTGTGTCCCTAAAGTAGAAAGTGCAAAATTTCTAAAGTTTGGTTTGAGCTTCATTGGAACATTGCAGAGAAAGGGACATGTGTTGCTAGAACTATCATTGCTATGTGCGTTTAAGCACACTGAGTGACCATAGTGAAATATGAGAAAAAACAGCAAAGGAAAACAACTGCGAATTACTATTGGAATTTGTGGATGTGAAATAAGATCAGTTTATCGGAATTCATCAGATGGCCATGAAAAATTCCACCACGGGAGTCTGCTCCAAAGTGATTTACCGCTAATCAGGTATGTTGATCTGAGTGACCAATGTCTGGTTTTCAACCACTTAATCCTGATTGTATTTATTAATTATTTATGACATGCCAGAATTGTATCAAATGCTTAGTTTCCATGCACTATAATTTAAAGGGGGCAAGAAAAAATAATAAGCAAAATATAAATGTGTATGGGTACTTGTATTTATAAAAGGCAAATAAGGTCAAAGGAAATAAGAATTATAAAATTCTTACCATGACAAGAATTATAATCGTGGAATTAAAAAATGAAATTCTTGGTACTCAAGGTAAAATTTCGGCTACAACATTTCTGTTTCAAAATAGGCTTTTTCCTTTTTATGCTTGATAATCAATTTTCTAAGTTGTGGGAACAGAAAGGAATTAAATTGGTAGGAGATTGTTATGAAGCAGAATATTTTATTTCTTTTCAAAGACTGAAAGAGAAATATGAAGTATCTTCAAATACTTTTTTCTTATTAAATTAAAGCTTTATTGTTGGATAATTTTGGGTGGTCCAAGTTTGAAATTTTACTCACTGATTGTGGTAGGAAAGGATTTATATCTGAGATGTATGCTTTATTGCAGAATAAAATGCTCAAGCCAGATGTTTATAAATCTAAATTAAAATGGAAAAAAAAATGTCCATGTCTATTTCTCAGGATGATTGGATGACGTTATGTTAAGATAGTATGACTAAAATTGTAAATGTAAGGTATAAATTGCTTCATTATAATTTTCTTCAGTTATATTTAACTCCAGAGAAATTAAGGAAATATAAGTTTATTTCTTCTGATTTATGTTTCAAAAGTCATAAGTTGGTTCTTTTGTTACACTTTGTTATACGAGATGGTGAAATCCTTTTGGAATAGAATTGAGGAACATTTAGATCCTATTTTCAAATTTAAAATTTAATTTGACCCTTAGGTATATTTATTGGGTTATATTAAGAAATTGTGCTTGGATTTAAAATTAAATAAATTTCAAATTGCTTTTTTGAGGTTAGCTTTAGCTGTGGCTAGAAAATGTTTGGCAATTACTTGATAGCATTTGGAAATGAGATCTTGTATTCCATTAGAAAATATAACATAATTTACATCATAAGCCTGTATTTGGATTATGTGGTTTTGAATTTTTTTTCCCCCCCCACATATTGATGGTGTTGTCCCAAACCATGTTATTTGATCTCTTCTTTCTTTCTTCTTTAGGGTAGTTTAGAGGAGGTGGGGGTTATAAGGAGTAAAATATCATGTATTTGTTTGTATCTTTATTGTATGATTTACTATGATTAATAAATAAAATTTTCTAAAAAATTATAATTGCAAAATTATTCAGAAATCTAAGTCAGGGCAGTGCATAATGTCGCTGCTCACAGATCCAGTTACTTACTTTTGGTTCAATCCTGACCTCTGCTGCTAACCACTAAATTACATGCGTCATATGGGTGAAAGGAGTTGATGAAATTGTAAGTCTAATAAAATCTGATTTGAGTATTGTTATGAGCCCAAAGGACCCCAAAGCCTAGCAACAATAGATATTCACCATGACGAATGGTTTCTTGAACAAAAGTTGTTCTTAATTAATGTTAAACATGATAACAGAATCAAATTTTAACTTATCACTATTAACTAACCCAACTAACCCCCTTCTAATTCTAAGCCACATGTATGTAATGTGTGTGTGTATGTAAATTTAAGAAAAGTTATTTGGTTCACAGTCCAATCTCGCTTCTCATTCTTCCAAGTTCACTCATTGCAGGCAATTCTTATACTGCACAGAATTGAACATGTATATAGTTCACCAGATTTTGGTGTTCGAAAGGTAAATGTTTAGTGCTCAGGAAGGTTGTTGTAGGTTTGCAGAGAGATGTGTTGTCCCAGGATTTCCACAACTGAGGTACCACCATTAGTCACCTCAATGTATTGCTGATGAATCTTCCCCCGCATCAGGGTTCTACAGATGAAAATCTCTTTCTTTCAGGCTATCACAAAGTTCTTTTCTTTTCCACTTGTTCCAAGAGAAATATCTGACAGAGAGCACTTCCAGCCATCCGCCACTCTGGAGCTTCTGTTTCAGTTCCAACAAGCTTATCCTGGCTTGTTGCAGCTTTCTGTGTCACACACAATCAAAGAATCTCTCTATCTTAGATTCAAACTGCCAACAGCGTGTCCTCTTTCTCACTTGCAAAACCCCTGACTTTCTCCAGCAAACGATAGGAATCAGTCTTCTGGTCCATCTGTTGTTTTAGGTAAACAATGACCTCTGTGTGAGCACTTTGCAGAGAGGTCAAAAGCTTTGCAAAAAGGTCCAAAACAGACAACTTGGCTCTGGTTGTTCTTCGAAGACAATAGTCCATTCATTTCATGATATAATTTCAATTAGCACCTACTTGTGAAATATGCATACTATTCTCAATAGTTTCTGTAAAGTCACTGAATGAATTCTTCAGTATTTCAAATAAGAACTGCTTTAAAGTGTGTGTATGTAACTACTCTAATTTTACCAATTTAATTCCCAAAAACATTCCCAAATATTTCATCACATTATGATGAGTGACACTGGATGTTTGTTCAGCACAGCAGTGGAACCCTTTACAACCATTTATTAAAATTCAAGTCAGAAGAAATGCCAAGGCTTTAGTGGTGTCATGGATATATTTACTTCAGCTTGATCATGGGAGAGGGGATTTCATTTGAGAGAAGTTTAAAAAAAAAAGTTGGAACAGAACACGTTGAGTGTGATTAAATGAAATTTTCAATATGATGAATGCTTTTGATTGAAAGGAAAGTGTAGGTATTAGAACATACAACAATACAGTACAGGCCCTTCAGCCTTCAATGTTGTGCTGACCCATATTCTTCCCAAAAAAGGAGTCATCCCTCCCTACCCCATAAGCCTCTATTTTTCTAACATCCATATATCTGTCTCAGTCACTTCAAAGCACCCAATGGTTGTCTCCACTATCATCCCTAGCAAGGTATTCCAGGTCCACAACTCTGTATATTTAAAAAAAAAATAACTTACCACTGATGTCTCCCCTAAACTTCACTCCCTTAACTTTGTACACAAGTCCTCTGGTGTTTAGTGATCCTGTCCTGGGAAACAGGTGCTGGCTGTTCCCCCTATCTCTGCCTCTCATAATCTTGCAGACATCTATCGACTCCTCTTATCCTTCTACACTCCAAAGAGACAAGTCCCAGCTCAGCTAACCTCGCTTCATAAGACTCTGTTCCCAATCCAGGCAACAGCCAGGTAAATCTCCTCTGCACCCTCTTCATAGTTTCAACATCCTTCTGATCATATTGACTGGTTGCATCAATGTTTGGTATGAGGTGACCAGACTGAACATAATACTCGTGTGGTCTCATGAGAGATTTGTAGAGTTGCAGTATGATCTGAACTCAATCCCTCTATTAATGAAGCCTAGAATCCCATAGACCTTCTTAACCATCCTATCAACCTATGTGGAAAACTTGAGAGATGTAAAGATTTGTACCCCAAGGTCCCTTTTAAGAAACTGGCAATAAACCCTATGCTCAGCCTTCCGGTTTGTCCTTCCAAAATGAATCCCCTCACACTTATCCAGATTGAAATCCATCTGCCACTTTTATGCTCAACTCTACATCCTGTCTATATCCTCTTGTAACCTTTAATAACCTTCAGCTCCATCCACAACTCCTCCAACCTTCATGACATCAGCAAACTATCTGATCCATCCTTCTGCCTCTTCATCCAGGTCATTTATAAAAATCACAAATAGCAGGGGTCCCAAAACTGATCCTTGCAGCAATCCCTAGTCACTGACCTCCTGGAAAAATAGTTCCACTACTACTCCCTGCTTTCTTCCTACAAGCCATTTTTTAAAATCCACACAGCCAAGGTTCCACTGATCTCATGACTTTCTGGGTGAGTCTCTCATGGGGACCTTGTCAAATTCATTGCTAAAATCAATGTAGACCACATCTGCTGCCCTATCCTCATCAACTTCTTTTGTTACCTTTTCAAAAAAGTCAATTAGATTTGTGAGGCATGATCTTCCCTTCACAAAGCTATGCTGACTATCCTTGAGTAGACTGTACTTCACCAAATGCTCATAGATCCTATTCTAACTTGTATGCTCCATGGTCCTGAAGAAATGTAATCCAATCTTGTCCTTACTGTGTGAGCATGGTATGAACGACAAATAAAAGTGACTTGATTTGAGATTTGTCGACTCCTTACCAAGCAGTGATGTAACCAGTCAGTATGATCGCCACAGTACACTTGTAAAGGTTTTTTGAGAGTCTTCAGTGACATTGCAAATCTCCTCAAACACCTCACAAAGTATAGCTGCTGGCGAGCCTCCTTCTTGATTGCATCAACATGGAGGCTCCAGGACAGATCCTTGAAGGTGATGACACCAAGGAATTTGTTAACTCTCTCCTCTACTGAGCCCTTGATAAGGACTGGGTCATGTTCCCCTGACTCCCTCCTGAAGTCAACAATCATCTCCTTGGTTTGCTAACATTGAGCGCAAAGTTGTTGTTGTGACACCACTCAGAGCTGATCTATCTCCTCCTGTCCGCTTCCTCATTGCTGTTTGTGATTCTCCCAACAACTGTGGTGTCATTTGGCAAACTTACCAATAGCATTGGAATTGTCTGGCCACACAATTGTGGGTGTATAATGAGTAGAGCGGTGGGCTAAGCACGCATCTTTTGGGTGTGCCTCTGTTGGCAATCATTGAGGAGGAGACTTTGCTTCCAATTCATACTGACTGTGGACTTCTGATGAGAAAGTCAAGGATCCAGTTGCAGAGAAGCCCAGAGTTTGTAACTTCTTGACCACCACTGAGGGAATAATGGTATTGCAGGCTGAGCTGAGCTCAATGAAGAGTATGAGTTACTGTTCGAGGTGAACCAGAGCTGAGTGGAGAACCAATGATCTTGCATCTGCTGTGGAGCGATTGTGACAATCGGTGAATTGCAGTGGGTCCAGATCTTTGCTTAGGTACGTGTTAAATCTGGCCATGAACAATCACCCAAAACATATCTTTAAGTAGCAGTTAGTGCTACTGGGTGATAGTCACTGAGGCAGCTCACACTGCTCGTGAGCACCAGGATGATTGGTGACCTTTTGAACTTCTGACTGCAGCAATGAAAGGTTGAAAATGTCCATGAACACTCCAGCTAGTTGGTTGATGCAGATTTTCAGTACCCTGCCAGGTATGCCATCAGGATCTGTTTCCTTGGGAGGGTTCATCCTCTTGAATGATGTCCTAACGTTGTCACCCTAGACAGATACCACAGGGTCCTCAGCCTTTGCAGGGATTCTAGTAGTAATTAATGATCTGGATTTACAATGTAAAATGGGTTGGGAATCATGTTCAATAATAACATTTAAGATAAGTTTAGATTTCTGTTGAATTCTTTTAAAATGAACTAAAAAGAAATGAGAACAAACTAGAGATCTAGCTAATTATAGCATTATTTGGGGAAAGCAACGTGGGCAGAATGGCTTTCCACTGTTCCATATGATTCTTTGATTCTATGGCCTCTGTAATTGTTCTATAACTAAAGATATTGTAAAGCATAATAAGGAAGGTAAAAGGCAAGAATCAATTTATTATAACATATTCATTATTAAGAACATCTTATTGGTTTCACTGTTGCACTAGTAATTTTCTTTCATAACACTTGATAATTGGTTTTACTTCCATCAGATCTTCACAGACTATTGAATCACTCTTCATTTGAGATTTGTGTTTGATGTTATATGGAATTGCTGATTTTAAAACACCATGGTTCACTGGGCATTTATAAACCAGCATCAACTCTATGGTAAAGATGTCCATCTTTAAAAAAAAATAGTTTGCATTTTTTGTTTTACTGCAGAATTCTTTTAAAAACTTGATTCTGAAGTCAACTCAGATTTAACTCTCAATGGAGCCCAGCATTATTTAATTAACTGGAAAATTGAATGTTAACCTGAGTTAAACTAGAGTAGCCAATGGCTCAACATCAGAGAAATCTGCGGGGCAGTAACAGAAATGATTGGTGCTTTGGAGGACATGAAAGGTAATGAGAACTGGTTGAACAGGAGGAACAATGAGAAGGCTCCAGAGCTCTAAATTATAGATGGGTAGATGCTTCCCCTTGGTTGCATGCACAAAATGTGCAACAGGAGTAGCAGATTTTCTAAATATTCAGTGACATTGAAGTCAAAGAAGCTGGATGTTGGAAGTGAGGCCACTACACATACATTCACGCACAGTACATTAGAACAGAGCTCCTCTAAAATTTGCTCTAAGAAAATCAACCAATTTTTGAACGAAAACTTCACTTCAAATATTCTTCAGTGACTGCAAAGTGAAGTGGGGTATCCTGCTGTGTTGAAAGTACCCAATCAGTCATCCCACCTATCCTCTCCATTTTTCTCCCTCATCTTCATTCCTTCCTGCCTGCTTCTTTCACTCTCACCTTTTCCTCCATTCAACCATGCTCTTTCCCTTCATTTTCCATTTTTCCTTCCCAAGCCAGATGCCTATCTTCTGCTTCTCTGTAATCTCATTTCCCCTGCCCAAAGACCCTCGAACTCCTGGGAGCTTCTTCCCCTTCCTATTATGACTCTTCCTTCAATTCCCTGCAAGCTTCAGCCCTCTGGATTGTTTTCCACCATCATCCAACAGATTTCAGCCAGATTCCAGATAATTTTCCAGCCTGGGTTTCATTGGCTAGCCTTTTTAAAAAAGTCCAATGTCCTGCAGAAACTGCCCTAAATTTTATGCCTATTTTAAGATTGGTATAACTTACCAACCAGTGTTCCTTCCTCCATATGATATCTTTTAATGAGCAGTTCCTGAGATAATTGAAGCAATTGTTTTTTTTTAAAAGTTCTTGATCATTTCATTCATTGATTCACAATAATAAAAGCATCACTGGCAAAGACAGTATTTATTATCCATCCACAACTGCTCTCAAATTGAAAGGTTATTTCAGAGGGTTTTAATGATTAATCATATGATTGGAACCAAGAGTCACAGATATTTAAATCCTTCAGAGAACAGTAGATTCCTTCCCTTCAAGCAGATTAGTGAATCTGATCAGTTTTTTACTGAGAATCCAATATTTTCATGATGTTCATCACTGCACCTTGTATTTTACCCCAGTTAATTTCAAATAACCCCACTGCAACAGTGTGATTTTAAGTTATTCAATACACAAATGTGCTGGAAAAACTCAGCTGGTTATTCAAGGTTCATTATGCAGCAAAGACATTCATCAAGATGAAGCATTCAGGCCTGAAACTTTGGTTACATATCTTTGCTACACAAAGAATGTTGCGTGGCCTGCTGAGTTTCTCCAGCACTTTCTTGTATTGAACCGCAATCACAGCATTTACAGACTTTCTTGATTAACTCTGTGATTAAAGTTGTTTCTTCTTCATATTGTCCCTAGCCTCTGGTTGATCAGCCCAGTGCCATGACTGCAATGCTCTTGTGGATATCATGAGAAAGTTTTAGGCTTGGAGAAAGAGGTAATATATCCATGACACCACCACTGCCAATTAAATTGACAAGTTGTGTCTGGATTCCACAGTTTTGCCAAATGTAGAGCATAAAGCTAATTGAAAGTTAATGAGGTTGATACAGTTCAGAAGATGTGTGCAAACCTACATATTGGAACAAAACTAAAATTTAGGAACCCAAACCTTCAGCACCTCTTGATTTGAACCCATTGTACAATTGATTAATGATGAGTATTAAACCAGTTGCACTTTTCTCAGACTCCATGAAATGTGAGGTTTTACAGATAATGTAAGTTAGTATTGATTGAATTTCTGATGTTTAGCATCACTTATAGCAATGATTACCTTGCTTTGGCAACATGCCCACATTCCATTTACATTCAACTAATTCACACAGCTGAGAATATCATTTCCTGTGAATCAGTAAAACACCCATTTTAATTTTTAATCATTCTTGTCAGCTTTCCACAAGCCATAGAGTTGGTTCAACATCTGCTAGGGCGCAGATCCTTGCATTCAATATGAGGATCCAAGGATGTATTTAATTAGGGCTTTGTCATTTCACTAATAGAAATAGTTTGTATTCTAACTTAGTTTAAGCATTAAGGGTTTTATTGAAACTGAAATGTGTTTTTTTTTTGATTGTGCTTCATTACCCGTTGCAGCTGAATAAATGAGTAAATTGAGGACCATAAATTTGATTATAGTTATTTCATTTTTCTGAATGAAAAATGTTTAGTTGCTATGTTTGGGTGATTTTGCATCTTTATAGATGCTCAGGTATATCCTAGCACCAGTCACACTCGCATCTCTGACATAATTTACAGATCAAATGAGGCCATTCAACATATACAGTCAAGAATCATGGAATTTTGTAGCACAGAAACTGATCTTTCAGCCAAACATGTCCTTGATGACCAAGCTAGTTCCATTTGGCTATATTTGGCCTATATCCTTCTAAACCTTTCCAATCCATGTATCTGTCTAAATATCTTAAAGGTTAAATTGTTCCTACCATAACTACCTCCTCTGGCAGTTGGTTCAATTCATTCATCATCCTCTGTGTGAGCAAAGGTGCTACACAAAGGTACTGTTTGACCTGCTGAAAACCCAATGGGTGCCAACAACGTAGAGACTCGGTATACAGTGTTGTGCCTTGTAAATGGATCTCTGCTTAATGACAATATATGCTGT
Organism: Narcine bancroftii; assembly: GCF_036971445.1. Classification (NCBI taxonomy): domain Eukaryota; kingdom Metazoa; phylum Chordata; class Chondrichthyes; order Torpediniformes; family Narcinidae; genus Narcine; species Narcine bancroftii. The sequence goes on along the minus strand of NC_091469.1, from coordinate 34,718,384 downwards.
ATCTCAATACATGAAAGTATTGCAAATTGGTGAGAAGGGTAGTAGTTTATCTTGAGAATTGTTAAAGCATATTGTTGGTTCTTTATAATTTTAAATGAGTTTCAGGCACCACATCTGATTTTAATAGTTTCTTCCTGTGACAGCCATTATTTTTGTTACGTCTCCATGTGTAACAACAAGAGTGCATTGTACAACATGCAGAAATGGTGATGGGAGAGTGACCTTGACAAGACAATTGCATGCACTATCCTTGTTAAACTGGAATAGGACAAGATGCCTGTCCCAGTTATATTGGAAGTCATGGCATGTTTGAGCTCAAGAATGATATAGTTTGTTCATTGAAAAAATCTTTTACAGCAATTCAACTCAAATTAATAGTTTGATGCATTGTTAGAAAGATAGAATAACTTTTTCTAAGACAGCTCCGCTGGTATAAAAATAGAATGTTTACATTCATATAAAAGCCCAAATGCAAAGCTAATGTTTTGTAAGATCACAATAGTCCTTAATTCACTCACATAATGACTTGGCCTCCACAGCCATCTGTGGCAATGAATTCCACAAATTTACAGTATTCTGGCTGGGAAAAAACAACAACTCCTCTTTGCTTTTGTAAAGGTACATCCTTTTATTCTGAGGCTGTGCCCTCTAGTCCTAGTCTCTCCCACTACTGGAAACATTTTCTCCATGTCTATTCCATCCAGTACTTTCCTTATTTGGAATGTTTTAATGAGATCCTCCCTTATTCTTGTAAACATCCAAACAGAGCTATCAAACACTGCTCATGCATTAAACCCTCTCATTCAAGGATCATTCTCATAAATCTCTCTGCATCCTCTCCAATATCTGCCCATCCTTCCTTAGACAAGTGGCCAAATATGCTCACAATACACCAGATGTGTTCTGAACAATGTCTTGGAAAGCCTCAGCATTAGTTTTGCCTTTATGTTCTAGTCCTCTTGAAATGAATGCTGAAATGTTGCATTTGCCTTCCTTACTACTGACTCAACCTGTAAATTAACCTTCAGGGAAACCTGCACTGGGAATTCCAAAATCTTTGGACCTTCAAGTTCTGAATTCTCTTTTCACTTATAAATAATCTCCTTCTTTATTTCTTCTCCAAAACTGCATGATCATACATTTGCCCTTGCTGTATTCCATCTGTCACTTCTTGCCCATTCTCCCAACCTATCCAAGTCCCTCTACAGACTCCCTGCTTCCTCAACATGACACTCCTTCCACTTTGTGTCATCAACAATCTTTACTAAACCATTAATTCCATCATCTAAAAAAATATATATATAATGTGAAATGTATCAGACCCAACATTGTGCCCTGTAAAATGCATCTAGTCACTGGCAGCCAGCAGAAAAGGGCCTTGTATTCCTACACTTTTCTACTTGCCAGTCAACCATTCTTCTATTCATGCTAGTACCTCTCTCATAATACTATGGGCTTCTATCTTGTTTAGCAACCTTGTGTGTGACACCTTGTAAAAGGCCTTCAAGAAATCTAGGTGAACAACATCCTCTGTCACTCCCATGGTGTTGCAGGTACTATTCAGATTTCACACCATTTAGATTTGCTCAGGTTCTTCATTGGGAAAAGTGGCAGAGAATCTGGGAGGGTAACTCCCTTGATTTACCAAGGATGAAAAGGCCTGCTGATTTTTAGTTTTCCAACAGGAAGGGATAAGACAAGAAATTATTCATTGAACCATCACTGCAAATACTTCAATGCACTCCCAATGATATGTGTAGATCACTCTAAATGCAGAGAAATTAGGAAATAATTTAAAAAAAAATATATTTCAGTGCATTGTTTGCTCTCACTGAGTCCAGGTACAATGACTAAAGTTCCAATCACTATCTGTGGTCTGTTTCCAGAGTAATAAGGACAGCAACATAGAAGCCACATTTAAAATTACTCTAGTTAATCAGCCCCATTGTAATGATTTGAAGCCCCTTTTTTTTGTATCACTCATTACATCCATCAGTAAAAAAGTTAAGTGCTCCAAACAATTCATTCATTCGATAATTGCTATCAATGAAATGAAAATAATCATCTTTCAAAGATATTAATACATCTATTCCAAATACAATCATGCCCCTTCATTGGATTTCTGCATCTGGATTGATATTACTCACCCTGAGCAGTGTCCTTGCAATTAGTCCTGTGTTCCCGCACCTATAGACGTAAACCTTCAGGTTTATCAGTAGTAAGGAGGGGAAATGCAATGATAGCCTTAATTTCTAGAAGACAAGAGTACAAAGCAAAGATGCAAAGCTGAGGCTATACAAAGGAATGGTCACACTACGTTTGGAGTATTGCAAACAGTTTTGGGCCCCATAATCTGAGGAATGATATGTTAATGGTTTGCAAGAATGATCCAGGGATGAGAAGAGTGTTTGAGATGAGGTTTCTTCAATCATAGAGTAGTAAATTTTCAGAACTCATTCCCATAGATGGATGTGGAGGCCAAGTCATTGGGTATATTTAAAGTGGAGCTTGATAGTTTCTTGATGAGTAAGGTTATGGGGAGAAGGCAGGAGAATGGTGATGGAAGGAAAATTACATCGTCCATGATCTGAATGGTAGAGCAGACTCAATGGATAGAATGGCCCAATTGTAAGTTTTATTATAGTCTTATAGACTGATGCACATACAGCAATATTCTGGCTATCAGTGGGGTGCAGAGATGTACTTTAACATATTAAGCATGCAATTAAGATTTTTAATTTTTAAAAATTTATTAATCATGATAAACTATACAATGAATAAATACAACTTAAGAAAAAACAGAATACATACATGATATATTATATATAAATAATACCCAGTACAACTCCCAACCCTCCTACCCTAACTCACCCATCCCTCCCCACCCCCCTCTAAACTATCCCCAAAGAAGAAAAAGAAAAGAAAGAAGAGATCACATAACATAATAATCATCAATTAGTTGCCATGGTGCGGAACAACACCATTAATGTGTGGAAAGGATATTAATAATTCAACCCCATATAATCCAAATATGGGCTCCGGTTTAACAAAAAAAATTATTGTGTAAATTATGTTATTTTTCCAATGGAATACAAGATCTCATTTCCCAATCCCATTTCTGAATACTAGTTATTCTCATTTTTCCAAGTAATTGCCAAACATTTTCTCACCACACCTAAAGCCAGTCTCAGAAAAACAATTTGAAATTTATTTAATTTTAACTCCAAACTCAATCTCTTAATATAACCCAACAAAAATACCTAAGGATCAAGTGAAATATTAAATTTAAAAATACCTTCTAAATGTTCCTTAAAAAGTTCCAAAAAGGTTTCACCATCTCACATAATCAAATAGAATGTAAGAAGGAGCCTACTTCCTTATGACATTGCAAGCATATATCCAAAGAAATAAACCTATATTTCCTTAATTTCTCCAGTTAAATATAATTGATGAAGAAAATTATAATGAATCAATCAATACCTTATGTTTACAATTTTAGTCACATTATCCTCACATAGATTCATCTAATTATCCTGAGAAATAGATACAGCCAAATCTTTTTTCCCATTTTAATCTACATTTATGAACATCCAGGTAAAGTATTTTATATTGTAATAAAGCATACATCTCAGATATGAATCCTTTCTTGCCACCTTCAATAATTAAAATTTCGAATTTAGATCAACTAGGTAACTGTAAATCATGCCCAAAATTATCCAAAAATAAAGCTTTATCAATTTGCTAATAAGAAAAAAGTATTCAAAGATGTATGATATTTCTCTTTCATCCTTTGAAATGAAATAAAATATTCTGCTTCATAACAATCTTTTACCAATTTAATGTCTTTTTGATTCTACAACTTCAAAAGTTGATTAAGTGTAAAAGAAAAAAAAGCTGATTTTGATACAAAGGAGTTTTGCCCGAAATTTTACCTTGAGTACCTATAGCTTCATTTTTTATATATACCATAAATCCATTAAGTATTTTAATTCTGGTGAATTATGGTTAATTAATAATTGAGGATTCCATCTATAAATAAACTGATCCACCTTCCTCTCACCAATAATTCAATATTGGCCCATATCAAAGGTTTATCCACTTCAAATATCCTATTAATAAATTTTCACTGTGCCGATTCATAATAATTCTGAAAAATAGGGAGTTGCAAACCTCCTACTGCATACTTCCAAGTTATTTCTGTAATGATACCCTTACCGTTTTATCTTTCCATAGAAACTTCCTCACTAAAGCATTTAAGTCTTTTTTTTTTTTTGAGGAATCTTACAAGGAATAGACTGAAAGAGATATTAAATTCAAAGAAAAATATTCATTTTAATACAATTAACATATCCTATTAATGTAATAGGTAAATCTTTCCATTGATTCAAATCATATTTAATTTTAGAAAATAAAGCCAAGTAATTCAATTTGTATGAATGGTTATAATTACTATCTATCTTAATAGTTAATCCAATCTGACCACTGAAATTTTACAATATACCTACATAAAGAATAATCCACTTCAGCTAATGGCATAATCTCACTCTTTTCCCTTTTAATTTTATAACCTGATATTTCACCATACATCAGTCTATCATGCAAATTCCTCAAAGAACTCAAAGGTTGTGTTAAATATATCAAAACATAATCTGCAAACAAACTTATTTTAAATTCATCAGATTTCACCTTAATACCTTCAATATTACTGTTTTGTCTAATCATCTGAGCCAAAGGTTCAATAACCAATGCAAGTAGAGTTGGTGACAAAGGGTAGCCTTGCCTAGTTGATCTAGTTAACATAAAAGGTGAAGATAACAGTCCATTTGTCACAACTCTAGTACTTCTATACAAGGCCTTTTTCTAACCAAGAAAAAAAGGGCCAAAGTTGATTTTTTTCCAAAACTTTAAATTACAAAAAACTCCATTTTACTCTATCAAAGGCATTCTCTGCATCATGAGAAATAATGATTGGTTGGTTAGATTGCTTCTGATAAGCATTAATTAAAGAAATAAATTTACAGTATTATCTGCTGAATATCAATTTTTAATAAAAATCTACTTGATCTACATGAATTAAGTCTGGTAAATATTTAGCTAACCTATTAGCTAGAACATTTGCCACAATTTTATAATCCACATTCAATAAAGAAATAGATCTATAAAGCCCTGCTTTTAATGGGTCCCTATCTTTCTTATGAATAACTGTAATAATTGGTTTCGAAAAGGAATCTGGAAAAGAACAAACCTCTGGTGTCTGTTTCAATACATCCATCAATAAAGGAATTAATAAGTCCTGAAAGTTTTTATAAAATTCAGAAGTAAAACCATCATCTCCTAGAGAATTCCCACTGGGCATAGATCAAAGTGCATCTATTACTACTTTAACAGTAAAGGAATCATTTAAATCCTTAAAATCCTTATCACTCAAAAAGGGTAAATCCAAACCACATAAAAAAATTATTTATTTTGGCTTCATCTTCCAATACAGAAGTATACAATTTTTCATAAAATTTACAAAACAAATCATTAATTTCCTGAGGTTTATACGTAATCATTGAATCATATCTAATAGCATTTATTGTTCTAGAAGCTTGTTCCAAGCTAATACTTTATGAACTCTTTTGCCCAATTCATAATACCTCTGTCTAATTCTGTAATAATTTCTCAAATTTGTAAGTATGTAACAAATTATATCACAATTTCATATTAACTAAGCATACTTCCTTAATTTTCATAGAATTTTGTTGTAAATCCTTTTCCAAAATTTCTATCTCCTCCTCAAATCTACTAACTTGAGCTATGTTATTTCTTAATTTTGACAACTAAGGAGTTAAATAAGCTTTTAAAGCATCCCATAAAACAAATTTACTAACAACTGAACCTATATATATTTTTAAAAAATCTGTATTTGATCCCTTATAAATTTACAAAATTCAGCATTTTTCAACAGCAAATAATTAAATCTCCAACAATAAACATTCTCAATTTTCTCTGATCCAGTACACATTTTTTAATAGCAAAGAATGATCAGACAAAATCCTACGCTTATATTCAGCCTTCAAAACCTGCCTTGTAATTGTGCTGACACTAAAAATAAACCTATTCTAGAATAAGAATCATGATGAAATGAATAAAATGAAAAATCTTTCTCATTAGGATTTAACCTTCTCCATATATGTATTAAATTCATACCCATTTTGGTCCTAATTACTGATTTTGGAGATTTATCTAATAATGGATCCAAACAATGATTAAAATCACTTCCTACCATAATTTTATCATATTTAAATTAAGAAAATAATCCAACATAAATTTCTCATCATCTACATTAGGAGTATAAATATTCATTAAAATCTAACACTCAGGGAAAAAAAAACAATTGACAATCAAAAGCCTACCAACTGACTCAATAACTAATTCCAATTTAAAAGGTAACTTTTTATTAATCAAAATAGCCACATCTCTTGCTTTTGAATTAAAAGAAGATGCCATAACTTGCCCAACTAAACCTCTTTTTAATTTTATTTTTGATAACTTTATTTAAAAGAACTTAGACAACTTGGAATTAAACATAATGGAAAAAGAAACAATTTTTTGTATATATATGTATATATATATATATATATATATATATATAAAAGAAACAAAAACCCCGACCACCCTCCCACTCCTTCAGCCAACCCCCTTAAGGGGAGCCCAATATAAAGATAATACAATGATTATAAAGAATATTTCAAAGTATTTCTAAATTCATATACTCCAAATAAGAAGACCACATTTTAACAAAAAAACAAATAATTATTGTGCAAATTACATGTAATTTTTTCCATAATAATACAATTTCTAAACTCATTATGCCAGCATGTTATATTAACCTCCACATTATCCTTCCAAGAACTAGGTCCACATTTTTGTGCTACAGATAACACTAGATGTACGAATGCAATTTGAAATTTATCCAACCCTAGTCCTTTCAAAGAAACAATATATCCCAACAAAAAGATTGATGGGTCTAACGATAATTTAATCTTAAATAGTTTTTTTTCCAAAACCAATCTAATTACTTACCAAAATGGTTGTACTTTAAAACAAGACCAAACAGCATGTAAAAAAAGTTCCAGTACATAGTCCACATCTAAAACAAAAATCCAAATGACTAAATCCATATTTATAATTGACCATTCCATAACGTACATTCGTCATTTTAGTTACACTATCATAGCACATAACCTCCCAACTATCTTCCAGAAAAATATAGGGTAAATCGCTTTCCTATTTAAGCCTGGATTTCTCCCATTCTGGTTTATCCATACTATCCTGTAACAATTGGTACATATCTGAAATATAACTTTTCTTAGGTACAGAAGAAATCAAACACTCAAATTTCATCAACATGGGTAAATTCATCTCTTTACCTTAATTATCTTTTCTCAGAGCTCTGAGTTCATAATATGCAAACAGAGAATTTACAGATATATCAAATTTCTCCCTCAATTGAATAAAAGAAAGAAATTGGCCTTCTTCAAAACAATCCTGAATTATCTTTATTCCCTGAGAATTCCATCTCTTTAAATTATTTTTAAACATTCAGAAAGCTGGTTATGATATAACGGGGTCTGAATTTGATCCTAAAGCCCTATTTCTTTTAACCCATATCCTTAACAAATGTTTTAATACCAGCATATTACATTCCCACAATAAATCCACATTCCATTTAAATATAAACTGATGTATCTCAACTTCAGATATACAAGCCATTTCCACCTTTGTCCAACTCGGAGGTTGGTCCACATCAATCAATCTGTTAACAAATTTCAACTGAGCTGCATCATAATAATTTTGAAAGTGAGGTAACTGCAATCCAATTTGTATATTTCCATGTAATTTTATGTAAAGCTACTCAGGCTAATTTTCCTTTCCATAAAAACTCCCGCACTGCCCTATTCCGGTCATGAAAAAACCCTTTGAAATTAAACATGGAATAGACTGAAACAAATATTGAATTCGAGGAAAAGTATTCATTTTAACACAATTTACTCAATCAATTGATGTTAACGGCAAATCTTTCCGTTTAATTAAATCCATTTTAATCCTTTTTTAATTAAGGGACATAATTTGATCTGACCACTTCAATTTATAATACATTTATATTCTGAATAATCTCCATCCCCAACTGGCATTATTTCACTCTTATCCCAATTTACTTTATATCCAGATAACTCAAAATTTTAACAAACAAGCTTGTAAATATTGCAAAGACTGTTCCGGTTCTGTCAAATATACCAGCACATCGTCCACAAATAAATTAATCTTATATTCATCCTCCACAATTTTCATTCCTTTAATCTTATCATTCTGTTTTATTGTCTGAGCTAACGGTTCAATAGCCAATGCAAATAAGGCTGGTGACAATGGACAACTTTGTCGAGCTGAACGCGTTAAGTTAAATGATAAAGAAATTTGACCATTTGTCACCACCCTAGCAGTTGGATTTGTATATAAGGCCCTAACCCAGCCAATAAAATAAGGGCCAAAATTAAACTTCTCTAACACCTTAAACAAAAAATTCCACTCGACCAAATCAAAGGCCTCATCCACATCCAGCTCATCAAGTGGTTGGGATGCTGTCTAAATGCAATGACTAATGTTATCAATCTAAGAATATTATCAGACACATTTATATTTTCTAATAAAACCTGTTTGATCTATATGTATCAACTTCGTGAAGGTGTTAGTGAATAGACTTGTCATAATTTTATAATCTACATTTAATCAAGAAATAGGTCTATACAAAGATACTTTCAATGGATCCCTATCTTTCTTAGGAATCACAGCACTTGAACAAGATTCCGGTAACAACTGCTCCTTTGTTACTTGCTGCCACACATCTCCAAATATAGAGGATAAATCTTCATAAAATAATTTATAAAATTCAACAGAAAATCCATCATCTCCTGACGACTTTCCATTTGGCATCTCTTGTATAGCCTCTTTAATCTCAAAATCCGTAAATGGAGCTTCCAATTCTTTAACCTCATTCTCCTCTAAAACAGGTAAGTTTAATTCAGATAAATAGGATTTGATAGAACCAGCATCCTTCTTTCCCTCAGAAGTATATAATTTTTGATAAAATTAATAAAACTGATCATTAATTTCCTGAGGTTTAGGTAACTACTGAATTCTTTTTCACACCATTAATAGTTTGTAAAGTCTGTTCTGTTTTTTATTGCGATGAGCTCGCTCACCCAGTTCGTAATAATATTGCTTAGATCAATGAAGTAGACGCTCATACTGATAAGTTTGCAAAGTATTATAATGTAGTTTCAACTTCATTAAAGCAGCTTTTTTGTCTTCTCTAGCATCTTTCTGAAATTCCTTTTCCAATTCAGCATTTGTTTCTCTAATATTAAGCTTTCCGCTGCATAATGCTTTTTAACTTTCATAGTATAACTAATAATTTGCCCTCGTAAATATGCTTTCAAAGCATCCCACAATACAAAATTACTACGTACTGAATTGACATTCTCAGCCAAAAACAAAGTAACCTGCTCCTTAACAAAAGTAATAAACTCCGGTTTCTTCAATAGCATTGTATTAAACCTCCATCTATAAGATTATTGTACTACTTCTGAACCTACACAGGAAAAAAGTAACATAGAATTATCCGATATAATCTGACTTTTATACTCAACCTGTAATACTCTACCTTGCCGATCTGCCGAAACAAAAAAAAATCTATTCTAGAAAAGGAATCATGTCTAGAGGAATAAAAAGAACTCTTTCTCTGTAGGGTTTACTCTCCTCCAAACATCAACCAAATTCAAGTCCTTCATCAAAGCTCCTATTTGTGCTGTCATCTTTGATTTCCTTATACTTTAAAAAGATTGAAGAAGTTTTTTTTTTAATGTAAGAACCAAGTGGAGTGTAATAGAGAAAAAGTGGAGAATTTGTTCATGGATTGGGGATCCATAAGAAGGAAATTTTGAAGAAGATTGATTCATTAGAAAATCAGAGTCGAAGAAATAACGTAACAAATTGTAGGTCTTCCAGAAGATGTAGAAGGTTCTGATCTGGTAAAGTTTTTTTTTAAAGAAATGGATTCCTGAAGTTTTGGGCAAGGAATTTTTTACTGGATCGTCTGGAGTTAGATTGAGCACATAGAGCACTAAGGAAGATGCCATTTCCAGGCCAACCACCACAAGTAGTTTTGATTCGCTGTTTGAAATATCAGGATAGAGAAATGATATTATAAATGGCACTGCAGAAAGCATGGCAGAATCAGGCTCCAATGAGGAACCAGAATAATAGGGTGTTATTTTAATGCGGATTTGAGTCAAGAGATTATTAGAAGGTGCGAGAATTTAATTCAGCTAAGGAAGTATTGTGGCAAAAAAATATATAAATTTGCTTTTTGTTATCCGGCGGTATTGATAGTTTTTATGGGAACTTTCAATCTCAATTCTTTGAAAATGATCATAATGCATTAATGTTTGCTAATTCATTGCCAGATTTATTAGGAAATGGACAATCATCATTATTGTTACCTAAGGGGAGGATAAATGGCAATGGAAATGGGAAGAATGGAAAACATGGAAAGAATGGGAAGAAAGTTGAATTGACAAAGTCTTCTTGATATTGAAGATCTGGAGCAATCAGTGGGACTGGAACCATTGGGTTGATTATTTTTTTCAGTACTTCGTGAAAGTCTGACTTGGGGGTGGATGACACTGAGACCTTTAGTCATCCGCCACTAGTGGGTTTTACCACACCCAGATTTTCAAGGGCTACCTCTTTTTTAGTAGTTTGTTTTGGGGACTGTTAGTTTCTTTTTCCTTTTTTTGGAATTTTTACATAAGGGGGGGGTTAGAATATTAAGGGAATTAGAAGGTGAACATTATTTTATAGTAGTGGAATATATTATTAGATTAAGACATATTTAATTTGAATTTTGCAACTTTTAATGTTCAGGGTGTGAATAACCCAATTAATTGTAAACAAATTTTGGCTTATACAAGAAAAATCAAAGTTGATATTACTTTTTTGCAAGAAAAACATTTAACTGAAAAAGAACATTTGAAATTGAAGAGAGATTGGATTGGCCATGTATTTTTTCTTCTTTTAATTATAAAATGAAGGGTGTGGTGATTTTAATTCATAAGAAATTACAGTTTGAATTGGAATCATTTGAAGGAAATGCTGTGAGGGTTTTGATGGTTAATTGTAAATTTTTTGCTGAATCATGGACTTTGTTAAATATTTATGCACTTAATGTAGATGATGAATTGTTTATGTTGGAGTCTTTTCTTATTGCTTAATCAGGCCAATAATAATATTTTGGTCGGGGGAGATTTTAATTGTGTTTTGGATCCTTTATTGGAGAGATCTCTGCAAAGTACTCCTTTTAATTTCTGATGTTCCTTTTCAGTCAAACATGTCTCTTGCAAAAAAACAACATCAACCTTCAATTTTGTTTTAAATATACGCCAACACCCTTTTTCTCTTAATTGGATTATTATGCCCATTAACATTAAAAGTACCAAAATTTAAATTGGCCATTAAGACATAACAATAGTCACCTCACCACACATGGTTAAGCACCTTCCCAAGGCAACAACAAAAATAAGGCCAAAAGATCTCTTACAAAGAAAAAAATGCTATTTAAAAGAAAAACAAACAAAAATATACAATAAGCAGTATTATCTCCCTCAATTATATGGGAGTGACCAATGCCACAAAGTAGCTGACAACTTCAGAAGGATCAGTAGCTGAACAACCTCCCCCAAACAGAACCAAAAAAATATAAAAAAATATTTCAAGTATGAAATGCTTCCTCCAAATCTCTATTAACCTGATCATCATCAATATCAATACCAATCAACCATTGAAATTCCATCTCTCGCTTTCCATTCTTCCTCTTTATAACCAAAACAGGTTGTTGAGGAAACCTTTCTTGACTTTGCACCTATTTTTTAATGGATAAAGAATTAGAAAATGTAAGAGCTTCAGCATCATCAATAAAAAATCTGAGATTGATAATCTCCATAAAAACTTTAAGAACAGCAGGATTCAGTAAAGCAAATTTGTATCCTTTCTTCCACAAGACAGCCTTAGCCGAATTAAATTTTTTACTAATTTTAATAACTCAAATCAGCATAATGAAAGACTATTATTTTTAACTACTGAAGGGCCCTGATTACTCCTCGCATTTTGAACAGCAACTCTTAAAATAAACCCTCTATCTTCATAATGCAGACATCTAATCAAAATAGAATGTGGAGCTTGACCAGGAGGAGGCTTCCTCCTTGTTGCTCTGAGCTCTGTTCAGTTCCAGACCATTTGGAAAATATTCTTCTTCTTCTTCTTCTGCTTCTTCTGCTTCTTCTTCTTCTTCTTCTTCTTCTTCTGCTTCTTCTTCTGCTTCTTCTGCTTCTTCTTCTTCTTCTTCTGCTTCTTCTTCTTCTTCTGCTTCTTCTGCTTCTTTTGCTTCTTCTGCTTCTTCTGCTTCTTCTTCTTCTTCTGCTTCTGCTTCTGCTTCTTCTTCTTCTTCTGCTTCTTCTTCTTCTTCTTCTTCTTCTTCTTCTTCTTCTTCTTCTTCTGCTTCTTCTGCTTCTTCTTCTTCTTCTTCTGCTTCTTCTTCTGCTTCTTCTTCTTCTTCTTCTTCTTCTTCTTCTGCTTCTTCTGCTTCTTCTGCTTCTTCTGCTTCTTCTTCTTCTTCTTCTTCTTCTTCTGCTTCTGCTTCTGCTTCTTCTTCTTCTTCTGCTTCTTCTTCTTCTTCTTCTTCTTCTGCTTCTTCTGCTTCTTCTTCTTCTTCTTCTTCTGCTTCTTCTGCTTCTTCTGCTTCTTCTTCTTCTGCTTCTGCTTCTGCTTCTTCTTCTTCTTCTGCTTCTTCTTCTTCTTCTTCTTCTTCTTCTTCTTCTTCTGCTTCTTCTTCTTCTTCTTCTTCTTCTTCTTCTTCTTCTTCTTCTTCTTCTTCTTCTTCGCTGGACTGAGAGAGGTCAGGTCCCCTCACAGCCTGGGCCGCACTCGATGTAATACACATGTGTGAAGTTTTGCGCATGCGCAATTGTTCCTCCTGGACCAGAGGAGGATGACGTTGGGTGCCGGTGCCATCTTCTCCAGTGCTGTGTGAAATCAGCACCAGTGTAGATTGGATCGTACTGGAGGACTGGTACTGTGGACGAGGATGAGGACACATCGAGTCCAGAGGCTCCACTTGCAAGGTAGGCCTCAGCACTTGTTAACTGTTTAGTAGTTGTTTTCTTTGCTGGTTGAACTTTTGTTTTCTTTAAATGTAAAACTTAAAACGGGTTTTGAATAGTTCTGCCAGGGGGAGGTATTTTTCCATGTATTCTCCCTACACCATCAGGCCATGCTCCCAATTAAGAAATTATTACATTCACATCCAAAAGTGTGTTTTTGATAGTTATTAATTCTGAATAATTGGTCCTTTGTTCCTGATAATTCCCTTCATTCAACTGCACTCCAATAAGAGTGGAAACCAAATGGTCATGCAGCAGATTTTTTTTAAATTTATTTCACCTATTCAACACTTGTCTTCCGAGCTAAATTAACCATTTCAAGAATGGAAGAAAAGTTCATCAGGTGAGAGAAAGTCAGCGGAGAGACAGAGTGATTGTTTCATTTCAATGACTTTTCATTGGAAATGGGAAGACACTGAAAACCAAGTCCACATCTCTAGGAAAGAGCAGTCCAATATTCTTCAGGCTGATGGGGATTAATTACTCCCAATTGCCATCCCTAAAATGGAAGCGGAGTAGCACACACTGATCACTTGTCCTGTTCTCCTATGTTGAGAAGACTTTGGTCATTTGGTTCCCCTTTTTGTCCATCGATCCCACTTTTCACAAATATAAAACAGCTGAATGTCCACAGACTTCTGGGGCAGAGATTATCTTCTGAGTAAGGATGTTCTCTTCATCTCTAGTTTAAAATGCCCGACCCTTAATATCAGATTCCACTGATAATTCATAAATCTTCTTGGCCTCTCATATCAATCACTCTTATTCTTATAAACTCTGATTAAAAACAGGCCATTCCCCTACAAAGGGAAGTCCCATCATTTCAGTATTCAGCCCAATAATGTTAGTTACACATTGACTGCATTAATCTGAGTAGTGTGCCAAAACATAGTGAACAGAAATTCAGTGACTATGTGTAGTTTAGATGGCTGGCTCCTCCCTTGGCTCCACCCTCACCTACCCCAATATAAACCCTGGCTTTCCCACCTTACCTCAGATTCACCTGAGGACTATTGTATCTACCGGCCATTGATTGTAAGCTATTAAAAGCACATTTGTGCTCCTTTCAAGTCTCTGAGTGCAATCAATTGCATTACAATCCCTAAAGCCACCTGAAGTTCAGCTGATAATGGAAGGCAATGCATTTTTAAGGGGGGAAGATTTTATCGTCATAGTGAGGACACACTGGGTGTAGTAAGAAAAGAGGCCCAGGCACCTCCTTAAAGCCTTCATGGTCTTTGGGATCAGGAAGTCTAACAGTGGGTGCATTTGATTGGAGTCAGGATCTATGATTCCATCTTCCACCACATGGTCCAGAATAGCAGACATTTTGTCCGGAACACACACTTACTGTAGTTGTTCGTGAGATTCAGGAATTTCCTCATGTGGAGAAACATCTGAAGGTTGGCATCGTGGTCTTCCAGAGTGTGTCCACAAATAGGGACATTGTTGAGATAAGGGAAGGTGGCCTTCAACCCATACTCATTGACCATTTTGTCCATCTGTCTCTGGAAGTCCGAAACCCCATTAGAGATATCAGAAGGGACCCTCCAGAATTGATAAAACCGCCTGTCTGCCTCAAATACTGTGTAGAGAGAGTAAAACATGTTTTTCTCTGAGAGAGAGTGAGAGAGAGGATTCAGTTCTGCAGTTTTACGGACAGCAGCTGCAGCTGGGACTGGAACAGCATAAGCTGGAAAACTTGTGAAAAAATCCCATTTGGAAGACAAGCTGTGAGTGCTTAGTTAAGTCTGGTTTAAGCCCTTGTGGTTCATACAAGAGGAGAGGACTGGCTGCCAAATGTTTCACTTGAAATAAGAGAAACACAAAGGAACTCTGGTGACATGAAAAAAAAAGGTTATCATCTGGAAAACCCTGATGGCGCAAATTTCTTTGGCAAGACACCAATGTGGCTGATTAGAAGGGATCAGTTTGTGTTCTGGAACAGGAAATCTCTCTCTGAAAACTGACAAGAACCTTCCTGAGTGATAACCATTTACCTTTTAAGCACCAAAGCCTGGTGAACTTCATAAATGTTAAATTCTGTGCACAGTATAAGAATTTCCTGCAACCAGTGAACTTGTAGGAATGAGAAATGAGATTGGATTGTGAATCAAAGAACTTTTCTGAACTTACACACACGTGTATTTAGAAATAGAAGGGGGTTAAGTTAGGTTAGTTAAGTTAATAGTGATAAGTTAAAGTGTTATTCTGTTTTCATGTTTAAATCAGTGACCAGAACTGCACACAGTACTCAAAATTTGGCCTCACCAATGCCTTGTACAGTTTCATCATTACTTCCCAACTCCTATATTCTATGCACTGATTTATATAAGCAAGCATACTAAAGGCCTTCTTCACCACCTTATCCACATGTGCTCCTACCTTCAGGGAACAATGCACCATTATCCTAGATCTTTCTGCTCCACTGCATTCTTCAAATCCCTCCTATTTACCACATATGTCTTGCTTTGATTATTCTTTCCAAAAGGAAGCACCTCACACTTAAACTCCATCTGACATCTTTCTGCCCACTCCTCTAAGCAGTTTAAATCCCTCTGCAATCTTTGAAAACCCTTTTCATCCACAATTCCCCCTATTTTAGTATCATCTGCATATTTACTAATCCAATTTACTGCCTCATCTTCCAGATCATTAATATATATGACAAACAGCAATGGTCCCAATACCAAACCCCGAGGTACATCGCTTGCCACCAGCCTCCATCCAAACAAACAATTATCCACTACTACTCTCTGGCACCTTCCTTCCAGCCACTGTTGAATCCATTTGAATATCTCCAAATTAATACCCAAGGACTTAGCCTTCCTAACTAACCTCCCATGCGGAACCTTATCGAAGCCCTTACTGAAGTCTATATAGACAACATCCACTGCTCTACCCTCATTAGCATTCCTGGTCACCTCTTCAAAAAATTCAATCAGATTGGTCAAACATGACCTTCCGTGCACAAATCTGTGTTGAGTGTCCCTGATCAGACCCTGTCCCTCCATACTTGCATATACTATCTTTAAGAATGCTTTCCATCAATTTACCTACCACAGACATCAAACTTACAAGTGGATAATTGCTAGGCTTGCTCCTCGAATCCTTTTTAAACAAAGGGGCCACATGCACAACACGCTAATCCTCCGGCACTATACCCGTATCTAATGACATTTGAAAAATCACTGCCAGAGCCTCTGCTATTTCCTCACTAACTTCTCTCAAGGTCCTGAGTATACATACAATCAAGGTGGATATCCATGGAGAAAACTCTATACCTCTCTATACCTATGTGGTTGTCTGCTGGCCTGTGCTCCATATGCAGTGTGAGATATTGATGGTAGGGCATTACCTGTGTGCTAGTTTAAATCCTGTTCTAATTACATCATTTTCTTTGCTCAAAATTTTTTTTTGTTTAGCATTGCTGAAAGCAGTAAGCATTTGATGAGTCTGGTTCCCCAGCATTCATCAAAATAAAAAGCAGCCATTTGTGCTGATCATTTTCCAAAGCATAATTTGAATGCCAAAGCATATATGGTTAATCTACAAAGAGAACAGTCTATATTGTTGAGGCAACCAGGTTTAGAAAGTTTCTTTAACATGGCAAAACATTCCTTGTTTCACACTTGCGACTGGGGAATGGTCAAAGATTTTTTTGTTTTATGGAACTATTCAAGGAGAGCAAAGGAAATGAAAGTGTTTGGAGAAAGAATGTCAAACCTCAGGGCATTAGGAAACTGAGGTTATGGTCACTGATGGAATGCTCCAAAACAAGAATGCTCAGTAGGTTTAGAATTGGAGATAGGAACTAGTAAGATCAGAGTGCAAACAAGCTGACATTAATTAAAATTAAAAAGTAGTTGGGGAAAGCATCAATTACTTTGAGGTGTCTTCTGTTCTTCACTCATAATGTAGTGGCCAAAATGTTTAATTCTTTTACTTACCTTGTTAATTGGGGTTCTGTTTGGTTCCCGCAAGCATTGGAATCACCAAGTTAGTTATTACTTTCATCGGCCACCTTTGCAGTGCGCATGGAGCGTGCACAGTGTCTTTGGGTGTTGAGTGCCTGTAGGAGCATGTGCGGTGGGGCAGAGCCTAAATCGGGGGTTCAGTTGGAATATTATAAACATAGAGCCATTGAAAAGGATGAGTGAAACTTTAGTTGAGCATTAGCACTAATGTTACTTATTACCAGCTCCTGTTTTAGTAAAATGGGATTATCTCTGTAATGGATAGTATAGACATGAAGGACTAAATAATCACAGTTAATATTTAACATTTCACACAAGCACAACACAAATCACAGCCCAGGAATAATTTGATACTTTGGAAAAACTGAGGGAAGGTTTGTCCAGAATTCAATACATTTGCAAAGGCTTTGTGATTTTGCAAGGAAGAACCATTCTGACTGCTGTTATATAGTCTGGATAATGTGAACTATTTTGTAATTGTGTAAGAATACACCCTTGTAACTGTAGTGCACTACTATGGGGCGTATGTATATGAGTGTGTGAACAGTTTCCTGAGATGATGGAAGGCATCAATAAGTAAAATCTCTTCTGTTATTTGAATCTTGCATCTTTAAGTTATTTAAGATGCCTCCCAAATAACTCCAGACACACAACTGCTAAAGAGAAACCAGGTTTTGTGGCCAGCCATTCTGTGGAATTCAGAGCAAACCACGCTTTCTGAATAACTGGGCCTTCTCAGTGGATTGACCTGTGTCAGGTTTTTTGTGAAGTGCTTCATTTTGATTGTGACCAATAGTCGAGGTCACTTAGAGTGACTGCTGCCAGGGTCTTGGAAGCTTAATGTTCATGATAGACAGAGTGCAGCAAAGTATCAGGCTGATTCCTGGGATGTTGGATTTGGTGTACAAGGAGAGACAAACTGGCAGAGCCTATACCTTTGAGTTTAGAAGGATTAGAGTTGATATTATTGAAACATTAATAAGAAAGTATAGGTTGTTCAGATCCAGAGGTTGTTTACCAGATGGCATGTCCAGAGCCCAGCACTTCACTCTCAAAATAAGAGATGGTAGCAAATTCTTCACCCATAGGATGTTTAATTTTTAGAGGTTCAGTTGCTATTCAAGACAAGTTTTTAGCTATTGAGTGAATCAAGGGATATAGATGTCAGAAAGCAATGCTGAGGTTAAAGATCAGCTATGATCTTGTGGAATGGCGGAGCAGATACGAGTGATAGAATGGCTTATGCATTCTTTTTTCCATGATTTATATTTTGATTTATGTACACATCATAGCTGCTAAGGTTTCAAATGCATCAAAGATTGCAATTGGTTTGAGAATGCTTTGAAATGCACCAGATAAACAAGTTTTTTCAAGATTATTTAATTGTAGGACACACAAATGGAATGAATATATTCAGACAATCACGGTAAATGATTAAAAATGGTCAATAATCTGTATCAAAAGTCTATCTTTGAAATATAAACAAGTGGGCAATTGCAATCTTATTGATTTTATTTTCTTTTCAGTGGAAAATTAATGTTTGTGCTGCCTTTTCACTCTTTGAATTTTGTGTTTAAAATGCAAGCAGATTCCTTGTAAAGTACATTTCTCCGGGTTGAGAATATGGATGGCTAAGGCAGATATTATGTCTGCTTAGTATATGATCCACAGGGTTTCAACTGAGTTAATAAATGTAACTGTGCAGTCTCATAAAACATATGCAAATTCATGCTTAGCCAAGGAATTGCATCTCAAGTAATCTTTGATGATCAGAATTCCGTGAGAATTCCATGACAGCCAGAGTTTACTGAATTTTTTTTTAAATTTGGAACAAGTGTGCTGAATAACAGTTCCAGAAAATATTGACAATTATAATTAATGTTGCATGGAGCATGTTTTAATTTACTGAGATTCTTAAAACCTATCTGTGCTGGTGAAAACTTTGCACCCAAAGTCTTCCACTGATGAGATCCATTTTTTTAAAAATGTAGTATGAAGCAAACCTATGTAATCTATTTTAATCCATATTTTCAAAATTATTATGTCCACACTCTTTTCTGAATGTGTAATCTTCCCCATAACTTTTTTTAAGATGCCTACCTTCCTTAGTTTCCAGACCTCTTGCTCATCCATAATTTCAACAACTTCACTAGCTGCAGTCATGCTTTACTCTCGGAAATTCCATTCTTAAACTTTCTATCCTCTGACTTTCCCACTTTGAGATGTTTGTGATAATTTTCTAAAAGTTCCTGAACTCTGGACAGACCCCAGCAGATTGGAAAATGATGAATTTCATACTACTGTTTAAACAATGATGTAGACTATATATATATATTTTTTTTTAATTTACAGTTTTTTTCACGATGGATTAATATCATGTATTTACAATGATTTATTGGATTTACGATCAGCCTCAATGGCTGGGATTAAGAATGATTAGGAGTATGATCTCAGAATAACATTTTCAGATGAAGAATGGTCCTCTGCTCTTAGTTTGATTAATGATTTCTCATTTTGTGCCAGGCATTGCATATTACTATTTAAGATGGTACAGAGAATACATATGTCCAAACTTAAATTATCTCATTTTATGCAGATGTTGATCCATTATGTGACAAGTGAAACATTTCTGAAGCTTCATTGATCCATATGTTTTGGGAGTGTCTCAATTTAGGAACATTTTGGAAAAACATTTTTCAATCTTATTTTTAAGATCAACTGCTTTGTTTGCTTTTTTTTTCTGGTGAACTGTGTATACTTTTGTCTGCATTTCAAGAGAAAGTTTATGCTTTTAGCACATTGCTACCCAGATGAAAACATTTAATGAAATGGAAAGATGTCTCTTCACCTATTCAAACGCAGTGGTTACATGACATAATGTCCTATTTAAGCTTGGAGAAAATTAGATGCAACATTGTAGATAGAAAGTTTCAATTTGAAAAGTTGTGGGGCCTATTTGTTGAATATTATCATGATTGGCAGATTTAAGAAGTTTGGGTGTTCCTGTAATTTTCTGTCTGCTTTCTGAAAGTTGCTTTTTAATCCATATAGTTATTTTTTTTTCCACAAGGTAACCCTTATTAGAGGGATGTGGTAGATTAGATTTAGTTTCTTTTTTTTTGTTTCCTTTTTTTATTTTTATTTTTTTTAGAATAATTGATTCTATATGGGTTTAATTAAACATATTATTTTGTTTTGAACAATATTGGTGTAATGTAACTAAATCGGTTTCTATTCAGAATTATTTTTAAGAAATAATGTTAAATTAACATTTATATGAATTTGTTTTTTTACATATATATATTTAAATTAGAATACTTTTTAGAATTGTTATGTTAAACACAATTTTTTTTTTAAAAAGGAAGAAATAGAAATTCTTTTGGATAGAAATTGTTCCAAGATGCATAGATTTGGGAAGGAAAGATCACACACAGTGCATAGAAGGGAACAAGTGAATGTTGTTCACTGAATTTGCAGAAGGCATTCAATATGGTGCAACATAACCGAAAAGGATGCAAGGAGTTGGGATCATAGCATGGAGAAAAAATTAGTTAAGGAATGGGTGGGAGAGATTTGGAAGAGGTGTCCAAGTGTGGTGTATCTATGTTTGCTGATGACACTAAATTAAGTGGAATAGCAAATTGTGTCGAAAATGTGAGAGAGAAAACATAAATGGGCAAGGGTCTAGCTGATGGAGTGCAATGTTGGTAAATGTGAGGCCAATCAATTTGGTAGGGGAAAAATGGAAGATCAGATTATTAAATGATGATATAAAAACAACTTGGGAGTCTGCACATGAACTACACAAGGTTGATTTTTAGATGTAATGGGTTATTAAGAAGACAACTGGGATGTTGATCTTCATTGCTGGAAGGACTGAATTTAAGAATAAGGAGGTTTATTGCAACAGTACAGGGTAGTGGTGATGCCATATCAAGAATACTGCATACATTTAAAAAAAAGATATACAGCAAAACCCATGGTATCCGGAATTCAAGAAACCGGCAAAAAAATTGAGGAAAATAAATTTTTAAAATTAAATTAAATGTTCTCTGCACTAATAAAAACCTTTGTGATGGCAGCAAATATTCAGCCAGCAGAGAGCCTCAGTTTTACTTTCTTCAAAGCAGCTGTTTGAATAAAGTTGTGTGTAACAGCAATGGCATCGCCCAGGATGAAGAGCTGATTAATGCTCCTCACAGTTGGGGTGACTCTTTTAAAGTGTCTCCTTATCCCTGCTTAGTAATAATCATCCTGGTCAGAGGCTTTATCTGTAAACTTGGGGAAAGGGGATTAATTATCTATAATGTTATCGTTTGTGCATGGGCAGCTCTGTGGAGGGGGAGGAACCTGCAGACACAGCAACATTGAAATGTTTTCTAAGAATGTGACTTAAAATAAAATGCTTTAAAATTTATGTATTCATGCAAGTGAAGCTTGTTCAGTTCAAGTACATTTTTTTTGGTTTTTCAAACTGTTTGTTCTGAATGCAGGTGTATTAATTAGGCATTGTGAGAGTAAGTCTCAAGCAGTCAGAAAATACACTTATCCAGCATCTACCAATCTCCATAAGTGCCAGATATTAGGGGATTTACATATTGGGTTGAGAGGTGGTGCAGAGGAAGTTCACCAAGTTGATTCTAGAGATGAGAGGAGTTAGCCTATGAGGAGAGATTGAGTCACCTGGTTTGATACTTGTTGGAATTCAGAAGAATGGGATCTTATATACATGTAGAATTATGAAAGGGATAGATAAGGCAGAGGCAGGAAAATTGTATTCACTGGTAGGTGAGATGAGAACAAAGAGACATTGCCTTAAGATCCAGGGGGAGTAGATTTAGGATGGAGATGAAGTTTTCCCAGAGAGTGGTGAATCTGTGGAATTATCTGCCCAAGGAAGCAGTTCTGGCTATCTCCTTAAATATTTTTAAGGTACAACTAGAGTGATTTCTGCATTGTAGGCAAATTAAGGGTTATGGGGAAAAAGCAAGTCAGTGGAGTTGAGTTCATTACCAGATCAACCATGATTTTATCAACAGGCCAGAATGCCAAATCGTGCTCCTATGTGCTGTAGCACAATGTGCCATGTTCTTGAAATCCACCCCTTTATTCACCTGCTCTGCTTTGTTTGTTGCCTGATTTATAACCATAGTCCTAAACAGACTCCTGGACTTTCATTTCAGCACATTCTTCTTCAATTGGATCCTCAACTTCCTGACTGGTAGATTGCAAGCAGTGAGGATTGGAGACAGCACTTCCTCCATGATCTCAACACCAGAGCCCCATAAGAATGGTTACTCTGTTCTTTGTACATGCACAACTGCTTAGCCAAACTCCTCTCCAGCCTTGCCCATCCATAAATTTGCAGATAACATCACCATTGTAGGCTCTCGTGGGACAAAAAAATCCAGTCTTGCCATTGAAGTGAGATTCGCACCCATGCATTGGATCGTTAATAAAAAGTAGAAGTGGCTGGAAATATAAGCATCTCAGATCACATTTGTGGAAAGAGCAACAAAGTTAATGCTTCAGGTCTATGTCTCTTCATCAGAGTTGAGAAGGATAGGGAACCAGTGATGTAGAGGGATGGATAAGACAAAAGTATTTCTGTGAGGGTTGTTCTGAGTTAAGGTTATAAATGAGGTCATAATTTATCTATTTCAACAAAGTGTCAATTAGGAATAAGAGAATGGTTCTTTGTTCACTTTTTTAAAAAAACTCTCAAATGAGTGCAATTAAGGAAATAAAGGAATGTAAAAATCACCAAATGCTTTAAACACTGTTTTATTCCTTTTTATTTGCCTTACCCCCATCAATGTTCTTCAGATTCTATTGTGTATCCATGCACAAATGGCAATTTATGGTGGCTAGTTAAACTTACCAAGTTTTAGATGATTGAGATGTGGGAGGAAACCCTTGCACTCAGAGTGAGAACATGCACCAGAGGTTTGGACAGAACAGTTAAAACATAGAACATTACAGCAGAGTATAGCCCTTCAGCCCACAACATTGTACTGACCTAAGTAAAGTACTCTATGGCTATCTGATTCTCCCCTACCTCTCATATCTACCCTCTAATTTTCTTTCATCCATGCCCCTATTTGAAGCAGTCAAGATCACTTGAAACAGCAATTCTTCTAGATGTGCCACCCTTGCTTCCTCCTTACTTCACTTTGGAGGCAGTTTTGACAGACTACTGGTTTAGCACTTAAATATAAAGCAGAACTTATGCTTTAAAACAATTGGATGTGCAGAATTTCATAATCCAAGAACATTAATTGTCCTCCAAATGCTACTTCAATTCATGTTCTATCAGTTGCTTTGTTACATATTGCAGGCCAAAACAAAAATGTCAAGATTCTTTTGTGTACAAAATGTTGTGCTTAATAACAAAAAAATTAGAGAATTTACTTTAGAAATACTTTTCATCAAAGATTATATACTCTGAATAATACACATTTGCCCAAAGTGCTAGAAGGTAAACAGTGGCTGTATATCATATGAAGAAACAAAACTTAAGGCCACCTTCCTTTTGGGAGTCTTTAAAGTAGTTTAAAGATGGCGTAAGGAACAGACGTGCCTTCCAGTCCTCTCCTGACTCTTTGTTATTATTTTGTCTATAAATGCCCGTTAAAACATTTTAAAAGTTTAGAAATAGTTAGAGGTGTTGAATCAGTTTCTAATGGTACAACTGCTGAAAAGGAGAAAAAAAAAACAGCAACAGATTGTTAAGAAATTGCATTTCCCGAAGTTATCTGAGCCTACCTGTTTACAAGAAGCCAGGACTCAGTGTGGAATGGATCCAGGAAGAGAGGTACAAGATTCGGCAACGGAGCTCCGCTCTTTGTCGGCAGGGCTCTTTAAAGATGGCGCCCGGCAGCCCTTGGAACAAATGGCTGGCCAGGCGCGTGCGTGTGAATCAACGCCCGCTGTGAGCACTGTCAGTGAGTCTTTGACAGCTAGAACAGCTGGGACGCTGCCAGCTGAAGACCCGACCTCGAAAAGACGCTTACCAATTGATGTAGCGGTGGTGCTGCGAAATGCACCTCCAGTAATGAAGACTTCAACAGATATCGATGTAATGAAGGCATTTGATATATGGGTTAAGGATAACCCTGGCCATCAGCCTCCAGATACTGCTGAGGAGGTTGTGGCAGGGGTTTCCACACATAGTCATACTATAAGAAAAGCAGTTAAACCAAAGGAAATAGAAGACCCTTTTGCTATACAGAAACATCAAGATCCTACTGTGCCTGAATCTATTCCAGTAGATATGCTTATTAAGAATCTTGAATCTAAGTTATCCTCTACAATAAAAGAAATAGGTAAGGCTTTAGTTCAAGTTAATACAAAGCTCAATACTTTGGTGGACATTAATACTCAACAGATGGTTGATTATGGAGCTTTTAAGCTTGAAATGAGTGAAAGACTTGATGGTTGTGATCAAGGCATAGTTGAGGTATGAGACCAAATACAAGATGTAAATAAAACAATTGAAATTTTACAAATTCAGAATAGAAATTTGGTGAAAAAGGTTGATTATTTGGAGAATCAATCTAGACGGAATAATATAAAAATTGTTGGTTTGCCAGAAGATATGGAAGGATCAGATCCAAGAAAATTCTTCACTGAATGGATTCCACAAGTGTTAGGACAAGATAAGTTTCCAGAAGGCATAATATTGGAACGTGCTCATAGAGCTTTGAGAAGAAAGCCTTTTCCAGGACAAAATCCAAGACCTGTTTTGGTTCGTTGTTTAAATTATTATGATAGAGAGACAATTTTGCGTGTGGCTATAAGAAATGCACAACAAAGAGGATCTCCCCTGATGGCTCAGAACAACCGTGTTTTTTACTATGCGGATTTTAGTCAAGAAGTTATGTCTCAACGACGTGAATTTAATCCTGTGAAAGAAGTGTTGTGGAAAAAAGGATATAAAGCAACATTTAGATATCCTCCAGTATTGAAGATTTTTCAAGATGGTTATCAACCAAAATTTTTTGATAATCCTAAGGAAGCTATGGACTTTGCTCAATTACTACCAATTACGCAATTTCAGGAACGACGTATTCCACCATGGTCTCCAAGGAGAGTGGAGACGCAAGATAGGAACCGAATTCCAAGAAGAAATGGAAGCAATGGTGGTTGGAGTGACAAAGTTGATTTAAAAAAAATTTTTTTTTCCTGAGAAGATTTCAGATAATGATGATAGTTTAATGTGAAATGGGAGTTGGGAGAGGGAGCTGGGTGGGCATCATATTCCAGAAGCCATCAGCTACGTGTGAGTTATCTCACACCCAATATTTTGTGGGAGTTACCGCATTGAGTGGTTGAGACAGGAGGAGGTGGTTGTAACCTCCTACCTGTTCTTTTTTTGTAATCAATTTTTGGAGTGAAGTTTTTTAAAATTATTTTTAACTTTTTTTTGTAGTTTTAGGAGGGGATAAGGGAAGGGGGTGTTTTTCTTTTTTTTTTCTCTTTTCTTTTTTTTTTCTCTCCTTCTCTTTTTCTTTGTGTTATTGTAAGTAATGTCTAAACTTAAGTTTGCCTCTCTTAATGTTTAGGGTTTAAATAATCCTATTAAGCGTAAGAAAGTACTTGCTTACTTAAAAAAATTAAAAGTTGATGTGGCTTTTTTGCACGAAACACATTTAACAGATAAGGAACATTTGAAACTTAAACGTGAATGGGTTGGACAAGTTTTTTATTCTTCATTTAATTCAAAGGAGAAAGGAGTGGCAATTCTGGTGCATAAGAATCTACCATTTCAGTTACAGAATGAAGAGAAAAATGGAGGAAGATTATTAAAATTGAATTCTACAATTCTTAATGAGGCTTGGTCTTTGCTTGATGTTTATGCTCCAAATGTTGAAGATACAGCTTTTATTGTAGATGTGTCTTTATTACTTGGACAAACAAATTCCAATGTGATGATTGGGGGAGATTTAAATGTGGTATTGGAGCCTTTATTGGACAAGTATCCAAGAGTAATTTAGAAATCTAAGATGGCAGTACAAGTGACTAATATGATGAAAGATTTGAATTTAGTTGATATTTGGCGAAGACTTAATCCTACAGAGAAAGATTTTTCTTTTTATTCTTCACGTCATAATTCCTTTTCAAGAATTGATTATTTTTTTAATTTCAACACATTTTCAGGATAAGGTTATATCTGTGGATTATAAGGCAAGGTTGGTTTCAGATCATTCATTATTATTATTAGAATATCAGAGTTCACAAGATGTTCAGTGAACCCCAAGATGGAGATTTAACACTATGTTATTACAAAAACCAGAATTTATTAGTTATTTAAAAAAACAAATTGAGGATTTTATTAGTAATAATGCTAATTCCGTTTCTAGTCATTTTGTTTTATGGGACACAATGAAAGCTGTTTACGAGGTTAAATTATTAGCTATGCATCTAATGTAAAGAGGGAGAGAATTAGAGAGATTAAAGATTTAGAGAAAAAAGATAACTGTTAGTGAAAAAGAATTTCAAAAAAATGCTTCTGAAATGCAAAAGGATCAGTTAACTAATTTAAAATTAAAGTATAATGAATTACAAACATATCAATTTGAATGTTTAATGAATCGAACTAAACATAAGTTTTATGAATGCGGTGAGAAAGCTCATAAAGTTTTATCATGGCAGTTAAAAAAAGAACAATTATCTAGGATTATACCAGCAATTAGAAAAAAATCGGGTATTACTTTTAGACAAAAAGAAATTAATGAGGAATTTTGTAATTTTTATAAAAAACTATATACATCTGAGTGTAAAGATGTAAATGAAGATGCAATAGATTCTTTTTTGAAAAATATTAACTTGCCACTGTTGAATCAAGAAGATAGACAAGAGTTGGTTAAATCTTTTACAGAGAATGAAATTGAAATGGCTATAAGAGATATGCCAAATGGAAAGGCACCTGGTGAAGATGGGTTCTCTATAGAATTTTATAAAACTTTTTATGTTGATATATCTTCTATTTATAAGAATGTAATACAGCAGATTTATAAAACTTTTCAATTACCTGAATCTTGTTCTAATGCAATAATTACGGTTATACCAAAAAAAGATAAAGACCCTTTACAGGTTTCTTCTTATCGACCAATATCGTTGTTAAATGTAGATTATAAAATTGTGGCTAAAGTTATGGCTAATAGATTGGCTCAATATTTACCTAAAATAATATATAAAGATCAAACAGGATTTAGAAAAAAATAGATATGCGTCTGATAATATTTTGCGATTAATTACTTTGACAAATAAATTTAAATCTCAAATGAATTATCCAATAGTGGTCTCATTAGATGCAGTAAAGGCTTTTAATAGAGTGGAATGGAAGTTTTTATTTAAAGTACTTGAGAAATTTTGTTTTGGTTCTTCATTTATTGGATTGATAAAGGCTTTATATAATAGTCCGAAGGCTAGAGTTGCTACTAATGGACAGATTTCAGAATCTTTTGATTTAACAAGGTCTACTAGACAAGGATGTTCATTGTCACCTGCTTTATTTGCTATAGTTATTGAACCTTTGGCACAGTTAATACATCAAAATGAAAATGTTAAGAGTATGAGAGTTTTGAATGAGGAATATAAGATTAATTTGTTTGCAGATGATGTTTTATTATATCTGGTAGATCCTGATATTTCCTTACCAGCAATTCAAGAATCTTTAGAAATTTATGGTCAATTATCTGGTTATAAGGTAAATTGGGCTAAAAGTGAAATTTTGTCAATTTGTAAAGATGATTATTCGATTTATAAAAATATTACAAAATTGAAGTGGACAAAACAAATTAAATATTTGGGAATTAACGTTAATACAGAATATCAAGATTTATATTCAATTAATTACCTTCCTTTAATAAAAAAAGATTAAACTAGATTTGATTAGGTGGAAGGACTTACCTTTAGGTTTATTGGGGAGGATTAATACTATAAAAATGAATATTTTTCCTCGGATGCAATATTTGTTTCAATCAATTCCTTATTTAAAAAAAAAAGTTTTTTAAAGGATTTATATAAAGCAGTTAGAGAATTTTTATGGAAGGGAAAATTTCCGAGGGTAGCAATGAAAAAAATTGATGTGGGACTTTCAATTTGGAGGTTTGAGATTACCTAATTTTCAATATTATTATGAGGCAGCTCAATTTAAATTTCTTAGTGCATTAATGAATATGGAGGATCCGCCCAGTTGGGCAAAGATAGAACTGGCAGTTATTTTAGAAAAATCTCCACATGAATTTTTGTTTCGATGGAATAAAAATTTGTTACGAACTTATGATGTACCAATATTGAAAAATTTATTGAATTTATGGACGAGTAAACTTGATAAAATGGGGCTTAAATATAAATGGTCTGGGCGATTGCCATTATATAATAATCAACTTGTTCCTTTTACGGTCTCCAATATCACTTTGAAACAATGGGAAAGGAAAGGAATAAAAAATTTATCTGATTGTTTTTTTGAAGGACATTTTTGTTCTTTTGAGGAATTACAAAAGAAATTTGGTATTAGTGGAAATTCTGTATTTGTGTATTATCATTTAAGATAATTTGTAAAACAAATATGATGTAATCAAATAACTTTATTGCCCGAAACTAGTTTTGAGAAATATGTACTTTCAATACCAGAAAATGGGTATATATCTGATTTGTATTGTATTTTACAAGAAATTGAAAGTAATAAAGATTGGGATAAAGATAAGTTGAAATGGGAAAAAGATTTAGGTTCTACAATAGCTGATGAAGCCTGGATGGAAATTTGTCAAAATAGTATTCGGAAATTGATTAATGCTAGATTAGCGATGATTAATTATAATTTTATACATCAATTATATCTAACACCAGAAAAATTTTAAAAAAAATTGGTCTTAGTAAGTCAGATTGTTGTTTTTGTTGTGATCAGATAGCTAGTACATTTTTACATACTGTCTGGTCTTGTGACCGATTGCAACAGTTTTGGAAAGGTATTCAACCTATATTTAATAGATTATATAATATTTGTGTTGTATTAGATCCTGATATATTTTTGTTAGGGAATATGCAATTATTAATTGATCTAGGATTAAATGATTATCAGATTTCTTTTATCTATTTAGCTTTAGCAGTGGCCAAGAAATGTATAGCATCTACTTGGAAAGATAGAAATATACTAACTTTGGATAGGTGATATTTAGAGATGAAGTCTTGTTTAATTATGGAAAGGATATCTTTTTCAATTCAAGATAAGATGTCTTTTTATAAGTTGAAGTGGACTCCATTTGTTAAGTATATGCAATTAAGTTTGATTTAAGTATGTTCCTAGATGTGATATTTTAGATTTGATAAATCTATTTTTAAATTATTTTTATTTGTTATTTTTTTTCTGTGTGTGTTTTTTTAATATATAATATTATTAATTTTACTAATTCTTCACTCTTTATTTTGGGGGAGGGGAAGTGTGGTTTTTTTTTAATATAGATTTTTTTTTAGTTAGGTTGAATTAAGTTAGGTTATTGATGTTTATATTGTAATTATATTATTTTATTTTATATTTTTCTTTAAATGTAATTTTTCTTTTTATTCCTGTGATAAAATCTTTAAATAAAGTTTAAAAAAAAAGTAGTTTAAACCCAATGATGCACTTTAGCATTTTAATCAATGCTGTAATCTCAGAAAAGCTGCAGGCAATTTGCTTAAAGCTATCCTATATAGTAATATGATAATAGAACCAATTGATCCATGTTGATTGAGGGGCAAATGTTGGCTGGGGAATTGAGGCTAAGTCCTCTGCAATTTATTGTAATAGTGCCATGTTTGATCCACCCAAGGAAACCTTACTTCCAAGTCTCATCTAGTGAGGGTAACTTTCATTCTGTTGATTTTTTAAAATTACCTCCAGTGTATTTCAAGCCAGGTGACTGTCATTTAATGCCCTGTGCCAAATTCCAATCCAAATCTTCTCCTGGACATGTCTCATGCACTGTTTATTAATCCTGAATGAGTCGCTCAAACATAGACAGCACGAAAAAGCCAAATTTATATTAAAGAAGGATTTCTTCTGAGATAAAATACTGACTCGCTTTTTTCGATCACCAAATGATTTATTATGTCCCAATTCAGTCTTGCATAGACAGTGTTTGCCCCACTTAAGTAAGCAGTTCCAAACTTCAACTCATTTCAGAAGAATAGATAATTTACAGAGCTTGGGTAGCCCAAAATGGTGACAGATGATCTATCAATATCCATTTGTCAGACAGTCCCAAAACTTAATGCTTTGGGCACTAATAAGCTTAAGTCTCTTGAGGACTCCTGAATTTGCGGAATAAAAATCCCACACTGCATAATGATTGAAAGGTTGTGCATCCAATGTCCACCAGGTAGATATTTAGATCCATTTTTAAATTTTATATCCTTTTTATCTCTTCTTACTCTTTTTGCATTCCTCCATTGCCTTTCCCACCCTCAAGCTTATCATGTTCCTCCTTCTCTCCTCACTTTCTCTCCTTTTTGAGGCTTGTTTTGATTCTCACTTCTCCCAGATGCTGTCTGACTTAATGAGTATCCAATATATTTTTGTTCTATATGTGCATGTCCTGTAAAGAGAATTTCAATCATCTTCTATTCTGGAAACTGCCCTCATGGATCTTGACTAGGATGACTATTTATTTTTAAATTTAGAAATACAGCATGATAACAGGCCCTTTTGGCCCATGAGCCCATGCACCCTATTACAACCAATTGATTTATAACCTTGGTACATTTTGAACGGTGAGATGAAACTGGAGCCCTGAGGAAAACCCACGCAGACATGAAAAGAACATACAAACTCATTACAGACAGCATGGGATTTGAATCCCAGCATTGCGCTAACTGCAACAACAATTGTGCCGTCCTTTTGAGTTATCGCAGATGAATAATTCCTGACCTGATCAAATCATCGTAAAGTTAACACTTTGAAGGCTGTAAATAGGGGTGATTTCAGAACAGTATGTATCTGAAGCATCATTCACAACTTTAAGGCACAGTACAACTTTGAAAGAATTGAAAATAATATTCATCAAAATTATTGTCATGAAGTTTGTTTTGCAGAAGCATTACAGTGCAAATATTGTTATAAATTACATTTAAAAATAAATGAATGTAAAAATAAGAAAACATCTGGTTCATTGTTGATTCAGAAATCTGATGGCAGAGGGGTGGAAGCTGTCCTTGTGCCACTCTGTGTTCATCTTCAGGCTCCTGTATCTCCTTCCCAATGGGTACAGTGTGAAGAGGGCCTGGCCTGGGTGGTGAGCATCCTTGAAGCTGTTTTCTTGAGACACCACCTCTTGTAGATGTCCTCGATGGAATGAAAACTAATGCCAGTGATGGTGCTGGCCGAGTTCAAACTCTCTGTAGTATTTTCCTGTCCTGTGCATTGGAACCTCCATACCAGGTGGTGATGCATCCAGTCAGAATGCTCTCCATGGAACACCTGCAAAAATTTGCACGAGTCTTTGGTGACATTACAAATCTCTTCAAACTCCTCACACGTTATATCCACTTTCAAGCCTTCTTTATGATTGCATCAACATGGATGCCCCAGGACACATCTCCTGAGATATTTATGCCTAGGAACTTGAAGTTCTTAACCCTTTCCACTACTGACCCCTCTGAGGACTAGTACGTGTTCTTCCGATTTCTCCCTCCTGAAGCATACAATCCACTCTTTGTCTTGGTTTTGCTAACACTGAGTGTAAGATTGTTGTTGTGACACCACTCAACTAGCTGATCTATCTCTCTCCTGTACACTTCCTCATTGCTGTCAGTGATTCTGCTGATGACTGGCATGTAATCGGCAAATTTGTAGATGGTATTTGAATTGTGACTGGCCACACAGTCATGGGTGTAAAGCGAATAGAGCAGTGGCCTAAGCACATATCCTTGAGGTGTACTGTATTGATCATTATTGAGCAGGAGGTATTGTTTCTGATTTGTACTGACTGTGGTCTTCCAATGAGGATGTCAAGGATCCAATTGCAAAGAGGAATGCAGAGGCCCAGATTTTCAAGGTTGTTGACTAGCACTGAGGACATCAAAGTGTTAAAGTTGAGATGTAGTCAATGAAGAGTAGCCTGATATTTGTGTTGCTATTGTCTAGAGCTGAGTGGATATTGCATCTGCTATGGAGAGATTGTGACAGCAGGCAAATTGCGATGTATACAGATCTTTACTTGGGTGCAAGTTAATCTTGGCCTTGGCTCACCTCTCAAAACATTTCATCAGTTATTGCGAATGCTACTGAGTCATTGAGGCAGCTCACTCTGTTCTTCCTGGGGACTGGAATGATTGATGCCCCTTTGAAGCAAATGGGAACCTACAACTGCAGCAATGAGAGATTGAAAATGTCCATGAACAGTCCGGCTAGTTGGTTGTCACAGACTTTCAGCGCCTTGCCTGGAACGCCATTAGTGAACTATCACCTTGCGTGGGTTCACCCTCTTGAAAGATGTTCTGAAGTTGGCCTCAGAGACAGATACCACAGAGTTGCCAGCTTCTGCATGGTTTAAAGATAATCAGACCTTTTTAATGAAGAGTTACAAGTGAAAATGCAGCCAGAAGATTTTTTTTTAATTTAGTCGATATAAATTGAATCTATAAAATTGTATAATGCAGGAAGGTTCTACCCAAAAAAATCAAGTCATTCATCAAATCAATTATTTCTTTATACAAATAAGTTGAATACCATTTTCTTTGTGTATTTCTATTTTTCATGTTGTCATCAGACCAGCAGGGGAGGTGTTAACAATACAATATCTTTTGCAGACTGTTCTTCAGGATTAAGCTTGACTTGCTCCCATTTTGGTTTTGTGAATCCTGGGAAGGCTGATGAGGTCAAACTGGGAATCAGAGATTCTTCCACATTTTAATTTAGGAAGATACTTGACAGGACTGAGACATGGGTAATTTGTGAGATGGTGTACTCTTTTTGGTGCTCTCACATGTTTTCTAATGCACAGCCTTTAAGATTACAACACTATCATGAAAGTTGCTTCTCCACTTTGAGCAGACATGGGCAAGTGATTCAAGAGTCAGTGGAGAAGGATTGTATGCTTGGAAGCCCAATATTTCAGAGGAGAGGTCCAAGCTAGGCATAAACATACCATATTGTAGTTTGAAGGAGGGGAAGGAAGCTCCCCACAATGTAATGGCACTCTCTCAATGTCACTAAAACAGATTGCACAAGAACAAATGAAAACAAAATCAACCTGCTGGAGAAACTTTGCTCCCAAGACATGGTACTCTATGCCAGATCATCAGGAATGTCCTCCTTCTTCAAACAATGTTGATTTCCCTCTACCACCATGAAATCGGGCCTCAACTGCATATCCTCTATTACCCAGATGTCTGCCCTGGCCCCCTCCACCCCCATGCGCAACAAAGACAGGAATACCCTTGTCCTCCATGTCCAACATGTCCTCCACTACAATTTCTGCCATCTATTACATGATTCCATCACCACTCACATATTCCCCTATCCGCCTTCCTCAGGGATCGCTCTCTCTGAGACTCCCTTGACTACTCCTCTCTCCCTACCTATCAGCCCCTTAGCACTTACCCCTGTGACCATAGAAGATGTTCTACTTGTGCTCACACCTCCTCCCTCACCACCATTCAAGGCCCCAAACAGTTCTTTGAAATGAAGCAACACTTAACTTGTGAATCTGCAGGTGTTACCTACTGCATCCAATGCTCCCATTGTGGTCTCCTCTACATCAAAGAGACTTAGCAAAGACGGGGAAATCACTTTGTTGAGCACCTTAGCTTTGTCTGCCTCAAAACCGAACGCCCATTTAAATTCCCAGTCCCATTCCCTTGCAGGCATGTCTGTTCACGGACTCATGCATAGCCAGACTGAGACCAAATGCAAATTGAATAACAACGCCACAGCTTCTGCCGGGGTGCCATCCAAAACACCTGGCATTAACATTGACTTCACCAGTTTCCATTAGAAATCTTCCCCTTCCCATATTTTTCCCTTGTTCCCTTTACTCTAGATCTCTCTCTCTCTCTCTCTCTCTCTCTCTCTCTCTCTCTCTCTCACTCACTTTTCTCTGTCTCCTTTCACAGAGTGAAAATCGATTCTCACCTTTCCTCTTATAACCAATTAACTCCTTTTGTCTGTTGGTCAGTACTCCTCCCCCTCCCATTCTTCCCTATTTCCCTCCCTGGTCTTTAATTCAGGCACCAGCCTGCTTTTTTTTCTTATACTTTTAAGAGCTCAGGCCCAGAACTTTGGTGACATATCTTTACCTCCTATGGACACTGCAAGAACGTTTGAGTTCCTCCAGCATTTCTGTGCTTTGACTATAATCACAGCATCTGCAGACTTTCCATGTTTTACAGATTATTTTTTCTCCCACAAAGGTAAATTGTGTTATCTGAATACCTTTTAGTGTTGGATCTGGCAACTGTATCGAATAACAACCCAAGTCTCAATGTGGAAAAGAAGAAAAGAAGAAGGAGATGATCATGGACTTCAGGAGGATCATGAACTACGACCCTCCACTACACATCAACAACTCTGTAGCATGGAGAGCACCAAGTTCCTTTGTGTGCAGTTAACTAGTGACTTATCGTGGACACATAGCATCTCCTCACTTGTCAGGAAGGCACAACAGCAAATGAACTTCCTGAGAAGACTGAAAAGGTACCAGCAAAGCCTGGTAAAGGCTATAAAAGGTATCAGCCTTCTACAGGAGCTCTATCCAAAGTGTTCTGACCAGCTGCATCACAGTGTGATACGGTTGCTGCAGAGAAATGGATTGGAGGTCAATCCACAGGACCATCAGTGTGGCAGAAAGGATCAGGGGAGTCTTGTTCCCCCATTGATATGATCTTCTGGAATCACTATCTGAAAAGGGTGTATAATTGAAGACCCCTTCCACACCAAACACAGAACCTTTCATCTACTCTTGTCGGGAAAGTGATACAGGAGCATCAGAGCCAGCCTCACCAGGCTGAGAAACAGTTTCTTCATATGGGCAGTAAGATGTTGAACAATCAAAGGAACTGCTCCCACTGACCATTCAAGACTCTCATATTCATGAAACTACATTTGTTTATTCGTATATATGAATACTTGTTTTGCATATATATTGTTTGTCTGCAATGGGTGTTATGTCTTGTGTGTCCTCATGTTAGCACCGAGGACTAACGAACACTTACGTCAGGTTGTACTTGCGCTATCAGATAATAATAAACTTGATTTGACTTTGTTTTGGAAAATAAATGTAAATCTATTCATTGCAACTAGAATTTATTACTTATCGAAACAAGCTTTCTTCTACTACTTGAGATTACAACTATTGTAACATTACTTAATTCTCTATAATCTGCCACAGATTTTTCAATTTTATTATCAGTCTACATCCTTGTGACTGTGTGTGCCACTATTGGAAATATCTCACACTTCATTACCTTCCAATTAAAATTCATGAACGGCTGAATATAAACAAGCCTTTTGATTAAAGCTTTAAATGATGCAAATATCCTTTGACTTCAGTGTGCAAATCCAAGACAAGAATGTGAGCCATAAGGAATACAGTTCTGTTCTCTGTAATAAGACAGCTACATCTTTACCTCTAATGTAGCCCTGAGATACTAATCTAGCTTTAAAGAAGTTAATCCATATTTTTATGAAAAAAACTTTTATAACAATTTCATAGATTTTCATTAATAAAGGACTATATTAGAAATAACTGTGGTGTGTCATGAAAATATTTTTGACATTTACAACATTATAGATTTTTAAAAAAACTCTTTGGGTATTTTCAATGCACCGTTTCTTTTAAAAAAATCATTTGAATGTTGATCTCAGGAAGAATGATCTTGCAAAATGTACAAAGACATAGGAAAAAAAAAGCTTTTTGAAGGAAGTGCAGGCTGCACACAAAAGACAACTTCTTTAGAATCTTCCATACCACTCGTAGACATTAGTGTTGCATTTGAAGGCCCCTGAATGGCAACATATATTGTTTGGGAGTCCAGTGCATCAATCTTCTTTCACTAATTTGTTTGGTTTTGTTCCCAGCACTGACTTTTGCATTCATACTACTACCCACCACACACCCATTGCCTTGATGCTGCTGTGGCATGGAATTTATGGGTGGGATGATGAGGGGGTGAATGATATTGATGGATTGTTGAGAGCATTCTGGGGTAGATAGGTTGAGAGAATGGTTAGGTTGATTGTATTAGGGGAATGGGTTGGATGGAATGGCTGAGTGGGTGGTGGTTGGGTTAGGTGGACTGGTTGGATTTGTGAATAGTTAAGTTTGTGGAGGAGGAGCTGGGTGTGTTAGTTGATTGGTTGGTTGGTGTCTTCTATTTATTTTTGCATCAATGAGTTGTGTGGTACTTTTCAAAAAAAAAGAATTCCAATGCTTTCTAATGCAACCTTTTAGCTGGCTGCCAAATAATGAGTAATTGTACCAGCTGCAATATCAATAAATCGCCCAGTTTTTTTGTATAATCCACTTGGATTATTTTTGCCTGTTTGACCTTCAACCAGACCAGTTGAAAGCCAAGTCAAACTATTAACTGTAATACAAAATACAATTTTTTTTTTCAAAAAAATTGTATTCCTGACAATAAGCCAGTCACAGTGGAAGGACTTTTTTTTTAAAAAAGGTATATTTTGAAAGAGAAGGGTTTAGAAGAGAGAGCTAGATTGAAGGAGAAAATTCCAGAGCCTAAAGCCAAAGCAGGCTTATTTTTTAAAAGGAAATAGTACTCTTAAAAAAGATTAATTCAATGCAAGAGGCAGAAAAATGGTCAAAATATTCCTGTGATATGAATGATTTGATTGCAACATCAGTGAGTTCTCTTTTGATTAATCAATTTTCTCTGCTAGAGCTAGCTCTGGGAAAGCACTAACATAATATTCAGCCAATTATTCCCTTTCTAATTTGATAAACTGCCTTGTAATGACCCAATTAGGCTGAAAGGCATGAGATGGAGGGTAAGGATAAGAGTCAGGAATTCAAATTGGTAGGATATGATCAAAAGCCTCATGTAAGTGTCTGTGTATCAAATGACCCAAGTCACCTGAAAGAGAATGTGCTGATGAGACATGTGACAGTCATGAGACAGTGCAATTGGGAGTATTAGCTTGTCAAAGAGGAAGTTAGAGGAATGTTAAATTCCATTTGGTCTCTTCAGCAAATGAAGCTGCCTCTATCTGCATGCATCTAGACTTAAATAACTTCAGGTATAAGGCTGATGAAAGGAACCACATAAATTCCAAGTGGCAATTATATCTAATGTGAGACAGTTCAATCAACTGTCCTTAACATCCAATATGATTGCCACTGAGATCCCCACTATCAACAATATGAGGGTTCCATTGTCCAGGGACTCAAAAGAGCAGCTGTCATGCAGCAAATAACTCAACTCCTAATACTCCAAAGTCCTTCCATCATCGACAAGGTAGAAATCAGGAACATGATGCTTGGGTGATTGAAATCTCCACCACACTAGCAAGCTAAATACAATCTATGGTGAAATAGTCTACATGATTGGCATCCAAGGTGTCTCCTTAAATATTTCATTCCTCCATTACTGGTGCAATACAACATACACTTGCCCAGGCTGCCCAATATTCTTTCACAGTCCTACCATTTCTCCCACCAAGGAAAGCAAATGTATGGGAACAGCAAAATTCCCTCCAAACTGCACACCACTTCCTCATTGGAAATATATCACTGGACTTGCTTCCCCAATTGCATTGTGGGAGTACTCTTAATGGTAGGACTCTACCACCTTCTCAAGGATAATTAGGGGATGGATAATAAATGCTGTTCTTGCCAGCACTACCCAGATCCCGAAACCTGGGTGACCAGGGTTAATACCCTTTACAAGCCTCATCCTTCTCTATCTAATCCAATGTTTCCTCACTTGCCTGTTTGCCTTCTACTTAAATTTATCATTGCTTATCACTTCACTTTTTTTTTGTCCTAATGAGTTTCAGTTTGTATTTCTCCTGAATTCCTCAGACTTTTAAGGGACTACCTCTCACATGTGAAAATTAGTTCTGGTCCAAACTGCACATAGAAATAACTTTTTAATATTTTCTCTATTCAAACATCTCCAAGATTCTGAAGATCTCAATCTTCCCTTCTTGTGCAAATAAGGGTGGTACAGCCTATTCAGTCCATTTAAAAAGCCATAAAGCTAATCTTTTAATCACTTTAATGCACTGGTAGATTTTTTTCCTTCCATTCTAACTCAAAATAAATCACACTGCCTTTTTGGGCTGAGCATTCATGTGAAGTACATTCTAAAGATGAAATTTTGGAGATTATGGTTTCCTATTTAGAAGCAGAATTTTAAAATTTGCGAGACAAAAAATGAATACTCTCATACAGAATGTGTGTGCAATGGAATTTAATTTGACTGTTTTTAGAAGAGTGAATTCAAAGCAATATCATACACATCAGTATGCATTTCTTTAATCTGATTAATGATTTATGTGATCAAGACTTTTCTTATTATCTCATAAGTAACACATCTTCCATCGGCAGAAGTTAATCATCAATGTGAAGGATTTTGGGAACAAAGAATGTGTACAGGTAAATGGGATGAAATAACAATTGTTGGCAAATTAGAGATTTTAGCTTTAAAAATGTCCTCCATGGATCAATTCCCATTACACATTAATACCATAGCTTTCAGCATCTTCCTTTGCATCAGCAATAATTACTGTCATGAGCAGAATAAATTAAAAACCACTGATTTGACCTCTTTCCGTTGTCATGTCTTAAGGGTTATTTTCTGCTTAATTGACTTCCCAAGTACAGGAAACACGGAGACAACAAAATATAATGGATACATTAAGGTAACAGAAAAAAAGTCTTGGAGAAACTATCTCTGTAAAGCATTGTTTGATTATTTACTTGTAAATATATCTTGATATACCTATCAATATCTGAATAGCCATCAATCAAAATATAAAAACAAGCATGCATCTCCCTCTTCTGTGTGCCAATAGGTTAACTCCCAGTGTGTTATAAGTAATAAAATAATACTTTTAATGGCAGAGATATTTCCATTTCATTTATGGATACAAGCGAGTCATTTCATTGGCTTATTCTCACTTTCATCAGCCTGTCAGTCAAAAGCTGATGGCTCTGCAGTATTTCCTTTCAGCTGCTGTGCTCTCTGGGATATGCAGATGCTGCCTGGTTACAGAATGCTACTTGTGGTCTAACAGGAAAGATATCAATAAGGTAGTAAGGGTGCTAGAGGATTTTACTAGGATGTTGCCAGGACTTCAAGAAATGAATTACAGGGAAAGGTTAAACAGGTTAGGACTTTATTCCTTGGAGCGTAGAAGAATGAAGGGAGATTTGATAGAGCCATACAAGATTATAAGGGATTTTGGTAGAGTAAAATGCAAGTAGTTCCCCCCCCCCCTCCCTGAGGTTAGGTGAGATATAAACTAGAGGACATGGATTAAGGATGAAAGGGGAAAAATTTAAGGGAACTTCTTCACACAGAGCAGTGGAAATGTGGAATGAGCTGCCAGCTGAAGTGGTGAATGCAGGTTCAATTTTCACATTTAAAAGCAATTTGGATAGGTACATGGATGAAAGCAATGGACTAGGTGTGGTCAGTGGGACTAGGCAGAATAATAATTAGGCACAGACTAGAAGGACTGAAGGGCTTATGGCCTAAGAAGATTGTCACATCCAGAGAGTCAGCTGAAGCAGTGACATGTGCCATAGCATCCTCATTGCCCAATGCAACAAATCAAAGATCTATCAGTGAAGCTGGGTGAGGTTTCATATGAAAAATAAACAAATTCAGAGCAGAATTCTGGTAACAACAATTTGTTTTTAATGTGTCTTTTTCTTTGTAAATCATTTTAACACAGTTCCTCAAAGTGGTTGCATCAAGCTACGTTGCTGGTTCGAAAAGTTTAGCAAGTCAAAGGCAGAAGATTGTAGAGAGCCCTGTTTTGATCAATGTTACTGTGATCGTACAGATTCTATCACCAATGTGCATATGTACAGATGGTAGTGTAGGATGACTGTGATTGGCTGAGAGCATAGCCACACCTACTGGCAGGTCTTAAAGGGTTTCTTCTAGCCAGACCAGGTCATTCTGGACTTGTCGACTTACGTATGATACGCTCCAGTCTTCTAATTAATAAAAGCCTTGGTTTGGATCAACAAGCCTTTGATTCTTTCAACACGCTCTACAGTTACTAAAGCATAACTTTAATGGATTTTGCACCACTTGACTTTGTAAGTTTAGCCTGAGGGTCATGCAATGAATTGAATTGTAATATGAGTGAAAAACATAATTTTGCTGAGGCTCAAAATCTGAAATGAAATCAGAAGAGTTTTGCAAGTACATAGCAGGACTGGCAGCATCCGTGGAGAGACAAACAGTTAATATTTTTAGGCTGTTGATGCATGATTGGAACCAAGAACACTGAGAAGGCAATCGGTGTTTTAAGGCACAGCAAAGGGGAAAGGGTGAAGAAAACAAAAGGAATTCCTGTCTTAGAGAGGGACATACAGAATCTGGATGATACCATATGTTTTGCATGAGAGAGAATGACAAAGCCTTTTTTTATTTACTATTAATCTTTCTGGCAATTGTGTTTATGGAGCAAAATTAGTGAAAACAGAGTTGAAAAAGAAGAAAAATCAATGGAAATATTCTGAGATACAGAATACAACAATTGCTGGAAATCTGAAAAATAAAACTATATTGGGAAAGCTGAAAAAGGCAGTCAGGATCTATAGAGAGTAAAGGTGAGTTTGTACTACAGGTTGAGGGCCCTGCATTTCTTATGTACTCCTCCAACTGGATGGCATTACATCGACTTCTCCGGTTTACATTAAACCCCCCCCTCCCTTCTTCACCCTGTTGCCTCCCCCCCCTCTCTCTCTCTCTCTCTCTCTCTCTCTCTCTCTCTCTCTCTCTCTCTCTCTCACTTCCCTTATCCCTCTGTCTCCTTTCACAGATCCAAAACTACTTCTTACTTTTCCTTTTATCAAATCCAATTAACAACATTTGTGGCCTGGACTCTTCTCCCTGCCATTCCTGTCTTTATTCTGACACTTCTTTTCTTCTTATACCAACTTATGCCTTGAAGAAGGGCTCAGGCCTGAAATGTTAGTAATATATTTTTACCCACTGTGGATGCTGCGAAACCAACCAAGTTCCTCCATCATTTCTGTGTTTTTCCTGCATTGGAACTGATGAGCTGATACCCAACTGGAAAGACTTGATATCTGAAAATATTGAATTTAATGCCAAATTTCTGACAGTTGCAAGATGTTTACACAGCAAGTGAAATTCATTGGCCATGATGGAACAGGAGGTCAAACACAGAGGTCTGAGTGAAAGTGACAAGTAATTAAAAACTGAGATTTCCCCTTTCATACAAACTGGAAGTATACTACAATGTTTCGGACAATTTGCAGTTGGGTTCTCCAGTGTAAAGGAGATCCCATTTTGAGAAATGAATGGCATGAACCAGGAAGTATAAAATGCATTTGAATCACTGATTCACCTGGAATAAATAGATCACTCAATGATAGGCGGGAAGAGGAAAAAGTGCAAATGTTACATCTCCAGAAGTTGCATGGAAAGGTGATGTGAGAAAAGGTGTGGTTGGTGAACATGAAAAAATGAAATGGGAAACTGTCAAAGATAAAGCCTCCTTTGGAATGGCAAAGGGGTGGGGGGGGCGGGGTGGTTGTGAGAGGAAGTGGTCTTGTTGAAGTTGGCAGAAATTTGAGGCTTGGTGTGGCAGATAGTAGAGACAAGTGCATCTTACCCTGAGTGGAGAGGTAGAGGTATACACAGAAACTCCTGCTTGTTTACTACTTCACTTCTCATTACTTCCCTCCATTATCATCACTGGATGACCATTCACCTTTTTTTTTAATTCTTTATTTATCGCACTATGAAGCATATCAACTAAAATATTTATAGATGCATCTCTTTAAATATACACAGTGAGATTTTCTCTTTTCCCCCATTCCTCCCTCCCCACCGCCCTCCAAAACCAGTAAATATTGAACACACAAAATACAATAAAACAAAATCTTTATACCAAAGGAAAACAAACAAGAAAAATGTGTCATCTACTTATACACATTAACCTTTATCTCCTTTTATTCCATCCTTGCTAGCAGTGAGAAATGTATGGATTTCCCTAAATTAAAATATGAGCATTTGCCCACTGAACCCTTTTCTTCCCCGTCGTGTCAAATGTTTTCTTCTGCAACTTCCTTTCTTAATCCACATGATAACTATCAGCAGACTTTGATGCAACTATACAAGTTGTTTACCATTAAACTAGATTTTGTCCACGTCACTCTCCTTTCTTCCAAACCAGTTTCAGTTCCCTGACCACAACATATCTGCTTGGAGACCCTTTGAGTGCCACTCAAAGCCAATAATGTCAAAGGAGTGAGGCTTAGGATGATAGAGGGATGGGGATAGGTCTTAGCGGAGGTCATATTGGGAAAAATTTGGCTCTGCAGAAGGAAGTGAGTTTCTGGAGAAGAGTGAACCGAAAACTAGAAAGTAGATCACATGGAGATCAAGGTTAGGCCAATGGCAGAGAGTAGGAGAAATAACCTCCAGTAGTTTCATACATTTTGGAACAGATTGTCTGGCTATATAAAGGTACAGGTGAGGGGACACGGAGGTAGTATCATAAAGAATCTCAAGGAACTAATCACTGCTTCAGGGCTCAAGGTTCAACCTATTCCTCAGGTGCTGTCAGCATAGAGTTTGCACGTTCCCTTCATCACATCCTTCAATTTCTTTCCACCCTTTAGAACTTCAATTCCAGAAGCCTTGTTGTTTCTTGATTGAGATACAACTTTTGAGTTACTCATTCGTGAGGAATGTCAGGGAGATTTGACCAAGCAGTTTGTGAGGTATGGGTATAAAGTGCACCCGTTAAGGCAGAGGATCCTTTTAGTTGGATTCTCTGTGGCCCCTGGTTGATGAGAGGTGAAAGATTATGGGACACTGTGTAGAATTGCATTTTATGGGATTTTTGAGATTTCAAGCAGCACTTCTTTGATGATACTGGTATTTTGAGCCTAGGTTTATGGAGATAACAGAACCATTACGCAGTGGTTTGTCCAACTGTCAATGGTTCCTATCATAATGTAGGCTCTGTGGATATTCTTATGGTTTCTTGCTTAGATAATTATATCATTAGATAATCCAGCAGGTGACAGTTCTACAGTAATTATAAAGTGGAAACAATATATCCTCCTCACTGACGATCATCACCTTAAGGATCCATGCTTATCCCACTGTTCTACTCGTTAATCACCCACGAATGTGTGGCCAGCCACAATTCAAATGCCAGAATCGCAGACAGCAATAAGGAAGCATACAAAAAGGGGGAGAGATCAGTTAGGTGAGTGATGCCACAACAACAATCTTGCATTCAACATAAGCAAAAGCAAGTAGCTGATTGTGGATGTCAGGAAAGGAAAATGAGGAGAACATGAACCAGTCCTCATCGAGGGATCAGTAGTGTGAAGGGTTAAGAACTTCAAGTTCCTGGGTGTTAAGATCTCTAAGAATCTGTGGGGCCTCCATGTCGATGCGATCATGAAGAAGGCTTGTCTGCAGCAATACTTCATGAAGCGTTTGAGGAGATCTGAAGTTTCATCAAAGGTTCTTGCAAATTTCTACATGTGTATCATGGGGTGCATTCTGATGGGTTGCATTACTATCTGTTATGGAAGTGCTAATGTACGAGTCAAGAAAACAACCACAGAGCCATCACAGGCATCAGTCTCCACTCCATTGAAGACATCTACTAGAAGCAGTGTCTCAAGAAAGCAGTCTGACTCCTCAAGAACTCTCAACA
This sequence comes from Narcine bancroftii, assembly GCF_036971445.1. Classification (NCBI taxonomy): domain Eukaryota; kingdom Metazoa; phylum Chordata; class Chondrichthyes; order Torpediniformes; family Narcinidae; genus Narcine; species Narcine bancroftii. The sequence goes on along the minus strand of NC_091469.1, from coordinate 34,674,255 downwards.
CTCTGGCTATGCTCTCTTCTAAATGGCACCATTGAGAAGGAGGTACAGGGCCTGAAGACAAACTTCCAGAGGCAGAAGGAGAGCTTCTTCCCCTGTCATCAAATATCTGAATAGGTAATGAACCACAGACATGAACTCACTTTCTCTAATTTTTGTACCAATTTATTTATTTTTAAATCTAAATTCATAGCAATATTTACACTGTAATGCTGCCACAAAACAAAAAAAATGTAACATATTTTTGTTACATGAGATTTAAAGCAGGCTAGGTGGGATCACAGAGAAATTAGTCCAGACACAAGCTGATAAACAAGGAATTATCTTTATTCTGCATACAGGAAAATTGTAACGGAGAAGATAAAACAGCACAATACTAAAACTGCTTAGGCATTCACATCAGATACATCGATCTCCAATATCAATGGCCACCCACTTTCTCTTTTTATTACACACATGCAGTAATATAGGGTTACTAACACACTCTTAAAAGACAGAGATTTCAACATACACTCCGGATTCCCTGTACCAACAGGATGCAGCTCAATCTAAGTATTTGCAAACAATACTACAGTCCCACTCTAAGTGTAGTGCACATCTTACCAATGGCTCCTGCAGAGATATCCACAGTTCATGAGCCATGGTCATAATCACCGCAGCCACCACCTGATCCCACAGGGTGGTGCCCTCATCAGTTCCTTCAGGCAACACCTGCAGGGAGTTGTTCATCGTCTACTGTGCTGACAGGCTGCCCAGTACACTGACCTCTAATTGGGAGAGGCAGATATAGGGAGTCCCCCCTCACCAATCCCACAGCCGGAGCAACCATGTGGCCAAGTGCTCGCCCGACCATTGGTGATATCTATCTCCCAGCCCAATATGCTCTTTGATGGAGTAATCCCAGGACTCTATGACCTTGTAGTGGCCACTCGTTCTCTCCCCATTCTCAGCTGCCTCCCCATTAGGAGGGCCGATGGAGGGTGGGTTGGTGGTCCTCATGGTGAGTCTGGGACCACCTGGCTAGGCTTGGCAGGATCTTGGTTTCACTGGGACAGGACAATGTAATGTGACTCCTCAGGGTCATCATTATCATCCATCCACACGTCCCCATCCCCAACACACATCGCCCTCTCCTCCATGCATGATCATAACCCTTATCTTAACGGGATTGGCCCCTCCCGCAGATTGGTGGTATGCCTCAGCTGCTGCGCTTTGACCATTCAGTAGGCAGTCTCAGTCTATTTGGCCTCGAGGCTGCCGATGCGTGCACTGACAGCGTCCAGTGCTTTCTGCAGTGAGGCACAGTTGTGTTGCAGGAGTTCGATCTGCTCATCTTTCTGACCACCTGTTTTGTTAAATTCTGAGTGATATCCCACTAACACCTCAGCAGGAATATGAGCAACTCACAACACACCCTGGCTTCAGGAAATCCCAATTCCTCCAAGAGATGCTCAATCTTTCCCCAACAGGGGTCCAGCCTGTTGACTCAGTCGACAAGAATGACATGGCTCACCAACCAAGCCACTAACTTGCTGAACTCCTATCATCCATGTACCCGGGGATCCTAAATTCTATTTCCGACCGTGTTCATGAGGAGGTACACTCCCATACTTGACCTAACAGGATGTCCACACGCACTGGTTAGCACAATCTCCCACATGGTTACTTATTGTGCATGTGTCTGGTTGACACTCCTTGAACTCTACTCACAGCGCCAATTGATACATGAGATTTAAATCAGATTCAGTAGGTTCACTGAGAAGGGAGTCCAAGCAGAGGGTGACAAACAAGGAATGATCTTTATTGTGCAAATGGGGTAATCATAATGGGAAAGACAGTAAACGACACAATTCTAAAACTTCACTGGCATTCACATCGGATACAGCAATCTCTCTTTCTCTCTCTCTCGCACTCTCTTTTATTACACACGCACAGTAATATACGGTCACTAACGCATTCTCACAAAACGGGGACTCAACAGACACTCCCGATTCCCTGAATTGAGAGGGTGCATCTCAATGCTAAGTATTCCCACACAATACTACAGTCCGACTTGAAGTGTCGTGTACATCTTATCAATGAATCCTCCAACAATGTTCACATTTTGCAACCTGGCATAGAGCAGCATTCATAGTCAAAACCAAGGATTTTTAAAGTGCAGTAAGCTGGGGAGTCCAGCCCAATTATCTAAAGGGGTTATCAGCAAGTGATTTAAAGGGATCAATTGTCCACTAATGGGTGGGCAGATTCCAACCTTGATTGGCAGATGATGCAACTTTTGACGAGGTTCCAGGTGGAGAGGTCATGTCACTCTCCACACATGTTCATGACATTCTCTGATTTTGACTCTGTTTGGAAGGGAATGTTGCCTTGAAGTCTCCTGATTTCTCTGGTGAAGACAGGATGTTGATTATTTCAAGAGTATTCTCCAAGCATTTTATCAGAAGGAGAACAGAAGGAAAAAGCTTTGCATTCTTTCTCACCATGATATTGAAGTCATCCCGAAGGACCATAAAGACATACAGCATATCAAGTCCACTGACCTGTACACTTGGACAATTGACAGACAGTGGCTAACTAAATGACCCTAAATCACTTGCCCTTGAGTAATGGAAGAGAAACAGAACACCCAAAGGGAATCCATGTATTCTTAATTTTTAAAAAAAATTTAGACATAAAAAACTATAACAGACCAATTCAGCCCCACAAAATGTCCATCCTGCCCAATTTACACCCCATTAACCTACACCCTGGTAAGTCTTTGAATGGTGGGAGGAAACTGAAGCCCTCGGAGAAAACCCACATGTTCAACATACAAACTCCTTCCAGACAGCAACGGGGTTCAATCCCAGTTCTGGTCCCAATCGCTGATGCTGTAAGGGCATTGCACTAACCACTACGCCAACTGTGCTGCCCTCTATTCATATGGAGAGAATATTTAACTCCACAGAGACAACGTCAGAGGTTAGAATTGAACCACAATCACTACCAGCAGTTCTGCACGTCTCCCTTTGGGAACTGGGCCAAGATTTTTTTTTTCAAATTTGAAGTAAATGTCCTCCTTGTCCATCCATAGCTTCAAGTTGAGGGACATCTAGATTGACAATCATCAGGAATCAGATCAACATGAGAGTGAGTTGGGAATTATGAGATATTTCTGAATTTGTAATATTTAGATGTGGATCAAGTATGTGTCACACAGGTCAACAGCAGATGTCATTTCACTGGCCCTCCACTCTATGTTAGAAACCTCAAGAACACCTGCATCAGACTATTGTTCATTGACTACAGCTTGGCATTTAATATCATTGCAAAATGTTTGGCCTGGAAGTCAGCCTGAAGAAAACTGAGGTCCTCCATCAGCCAGCTCCCCACCATCGGGCACACAAAACTCAAAACAGTCAACCAGTTTACCTATCTTGGCTGCACCATTTCATCAGATGCAAGGATCGACAATGAGATAGACAACAGACTCGCCAAGGCAAATAGCGCCTTTGGAAGACTACACAAAAGAGTCTGGAAAAACAACCAACTGAAAAACCTCACAAAGATTAGCGTATACAGAGCCGTTGTCATACCCACACTCCTGTTCGGCTCCGAATCATGGGTCCTCTACCGGCACCACCTACGGCTCCTAGAACGCTTCCACCAGCGTTGTCTCCGCTCCATCCTCAACATCCATTGGAGCGCTTACATCCCTAACGTCGAAGTACTCGAGATGGCAAAGGTCGACAGCATCGAGTCCACGCTGCTGAAGATCCAGCTGCGCTGGATGGGTCACGTCTCCAGAATGGAGGACCATCGCCTTCCCAAGATCGTGTTATATGGCGAGCTCTCCACTGGCCACCGTGACAGAGGTGCACCAAAGAAAAGGTACAAGGACTGCCTAAAGAAATCTCTTGGTGCCTGCCACATTGACCACCGCCAGTGGGCTGATAACGCCTCAAACCGTGCATCTTGGCGCCTCACAGTTTGGCGGGCAGCAACCTCCTTTGAAGAAGACCGCAGAGCCCACCTCACTGACAAAAGGCAAAGGAGGAAAAACCCAACACCCAACCCCAACCAATCAATTTTCCCCTGCAACCGCTGCAATCGTGTCTGCCTGTCCCGCATCGGACTTGTCAGCCACAAACGAGCCTGCAGCTGACGTGGACTTTTTTACCCCCTCCATAAATCTTCGTCCGCGAAGCCAAGCCAAAGACAGCTAAAATATTAATCAACCACAGTGATCTGGGACTCTGTTCCTCCCTTTGTAATATAATCCTCACTTTCCTTATTAGTAGACACCAATTAATGTGAATTAATAACATTACCTCCTCCTTGCTGACCATCAACACAGGGGCAGCTCAAGATTGCATGTTTAGTCTTTTGTTCCATTCCCTCTACTCTCAAGATTCTGGGGCTAAGTTCAGCTCCAATAACATCTATAAATACGTTGACAACACCACAATCATTGACCAAATAAAGAGTAATTATGAGTCAGAATCTAGGATAGAGATGGAGAATCTGGTTGTGTGGTGCCAGAACAATAATTTTGCTTTCAACAAGACCAAAGAGCTTATTGTGAACTTTAGGAAAGGAAGGCTTAGGAACCACAAGTCTGTCTTCATTGACAGTATGGTGTTGGAGAGGGTTAATAATTTTAAGCTATAGGGAGACCTCATCTGGAGCCAGTTCTTTAAGGTGGCTATGAAGAAGGCCGTCATTTGTACATCATCGTTGATGAAGACCTCAAAGCCATTAATCACTTTAAAATTGGTTGCAGTGTGTCCAAAGATGATTGGTCAAGACAATTTTGGCACAGAATGTCCTGGCACATGCAGTTGTTGCACTGATGGCTCTGGACTCGCGCAGTTCTCACTTGTGTTGTGCTTCAGCAATGTGCCTTGCTTCGTAAGCTTGACATCCTGCGTGGATAAGGCCGCGCCAGGTAGGGCGGTTTTGATCCTGCATTTCCCAGGTAGTCGTGACTATGTCAAATGACTTCAGGAAGCCCTTTTGAGTGTCTTTCTAATGTTTCTTCTGCCCTCCACGTGAGTGTGTACCAGCAGAGAGTTCCCCAAAAAGGAGCTGCTTGGGTATGTGCTTATCCGGCATACGGGTGACATGACTTGCCTACTGCATCAGCAGTGTGTGGACTAATGGCAGACTTGCTCTAGAGAGAACTTCAGTGTCTGATACTTTATCTTGCTATCTGATGCCTAATATTCTGTGAAGACAAGTCATGTGAAAATGGTTCAGCTTTCTTGCATGCCTTCAATACACATTCCACGTTTCACAGGCATTCATGAGGGCAGTGAGTACAAGGGCTCTGTTGGCCTTCAGTTTTGTTGCTGGATTGATTCTTCAACATTCCCATACAGTGGAATGCAGCCTTCCAAAAGTAGAACTTGCCTTTACTAATCTGCAGTTAACTTCTGTATCAATAGTCAATGCTTGGGAGAGGGTGCTGCCAGGGTAAGTGAAGTGGTCTACTGCCTGTAGTTTCTGCCCTTTGATTGTGAGTTTGGATTCTGTGTACGGAGCATGAGGAGTAGGCTAATATATGACTTCAGTCTTTTTAATGTTGATGATGAGACCAAAGTTGGCACAAGCCGTGGAGAATTTGTCCATACTGACTTGCATCTCTGGCTCTGACAGGGTCCAGTCATCGGCAAAGAGAAAGTTTCTCAAAATAGTCTCCTTCACTTTTGTAATAGTATGAAGCCTCCTCAAGTTGAAGAGCTTTGTACTTGAGGCTGATTCCAGCATCACTGTCCTGGAAGGCATCATTCAGCAGGGCAGTAAACGTCATGCTGAACAGCGTGGGTGAAAACACACAGCCCTGCTTGTCACAATTGGTGACTGGGAATGTCTTCGATGATTCTCATGCCATCATGGAACTGACAAACTATCTGAATGAATTTGGCGGGGCAGCTGAACTTTGACGTGATCCTCTACAACTGCAACTGTGATTATTTATATTTCCCTTTATATTTTGGATTTATCTTTGATCTTGGCATGCTGAGGTAAGTTAGTATATACTATTATAGCTGCAGTATCCTGTGTGGCTCAAACAAAGAAGAATATTAGTGCATCTGTACATTGTCCTTACGTACTTGACAATAAACTCTCATCATCGTATGTTGTATTATTGTTTGTGATGTAGTTATTAATTAAAGTTAGTTTATCTTAATTGCATTTTGCAGACAGTGTGTTTAAAGTTATAGAGGTAACCATGCAACAATTATACAGGCAATAAGTACAGCTTATTGGGAAGAGCTTTGTAATCAAGAAAGTCAAGAATCAGACTAATTATATGTTTGGTTAGTTTATATCGGTGTATATATAAAAATAATTAGTCGTATAAATTCACGTGTGTGAAGAGTTGTCTGATAATATAATTTAATATGTGGAAAGATGATGATTTGCATATTTCTTTTAAAGCAAAAGCAACTTATGATCACAATGTATTTTTGTACTGGACATTAATTTTTGTTTTTGTTTTCAAATAGCTCTATTCATTACTGAAATCCGCTGTAAGTTTGGTGTTTCCTGAGTGATGATACTTGCAATAACATGAATGGAAACCCACAACGATTACAGAAAGGATAAACAGAACAGGTTGCAATTAAACTGGGGACATAAGGAAACAACTTATTTTAGAAGTTGTGGAACAACTTTGGAAAGTGTTCTCATTATTTTCTCTCTGACCTTTCAGGGTGATATCTGGGGCTAAAAGTTCAGCATGGTGACCATACTTGCCTAGGGTATCAGACAGTCCAAAGTGACCAAAGAAGTGGGGCTATTGAGAGACTAAGCAGGGATGATAGACATTTGGAAGCAGAAGCAGTGGGTGCCAGCAATGAGGAAAACAAGAATAACATTTGAAGCAACCAACAGGAAAGAGACCACATTATCTCTCCTACTTCAGCCTTAGCATGGAATCCACCTTCATATAAGTCCCCCATCATCTTTATTGATGTTATCTAGAGCCAGGCTTGACCTTTTCCCAGCAATAAACATCTCTCACTGCCTACTTCGATGCAAGAAAGTGCACTTGCACCTCTATTTCCTCTAAGTCAGAGGAAAATCAGCATGTCCCCTGCATCCTTTAACAACTTCTACAGGTGCATCTTTGAAAGCATCATATCAGGGTGCAATCATTGTGTGGTTCAGGAACTGCTCCACCCAAGACCACAATAAAAAAAAGGGTGTGAACATGCCTCAGTCCATCACACAAACAACCCTTTCCCTCTATGCCTCCTGTACCTTGGAAAATCAGCCAAAGACTCTTTCTAACCCAGTCACACTCTTTTCACCCTCCCCCTCTCTCTCTCCCCACTTCCAATTCCCCCCCCTTCCCAAATTGGGAAGAAGTGTGAGATCATACACCACCAGATTGAGTAATGATTTCTTTCCTGTTGTTACCAGATTTACTGAACGAACCTCACAATAATAAATTATGATGACTTTGTTTTCTACGAACTGATCTTTCTCTGTGACTCTGCCTTCTGCACTATGTCTTATTCGCTATACTGTGTGTGAGGGGTCCGGCTTGACTGCTTGCACAACAAACGACATTGCACATTGGTATCCGTGACAACAAGCTTAAACATTGGTGAACATTGCTGCAACCTGACACATGGGAAATTGGTAAACTGATTACCAGCAACACCAACCAATGTGCAGCCAATACGGTCAGCAGTGTTTCAAAAAGAACAAGGTTTACAAAAATCAAGCAACACCTAGATGAACTTAGCGGAAGTTGTGCTAATGCCTTACACTGAAATGCTGAGCAGTGTGGAACCTTCCAGACTATAAATCCATTCTGGGATCAGGACTAAAATACTGGTGAGGCCATGCCCTATATTATTTAAATGGCATGTGTCCCTCTTTATCATTTTTGTGAAGACCGTTACACTCATCAACTTGTTGATATGATTAAATTGTCTTTGTTAAAAGTGAAATAATCATATTCTCATTTTACCATGAATGAAATTTTGTACCCGAAGACTTCATCTATTCTTTTCTTTGTTGACTGACCCAAACTCCCCATAAATGTCAAATATTCTAAAAAGGCAAATCACATATTTAATTTTAACCATATATGTAGATGATTACTCTCTCTCTCTCTCTCTCTCTCTCTCTCTCTCTCTAGCCTCTTTTCCACTGGCCCCCTCTTCCAGGAATTAACTGGAAATTTATTGGGACAGTGTCCAGTGGAAAAGGAATACTGTCCGAACACTGGCGTCATATTATGTCATTTCACGTCGGAGATGAACTGCTTCTACCCCTACTCATATTCCCAGTGTCTGCTGATGTTGGCATGCTGATAAAACCAATGGAAAAGGGCCAGCAGGAAGTCACCCATTTCCAGTTGAAGGTAGAACCCTCCGATCACCAGGGATGAGTAGTGTTCAGTGGAGAAGCAATTAGTGTCCCAGTTAAGTGTGGCCCAGTGGAAACGGCACAAAGGGCTTCCTACCCCAGGACACTGCACAGCAGATTAACTTTGATGCTAGTGGAAAAGGGGCTTCTTTCTCCCTCCCACATACATAACACATGCACAAGCGTGCAGACACACACGTGCATGTACAGAAAGCACATTCACACAACAATGGCAACCATATTCCACATTAACCTATGCTGCCTTTGTAATATTTAAATAAGGGAGAATGTAAACTGAAGCATTAGCCTTACCTTCAGATAAGTCATTTGACAGCAGACAGAACTCAAATCTGGATTCAGTAATTTCAGATGATCAGTACTGCATTTCAAATCTGTGTATTCATTCTTATTCTTCCTTCACTTCCAGTATTACAAGCAACTTATCTTTACACCTTCTCCAGATTTATAGTCTCCATCCTCTCTCAGCCATATTGTGTCCTTTAAACTTCATTGATTTCCTGGGTCAGGGACTACATTGCCCGCCTGGCTGACCTCCCCAGGACCAGTCTTGCTTTGAAAGCACGCCAGGTCGTCTAAGACTGATCCACTGGTCAAGAGTGTCCACATCCTCCATGCTAACCCCCAGTATGCCAACGTTGTCTTCCCCGTTGGGCGTAAGGACATGGTCTTGATCCGGGATCCGGCACCATTGGATTCCCTTCCGATCACCGGTCACCATCAAGAGTAATCAATGTTGCAACTGTGTCGCAGTGCGAAATGAAGAATGAGAAAATGATCAGACATAGTTGAGTCGAAATTCAGTAAAAGTCATTTAATCAAACAGTTACGCGCAGCTTTTTAAAACCCCACGTGTTCCAAGTGACATCATCGCATTATGACGTCATGGCGACACTTGGAACCTCCTGAGCCAGTTCAATTAAAGTCTCCAATGATCTTTCAGTTTGTTCCTTCTTCCATTTTTTCTCTGCACCTTTTAATATGTTTCATTTCCAAGTTTTTCTCATTCTACCAAAAGGCGATTGTCTTGCAATTTTAACAATAGACAATAGACAATAGGAGCTGGAGTAGGCCCTTCGGCCCGTCGAGCCAGCACCGCCATTTTACAGATCATGGCTGATCACTACTATCAGTACCCCTTTCCAGCCTTATCCCCATAACCCTTAACTCCTTTGCCCACTAGAGTCTTATCTAACTCTCTTTTGAACATAATCAGCGAATCTACCTCTACCACCCTCTGTGGCAGAGCATTCCACAGATTCACACTTCTCTGGGTAAAAAAATGTTTTCTCATCTCCGTCCTAAAGGGCCTACCCTGTATTCTTAAACTATGCCCTCTAGTCCTCGTCTCCCCCATCATTGGGAACAAGTAATCCGACTTCACCCTGTCTATCCCCCTGATAATTTTGTATACCTCAATCATGTCCCCCCTTATCCTTCTAAACTCCATCGGATACAAGTCCAGTTTTTCTAGCCTTTCAGCATTTGTCAACCAACCCCGCCATCCCTGGAACTAACCTTGTAAATCTGCGCTGCACACCCTCTATAGCTAGTATGTCCTTCCTCAAAATTGGAGACCCGAAGTGGACGCAATACTCCAAGTGGGGTCTCACCAGGGCCCTGTACAACTGCAGAAGGGTGTCTCTGTTCCTATACTCCAATCCCCTCTTTATGAAAGCCAACATGCTATTTGCCTTCTTCACAGCTTTCTGAACCTGCATGTAACCTTCAGTGACCGGTGAACAAGTACACCTGGATCCATTTGCACCTCCCCACTCCCTAGCTTGTCTCCATTTAAATAATACTCAGCTTTCCTATTATTGCCCCCAAAATGGATAACCTCACATTTGCTCACATTGAACGTCATCTTCCATTCAACAGCCCACTCCCCCAACCTGTCCAAGTCCCTCTGCATTTTCCTGACATCCTCCTCACACCCCACACCGCCACTCAGTTTAGTGTCATCTGCAAATTTGCTCATGTTATTAATAATCCCCTCATCCAAATTATTTACATAAATTACAAACAACTGAGGACCCAATACCAATCCCTGCGGCACTCCACTCGTCACATCCTGCCATCCTGAAAAAGACCCGTTTACTCCAACCCTTTGTTTCCTATTTCTTAACCAATTTCCTATCCATGTCAGCACCTTACCTCCAATACCATGCTCTCTGATCTTGCCCACTAGTCTCCCGTGCGGTACCTTATCAAAGGCCTCTGGAAATCCAAGTACACCACATCCACTGGCTCTCCCAAGTCCACCCTCTTTGTCACATCCTCGAAAAATTCCAGAAGGTTAGTCAAGCATGACTTACCCTTAAGGAATCCATGCTGACTAGCCCTTATACTATTATTTCTGCCCAAGTGTTCTGCTATTACTCCTTTTATGATAGATTCCAATATCTTCCCCACCACTGACGTCAAGCTGACCGGTCTATCATTTCCCATTTTCTCCCTCCCTCCCTTCTTAAAAATCGGCACCACATCAGCCACTCTCCAATCCTCAGGGACCTCCCCCGAATCTATGGAACTTTGGAAAATGTCGACCAGTGCCTCCACAATTTCCATAGCAACTTCTTTAAGCACACTGGGATGCAGCCCATCAGGCCCTGGGGATTTATCAGCCCTCAGTCCCAACAATTTACTCACAACCTCTTGCTTCTGGATCCGGATATCCATTAGATCCCCTACTTCCCAAGGAAAGTTCCCCAAGTCTCTTGATACTGCATGACCACTACCCCCTAACTGACTATAACCTATATCCTCCTTGGTGAAGACAGTTGCAAAGTATTTGTTAAATTCCTGAGCCATCTCCTTGTTTCCGGTAATAATTCCACCCTTTTCCATTCTTAATGGACCAATTTTGGACCGAACCAACTTCTTCCTCTTCACATATTTAAAAAAGCTTTTGCTATCATCCATTATATTATTTGCTAATTTCCTCTCGTACTTCATTTTCCCCTCTCTTATGACTTTCTTAGTTACCCTCTGATGCTCTTTTAAGGTTTCCCAATCCTCTAACTTCCCACTCCACTTTGCTATCTTATACTTACTCCCTTTGGATTTGATATTGCACTTGATTTCATTAGTTAGCCACGGCTGCCATTTGCATCTCCTAGAGCCTTTCCTCCACTTTGGAATAAATTTGTCCTGAATCCTGTGAAAAATGTCGAAAAATACGTGCCATTTTTCCCCAGTTGTCCTCCCAGCTAGTGTATCTTTCCATTTTATTTTGGCTAGCTCCTCCCTCATAGCTGCATAATCCCCTTTATTTAACTGCAGTACAGATGCTTCCGACTTCCTTTCTTTTTCCCTTTCTAATTACTTCTTTTTTTGGTAAGGCCAGAATTTAATGCCTGTCCTCAAATTTCTTAACTCAGTGGGTGGTGGGAGTTTTCAGCAAGCTTTCAATTAAAGTAGTAGATCCGGGCTCAATTTTAATATTTAAGGAAAAGTTGGATTGGTATATGGACGAGAGAGGTATGTGTGTGGGTCGATGGGACTAGGTGGGAGTCAGTGTTTGTATGGATTAGAAGGGCCGAACTGACCTGTTTCTGTGCTGTAATTGTTATAGGGTTATTTTATATAGGTGGTGGTGAGTCACCTTCTCAAACTTCTGGTGGTGAGGTTGTCTCACAATGTGACTGGAAGGAGTTTGGGGTTTTAGTGTTTTAGTTATAGAGTCAATGAGTAGTTCAGCACAGAAATGAACCCTTTGGCCCACAATGGCAACCTTTTAGCCCATTTCCATTGTTCCCTTTACCCACACTAGGTCTAAACTCTATTATGCCTTTCCCATTTAAATGTCTGTGTATGCATCTCTTAAACATGTTGATTGTATCTGACTCCACCACCTCCTCTGAAAAGAAATACAGAGGCTACATTGCACAATGCAAACCTTTAGCTAGCCGCAAATAGGATGGCCAGATTAAAGTTTGCCAATAAGTATTTAAGAGAGCCTGCAGAATTCTGGAAAAAAGCTCTTATGGACGGACGAGACCAAGATTAATCTATATCAGAGCGATGGCAAGAACAAAGTGAGGTGTAAAGGAACTGCCCAAGATCCAAAGCATACCACCTTTGCCATGGTTTACATCTTGCAGTGTAGCCTCTATGTTTCTTTGCATTAGGTGTTTTGTGGACAGTAGTCCACATCTGCCTCCTGAAGAAATGTTTATGATCAGTCGTACATACATTTGGGGATTTTTCTTCAATATGATGAGAATTCTTGTCATCAGCAGTGGAGATCTTCCTTGGCCTACCAGCCCCGTTGCAATTACTGAGCTCACCAGTACGCTCTTTCTTCTTAATGATGTTCAAAACTGTTGATTTTGGTAATCCTAAGGTTTAGATGATGTCTCTTACTGTTTTATTTTGTTTTTCAGCCTCATAATGGGTTCTTTGACATTCATTGGCACAACTGCGGCCTATATATACACAATACAACTCAAATTATCCAAAATTAAATTCTCCAAAATCCTCAAATTAGAAATCCTCATTTATCCGAAATTTTTTCAGAGTCGAACTGACTGGGGAGTCAGGCTTCTGGTGATGGCAGAGGGAATCTCGGGCTCCCAGTGGCAGCAGCAGTGGGCTTTGGGCTCCCAGTGGTGGCAACAGATATTGGGCTCCCACAGGGGCAGTAACAGATCATGGATTCCCAGTGGCAGCAGAAACCTCAGGCTCTCGATGGCAGCAGCAGTGGACCTCTGGCTCCCAGAAGCAGTGGGAACCCCGGACTCCCAGTGGCAACGGCAGCAGGAATCTTGGGGTCCTGGTGGCAGCAGCAGTGAGCTTTGGGCTCCCAGTGGTGGCAGCATCAGATATTGGGGTCCCACAGGGGCAATAATGGATCATGGATTCCCAGTGGCAGCAGGAACCTCAGGCTCCTGGTGGCAGCAGCAATGGGCTTTGGGCTCCCATGGAGGCAACAGCAGACTTCAGGCTCCTGGCGGCAGTGGTGACCTTGAGCTCCCGGGTAGGAGGGGGACCCTCGGGCTCCAAGCACGAGAACGGGCTTGGTGGGGAGGTGTCAGTGATTGGCGCAGGCAGCATTTTTTTTGGTGAGAATTTAACATTACTTTAATGTTTTAAAAGCCTTCCCTTGTCGTTTTTGTTGTTTAAACACTGTTACAAGTGATTTGCTGTTGCTACTGGGCTGTTTTTTTTTAAATGACCAGTTCGGATAATGAGAGTTATACTCAAAAAGAAGGACTTAGTGAATGTATTTATGAATATATACAAATGTACAAAAAAAATTATATCCTTAAAATGCACATTAAGCCAAGAAATAACCCCTCCCTACCCTAAGAGAAAGGAAAAGAAACAGTGGACAGAGAGGAAAAAGGAAAAGTGGAAAGAGCCGATCTCAATAGTTAATACAATCAAACAATAATTAAAAATATAAAATTAACTTACTAATAAGGGATGAAAATTAAATATAAAATATTTAATAAATAGATAAACTATCCAGTCATTTAAATAATTCAAATAAGACTGCCAAATATCTATGAACATGTTATGTTCATTTCAAAGATTATAAGTAATTTTCTCCATATTTTTTTCCATATTTCAACGATCAATATATAAGAGGAAATTCGATTTCCCTGTTACCTCTATACATTTCCTGGCTATTACCAAAGTGATTTTAATAAATTTGGATTTACTTTTAGGAAAGTTAACATTCACAACAGCCAAATACTCCAAAAGGAACAACTGAGGATCAAGAAGGATGTCCATAATTTTCGTTAATATTTCACCCAAATGTATCCAAAATGCTCCTAGTTTCATGCATAACCAGATAGAATGTATAAAAGCATCAATATCTATGCCTCATATTAAGCACATATTTGAGATTTCTGATTTATTATTATGTAACTTTTGAGGTTGATGTAAAAATTTGAAATTTATCATTCTATATCTTGAATTAACAGGAGCTGTTATACTATCGAAGCATAAATTTGACCAACATTGGTGATCAATTACAATGCCCAAATCCAATTCCCATCTCTCCCGAGATCTATGTACACAACTTTTGGGCTTTGGTCTTGGAGCAGGAAATACATAATAGAAATAAATTTAGTTGCATTTCCCTTTCGAATTAGAACCTCCATTTCTGTGCACATTAGTAGGGCCATTGGTGGTCCCAACTTACCCTTTAAAAAAGATCGTAATTGGAGATAGTAGAAGAATGTTCTAATAGTCAAAATATATATTTTTTAGTTTCTCAAAAGACATGATTTGCCTCTATTGATTGCAACAATCCTCAATACACCTGATACCATTTTGGTACGAGGTATTTACAATTTTATTCCCCAAAGTCATGGGTATTATATTATTTTGAAATAAAGGTGTCTTTGAGGATAATCCCTTTTTTAGTGCCATAAATTGTTCGATCTTGTTCCAGACATAAAATATATGCCTCAATAGAGGATTTTTTTTACTTTTTAGCATTCCATTAACATGCAAATTCTTCTGGCATCTCTTCTCCTACCATGCACAAACCCATTGTAACCCAGGAAGGAATGGCCATCTGATTTAAAAAGGAAGCAACAAATCCAGACTGTGCTGCTAAATAATATTTCTTAAAATCAGGTAGTTTTAACCCTCCAAATTTATAATCCCAGGTCAATTTTTCCATGGAGATTCAAGATATCTTGAAAATAAACAAACATGTCCATTTAAAATTTAAAAAAAATTAGGAAGTCATGGGATAGATAATGATTGAAAAAGATATTAAAGTCTCAGAATTATTTTCATTTTAATACATTTGGCTCTGCCCAACAAAGTGATAGACAGATTCATCCATTTATGTAGGTCTTCCTCAATTTTCCACAGCAAGGGGAGATAATAAAGTTATATAAATCCTTTAAATTAGTATTAAATTTGATCCCCAAGTATTTCATTTCTGTTTTAACCCAAGTGAAGTGACTGCGATGATGATGTTGAGTATAATCTGCGTTAGCTAAAGTTAAAATTTACTTTTGTCCCAGTTTATTTTATAACCAGAGACTATACTATAATTTTCCAATACAGTCTTGAGCCTAACCAAGAAACTGGATGGGTCAGCCAAATATATTAGAATATCATCTGCAAATAAATTAATTTTATGTTCTTCCTGGTCCACTTTAAACCCTTTTATGACTGGATCAATTCTGGTCCTCATGTTAAAAAATAGCAATTGCAGATTTCAAAGGTGATCAAAAGCTTAGAAGCAAGCCTAGCTCTCTTATACCTGAACCAATGAAGCAATTCAACATATCTGAGTAATCACAAACACTCGTGAAGCCAAATGTCCCAAACATTATGGTGCCCTGAAATGACGGAACTATGTATAAAATGTACTGTAATTTTTGCATAGTCAAACCAAAATGTACACAAATAACATTAAATAAAATCTGGAATGTGCAGTTTAATTACATGTGAATTATTTGATAAGAAATTTAAAACTGTGGAGCACAGGGGAAAATAAAGGAGAAATTGTCTTTGTCCAAAACATTATGGAGGGCACAGTAAATCCAGTTCTAGCCATAGACAACCTTCCTTGCTTTCATAACATTGCCAACTTTTTTGTGTCATCAGTAAACTTAATAATCATACCTCCTGCAGTCATATACAAGTTATAAATATTTTTCACAGACAAAAGGGTACCAAAACAGATCCCAGTGGTACACTACTGTTCACATACTTTCAACCAGAAAAGCATCCTTCCATCACTACCCTCTGCCTCCCATCATTAAGCTAATTTTGGATCAAATTAGATATCTTATTTTGGTTCCTTCAGAGGCTGTCAAACACCTTACTCAAGTTCATAAAGACAATATCTATTGCCCTGTTTTCCTTGATCTTCTTTGTTACCTAAGCAAAAACTCTTATCAAATTAATGAGACAGGATTTCTCCACACAAAGCTGCCTCACTATCCCTGAGCAGTTTCTACCTTTCTGTATGTGTATTAATCCTACACCTTGGTATCTTTCCAATATTTCCCGCATCTCTGTAGTTCCATGGCTCATCGCTGCTGCCCTCTTTGATAAAAGAACAACATTAGCTATCACCCAATCTTCTGGCATTTCACCTGTGCAAAAATATTCATCAGTACCCCTTTTATCTCCTGTTGAACAGAATCTGCTGGGGGAACTCAGTAAATGGAACAGCACAAATGGAAGAAAAAGAATGATCAGTACATCAGCTCAAATGCTACCCGACCTGTTGAGAATTTTCTGTATTTTATTTTTAATTCCAATCACATTTCCATAGTTCCAGTACTTTTTTTTCAAATTTCAGTTTTATCAATTATTTTTTCTCCATCATGAAAGATTGTCAGCTTCTTAAATGGGGAGTTTAAAGGAAGTCATTCCATTGATGTTGAGAAGGTTTTTCTGCCGGTCGGGGATTTCAAAATTAGGATTTATAAATATAAAATAATTACCAATAAATAAACTCAGTAGAAATTTTCTCATGCAGAAAGTTGAGGAATGTGGAATCTGCTATCATCTGCTGAGCTCTTTAGAGGACGTAGCTAAAAGCAAACTGGATCAAGGAATGAGATAAAGTAATAAAAAAGATATATTGATATAATGAGATAAACAATGCTGTGCGGTAACTTGTATGGAACATAAACATGATCCCAGTGGGTGATGTAGCTTTTTGAAAAGTCAATGCCATTTTCTATGTGAATATGTTGCCAGGAAAATGTCCAACTAGATTTGGTCTGCTTTCCACTCTCAACCCCTCCCCGTCACTCCAAAAAAGGATAGTGATATAATTCCCCTAATCCTAAGATTTTCTCTCTCTAGCCTTCACATATGGCACATCCTTCATTTCCACCAACTATGAAATTCCACCACCCCGCCACATCTATCCCTCCCAACCCCTTTTTTGACTTCTGCAGGGACCACTCTCTCTCTGTTTTCCCCTCCCCACCCATCACTCCTTATCCCTGGCACTTTCTTCTGTGAATTCATGAGGTGCAAAACATGTTCTTACACCTTCTTAAATCACCACTATCCAGGACATAATCATCCCTTCCAGGTGAGGCAGAGATTCACATGTGCCTCCTCCAACCTTGCCTTCTGCATTTGATGTTCCTGATGTGGCCTCCTCCAAGTCAATAAGATCAAATGCAGACTCTACACCATTTTCACAGAGAATGTGCACTCTGTGTACAATGGTGCAGAACAAAAATGATCACTTCATCCACATATCCATGGAAACCTTTTAGCCTATTTACATCATTCCCTTTGCCTACACTAGGTCTATACTCTGTAAAGCCTTAAGCATTCAAATGTCTGTGTATTCATCTCTTAACCATGCTGATGAATCTGTCTCCACCACCTCCTCTGACAAAATGTTCCAGATATCAACCACTATGTGTAAGAACAATTCCTGTCAAATCCCCAATAATATTGGTTGTTTGCCAGTACTACTCCCCTTCCAATTCTGTACTGACCTGTCCTACTCCACGGCTGCAGACAGGAACAACGCAAACTTGAGGAACAATATCAAGTCCTTTTGCCTAACTCATTCATGCTGACCTAGTTGGCATTCTGGACCAGATCCAAATCCATGTCCTATCCATAAATCTGACCAAATATCTTTTTAATGTAGAAAAAAATGTGCTTACTTCCACAATTCACTCCAACAGCTCATTTCCACATCTGGTATTAAAATGTTGCCTCTAACTTTCTTCTTAAGTCTTTCCCCTCTCAACTTAAACTTAAGCTCTCTGGATTTAGAATTATCTATCATGGAAAAAAAAAGACCATTTGCATTCACTTTATCCATACTTCTCATGATTTTATAAACCTCTATAAGATTCCACGGCAGTCTCCTTTGCTCTAGGAAATAAAGGCCCAGCCTTTCTAACCCCTTCCTATAAATCACGCACTCTAGTCCTGACAACATCCTGGTGAATATCCTTGTAATCCAATTGATTGCACTCAGAGACAAGTGAGTGTACAAACACACTTTTGATAGCTTACAATCAATGGCCAGTAGACACAATAGTCTTCAGGTGAAACTGAGGCAAGGTGGGAAAACCAGGGTTTACATTGGGGTAGGTGAGGACGGAGCTAAGGGAGGAGCCAGCCATCTGGACAATACACAGACAGTGAATTCCAGTTCACTACATTCACCCCTTTCCTTCAGAATTGAGCCCATTGGTGAAAAACAGAGACCATACATTCAAAAAAAGAATTGTCTGGGGGTCTAGTTATTCTGGTCTAGCGCCACAGTACTGGAGGATTTTGGGCTTCCTTAACTTTCTAGACCCCCTGTGGTACAGGGTCAATGGGTCTTGAGGTCTCCGGCTCTGGTCGCAGAGTATCCTCCAGGACCCTGGGTTGGGGTACTTGGTAGTTCCTGGCTTATTTGAAGTGTCGGAACCTCAGTTCCAGTGGGTGCCAGGTCTCTGAGCGAGACGGTGTCCTCTCTGCCATCAGGGTTTGCCACATAGGCATAAGTTGGGTTGGCGTGCAGCAGGTGCACCCTCTCAATCTTGCTCCACCTCACATGCTTTCTCAGCAAGATTGGCCCCAGTGCCATCAGCCAAGCTGGGAGAGTAATCCCAGATGTGCATTTCCTCTGGAATGTGAACATAAGCTTGTAAGGAGATGCATTAGTAGAATTGCAGAGGAGTGACTTTATGGAGTGGAGCACCATGGGTAAGACTTCTTTCCAGTGTAAATCTGGAAGGCCTTTGGACCAAAGAGCTAATTTCACAGCCTTCCATACTGTCACGTTCTATTCTACAACTTTTCCGCTCCCCCAGGGGTTGTAGCTAATCGCCCTGCTTGAGGCAATGTCTCTTAAGAGCAGATATTAGCGAGGCCCTTCACTCATAAATGATGAACCCCGGTCGCTATGGCTATAGCTTGGACACCAGAACAGAATGAAAATAGAGTGCAAGGCCTTGATGACCTTGGTGGTAATCATGGCAAGGGATGGCGAACGGAAAATGTGAATTCTCGTTGATGACGTTGAGTAAGTACACATTTCCATTGGTGGAAGGGATGGGACCCTTGAAATTGACAATGAGTCATTCAAAGTGGTGGAATGCCTTTATTAGGTGTGTTTTATCGGGGTGGTAGAAGTGCAGTTTGCACTCTGTGCAGACCTGGCAGGACCTTGTCATTTCCCTGATATCCTCAATGGTGTAGGGCAGGTTGCATGCCTTGATGAAATGTGCTATATGGGTGATGCCCGGATGGCAAAGCTCATCGTGCAGTGACCATATCTGGCCAGTGTGTGGAAAGGCACAACTTCCTCTTAATAGGGCATCTGGAGCTTCATAGAGAGTACCTGGCCTGCATGCTACATGGTAATTATAGGTGAAGAGCTTGATCCTCCACATAGCAATCTTATCATTCTTTACTTTTCCCCTTTTTTCATTATTAAACATAAATGCCACCGATCACTGGTCAGTGAGCAGTGTAAATTTTCTGCTGGCCTGGTAATGCCTCCAGTGCCTGATGGCCTCTACAATGGCTTGAGCCTCATTCTCTATTGATCGGTTGCAAAGCTCGTGGCCTTGTAGGGTGCAGGAGAAAAAGGCAACTGACCTGTCTGCCTGGATAAAAATAGTAGCCAGAGCTATGTCAAAGGCATAGCTTTCCACCTGGAAAGGTGCATTCTCGTCCCCTGCATGCATGGTGGCCTTTACGATGTAACTCTGAACGTAACTGAAAGCTGCCTTGGCTTCGGCCAATAAAGGGAAGGAGTTCAACTTTAAGAGGAGGCAGACATTATTTGCATAGTAAGGGACCCACAGGATTAAGGGACCCATGGGATCGTGAGGTCTACGAGGGGGTACATTCAATCAGGGTCAGGGCTACTGACGCCATTCTCCATCACGTAGCCCAGAATTACCAGACATTTAGTTCAGAACATGCACTTACTGGAGTTGTATATGAGGTTCAGGGTTTTGGGCGTGTGGAGAAACTGCTGGAGATTGGCATTGTGGTCTGCCAGAGAATACCCACAAATTGTGACATTGTTGAGATCAGGGAAGGTGGACTTCAACCTGTATTTGTCGACCATTTTGTCCATCTGTCTCTGGAGGACCGAGACAGCATTAATGATACTCGAAGGGGTCCTCTGGAATTGATAAAGCCATCTGTCTTCCTAAAAATGCTGTGTAGGGGCAGTCCTCAGAATGTTTCGGTAACTGATGGTATGCAGCTTTCAGGTCAATGGTGAAATAGTCCCGATGCTGCGCAATTTCGTTTATCATGTCCGAAATTTGAGGGAGGGGGTATGCATCCAGGAGTGTGAAGCGATTAATTGTTTGACTAGAGTCAATCACTAGCCTGGACTTTTCTTCCCTTTTTACTACAACCTGAGCTCTCCATGGGCTGATGCTAGGCTTAATAATATTTTCTTTAAGCAGCCACTGTGTCTCGGCTCTAATAAATTCCCGATCCCCCGCACTGTATCACCTGGTCTTTATCGCTATTGGTTTGCAATAGGAAGTCAGGTTCGGAAACAATGAGAGGGGAGGCGGGGATCAATATTTAGGGTGGAGAGACTGCATGTGGCGTCCAGCTTTTGGGACCCTCCATTCTGCACCGTGATTGGAGGAAGTAGGCCAGAGTACTTGATGGTCACGCTTTTAGGGTGACACAGGAAGTCCAGACCCAGCAACACAGAAGCACACAAATCCTTCAGTACATACAATCAGAACTTACAAAATTCTGCCACTTTTACAGTTATATGTACTATACAATACCCCTGGATCATCGCAGAGTGTGAGTGCAAAGCCTGGAAAATACGATAGTTAGTTGTGTACAATTTTAAGTTGTACCGCAGATCAGTCACAGAGTTTATAAAGTGCTCAGTGGAGCCAGAGTCTACTAAACAATCAGTCAAGTGTTCATTTACCCTCATCTCCATTGTCTGCGGTGATACACCATTAGCCTTCTGCAGGGTGCAACCTGTGTGCATGGAGAAGGGCACTGGAGGACAAGGCAACACCTGGCCGGCTGTCAATCTGCCAACCTGAATGGAACAAGCCCCACCCGGTCGGCTACCAATCACCCTCCGGGATATAAGCTAGATGTGGCTCTTCAAAGCCAGTCTCAGAGCTTGCAACAGCATTCTCACAGCCAGCTCTGTGGAAGTTTATGTTGAATAAAGCCTGTAGAACAGACTTTATGTTTTGTGTGTTTGCTTCTGTTTGATAGCGCACCACAATTTATTCAACATAAAATTGAAGCTGCTATGGAGAAGCTCCTGAGCACCAGGAGCCTTGAAATCGACCCACACCACCTGGAAGCGTAGGCACACTTTGAAGTAATCTTCGAGGCACATGCCAATGGCATCTTGGACTCCAACAGAAAAAGGCTTGTTTTACTCCACTCAAAGCTGGGTCCCCGAGCCTTCCAGGCACTCAAAGATTGCACCAGGTACTCAGAAGTGATAAACACCCTAGAGACCATGTACAAACCTCCCACAAACATGATCTTCGCAAGGTACCTTCTAGATATCTGTGCCCAGCTGCCTGGAGAGACAGTCGAGTTCTATCTGGGAGCCCTGAGTGAGTTAGCCTGACTGTTAGTTAGCAAAACCCAGCATGAATGAAAGGGAAGTTGAAAGACTGATCAGAGACACCTACATCCTGGGTCTACATGCAAAAGTCATCAGGCAGAAGCTGCTAGAGGACAATATCTACTCCTTGGCCAAAACACTGGAAGTAGTCCGAACCTTGGAGGCATCTGCCCTGCATACCGAAGCCTTCGACTCCGGGCTTCCCCAGGTCTCCACATGGTCAGCAGAGACAGCAGCTGAGACCTTAGACCAGACAAAGACAAAAACATCGCTGCTGCGGGCACCCAGTGCCTTTGTAAGTACTGTGGGTCCTGGTATGGGTCAGATTTTCGGTCACAACAAAACTGCCCAGCCAGAAATCAGTACTGTTTTCATGATGTGGCAAGAAAGGCCACTTTGCAAAAGTACGCCGGCAGGCAGCTCAGTGGTCCTCTATGACCAGACCCCCTCCTTCCCGGTCCCCGCCACATGTGATTACCGGGCGACACCGTTGCCCCCTCAGCTGCTTCCGGCCTTGCCAACCTTGGCACTTTACTTCTGGCCTCACCGGCAACGATCACCATGTGCGTGCCATGCGTCTAGACCAGTCCTTGTGCACACCAGCACTGCCTTGCTAACATGCCAAGTCCGCAGACAACAATGGCATCACTTCCGGTCCATGGAGTGACATCATTTCCGCCGCACGTGATGATGTTAACCACACCAACGGCTGACAACATGACATCACTTCCACCAGTGCAACAAGTAAAGCTGGAGTGGAAGGCCAGCCATGACTTGCCTTGCATCCCCACGTGGCGACGCCGCCATCTTGGCCCGGACAAGCGCAGGCTCCACTGCCACCCGGGCCCTCCCAGGCCTCAGCGTACACAGTCCCAAGGACGATGATGACATGGTTAACATGGGCACTGACCAGGCTGCCCAACCCCACGCCTCTGGAAGCCGTCAATCACCACCCACTGTACCCCATGCATACGGAGAGCACCACCGATCAACACTCACCTCTCACGACGCCTGTAGAAGATGCCTCTGGCTGTAACACGCCTCCACCGTCGAGCAATGATGATTCAGATCTCAAGATGGTCCTAGCACCCACCACTCTGACCAGGGACATCTCTCATGGCCTCGGTCACTCCATAATGGACATCAAAATCAATGGGCAGGTAACAAAGTGCCTAATTGACAGTGGCAGCACCGAGAGCTTTATTCACCCAAGTGTGGCCCACTCTCTAAAACTTAAAATCCACCCTATCACCTTCTCTATTGCCTTCACCGCCCAGGACTGAACTATCAGTACTCTCAGGCACTGCTCTGCCGATCTGACTGTGGTGGGGGGAGACATACACCAGGTTCAGGCTCCTGGTCATGCCCAAACTCTGTTCCCCGGTCCTCCTGGGCTTCGGGAGGGCCCCTACCCCGACTCACGCTCCACCGTGCGCCATCCAACCAGCCCCAGACATCTGCAGCCTCTCCTTGCTGCGCATCTTCCCTCCCACCCTCTTCTCACACCTCACGCCAGACTGCAAACCCATAGCCCTGATATCATCAGAGCAAAGGTGAGGCGGCTTCTGGTGGAAGGTATCATAGAGCCCAGCAATAGCCCATGGAGAGCCCAATTCCTGGTGTTCAAAGGGGGCAGCAAGCCAAGGGTGGTTATGGATTACAGACAGACCATCAACTGATACACCCAGCTGGAGGCCTATCCCTTACCAAGGATAGCCAACATGGTCAATGAGATAGCCCGCTACTGGGACTTCTCCACAATTTATCTGAAGTCGGCCTATCACCAACTCCCCATCCACCCGTGGGACCAGCCCCATACCACCTTCGAGGTGGATGGACACCTATACTAGTTCCGCCGGGTTCTGTTTGGGGTCACGAATGGGTCTACATCTTCCAGCAGGAGATAGATAGAATGGTAGACCGGCATAAGCTGAAGGCGACTTTCCCGTACCTGGATAACGTCACGAACTATGGCCACAACCAGCAGGGCCACAATGCCAACCTGGAGAAATTTCTCCGGATGGCCAAGGAGCTGAATCTAACGTACAACAAAGAGAAGTGCGTGTTCAGCACCACCTGCCTCACCATCCTGTGGTAATCATGGCACATGGTGTTATCGGCCCAGATCCAGAACGGATGCGCCCATTAATGGAGCTGCCCTTCCTCCCATGCTCAAAGCCCTCCACAGGTGTCTTGGCTTATTCTTCTACTACTCACAGTGGGTCCCCCACTTCTCGGACAAGGTCCGCCCACTGGTCCAGGCCACAACTTTTCCTCTCACACCCGGGGTGCAGGCAGCCTTCACATGCAAAAGGCAGGATATCGCAGATGCCACAATGCATGCCTTGGATGAGGACTCCCTCTTCCAGGTGGAGAGTGATGCCTCTGATGTATCCCTCACCACGACCCTTAATCAGGAAGGGTGCCCGGTCGCCTTCTTCTCCAGGACCCTCCGTGGTTCCGAGTTAGGGCACTCCGCCATTGAAAAGGAGGCCCAGGCAATCATGGAAGTGGTCCACCATTGGCGTCACTACCTGGCCGGCAGGAGGTTCACCCTCCTCACCGACCAGCATGCAGTGGTGTTCATGTTCAACACCACCCACAGGGGCAAAATCAAGAATGACAAGATCTTGCGCTGGAGAGTCGAGCTGGCAACTTACAGCTACGACATCCATTATCATCCGGGGAAGTTTAACTACTCTCCGAAAGCCCTCTCCTGGTCATGCGCGTCGCTCGACGATGACCAGCTGCAGGCACTGCACAAGTCCCTCTGCCACCCGGGCGTCACCCGCTTATACCATTTTATCAAGTCTCCTTACCTCCCTTACACCATCAGGGATGTCAGGACCATGACCGAGGCATGCCGAGTCTGTGCGGAATGCAAGCCCCACTTCTTCCGCCTGCCCCAGGCCCAAGTCGTAAAGACCACTCAGCCCTTCGAGCGTCTCAGCATAGACTTCAAGGGCCCCCTGCCTTCCACGAATTGGAACGTCTATTATCTCACAGTAATAGATGAGTACTCCCGCTTCCCTTTCGCCATCCCATGCCCAGACACCTCCATGGCCACCATCATCAGGGCACTGACACAGATCTTTACCATGTTTGGGTACCCCGCATTTATCCACAGTGGTCGGGGCTCCAGCTTCATGATTGAGGAACTGCGCCAGTACCTGACAGCAAGGGATATCGCAACCAGTTGCATGACTAGTTACAACCCGAGAGTGTACAAATGGAACGTGAAAACAGGGTAATCAGGAAGGCAGTCCTCCTGGTCCTTAAATCTAAGGGATGGTCTGTAGACTACTGGCAGGACACCCTCCCCAAGGCTATTAGGTCACTCCTGTGCACAGCTACCAACGAGACCCCTTGTGAATGCCTGTTTTCCTTCCCCAGGAAATTGGCAACAGGAACATCTCTCCCACCATGGCTCATGTCCCTGGGACCATGCTCCAGCGTAGACATGTGCAGGCACACAAGGCCGAAACCCTTGGTGTTCCTCTTACACGCAAAGCATAACTACATCTATGTTAGGTTCAGCAGCGGCAGAGAGGACTCCATCTCAACCAGGGACCTGGCACCATCTGGAGCACCCACCACAGCACAACAGCATCCTTCATCCCAAAACCACACTGGCCTGACACCATCCCCCAACCCCGGATAGCTATGGGACATCCAAGCCCTCCCCAGGCACCCAGGACTCATTCTAACCACTGGGGATGAATCTGCCCCACTCACCCATCTACCGTATCACACACACCTCAACACTAGCCCCCCCCCCTCCCACCCCGGCCACCCCTCTGTGCTGCACCACACCAGCTGCTCCGGTCCCTGCCCTCAGCCCCCGCTTACCCTGGCCGACCAGTGACCAGGAGCCAACCCTGGGACGGTCACAGAGACTCCAACGGCCGCATGACCGTCTAAACCTTTAAATAATGTATATATGATCTGGTAGATGATGGACTGCAACCTCCTCCCACCCCTGCCAGGACAATTTTAAAGAAGGGAGTGAATGTGGTGATACACCACAAGCCTAATGCAGGGGGCAACCTGTGTACCTGCAGAAGGGCACTGGAGGACAAGGCAACACCTGGTCGGCTACCACTCACCCTCCGGTATATAAGTTAGATGTGGCCCTTCAAAGCCAATCTCAGAGCTTGCAACAGCATTCTCACAGCCAGCTCTGTGGAAGTTTATGTTGAATAAAGCCTGTAGAACAGACTTTATGTTTTGTGTGTTTGCTTCTGTTGGATAGTGCACCACTTCGTCAAGTTATTCAATGAGTGAGGTATTGCCTGATCCAGGAAACCCCATCGCTCCCAATGCTGATGTCGACACTTTCCTCCTGGACCACTGGTAGACAAGATGGCATCAACCACTAGGTATGGCAAGATGGTCACTCTACACCTTGATCCGATGGAGATCTAGGTGCCGTTGCCCACGAGGCACAGCAAGATGGCAATCATTGCCCTCGAGGCACGGCAAGATGGCAATCATTGCTTTCTGTGATGCTTTACTTCCAGTTGCGGGTCTCGCCATGTGACGCAGTAAGATGCTGACAGTGAGCAGCACAGAGAGGTTGGGGCCAGCAGGTCGAACACCGATTCAGGGGTCACACACGCGGTCACCCTGTTTGGGTTCCCCTTAGCTCTCCAGACCTTCACCCAGTTCACTTGCTTACTGCATCCTGGACACATGGCATCCTTCTCAGTGAATTGGGCACGGGAGTGCTGTGACTATCCACAGAAGAAGCATTCCTGGTTGTGTGTGGCTGCAGTGGTCTGCGCTGGGGCTGTGGGGGTTGCTGGTGCCCCAATAACCTGGTCCTCTGAAAAGGCGCCACTTTCGCCCATGAGGTCATCAACTCCCAGTTGGGCCTGTTTGAGCACTTTTGCCAGCTCCAGGGTGCTGGCCAAGTCTTTCTTCCCCACTCTAGCAGTCGTTGCCACATGCAACTCGACCTCACCTCTGCCATGAGGGTGTCCCGGATTCGTCCTCCTCTATCACCCAGGCCGTGACCACTTTGTAGTGGCATTTTCTAGTCAGGGCTCATAATTCAAGAACATAATCATCCAGCAACTCATCCGGATGCTGCCATTGTTGGGAAAGCCAGTGCCTCACCAGCACGTCATTCTGGGGCCTCATGTATAGCGGGCCCTCGTTTTCTATGGCAGACTCTTAAGTAGCACAGTTTCTGATGACTGCAAACACCTTGGGGTCTGACTCGAGCGAGAAGTGCCAATCTCCAGAGACAATCGGAGGTGAAGATGTCTTGGTTGGCCATAATCTAGGTCTGGAAGCACTCCAGCCGGTAGCTGAATTCCTCTGGGGCCTCAGGGAATAGAAGGTCAACCTGGAGCAAACCTGGCTTCGAAAGGGCTTCCATCCCATTTCAAAGTTAAGCTATTAAAATTGTTACGCGGCTGAATGCACTGAGAGACAAGGGAGGAGTACAAACACGCTTTTAATAGCTTACAATCAATGGCCAGTAGACACAATAGTCCTCAGGTAATCTGAGATAAGGTGGGAAAGCCAGGGTTTATATTGGGGAAGGTGAGGGTGGAGCTAAGGGAGGAATCAGATATCAGGACAATACACAGACAGTGAATTCCAGTTGACTGCAACCCTGTGTACCACTTCCTATTTATTGATGTCTTTTATATTGCTGGGAGACAGAACTGCATACAGTACTTTACATGTTCTCACCAATGATTGAGGCCCCAAATTTGTACTGAATACCTTGCCCAGTGAAGGCATTTTCTACCTGGACAGTCTCTGCTTCTTCCCCCACACTTTTAATTCAACTTTCCCACAATTCTCCTCCTGGTCCATCCATTTTTATCCCTGTCTTTCTTCTTATATATATCCAACTCTACCCACATATTTCACTGCTTTTGATGGTTCCCCATTACCACCGTTATCACCATCATCACATCACTTTCCAGCACTAGCAGTTTTTTCCCCCCAGTCATCACCTCTGCACTAGTTATCTCCACCTTCCACCTCCACCTGGCCCACCTTTCTCATTCCACCCCTGTTATATACACTTCTAATTTGCTCGTTGTCATGAACCTGTCAATCACCCGATTCTGTCTCCCAACTCCACAGTCATCCTCTACATCTGTCCACCCTCCACCTTTCATTGGTTCACCCATTCCTTAATGCTTGCTGAATCACCGTCCCAACCCTTTCATTCTTACACTGAATTCTTATTCTTACTCTTTCATTCTTACTCCTATCTTTGATCGGCTGGGAGTCAGAGGAGGAGCTTGGAGAGAGTCAGGCTGTGAGTCAGAGGAGGAGGAGCTTGCTGAAAGTGAGGAGAAGGTAAGCTATTAAAGTCGGGGGCTTACCGGGGCTTGGGCCTACTTGGTTCAGCTGGGAGTCAGAGGAGGAGCTTGGAGAGAGTCGGGCTGTGAGTCAGAGGAGGAGGGGCTTGTTGAAAGTGACAGGGTTAATTGGTCAAGGGGCCAATAAAAGGAGTGAAAGGGGAGGGAGCAGCCAGCGAGTGAGTGGAGCAGTGAAGGAGTGAGACTTCCTGGCTTTCGGCGAAAGCAGGCAAGGAGAAAAGGTAAGCTGAGTTATTTGCCTTCATGTTCAGAGTCATGCCAATAGGGTTAGTGCTCTGTACTGGGTGTCAGATGTGGGAACAATGGGTGACCTCCACCCTCCCAAATGACCACATCTGCACCAGGTGTACCGAGATGCAGTTACTAAGGGAGCGAATTAGGGATATAGAGTTGCAGATTGATGACCTGCGGCTTGTAAGGGAAAGTGAGGAGTTAATCAACTCAACTTTCAGGGCGATAAATACTCCAGAACCCATGTCAGGTAAGTGGGAAACCGTCAGGGGGGGGGGGAAAGAAAAAAGCGAGAAAAATGGAGAGCACACCAGTGACTATCCCACTCAGCAACAGTTATGTTGTGTTGGATTCTGTTTAGGGAGATGACCGGACAGAAGATGGCCATGGGAACCAGGTCAATGGCAATGAGCCTGGCAGAGTGGTGCAAAAGAAAATGAAAAGGAGAAATGCAGTAGTTATTGGGGACTCCATTGCCAGGGGTACAGACAGGAGGTACTGTGAGCCAGATAAGTATACCCGCATGGTGTGCTGCCTCCCTGGTACAAGGGTACGAGATATCACAAATTGGGTCCAAAATATTCTGAGAGGAGAGGGAGAACAGCCTGATGTCTTGGTACATGTGGGTACAAATGACATTGACAAGAAAAGGGAGGAGATAATGAAAAGGGATTACAGTGAGCTGGGGCGAAAGCTGAAAGACAGGAACGCTAGGGTGGTGATCTCGGGATTACTACCTGTTCCAAATGCAAGTGATAAAAAGAATGTAAGGATAAGGAAAATGAACGTGTGGCTGAGGTGCTGGTGTACAAGGCAAGGATTTGGCTTCTTGGATCATTGGGATCTCTTTTGGGGAAGGCATGATCTTTACAAGAGGGACGGGTTGCACCTAAATCCAAAAGGTGTCAACATTTTGGCAAGTATGTTTGGTACAGCAGTGGGGCAAGGTTTAAACTAATTTGGCAGGGGTATGGGAACCAGAGTGATAGGGAAAAGGGTAGGGAAGATAAAGTAATGGCCAGGAAAAGTAAAATAGGAAAAGTTATGTTGGGAGGAGAAAGTAAAAAATCAGATGGTGCAGTAAGTTTTCGGGTCAATGATAGTGTTAAGAAAATTACAAAGAAAAATAGTGGGCAGAAAAATCAAAAGAAAAGGTTACAGAAGACAGTAGATATTAAAAGGACAAAGAGCATAAGGGCACTTTATCTGAATGCCCGCTGTATTAGAAATAAGGTTAGTGAACTTGAGGCGCAAATCGGTACCCATGCCTATGATTTGGTAGCCATCACGGAAACATGGCTACAAGGTGACCTTAAATGGGAATTAAACTTTCAAGGGTATCAGGTGGTGCAAAGAGATAGACAGGATGGTAAAGGAGGTGGAGTTGCACTCTTAATCAAAGATGAGCTCCAGGTAGTAGTGAGGGATGATATAAGATCTAAAGAGCATAATGTTGAGTCCATTTGGGTAGAGATAAAAAATAACAAAGGGAAAAAATAATTGGTGGGTGTTATCTTTGCCCACCAAATAACAATAGTTTAGTGGCACAGGAAATAAATAGAGAGATAAGTGAGGCATGTAATAATGATACAGCAGTAGTCATGGGGGCTGTCTGAGGGCAAAGACCATGTCAGTGGTTCCTCTGTTTGCGCGAAAGCCGCACTGTGATTCTGGGAGAATATTCTCGGCGACACTAGGTATTATTCTATTTAGTAGAATCCTAGCGAAGATTTTGCCTGCAATGGAGAGCAATGTGATTCCCCTGTAGTTTGAGCAGTCTGATTTCTCGCCTTTGTTTTTGTACAGGGTGATGATGGTGGCATCACGAAGATCCTGAGGCAGTTTACCTTGGTCCCAACAAAGCTTGAAAAACTCATGCAGTTTGGCATGCAGAGTTTTGCCGCCAGCCTTCCAGACTTCTGGGGGGATTCCATCCATACCTGCTGCTTTGCCACTTTTCAGTTGTTCGATTGCCTTATATGTCTCATCCAGGGTGGGAACCTCATCCAGCTCTAGCCTTAGGGGCTGTTGAGGGAGCTGGAGCAGGGCGGAATCTTGGACTGAGCGGTTGGCACTGAAAAGAGATTGGAAGTGTTCTGACCATCGGTTGAGGATGGAGATCTTGTCGC
Source organism: Narcine bancroftii (assembly GCF_036971445.1). Taxonomy (NCBI): domain Eukaryota; kingdom Metazoa; phylum Chordata; class Chondrichthyes; order Torpediniformes; family Narcinidae; genus Narcine; species Narcine bancroftii. Next base: position 34,643,617 of record NC_091469.1, on the reverse strand, counting down.
TGAGGAGGACTTTGCCGTCTGAGCTGCGCAGCGGGCTTTGGACTTGGGGTGAGGGGCCGTACACAGCCTTTAGAGCCTCGTAGAAACCCCTGAAGTCGCCAATGTCCGCGCTGAGCTGTGTTCGTTTGGCGAGGCTAGTCCACCACTCATTTTGGATCTCCCGGAGTTTGCGCTGAAGATGGCTGCATGCGCGACGGAAGGCTTGTTTCTTCTCTGGACAGGACGGCTTTGTAAGGTGAGCCTGGTGGGCAGCTTGCTTCTTTGCCAGCAGCTCCTGGATTTCCTGGCTGTTTTCGTCAAACCAGTCCTTGTTTTTCCTGGAGGAGAAGCCCAGTACCTCTTCAGACAGCTCCAAGAAAAGTGCAGAGAACAAAACAAAGGACTCTACATCACCTTTGTTGACCTCACCAAAGCCTTCGACACCGTGAGCAGGAAAGGGCTTTGGCAAATACTAGAGCGCATCGGATGTCCCCCAAAGTTCCTCAACATGATTATACAACTGCACGAAAACCAACAAGGTCGGGTCAGATACAGCAATGAGCTCTCTGAACCCTTCTCCATTAACAATGGCGTGAAGCAAGGCTGTGTTCTCGCACCAACCCTCTTTTCAATCTTCTTCAGCATGATGCTGAACCAAGCCATGAAAGACCCCAACAATGAAGACGCTGTTTACATCCGGTACCGCACGGATGGCAGTCTCTTCAATCTGAGGCGCCTGCAAGCTCACACCAAGACACAAGAGAAACTTGTCCGTGAACTACTCTTTGCAGATGATGCCGCTTTAGTTGCCCATTCAGAGCCAGCTCTTCAGCGCTTGACGTCCTGCTTTGCGGAAACTGCCAAATTGTTTGGCCTGGAAGTCAGCCTGAAGAAAACTGAGGTCCTCCATCAGCCAGCTCCCCACCATGACTACCAGCCCCCCCACATCTCCATCGGGCACACAAAACTCAAAACGGTCAACCAGTTTACCTATCTCGGCTGCACCATTTCATCAGATGCAAGGATCGACAATGAGATAGACAACAGACTCGCCAAGGCAAATAGCGCCTTTGGAAGACTACACAAAAGAGTCTGGAAAAACAACCAACTGAAAAACCTCACAAAGATAAGCGTATACAGAGCCGTTGTCATACCCACACTCCTGTTCGGCTCCGAATCATGGGTCCTCTACCGGCACCACCTACGGCTCCTAGAACGCTTCCACCAGCGTTGTCTCCGCTCCATCCTCAACATCCATTGGAGCGCTTACACCCCTAACGTCGAAGTACTCGAGATGGCAGAGGTTGACAGCATCGAAATCCAGCTGCGCTGGATGGGTCACATCTCCAGAATGGAGGACCATCGCCTTCCCAAGATCGTGTTATATGGCGAGCTCTCCACTGGCCACCGTGACAGAGGTGCACCAAAGAAAAGGTACAAGGACTGCCTAAAGAAATCTCTTGGTGCCTGCCACATTGACCACCGCCAGTGGGCTGATAACGCCTCAAACCGTGCATCTTGGCGCCTCACAGTTTGGCGGGCAGCAACCTCCTTTAAAGAAGACCGCAGAGCCCACCTCACTGACAAAAGGCAAAGGAGGAAAAACCCAACACCCAACCCCAACCAACCAATTTTCCCTTGCAACCGCTGCAATCGTGTCTGCCAGTCCCGCATCGGACTTGTCAGCCACAAACGAGCCTGCAGCTGACGTGGACTTTTTACCCCCTCCATAAATCTTCGTCCGCGAAGCCAAGCCAAAGAGTCATGGGGGACTTTAACTTCCACATAGATTGGGAAAATCAAGTTGGTCGTGGGAGTCTGGAAGAGGACTTCATAGAATGCATCCACGATAGCTTTCTTGGGCAACATGTTAAGGAACCAATAAGAGAAAATGCTCTCCTGGATCTAGTGTTATGCAATGAGATAGGTAGAGTAAATGATGTAATAGTCAGAGACTATCTGGGAAATAGCGATCATAGTATGATTGAATTTCTCATTCAGATGGAAGGGGAAATAGTTAGATCTAAAATGAATATATTATGCTTAAACAGGGGTGACTACCATAGGATGAGGGAGGAATTGGGCAGAGTGGACTGGGAGCACAGGCTAATTGATGAAACAGTTGAGGAACAGTGGAAGATTTTCAAAGAAATATTTTGTAATGCTCAACAAAAATATATTCCGGTCAGGAAAAAGGGCATCAAGGGAGGGAAAAATCAACCATGGTTAACAAAGGAAATGAAGGAGAGTCTAAAGTTGAAGGCTCAGGTGTACAAAGCTGCAAAGAGCAGTGGGAAACTGGAAGATTGGGAAAACTTTAAGAGACAACAAGGGGTTACAAAGTGGGTAATAAGAAATAGGAAAAAGGATTATGAAAGTAAATTGGCACAAAATATAAAAACAGAAAGAAAAAATTTTTATAAATATATAAAATGGAAGACGGTGGCCAGAGTTAACATAGGACCCTTGGAGGATGAGAACAGAAAACTGGTAGCAAAAAATGAGGAAATGGCCGAGGCATTAAACAAATATTTTGTGTCAGTCTTCACAGTGGAAGACATGTCCAGCATGATCAAGTGCGGAGTTAAGGATGTGAATGTTGGGGAGGGCCTTGATAAAATAGTTGTTACAAAGGAAGTAGTGATGGAGAAACTAATGAGACTAAAGCCAGACAGATCACCTGGTACTGATGATATGCATCCAAGTGTTCTGAAGGAATTGGCAGAAGTTATCGTTGATGCATTGGTGGCCATATACCAAAATTCCTTCGATTCTGGGCAGGTCCCGGCAGACTGGAAGACAGCAAATGTCACGCCACTTTTTAAGAAGGGATGTAGGCAGAAGACTGGAAATTATCGGCCAATTAGCTTGACGTCTGTAGTTGGAAAAATGCTTGAAGCCATCATTAAAGATGAAATAGTGAAACTTTTGGAACGTAAGGGTTCAATTAGGCAGACGCAGCATGGTTTTAGAAAGGGAAGATCTTGTTTGACAAACTTGTTAGGATTCTTTGAGGATAGAGTGGAACAGGTTGATGTTGTATATTTGGATTTCCAGAAAGTGTTTGATAAGATGCCGCACAAGAGACTTGTAAGTTATAGGAAAGTGGAGTCCGGGGAAGTATATTGGCCTGGATTGAAAATTGGTTGTCTGACAGGAGGCAGAGAGTCAGGATAAATGGGAGTTTTTCAGGTTGGCAGAGAGTGGTAAGTGGGGTGCCACAGGGGTCAGTGTTAGGCCCACAACTGTTCATCATTTACATTGATGACTTGGAGGAGGGGACAAAATGTGGTTTAGTCAAGTTTGCGGATGACAACAAATTGAGTGGAAGAGCAAATTGTAATGAGGATGTGGAGAGTGTGCCGTGGGATATAGTTAAGCTGGATGAGTGGGCAAAGGTCTGGCAGATGGAGTGCAATGTTAGTAAGTGTGAGGTTATCCACTTTGGCAAGAAAAATAAAAGAGCTAAATATTATTTAAAGGGTGAAAAACTACAGCATGCTGTTGTGCAGAGGGACTTGAGAGTGCTTGTGCATGAATCGCAAAAAGTTAGGTTGCAGGTGCACCAGGTTATTAAGAAGACAAATGGAATGTTGGCCTTCATCGCTAGAGGAATTGAATTCAGGAGTAGGGAGGTAATGTTGCAACTGTATAAGGTACTAGTGAGACCACACCTGGAGTACTGTGTCCAGTTCTGGTCTCCATATTTGAGGAAGGATATACTGGCTTTGGAGACGGTCCAGAGGAGATTTACTAGGTTGATCCCTGGGATGAAGGGGTTGACTTTTGATGAAAGATTAAATCATCTAGGATTGTATTTGCTCGAGTTCAAAAGAATGAGAGGAGATCTTATAGAAACATATAGGATTATGAAGGGTATGCATAGGATAGATATAGGAAGGTTTTTTGAGCTGGCCGGGGAAACTAAAATGAGAGGACACAGACTCAAGATTTGGGGGAGTAGATTTAGAGCAGAGATGAGGAAAAATAGTTTTTCCCAGAGAGTAGTAAATGTTTGGAATTCTCTAACCAGGGAAGTGGTTGAGGCTGCTTCATTAAACATATTTAAAATTTGGTTAGATAAATTTTTACATGATAGAGGAATTAGGGGATATGGGGAGAAGGCAGGTAGGTGGAGTTAGGTCATAAATTAGATCAGCCATGATCATATTGAATGGCGGAGCAGGCTCGATGGGCCATTTTTGGCCTACTCCTGTTCCTACTTCCTATGTTCCTATGTTCCCATCAGCCTTGATAAACAGCTTCAACATGTTCTGAAACATTGCATTGCCAATTGCTCTACCTCCCCTCAACCCACCCAATGCTCACGCACGCACACACACACACACACACACACACACACACACACACACACAGTCCAACCCACTTACTTTCTCCAGCAGATAGTGTTATGCTTCATTTAGAACTGGATTTTTGATCCTATTAGGATCTAACAGTTGGGATTTGTATATTACAGGAAAGAGATATCAGGGAGAGAAAAACAGAAGGTTTAAAGAGAGGGGAGAGTGTCAACTGTGGAGCAGATGACACAGGAATGGCCAAATGGATTGATTGGTCAGTTTTCCTGTTGAAAATTTTATGAAACATTTTAAAAGGCCTATGGGATTGTTCTCCCTCATGGATGACTGAATACAATTAGTTTATTGCTAGCAGCACATTTTTGACTCTTACGTGCCTGGATTCCCATTCAAAGCTATTCCTGCAAATTGTCTAAAGAGCTGTCAACAAGAGTGCTGGAGTTCTCAGCCAAGCCCCAAAATGATAGAGCTTTGCAAACCAAAGATTTTATGATTTATTCAATTGATGTGATTTAATAAATTGCAATGGTGAGATTTGAACTCAGAACTAGAGTATCGGCATAACACTGAGGTGCTTGTTTGATTGTGTTGTAGGTTTCTTAATATTATGGATATATAAATTTCTAACCATCACTTCTAAATTAAGAATTCTTTATCTATCACTGCTCTCTACAACATTTATAAAATATCTTATGTCATTATTTGGCAAAAGATGTAAGCACTTGAGTGATGGTGAAGTGGGAGTAGGAATGAGAACTGAGCCTTTTTGTCTGTCATGGAAGATCTTGGAATGATGACAGAAGTGGCCCTTCCATGGCCCTTCATTCTCTGCTCATGTTTTTCCTCAGGCACCTAGGGTTGCCAATACCGAGTGAATCAACTTCAAACAGCTTGAGGCATATCAAGTTACAAAGGGAAATGGTGGCGTTCTTTAATCAGTGTCCATATTGAAGGGATCAATTCCCATTGCTTGTCACTGCGGGAAAAGCATTGCTTTAATTCTGATTGGTGTGAATGGTGCAACAGAAACAAAGGAGGGAAAATAATAAAACAGTGACAGACATTGTGGCTGATGTTCACACACAACAAAAAGAACAAAAGAACTAAAGTTATAACTGAGCCTGCTAAATAATCCTTAATATATGTTATTGTATCTAATCAGTTACAAGGAGAGGATTGGTGCTACTTATGCTTGTCAGTATGCTCTCATTTCTTAATTCATCAGTGTAAAATATCTTGGCACTATCCTTGCATCTCCATAAGGTTCAGTCTGGGACTGCCTCAAAAATATTTTGGGGTGAAACACAAAAATTTGTAGGCAAAACACAGAAATGCTGGAAGAACTCAGCTGGTCTTTCAGTGCCCATAGAAGGTAAAGATATATTACCAACGCTTTGGGCCTGAACTCTTCCTTAAAGTATGAGTTCAAAAGACAGATATCTGAATTAAAGAAAGGCTGGGAAATTGGAGGAGGAGGTGGACTTCACTACATCACGGACATCTAAATGAGATAGTGTCTTAAAAAGGTAGCCTCTATCCTCAAAGACACCCGCCACCCAGGCCATGCCCTCTTCATTCTGCTACCATTGGGAAAAAGATACAGGAGCCTAAAGATGAGCCCTCAGTGGCACAAGGAAAGTTTCTTCCCCAGTGCCATCAGATTCTTGAATAATCAATGAACCAAAGACACTGCCTTACTTTTCATGCACTGTTATTTTTTTAATATTATTTTTGTAAGACAGTTCATAATATGAATGTTTGCACATGAAGCTGCCACAAAACAACAAATTTCATGACTTGTTCATGACAATAAATTTTGATTCTCAGAGAGAGAGAGAGAGAGAGAGAGAGAGAGAGAGAGAGAGAGAGAGAGAGATTGAGAGAGAGAGAGAGAGATAGCTAGATGAAATAAGATAGAGGGAAGCAAATACCGAGGTTAACAGAAACCGGAGGTCAATGTTCATGCCATCTGGTTGAAAGGTGCAAAGATGAAATATGAGGTGTTGTTCCTCCAATTTGCAGTGCATGAGAATATTTCTGCTTCTGTCAGTCCTGGCATGTCAAACTATCTCATACTTCACCCTGTCTTCATCAGCCAGATGCTTACATCTTTACATTTCTTTATTTGTTTCCATTGAGTACATTTTTTTGAACTACCAATAAGTGGTAATTCTGCCTCTCCCACAGGAAAAAGAATTTCAGGGTTTATGCGATGTCCTATATATAATCTGATGATAAATCTGAATCTGAGATAATTTGAGGAAAGGAAGAGTTCATAAATAAATGAGTTTGGGTCTCTGTACTAATTATGTAAATAGCAAGGCCATTCAACACTGAGAGAGGGGGAAATGGGAAAGTAAAAAAAATCATATAGAAACAAATTATCACCTGTTGAACAGATGCTCCCAAATTTGAAACACCCAGGAAACTGCAGATACTTGAAAACATTGATAATTATTTTTCTTCCACTTGACCCACTAAGTTTGTTGCTCCCAAATTGGAATGCTGTTCTGGGTAAGTAATGAAGATTAAATGTAGTCAGAGGAGTTTACTTAGAGCAGTGGTTCTCAACCTTTCTCTTTCCACTCACATACCACTTTAAGTAATCCCTATGCCATAGGTGCTCTGTGATTAGTAAGGGATTGCTTAAGGTGGTATGTGATTCAAAAGAAAATGCTTTAATCATACCTAATTGACTTATTATGTGCACGGTTTCATAACTCCAAAGCAAATGGGCCAATGACAATTGTTTTCAAGCAAAATATTTCAGCAACATTTGGGTCTAGAGAAGTGATTCTCAACAATCCCTTCCCACACACGTACCACCTTAAGCAATCCCTTACTAATCACAGAGCACTAATGGTATAGGGATTATTTAAAGTGGTATGTGAGTGGAAAGAAAAAATGTTGAGAACCACTGATTTAGAGCATCCACTCACTGTTGCTTTGAAAAGACTTTAAAGAGTCAAAGAGCCATTTAAAAAAAAAATATCTGCATATAGATATGCACTCAGTGATTTAAAAAAACTTGCTTTCTTTGGCAAGTTTGCTGAATTTATTGCTCTGTTAGGAAACTAGTACTGTACATTCAAATAGATGCTTATTGAATATGAGAAAATTGTTGAGGGTAAAGGACAGAATGTTCCTCCATTGCTTCCATTTGTGGATACTTACTGTCACTCAAAGACAAGGCATATTTGTTTGCATCACAGGCTGTATAAGAAAGACAGTGGGTTTGATGTAGATTATAAAGGATGACCTCAACAGTGTGTGGAAGTCTCCATCATCCTTCATATGAGTGACTTATCACTTCCTAATTCATCCATTGTTTCCTAATTCCAACTCATGAATGGAATACACAAAATATAAAAAAAACAAGATGAACACATTTTTAATAATGACATTAAACGACAATGGCAGCAAGGGTTTATGTACAAATGGAAATATGAGAGTAGGAGATATATTGAATTAGTATTTTATTATAATTTTCATATAGCAGAAAAAGATAATGAGCTAAATGTTATGTTTCAGCCCAGCAAATTTTCTCAGATTTCCCCATTTTCATCAACATAACTGTGAGAAAATTCAGGACTTCTAAGCGAAGGTAAAATTCCCCAAATTGCTCTCAGCGAATTGTACCTTTTGGGATCATTGTGTGCCATGGTTAAGTTCCACAGAAATTTTCATCCCAAGAACAACATGACTGAGGTGAGACAACTGTGAAAATAACGAGTGTCAGATGGCATTGAACTCTGCCCTCCTGCTTGTTTTTGATTCTAAGCATACCTTCAGCTGGCACTTCAAGCACTCTAAAGGTTCACCAATATGCTGCCTCTACATTCTCCATATCCTTCAACAAAGCAGTATCAGCATCTTCCCCAGTTCAGAAAACCCAGTGTTGAGGCATTAATAACGATAACTTTTGCTCTCTTGGCAACCCTATCTCTAGACTCACAAAAGAGAATTGAGTTCCATTGATGAAAGAGATGATCAACACACAGAAGAAAACATTCAAAGATCTTCTCAAAGCATACTTGTAAAAGTATAATATCCTCAGGAACTCCTGGGAATTCCTGGGCCATGAATGCTCAAAGTGAAGAGCATTGTAGATGAATTGAAAATCCCAGGTTCCTGCATTGGGAGCACACAGAAGCCAAAAGTAAATGACAGAAGTGCACCACCTACAAACTACCACTCCATCTGTCCACCAGCTACCTCCTGCCTCACCTATGATGGAATCTATCATCATCAACACCAAGAAAACTAAAGAAGAAGTAGCTGATCCTCAACCCTGAGGCACACTTGGGAGGAAGGAGAAAACAAGGTTATTTTAATTGATTTCTCTGCTTTCTCCTACACTCACAAGCTTTAATCTAATTGACAGCTTCGATACCCATCAAGCAAGAGAGGCATGGTTCAACCAATTCAAGTAAATCCCAAGACTGAGCTTGCAATTGGAAAAGCCCAGTGCTGGGATAGTCTTTGTTCTTCAGCAGAAATCGGATATCCTGGATGAAGATCGTGTGGAGGAGCTCAATCAATTTGGACAATCGTGAGCATCGAGTTGACAAGCTGGTGTGGCTCTCCAGCAGTGGAAGGCTGCGGCCATTTTTAACTCACATTAATAATTTACTAATGAAAGAAAATGGGTAAGAAGCTATTGACAAATAAATATTATTGACTACAAATCCCAGGTGCCTGTGCTTTCTTGCCAAAGCTTACGTAAAAAAGGTATAGGAGTGTAATTTAAATATTATATCCGAAAATAAAGCAAACACTCACATGTTTTAACAGCCACAAATGGCCATCTGCCTTCCCTTATTCTGTTCTCCAACTATTCTCAATTATCCCCTTTATTCTTCCCAACAAGCCCCTTGCTCCACCCCCATTTAGCTACCTATTGGTTCATCTACACATGAGTCATCACAACTCCTCGCTCTGAACATGCGTGCAAGTTACCAACAGTGGCTGGCTAGCGCATATGCATCACCTCCCAAACACTTCACACCAAGCAAACAACTTGTGACACCAGCCCAGATAGGTAGATAACCACAACAACCCCTCCACTACCCTTTCTGCCTCTGAGTCATTCAAGGAGGCGACTGACTGGATCTGCGCTGCTACAAAACAATCTGGTGGGCAGATCATCCAACCAGACCTAGTCCGGTATTGTCCGGCAGGCATCGAAAGACCGGACGGTCAGGGATTAAGATATTTCTCTGGTGTTATCAGTGCCAAAGCGAATGGGGCATCAATATACACAAGAGTCAGCATTACCATTCAACCGGATCATAAAATATTTAGGATGGCATTCCATGACCTTGTAGGGGCCATCGTATATCTGATGGAGTGGCTGGCAGATCTCATCATGATGTACGAACACATGTTTCCAGTGTTGCAAATCAAGTGGTATATAAGCCATGGTTGAAAAATGTCGGGTAGTAGTCAGTCCTAACACCGACATATTCTCCTGAAGATGGTGGTCATAATTTGACATAGAAGATAGGAGCAGGAGTAGGTCATTTGACCCTTCGAGCCTGCTCCGCCATTCAACGAGATCATGGCTGATCTTAAAGTTCAGTACCCCGTCCCCGCCTTCTCTCTGTGATCTTTAATACCCTTGTACTGAAGAAATAGATCTAATTCCCTCTTAAATATATTTAATGAACCTGCCTCTACTGCCCTCTGTGGCAATGAATTCCACAGATTCACCACCCTCTGGGTAAAGAAATTCCTCCTCATCTCGGTCCTAAATGGTTTGCCTATTATCCTCAAACCATGGCCCTGGGTTCTGGATTTTCCCATCATTGGAAACATTCCATCTGCATCCATTCTGTCCAGTCCTGCTAGAATTTTATATGTCTCTATGAGATCCCCTCTCAATCTTCTAAACTCCAGCGAGTACAATCCCAATTTGCGCAATCTTTCCTCGTAAGTCATTCCTGCCATTCCAGGTATCAGCCTGGTGAATCGCCTCTGCACTCCCTCCATTGCAAGAACATCCTTCCTTAGATAAGGTGACCAAAACTGCACACAATACTCCAGGTGCATGACGGTTCATGCAGCTGAGTTCTAACAAATGGCTCAACAAATTCACCAAGTAAAGTTAGTGTGGTGCCATATGTCACATTTGTGGCCGGAAATGTGAAATTGATAACACCATCAACACATGATTTACCTGTTGAACATCAGCGTGTCTTTATTTCTCTGCTTCCATTATTCCACCATGTTGCGCCTGCATACAACGCGCGCATGCCCTCTCACTTCCGGTCAGGTTAATAGCTGTTAGGTCTGCTTTGTTCGAGAATGAGTGAGTCGGACACCAGACTGAGTCGAAATCAAGGTTCTTTATTACCGGATTGTAACACTTGCAACTAACAGTGTTAGTTGGAGAAGGCGCATCTTCCCGATATCAGCAAGTGGTGTTTTTTTTATACCTCAGGACACGTACTTAGTAAATTATCATACCATTACATTGTCCAATGAATAAGCTGTTGCTACCGTTCTCTGTTAGTCTGCTGCTCATCAGCTTGTTATTGCCAAACTTATCTTGAGCGTCACACCTGCATCCTGTTACTCCTTAGTACTGGGTGACTCCTTCTCTGGTCCCAACTCATGATGTTTTTACCTTACATAGCTCAACCTCTATCTGCATACATCTCATGCATATTCATTATCATGACATCCCTCCTTTCACCAGAAATAAACTTTATATCTTTATGTGTCTTAACCTTTCAATCTAAGTGTATATCTCGTATGAATATCACCGAACATAATACATTGCTGTGTTTCTTTCTGTTTAAGTGTAAACACTTTAACACTATCAATAGCATTTTTCTGCCTTCAAACCAACAAAAGCAACATCAAATTCCCTCTTCACAAAATGTAACGTAATCATGTTATAACCAAATGTAATATAATGGCTCAACATTTCTTCTGTAGTTATACTAATAGAATGGTCACCTCATATGCAAAATGTACACGTTTAAAATTATACATTTTTGTTTTCATTTAATACCAAATAGTCAACCAAAACAAAAATGCTATTCTTACAGCACTCATACATGTACTTTATGATGTATTTATCAAAATCACTATTCAAATGTTCCCCTTATCATTCCTCTTCCTGCATCAAAATATTTCTGATTGTTGGTTACTGCTATTGATGGTCCAAAGTCAAACCACGTCAAGTATAAAATAAATGTTGGGCACACAGTTTTCTTTTTCTAATAATGCTAAACACAACGAAACAGCAATGATCCAGGTAATCATAGCACAACTTCGCAAAGGTCTCTTTCTCGGAGTTTGCGATGGTTTCCTTCCTGACATCCACATATACACATTCACTGCGTGTTTCACAAGGGTAGCGTTCGGCGTACACCCTTTTCATTATTTCTCTTTTTTTCACAATCATCACACATTTCCACTTTTCCTTGGCGTGTATCATTACTGCGCTTCCACCGAATCAATGCACTTTTTTTTTCTTCATTGAAACTCATTCCAACTATCACAAACTTTCACTTTCATGATAATGCGAGCATGATTAGAAATATGGTACAAAATCTTCATATCGCTTAGATGGTTTCCTGTCCCATCTCAACCTTCCTGCAATGCTACTGTCACGACTTGGTTGCTCACCCTCAGCACCGGAAACACTGCTCGCTACGGCCTCTGGTGTTTCTGGTATTCTGGCCACTTCATTGGGAAAACTGGTAACTACGTCTGGAACATTGTCTGGTCCCTCAGGTTGAGCAACTCGTACTGGATTTCCAACCACTTCACTCGGTGCTGCTCTGGATTGGTACTTTTTGACACCAGACACGTTTCTTTTGTAGAGGACTCCAGCTGGAGACCTGACTGTCACCATACTGCCGCTTCTGGATACAACAGTGTAAGGTTGATGGTAATAAGGTGTGTCTAGCTTACCACCACTCTCTTGCCTCACAAGAACATTATCTCCGGGCATGATGTCTGAGTACCTGGCCCCACGTCTCGAGTCTGCATCCAGCTTTGCTGCCCCCTTCTTTTCAGCATCGTGGTCCCTCATCACCTGGTCATCCCTGATTTCCTTCAGTTCGGGCATTTTTGTGTGGATTTTCCTCCCGAAGAATACTTCTGCTGGACTTTTTCCTGTGGTTGCATGAGGGATTGCCCGATAGACAGCTACATAGGATAGCAATGCTTCTCTCCCGTTTTGTCCTTCTGCATGAGCAATCCATAGTCATTTTTCGATGGACTGATTTTGTCTCTCTACTTCTCCGTTGGCTTGCGGCCATTTAGGAGTTACTTTGTGATGGTGGATGCCTGTAGTCCTCATATATTCAGAAAATGTCTCTGAGATGAAGTGTGGACCATTGTCAGAGTATAGCGTAACAAGCAATCTATGTCTCGCGAAGATCTCTGCCAAAGCTTGTATCGTTTTTTCAGTGGTTGTTGACCTCATCAGAGAGTACTCATAGTATCTGCTGTAGTAGTCCACCACTACCACGATTGACTCGCCAGTTAGTAAAGGTCCGAGAAAATCAACAGCTACATCGATCCACGGTCCTGTCGGGAGTTGCGTACTCCAGATTGGCTCTGGGGGATTACTCTTATTTGTGAGTTGACACCCATGGCAGGTTTTGATGAATTTCTCTGCATCTTTATCACAACCTGGCCACCATACTTTACTCCTGAGGTTTTGCTTGGTACCAACAATACCTAGGTGTCCTTAATGAGCTAATGATATGATCTTCGGTCTCAACCTCTGTGGTATCACCAATCTACAACCCCTCAACACACACTGCCCGATGCAACAAAGTTCGTCTCTAATGGGAACATATGCCTTGTGAGTGCACTTGTCCCATTGTCCATTTTGGATACATTCTCTAACTTCCATGAGTTCTGGGTCATGTTCGGACTCTCTCTCGACTTCCCTCGTTGTCACAGCTCCTGGTGTCGACTGGATAGCTACGAAGCATACAGAGCTCTCTGCTTCTGTTCCCAGTTCTGACTTGGATTGAGGGCATCCATCTTTCAACAATCTGGACAGTGGATCAGCAATGTTCGCTTTCCCAGCAATGTGGACTACTCTGTACTTGTACGGTTGGAGTCTGAGCACCCATCATTCTATCCTGGCACATGGTTTGGACCTGGCGGCGTAGATCACCTCCAATGGTTTATGGTCCGTGAAGAGTTCAAATTCAATGCCATACAAATATGCACGGAATCTCTCGCAGGCCCATACAAGTCCGAGTGCTTCTTTCTCTGTCTGAGAATATCTCCTTTCAATGTCTGTCAAAGATCTGCTGGCATAGGCAATGATTCTTGGTCCCTCATCATGCGTCTGGACAAACATGGCTCCTAAACCAACAGGGCTAGCATCCGCTATGACTTTGGTTGGTGCATCCGGATCATAATACCCAAGAGTATCGGCATTTGTCAGACTTTGTTTCAGAGCTGTGAATGCTTCCTTCTGCTCAGGGCCATAATTGAATGATACAGCTTTCCTGGTTAGATTCCTCAGTGGTTCTGCCAGTGTAGCAAAATTAGGGATGAGCTTTGTGCAATAATTGACCAATCCCAAGAAACTCCTCATCTCCGTTGCATTCTGGGGTTCACATGTATCGGCAACAGCTTTCACCTTGGCATCAGCTGGGTTCAATCCTTCCCGTGTAAGCCTGTGTCCCATGAAGTCCATCTCTGAGACATCGAAATGGCACTTGTCTCCATTAACAGTAAGACCTGCCCCCTGTAGTCTGGATAGCACAATCCTCAACCATCTGTCATGCTCTTCCTGTGTAGCCACATGGATTATGATGTCATCAGAAATGTTGCTGACTCCAGGAATGCCTTGAATCACTCAATAGATTTCGTACTGGTAGATCTCAGGAGCTGCATTGATGCCGAACGATAGCCTCTTGTACCGGTACAATCCACAGTGAATCACAAATGTTGTCACATCCCTGGATTCTGGGTCCAGCTCTAGTTGATGATAGCCCGATTTTAAATTGATTTTTGAGAACACCTGACTGGTTGTTAACTCCTGGAGTACTTCTTCTACTGTTGGTATTGGGTGTCTTTCTCAAATTATAGCTTCATTGGTCATCCTCATATCAACACACAGTCTCATGTCACCATTTGGTTTGGGCACAATCACGACTGGGCTGACCCATTGCGTTGAATGTTCTACAGGTTCAATAATGTCTTGCTCAATCAACTCTTTGATTTTGGCCTCGACTTTCCCACGAAGTCCAAATGGGGTTCTGCGCACTGGTTGCGCCTTGGGTTTGACCGTTTTTTCCACTGTTAGCTTTAGTTGTCGACCTTTCAGCTTTCCTACTCCCTGGAAAACTGCGGGGAATTCTTGCTTCATATCCTCGTATGATTGAACTGAATTGACATGAGCTCCAATATGAAGTATTGCCAGATCTTGTGCCGTGCGTCTACTCAGCAATGGTTCTCCCCTCTCATCTATGACAACAAACTCTGCTTCGGTGTGCTTGTCACCAGCTTCAACAGTCGCAGTGAAACATCCAATAGTTGCAATGGCTTGGTTGCTGTGTATGGATACAGTTTATTTGAACACTTTTTTGACGTACAAATTATCTTTTTTTTTCAATTTCTCCCATAAGTGTCAGTCAATTACATTACTGTCACCGCCTGAATCTACAATGACTGAAACTGTCACACCACAAATTATCACTGGGACTTTCTCATGATGGTCATCATTCAATGTAAATTGATAGTATTTCTGCCCATCCTGGTTGTCGTCATCATCGTCACTTTCTGGGTCACCTTCTATATGGCGAATAGTGCCTTGCTTTCTCTGTCCATAATTGCCTTTCTTTCCAGGAGACTTTCCTTTCCCCCAAGCTTTGCCCTTAGAAGCTGTACTCTTCCCATTCTGGTTTGCATTTGACTTGCTTTTGCACTTCTTTGCAAAGTGGTTTTTACCTCCACACTTTCTACAAAGTTTGCCTTTTGCTGGGCAGCATGGGTCTTTTCCAAAATGACCTCTGTCTCCACATCTGTAACACTCCAATTCATGTGTCAGCATCTTTCTTGGCTGGCTATGGCTATGCAAGAGCCTAGTTACTTGTTGACCAACTTTGTCTTTACTGGGCTGGCTTGAGTTGTCTTTCAGTTTCATGGTATGAAATTGCCCCTCAACAGCCTCAAATGCAGCAGCAATTGCTAAAGCATTGGTAAGTTTCAACTCACCCCCTTTTTCCAGCAATCGCCTTCTGAGTTTGTCTGATCTGCAGTGCTGCACGACTTGATCCAATAACGGGTTGTCCAAATCAGCTGCCACGTAATTGCATCCAACAGTCAGTTGTCGCAATCTTGTCATGTACTAGGCGACCGTTGCCCCATCTTCCTGTTTTGTTTTGCGAAACAAATGGCGTTGAAATGTGGCATTCGGTGTCACTACATAGTGTGCATTCAATGCATCTACAGTTTTCTGGTATTCCTCCTTCCTTCCAGTATTCGAAAGCGTCTTAAAAGTTTCCCGAACTACAGGTCCTGCGGTGAAGAAAAGTAACGCCCTCCGCTGCGCTTTCTGTTCCGCCGTACTCCCATCAAGAAATAGGCCACGACTGTCGGCATAAGCTTCGAACTCTTCAAGCCATCCCTTCCACTTCACGCTTACAGTGCTTGCATCGCCCGTCGAGTTAAAATGAGGAACACCGCAAAGTGCTAGAAATTCAGCTCCAGTGACTGCCATGATGAATCGTTCCAGCTCAAAGCCACAGATTCAAAATCCAAAATGTTTCTCCTCGTCGCCAATGTCACATTTGTGGCCCGAAATGTGAAATTGATAACACCATCAACACATGATTTACCTGTTGAACATCAGTGTGTCTTTATTTCTCTGCTTCCATTATTCCACCATTTCACGCCTGCATACAACACTCACATGCCCTCTCACTTCCAGTCAGGTTAATAGCTCAACCTCTATCTGCATACATCTCATGCATATTCATTATCATGACATCATACAGCAATTCTGCTGCCAAATACCCAAGGGTCTCTTTTACAGCCAGTCTCATGGCAAGGAGAACCATGGGCAAATGTTCACTTCAAAGAGACACATCACCCTCTGCCATTATTACAGTCTTCAACAGTCGATGAAAACACTCCAAGAGGCTGTTGGATTGTGAATGGCAGGCATAGTATGAATGTGGGTGGTGGCCAACAGATCCATGAGAGCTCAAAACAATGTCATCTCAAACTAACAACTGGTAATAGTGTCTGGGACAGCAAAATAAAGAACCCAATGATGAATGAGAGCCGGGTGACACTCTCTATGTATATTTTACTGATAGGAATGGTGTCCTGCCATCTGGTAGCTCAGTCCTCTCATGTGAGTAGATAAGTGAATCCTCTCGATGGTAAGAGTGGACTTACCAAATCCTGGTACTGTTCACATGAGCAAAATGAGCATCTGGAACAGAAAAATCTCCAAGCCTGGACTTTGTGTACTTTGAGACTTTGGAACGCTGACAACGGTGAACAGGTCCTTGCCCATAATCCAATATCCCACTTGACATGAAGCCAAGGAAGAAGATCCATAATCAACCTTACCAATGCATTTTGGCCTGGGTGGGACATGATCTGGAGGGCCATGAAAACCTTCTGCCACATTGTCGCAGGTACAAAAGGCCATTGTCGACCTGTGGAAAAGTCACAAACTAATCTCTCACCTGAGTAGACTAGGCGCATGTTTTCTCAATGCAGATCTGTGTCAATGTCAATGACATTGAGAACGTGCTGCGACCAAGCCATTTTCGTTGATTTTGTGAAATAAATGACCACCGCCATATGTAAGGCATCAATGTCTTGGCTGGACAGGGTGTATGCCACCAAATTTGCCTTCCTTTTGAGGTGCCGTATGACTGAGGAAAATTGCAGGATGAAATCCAAGGACTGTACCTCACAGGGTGAATAATGGTGTTATCTCATAGGCACAGAATATGTAAGCGATTGGTAATCAGTATAAATGATAAAAACTTGTCCTTCCAACCATAAAACAAAATGTTATACTGTGTTTGAAAGTACTGTATTTTTCCTGTGTAGGTGACAATATGACTGAAAAGATACCAGTGACTCCAACACCCCACCAAATATTTGCTCTGAAACAGCTCCCATTGGACTCTCAGATGCATCTGTGGTGAAAGATAGGACAGCATTGGGCTTCTTATGCACCAGCTTCATAGCTTCCACAGGGGCAGTCTTCACCTCATTGAAAGCATGGACTGAATCATCATCCAAAAGCAATGGTCTTTGAGAAGCTCACTTATCAGACCCCTTAAGTAGTTTGGTCAAGGGCAAAACAAATGCAGTCACATTAGGTAAAAACTGGTGATAGAAAGAACCATTCCTAGAAACCACCATAACTAGCAAAACATAACAGGTGTAGGAAAATCTCAAATTACCTCTACCTTCACTTCCTCTGGCAAGGCGTCGTCTTTTGTAACCTTATACCTTAAAAACGTAAACTCAGTGGCCCCAAAGATGCATATTTATTTTAACTTTTAAGTTTTAATAGCCTTAAAATAGGCATCTGTCTTCATTTATTCTGATCTCCAACCATCATCAATGGACTCCCTTCTTCCCAATACATCCCTCATGCCACCCTCCTTGCCTGTCTATTGGCTCATCCCCACACGCATCATCACACCTCCTCTCTCTGACAGCATGTGCATGTTTACCAATGGTGGCCATTTGTGCATTACCAATGGTGGCTGGCTTGCACATGCGCACCACCTCCCACACACGTCACTCTAAGCGAACAAATCATGGCACCAGGCCTAAGTAGGCACACGACTGCAACAAAGATAGTGTGAAACTGAAGATGCTTCAGCCACAATGTTCAGAATCTCTTCACCTCCACAATTCTCCCCTCAAATTATTCAACTGCAAATAACCCCATTATATAAGAAAGGGGAAAGGCAAGGAAGTTATAGAGAGGTCATTGGAATTTCTCTTCAGGAAGGTATTGGAATGGGCAAAGAAATTCAGAGTGACAGGGAAGCTGAGTTGATTGAAGAAAGTTGGCAGGAGTTTCTACAGGTAAGATTATGAGTAAGGAATGTTATTGAAATTTTTGGGGATTGATAATGTTGTTTTGGCTGTGTGGTTAACATAGCAGCTAGTTCAATGCTTTGAGAGAATGAGCAACCCAGGGTTCAAATCTGGTGCTGTCTGCAAAGAGTTTGTACGCTCTTCTCATGACCGGCATAGGTTTTCTCTGGGTGCTCCGGTTTCCTGAAAAATGTACAGGATTGGTAAGTTAATTGGACAGAATGCGTTTCATGTGCCGGATTCAGAAGACCTTTGATATATTCCTTTTAGGTGGATCTGGCCTCAGAGGGAAATATTAATACAGAATGCTCATGCCTAATTGCCCTTGAGATATTAGTGGTGAACTGCTTCCATAAGCCACCGCAGGTACTCCCATTCTGTTGTGAGAGAGGACATTCCAGGATTTATATCCATAGGCAACGAACCTGATATATATTCCAGTTTTGGCTAGTGGTTCACTTGCAGGGAACCTACAGGAAGTGGTGTCCTCCATATATCTGCTGCCACAGTCCTTTTCAGTGAAAGAGGTCATGAGATAGGAAACTAGGCAGTATATTAAAGACAGAATTTGTAACATTTTCAATGAGAGATGGAGATAGATGCGAAGACTGCTATTGGGCTACAATGGATATTGGTTAGAAAAGTGTGGAAATATATCCATTTGGAAGAATGCAGCCAGAGGATTAAGTTATTCACTTTATTTAGAATGATTTATTTAAACCAGTCAGAAAAAATACATCCATTTTCTCATGTTTCCTAATGAAATAGAGGAAGGTTATTTGGCCCATTAAGTCTGTGCTCACTCCGAAGCAATTCCATTCCCTAATTTATTTTCCCATGACCTATTCTCTTTCACATGCCCTGAATACGGTTGAGTATTTTCCTACTACCCACCCACATTAAGGACATTTTTTTAAAGTTGCCAATTAACCACCTCTCTTTAAGACACGGGAGGAAATTACAAGTCAGGATCAAACTCAAGTCATTGGACTGATGAAGCAGCAAAATTACCAGCTGCACCACTGTGTGGCCCAAATTTGATGACACGGAGATAGGTAGAAGAAAAAGGTATTGTCATAGAACTAAAATATTATTAATTAATATTAAAATATTAAGTGAGAGAAATCAAAGATTGTGTCTTGTTGACATCATTGTAAGTTGCTGTTAAAATATTTATTTTAGAACAAAAAAGCATAGCTCAGAGTATTATTGACATGTTGAAAAGTTAGGAACAATGGAAGTCCAAATGGATTTTAGGATCCGGGTATTAAAACAGGGCAGTCAATTTCAAAAAAAAATCTAATCATGCTGAAGGAACAAGATTTCTTATGATCAAGGCCAACAATAAAATAGGGAGATATTTTGATGTGAAGATAACTTGGATGGACTTCATCTAGAATTCTGTGCATAGTTCAGAGAGGTACACTTTTGAAAGGGTAAGTCCACAATGCTTGGGTTAGAAGGAATGATTACATAAACTGGCCTGGTTAGTAGAATGTGCCTGGATTATATGAATGAAGTTAGTAAGATGTTGAAAGAAACTGATGAGATCTATAGCCTCAAAGGTTAGCATGGGAAAAAGAGATATGAACATAAAATCAAGCCTACCATTTTGATGTGGTTCCTCTTTATATAAAAAGTGATAGAAGCAGGGAACAACTTGACTAAATAAACTGGATGTAAGCTCTGTTAATTTTAAATCCAACTTTCTCTCACCAAGAAAACTATAGAATGAGCTATTGAGACTAGTGGATGGAGATGAAATACAAATGATTTTATTGAATGGCAGATCTTTAGCAAGGGGCTGAAAATTCTATTGCCTTCTTGCTGAGTCTCTGATCATTTCTGATATTACAAAGAAATTATGGCGTGGGAAAGAACAATGAGTTTGAGTTCACCCACTCCAAGAAATTCATCCTTAGTCAGTTGTATTAAACACAAAGCACAGCTACATATTATACTTGGCTTTCAAATTCAGTCTCATTGACATCAAAAGAGCCAAATTTTGGAAACAGTATGCATTACACAGCTGCTACTGTGTTTTGCATTCAGTGCATCCAGCTGATCACAGATTCATGTGCACTTCTTAGTTTCTTATGCTCAATCAATTCTATCTTTGTTTATTTACTTTTTGTGTGACACAAAATCTGAATTTATTGTCATGGAATTGATTGTTTTGTGACAGCATTGCAGTGAAATATTTTTTTGTT
This sequence comes from Narcine bancroftii, assembly GCF_036971445.1. Taxonomy (NCBI): domain Eukaryota; kingdom Metazoa; phylum Chordata; class Chondrichthyes; order Torpediniformes; family Narcinidae; genus Narcine; species Narcine bancroftii. The sequence goes on along the minus strand of NC_091469.1, from coordinate 34,623,042 downwards.
AACCACCTTATCAAATAAATAAAAATAGTGCAAGAAAAATAAAATATCAAAATAAGGCAGTGACTCTAGTCGTCTGAGTGCACAAGTACAAAGAGTGTTCTCTGGCCATCAGTGCAAAACAAGCAGACACACAACCAGACATAGCACACAGACAAGCAATACATAAGCAGGACAAGTATTCATATAATACAAATATATAAATAAATATTGTTTCATGAATATGGGCGTCTCATATGGTTAGAGTGAGCAGTTCTTTAGGTCGTTCAGCATTCTCATTGCCCGTGGAAAAAAGCTGTTCCTTAGTCTGGTGGTGCTGGCTTTGATACTCCCATATCCTTCCTGATGGGACCAGCTGAAAGATGGTGTGTACAGGATGGAAGGGCTCCAAAATTATTTTGTGCCCCTCTTCAGACAATAATCCCAGTTGATCACATCGATGGGGTGAGGGAGACTTCAATCATCATCTCTGCCACTATTATGGTCCTGTTGATTGACATCTGATTCATTCCTCTGCAGCAACTGTACCACATTGTGATGCAAATGGCCAGGTGCACTTGATGGAGCTCCTGTAGAAGGTTGACATTATGGTGTCTGGTAGCCTTGCCTGCTTCAACCTTCTCAGGAAATGTTGTCACTGTTGTGCCTTCCTGACAAATGAGGAGATGTTTCTCTATGATAGGTCACTAGTTAAGTGAACTCCTAGGAATGTGGTGCACTCCACTACAGAGTTGTTGATGTGTAGTAGAGGATGGTTATTCTTGGTCCTCCTGAATTCCACGATCATCTCCTTCGTCTTGCCCATATTGAGACTTGTTGTTACTCTCTTACCATATCATGAGATTTTCACCTCTTCTCTGTAGTGCCACTCATTGTTGCTGATGAGGCCAACTACTGTGGGTTATCTGCAAACTTGATGACATTATTGGACCTGGATCTGGTGTTGAAGTCGTGGGTCAGTAGCGTGAACAGGAGTGGGCTTAGCACACAGCCCTGAGATCTGCGATTGCTCAATGTTCTGCTACCAAATCAGACAGACTAGTCTTTTCTTCAGGAAGTCTAGAATCCAGTTACAGAGAGGAGTGTTGAGTCCCAGCAAGGACAGCTTCTTTACCAGCCTCTGGGGAATGATCCTATTAAATGCCAAGTTGAAGTTAATGAACGGCAGCCTGGCATATGAGGAGTCATTCTCTGGTAGGTCAGGAAAGAGTTGAGGGACAAGGCTATAGCATCATTTGCAGAACATTTTCATCTATAGGCAAATTGAAACTGGTCCTGCATCTCTGGGAGGTGTGCAGATGCTCAAAGCATTTCATAATGGTGGAGGTCAGTGCCAAAGGGCAGTAGTCATTAAGGCCTGTTATTATTACCCTCTTGGGTATTAGGATGATGGTGGCTGTCCATTGGTCTCCCTTGATGTCGCAGGCCGAGTTGACAACCCTCTAGAATTTTTTTCTTGTCCTGAGCGTTGGCACTTCGGTACCAGACAGAGATGCAACTAGCCAGAATGCTTTCCATGATATACCTGTAGAACTTCGAGTGTCTTTGGTGACATACTGAATCTTGTCTAACTCCTCACAAGGTATAGTCGTTGATGAGCCTTCTTCATGATTGCGTTACTATGAAGGCTCCAGGACAGATCCTCAGAGATGTTGACACCCAGGAATTTTAATTTCTTGACCATCTCCACTGCTGACCAATTGATAATGATTAGTTTGTGTTCTCCTAAAATTTATTGTGAATGTTGAGGGCAAGATTGTTTTTGTGACACCACTCCACTAGTTGATCGATCTTCCTCCTGTACAATTCCTTATTGCCATCTGTGATTCTGCTGACAACCATAGTGTCATCACCAAATTTGTAGTTAGCATTTGAATTGTGCCTTGCCACACAGTCATAGGTGTATAGTGAATAGAGCAGTGGGCTAAGAACTCATCCTTGAGATGCATTTTTGTTGATTGTCAGTGAGCAGTGAAGAGGAGACACTTCCAATTCATACTGACTGTGTTCTTCTAATTAGGAAGTCAAGGATCCATTACAGAGGGGGGTTGCAGGGGCCCAGGGTTTGAAGCTTGTTGAAAAGCACTGAGAAAGTGATGGTGTTGAAGGCTGAGCTGTAATTGATGAAGAGCAACCGTATGTATGAGTTGCTGTTTTCTGGATATTCCAGAGCACCACTCCACTGAAGAGTTCCAATGGGTATGAAGAGAGGGAATAATTCCTTACCACATATAAATGGAATTGCAACTTGCACTAGGGAGGCCCATTTAAAACTGATTGATGCTGAGGGGGCTTTCGCACAGTCGGTAAACCGGATTGTAAGCTTGTTAACATTTGTCAGTACCACAAGATGTGCTAGAAGGAGCAAAAGTTCCCCTCAGGGTCAATTGATCTGATCACTAACTTCTCTCCCTTATCTCTTCCTGCCATGCATTCTCTTCCATGGTGTTCATTATGCTGAAATCCCCTTCACCCATCCTTACCCTGATTTCTGATCTCTTTCAGTCCTCCAGTTCCTTTCTGCACTCGCACATGATGCATAGAGCCCCTTAAGTTGTCTTCAGCTGGAATTTCATTCTTCTGATGTACCACTTGTTGGAGTACATTTTGGGGAGGTGCCATGAAGAAATGAAGAAGGAATATTAATATATTCCTGGCATTATGTTCTCCATGTAAAGGCTAGACTCTTCCTGCCATCCCAGATCCTGCCAGCCACATGTTGCAATCATGTCAGCAGTCTCTCAGCTAGTCTCAGTTTCAATAGTGGATTCAAACCTCTTTCTGTCCTCTGCATAAATAATAAATTTCTCCTCTTTCTTGTCATAAATCTTGGATTAAACTTATGCAAAACCCAAAAGCATCGATCCACTTTTAACCCTATCCTGTAAGGACAGGGAACAAATGACAAATAAACTTCTATAAGTGTACAGTGGAGAGCATTCTGGCTGGTTGCCTGGTATGGAAACGCAAACTCTAAGGACAAGAACAAACTCCAGAGGGTTGTTGACTCGGCCTGCGATGTCACAACCACCAGACTTCACTCCATCAAGGACATCTACATGAGACAGGGTCTTAAAAAAGCAGCCTCTATCCTCAAAGACCCCCCTCCCCCACCACCCAGGCCACTCTGCTACCATCGGGGAAAAGGTACAGGAGGCTAAGGACAATCATTCAGCAGCATAAGGACAGTTTCTTCCCCTCTGCCATCAGATTCATTAATAATCAATGAACCAAAGACACTGCATTTCTTTACATGCACCATTAGTGTTAATATTTGTTTTTATAGTACTGACATAAAATGGCGATAATATGTATGCTTGGACTATGATGATACTGCAAAACATCAAATTTCATGACTCGTTCATGACTATAAATCCTGATCCTGATTCTGAAATGGGTTGATGTTCCTGAGAAATAAACAGATGCATTGGGCCATTCACAACTGAGGTCTTCCAAAAACATTCAACAGCCAAAAATTCATGTTTGTCCATATCACCATTTTATAAAGATAACTAATTTGTTTATTTGAAAGCCCAGAGGTGTCTAAAATGTCTCTTATTTGAGTAGGAGTGTAAATTGGGTGATGAGGCATGAAAGCCGCACTCCTTGGTGAACAGAAGTGCTCACTGAACAGAATTGGGTGAGGAATCTCATGTTTTTCATTCACTCTGAGAAACTGTTGACACACATATTTCTTTCCGAGCTAATTTCTAATTTAATTTGTTGTCTTCGGCTTAATTCTGCACCCTATAATCTTCTCCAATAGCCATCTGTAATCAGTAAGTAATGCATGTTTACTATAATCATCCATCAATCAGGCCAATCACCCCTGAAACAATTGAATTAGCTTTCTCAACCATGAACTTTATAAAGTTTACATTTAAATTTAGAATCAAGATTTAATTCTTTTATTGTCAGATAATAAAAACAGTGTAATATCAAATGAAATTGACTTTAGTCTGCCGTAAGCAGACATATTCACCACTGGCAAAAATTTTCAGGTGCCTCTTACAGTGTCCACCCGCTCCCCCCCCCCCCCCCCCCGGAGTCACTGAGTGTCCGTGGATTCAGCTCTAGCACTCCCGCAGCCACACAGACTCCAGTCTAAACCATTGGCAACCTGAGCTCCTGATCCAAACCTCCAACACAATCAGAAACCTTTCAGTGCTCTCGACACCCCTCTCACATCCCAGTTCTGAAACCTGATACCACTTCAGCCAATCTCGAGCCAGTTTCCACCTATGTGGGTTCCTCATCTCAAGCCCCCAACAGCCTGCCACCTGTTGTGTTCCTCAGCCGCAGAGCCCCTCACAGGTTCGCCGCCATGGTCACCATCCTGTGGGTTGTCTCCTCTGCTTCTCCTTCGGGGAGGGTGTGGTCTCCCTATTAACTAGTGCCCTGTGCCAGTCCTCTGTTTCCCCAGAGTCTGCAAACTCTTGTGGCGACTGCCAATCATAGGCGCTGCCAACTTGGATCCAGATCCCATGGTGGCAGGATTTTAAATAAAAACCACTGTTGGCAAGTTTAACAGGCTGATTAAAACCTGCACAGAGCCAACTGCATTCTGATTGGGCAGTTAAACCATGCGGGGAAGGTCTCTACTTCCTGCTCTCTGTGGTCCACACCAGCAGCGCTGCTGCTGTAACAACCATTCCAGCAGCGCCACCATTTTAGAGATAGAGCAGAGGGCAGGTAATTAGGAGAGTCAGTGGCGAGGTGTGCATACATTTAAAGGAGCCAATGCTGTGTTCTCACCTTTGGGTGGGCTAACCTTGATTGACATGGAAAAATGACTTTCAACTTCCCTGGTCCCAGGAGAAAACACATGGATTATCCTTTGTTTGGAGCAATTTCCGGTCCGACCTGTTCCATAATCCTCCGGATAACATTTCACCCCTCGAAAGTCACTGCCACATGCTACTCTATCCACAAACTAACGCAAACACAAAGGCCACTTTATACAATTGTGCACGACAGAATTTCAGTGGTCCTACTGCCCCAAATGGTCATCGACTGCCCCATGGAGTGATTCAGGGTTGTGTTCAAGGAATTGGTCCCTGGCTCATTCAATTTGTTCACTGACTCTTGCGTGTGTCGGATGAATGAAATTCCCCGTGCGATCCGTAAGTGCAGACCTTCTTACTGACAACAGCACAGGTACCACTCTCAGCTGTAATCAGGTCGTCCGTTCCTTCCATATGATGAAGTACCACAGCCATCTTGTTGGCCAGTGTCTCCAAATGGGTGATCCCTCAGATTTTTGAGGTATATGATAGCATGTATCCTAAATAGCAGCAGCTGTGCTATCCCATGAGAGCTAGGAGTGGCCCTGGCAGCCACATATCCAGGGCATTTAGTGCCATGAAGCACCCACCTTCACTGCACTGTCCACTGTGGATACTGTCATGTCTGGGTACCCTTCCTGCTCGTACTCTGACCGATCGATTAGACCAGTGCTAGTTGTACTATCTGCAGAGATATTCCTTAGCCTTGCTCACCATTTGGAAATTCCATCTGAGAGTCAGGACTTTGTATGGGCCAAACATTTCAGAGGGAAAATCCAGTCCATGAGCCACCCACTCCACCAAGGCTCACAGGATGTGGGGCAAAGTAAGTTGGGGACCATTACATCTCAACCTCCTCCAACATGGAATCAAAACCCACAGGGTTGGACAATTTCACCCCATAGTCTCTTTTTGGGTTGTCAGCTTCTCAGCGGCTCCTAATGCACTCATATATTTCATGAGTCCTCGGGGAGCTCAACCTCCATCCCTTCGGACTTTGATGGGTCGGACACCACCAGAAGCCGTGAGAATGGGGACACGACTTGACTAATTGGTCTGGAATTCAGTTGGTCTACCACCTGTTGTAGTTCACTGAGCCACCCCTGCTTGGTGTGCTTGGGTGTTAATGTGCAAATCTGCTACATCAGCATGCTGTTCATACATTCAATAAGGCCTGTTACCTCTGGGTAGTAGCGTATATGAAACAGCCATGAGATTTTGGTCTCTGCAGCCCAGTCTTCAACCTTGGTGCCAGTGAAGGGGGAGCCCTAAATGATTGTATCTCCCAAGGCACCCCTTACATGGATGAGTGGTGTTGTAGCCCCTTGATTGTGTTCTGCATGATCACAGGGTAACACCAGCAGGACCCCCGAGTATGTGTCTTCCATGGTGAGGGCATATTGCTTTTTATTTGCCATATCTGACCTGCTCCCATGCCCGTGAATATGCCTCAAAGGACCCGTAGGTGACCCCTGAGGTTTGACTTGCCGGAAGGTTGGGCAATTGGCGACCACTCTCTTTGGCTTGTTGTGGGAAAGGATCACTTTTCAGCCCTCTGCCCATTGCTGAGTCTTATCCATTCCCAGGTGCCCACTTTTGCAGTGTGCCTAGGCTGCCAGTGCACTAGAGTTGGTCTGTTCTGGGTGAACTACTGCTGAGTATGTTTGTGCGGCTCAGTCAATGGCCGCATTGTGGGCAGCCTCTTCGGTATCTGGGAAGGTGTGGGGTTCTACTGTTGTGCTTTACCCCAGATAAATTCCCAAATGAGGGTCCTCCCAGAGTGGGCGACCATGAATCTCCTGCCCCATCCATACAGCCAGGCCATCCAGAGTGGTAAGCTACTAGCCATGACCCAGGAATTAGTGTAGATGCAGGTGGCTTTAAGGGTTAAAATCACAGCCACCAGTTCAGCTGGCTAGATGGATCCACCCGTTCCCTCTTGCACAAGGGTCTTGCCTGTTGTGGGGTGGAACACTGCGTCTTTCCAGTACTGATTTCCACTCTTCCAGCAGCTGGAGCCATCAGTAAACCAAGCCTGCCCTTGCTCTTCTGGGAAAAGATCATCAAATAGTTTGCTCCATGTAATGGGGGAGGGGTGGACAGTGGGAATTCACTGTTGGGCAGGGACATGACCTTTTCATGAAGCCAGCTCGCCCACTCTGGTCCTACCTCAGCGCAATCTGCAATGTACTATTTCCATTTAATATTGTCTACCATTGGGCAAGGCCCCCTTTGTGCATCTCATCTGTAGATTTAACCCAGTGCATAATGTAGAGATAAGGCTAGAGCATGATTGGCTCAGCGCTAATCTGATGCTCATTTACAAGAAGCGTCCAGTAACACACTAGTAACTGCCATTCAAAAGGGGTGTAGCAAATGGCTGCCTCAGGGACGGTCCTGGTCCAGAAGTTGGATCTTGGCAGCCCCATAGCATTTTCCAGCAGCTCCATTCTGCCACCATGTTGGTTGCAGAGACTTGCATCTCAAAAGCACCCCATTTTGACAGAGGGCCAGCAGGAGGGCTTGTTCCATTGGCTGCCTCAAACACCATAGGCTGGTTGGGTCTTCATTGGAATATGGGCTTTTTCTGGGAAATACTGTACAGGGGTTGTAGCAATATGGTTAAATGTGGTATGCTGATTCTAATTGCCAAGCAGCACAACAAATGGCTGTGGTGGGGGGGAACCAATAAACCAATGATTTTATTTTTCACCACACCTGGGACCTTCCTCTCACCCAGGTGCCACAGAATCCCCAGAAAGAGGACCTTATGACTGCAGTCTTGCACTTTATTGAGGTTGATGATTCACCATTGTGCCCTCAGGAAGGTGATTAACATGTCCAGGGTTTGTTCAATTGCCTCTTCTGATTGTCCTTGGAGGAGCACATTGCCTATATAGTGGGTTAGGGACACGTCAGTATTGAGTTTAATGCTTTGTAAACCCCTGGCTATCGATCCTTGGTACAGTGTGGGGCTGTGGATGTAGCCTTGGGGCAGATGGCAAAAGGTGTTCTGGTGCTCCTCCCAGGTGAAGGCGAACTGGTCCTGCGACTCAGGACAGATGGGGATTGAGAAGAAAGCATTTTCCAAGTCCACGATGGCAGACCAGCACTTCCCTTCCTGACCCCCTATGCCTTCAACCAAAGTCACTATATCAGGGACTGCTGCAGTGAAGGGGAGGGGTCATACTTATTTCACTGTTGGTAGTCGCTAACCATGCCCCATGTGCCATTTCTATTTTGCAAAGGCCACATCGGGCTGTTCAATGGGGACACAGCAGATTGTATAATCCCCCTTTCGCAGCAAGGCATCTATGGTCTTCCCGATTTCTATGGTGCCCCAAGGCACTTGATATTGCTAACTACCCTTGACAGGAGTGAGACCACAATCGGCTCCCACTTGGCAACCCCAACCAGTATGATGGCACGGGGTACCATGAAAGTAAACCTTCATCTGTTGGTGCATAGGAACTGACCATTGAGTATGTTCATCCCCAGAATGCACTCTGGGGATGCAGGACAGGAATTGTTTGGGTATGCTCAGGGCCAATGGCTGCTCATAGGTTAGCTTCACTGGTGGGCATGTTGCATCCACTAATCCCTCCATGGCAACCTGTGGGCATTGCCACAAGGTGGAGTTATTGGGTATAATGATGTCTTCAGCCCCTTCGTTCCTCCACTACAACAGGTCTTGTGGTCGGGAAAGAGCTGTTGAATAAACTTGTCAGGAACATTGGTCATCCCCCTGTGGAATGAGGCGGATTCTCACCACCCTACAGTGGAAACCTGCTGCTGCTGCTGCTGGGCTATTTCCTCTCACAAGGCTTTGATATCTAACGTACAAACTCCTTACAGGCAATGCAGGATTCGAACCCCAGTACTGATCACTGGAGCTGTAAATGTGTTGTGCTAACCGCTATGCCAACCGTGCCATCCTATTGACTATAACAATCCCCCAGCCCAGTCAGCTCTTTGGCTGAATATTCCCTGGTTTTGATGGTCTCAGAAGGCCCATGGGTTTGGTTACATGTGACTCCCCAAACTTTCTCTATCTCCCTTTTGATATGGGCAGGCAAGATGTCTCCATGCCAGGTCCAGGTCTGCATGGTCACTGGTTTAATTTGCAGGAGATTGGGTGCATGGGGGAGGACATGTCCAGCGTTGGTTAGTATCCTATCATCGCTGTCCGAACATGTGTCAGAATCACCCCCACCCCGTCCTATCATGTTGGGGACCATGATTGTGCCTGGTCGCCATCAGCCTGACAGCTGCTCTTAACTGTGGTTATTTAAGTAGCCTCTATGCTCTTTCTGTCTCTTTCTGTTCAGATTCAGTGGACTGTGTTTGCACATCTTGGACTGCTTCTCCTATAGTGGAGCAACGCTACTGCACCATTCCCACCTCCCCCTTTAAATGGGCAATTTCCAGCCCTCTTCGTTTTCAGGAATCACGCTGGTGCCCCAGGTGGGTTGCTAGCAGCCAAAAAGCACTCTTCCGACTTGCTGAGAACCCCACTTTCTTGAGGAGGGGCATCACGTAGTATCCAATTTTCTCCCTACAGGGGTCTAAGAGATTAGGTGAGTATACTTGTCTCCCATTGACAGCTAGCGGCCTCGCGAGACAATCAAACCACATACTGTCCGCGGTCTACCCTGGGACCTTATCCTCACGGAATGTGGATCCCTTTTTGTTGCTTCAGTTCCAGAACATCTCTCATGTGTGTGCTCAGCCGAGATGCCTCGGACCCTGCTCACAGCACCAAATGTGTTAAGGGATACAAGTTCAGAGGGTCTGAGAAGCAACGAGTCTGAATACAATTTGATCACAGCAAAGAGCTTTCTTTACCCACGTGGAAGTTGCCATAGGGATCTCACACACACAGACACACTTAGAAAAGGTACTCACAATACACTAACATCAGACACAACTAACAACCAGTATTTGACCAATCACGGACAGTTAAATACAGTGAAAAGATGCAATAAACAATACCTGCCATCCCTCAATCTGGTGCAGGCACAGCACCCTGATTAATTAGTTAAAACATTTACAGGAATAATAGTAATTCTGGGCATGCACCTCTATAAATCCTCATTACTTTACTGGCACACATCTTGCAACTGACCCTCCAGCATCACCCACAGCTAGCAACCTGGAGTGGAGCTCAGGTTCATTTCCAGGGGGAAAGAGAGTCAGCTGCTCCATGTGTTGGACTTTGCACAGCAGTCAGTTGTAGGAGTGGGTGTCAACTCAGGTATGTCCAAAATAGGGAAGGTGATTAAGAGAGCCAGTGAGAGGTGTAACCCAATACATTCAAAGGAGCCAATCATAAGATGTGCCCTCACCTTTGCGTGGGTTAACCTTGAGTGATATGGAAAAATAACTTTCCACCTGCCTTGTCAGATGATCCTCCAGGAGCAGTTTCCTGTCCGACCTGTTGGATAATCCTCTGGATAACAGTCACCAAGCCAGTTTTTCATGAAATCCTTTTGTGGGCATCCGACAGTTTTAGAGTGTTCTCAAAAAATTCAAGCTGGAGATGAAAGCAGGAAGATCTTACATAAATGAAAGTAGTAACTAAGTGAAGACTATCAGTGATAACAACAAAGCAAACAGCTACATTTCTGTGAGTCTAGCAGCTCGTGCGAATGGGAATAAAGAATGAACAGAATGACAACAAATATGAACAAAGACAGGAACAGGGTAAGACAGGAAAGGAAAGGACAAGAAAAACAGAGAAATATAGAATACAACATAAGATAAAAGAAATGAGAAAATCAGAAGAAAGTAAGGTTATAACCAACAGCATTAAACAGCTATTTTTCTCAATATAGGTTTACATTTTAAATTAATTTGAAATATATGTTACAAGTCAGGATTTTACAAAATGGAATTGTTACTCACTAATATTCTTTCATTCAGAAGACTGAAACGATCATAATTTTTTTAACTGTATCTTTGGAAAAAAGTTGAACTCACTGAGGAACATTCAGGAATCAGAGAGGATCAAGGATGTAAGTTTTAGTCGGCTGGTTCAAAACTCAGTTTATTGTCAGGGTACATACATGACATCACACAAAACCCTGAGATCCTTTTTCCTGCAGGACAAGTTGAATTTACTGCACTCAGTAAGAAAGAAATGTAAACAAATAAACAGATGTAAACAGATTGACTGTTCAAATATGGAAATATAAATATTCAGTAATAAATAATGAGCAAACTATGAGTCCTCAGCTGAGTCTCTGAATGAGTCTACTGTTCAGGAGTCTGATGGTGGAGGGTTTGGAATTATTTCTGAACCTGAAGGTACAGCTCATGTGGTCCATGTACCTCCTTCCTGATGGCAACAGCGAGAACAGAGCATGTGCTGGGTGGTGTGGATCCTTGATAATTGCTGCTGCTCTCACCAACAATGTTCCATGTAGATGTTCTTGATGGTGAGGAGAGTTTTGCTTGTGATGTCCTGGGCTATGTCCACTACATTTTGCGCTCAGAGGTTTTTGTAACCCAATACCAGGCCATGATGTAGCCAGTCTGCACACCTTCCACTACACATCTGTAGAAATTTGTCAAGGTTTCTGATGACATACCAAATGTCTACAAACGCCTGATGAAGTAAAGGCACTGATTTGCTTCTGCAGCGTCCAAGAAAGGTCCTCCAAGATAGTGGCCCCCAGGAATTGAACATTGCTCACCCTCTCCACTTCTGATTCCCCAATGATCACTGGATCATACACGTCAGATTTTCCTTTCCTAAAGTTTATAATCAGCTCCTTGTTTTGTTGTTGGTTTCCCTGAAGAAGCGCTGAAACCTGAAACATTGGCAAAGTATCTTTGTCTCCTATTGATGCCTAAAAGTCCGGCAGAGTTCCTCCAGCATTTTGATGTGTTTTCACTACAATCACAGCATCTGCAGACTTTGATGTTTCACTTTGTTGACATTGAGTAAGAGATTGTACTTAGTACACCATTCTGCCAAGTTTCAATCTCCCTTTTGTAGGCTGACTCATCACCCCCTTTTATATAGCCCACTACGGTGGTATTGTCAGCAAATTTGTATATAGTGTACAGAGGCTGACAGATCGTGCCAGTGTCTCTTGTGGCAATTTTCCTCTCAAACAAATATACCATCTTGGATACTGTTGCGAGGGGGAATAACCCCTCAGAGGAAAATAGCAGCAGCAGCTAGATCAGTGGTACCAAAACCCTAGCTCTGCATTAAAACAGGGTAAGACCAGGCTTAGCAGAGCAAAAGTGACAGGGGCCCCAGGGAAGCAATTCTGTGGCCATATGCGAGACTCCAGGATGGTGTATTGCATTCCTGGTGCCAGGGTTATGGATATCTTGGAGTGGGCATTGAACATTCTGAAGGGGAAGGTGACTACCAAAGGATATTGATCCATATTGGTCTCAGTAACACAGGTAGGAAGAGAGAGGATGTCCTGCACATTGAACTTAAGGAATTAGATGGAAAGTTTAAGACACATAAGGGTCAAACACAATAGTTGTAGTAGTAGTTTATTTATATAGCGCACTTAGCATAACGCACATTGATCAAAAGAGCTGAACACACAAGTAGGAATAAATTGATTACTATCTAAATGATGATAGGCAGCCCATATACACCAGTGCAGCCATCTTTTTTCATAGACTATCCAACATAGAACATTAAGGGGAATGGGACAAGTTTTGTCAATTTGTGCATATTGAGCTGAAGAGCCTGTTTCCGAGCAATAAAACTCTACGATTGTATCACTCTGAGTGTGCTGAGGGGATACTCTCTTATTGGTGATAGAGTTGAAATCACTTGGCACTGCAGTGGAACAGATACAATCAAGAGTATTCTTGTACCTGCTCCTGAATGAAGGGGACAAAAAAATGAGGTCAATGGTACATTTTAATTTAGACATTAATTAAATGCGGCATTGGCTTGATTTCTGTATCAAATATATTAGGACACAGCCAAGATATCCATGTTTGTATAAAGCGCAGTTCTATACCCATATGTTTGGGGAGATAAAGAGCAGTGCATGAATGCTGAAAACAGCAGAAAATGCTCGAAGGGCACAGCATGCCAGCAATCATCAGAAGGAGAAAGACAGAATAATATTTGAGTTGCAATGCTCCAGCAGAACTGATGAAGAGTCTCTCTGAAACATTAACATATCTTTCTGCTTCAGATATTTATAAACTTGAAATGAGTTTTAAACCCTGCTTCCATTTTGTTTGTTCTGTTTCTCATTCATCAAGGCCTCACAGAGAGGCTATTTTAAAAACTATACATAAGACAGCAGTCAGAGTTTATTGGTGGGTAACAGCTAGAATTGTTCTTGATCGCCCGCTATTTAAAAAGGTATACATAAGACAGCAGTCAGAGTTTATTGGTGGGCAACAGCTAGAATTGTTCTTGATCACCCGCTATTTAAAAAGGTATACATAAGACAGCAGTCAGAGTTTATTGGTGGGCAACAGCTAGAATTGTTCTTGATCACCCTAATCGTCAATTTTTGGGATATGATGGGAGAAGCACAAAACTCCTTGAGTGCTTAATTTCATAGTCTTGGAATTAGAAAGCTATCAGGCTCTTGACCAAATCTAGCATTTTGGGAATATCATGTTAACAACATGCAGAAGGAGTTTTGTGATTGTGGAGGTGCTTTATTTTCAAAAACCAAGGCCCTGTCTACCTGCAATCATTGACTAAAACCACAGCATCCTGGACGGATGTTCTGAGGCTGAGATGGCTGACCTCCTATATATAAAACATACCATGATGCTACCCACCATTAAAATATCTTCCTCTAAATTTGATAAATGAATCCTCCTTCTGTTTATTGCAATTTAAAGTGGTGCATAGAGCACATATTTCAAAAGTTAAACTATCTCACTTTTATTCTGCTATTGATCCATTATGTGATAAAAGTAAAATTTTTGAGGCTTCATTGAAACATATGTTTTGGACTTGCCCTAGTTTAGAAAAATTATTTTCAAACTTTATCAGTTATACTTAAGGTTAAATTAGAACCGTGCCCCTTAATTGTTTTATTTGGTTTTTCTGAAGAAGAGGAAATATTATTGACCATCTCAGAAGTGAATTTTAGCTTTTATCTCATTGATAGCTCGACGGGCAATTTTGATGAAATGGAAAGACAGCAATCCACCTACTCGTACTCAATGGTTACATGAGGTCAATGACCTTCCTAAGTTTAGAAAATAAAATCAGATATGTTAAAGATGTGAAGGTGAAATTTTATAAGACGTGGGTCCCATTCATGAAAAATTATCATAATTTAAAGAATTACAGTGTTTAGATGCTCCTGAACATCGTTGTCTGGTTTCCGAACATTGGCTTTTGTTTCCTTTAGATGTTAGCTATGCAAGTTAACCTGATTTAGAGGGAAGGGTTCGATTAATAGGGGTTTATTTTCTGATTTTTTTTCTTTTAAAGTGTTTTGCAAATGGGGTTGATTAAGAAGGGTACACACAAATGATACCATGTATGCTTAAGGTATTATTAGAGAAGTATAAGTTATCTGCTTTTTTTTTATATACAGTACTTCATCCCATATATCAGATTAATATGTTTTTTTATTAAACTCAATAAAGATATTTTAAAGAGAAAAGAATATCTTCCCCTTGGCTTCAGTTTTACAAGGGCCATATGATGCCACAATAGTCAGTGGTCAGTTGATGGCAAGTACAATCACTCTCCCTTTCCCTTCTTTAGTTCATGTTTTGGACCAGGGCTGTGATGAAATCTGGAGCTTAATAGACTTGGTGAAGCCCAAAATTGGCACTGGTGAGAAGGTGAATGGTGTGTGATGGCATTGTCAATGGTGTCTGCCGTCACTTTGCTCATGATTGGGAAACATTTTCCATCACTTTCCATCACTACATTCCCCCATCACAAATGTATTGGTCAGAAAAATTAATGTTTAAAGGCCTGGAAGGAGTAACTTGTCCGAATTGATATTGAGATCCTTGAGATTGATTGGACCTGAACATCCAGGTTAGTGGAGCATATCCCACCCCATATGTGACTTAAGCTTGTAAATAGCAGGAGGGATCTAAGGAGTCAAGAACTAAGTAATTTGTCATGACATACCCAGCTGTTGAACTAGTCTTGCTGTCAATGTACCTAGTAAGATGGGTCTATTAAGCTTCTTGTCAGTGGTGACTCCCAGGATGTTGATGGTGGGGATGTCACTGATAATAATGCCATTGAATGTAAAAGGGAAATGGTTTAATTTTTATTGTTAGTGGTAGTCATTATCTGGCCCTTGTGTGATACTAGATAAAAGCTGATTTTAAAAACATTGAAATAAAATTAAGAGAACCCTGGAAATACTCAGCGAATCCAGCAGGATCTATGGAAGAGAAATCGAGTTCAGGCTTATTATTTTTCATCAACACTGGAAAGTTAGAAATTAAATAAGTTTTCAATTACAGAGCAAATAGGGAAGCTATAGAGAGAAAAAAAGAGATGGTCTCTGAATGGCTGGAGAACAAAAGTTGAAAGGCACATATATAATTGGATGATGTCTGAAATACAGAAGAGGAGAGGGAGAGAGAGAGAGAGAGAGTAAAGCAAATGAAAGATTCAAGGCAGAAGCAAATGATAATCAGATATTGTTTGTTATTCAAGGCAACTTAACCTTTTGTAGGTACACAATGAGTGACAGCTCCATTCGCTACTGTACACCAGTGTTAAGAAAGCACAAGTCGAGCATATCAAAACTGTGTTGTTGAAGAGCTTTATTCTGGTTCTGTTAAATAAATTATAGGAATCTTGACATGTAGCTGAGTAACAAAGACAATCATGAAATGAAGCCGGTGACACAGCCACCATAATATATTTGTGCAATGCATTCAACCACCAACACCGATAAATATAGTTGACAGTTCAAACTTGGGATGTGGAATTTTCTGTGAAATTGGAATCCCTCTTGATAGGTCGATTTTTTTTTCAATGGCATGTTGATTGAAATTTGGTGAATTCTCTGAAGGCAATTAAAAGGATGAGACAAATAGGTGAGGGCAAGAAACTTTTAACAACATGTGTAAGCTTGTGTATGGCAGACTCAACCAAGCACTCAGTCATGAAGAATGGAAAGAGGCTATCGACATGAACATCTATCTGAACTGTTCCAAGTTTCTACAAGGAATTATCATGGTATCTGGTGTGCACTGGATGAAAAGCTCTTGTCCAGAAATGCTTTAAGGGCTCAAAGTTGTACAGTGACATATCAATTCTGGGAAAATACATTGTGAGGTCATTAATGGGGAAAACACTTTTGAGCCAGATAAGTTAGCCAGGACTTCTTGCACTGTATGTCATTGGGGTATTAGTATTTCATAACAAGATCACCCAGATGAATTGTCAAGATTTCTCAATGACCACAATGAGATGGAATCTATCCAAGTGGACCTACTTTTGACGAACATCCCATCCTTTCAAAATACCCTTTCTCTCTTTTTGGCATTCCTGCACATCACAATGGGTCTACAGGATGCACTGATCTCCATGAACCTAGTTTGATTTTAACTTCAGATGTGTGAATTTTTCTCTTTCTCCATATGACTGTATAGTTTTCTTCCAGCCATTCCACTCATTTCACATCCCAAAGGCATGCTGTGGGTCAACCATCTTTTGCAAATTGCCACTTCGCATAGACTAATGGCTAAAAAAAGAGTCAAAAGCAAGTTGATTGGCATGCATTGGAGAAAAATGTTGCACGAATGCAGAAAAATATGAAAGGGGAATGGAATAAATGGGAACTGGTATGAACTTTAATAGGCTGAATAGCCTTCTTCAGTGCCATGATAAGAGAATTTGGGTTATAAATAATATAAATCTCTCTCCGGGCCTTTTTATTGCTATTTTTGGAATTAGTGGACCAATGGACTTAATTCTGACTCCATCTAAATCCCTTGCAGTTGCTTTTGCTTCCCTAATGGTTAGAATACTCAGTTTGCTGTGGTGGCAAGATGTTGTCCTTCCGACACATACACAATGGTGTTTGAATTTGATGGTATTCCTCTCTCTAGAGAAAATTATGTGTTCAACTATTAAAATGAGTATTACTTTTTTTTCCTCTTTGGAATTCTTTTTTTAATTATTTTGAAAATTTATAGATCAATTATTTTTGCTTTTTATCAAAAACCTTATTTTTATTTTTCTTCATTTTTTGAACTATTAGTATTGAAATTAATAGTTGATGCTTGGTTTTGATTGTAATCACTCAGATAATAGGTTGAGTTTAGAAATTACTTAAGTTATAGGTTTTTTTACTTTTCCATTTTATTGACAACATGGATCATATGTATCTTGTTTACTGTTGTTTACTATCTGTAATTTTAATTCACATTTACCTGAACTTTATATCTTATTTAAATACTATGTATTTAATATTATTATTTTCTCAAAAACCAATAAAATAGAATGAAAAATAATTTTCAAAATAAGAAATACCAGGTAAGGGCTCAGTTGGCAAAGAGTGAAGACAATATCCGCAATGGAGATGGAGTTGATAAAAAAGAAAGAAACCTGGGCGTGCCACGTAATGACGTGGAGTTAGACTGATCGCCTCAAAAAAGTTATGAAAAAGTACAAAAAGACTATAAAAGTTACAGAAAATTTAAGAACTGCATGAAGATATACAGAAGATATTAAAAATGCCACCAAAGAAGGATAAAGACCTTTCTATAGTACAAGGAACCGAGCAGGAAAAGGAACAATGAAAGGAAGAGAGGCTGACCTTGAGAAAGGATCCTGGAGCTGTTCACAGGGTAATATCCAAAGGAGAGAGGCCAGAAGCCAGGGAGACCTTGGATACTGCTGCACAGGATCTCCCCATCAAAGGCCAGCAACATTGGGTGAAGAAGTTACTCTGTGCATATGCGAGGAGTCACACATGCGCAGAGCACAAAAAAAGGAGGAAATTTTTTTAAAAGATTACAGACCCTCGGAGCTCCAGTGATCAGGAAGAAGTCCTGGAAAAGCAAAGGAAAGAACAAGAACAATCTACAATCAAGAAAAAAAGCAGAAAAAGGTGCAGAAGCTTCTTTATCTTCTGGTGAATTAAAGCAAATGTTAGACTTCTTTCAACAGTCTATGGAAGGGTTAAGTGGTGAAGTAAAGAAGAATGGTGATAAGATGAAAGGATTGTTATAACAGGTAGACACTAGATTTGAAATAGTGGATGGAAATGAGTTCGAGATTCAAAATATTAAAGATCAAATGAAGAAAGCACAAGCAGAGGCAGGCTGCTAAGCATGATCAGTTAATGCAAATGTTTTGAAACATTTTAGTAAATGGATAAATTCAAGATTGATGGACTTAAAGAAGGGGATTAGGCTCAAGACTTGAAAAGATTTTTGCAACAATGGATCTTTGGGTCAGACTGAATTTCAAAGTCACTTGGAGATAGAGCGAATCCATAGGGCATTGAGTCCTAAACCTCAGCCTGACCAAAGGTCCCATCCAGTATTTGTTAGATTCCTTCGATACAAAGTAAGAGAGAAGATATTGGAGGTGCCAGCAAAACAAGCCATTAAAGCCATTAATTTATAATGGAAATAAGATTTTCTTTTATTCAGATGTAAGTTTTGATTTGTTGAAAAAGAGAAAAGAGTTTAATCCAGTTAAAGATGTATTGTGAAAAAAAAGGCTATGCTTTTGTTTTGAGATACCTTGCCATTTTAACAGTATTCGTACTAGGAGGGAGAAATAGATTTTGTACTGAACCTAATGAAGCAAAGGTATATGCCGATTCATTGCCTGCTAAAGACCAGCAGATGGTTGTTGATACCTGAATTAATTACATAACTGAGGTTTTGCTGTAACTGAAAATATATTGAGTTTAAAGAGGGAGGAAGGTTTAATCTATATTGTGTGTGATCTATTATACTGGGTAAGATTAATGGATTAAAAGGTTTATTGATAAGATTATAGTAAGGGATGGTATGGTGTTTTGGGTGAGTTAGTGGGGAATGTGATGCTGACCACTATGGAGTCATGGGCATAAATGCAACATGCTTTGCATCCTGTATAGATCAGGGGAATTGTCTTGTGCCAAAAAGAATAACATCACACACCTCTGGGGTTCTTCCTTTTTTTCCCTTTTTTTCTTATATTTTCTGTTTTTGGTTTATAGCCTAGACTGTTTATATTTGCAATATATTATATAAGGAAGGTTGGGTTGGATGGGGGGGGAGGGTTAGAGGCAGATGCTGGATGGATATAGATTTTAATCCTGATGTCTAATGGTGGGGAAATTGTCATTTATTGGAATTAATATTAATAGAATTCATAATCTGATAGAGAGAAAAAGGTTATTGGGCTACATGAAAAAATAAAGTAGATGTGGCTTCTATACAAGAAACTCATTTAATGGAAATATAACATGAAATTAAAGAGAGATTGAGTAGGAAGGGTATTCTCTTCATTTAATTCTGAAGCTAGAGGAGTAGCAATATTAATAAGTAAAAGCTTAACAGTTGAAATACTGGATTGATAAAGTGGGGAGGTATGTGATGATAAATTGTAAAATATATTCTGAACATTGGACCTTGATCAACATATATGCACTGAATGTAGATGATGGAAAATTTATACAAGATGTTTTTTTATGCAGTTAGCCTATGCAAAAGGGAAAATAAATATGGGAAGAGATTTTAATTTTACCTTTGATTTGAAGTTGGATAGATCAGGTGGAGTTATTGCTAAATGTAAGGTAATAAAAGATGTAAAAAAATTTATGAATGAAATGACACTTATGGATAGTTGGAGGAGGATGCATCCTGGTACTATGGATTATTCATTTTATTCTTTTTGACACAAGACAATTCCTGTTTTGATATGTTCTTAATCTCTGCTCAACTGCAGGCAAGAGTTCATTATATTGAATATCAAGCAAGAATATTAACTGATCATTCCCCTTTAGTTATGCCAATTTTACTGGAGGAGGAACAAAATATAGGTTATAGATGGAGATTTAACACAGCATTGTTAAAAAGGAAGGATTTTTGTGAATTTATAAGGCAACAGATAAAACTTTTTATTCTTTAAGGCTTATTTAAGAGAACAAATAATAAGTTATACAGCTAAGGTTAAAAAAAGCGTCTGAAGTTAATTATTTGGAAAATGAAATAATAAAGATGCAAAAAGAATTGCAGAATCAAGTAAATGATGGAAAAGGAAAATATTGAATAAAAAAATGAAACTTAATACAATACAAATTATAGAGTAGAGAGGGATATAAGATAAACCCGACAAAAATATTATGAATTGGGAGATAGAACACATAAAGTTTTAGCATGGCAATTGAAGACTGAACAATTATTGAGAACAATAGTAGCTGTTAAAAGAAGATTCTGGTCATCTTACCTATAAAACACATTTCTTTACCACAATTAAATATAGAAGAGAAGATAGAACTAACAAATCCATTTACAGTTACAGAATTATATGACATATTGATGTCTCTACCAAACAATAAGGCTCCAGGGAGGATGGTTACTCTCCAGAATCTTATAAGAATTTAAAGAGTTATTAATCCCGATATTTATGGAATTATTAGATCAAATGGAAGATCTTTGGGATTTACTGGAGTCATTCAAAACTGCATTAATAACAGTTATTGCAAAAAAGGGGAGGATCCTTTGCTTCCATCTTCATATAGATCAATTTCACAATTGAATACAGATTACAACATTTTGTCAAAATTAATAGCTAACAGATTAGTTAAAATGTTTACCTAAATTGATTAATATGGACAAAACAGGCTTTATTAAAAATAGAGGATCAGCAGATAATATTGTTAGATTTTAAAGTTTATTAAATATGGCACAGAAAAGAAAAATACCATCAGTGGCTTCAGCTTTAGATGCAGAAAAAGGCATTTGATAGATTAGAATGGGATTATTTATTTAACATTTTGAAGGTTTTTGGAATTACAACAAATTTTATAAATTTGTTAAAGCATTATATAATTGTCCAAAGGCTAGAGTGATTACAAATAGACAAATATCAAAGAGAATTAAATCTCATAATCTGAATGGAATGTGTGATCTACCCTGCACTAGGCTCTGGATTGTTATGTCTCTTAAGACCAGGGATCTGCTTGAAAGTAATGATGATATGAAAGTAATATAGTGTATGAAGACAAGGAGTTGAATGGGGTTCGATGAGTATCAAGGGTACAATTTAGCCCTCAGTGAGTGTTAAAAATGTGGAGCTGAAAGGTGCAAAGATAAATATTTTAGTTCCTTTGGTAAATTAATGTATTGCATCCAGTGTCCCTGTATGTTTTTTAGGCCTGGACTACAGCAGGCAGCTCAAAGTAGCACAAGGATACAACCAATGCTGTCCCTGCAAAGTCCTGCAACATAACAGGCAGAATAACAAACTGACATGAGTTTATTTTATAGTCCAATATCCTCAGCATGAGGTCCTAATTACATTTGGCTTCATTAGATTGGCCAATGACTTTCATATGCCTAACACTATACTCCAAAAATAGATGTGCTCTTCCATGTTTTGTCAAAGGAAAAGAATTAGAAGGTGGACAGAAGATTCAAAGATGTGCTCAAAGCCTCCAAGAAAAATACCATATCCCTAATGAATTGCGAGAACCTTGTCCCATTCATGCTCAAAGTGAAGAAGTATGCTACTGACAATCTTAAGTTCATGCATCCAATATAATCAGTAGAAGGCTCATCCATTCCTCCTATTTGGGATCTAATGTCTTCACTTCTTGACGTGTTTGTGGTTCCTATGTTGGATTAGAGTGGAAGCAAATCATCTTGCACTCAAAAGAAAAATCTTCAGATTTCAGAGGTAGTGCAAAAAAACTGTTTTAAGTAGGCACATGTAAACAAATAAATAAATGTAAACAAACTGACTGTGCAATACAGAGAGAAAAAAAAATCAAATAAGTTGTGGTGTGCTATGGTGCAGCAAGCAAACACAAAACAAAGAAAAGACTACTACAGGCTTTAATCCACAACTCTGTTGTACACCAGTAGTAGTCTCAATGGCTCCATGTGTAACCGGCCAGGAGGGGCCGGCTCAAGTCTATATACAGGTCGGTGATTGACAACTGGCCAGGTGGAGTCAGCTCCCAGGTGATCTTCCTTTAGGTATAGTGATCGCCCCCTGCAGTAGGCTGTGGTTGTATTACCACAAAAATGCAAAACAAAGAGTCCATAAATGAGTCCTTGATTTAGGGTGTTGTTGAGGAGTGATGATAGAGGGATAGCAGCTGTTCTTGAACCTAGTGGTGTGAGTCTTGTGGCACCTATGCCTCTTTCCTGATGGTAGTAGCAGACTGTGTCCTGGATAGTGTAGATTCTTGATGATTGCTACTGCTCTCCAACACCACCGTTCTCTATAGATACTTTGCCTGTTATATCCTGAGCTCTATCCACGACCTTTTGCAGTGCTTTCCATTCAGGGGTATTGGTGTCCCCATAACAGACCATGATGCAGCTGGTCAACACACTTTCCACCACGCATCTGTAGAAATTTGCTAGCGTTTCCAATGTCATACAAAACCTACACAAACTCCTAAGGAAGTAGAGGCAGTGACGTGCTTTTTTCATGATGAATGAACCTTCGAGATGGTAACTTCCAGGAAATTAAATTTGTTCACCCTCTCCATCTCTGATCCAACAATGATCACTGAATCGTACACCTCTGGTTTCACTTTCAGATTTATTGTCAGAGCACATATGTGACATCACATACAACCCTTTGATTCTTTGTCATGTGCACCAGGCAGAATTACCGCTTATTGCTGGTGTGAAAAAAAACTACATAATGTACACATGCAAACAAATATAAACAACTGTCTGTGCAATATAGAGAGGAGAGAAAAAATAATGTGCAAAAGTAAGATTCTTAAATGAGTCCCTGATTCAGTTTATTGTTGAGGTGTCTGATGGTGGAGGGGTAGCAGCTGTTCCTGAACCTGGTGGTACGTGTTTTGTGCCACCTAAACCTTTTTCCTGGTGGTAGCAGCGAGAACAGAATGTGTGCTGGGTGGTGTGGATCCTTAATGATTGCTGCTGCTCTCTGATGGTTTGGAGGGTTTTGCCAGTGATTTCCTGGTCTGTGTCCACTACCGTTTGCAAGGCTTTATGCTCAGGGTTCACATACCAGACCATGATGCAGCCAGTCAGCACACTTTCAACCACAAATC
Source organism: Narcine bancroftii (assembly GCF_036971445.1). NCBI lineage: Eukaryota > Metazoa > Chordata > Chondrichthyes > Torpediniformes > Narcinidae > Narcine > Narcine bancroftii. Next base: position 34,600,058 of record NC_091469.1, on the reverse strand, counting down.
TATAGAAATTTGTCAAGGTTTCTGATGTCATGCCAAATCTCCACAGAGGCACAAACTTGTTTTCTTAATGATGCCATTCATTTGTTGGGTCCAGGAAGGATCTTCCAAAGTAGTAACTTCCAAGAACTTAAATTTGCTCATGGCCTCAGCCTCGAACCCTAGCCTTGGCCACCTACCCAACGGAGCTCCAAATGTCGTGGCTACAAACTTGGACACTGAACCTGGCCACTGGAGTTCCCAACACTTTGACCACCGACTCCAGCATAGCCACCTACCTGAAGGAGGACCTGATGCTTCAGCTGCTGACTCTCATCTTAGTCCTGGCTGCCCTTGGGCTGAAGCTACCTATACTGACTTCTACCACTTGGCTCCCAACATAGACTCTTACTGTGGTGTCAATCTCACTGCTGGATCCTACTTACTTATCCCCCCCCTCCCCACTACTCCTTACCTTTCCTTATCTCCTACACCACTCCCATCTCCCCCCTCAGCTCCTCTCTTCTTCCTAATCCTCAGACTTTCTCATCTCCCCCCCTCTAGTTTCCCACCCTTCTCCTCCCACTCTGACCTCCTCACCCCCATCTCCCTTCTCTGACCTCCAATGCCTTCCTTCTCTACCTTCTAACCTCACTAACCCTCCATCTTCGAACTCCCTCCAGCACACCAGTTCCCACTCTGACCCCTACTTAGCCTCTAGTATTCCCTCTGACCTTCCCCTCTCGGTAACTGAGCACTCAGTCCTTAGCAGACGCCTTACCTTCATCCCCTCTACCACACCTTAATGAGTTCTGTCCATTCCATGATGCTGAACACTTCCATCCCCTCCATCTCTGGGCCTACTTCCACAACTGTGAATCACCAGCACCCCCCTCCCCCCACCCCCACCAACCATTTCTCCCACAATGGGCCTGCTTCCTCCTTTTGCACACCATGTCCTGGTCAGCTTTCCACTTTGGACCTTTTTATTTCCAATTGCCACCAACCGTCTCAACTTTATCACTCCCCTCTTGATTTGATCTTATTTCCTCCAAACAGTCTGCCCTCCACTCTCTCCGCAACAACCCAACCTCACTATCAAACCCACAGATGATGATGGTGCTCTTGTGGTCTGGCGCACTGACTTCTAACTTGCTGAGGCCAGATGACAGCTCTCAGACACCTCCTCCTACTTACCCCTTCCACAGGACCCCACCACAGCTCACCAAGCTACTATTTCCAACACCATCTCCATTCTCACCACCTCTGGTCACTTCCCTATCATGACTGTCAACCTTATGACCTTCCATTTCCACACTGCTCATTTCTATGTTTTACCCAAAATACACAAAGCCAAGCATCCAAGCAGACCCACAGAACTAGTTTTGTCTTACCTTGACTATCTTTTCTCCCCCAATCCAATCCTTCCCCACCTACATCCACAATACCTCACATACCCTTCAATTACTTCAGATTCCCCGAACTGGACTGCCTCATCTTTCACAATGGATATCCAATCCCTTTAAACCTCTATTTCGCATACAAAAGGTCTTAAAGATTTAACTTCTTTCTGGACCAGAGACCCGATCTGTCAACTTCTCCTTTAACTCGTCTCACTTCCTCCAAATCTAAAGAGTAGCCATGGGTACCCGCATGTGTCCCAGCTTCACCTGCCTGTTTGTTAGCTTTGTGGAGTGATCAATGCTGCAAGCCTACACAGGCAAGGTCCCTTAACTCTTCCTCCAGCTACATCATAGCTCCCTCAGGTTCCCGCAATGAGCTCGTCAACATTCACTTCGCAGCCAACTTCCACCCCGATCTCAAACTCACCTCATCTATCTCTGACAACACTCTCCCCTTTTTGAATCTCTCTGACTCCATCTTGGGAGACAAGCTCTCCACCAACATATTTTACAAACCAATTAACTTCAAAACTACTTCAACTACACTTCCTCTCACCCTGCTCCCTACAAGGATTTATTCCCTTCTCTCAATTTCTCTGTGTCTGCCACATCTGTTCCCAATATGAGGTCTTCCAGTCCAGATCTTCTGGAATGTCTGCATTCTTCCACAAATGTGGCTTCACCATTTCCTGCTCAGCTGCCCTGGCTCCCTCTACCCCCAGATGCAACCAATACTGGATTCTCCTTGTCCTTACCTACCACCCCACCAGCCTTCACATTCAACACATTATCCTCTGGAATTTCTGCCTCTTACAACAGGATCCCACTACCAGACACATCTTCCCCTCTCGTTCCCTCTCTGCCTTCTTTAGGGAAGGCTCTCTCCATGACTCACTCGGTCACTCATCCCTCCCCACCAATTCCATTACTCCCCCAACACCTTCCCCTGAGGCTGCAGGAGGTGCCACACTTGCACCCACACCTCCTCCCTCACTACAGCCCAGGGCCTCAAATAAGCCTTTCAAGCATCACTGTGTATCCACAAGATTGATTTACTACATCCAGTGCTCCCTTTGTGGCCTTCTCTATATTGGAGAGAGTGGGCACATACTGGGAGATTGCTTCGCTGAGCACCTTTGCTCTGTCCACACCAGTGACAGAGGCCTCCCAGTGGCCAACCATTTCAGTTCCATATCACCCTCCTGTCTGTCCATAGCCTCATGTACTCTTCCACGGTTTACCCATAAATCAGAGGAACAACATCTGATTTTCCATCCGGCCGCTCTCCAGCTGGATGGCATTATCATCGACTTTTCGAGTTTATGCTAATCTGCTCTCCTTCTACCCTCCCTTCCCTCCTCTCCCCATTTCTCCATCTCCCTCCATCTTTGTTCATCTAGCCATTCCTCCTCTCCTTACTTGCTACATTGCCCTCCCTCCTATCTCCACCTATTACTGACTGCCTTTGCAACCATGCCCTTACCCTTTTATTTGGACACCTGCCGAAAATTTTCCATACTTTGAGGAAGGATTCAAGCCCAAAACATCAGTTATGCATTTTATCTATGCCATGTAAAGGAGATGGAGATGGAGGAAGCACCATGACACAGCAACATCAAACCCAGAACAGAATTTCCCTTGTAGCTGCTATGGCCAAGTGTGTCTGTGCTGCATTGGCCACATCAGCCACCAGCAAGCCTGCAGTAGCCATGGACAGCTCCTTTCCTAAATCGATGTTTGCGAAGCCAAGCCATGATATAAAGAACACTGTTTGACCTGCTGAGTTTTTCCAGCATTGTGTTTTTACTTCAACCACAGTGTGTGCAGATTTTCATGTTTTAACTACTTAAATCTGATCGCACTCTCCACCTCTGATCCGCCAATGCTCACTGGATTGTACATCTCTAGTTTTTCCCTTCCTGAAGTCAACAATCAGCTCTTTTGTTTTGGTGACATTAAGTGCAAGGTTGGTGTTGCACTTAAAAGCAGACCTGTTACATCACTTCATAACCAGTGATGTAATTCACCTCAGAGTCAGCTCATGTTTGAAACCCACTCCAGACTTGAGTATCAAATCTGGGTGATTCTGATCTATTTAAGAGAATGAATGCAGCCACAAAGAGGTACCACCTTTCAGATTTGATATTAAAGTGGGATCCTGTTTTACCCCTTGGTGAATTTTTAAAAAGAATCAAAACTGAAAGGAAAGCTTTACTGAATTATCAACCAGGTTTTATCCTTAAGCTGACTCCTAAAAGGAGATGGCTTGGTTATTCACCTGCCATGCATGGAGTTTTGCTGTGTGCAATAGAGCTATTGCATTTATTCAAAAGAAAAAGTGATTATTTCCTTAAGAAACCTTCGGGAATTAAAAGCTCAATGTTTACACTTAATGGTGAAACAAAATTGAATAAGTGGAGCTGAAGGTTTTGACACTGAGGAGGACTGAAATTAATGACAGGAGGACATTAATAAATCTGCATTGAGTGAATGAAGCTCAATGCAGATAATTATGAGATAGTATATTTCGGGAGGTGGAATAGGAATGACCTTTATCATGGAAAAAAAATGCAAATTGAAATGTAGTAACATAGGAACCTCAGAGCACAAATGTAGAAAGCATTTGAAGTTCAGCCATAGATTAGCTGAACTATAAAAGGCAAAACTAAACACTATGGTACATGTCTAGCTTGATGGAATTGAAATATAGAAAGATATATCAAACCTTAGTCAGACTTGGTGGTGAGTATAGCTTTGGTCACAGTGTTTATTGATGGAGAGAGAGAACAAGGATATACAAGAAATATGATACAAGATATGCAAGGGACATCAGGAGAGATAAATTGATGAGTCTCTTCAGTCTTAAGGAAAGGAGTGACTTCACTGAGACCTTCAGAATTATTACAGTTTTAGATAAAGTGGGTACAGGAACAATAATATCCCTTTTGAGCAAGAGCATAAAGTTGAACTATCAACAAAAGCTAGTCAAGTAATTGAAACACAATTCAGAAAAAAAAACTTCTGTCTCTAAAGGCCTGTAAATAGATTGAACATTCTCCCATAGGGAATGGTTGAAACAAATTGGAGAAGAAGAGGTATGTAGGGGAGAACAGGGTAGAAGGTTAATGCTGATAGAATTAGATGAAAAGAGATTGGAGGAGGGTTGAGCAGAGTAGATATAACTGTAGGGACACTGTGGTCTGTTTCCAAGCCCTTATCCTGCACAATCTATGTAATTTAACTATAAAGAGACAGAGGTTCAAAATTATTTTTAAATATTTGATGGATTTCTGAAATTCCTCCAATCCCTTTTGGTTAGCTCAGTCATTTTAAATGAGTTACACTTTCTGCCAAAATACCAGGAAGCAGGAATTTACTTAAATGTACATTCCCAGAATCAAACCATCTGCCGGTCATTTCATGTCTTTTAAAACATAATTTATTTGGACAGTCAATCATGCATAATGGACAACGTATTAATTTAGGGTAACTGAGAAGGGATAGATATAATTATTTTCATAAAATAAATTGTGAACATATGAAGGTGTTAAAATAAATATATATCTTAAGCACTCAACATCCTTGCAAAACGTGGTTTTACCAATAAAGATCAATGTAAACATTTCTTAAGTCAATATTTGATCTCAAATTTTAAAAGCCATTCATTCTTATTAAAATAGATAGTGAAAACTAGATTTAAGTGGATGCTTTGTGCTTATTCCTTATTTCCATTTATTTCTGGGATGAATGTGCTACTGGCAAGACCAGTAGCAAACAATATTTATTCTTTGTTCCTAATTGTCCTTCAATCACAAAGGGACAGGCATTAAATGTCAACCTTGCCAGCCAACACCCACATCCCACAGATAGATGAAAATGTCTTGGAAATTTCTCCACCAGGAAGAGATATTGATATTTCAGTTCTCCCACTCACATTAATGAGGCATTTGGATGATTAATCTGTGTGCGGTGTACTCATCTTTCCTGTACAGGCTGTATGTCATCCAGTAATATGTACCTTTCATTCCATGTGTGCAATGGACACATGCATTTTATTCTGAGATTATTTGAAAGTACATGCACTGCAGTTTGGGAAAACACAGCAAAGCACATCGGCTTCTGGAATTAGTTATTCTTTAAGTAAACACTCTTCAGCAGAGCACATCATCCCTATACTAAATGCTTGGAATGTGCAATGCTCACTTTACATCACTAATAAGAGATTTGTCATGTATGAGACTCCTGTGAATGACTTTGATCTTGAATGCTGCTCCAAATCCAAGGAGCTGATTGTGGACTTGAGGAATGGAAGGGAAAACCAGAGGTGTACAATCCAGTGATGATTGGGGGATCAGAGGTGGAGAGGATGAGCAAATTTAAATTCCTTGGAGTCACTATCTCAGCAGCTTATTCCTGGACCCAACACATGAATGTTCTCGAGAAGAAAGCACATCAGTGCCTCAACTTCTTCAGGAGTTTTTGGAGGTTTGGTATGAAATTGAAAACCTTCACAATCTTCTATGAAGGCCTGGTATGAGGGGACAATTACCTCATAGTGGAAAGCTCTGAAAAATTTTCCTCATCATCAAGAACATACACATGGAACACTGCCATCGGAGAGTAGCAGCAACCCGTAAAGGATCCACACACTCTGTTCTCGCTGCTGCCATCAGGAAGGAGGTATACAGTAGTGTGGTAGTATTGTTTATATCTCAATGCTTAAGCTTTTGCTGCTAGAATTAGAAGGCAGCTTATAATTATAAAATGGCTGACCTTATTTTGTAAACTCTGCAGAAAACAGATTGTAGAACTTTCTGAGACAGAGAGAAGAAATAGCTTGTATAGACATAATTAAAATTGAAATAAAGCTGGTATAAACATCATTAAAATTGCAAGGTAATGTTGATTGCTTACATACCTTTCTTTTGTGTAACATAAACACCAGAAAAGAGAGCTGAGAACATTTTTTAATGATAAAATTATGTAATGCAAAGGTGGGAATCACTTCTACCCCTTACCCATTTGAAATTGTATAAATGTAGAATGAAATCTCTGTATCTTTGGAGTGAGACCTAAAGGCTTCAGACAGGTGTCAGAAATTGACCTCCCCTGATTAGCCTTATTCACTTCCCATATACGAATTGACTGTTACTGAAATAACGATTTGTATGCTTTAAAGTGATGTTTTGCAGTGTGTGTGATCTATTCTGCTGTTCAATTTCATTTTAGCGAGGGGTGACTTTCACATTGACGTAGTTGGCAGCATCTCATGGAAACAATTGACATGAATGGAATAAGTGGCAACAGTAAGACCAGAACTTCAGATGGAGTTGACTGTGCAACTCCAGGATCCATGCGCCTAGACTCCAAACCCCACTCTCAGTAACACTGTAGTCCCTTATTCGAGGTTGATTCTCTGCTGAGATTCATAAAAGAACCAAGAGAAATAAAACATACAGGTCAGTGGAGAAATATGGCTTAAAGTTATGTGATAAAAGGTTTTAATTTGTGAAACAGGCAGGAGATAAAAGATGAGTCAGCAAGTGAATAAGGCAGATGGAACACACAAATGTGTAATTTGTATCTGAAGTATGGTAAAGATTAAGGGTAGAAATTTAAATTGGACAGCGAGTTGAGCTACTCAGTAAAAAAAAACTGTAAGAATTGAGCAGGAGGCCAGAAAAGGGCTGGCTGGATAAATTTATGATACAGTTATATAGGTAAAGGTATACCAGAAAAGGGTCCAGTCCCATCCATGTCTAGCTTACCAGAACTGCTCCAAAATGTCACAGAGCAGGAGGAAGAATTTATAATACTAGTAATACAGCCAAGAAGAACATTCAATGTGGAAAAAAAAATGCATCAAATAAATGGTAAAACAGAATTAAGAATGGAAAGTGGAGGCCCACAAGAAATGGGAGACAAAAATAAAAGAGTTGAAGAGATAAAGCAAGCCACAGGGGAGGAAACTGGCATATCAACCCTGACCTTGCTTAGTCATCAAAATAAAGTTAATAATGATTGGAAACTCCTGCCCTGTCTGTGCAGTATCTTTTTTAAAGACTGAAATTAAACGTTTCTCCAGGAGTTACAGAAACTAACCCAGCCAAGTTATTCTGAAGAGCAGCAAATTAAGCTAGAAAGTGCTAATCAATTGTGATCAATATTGAAATAAAAATTAAATGCAATGTTTAAGGATCACAAACGGCTAAAATGTAAACAAGGGACAGACCAGCACCAACTGCAGTATGTGAAACTGATTTAGCATTTCAGATTAAAGATGATATTTACTATTAAAAAGGGAGTGCACTCTTTCTCCCCCCCACCCCCACACCCTTGAGAGAGAGAGAAAGAGGGTGAGAGATTATTTTCTGCTGCCTAAGTGACTGACTTAACCCTTTGTTCTGCTATTCTGTATGTGCATTCTAAGACCACGTTAAGTGCCAGGGCTTCCAGCACTCTCAAAACTGCACTGAGTCCATGTTAAATGTTTTACTTGAAACTCTTCAAAGAAAAAACATGTTATGGACCAAATCAAGCCAGTAATTAGCAGTCTTTAAATACATGCAGAATTTTTTTTAGGCATTATAAAATGAATTAATTCATCAAGTGCCCTTTTTTATCCTCGCTTCTGAAACTTTCACACATTGATTCGACATGTTAGAAGGGAAACACCTTTGGTTGTGTACTGACAATAACCACACCAGCAGTGCGAGCTTTAATAAACTAATATGTACACTAAGAGGTCTTGTCTCTCTGCAAGACGAACCTGGAAGGCTAGACTGAAGCTTTGGACTGCTTTATATACAAGGTCACCGGGATGACCTCTGGTGACCTAGTGGTGTAATTACATATCACCACACGTGGATTATTATTAGTCTTTCCCTTGTGCAACCATTTTTTTTCCCTTTAAAATAGTAGACATTTATTGCTTCCAGAAGATTATCTACTTTGGAACTCTTTTTCAAAAATAAACAATGAGGAAAAAAAGGGGAACGGAAACAAAGGGAGTAGTTTAAAAGATGTAGAATCATGTAATCACAGGGACAGATAAGTATAGGAAAAGGATACAGCAAAGAAATTTTTAAAAAAATAGAGAAGTCCTGCAGCCTAAATGTGAGAGGAAAGAAATCAGGCACCAAATGGTTAACAAACAGAAGGTGAAAAAAGAAAACTCCAGGGAGCTGTCAGACATGGCAACCCTATTCTTGCAGAATGATGAGAATGAGGAATCAAAAGATTCCTGTGGGCAAGACCACCCCCGATATGTACCCTAGCAGCCACAGTCACCAGCCCTATGTCTCACTAGATACCATAAAGAAAAAATCTTCAATGAGCTTAGAGAATTGTTGCTCATTTTAGAAAAAAAGAAACTTGTCTAAAAGTTTGCCTCCCACCTTCAATCACATTTGTTATATAATGAGACTGTGCATGAATGAGGAAGAAGTGGTTTAAAAAAAAAACGCAGCTTTGCAGCCGTTGGTCATAGCAGGTAAGAAATGGTGTTCTACTCCTTCAGTGTTGCAATCTCAAGTTTAGCCGCTCCCCAAAGACACCACACAGGAATTTTGGAAGCACACCAGACTTATGCTGTAGCTCAGCAATGCTTACCAGAAATAAAAACCTCCAACATTGTTTAAAACAAAGAACAACCCAGAAGAGTGGTGATGGCCTTCTGGCCAAGTAATAAAGAGAGAGGGAGCTAAGGCACCTTTGAAACCCAGAGTGAAATACATCCAGCCTTCAGTGGCAACCCTCCTGATGTCTCACTTTTGTGCCACTATGAACTTTTCCTTTAGTGAATTCATATCAGACCTTCCATGATTGTATTACTATTAACTTGATGGCCTTTTTAACACCGCCTCCAGATGAACTTGAGGAACCAGTTTATGACTGTTTACAGCAAAATTAGCTTTTGACTTCTGGGCATGATAAGATTTAAATAGACCCATTGATAAAACTACAACTTGGTTTATTGACTGGTCAGCCATTGTTGATGATACAGGTCTACACTGTGCCGGTTATGCCATTGTGAAAAATATAGAAATTAAAATAATAAAAATGGCTGCCTTCAATCACCCAGTTTTTCCAGCAATTTGAATTGTTTGCCCTTATTAGAGTCTACATGATAGAGAGAGGAATATTTATGTCCATAACAGAACCCTGTTACATAGATGCTACTGCAAAGGCTGCTGCTATAAACAGTCCCTTCACCATTTATTCAGAAAGCAATAAACTGCTTGAAAATACAACGGTCTTGCCTGATATGGGGATGAAGCATAACATAACTTCAGGGGGACACCCCTGTCCTACTAATTTCATTAAGCAACAAGGGGTGTGACAGAAATCCAGGAAATGAATTATGAATCACCCCTACTGGACAATTTCTGTAACTAATGTAATTTTTTTACTTATACTGCTTAATCATATATATGCAATAATATATTTGACTAAGGAGGAATGGTAGGAGTGTCACATCACTAATTTGAGAAAATAGGCATAAAGAAAAGCACAGGGATGTATCCTCTGGCTGCAAAGTATTCCTAGTAAAGAAATTGTGCCCTCAGGGAAGTACATGAATGCTTACCATTTGAGTGTATATAGATTTATTTTATAGAATCAAGTATGTGACTATAAATATTGTCTTGTTATTATTGATTTACTTGAGACCTTAAAAAAATAAGTTGACTAAGTTGTCAGAAGAAACTGGGTTAAATTGGATAAAGGTATTGCTGTTGGCTTTATTTGAAATGCATATAACCCCACACGCCAGTCCAGGGTTAAAATCCTAAGACTGACATGATGTTACTTTAGATTTACATGTTAAGTGACAAAATGGTCACCTATGTACAGCAACTAATCAAAGCACTGTCAGTCCAACATTCACAGGTCTAGAAGTCGCAGAGGCATCCCGAGGAACCCACTGGTGCCCCTCCTCCAGCCTGGTGACTACGTAATTTGAAGTAGAACAATGCTTGATAATCATTGACTAGGGCATCACAACGATCTGAACATCCCAATTTCCTTCAAGCTGAGGACACTTTAAGCTCAATCATCGGTTAACCTAGTGTTCCTGCAAACCCACCAAAGGCAGTGCAATTAATAAGTGGTTAAATTGAAAATTAACAAGATCATAGGATTTCTGAATGCATTTAAATTCAGCAACAATCAAACATAAAAATGCAAAGAGCAAGTTTTGCAGACAAATACTCAGTTATAAGATTTTGTCGGCTGGCCAAACGTGGACATCTTTGTTCTTGATTATATACACAATGATAACCACGTTGGCAAGAAGGGAATGATAGATAGCTTTACTGCAAATACCTTTGCAAATGGTGGCATCCAAATTTTAGGTGAAGGGACACCATGCCAAAAGGTATGTTCCTCTTGTCAGGAGGCCATTTTTCCTGTTTATAATTAGCCATTTTCCTTTTTTTTAATTTGAAGACAAAACTGCCTTGATTGTTGATTAAGATTTTGTTTTACGGTTTTGGCTATTATTTTTAAATTTTGTTAAGAGAAATAATTCCCTGCTATGAAAATCCTCCTCACTTTGTAGCCAATATAAATGTAGAACTGTATAAGGAATTGGGGTTCTTATAGTGGTTCTACTATTCCCATTAACCCCAGGCAGCAGAAACAGTGAAATGCCTGGACAAAACTTTAAAAATAAGAACTAAGATGGTGAAATTGACTGAGTAAGATTGGCTGAAAGGTGTTGCCCCTAGCATTGTTTAAAATGCGGATGATACCACGGGCTAAGTTGAGGCTATCTGCTGCATTGATGGTCAACAGACAGCTAATACGGACACCTTGGTAAGCAAATTCCACACTGCTAGTAGGGATGACATAAGAAAATATTTGAGTAATCTAACTAAACTTTTTTTTTTGCGATGCATTCGCAGGTACAACAAGCACAACTAAAATATGGTGATCCAACTGATCCAAGTGGTGAATATCTTAACATCAAACCTGAAAATTACATTCTGGTAAAGGTTTAGGATCGGAAGAAATTGGGAAGTCGCCGGATAGGGCCATTGCAGGTATCATTAATAACAGTGACTGCAGTAAAGCTTGAAGGACATAGGGTGATATGGCTGTATGCACTGGCTGGCCTGCCTTAGCTCCTCCCTTGATCTTACCCATGTGACCCCGGGCCATAAAGGTCGAGTCCCTTCTCCTTCCTGCTCATTTTCCTAGCCTAGACCAGGGCTAGCAGTCTCTTGCTCAATAAAGCCTATCGTTCCCCTCAGTCTTCTGTCTGCGTCATTATTGGGGCTACCGATAGCGCCCAACACAGCCTCACTATATACACCAAACTGACTTAAGGAAAAAGGCCCACCTAAAACATTAAGACTTTTATTATAATAGACTGAGAAAAAAAGGCCCACCTATAACATAGGAACTTTATTTTTATGCATTTTGTTGACTTGACTTTTGAATTGTATACCAGAGTTGTGACTGAAAAGATGAATTCTGAGCAGAAGCAAAATACCTTTTTTCAATGTTTCTTACTTATATGTTGATAAGATTAATGTTTATAGCTGTTGAATCTATTCCCTATTCTAACCAACTCAATGAGAGGTATCCCCTCAAGTCCAAGCCCCTAGCCCACACAGAAAGTGATAGAATGGATTTTGAAACAGGACAAGTGAAAGTAAGGATTTAAACATGTGGTGGGCTACATTTATTCATTTCTATGTACTGTTGCTGTACTCTCAGGCTACCTTCTGATTTCCAGGTTGACATAATACATTTTTTTGCTACAGCTAAGGCTATCATAATAAATCTTTTTTGTGCTTCATCCAAATCGAGTCCAAGTTCTTTACTTCTTATATTACTTAGAAGAAAGATCTCTGGATTTTTTGGTATGTTGCTTTTTGTAATTTTATTTAATACCTGGTTTAGATCTTCCCAAAACTTTTCCACTTTCCCACAAGCCCAAATTGCATGTACTGTTGTTCCCGTTTCCTTCTTACAACGAAAACATCTGTCTGATACTGTTGGGTCCCATTTATTTAACTTTTGGGGCATGGTGTATAGCCTGTGTTATCAATGATATTGTATCATGCGTAACCTCGTGTATATTGTATTTCCATTGGAAAAAATAACATATAATTTAAGAAATAACATCACAGTATTCGAAGAAATTTGGGAACCTTACATGGAACACAACAGAGAAGTCCTACTGCGGACCTCCACTGCCTAAAATGACAGAAGGAGAAGAAGATGAAATGAACTGACCCAGTATGTAAAAGTAGAAGACACAAATTTCTTGTTTATTTTCATTGTGTGATGACATTGTTTAATGGGTTTAATGTATCATATAGGTTGACCGTTGAGTGGGTGGGGAGGGGGGGTGCAGGAGGGAGGGAAGGGAGGGGGGAAAAAGGGGAGAAAATTACACTGTGTACATTCAAGAGAGAAATGTTTTTGTGTATTTTGGTTAGTATGGTTCATAGTGTGAAAAATAAAAAATAAAAATAAAAACATGTGGTGGACAGCAGGGCATGTGATCTTTTGAGACCCTACTGTCTATTATTGGTTAAAGAAATGATATAGAAGATGGATCATTGCCAGAGGAGTGACAAAGGAATTCTGTGCAGACTATCATAGTCTAAAAACCCTAGGGTCTGACGTTGGATGGGGAGTGCTCAGCTGCATATCCAGTGGAGGATTGGCAGGATGGCTACAAAGAATTGCAATTATCTCATCTGTGGCTTGAGAGGGTTGGGTAATGAGACTATGGCAGGGTTGAAGGCTGTTAATCGAGAGCTGGTAAAATTGAAACTTTTCGGACAACAAACCCGATATGAAGTGGATTACCAGTTAGCTACCTCGAGTGGTATATACACTGTTATCGGAGATAAATGCATCACCAAGCCAATATTCTCTAAGGCAATGCAGGATATCGATGATCAGTTAGACAATTTTAGACAGGGTCTCACGAGACAGGATGAGTGGTTTGCTTGGCTAAAGTGGATATTCGGAGGATCATGATGGCCATATATCTTACAAGCAATTATGATACTAGTTGCAGTATTGGTTGCTTTCTGTGCTGCTATTACCTGCATGAAGGTTTGTTATACAACCATACTGGCATAGGTTTCAGCCTCTCTCCCACTGTAAGTTATCGTCAAATGATAAAAAGGAGGGAATGTGGAAGTATAGTTTATATTTCAGTCCTTAAGGTTTTGCAGTTAGAATTAGAAGGCAGCTTATAATTATAAAATGGCTGACTTCATTTTGCAAACTCTGTAGAAAACAAGTTGTAGACCTTGCTGAGACAGAGATTTTTTAAAAATAGCTTGTATAAACATAATCAAAACTAAAATAAATCTGGCATAAACATCATTAAAATTGTATCCTTCAATATAATGTTGATTATTTACCACACAAAAACACATACCATTTTTTGTGTAAGATAAACATCAGAAAACAGAGTAGTGAACATTTTTTTAAATGATGAAATTATGTAATGTAAAGGTGGGGATAACTTCTACACCTTACCCATTTGAAATTATATGAATGTAGAATGAAATCTCTGTATCTTTGGAGTGAGAGCTAAAGGCTTCAGGCAGGAAATTGACCACTCCTGATTAGCCTTACTTACTTCCCGTATACCAATTGACTATTACTGAAATAAAGATCTGTTGTGGCGGTGCACTCTCTCGTGGTGAACTGGCCTCGCTTGTACCGCCACATGGCAGGGCAGCCATGAGAAGAGGGTGCCATCGGGGGTCCTCCTTACCCAATGTTTCCAGCCCAGAGCATGCCTCAGGCAGCCATTATGATGTCACCGCTTATGCGGTGCCCGAGCTCATGCTGCCCTTAAAGGGGCACGTGTAGGATTTGAATAAAACAGTAGTTGAGAGTATCCAAGGTGGTGGCTGTGAGTTTCTTTGCTGTAGCTCCCATTACATTGTTGACCCCAATGAGCCCAGATGCTTTTCTGGTCTCCCAACATAGATCCAGCCAAGATCAATGCCATCGCTGTGAAACTGCCCCCCTTCTGGACCCATCGCCTGCGTACGTGGTTCAGGCAGGCGGAGGTGCAGTTTCACCTCAGGAACATTTCCGCAGATTCCACGATGTTTTACCACATCGTGAGTGTGCTAGACGAGGAGACGGCAGCCAGGGTGGACGATCTCATCCACAACCCATTAGCTGAGGGTAAATACCCTGCCCTCAAAAACTCCTTCTGGGCACCTTTGGTCTCTCCCCACAACAGCGGGTCTCCAGACTCCTGCATCTGGAAGGCTGGGAGACCGAACACTATCGGCCCTCATGGATGAGATGCTGGCACTGGCAGAAGATCACATGCCCTGTTTTTGTTCCGCCAGATCTTCCTGGAACATATGCCCGAGGACATTCAGCTCCTGCTGGTGGATGAAGACTTCAGTGACCCACGGTGAGTTGTGGCCTGAGAAGACATCCTTTGGTGCACCAAGAGAGAGAATGAAGCCGCCCTCAGCCAGGTCACCCATCCAGGAGCCAGCCGGTCACAGGACCCTCCCGCTACAAGCAAAAGCCAGAGGAGCAACCACCCCACTTGGTGCTTTTATCATCAACGCTGGGGGGCACAAGCTTGCAAGTGCAGGCAAACCTTTACCTACCAGGGAAATTACTTGGCCAGCTGCCGTTGATGGCTGCGGCAGATGGCCACGCGAACAGCATCCTGCACGTGACCGATAAGTCCACTGGCCAGTGTTTCCTTGTGGATATTGGAGCATCTTGCCCCCAACCACCCTTGAGGCCCGCACCCGACCTCATGGTCCCACCCTGAGGGCAGCCAATGGTTCCCCCATCAAAACTATCGGCACCCGCAGGGCACAAATCCAGATCGGGAAAGATAAATTCTACTGGAAGTTTGTGCTGGCCTCAGCGCTCTTGGGGGCTGACTTTCTCAGAACACATGGCCTGCTGGTAGACATGAAGGGCAGAAGACTAGTTAAAACCCAGACATTCAACTCAGTCCGCCTCGATGCCACGGACCCCTGCAAGCCCAAAATAGCCACCATCACCGCCCCCAGGGATGAGTATTCCAGCATACTCGACGAGTTCCCCTCTATCCTGCAGCCGCAGTTCACTGCCGCCATGCCCCAGCACGGGGTCTGCCACCATATCTTTATGCAAGGCTCGACGACTTCAGCCTGAGAAGCTGCAGTTAGCCAAGGAAGAGTTCTCTCGCCTAGAGGAGTTGGGCATCATACACTGCTCTGACTGCCCCTGGGCATCCCCTCTTCCCATGGTCCCCAAATCTTCCGGAGGCTGGTGACCCTGCAGGGATTATCAATGCCTGAACAATGTGACTACGCCGAACAGGTACCCAATCCCTCACATCCAGAACTTTACAGCCAACCTCCACGGTGCCCAAGTCTTCTCAAAAGTCGACCTGGTTTGGGGCTATCATCAAATCCCAGTCCACGCCAAGGACATTGGTAAGACGCCGATCATCACGCTGTTCAGCCTATTCGAGTAGTTGCGCATGCCCTTTGGACTTAAAAATGCGGCCCAGACTTTCCAGCGCCTCATGGATGCAGTAGGCAGGGACCTGGACTTTGTGTTTATATAGCTCGATTACATCCTTATCGCCAGTCCCGATCACAAGGAGCACAAGGCCCATTTCCGCACCCTGTTTGCCCACCTGGCAGAATTCAGCATCACAGTCAACGTGGCCAAGTGCCAGTTCAGCAAGCAGATGCTGCAGTTCCTAGGGCACACCATCTCGGCAGCAGGAGCCGCCCCGGCACCAGAAAAAGTAATGGCCATACAGCAGTTCCCCAAACCCATCACCCTCAAGGGCCTGCAAGAATTCATAGCTATGGTGAACTTTTATCATTGTTTCATCCCCGGCGCCGCCCACTTCATGCGGCCACTGTTCTCATTAATTGCCTCCAAAGATAAAGTCCTGGTTTGGTCTGAAGAGGCAGAGGACACTTACGCAGCCACAAAGGACGCACTGGCCAGCCCACCTTATTAGTTCAGCCATGCCCGGAGGCACACAGTAGACGCCTCAGCCATAGCCATTGGAGGCATACTCGAACAGTGACTCGTTGGACAGTAGTGCCCGCTGGCCTTCTTTAGCAGGCACCTTTGGAGCTCAAGTACAACGCCTTCGACCGGGAGCTCCTGGCGCTTTACCTAGCCATCTGGCACTTCCAGTACTTCCTGGAGGGCAGGCCATTCACTGCATTCACTGACCACAAGTCTCTCACACAGGCTCTTGCGATTGCCAAGGATCCATGGTCGGCCCGCCAGCAACGTCACCTCTCCTATGTGTTGGTGTTCACCACCGACATCCAGCACAGGGCAAATAGAGACAACGTTGTGGTGGACGCGCTTTCCTGACCGGCGATCAACACCCTTGCCCCCACCCTCAACTACACCAAACTGGCACAGGAGCAGAGGGAATAGGTGGAGATGCAAACCCTTCATAACGCAATTTTGGGGCTCCGCCTCCAGGACATTCAGTTGCCGAACAGCCTGGACTTGCTGCTCTGCGATGTCTCCACCAATTCACTGTGCCTGGTAGTCCCACCACAGTGGAGATTGCAGGCCTTCAACATGGTCCACGATCTACCACACCCTACAGTGAAGGCATCAGTGTGAATGGTGGCAGAGCGGTTTGTGTCGCACAGGCTCAAGAAGGAGGTAGACGAGATGACGAGGAGCTGCACTCAGTGTCAGGCCTCCAAGGTCCACCGGCATATGCAGGCCCCGATTCAGCAGTTCGACCCGGCAGTCAAAAGGTTCCAACACATACATGTTAACATCGTGGGCCCCCTGCCGGTGTCCAAGGAGGCGCGCTACCTGCTTACGGTAGTCAACCGGACCACAAGATGGCCAGAAGCCATTCCCATCAAGGAGGATTTCATCGAGACGTGCGCCAGGAGCTTGGTCACCTACTGGATTGTCAGGTTCGGAATTCCGGTGAACATCGCCAGTGACAGGGGTGCCCAGTTCATCTCCATCCTCTGGACTCAATTGGCGAACCTATTGGGGGTTAAATTCCACCACACCATGGTTTATCACCCGCAAGCAAATGGTCTGATGGAGAGATTTCACCGCCACCTGAAGTCAGCCCTCATGGCTCGCCTCACAGATCCCGGCTGGGCAGACGAACTACCCTGGGTCCTCCTGAGCATCAGAACAGCACCCAAGGAGGATCTAGAGGTGTCATCTGCAGAACTGGTCTACGGCGTGCCACTCTCATTGCATGGTGAGTTCTTCGGCCAGGATTCCAACTCTATGACCGAGCACCTGAACCTATTGGCGGACCTACGAAGCAAGCTCACCTTGTTCGCCCCCCCGCCTCCTATTCATCATGGCACCCGACCAGCCCGCCTTTCCAAAGAGCTGGACTCAGCGGAATTCATTTTCGTTTGGCGCGGACCGCACACTGCACCTTTGCAGCGCCCTTACGAGGCTCCATTCAAAGTCCTCCAGTGGTCTGGCAAGACTTTTACATTAGACATTGGGGCTAAAATGAACTGTTAACAGTTGACTGCTAAAGGCAGCATACTTGGACCTCTCACGACCGGTTCAAAATGCTAAGCCCAAGCACTGAGGCCATCCGCCCAAGCAGCGGGACAAGTAAGCCGGTTCTGGTGGGGGGGGGATTGTGTGGTGGTGCATTCTCTCGTGGCGAACCGGCCCCCCTTGTACCGCTGCGTGGCGGGGCAGCAATGAGAAGAGTTTGCCGTCGGGAGTTCCAGCCCAACTCATGACTCAGGCAGCCGTTATGATGTCACCACTCACAAGGTGGCCAAGCTCACGCTGCCCTTAAAGGGGAGCGCACGGGATTTGAATAAAACAGTCATTGAAAGCATCCAAGGTGGTGGCTGTAAGTTTCTTTGCTGTAGCTCCCGCTAAACTGTATGCTTTAAAGCACACATGTCAAACTCTGGCCCGCGGGCCAAATTTGGCCTGCGATATAATTATATTTGGCCGGCAAGATCATTTCAAAAATGTATTAGAGGTGGCCCGCCCTGCAGCGAGAGCTAATGCTGTTTTTTGGTAATATCACCCCCACCATCCTCCCCCTTCATTGCACATCCTTCCCCATTGTAACACGAGAAATTGTAACACGAGAAGTCTGTTGATGTCATCAGCTGGCAAGCCAGTTGGAAGGCTCCCCGCACAACCAGTCACTTCTCCCACCTGTCGAGCGGTGCGGCGGATGGGTGAGTGCCTGTGATTTCCTGTCGTCTCGACGGGCATGGCAGGCTGCGCACGGCCCCCAGGCAGCGCGAGCCCCACGCGACTGGCACCAGACGGCCCTTCCACAGCGCGAGCGCACTTCTCCCGTTCACCACGGCCTTCAGCACTTGCACCCACGCGGACCCCAGGGACGGCTGGTTCGGCCCTGCACGTGAAGAGAGAGATGGTGGCTGTCCGCAAAGGCTGATCGGCAGCGCGCTGGGCTTAAGTGGGTGGGTAAGCAGGGGTGGGCAGAGGGTGTAGGTGAGGAGTAATGAGCGGTGGAAGTTATGGTGGTGCGAGGGGCAGTTAGAGGGAGGGATGAGTAGAAGGAGGGGTGGATAGGGAAGAGGTAAAAGGGGAGGGGTAGGGCGAGTAGGGGAAGGGTGATTAGAGGGTGAGAGACGGGTAGAGGGAGGAACAGGTTGAGGGGAGAGGCAGTAGAGGGGTGTGTATAGGATGGGGTGGGTAGAGGCAGAGCGAGTGGAGTGAGGGGTGAGTAGAGGTTGGGTAAAGGACTGGCCAGGTAGAGGGATGGTGGGTCGAGGGTGAATAGAGGCCTAGAGCCTGAGGAGTGAGCAGGAAATGCTGAGTTCTGATGCAGGCCAAAATGGACACAGCCTGTGAATGCTGACTACATCTCCACAGGGACCAAATAGGTTTCCCTCAGGTCAAGCAAAGGGTGAACTTGAGCTACCTACTCCTGACCTGTAACATTATCCTCCTAAAGTTATATCCTAAAGTTTAACATTACATATGTTGAAAGAAGAGAAAACATGCAGATGTTGAAAATTTTCAATAAATATTTAGTTTGGCCCTCGACTTAGTCCAAGTTTTTAATTTTGGCCCTCCGTGAATTTAAGTTTGACACCCCTGCTTTAAAGTGATATTTTGATGTGTGCGTGTGTGCGTGTGTGCGTGTGTGCGTGTGTGCGTGTGTGCGTGTGTGCGCGCACTATTCTGCTGTCTAATTTAATTTTAACACAGGCTGACTTCCACAGTAGGTGCCACAAAATTCATACTACCAGCTTCAGAGACTGTTGACACGCACTCCACCATTAGACTCCTAAACGACAGACTCAATTAGAAACTCACTTAAGGACTTTTACTGTATATGCTATTTATTATTGAATATTTATTTTCTGTATTGTACAGTCAGTTTGTTTACATATTTTTTCTTCATTTACATTTCTCCCTTTTGTGTGTTATACATATCTATCTATCTATTTATATATTTATTTATTTATTTTTAACTGCAGTTTTTTGCACTACCAGTAAGTAAAAATTCAGTCTGGCTTGCAGGAAACATGATCTCAGGATTGTATGTGATGTTTATAACTCAACTGCTGGACAAACTGACATTGAGCGCCTCATAGCAATTGGGATAACTAACAGCCATCTCACTACTAACCTCTGCACTTCTTCATGAATGCAGGTTAAATGAACCCTCTGACGCATTGTCACGATCGGCTGCCGGTGCTCAGCTGGAGGGGCTAAAAGAGATCCAGGGCAGACTGTGCCACCCAGGAGTCACGAGATTCTTCCACTACCTAAGGGCTAACAACCTTCCTTACTCTCTGGAAGAAGTCAGGAAACTGACTAAAAGCTGTCCGGTTTGCACAGAATGCAAACCGCAATACTTCAATCACAATTTTCTCCCTGGTTTCTTGAGAAGGGTGGGAAATAAAGAAACTGTCACAAAAATAGGTGACAGATTCTCTCTGTGCACTGATTTCCTTTCCTTTGGTGAATGCAAAATTCATCTTCTTTCAGCATTCTTAGAAATATATCCCTGAAATATTAGTACCTTATGTATTTAAAATTGGATACCTTGATCAAGGCCGAAATGTCAGTTATATATTTTTACGTTTACTATATAAAGGACACTGTTTGACCTGCTAATTTTCTCCAGCATTGTGTTTGTACTTCTTTAAAATGTATATTGCTTTTGCAGTTGCAAAACAATCAGATCAAAATTGATCCCTGATATATCTGGGGTTCATTTAATTCAACTTGCTGTGAGAATTACAAGTTATGGACAGGTTACCTGGTGCAGTGATACTTTTGGCTGTTTTTTGGCACTCACTTCCTGACTGAGCCCAATGCCACAAATTCACCCCTGGACTGTTTCAGATAAAAAACATACTGGAATTTTTTAAAAATGAGCTTCCTAATCTTGGAAAAAAAAATTGGCTTATTCTTTTAGACTTGTCAATCTCGCCACCAATGCAACAAGCAATAATAAACTGATATATTGAACAAATTTTTCAAAGGTTTTGAAATACAAACAGCACATTGTACTTAGAATCCCATTTGACTGGTGTCTTCCCATTGTGAGCATTTGTACTGGTAAATGGACTCCTGTGCATTTATAAGAATTGCAGTGTGTGGCTACCTAAGAGTGACTCAGAATTTTATGGCAATATGAATGAATTACCTAGACCTTGCAGTGCAATGATGAATATATATGTAATCATTACTCATTCAAACATGCAATCTGCTCATTTTTTTGTGCCATTAAAATTCAACTCCTCCTCAAATAAAATCTTCTGATTAATTCAAAAATGTTTTCATGTTCAAGTCAAGTCCTACATCTGCTCAAATGAGGATGCCTGTAACTGTAGCTGTTGCTGAGCTAACAGCATGACAATAACCATATGCTGATTACAATGAAGTCAAAGACAGCTGCCCATTTCAAGGTACTACATTTCGATTTACCCAGCTTGTGATTTTGCTAGGCTCTGGTGGAAGATGTTACTAGGATGTGCTAACACTCAGACACCATGTATAAGTAGTTGAACAGGGGGATTCTGCGATGCTGAGGAGCCCCAAGCATGCTTAGAAATTGACATTGACAACTTCAAGTTAAGTCATGCAATCCTGTACCCAATGCTATCAAGATGAAATGTTTTGTTCAAGTAAATAACGTTGACAAAGCTCACCACCTCTGAAAATGCAGGGGTTCTTATACTTCTCTTTCTTTCCCAAATCATCTTTCTACCCTTGATAATTGAAGTGCCAGTTGATGAAATTGACAAAGACGATGTGGTCAAACAATAATCATGGCTTTTATTAGCAGAAACTCATGATACAATAATGAAAGACAATAGATGCATATACAGTTATATCCAAGGGAAGTGTCCTTAACAGTAGAGATAATGCACAGCCAAAGTTAGTACAGCAAGGCTCGCCAGAGGGGGGGGGGAGACAGGCAGCTTGGCAGACATTCACCTCAGTCTCCACCTGGCAGAAGAAGGGTTAAAATCAAAAGGACAGCTGCTAGAAAAGACTGAAGCAAGCGATACATGGATACCATGTTTGGCCTTGAGTTGAGAATATTCTAACAGCCAAAATACACCAGTATCCAGCAAGCAATCGAAACATAATGAGATGCTTTATGAATATGTCAGCCTATCAGGTTGGTTATGAATTCTGGTGCTTCATCTCAAAACAGGTGGCTCCTTTGCAACCTTGGGAACTGGTACAGGTCCTGGGTCTGTAGTGTGGGAAGGACTGACTTCTGGACCCTCTCCAGAATCGCCAGCGTGAGACAGTGGAGCCTCAGCATGGCCATCTGAAAGCTTACTAGCGGTCACAGGCTGGGGGTGTGAGTCCAATCTCTCAGCCTCACTCTGAGTAGGGGGTGAGCCAGGCGAGGCCAGATCTCTTAGGGTACAGTGTCAGTATTCTCGTCTGGGAATTTAGCATGAGAGTAGTTGGGGTTAGTATGCAGTAGCTGAACTGGTTGGATTAGGGGGTCTGTTTTATGCACCCAAGCGTGGATCTTCAGCAGCACGGTTCCAGGCTCAGATAAACAGGCTGGCCAGTCCATCACAGTTCCTGATTTTCTAGGAAAGGCAAACATACGTTCATGAGGTATTTGATTTGTTGCAGTACACAATAAAGACCAAATAGAATGTAGTTCCTCAGGCAGCACCTCCTGCCACTGGGTAACAGGGTAACCATGTGTTTTTAAAGCAAGATTTACAGTCTTCCAGACTGTAGCATTAGCCCTTTCAACCTGCCTATTGCCCAGCAGGTTGTAGCTCGTGGTATGGCAGGTGGCAATTCCCTTTCATAGCAGGGCTCGCTGCAGTTCAGCACTCATGAATGCTGAGCCTCTATCAGTATGAATGTAATTGGGAAAACCAAAAATGCTGAAAATTCTGTCAAGTGACTTAATGACAGATGCTGACGAGATGTCAGGGCAGGGTATCACAAAGAGAAACCTTGAAAATTTTCATTTACAGTAAGGAAATATACATTTTTGTTGTTGGAAGGTAACGGTCCTTTAAAATCTAAGCTAATCCTCTCAAAGGGTCGGGTTGCCTTGATTAGAGTGGCCTCCAGAGCTTTGAAGTATTCCTGTTTGCATTCAGCACAAACAGGACAGCTTTTAGTCAGTTTCTGACTTCTTCCAGAGAGTAAGGAAGGTTGTTAGCTCTTATATAGTGGAAGAATCTTTGACTCCTGGGTGGCACAGTCTGCTATGGATCTCTTTTAGCCCCTCCAGCTGAGCACCAGCAGCAGATCGTGACAGTACGTCAGAGGGTTCATTTAACTTGCCTGGTCTGTACTGGATCTCATAATTATAAATTGAGAATTCTATTCGCCAGCGTGCCATCTTTTCGTTCATGATTTTGCTTTTGTATTTAGTACTGAATATGTAGGCTACAGATTTCTGATCAGTGACAAGAGAAAAATTTCTGCCGGCAAGAAACTATCTCCAGTAGCAAACAGCTTCAATAATAGCCTGGGCTTCTTTTTCAATGATAGGATATTTAAGTTCAGGTCCGCGAATGTGCGGGAGAAGAAAGCCACAGGTCTGCCCTTTTGATTAAGGGTTCCTGCCAAGGCGCAATCTGAGGCATCAGTTTCACTTGGAATGGGACATCCTTGTCAATGGACGAGAGTGTAGCTTTGGCAATATCAGCTTTAATTCTCTCAACAGATGCCTCATTAATGAAGGGCATGCAGTCAGGGAAGTGAACTTGTCTTTCAATATATCAACCCTACCCTTCTCTCTCTACTTGGCCCATTGCTAGGCAAATTCTTGAGAGAATGGAGTGATAAACAGGTATGAAAGAGTGAAAACTATATCCTACCCCCAAAATAAATCAAGTTGAATCATAAAAGGAGTGTCATAGCAGAACTCCAAGACCACCAGAAGGTCTGTCCACTGAAGCAGTACATTTTTGCACGTCTGTAGCTGTGAATATTGTTCATTTTCTATTTATTATGTTTTACCCTCTTAAGGCATATTGCATTAGTTTAATGTAAACTTGTAGCTTGTCAGTTTCATGCACTTATGTAGCAAAGAGGAATTTCACTGCATCTATGCATTGTATTTATGTATATGACAATAAACTCTAATCATCAAGATCATCTCATTAGTACCCCTGGTATCTTGGTAGTTTAAACTTTTTCAGATTAAGCTTTATTCAGTTTTATCCAGATGCTAATCCTTCTCCCTGTCACAGCTCCAGGCTCCAGGCCGCCCGGTTCATGCCTTCACCCACCTGTCATCAATGCCTGCAAGCTCGTCTCCCTTGAGACTGCAGCCTCTGCAACCCCTCAACATGGGTTCCCATCCCCTGCCCTCTGGAGCTCCCTCCACTTCCATCGGTGCCCCATCCCCCCGCCGGTCAGTTCCTCTGCATCAGTTGCTAACTCCAGCCCTTGCCCCAGCCTTGACCCAGCAGAGCTCCCAACTCCATGGCCGCCGACCTGAACCCTGGCCCTGGCCGCCGACTCACCAATGTCGTGGCCACCGCCCTGGACACTGGCCACAGCTGCTAACCCAACGAAGCTTCCGATGCCACAGCCACTTACTCCAACCCAGAGCCCAACCACCTACTCACCAGAGCTCTTGGTGCTTTGATCGCCAGCTCCAGCATTGACCCTGACCGCCGACCCACAGAATGTCCCAACGCTGATGACTCGGGCACCCACCTGATCGGCCATAGGCTGGAGCACTCCCCCACTGACTTCAACCATGTGGCTCTCAACATGGACTCTCCCTGTAGTCCTGATCCCACTGACTCATCTCCTCCACTATTCCTGACCCTTCTCCATCTCCCTACTCCATCCTCTCTTCTTCCCTAACTCTCAGGCCTATCTCCATCCCTCTTTCTAGTTATCCCTACCCTCCACCCCTCTTTCTAGTTATCCCTACCCTCCTCCTCCTCCTCCTCAGACCTCCCCCACTGTCCACAACACCCATTCCCACTCTGACCCCAGCTTGGTATTTACTATCCCCTCTGACCTTCCCCTCTCTGAGACTAAGACCATTCTGACTGGAGATCTTCTGACCTGAAGTCATATTACTTAATAGCTTTGACCAAGCCACATTCCAAATGGTCATCCTCCTCACTTGAAGTCACATGATTTGATACCTGGGAGGCCTCTCGACCACTGGAGTATAAAAACCAGAACATAGTATTTTCTTTCTCTTGATACTCTGAGCCAGACCCTGACTTCGATCCACAAGTCCATTTGAGAGGTATGTGTTCTAAGGAGTGAGGCTTAGTCTGGGGGTGTACCTGGGATCATCATGGTTCATTTGGTTTAACTTGTACATTCAAATCTATAGCTAGATAGCTTATTTAATCTTCTATACTGTACCTGTACATTGGGGAAAGTGTGGCAGATACTTTTAACCCTTAGAAGTTTGAGATGCATTCTCTAGGTAATCATAACTCAGGTAACCTGTATATTAGCAAGATCAGTTTGCATGTGGGTGTGCTGTCTCCTGTTATGCATTTGTTTCATGTCTATAAATAAATTCTGCATTTTTACAATTATCATGTGTTCTAAGTTGTAACTTTTTGAACCCTTGGAACCTGTTAATTCAACTTTGACTACCACAAAAAGTGTATCCATCTTATCTGCTCTAGTTGATTCAAACCATCCCAGACACAATATAAAGTTCAGTGGCAGAGTAAAGAAATCAGACACCTGAACTGCAGGCTGTAGGCACAAGGGTTGAGAACTTCCTCCCATGTCGGAAGGACATAGCCAGTGGTTCTCTTGCAGAACAGAGGTCAAATGTAAGAAGATCCAATCCAATCCATGATTCACCAACATTTTGTATATATATTTGCAAAGAGCTGGAAATATTGCCGGCAGTTGAACATGTGGAAAGCCAACTTAATACAAAAGATGGACTCCTCCACAGATCACCAGAATTTTTTCTGCAGTATAATTTGAGGAAATCCCTAACACAATATCAAACTTAGCCTACTCATTCCATGTCTCAATTCGTTCCTTGTCCAGAGACTTGCCCAGGTCCTCGTACCTTCTTCCTCTGTACTATATTCAGGGTTCGGAGATTATTGCCCTCTTCCAAGTCTGACCTCTTTCAATTATTTCTTAACTGAGAATTATACCTTGGGTACCAAATGACGAAGCTTGGAATCCCCTCTTGAAAATATCATAATTTCTTCAAAAGTGTTCTTTAAAACCTGTCTCTTTGGCCAAGAAATTATATTTCATGATGCTGGTTCAGAGTCAAATTTTGCTGCTTTACAATGTACATAGCAAAATATAGAAATAATAAGTGCTAGTGTTGCTGTGGTAGCAATGATAGACAAATTTTGATTTTAATTCCTCTTATTTGGGCAATTGAAGTCAGTATCTTGCAGTAACTAATACAATGAAACCTTAACGTGACAGTGATTGACAGTTTTCAAGAGTTAGTAAAAACACATAGTAAATGCCAGAGGAATTCAGTCAGT
Source organism: Narcine bancroftii (assembly GCF_036971445.1). Lineage (NCBI taxonomy): Eukaryota > Metazoa > Chordata > Chondrichthyes > Torpediniformes > Narcinidae > Narcine > Narcine bancroftii. The sequence continues at coordinate 34,573,741 of NC_091469.1, read as the reverse complement.
CTTGCAGCATCCATATAATGTGAAGATATATGACCAATGTTTCAGGCTTGGCCTCTTCTTCAGTGTTTAAGTAAAAAATCAGGAAGGCATCTCAATAAAGTCTGAGAGAGAAAGGTGGAAGAATGGAAGTCATAGGTGTTCAGACCAACAAACAAAATGTGTTAATTGGTTGTGATAAGAGGAAAGGTGAGAATTGATTTTGGCTCTATGAAAGGAGACAGGAAAAAAGGCAAGAGAGAGGCCAACAGGAAAGGAGATAGGTGGTGGAGGGGGGAGTCAAATTTAAATGTAGACATAGAGCACTGTAACAAGCCATTTCGGCCCACGAATCCATTCCACCCAATTACACCATTTAACCTACACCCCAGCACGTTCTGAAAGGTGGGAGGAAGCCTCGGCCCCCGGGGAAAACCAACACAGATTCAGGGAAAACGACAGCTCTGGATTCAAACCCAGGTCCCGATCATTGCCAGTGTTAAGGTGTTGTGATAACCATTATGCCCCTGGAAGCAGATGCGATAGAGACAGGGTAATTGAGAGAAAGGAATGGAATCCTTACAGGGGGCAGGGTGTGAAGAGATGTAGTCAAGGTAGTTGTGTAAGTTGGTGGATTTATGGAAGACATCTGTCGAAAGTGTGTCTCCCGAGATGGAGACAGAGAGATTGAGGAAAGGGAGAGTGTTGCTAGAGATGGAGCAAGTGATTTTGAGATCAGGAAGAAATTTGATAGCAAAGTGGATAAAATCAATGAGCTCATCTTGGGTTTCTCCACATGGCCAATAAAATGTACCCATAGCTACCCCTTTGACTTGGAGAAAGTGGGATGAGACAAAGGAGAACTTAATGAGAGTGAGGATAAGTTCTGGCAGCTAGAGGAGGAACTGGTTGGGTCTACATCGAGAAAGAAATGAAGGGCTTTGAGATGTTTGGCATGGTGGATGGAGGTATATTGGATATCCATGGTAAAGATGAGGCACTTGAATTCAGGGAACTGAAAGTTTTTGAAATGATGGAGGGCATGGGGAATATCCCGGATATAAGTGCGGAGAGAATGGACCAGTTAGGACAAAATGGAGTCGAGGTAAGAAGATAGCAGTTCAGTGGGGCAGAAGAATGCAGAAATTATTGGTCTGCCGGGACAATTGGGTTTGTGGATCTTGGGTAGGAAGTAGAAACAGGTGGTGTGTGGTTGCAAAACAATGAGGCTGGAGGACATGTTACAGAGATGACCAGATGTGATGAGTTCAGAGATGATGCACAATATGGTGATTTGATGAGTTTTGGTGGGTGCTATTGGAGGAGTAAATTAGTGGAGTTGTCTAAGACTTGTCATCTGGCTTCAGCCAGATAGAGGTCAGTGCACCAGACTGCAAGATCACCACCTTTGTCGGTGAGTTTGATGGAGAGGTTAAGATTAGTGCAGAGAGATTGGGGGGGCTAGGAATTCTGAGAGGGTGAGATTGAAATGAGTGAGGGGAGTAGTGAAGTCAATATGGTTGATGTCTTGGTGGCAGTTGGTGAAGTGTGCGTCAAAAGAAGGAAAGATTTGTTGATCCAAACCAAGGCTTTTATTAACTAAAAGATTGGAGCATATCACAAGTATGTCAACAAGTATGTCTGGCTAGGAGCAATCCTTTAAGACCTGCCATTATATGTGGCTACACTCTCAGCCAATCACAGTCATCCTACACTACCATCTGTACATATGTACATATACACATTGGGATAGAATCTGTACTATCACAGTGGGAAATTTAAAGTTTCAGAGCAGGTAGGAGACCAGAATGAGGTGTCCTGGAGAAGGAAGAAGGTTTAAAGTGGGATAAGGGGTCTGTAGATGGGGGAGGAGAAGTCTGTTTGTGGAAGTAGGCACTGAGGGAGAGCCAATAAAAGAAGAGTTCAGCATCCTGTCGTACACAAAACACATTGAGGTGTGGGAGAAGGGGGATGAAGATGAGGCTTCTACTGAGGACAGAGCCATTTCCACCACTTCCTTTGTGATCCCACCACCAGACACATATTACCCTCTCCTCCCCCCTTCCTTCCACAGGGACCACTCCTTCCATGATACACTCACCCACTCCTCACACCTACACATGTGACCGCAGGAGATGCTTGACCTGCACCCAAACCTCATCCCTCAGCACCATTTGGGTCCCCAAACAGTACTTCCAAGTGAAGCTTCACTTATGAATCTGCAGGAGTATCTACTACATCCGGTATCTTGTAGTGGTGTGTTCTACATCAGGCAGACTGGACAGATGGGGAGATTGCTTCATAGAGTACCTCAGCTCTGTCTGCCACAATAGTGTAGATCTTCAAGTGGCCATCCATTTCAGTTATCCATCCCATTCTCTTGTCGACATGTTTGTTCATATCACACTGAGACCACTGTTACAAAATCAAACCAGCAACCACAAAGAAGGCATATCACACAGGGGTAAAGATGAACAATTACTTTATTAACAAAAAAATCACCTTCAAACTTTAATTCAAAATCCCCCCTTTCATAACAATGCCCAATGGTTACTATGCAAATTTCTATAACAGTGTAAAACTAATAAATTCCCCAGCCTAAATATAACATATGTAATTAAAGTCTAAATTATATTTCCAACCTGCCCACAGAAAAACTTAGACACAAAACAAACACAAAACACACAAAACTCACAAAACTTTGATCTCAATTGAAGCAAAGATCATAAACAAACTTCAGTTTGTTTGGTAAACTGAAGCCCAAAAGGTCTTAGAGAGAGAGAGAGAGAGAGAGAGAGAGAGAGAGAGAGAGAGAGAGAGAGAGAGAGAGAGAGCACAAAATTCAAAGTTGTTTTATATTGCTTGCAGAGAGAGGAACAACTGGCTTGATCCAGATCCTTCTGGCTGCCTTCTGAATGTTGATCCATTTTGAAATCCCAACATTCCAAACTGTCCCCCAGACCATGACCCAGTGGTGGTTAATCATCCAAGTCCAGAATTTTTTAGATTATTTTCTGTACATGTTCAGACTGTCTCTCACTCTCTCAGCAGTTCACCTTCACCTTGGCTCCCTAAGGAAAACTGTCACTTTTTAACATAAAACCACACAACACATAGGCCAATACACAACACAGAACTCTGTAATACCACCTGCAAATTGAAGGAACAACACCTCATCGTCTCTCTGGACACTGTCTAACCAGATGACATTATCATCGACTTCTCCAGTTTTGTTAAATCCTCCCCATCATTTTTCCCGTGTCACATTTCCTCTAGTTCTGTCTGTCTGTCTGTCTCTTCCCTTTTCCTTCCACGTCAGGCCCAATTCATTGGTAATATATCTTTATCTGATTTCAGATTTATTGTCAGAGTACATGAATGACATCACATACAACCCTGAGATTCCTTTCCTGCAGATTAGGCAGAATTACCATTTATTGGTAGTGCAAAATAAATTGTAAACATACACATTAAAAAATTAATAAAGAAATATAAACAAACTAACTGTGCAATAAAGAGAGAAGAATATCAATGAAGTGCAAAGGAGTTGTTAAACGAGTCTTCTGATTGAGTTTTTTGTTGAGGAGTCTAATGGTGGAGGGGTAGCAACTGTTCCTGAACCTGGTGGTGGGAGTCTTGTGGCATCTTTACTTCTTTCTTCATGGTAGCAGTGTGTTGGGTGTTATGGGTACTGCTGAATGGATGATTGCTGCTGCTCTCTGATATCAGGCTTCCCCATAGATGTTCTCGATGATGGGAGGGATTTGCCTGTGATGTCCTGGGTTGTGTCCACTTGCTTTTTCAGGGATTTACCCTCAGGGGTATTGGTGTCCCCAAACCAGACTGTGATGCAATCAGTTAGCACACTTTCCACTACACATGGCATACCAAAACTCCGCAAACTCCTAAGGAGGTAGAGGCACTGGCATCCTTTCTTCACAATGACATTCATGTGTTGGGTCAAGAAAAGATCTCCCAAGATAGTGACTCAAGGGAATTTAAATTTTCTCATCCTCTCCACCTCTGATCCCCAATGATCACTGGAACATACACCTCTGGTGTTCCCTTCTGGAAGTCAACAATCATCCCCTTGGTTTTGGTGACAATGAATGCAAGGTAGTTGTTGATGCACCATCCTGTGGATGTTGTGAGATGGGCTGAGCTCCTCCGGAATTTACTATGTTTTAACTACAATCACCGTGTCTGCAGACTTCTGTGTCTCACTCCATTCAGTTACAAGAGGTAGGCTCTGTTTGATTTGATATTTCCAGTGGTTTTCTCTGAAACACAGCTGAATGGCGACTGGATGCTAGAAGGGACCTGATATGTGATATGTTCAGGACAGGTGTATAAAATAATTGGGTTGAAGTTCTGTCAGATCAAACAGTGTAGTGCAGCCCAACTCAGTGTACAATCAAAATCAGCTTGATTTGCTCAGCATTACTGCATAAGTGCCTTGTTACTGATCAATATTTGAGATTTCAATCTCAGTTAATGGTACATTTGATATGATTTACTTACAATGACAGTATAGTAGTGTTTGCAAAAAGAAAAATGTATGCCCACTAATTCAGGTTAGGTTGCTCTGATGGATTCAGCTCCATTGGCATTTAACTTGATACCTATGTCACATGGCCCTACCAGCGGGTATCTAGTCAGAAGTCACCTCATCTGCAAATCGAGGTCTGTCTCCATCTGCAGATTTGGGCACACATGATCATTTGCCCCTTTAATCACCTAACCCACACCTGGGTTGGACTCTTCAGCCGATTGCATTATCAAACCATCAATAATGCCCAGTGGACTATACCTGAAGGGTCAGCGGTGGCATATCCTTTTGAGATGGGGTGATGACTACAGTGTAAACCTGATACACCATCCTCCTAGAATCCTAGAACAAGCATTGGTATGCTGTAGTTGATTTGGCTATTGCTTTTTTCTCCATCCTCCTCGGTCCTGATTCTCAGAACCAATTCATGTCATGAGGGAGGGTAGTCAATTTACATTGTGCCACCTGCCCCAAGGCTATATCTATAGCCCCACATTGTGTCATGGCTGAATTGCCCTAGACTTGAAAAAATTATTAACCTCTCTCCGTTCAAAAGGAATGAAGAAAGAAGACTTACTGAAGTCATTGTTTCTTTGATGAACTAAATTCCTCTGGTAGTTCTCACAAGGTGGACTAATTCAGAATATTGGATACTTTAGTTTATGGGTTTTAGTTTGATAATAAAGTTTTATGTAAGAGTTAAAGAATTAAAAGAAATTGGAAAGGAGAGGAGGTTCTGTCTTTGACTGAATCATATGGGTAATTGTGACTCCAATCACGGCTCATAAAATAGAGGGAAGTGGTGTTGGACTTTATTATCACCACACCAATTGGGGAGGGTTAATTTTGTTTATACATATAGTTACAAGCTTCATTATAAGTATACTTTAATTGTATTTTTTTTTCTTCTTTTTATCTGGATTGCTGGAGGCGGTACATGTAAGCATGCTGGATTTGGATTAATAGAGTTGTGGGAGGAAGGTTCATAGGCAGAGGTAAAGGACACAGTGGTAAAATTCATAAATCACTATGTTAATGGATTAAATGTGCCTTTAAAAAGAAAAAAAACGAATATTAACATATATCAAGGAGATGGGAATAAACATAGCTTTCTTACAAGAAATTCATTTGACTGAAAAAGATCATGAAGTTAAAGAGAGATTGGGTTGGACATGTAGTAGCTTCTTCCTTTAATTCTAAGGCAAGGGGTGTGGCAATTTTAGTGAAAAATAATATTCCAATTAAAATACAAAGTGTAGTTACAGATCTTGCTGGGAGATATGTGATAGTATATTGTCAAATATTTTCACAATTATGGACTTACTGAACTTGTATGCACCATACATCATAGTTGATGAAAGATTTATTCAATAAACTTATTTGAACAGGAGATGCACATGAGAATAGTTTAATAAGATTAGACTTTAATTTTTGACTAGACACAATCTTAGACAGAACTACAAGAGGGGTAGCGAGAACCAAAGAACAAAAACTACATTGGTATTAATGAGACTTGAATGAATAAATTTGTGGAGAAGAATCCATCCTAGAGAAAGAGACTATTCTTTTTATTCAAATAGATATGATTCTTATTCCAGAATTGATCTACTTTTAACATCTGTGCAAATACAAGACATGATATCAGATGTTGAATATAAAACAAAAAAAATTACCTGATTATTCACCCTTATTAATGACTATTGCAATGCCTGATAAAGAGAAATCAGTTTATAGATGGAGATTTAATTCAATATTATTAAAAAGAAAAATGTTGTGATTTTATTATAAGACAAATTCAGTTATTTATTGATAAAAACTTGAATTCCGTGAATGATAAATTTGTAATCTGGGATGCTCTAAAAGCCTATTTGAGGGGACAAATTATAAATTTCAACTCTAAAATTAAGAAGGATTATATGGAAGAGGTAGATCAGTTGGAGCAAGAAATATTGGATTCGGAAAAAGATCTTTAGAAGCGAAGCTTTGAAGATAAACCTAGGCAGCTAATTAACAAAAAAAATTCAATATAATACATTATAAACCAATAGAACAGAAGAAGTGATTACAAGAACTAAACAGAAATATTATGAATTAGGTGAACGAGTGCACAAAGTACTTGCATGACAATTGAAATCGAAACAGGCTTTAAGATCAATTAATGCAATTTAAAATGACTTAAATGTGGTGAAATGAAACTTTTAAGAATTTTTATTCCAAATTATATAGTTCAGAGTTCTTAAAAGACAATAATAAAATAGATAAATATTTAACTAGGATAAATTTACCAAGATTGAATATGGAAGAACCTACAGAATTGAGTGCACAAAGTAACAAATTCCTGGGGAAGATGGTTTCCCATTTGAATTTTATAAAGAATTTAAAGATGTATTGATTCCTATTTTTATGGAAATGTTAGATCAAGCATCAACAACTCATACTCTCCTAGACTGATTTTCAACTGCAATAATTATTGTGATATAAAAAAAAGAGAGACCATTAAAAACCCTCATTGTATAGACCTAACTCATTAGTAAATGCAGACCACAAAATTCTTGCCAAATTACTGGCAAATAGAGTTACTAAATTATTGCTTAAATTAATAAACATGGATCAGGCAGGATTTGTGAAAAAGTGACAATTGGCAGACAATGTGGCTAGGCCAATTAGTATTATATATTTAGCACAAAGAGTCCACTCATGGCTCGAGATGCAGAAAAAAAGTTTGATAGATTGGAATGGGACTTTTGTTTAAAGTGCTAGATAAATTTGGGTTTGGTCAAACTTTTATGAACTGGATTAAGGCTCTATAAAATAATGCTGAAGCGAAAGTACTAACTAATGGGCAAATGCCCAATCCATCTCAACTAGCAAGATCTAGCAAACAAGACTGTCCCTTATCTCTAGCTCTGTTTATTTTAGCTATAGAGCCACTATGAAAGGTAATTTGGAACAATTTAGAAATCAAGGGGTTCAAGGTCAGTCAGGAAGAGTATACAATTAGTTTATTTGCAGATGATGTTTCAATATATCTGGCAGTACCTGAGACTTCCTTACTGAAGAATTTCAGGTTTTAAAATAAATTGGGATAAAAGTTTAATTATGTCACTTACACAAAGAAATTATAGCCATTGTTGAAGAAATACTCAATTTTAATGGCCAAAAGAGGCGATCAAATATTTAAGGATTCAGAGAGATAATGATTTAAAATTTTACATAAATTGAATTATTTACCATTACTTTAAAACTTTGAGGAAGCTTTTTAAAAATGGATGACTTTTCCAATAATATTAGCAGGAAGGATTAAGATGAATATTTTTACACAAATGCAATATCTTTTTCAAATTTTACCAATACTATTACCATAAAGCTTTTTCACAAATTAAATAAACATGTAAGGAAATGTCTTTGGAAGTGTAAAATGTCAAGAGTTTCTATAGAAAGATTAAAGATTCTATAGAAATATGAAATAGAAATAGAAATATGAATCGGGATGTTTACAGCTTCCTAATTCTTTTTGAAGGATCAGGTAAACCAGCATGGGTTAAAATAGAGTTGGATAAAATACGAGTGAAATTTATATACAAATGGAATTCAAAGTTAATAACTGGTGTGAAAGAAGCACCAATGTTAAAACATTTGATTACTATTTAGAATAAGATCAATAACAACATAGGAACAAAAGGAAATATATCACCTAAGACAGCTTGGATTCAAAATAATCTTATACCTTTCACAAAAGATAATCCATTTTTAAATATTTGGTTTCATAAAGGCATTAAAATATAGAAAATTGTTATGAATAAGTTCAATTGATGTCATTTCAATAATTAATGAATAAATATGGAATAACCGCAAATAATTTTTTTTTTGCTCTCTTCAACTGTGTAGATATTTGCAGAAAAAGTAAGGTCCAACAATGTTTTTACCAGCTTGTAGTGAGCTGGAAACTCTTACCAGGAGAGGTAATACTAAGAAATTTATTTCTGCAATGTACTCTTTATTGAAAACAGGACAGGAATGGGAGGTAGATCTAAATATCACAATTGATGAGAAAAAAAGTCAGATCATTGTTGAGCTTGTATGACAAGAATCATAAATGTAAGGTTTAGATTAGTTCAGTATAATTATCTGCATCAATTATATTTAATGCCATGAAAATTGAATAAAATAAAACCAGATTTATCAGATAAATGTTTTAGATGTGATGAGGAAATTGGAACATTTTATACACTCTACTTGTTCATGTTCTAAAGTAAGGCCTTTTTTGGTGGATTCAGGAGACATTTTAGAACATATTACAGGTACTGTATTTCCACAAATTCTGACTTATTTTTGTTGGGAAATATAGAAGGAACAAGAACCAATTAAAAATTATCAATGTACCAATCAAAATTTAGTAAAATAATACTAGTGTATTTCAGTGTCTTGGAAATCAGATGCTTCTTTAGGTTTGGAGTAATGGAATGCAGAAATTGAAAGTTGTATTCCATTGGAGAAAATTTCGTATAATTTAAGAAATAAATATGCTACCTTTTTGCAAATTTGTAGCCTGTATTTAGAGGTAAATATGTATAAATGTACATTCCAGCCTCATGAGCTAATCTTCTTCCCAAAAACAGCCATATAAACACTGTGGGATCCCAATGTTTGAATCAACTCATTGAGCAATCCAGGAAATTATTTTCTTTTTTTTCATATCTATACTTCAAATAACTATATACCTCATTATATTTTTGCTTTTTTTGTGTCAGAGGGAGGGTGTAGGGAGGGAAGGAGGGTAGGGTAAATGTGGAATAAAAACCATCATGTAACTATTGTAATTTTTAAACTTGATCAACACAGTTTCATTTAAAAGTTTATGAATTATATGTATGGAAAAAAAAACTTTAAATAAAATATTTTAAAAAGCCTCTCTCCGGATATCTCCCTGGCACATTATGTTGATTATGTGCCGTGGCACTGACTCGAGACATATTAATTACCACCCAGCATGCACACGGATGACCCATTAACACACTAAAAGTACAAGGCCATAGCCAGGCAGTTACTTTCCTTGACATTCAATGGCATTCTGACCAGAGAGAAATTCCCGCAGCCACAAAAAATAAACTCATTAACACTGCAATGCCTACAAAATAAAGTTGAAACCCAAAGGTTCATGGACCTTTTGGGTGACTGGCTCTAGCATATTCCCCACCTAACTATGCTGATCTGCATTTTAAGAAAGTAAGCAATATTCTAATGGAGACCCGACCAACAAAAGGTCTTTGAAACTGCAAAACAAGCTGATGAGCAAGGCCTGCCACTGGCCACCCAACAGACCAGGGTGCCCTTTGAATTGCAGGTCTCCGCCATGAAAAACAATTGCTGGGTGGAGCCTCTGGCAGATGATGCATGGTTGCAGAGTCCCAGTGGGCTGAAGACCAAGTCCCTCCCCAAAGCTGGCTCCCGCTACACCCCATTTGAGAGGCAGTTATTCATGTGCTTCTTGCCACCAAGCATCAGACTGCCGCAGAGACAATTATATTCTGGCCGCACCTCCCCATCACATGATGGGTTAAATCTGTTCATGCCACCCCACAGGAGGGCCATGCCCAGTGGTCCTCCATTTCTAAGTGGAAGTGGTGCATTGCAGACCACATAGAGGCTGGTTTCAGGGGGGTGAGCTAGTTACATGAGCAAGTCATGTCCCTTCCCAATCATGACGGCCCCCCCATCTGAAGTACCCATGGTACATCCTTCTCCCGTAGCTTGGGGCCAACATTTTGACACCCTTGACCCCGACTAGCAGAGGCAAGCCTGGTTGACTTGCAGTTCCAGCTGGTGAAAGAGTGCCAAACAGCTTTCAAAGGCAGTGGTGGTCCACCCCACGAAGGGTAAAACTCTCACAAGTTGGCATCTGTGGTACTCATCCTCAAGGAAATGAGTGGGCCAGTCTGCATCAACACGGTCTCTTGGGCTATGGCAAACTTCATGGCAGTGTGAATGGTCCGGTGGCAGGAGATGGGGTGGCTGATCTATGGCTGCCTGCTCTAGGGACAGCAACACTGGCAGTTTGTTTGGGAGGAGACAAGACAAAGAGCAGACACAGTCCATCACATAATCTCCAGAGACATTGCTGAAGCTCCACAAATGTTACTGTGGACTGAGCCACTCAAATCTTCTTCACTGCCACTCACCCCAAAAAGAGTGCCTTGGCATCAAGGGCGCACCACAAAAGTGGGCATCTGGGGCTGATGGTATGCAATAGTGGGCAAGAGCCATGGACATCTTACTGACCACAAAACTGTCGTTGCCATTTGCCAATTTGCCAACGGGTAAATCTGCAGAAGTGGCTAACAGGGCTACCAGACCATATTCACCAGGGCACAAGAGCACATCAGGTATGGCAGATTTACTAAATCCCATGGCAAAATATAAAGCAATATGTACTCACCACGGTAGATACCTACTTGGGCATCAGTGGGGCAACCAGGACAGCACCATTAAAGGATTACTGAACCTCTCTTCCATTTCTGGAGTACCATGAGAGGAACAATCTGACTAGGGCTCACACTGCACAGGGACCAAAATACAGAATTTGGTGGCAGAGCCCGGTATCTTGTGGCTGCACATATTCCCAATCATTACTGGCATTAAGTCTGATTAAAAGAATGAATGGCCTGCTTAAAGAACAAATACGCACACAGATGCCCTCCAATACACTGCAGGGGTGGCTTAATCTGTTACATCAAGCAGTTAACCATCTTATTCACATCCAACTGACCAGGGAGTTCCCCACTCTCACTCCTTTGACTTCTCCAAGTCAGAGGAGGTTGAGGATCAGCCCATCAAGGAATCTGGAAGGGTATGGGTTGAGCAGCCACAAGGAGAGAGAGATTATAGCACCTGAACCTGGGCATACCAGGCAAATGTAACAACACATCATCTAACCAAACAACCACCGACAGGAGTGGAAGTCGATCCTGATCATTGCTGTGTTGTTTGGCACTGTGGAAGCCTACAACACATTCCTCAGGGTGGCTACAAATATGTCAACAGCACCAACAGGTCAGACTACTGGATCTGCATGAGAACGCATGCACATGCTGCTGAGGGACTTCCACTCATGTCGATCCAATTCAATGACAAATAAATGAACTCTTTACATAACTGATCAATTCCACGGGCTTCAGTGTTCTGATCTGGGAGGGGCAGAATGGCAGTAACCTTCCACCTACTTCACTGTTACACAATCTCGCTCTAGTGAACCACGGTGGGGTGGGTGTTTCAGAAAATGGGTATTCCCTCCCTACAAACTGGCAAACACTAGAGTCCCAACTCTCAGAGTGAACAGGTCTAAGGAATGTTGGTGCAGACACTTTAATGAGCACTTGTCCAACCTTTAGATGGGGTACAATGAGTGAGAGAGAGAATGGTACCCAGGTATGCCAGTGTCTACAGCTGCAAAGCTGGAGGCTCTCTGAAGCATTAATGGCACACATTGGATATGCAGACACTGTGTCTACCCCTGACTCCCCATGGGATGGTACAGTTGTTGCTTTCTAGGATACATTGTGCCTTATATTTGTCACCTCAATGACCTCTGGGTGAATCCAATCTACTGCGGACACTGGGACAAAAGGGAAATCACTGAGGTGGAAAGGTTATGGATGTTTGTTTACATAGACTGTCTGCCTGTCCTGCAAAGTCATATGCATGAGCAGTGTGCTGGAAATGCTGCCAAGGAGATGGCTATGGCACTTCAGCATATGGAGGATCCTAACTTGAGTGGCAGCAGAGCTGACAGCTGTCTGTATTGACACCTTACAGAACTGGATGCCCCTGGACTACCTACTCACTGCTAATTGTGGTACCTGTGCAGTGATTGGTAAGGAGCGAGCATTTACATTCCTGATGAATCGAGAAATATCACTCACTTGGCAGACCAAATACAAGGTTTTTTTTTTAAAAGCAAGTGACCAGTACCTGAATCACCATACCTCATTGGGAAGTTAGTTGTACTCTGGAGCTCTGAGGAGTTGGTGGGGTACTGCCATTCACTGGGCCACAATTGTCAATCTTGTGGTTGTTGGGTTTAGTCTTGTTTGTTGTGTTTGTCAATTCATTAGAAAGCACCTGGCCTACATTAATATGTGTGAGTTAAGGTCAGGCTCTAGCCACAGATTAGGATATACCTGAACATTGGCCCCTTTAACTCACCTAACCCACACCTGGATTCTCCATCTGATTGAACTATCAAGCCCATCACGTGTGGACCGTCTGCCTCTTTTCCTTCTTCCCCTGGGACGCACCACAGGTTGCAAACCATGGGTGACACTGGTAGGCTGTGCACTGGCAAAGGGTTGGGAGTCATAATTTTTTCATCATTATTCCTACTTTAGTTTATATATGAGCTGTGCCTGCACTGTATGAAGGTATGGTTGGTATTGTATTGTCCTCCTTGACTGTAAAGCTATACCTCCACAGATATCAGGTATTTGTTGGATATAACCCCATTGTTTTGTGCAATCCTGCGTCTCTATGTGTGTGTGTGTGTGTGTGTGTGTGTGTGTGTGTGTGTGTGTGTGTGTGTGTGTGTGTGTGTGTGTGCGTGTGTGTGTGTGTGTGTGTGTGTGTGTGTGCGTGTGTGTGTGTGTGTGTGTGTGTGTTATCCCTATTGTGACTTCCCTATGCATATGAATAAAGATCACTTTTATAATCAGCCTGTGTTCAGACTCATTGCTCTTGTTTTCCCACAAATAACAACATCTTAAACAGAACTCTAACTGAAAGGCCTGTCTCTTTAACAGTACTACACTGGGTATGTTTGCTCAAAGTTGTAGGACACGATTGAGCCCAATTTTACTTCTATTTGTTTGGTGTTTTTGATCCATTGTGGAATGTTGGATATCTGGCAACACATTCTTTTTAAGCATGGTCTACTTGTAAAATGAAATGAAAGATTCACTTATTCAATATTTTGGCATTTCAAAATGCTTTACCATCAAAGAAATCTTTTTTTGTAGTGTCGTCACATTTGTAATGCAGCCAATTTGGCAGCAAATATGCACACCACAAGCTCCCATCCAAAGCAAGAGATAATGCTTTGTCTATTATTGTGTTCAACCATACACTGGCATTTTAGATGAACCTGGTGCAGGCTTGGAAATCAATCACAGTCTGGCTCAAGGATGACTGATGGGAAAATAAGTTTCAGAGAATAACACTTCACCTATGATACAAAAGATGTTAAATTAATTACTATCAAGAATCACAAATGTCACAAGAATTTTGGACCATAGTATCAGTATCAATATTGCTCGCTACCACGGATCCATACAGTTAGCCCCATTCACATGAACTTTTCCCATAGCACTCCTATTGAGTATTTATCTAATTTTCTTCTTAAAGTCATTATTGAAACAACTTCCCACCCTTCAAGTACGAAATACTCAATCACAAAAGACAAATTGTGTTCACCTTGCCTCTTGATCTTTTCCCAATTACAATAAATCTTAAGTCAAATTTAATTTCAACTTTAAATTGAGATGTAAAGGATCCTATGGGAGGGCTTGTCCAGATTGAAAAATAAATCGGATAGATTTATGTGCATATCATTATTATAAAAGTTTAGCAGTTGAAAAGCTTTTTTATCTCAGCAGACCACCTCTCCATTCTACATCTTAGTGTTTCTCTGTGACCCTGAACACCAGTTCTTGACAAAAATCTATGTAATTCCATCTGATGTCCATTCAGCCTTCTTATTTCTTTCACTGTGTTTATCTATTCTACACTGTTTCTACCTTTATATTTTAAATTCCTACTATATTTTCCAATTCTAATCACCTGCAAAGCTTGCTTAAATTTCAAACAGTAAGAAAATTATGTAGTTTTATAAGCTATCCATACTTTTACATTTTTCTTTCATGATCACCTTCTGGCCTCTCTGTTCATGAGCGAAACACCCCAACATTGTTAATCTTTCCTCAGATATCAATTTCTATTTTAAAATTGGAACAAAAATCACACCTAGGTCCCTTGATGTCATTTCAAAATGATCTCATAGAATCTACAAGTGATGGCACACATCCCCTCATTTTGTTTAGCTTTTAACAGACAATAATAGAAATATTTCTGACTTCTCATCACTCGGATCTATATCCCACTCCAGTGCGTCCTCACATAACAAATAACGTGTCAACTTTCTTTCTGTCGTTTCTCGTAATTGTACATTTCTCTCTATAAATGGCCCCTGAAATATCTCGATGCACAAAATGGATTCAAAATTATTTGAATTTGTGAATTAACAATCACCATTTGCACTGTTGCCACTTTATAATGAAACATGAATGTTACAATAGAAAATTTTAAATCACAAATATTAAAATCAAAAAGACGTAGGTCTTTACCTTTATATATGACTAAATTCAATAACTCCGATAGCACAACTACAGATGATAGAGCTACAAATAGCCATTTTCCAATCAATTATCTTAGTTATTTTTGAAATCTGGGGTTTACTAGGAAGGCGAGTGTTTATTTCACAAGCCTGATTATATTTGAAGATGGCGGTGAGCAGTGTACCTGAATTTCTGAGGTCTATCAGAACTGCCACATTTTATTTTGAAAAGGGGCTCTGAGATTTAAACACATTCATACCTGCTTAGAGCTGCTATAATGGCTTATCATTTGAGACAAAGTCAAATGTTTTCATGATGTCCAGGTATATATAATACACATTCCTTTCTTTTTCCAGCCAATCAATTCAATCCACGAAGGAAGATCAAAATCTATGCTGTCTAAAATCAGCTTGTATTCTTCAAGATCAGTATTTAAAATACACATTGGATGCATTTATTTAGTAGAGTTCTGGGATACCTTTGTTCATTGGTCAAAACACAAACTATACGTTAAAAAGTTAATCTCAATGAATATAACATGATTCAGGATACAGCAATAGCAATCACCATATTATAGGAAGGATGTGTTAACATCAGAGGGGTTCAGAGGCAGGGGATATTGTTAGGAATTGAAAGGTTCAGTTATTCAAGATTCATGATTCTTTTATTGTCATGCAATAAAATAGATAATGTAATATTTAAAAAAATGTCTTTAGTCTACTATAAGGCAGACAAAGATTTGCCATCAGCACAAATTGCACAGTCTCTTACAGTCAGAGAAAGGTAAGAACTAGAGAGTCCTCCCAGTGTCATATTCAGTGACCATGAATTTACCTCCTGCTCTCCTGCAACCTCCACAACCACATACAGCCTTCAGTCCAAATCATAAGTAATCTGAACTCCAGATCAAAACTTCTGACATGATGAGGAAGATCTCAGCGCCCTCAGCACCCTCTCGCATTTCACTTCTGATACTTGGTACAACTTTAGCCAGTCTCGAGTCAGTCGTCAGTAGCCCATGGTCTACATGGATTCCTAGCCTCCAGTCACCAACTACCCTACGTGTTCCCTGGACTCAGAACCACTTGCCTGATCCACCACCCTGGTCACCGTCCTGTGCATTGTCTCCTTTGCTTCTCCTTCTCAAACGGGGGATGGTCTCCCTGCTTATCTAATGCTCTGTGCCAGTCCTCTGTTTCTGCGTGGTCTGCAACCCCTCGTGGCTACTGCTGATCATAGGCACCGCCACCTTGAGCCCAGACCCCACAGTTATGGGTTTTTTAAATTCACTCACGTCGGGTCATCTAAGAGGCCATTTCAAGCCTGTACGGAGCTGAAAGCAGTAAAAGCAGGCAGTTGGCACTCTGCAGGTCTACACCAGCAACATGACTGCCATTAAAGCAGGTCCAGCAGTACCACCATGTTTTTTACAATGAAAGATTGGCTGGGCCATCTATGTGTCAATTGCAACAAAGGAGAATTAAGGTGTTTGGAGTGCTCCAATAGAGAGAATAATGGAAAAAATTCCCTCAGCAGGCAGTCAATAACCAGTGAGCATATATTGTGGGTAGAAGGATTAAGAAGAGTTGAAATTCAATATTTCCACCTCAAATTCAGCGAGGGATTTGAATTCGCTGTTTTGAAGAAAGTGATCCAAAATCATAAATTTTTAAAAGGCGTCTAGATATGCATGTGAAAAGTTGCTACATAATGCTGGATCAAGTACTGGAAGTGGAACGGCCTGGAGAACTCTCTTTTGTCTGCCAGTCCCATAATATTTCAAAATAATTGCCCATTTAAAATCAGAAGGTGTAATTTTTTCAAAACGTCACGTTTCTACTTTTGAATCCTCGGAGATTTGGTCTAATTTCCAAAAGATACCCACGATACGAGGGAAACCTGACAGCTGTGGCAGGGCCTAAATCCCGTAACATGTTATGAAACCAAATCCGGTAAAGCAGCAGAGGGCAAAGCTCATCTCCCAGAGGAACTCAATGCCTTCTACACCAGATATGTCGACACCACCCAGGCCATACTCTGTTCTCGCTGCTACCATCAGGAAAGAGGACCAGGTGCCACAAGACTCACACCTCCAGGTTCAGGAACTGCTGCTAACCCTCCTCCACCAGACTCCTCAACGACAACCTCAATCAGAGACTCACTTAAGGCCTCTTACTTGTGCACTTTATTGATTTTCTATTGTATTGCACAGTCAGTTTGTTTACATTCGTTATCTGTTTAGGGTTATTTTATTTGTTTACACTGTGTTCAGTTTATTTCTTGCAGTACCAGTTAGTGGTAAATCTGCCGTACCTGCAGGAAAAATTAATCTCAGGGTTGTATATGACGTCATGCAAGTACTCTGACAATAAATCTGAAATCTGAATCAAAAGATTTCAGACTTATATGAGATCTTTCCTGGGGTTAAAGTGGTCAGAACAGGAGCATTGTCTGCTTCATCTGCATCTACAAAATGTTAATTCTTGCAACACACAAAATGCTTTAACCTACTCTTATATTTTTAAGATGTACATCCCATATTTGATTTTCTTCTCATTGCTTCTGTTGATAAGTAGCAGTAAAATCACTGGATCATGGAGCACAATGGAGGACTCTGGGTCTATTTTATAGAAGTAAGTGTGCTGTCCAATTTCCTTTTCTTTCCTCACAGTTCTGCAAATGCATATACTGCATGCTTATCCAATTTTCTTTGGGCAGCCTGCCAATGAATCTGCTTCCATCACCCATTCAGGAAGTCCATTATAGATCAGAATAACTTGCTGTGATCGGAAATATTTCTTCACGTCCTGACTGGTTCATTTTAAACAAGTAGGTTCTGATAAGTAACCTTCTGTATGTAGAAACAGATTGTTCAACCTATTATTCAATCAGAGAACTAAAAGCAGAGGATAAAGACACATAACTAATGAAGGGCTCAAGCCCAAAACATTGGTTCTATATCTTTATCTTTGCTGTATAAGGGACATGACCAGCTGAGTTTTTCCAGCAGTGTGCTTTTATTTCAGTCATGGTATTTTCAGACTATCGTGTTTTACCTACTAAAATCAGGAGAAGGCTCTTCAAGAGTGTAGAAAAATGTGGATGGGGTAAAGATACTTAAAACAAAGACATTTTGAGGGGAAAGGGAAAAATTAGAAGATTATGGATTGAGGAAAATCCCAAAAAATCCCAATCATGAAGGTCAAGAGATGAAAAAGAGAAAGAGTGGGACCCATTCAAGATCAAAATGGCTATCTGTGCATGGAGCAAGGGATCATATATGAGGTCTTAACTTAATACTTCTCATCTATCTTCACTTGGAAAAGGACAATGTCAGTATAAAATTCAGAAAAGGGGAGGTATTAGATGTTTTAGCAGGTACTTAAGATGAATAGCAAGGGGTGGAAAACGTTAGTGGGGATGGTATATAGGCCTCCAAATAGTAGTGTAGAGGTGAGGGAAGGCATTAAAGGAGAAATTAGAAAAGGGTGCAATAAGGGAACAGCTGTCATCATGGGAGACTTTAATTTGCATATAGATTGGACTAGCCAAATTAGTAAAAATACTGAGGAGGAAGAATTCCTTGAATGTTTATGGGACGGTTATCTAGACCAATATGTCGAGGAACCAACTCGGGAGCAGGCCATTTTAGATTGGGTATTATGCGATGATAAGGGGCTAATCAACAATCTTGTTGTACAAGGCCCTTTGGATAGGAGCGATCACAATATGATCGAATTCTCACTCGACATGGAGAGTGATGAAATTAAAACCGAGACTAAGGTCCTGAATTGAAATAAAGGGAATTATGATGGTATGAGACGGGAGTTGAGTAAGATTGATTGGGTGGTGTTTATGGGGGAGTTGACTGTGGATAGACAATGGAAAGCATTCTCGTTGATAACGGTTTGGCATAAAAATAAACCAGAAAAGGTGACTCATCCGTGGATAACAAGGAAAATTAGAGATAGCATTAGGTCCAAAGAGAGAGCATATCAATTGGCCAAAAAAAGTACCACAACCGAAGACTGGGCGCAGTTCAAGATGAACCAAAGGAGGACAAAGGGATTAATCAAGAGAGCAAAAATAAATTACGAAAGTAAGCTTGCGGCAAATATAAAAACCGACTGCAAAAGCTTTTATAAATATGTCAAGAGGAAAAGATTGGTGAAATCCAGAATAGGTCCTTGGCAGTCGAAATCAGGAGAATATATAATGGGGAAAAAGGAAATGGCAGAGCAATCAAATTCTTACTTTAGTTCTGTTTTTACAAGAGAGGATACAAATAACCTCCCAAGGATGTTGGGAAACATAGAGACTAATGCAAGGGAGGAACTGAAAGAAATTAGTATCTCTAAGGACATGGTCTTGGGGAAATTGATGGGATTGAAGGCAGATAAATCCCAAGGGCCTGATAATCTACATCCTAGGGTACTTAAGGAAGTGGCCATTCAGATAGCAGATGCTTTAAGAATTATTTTCCAGAACTCGATAGACCCAGGATCAGTACCCATGGATTGGAGGGTAGCTAATGTTACCCCACTATTTAAAAATGGGGTAGAGAAAAAGCGGGGAATTATAGGCCGGTGAGCCTTACATCAGTAGTTGGCAAAATGATGGAATCCATTATTAAGGATGTAATAGCGGAGCATATGACTAGCAGAGAAGGGATCGGACGGAGTCAACATGGATTTACAAAAGGTAAAACGTGCTTGACAAATCTATTGGAATTCTTTGAGATGGTGACAGGTAAAATAGATGGGGGAGAGCCAATGGATGTGGTGTACCTGGAATTCCAAAAGGCCTTCGATAAGGTCCCGCATAAATGACTGGTTTCCAAAATCAAGGCTCATGGGATTGGGGGAAAAGTATTGATGTGGATTGAGAACTGGCTGGCAGGTAGAAGACAGAGAGTTGGGATAAATGGCTCGTTTTCTGAGTGGCAGCCGGTGAGCAGTGGGGTGCCACAGGGATCTGTACTGGGACCCCAGCTGTTCACAATTTACATTAATGATCTGGATGAGGGGATTGGATGTAATATCTCCAAATTTGCAGATCACACTAAGCTAGGAGGGGTTGTGTGCACGAAAGAGGGGGTCAGGAAGCTCCAGTGTGATTTGGATAAATTGAGGGACTGAGCAGGTACATGGCAAATGCACTACAATGTGGATAAATGTGAGGTTATCCACTTTGGTAATACAAACCGGAGGGCAGATTACTATTTGAATGGCAATAGATTAAGAGATGGGGAAGTGCAGAGAGATCTAGGGGTACTTGTACACCACTCTCTGAAGCCGAGCATGCAGATATAGCAGGCAGTTAAAAAGGCAAATGATATGTTGGCTTTCATATCAAGAGGGTTTGAGTATAGGAACAAGGATACCTTACTGCAGCTGTACAGGGCCTTGGTGAGACCGCACCTGGAGTATTGTGTGCAGTTTTGGTCACCTTATCTAAGGAAGGATGTTCTTGCAATGGAGGGAGTGCAGAGGCGATTCACCAGGCTGATACCTGGAATGGCAGGAATGACTTATGAGGAAAGATTGCGCAAATTGGGATTGTACTCGCTGGAGTCTAGAAGATTGAGAGGGGATCTCATAGAGACATATAAAATTCTGGCAGGACTGGACAGAATGGATGCAGATGGGATGTTTCCAATGATGGGAAAATCCAGAACCCGGGGCCTGGTTTGAGGATAATAGGCAAACCATTTAGGACCGAGATGAGGAGGAATTTCTTTACCCAGAGGGTGGTGAATCTGTGGAATTCATTGCCACAGAGGGCAGTAGAGGCAGGTTCATTAAATATATTTAAGAGGGAATTAGATATATTTCTTCAGTATAAGGGTATTAAAGGTTACGGAGAGAAGGCGGGGACGGGGTACTGAACTTTAAGATCAGCCATGATCTCGTTGAATGGCGGAGCAGGCTCGAAGGGTCGAATGACCTACTCCTGCTCCTATCTTCTATGTTTCTATGTTTCTATGTTTTTTCTATGAATACATTTCAAGGACCAAATGAGATGTAATGGGTGTAATGGAGCAAAGATTTGTTGTCCTGATTTTTAAAGAAATTTTGGTCACAGATGAGGTATGAGATGACCGGAGGACAGCATTTATGAATCTTTTATTCAATGAGTAGCAGCAATAAGCAGATGTGGTGGTTTAAAATCAGTGCTGAGGAAAATATTGGAAAAATTTTGAGGGACAGATCTAATTGACAGGCGAAAAGGTAGAGTTTATGTCAAAATAGTATGGCTATTTTTAAATTCTATTTACAGCATGGTAAAAGCTGATCCAGCCATTGAATCCCGGCTGTCTAATTACACCCAATTAACCTACAAACTCGACCATTTTGGAGGGTGGGAGGAAACTGAAGAATCTGGGGAAAACCCATGCAGGTCATGGGGAGAATGTATAAATACCTTACTGAGAGTACTGGATTCGAAAACTCTCGCTGGCGCTGTAATATCCACTACACTAACCATTCCCCCCACCCTCCCCCCCCCCAACCACTCACCCCCAAACAGATCCTGTCTGACCAAATGCATTTAATGTTACAAAGATAGACAAGAGTTAACTGTAATTGATATACAGGTTGAAGCTATCTGACCTGACATTCTGTGGTACGGCAAATCCTGTTTTGCATGTTTTCAATTTGTAGAACAGATCAATATCAATTAACTAATTCGAAGTCAGATCTAAGATCTAAAATTAACTAAGGTCTGTTCTAACCAGTGGCTAATTAACCTACACATGCAATTTTTGTGATCTCAGCTAACATCAATCCCAGCTGATAATGTTCCCAACTAACCAAAATTTTGAGTTAACCATTTTCTTGGACCTCTTGTGTAATCCAGGGAGTCTCTATGTTCAGAGAAGATGATCACAGGATATTTTCTATGTTCCAGATGATTTGTTGTCCAGCTCAAGTCTGATCGCAAGGGTGCAAATTGAAAGACTTTCAATTGTCTTCTATGTCGAGTTCAGAAAGACCTTTGGAAAAGTCCCATGTGGGAGATTGATCCAAAAAAAACTAGATCCCACAGGATTCAGGGCAAGTTGATGAATTGCATCCAAAACTGGTTTGGAAATAGGAGGCAAATTGTGGCTGGAAGTCTCTAACCAGTGGTATACAATATAAAACAAGGCTGGAACATAAGAACATGTGATTCAGGAACAGACATCAGCCATCTGTCCCTTCGAGCCTGTAGGGACCCTTGCTGTTTTGTTATATACATTAATAATTTTGATTGTAGGAACTAAGATTGGCAAGTTTTCAGAAGATTCAAAAATTGGCAGTGTTGTTGATAGTGTGGAAATTATTCATTGGCTGCAAGATGATATTGATCAAATGGAAAGATGGGTAGAGCAATGGCAGAAGGAATTTAATCTGGATAAGTGCAAGGTAATGCAGTTTAGAGAACTAATCAGGGTAATGGAAGGGCTCGAGAATGTATTAAAAGGATGTGTCCATGCAGACAGTACCACAAGTGAATCATTTGCTGAGGAATGCATGTGGGATACATTGACCACAGGATAACATATAAGAGTAAGGAAGTCATGGCACAATTTTACTAAACATTGCTTGTACATCTGAAATAGCATGTACATTCCTGGTTGCCAGACAATAGAAAGCATATAATTGCACCAGAGAGAGGATGCAGGAATGATACACCAGGATGTTGTCTGGGATGGAAAGATAGGAATAAATCAGAATCAGAATTTATTGTCAGAAACAAATTGTGAAATTTGTTGTATTGCAGCAGCATCTTAGTGCAGACATTTATATTATAACCATCTTACAACATTTCGATTAAAAAATAATGCACAAAAATTAAGGCAGTGTCTTCGGTTCATATATATTTATTCAGGCTGGATATATTTTCCTTTGAGCTGAGAAGAAACCAAACAGTAGTGTTCAAAATTCTGAGTTGTACAGATAGAGTAGATATTATTTAAGCTTTCCAATTATAAAACTGGAGGTCACACATTTAGGGTGATGAGTAAAAAGTTTCAAGAGTATCAGAGAAAGAACCTTTTCATCGGAGGGTAGTTTGAATGTACACTGCAGTGCTTGACTGTAACTGCTGAGACAAATGTTCATGAATTATCTCAGCAAATACTTGAATCACCAATACATAGGTTGTGGACCAAGTCCTGGTAATTGGTGTTTACCTGGGATAGTTCACAGTCTTCCATCAACACTGAGAAAAATTATACCGATAAATATAGAATACAAAATTTCAGGGAAAGAAAATGATAGGGGTTTAATGATGGGCCAAGCAATGCCAAAATTTTGCTTCAATGAGGGTTTCTGAGGGAAACAGAGCTTTAAATGGAAATCAAAGCATTAAAACATTCTCTAAACAAGTCAAGATTGGACAGGGTACAGAGTCCATAGCTCGAACAGAATGAAAATGGGTAAGTCGCACACGTAGATTAGTACATATAACCTGGAGTTAACCAGTCCTCATCGAGGGGTCAGCAGGGGAGAGGATAAGAAACTTCAGGTTCCTGGGTGTCAACATCTCTGAAGATCTATCCTGGGATCATCATGTCAATAAAATGTGAAGAAGGTATGCTAATGGCTATATTTCATTTGGAATTTGAAGAGATTTGGTATGTCATTCTTGCAAATTTCTACAGGTGTACCCTGGAGAGCATTCTTTCAGGTTGCATCATTGTATGATATGAAGATGCCAATACACATGACAGGAACAAGCTACAGAGGGATGTAAACTCGGCCAGCACCATCATGAGCATTCATCTTCCTTCCATAATGACATCTTTAAGAGACATTGCCCCAAGAAGGCAGCTTCTATCATCAAGGACCATCACCACCCAGGTCATGTCCTTTTCTCATTGTTACCATCATGGAGGAGGTATAAGAGCTTGAAGATACACACTCAACATTTCAAAAGCAGATTCTTCCCCTCTGCCATTAGCTTTCTGAATGGACAATGAACCTATGACCAGTATCTCACATTTTCTCCTTTGCACTACTTATTTATTTTTTAAATCTTGCATTTAGAAAATTGTAATTTTTAGTCATTTTTGCACTTTGCTCTACACATTACTGCTGCTGCAAAGCACCAAAATTCATTACACATGTTCCTGACAATAAACCTGATACTGATTCAAAACAGGAAAGTCTGCAGACACTGTGATTGTAGTAAAAACATAAGAATACTGGAGGAACTCAGCAGGTCTCATACCTTGAAGGTAGGCTCATGTCCAAAATGTGAGTTATATATATTTATCTCCTACGAACGTTGCGAGACCTCCAACATTCTTGCTTATATTATGTGGGTTAGATCAGCCATTCTCAATAGGGACTCTATGACCTCCTCCCCCCCCAACCCCTAACACCCTCCCTCCCCACCACGGGGGTCACAGCACATTCCAGTAAAAGCCTTGTTTTCTTTTCACCTCACATAACATAAATATATATACAGGTATTATTTTTTTACATAGACAATAGAAGAAAAGTGGGGAAGAAACCAAAAGTTGACTGCTTTACAGAGAAGAGGGTCCATAAACTGACCAGAGTTCTAGGGAGGCCATAGACAAAAAAGATTGAAAATGGCTGGGTTAGATAAATAAATGCTAAAACAATGAGAGCAGAGCAGAGGCTGTGTTATCCATAGGAATGGATTAATTTCCACCATCTGCAATGCACAAGTCAGGAATATGAAGGAATACTGTCCATTTGGCACAATGTGAACAGCTTCAATTACTCTCAACATAATCCATGACAAAGCAAAATTCATGGTATGCTGGAGATCAGTGATCTCTACGATTCTGACTTCAGGATTACACCAGGTATTTTAAAGCACTGGAAGAATACCACTAATTCTGCTTCATAAAATCTCTGAATTCACTTGAAGGTCAAGTGAACCTCTGTCAGATTTCTTAGCTAGGCCAACTTCCTTAAAATTGAAACTCTAGATCCCTCAGTCAACAAGGGTAAAGCACATTGTTGAAATCTTTAGAGCCAGACTACTGAAACAAGCATTCCATTCCAAGCTCGGGTATGGGAAGAGATTACCTGGCAAGAAATGAAAAGAATTAAAATATGTGCCTAAGTTTCAGGAAGAAATTAAATATTGCCACTGACTCTGGCCTATGGCCACTCAAAACCGAGAAGTAGCGTTCAGCATGTTATTAGGAACTTCAAGACCAAACAGGAAGAGCACACAGAATCCCACTGTACGTGGAATGTTTCTGTTGACATATCATGATGTACAGAATGCATCATCTCACAAACTAACCATCTATGTGACATCTCAGTCATCTCCTTCCTCATCATGGAAAGTCTGTAATTTCTAAATCAGCCTCTCTAACAGCCAAAAACCCACATACCAGTATGGATCCAAGTCATCCAAAATCCTGTTTGATTATCTCGAAAGATAAAGGCACAATGCAAACCAATTTTGGGATACAAGACTTAGAGACATAGAAATACGACTAAATCACTAAGGCCCTGGAGACAGCCATTCAATTAGATCAAAGATAGACAATATCTTCTCATCTCTCTGAATATCTGGGCTCCATAAACTAAAATACTCTAACCTAATTGGTTTATAAATCACAGATGTTCTATTCATATCTTCAAAAGTATAAAACACCAATGGAATATATGAAGAATAAGGAATTTGAAACAATGAATATGGATTGTGATCAATCATTTTTTTTAGAGCATATTTCTTGGATTAAATACAAAACCTGTAACTGTCTGGTTTAGGGGTTTTGCTAACTTTTAATTTATTATGTCCTTTCCTTATTATGGCTGTGCTTTGGAATTCATTTGTATGATTATGCTTCCAGGGTTTTTTTTTAATCTTTTTTTTTCCCGTGGCACATTCCATCATTTTACTGTACAAATTTGATCATTGAAATTAATAAAAATATTTTAAAGTGAGAAGTATAAAACTTTGATCCAGCTAAATAGGTGATGAGACAATAAATTCAGTGCAAACATCACATTTTCTTCTGTACAAGAAAGTCAAAGTCATGGACCACGAAAAACAGACCCTTCTGCCCTTCAAATCCATGCTAATCATTTACATTTATCCTATTTTACTTTCCCCGGGAGGGGTGGGGGGGGAGGACATATTTTGGTATTTTCATGCATATTCATGATAATTAAGAAGAAAAAAAAAGACAAATAAATACAGAAAGCAATGAATGGATTCATTGAACCAAATACATTCTGATGGGGACCTTGTATTGCCAGAGAGAGAAGAGAAACAAATGGGCAGAGAGTGAGAGATAGAGGAAGATGGAGAATAAGCAGACAAAGCAGAAGGAGAAGACAATTCATGGTTAAAAATAGAAAAGAAATTCATATGGAATTCTGGGAGTTCAGCATGCTGCTTTGTTATTGCTTGTCACAACAAGCATTTAAGAGGCATCCATTCTGGAATTAATAATGTTTTGATTGCATTTGCCTGAGTATAGCTTCCAAAACCTTTCATAAAACTACAACTTTGGCTCTGTGGAAACACCCAAAATGCTGGTCACAGGGTAATTTCCATAGAACTGGGAACTATGAATAAAAGAAAAATAAAAGGCAGATTTGTAGCCAACTTTTGCCCAGACAGAACTCTGAAAAGTCATAAAGCAATCATCAATGCAGGCAATTTAAACACAGAAATGGCTATAGATTAAACACTCTGATAATATGGTATTACTCAACAAAGTTGAGATGAACATTCTCTGTGTAAAGAAGGAAATTTGACAGTGACAAGATGGAAGGAAAATTATCCATCAGAGCACATGTTAAATATTATTGGAACTATTTTCCCGGAGTCATTAAGTTTCATTTTAGGAAAGACGCTGCATAGTTCAAATCTCAGCATAATCACCACTCCACAATGCAGGATAAATCCTTTTTATTTCCATCCAAATTTTACAATGACTGCAATTAAACAAGCTGACCAGTGAAAGCATGCCATTTCTGAGGCTCCACCGAAGATTGAATAAAAGATCACTGAGCAAGCAATGTGACTGTCGTAAAGTGGGATATTTAGCACAGACTAGAACTACTTAAAAACTTTCACTTCATGCCATGTGCTCTGATGGATAATTTTCCTTCCATCTTGTCACTGTCAAATTTCCTTCTTTACACAGAGAATGTTCATCTCAACTTTGTTGAGTAGTACCATATTATCAGAGTGTTTAATCTATAGCCATTTCTGTGTTTAAATTGCCTGCATTGATGATTGCTTTATGACTTTTCAGAGTTCTGTCTGGGCAAAAGTTGGCTACAAATCTGCCTTTTATTTTTCTTTTATTCATAGTTCCCAGTTCTATGGAAATTACCCTGTGACCAGCATTTTGGGTGTTTCCACAGAGCCAAAGTTGTAGTTTTATGAAAGGTTTTGGAAGCTATACTCAGGCAAATGCAATCAAAACATTATCAATTCCAGAATGGATGCCTCTTAAATGCTGCATCAATGCAAGTAATTGTTCAAACAAGGACAAAATCAACTCTGAAATTGAAGTCAGTGTTAAGCCATCTGTTTCATATCCGTAACTCATTGCACTTTTAAGTGTGCATGCTCCCAACACTGTCACTGATAAATTTAATAATGAATTCAGAAGTGGTTGAGAAACTGGATGGAGATGAAAATGTGCACTGGAATTGTGATATGCAATTAGGCCATGACAATTTGATCCAATTCATATTCCCAACTTGAAAATCATGACTCTAACTTTAAGAGTTATGTGAATGGCTTATTGGTGCATCTTCACCGAATGCAGTTTTCTTATTGCGGTTAAGAGTGGGGGCAACCTAACTGGCACCACATTTCAGGAAGCCATTCAGGAGGGGAGAGAGAAGACTGTAGCAACACTGATTCACCACAGCTTACAAACAAACAAAGAATACACTCACTCATTTCTTTCAGCACACCATAAAGTCGACTTTCTTTATTATTCTCTAGGCACAACATTGCATTTTTCAACTCCCCAAATACCACCCAGCCAAACTCCTCTGATCTCCTCAATGACTCACTGCCACACGGGTGATCCTGACTCTCTGACTCTCCTCCTCCTGTATCTGAGATACTTAACGCACCCACCCATGCACGCTATTAATCCCGCACATCACATCGCTTACATCATCAGCCGGCCCTTCAGCCAATGACGGTAATTAAGCAAATATGACGGGCCCCCCCCCCAGACTACCAGCCATGCAATGAAATGACTGATTGGAACTGTCCCGCTACATAAATGTCCGGAAGGCTGACAGTTCAGCTTGTCTTCTTACAATACAGGCCATACACAGTCCAACTGGGAAGGGTGCGACTGGTCTAATGCAGAACATGGACCGTCGATAATAAGCTGGCTTCAACTTTTGTTAATGGAAACTGTGTCCGCTTTTACATTCCTGTCGATCACAAAAGTCTTTGGATGGTGTTATAAGACCTGAAAAGGACCATCGTAAATGATCTGAAGTGGTTTGCAAATAGCATCATGCCCAAGGAACATATGAATACAGCATTGTAAATCATTCAGGTGACACCTGCCGCGTAAGAGTAAGTTGGAGTAATTTCATGTTTTCCCGAAGACAATCAACATAACTAGCTGAATTACCATTCGGATCGACTAAAACATGCTCCATTTCACAGCAATCTGCTCTGGAAGACGTTCCACAAGTAAACCATATTTTGTCATCTGACTCGTCATACTGATGATAGAGAAATGTGCTTTGATGATCATTAACCATGCTGGTGCATTATTAACTACAAGGGGGGAATCTTTGGTTTGACCTCCCCAACAGCTCCTGCAAGGGGTTTTATTCTCATCACTATCATTTGAAATTAGGAGGTTCTGTGATCAAGTTGGAGTCACCAGTTGTAATGACACTGATACACCTTAGCTTACAAATAAAGGATACACTCACTCTTTTCTTTCAGCACACCCTGTAGTCGACTTTCTTTTTTTAATCTTTTTTATTTAAAACATCACATTACAATCAATCTCTAACAATATTTACACAAACATTGTTTGTATATATACATAGTGACTTTTTTCATTTTCTCCCAACCCTCTCCCTTCCCCCCACCCCATAACTATAGAGAGAAGAAAAAACAGAAACAAAAGAGAAAAGAAAATTTAATAAAAAGAAAAGGGAGCATGTCTTTTAAATATTATGTGATTCACTTTTTCCTTACATATACTCTTTCTCAGTAAGAGTTAAGAGCTGAAGGCCCGAGGTTGCGGTTACCAATAAAGTTTATATATGGGTCCCAAATTTGTTCATATTGTGTGTAATTATCTCTTAAATTAGATGTAATTTTTTCTAATGGAATACATTTGTTCATTTCTGTGAGCCACTGCTGTATTTTCAGGGTATTTCCATTTTCCAAGTTAGCATTATGCATGTTTTAGCTGCCACTAATGCAATCTTAATAAATCATTTTTGGAATTTATTTACATTTAATTTTAACTCTTTGTCATTTAAATTGCTTAACAGAAAAAAATTCTGGGTCTTTTGGTATATGGTTTTTTTTTTGTTTGTAATTTAATCTAGTATAGAATTTAAGTCCTCCCAAAATAGTTTCACTTTTGTACATGTCCAAATTGAATGTACCATTGTACCGATTTATTGTTTACAGTGAAAGCATTTATCAGATAATGTTGGGTTTCATTCTTTTAATTTTTGAGTTGTAACATATAGTCTGTGAAGCCAATTATATTGTATTATTCGATACCAGGCATTTATTGTATTTATCATAGTGCCCACAGATAATTCCTTCCATGTTTCATTACTTATTTGTAAGTTTAAATCATTTTTCCAACAGCGTTTGGCTCCATATATTCTCATCTTTTCCTTTGTCTTGTAATTTAATATGCATATTTGTAATAAATTTTTTAATTATCATAGTGTCTGTGATTATATATTCAAAGCTATTACCCTCTGGCAACTTTAGATCATTTCCCAGCTTTTCTTTTAAATATGTTTTTAATTGATAGTATGAAAATATTGAACTATGCAATATTCCATATTTATCTTTTAGCTGTTTTATTTTTGTTATTCCTTTTCTTGACCATTCTTTAAAATATATGTTATTCATTGTAAAAGCTATTAATTGGTTTTGTTGTAGCAACATATTTGGTATTTGATAGTTTATTAACTTTCACTCTAAATGTATCCGACTCCATATTTTTAATATATGATGTAGTATTGCTAGACCATTATGTTGCACTAACTTCTCATTCCACTTGTAAAGTACATGTCCTGAAACACGTTCTCCTAGTTTATGTCGTTCCAACCTCAGTCAGGCTGGATTTTCTCCTACCTTATAAATATCTTAATTAGGCAGCCCTATAGTAATTTTTTTTAAATTTGTCGACTGGAATCCCCCTTGTTTAAAAGTCCCTATCAGCTTTTCCAAGGCTATTCTTGGTTTCTTACCTTTCCATAGAAATTTTCTTATCAATTTATTCAATTTTTGAAAAAAATCCCCTGTTACTGGGATAGGTAGCGTTTGAAGTAAATATTGCAACCATAGTAATATATTCATTTTGATACAGTTTACTCTCCCTAATAGAGTTATTGGCAAGTCTTTCCATTTCTCTAAATCTTCCTGTATTTATTTCATTAACGGCTAGTAGTTTAATTTAAACAAATGATTTAAATTATTATTTATTCTGATGCCTAAATTCCTGCCATTTAAAAGGGGATTCTTTATAATATTGTGTATTGTTTACTGTATTCATTGGAATTATTTCACTTTTATCAGTGTTAACTTTGTACCCTGAAATTGCCCCATATTCTTTCAAATTGGAATGTAACCTCTTTATTGATTCTTCAAGATGGGTTAAATATACTACAATGTCATCTGCAAATAAACTAATTTTAAATTCTTCTTCTTTAATCTTTATTCCCTTTATCATTCTATCTGTTCTTATCATTTCTGTCAATCGTTCTATTGTCAAGGCAAAAAGGGAAGGTGATAATGGGCATCCCTGTCAACTACTCAATTTGAAATAATCTGAGATATACCCATTGGTTAGCACTCTTGCCTTAGGATTACTATATAGGGCTTTGATCCAATTAATAATTTTTTCTGATATTTAAAATTTATGAAGTACTTAAAGAGAAAGCTGCATTCCAGCCTATCAAAGGTCTTCTCTGCATCTAGAGCTACTGCTACTGTTGGTTCTTTATTTTCTTGTGCCGTATATATCATATTAATAAATTTACATACTGCTGCCCTTCTATTCTTAATAAATCCTGATTGATCTGATATAACCAACCACAGTAAATAATTCGTTAATCTATTTGCTAGTAATTTTGCTATCAATTTATGATCAGTATTTAAATTGGTCTGTATGAAGATGGTGACAATGGGTCTTTCCCTATTTTTGAAATTAATTTAATTATTGCCATCTTACAAGATTGAAGTAAATTTTAAGTTTCTTCCACTTGTTTTATAAGATCTAAAAAAGGTAGAATTAATAAGTTTTTAAAAGTTTTGTAAAATTTTGTAAGGAATCCGTTCTCGCCTGGTTCTTTATTATTTGGTAGACTCATTAATGTGTCATATATTTCCGTAACCATCAAGGGACTTGATAATTTACCTTGTTCTTCTATATCTAACTAGGGTAACTCGATATTTGTCAAAAATTTATCTATTTCCTTATTCTTCCCTAGGACCTCTGATGGGTATAATTGCTAATAAAAACTCCTGAAATTTTCATTAATCCCTTGTGGTTTATATGAAATCTGATTATTTCCTTTCCTTCTTGCTATAATAGTTCTTGTTACTTGCTCTGTCTTTAACTGCCAAGCCAAGATTTTGTGAGTTTTCTCACCCAATTCATAGTATCTTTGTTTTGATTTCATTATGTTATTTTCCACTTGGTATGTTTATAATGTAGCATATTTCAATTTTTTTCTCCATCAATTGTCTTTATTTCTCTTTATCTTCTCCTTTCATTAAATCTTTCTCTAAATTTACTATATATTTTTCTAGTTTTTCTATATCTCGTTTTTTTAAAAATTTTAGTTGGATAACTTATTATTTCTCTCTTCTTCTTCTTTGGCTTGGCTTCGCGGACGAAGATTTATCCCATAATACAAATTTATCTGTTACTGAATTTGTATTCGTATCACAATATATTTTAATTTCTTGTTCTATAAATTGCCTAAAATCTTGTCTTTTTAGCAAGATGGGATTGTCTCCATCTATATCCTTTATTAGGATTATCCTCCAGAGCAATTGTAAGGGTGAGTGATCTGATAACAATCTTGCTTTATACTCAACATCTTGGACTCTCCCTTGTATCTGGGTGGAAAGTAAAAACATATCAATCCTGGTGTAAGTCTTATGTCTGTTAGAATAATATGAATAATCTCTATCTTTCAGGTGTTATTTTCTCCATATGTCTCTTATCTTCATAGCTTGCATGGAACTTACTGAAAATTTAGCTGCTTTACTCTTTTTTGTATTTTTCACAATTTTATCTAATAACAGATCCAAGCTAAAATTAAAATATCTACCCAATGAGATATGTCCTTGTGTATCTGCTAATTGTACAAAAATACCCTGCATAAATTTCTGATCATCCTAATTAGGTGCATATATATATAATAAATTCCAGGATTCTGAGTAGATCTGGCACATTATCATAACATACCTCCCCACCAGGTCTGTAACTACTTTTTTCTATTTTAATAGGTAATTTTTTAATTAAATAAGATAGCCACCCCCCCCCCCAGCCTTTGAGTTGTAATATGAAGCTACCACATAACCCACCCAATCTTTCTTCAATTTACGATGCTCTTCTTTAGATGATTTTCCTGTACAAATGCAATATCTATTCTTTTCCTTTTTTAGTGATGTAAATAACCTTTATCTCTTGATTTGGTTATGTATTCCATTAATATTAATAGTCATAAACTTCAATGAATTCATTCCGTTAGCCCATGATTTTTATATACCTCCAACTCCCTTTCTCCCACCACATTTGGAAATGTAACATATCTTTCTATACATGTTGACACAAACACCCTGAAACAGATAAAAACCAAAAAAAAGTAAGAAACTGTAAAAAAGAAAACCCTCCTTCTTGAGTTGTCCTTGCTGACCTGCAGGACCACCACAACACCTTTAATATTATGGGCTGCAGTATAAACCCCTATTATCAATGGATTTTTCAGCAGACCATCCCTCCCCAGACCATCCCTCCCCAGACCATCCCTCCCCAGACCGTCCCTCCCCAGACCCATCCCTCCCCAGACTGTCCCTCCCCAAACCATCCATCCCCAGATCATCCCTCCCCAGGCCATCCCTCCCCAGATCCAACCCTCCCCCAGAGAATTTATAACTTATTTTCAAAACACTTAAACAAAGTTCTCATATAAACCAACTATTAATCAACCAGTTAACCTCCAAACATACTTACATATATATTGCTTTTAACTGTCTCTTAGTTCTGTCCATCACTCTCTTCCTTGTTGAATATTTGTCAGTTGTTCAACAAAATCTCAACCTTTTTTTGGGTCATCAAACACTTTGTTTTGTCCACCAGGGATGAATATTTTCAATAGTGCTGGTTATCGCAAGACAAAATTATAACCTTTTCCCCATAATGTGTCTTTTATTGGGTTAAATTCCTTGTGTTTCTTTAAAAATTCAAAACTTCTATCGGGCTAGAAAAATATCTTATTCCCATTATGTTCCAATGGACCTTTAATTTCTTTTGTTCTTCTGGCTGCCAGCCATAATATTTTTCACTTATATTCCGGTCAGGAAAAAGGGCAGCAAGGGAGGGAAAAATCAACCGTGGTTAACAAAGGAAATAATGGAGAGTATAAAATTGAAGGTGCAGGTGTACAAAGCTGCAAAGAGCAGTGGGAAACTGGAAGATTGGGAAAACTTTAAGAGACAACAAGGGGTTACAAAGCGGGTAATAAGAAATGGGAAAAAGGATTATGAAAGTAAATTGGCACAAAATATAAAAACAGAAAGCAAAAAATTTTATAAATATATAAAATGGAAAAGGGTGGCCAGAATTAACATAGGACCCTTGGAGGATGAGAAAGGAAAACTGGTAGCAAAAAATGAGGAAATGGCCGAGGCATTGAACAAATATTTTGTGTCAGTCTTCACGATGGAAGACACGTCCAGCATGCCCAAGTGTGGAGTTAAGGATGCGAATGTTGGGGAGGGCCTTGATAAAATAGTTGTTACAAAGGAAGTAGTGATGGAGAAACTAATGGGACTAAAGCCAGACAAATCACCTGGTCCTGATCATATGCATCCAAGGGTTCTGAAGGAAATGGCAGAAGTTATAGTTGATGCATTGGTGGTCATATACCAAAATTCCTTGGATTCTGGGCAGGTCCCAGCAGACTGGAAGACAGCAAATGTCACGCCACTTTTTAAGAAGGGATGTAGGCAGAAGACTGGAAATTATTGGCCAATTAGCTTGACGTCTGTAGTTGGAAAAATGCTTGAAATTGTCATTAAAGATGAAATAGTGAAACTTTTGGAATGTAAGGGTTCAATCAGGCGGATGCAGCATGGTTTTAGAAAGGGATGATCTTGTTTGACAAACTTGTTAGGATTCTTTGAGGATATAATGGGTGCGGTGAATAGAGGGGAACAGTTTGATGTTGTATATTTGGATTTCCAGAAAGCGTTTGATACGGTGCCTCACAAGAGACATATCGGTAAGTTACAGGAAAGTGCAGTCCGGGGAAGTATATTGGCATGGATCGAAAATTGGTTGTCTGACAGGAGGCAGAGAGTCAGGATAAGTGGGAGTTTTTCAGGTTGGCAGAGAGTGGTAAGTGGGGTGCCGCAGGGGTCAGTGCTGGGCCCACAGCTGTTCATCATTTACATTGATGACTTGGAGGAGGGGACAAAATGTGGTGTAGCCAAGTTTGCGGATGACACCAAATTGAGTGGAAGAGCAAATTGTAATGAGGATGTGGAGAGTCTGCAGAGGGATATAGTTAAGCTGGATGAGTGGGCAAAGGTCTAGCAGATGGAGTACAATGTTAGTAAGTGTGAGGTTATCCACTTTGGCAAGACAAATAAAAGAGCTGAATATTATTTAAAAGGTGAAAAACTACAGCATGCTGTTGTGCAGAGGGACTTGGGAGTGCTTGTGCATGAATTGCAAAAAGTTAGGTTGCAGGTGCAGCAGGTTATTAAGAAGGCAAATGGAACATTGGCCTTCATCGCTAGAGGAATTGAATTCAGGAGTAGGGAGGTAATGTTGCAACTGTATAAGGTACTGGTGAGACCGCACCTGGAGTACTGTGTCCAGTTCTGGTCTCCATATTTGAGGAAGGATATACTGGCTTTGGAGACGGTGCAGAGGAGGTTTACTAGGTTGATCCCTGTGATGAAGGGGTTGACTTATGATGAAAGATTAAATCGTCTAGGATTGTATTCGCTTGAGTTCAGAAGAATGAGAGGAGATCTTATAGAAACATATAGGATTATGAAGGGTATGGATAGGATAGATGTAGGAAGGTTTTTTGAGCTGGCCGGGGAAACTAAAACGAGAGGACACAGTCTCAAGATTCGGGGGAGTAGATTTAGGACAGAGATGAGGAAAAATAGTTTTTCCCAGAGAGTAGTGAATGTTTGGAATTCTCTAACCAGGGAAGTGGTTGAGGCTGCTTCATTAAACATATTTAAAATTCGGTTAGATAAATTTTTACATGATAGAGGAATTAGGGGATATGGAGAGAAGGCAGGTAGGTGGAGTTAGGTCATAAATTAGATCAGCCATGATCTTATTGAATGGCGGAGCAGGCTCGATGGGACATTTTTCCTGTTCCTACATCCTATGTCAGATACCTTAATAACTTGACCAAGATGGAACGTGGTCTTTGCTGCGCCTGCGGCTTCGGTGCCAAAGTTCTGTGAGCTCTTTCAATTTCTATTTCCTCCAGGAGATCTTCCATCCCCAGAACTTGTGCAATCCATTGTTTTAGGAATCCTCTTACCTTCCACACCTTCTTTCAGACCCACTATTTTAATACTAAAATTTTCAAGGATGTCAATTTTCTGGGCCAATAAATCTTGTGTCTTTGTGACCTCTTTTCTCCTTTCTTCTGTTTTTCCCCCTTTAAGACAGTCAATTCCATTTCCACACCTTTCACACTCTCTTTTACTTCTTCACATTGTTTTTTTCATATCCCTTATTACATTTTCCATACATTGAATTTTAATACCTGCTTCTGGCACGCATTCTCTTTTAACTCTGATTTCTGGCATTAATTTTCCATCATCACTCTCGTCTGATTGTCAAAGTAGTTTATGTCTACTGCTTGTTTTTGCCTTTTACCTTTAATTTTCTTCTGTATTTTCTTTCACTTCAAATTCTTCTAACTCTTGCTCCGTATCCTCACTTGGTGTAGAGTCTGTTTCCAAGGCCGTTTCTCCTTCTTTGCTTGACGTTGGGCTTACAGGAGCTCGCTACTGATGATAGTTCTTCAGTGTCTTGACTCCTCAGGCATACACATTAGCATTCCCACTTCCTTTTCCATCAGCCATCGCTAGATCCCGCCCTGCGTCCTGCGCCCTCTTGCTTCACAGCGCAGGCTACGTTATCCAGGAGACCTCCTGGTTCCAACATGCAGGTAAGGCATTTAAAAAAAATTTCCAGTGATTTCTTCGGTTCTTCTTTACTGTCCATTATGAGTCTTTCCTTCTTCAGAGCAATTTTCTTTCTTTTCTTTCAATGCTTATGTACTGTTTCCTGGTTTTTTTTTGTTACAACTTTGTTTTTTTTTCCCATTTGTTAAGTTGTTCTCTGGGGAGTGTTGGTTTCACCCAACCAGTTGCTACTCCATCAAGTGACCTCCCTCGAAGTTGACTTTCTTTATTATTCCCTAGACACAACTTTGCATTCTTCAACTCCCCAAACACCACCCAGCCAAACTCATCGACTCACTGCCACACGGGTGATCCTGACACTCTCACTCTCCTCCTCCTACATTTGAGATTCATCACCTGTATACTGATGCGCTGTTACTCGCGTGTGTCACATCACTTACATCATCAGCGGCAGCCGGCACCGCTTCCAGTGAAGGTAAATATGCGACTGCGACAAGAGAAAAATAGGGATCATTGGGTTTTTGTGGATTGCTGGAAACTGTGATGATAACAATCAGTGAGTGGTCTGAACTCACTAAACCAAAGAAGAATGCAACACAGTTCAATATTACAGCCACAAGAGGAATGCTCAGAATATAGATCTGCTTTCACAGTAAACCAAACATGGATGGATTTAAATGAATGCTGGATCAGCACATGAGCAAGAAATGAATGGAAGGATATGCTATAAAGGTCAAGTCAGTCAAGTGTGTGGACAGACACACATTTGACAGATCAGATGGACAAAATCAAAGGGTTCTGCACAGAGGTTTGTGGGTACTTATTTTGGACTAGAAGCCCAATTGCATGGAAGAAAGTGAAATGCCTGGCTTAGGAACAACTCTGATCATTTAAAAAAACATGAATAATGCATGAACAATTGAAAAATTGCAAAGAAAACCCTTAATCATCAAATTAATTCAGATCTATTTCACCAAATTGCCATGATCTAATGGGTTCTCACTTCTTGGGCTAATCTTCCCTTGGGACTTGGTGAAATGTGCACAAATACTGAACTATTTCCATTGACAAATTTAGACTTCTCCTCAAAATTGTCAATCAAATTCGTCAAACAAAATCTTGTCTTAACAAACCCAAACTGACTCTCCTTGAACAGTGAGTCAGAATTGTTTTCAATAATTTCCCAACCACAGGGTTAAACTGAATTGCCTGGATTTTTCTGTTGCCTTTTTTAAAATATATAAGTACAACATTCAGTGTCGTCCAGTCATTCGGGATTTCTTCTGAGGCAGGAAAAAAAATAAGAATATTTCTATCAGAGCCCTTGCAATCTTCTTCCTTACCTTCCAGAACAGCTTGAAATTTACCCTGGAGGTTTATACATCCTTAACCCTATCTTGATATCCACCACTCTTCTCTTTCCAATGGTAATTAATTCAAGAGTTCCACTTTCCCATCCCCTGACTCCAACTACAACCCTCCTGAGTGAATGAAAAGACCTCACTATGTTCCTCACCTCCACTTCACTCCTGATTGGCTCCACTCTATTTCTGGTTACTCTCTTAGCCTAAATAAAATGGTTGGAATTTTCCTTCATTCAGTCCTTAAAAAATGTTCCAATCTGAAATGTTGTCTGTCAATTTCTCTCAACAGATGTTATCTGAACTGATGAATTCTTCCATCTTTTCATTGTTCAAGTTTATATTATTCTTCCTTCTTGCCCACTGTTTTGATTTGTCTCCTCCTTGTTCTTCTAATTAATTTTAAAGTAACTTTGCACATTCTGTTGTCCAGCAAACAATATAGAATTTTTTTCATTCTTTATAAATGTTATTAGCTACCTTTTGTTTTCTTTATCAAACCCTCAATATATCTAGGGTCGCTGAGACATGTTATACTTGCTTTTCATCCTTACAGGAACATAGTAGCTCTGAACTCTCATTATTTTGTTTTTGAATGCTTCATGCTAGTTGTGAGCTGACCTACCTGCATGAGCTATACCTTTATTTTCTTGTACTAAGTCCTACCTCAAGTTCAAGTTTTTTATCACATACTAGGTACAGTAAAAGTGTTCTTTTGTGAGCATTCTAGCAAAATGGATACAGTTGTATAAAAGAGAACTCTCTGCCTTCTGGAGGAACCACTCCCTCTGTGAAACCTTTGTCCACTCCCCACTTCCCACCAATGCCCCCCTTGGCACCTACTTCCCTCAGCTCCTCCCTCATCATCATTCGGGGGCCCAAACAGTCCTTACAAGTGAAGCAACACTGCAGGTGTCATCTACTGAATCCAATGCTCCTGTGGCCTCCTCTTCATTTGAGAGATTGGATGCAGACTAGGGAATTGCTTAGTTGAGCACCTTCCTCTGAAATAGCAGAGATCTCCCAGTGGCTATACATTTCAATTCCCTGCTCCATTCCCATATAGACATGCACTGCCACCCACAAATTGGAGGAGACAACACCTCATATTCCACATGGGCACCCTCCAATAATAGGGCATTGACATCGACTTCTTCGGTTTCCATTAGCCACCCAATGCCCACCCCATCCCTTCCTTCCCCTATACCTCTATCTTCTCTCCTCTCTCTCTCTCTCTCTCTCCCTTTCTTTCTTTCCCTTCATCTCCTTTCCATCAGCTCTGCATTCACAGAACTACTATCCTCCCCCTATCAATTCTCCTCTCCCCTCCTCCTATCCAGTTATGGCCTTTTGCCTGTTGGCCTCCCCAGCCATTTCTTCCCTTCTTCCCCAGCTTTTTTATTCAGAAGTGTTCAGGCCCCAAAAAAATATTTATGTATCTTTCTGTTTTTTTTAATAAGTTTAATATAAAAACTTACAGATTTTTTTTTAATAAAAGCACATAAAAAATCATCTCGTATCATGAATGCATAAAAAAAGGAAAAAGTTGACGAAATGACATCGACAATTCCTTGGTCAACATAAGGAACTAATGATTAAAATTGATCTATAATAGCCATGTTAAACCCACATTTGCCAAGTTGAAGTGTATATCTTGAGGTTCTGAGTGTTGTCATGATGTCATAATGTGATGACATCATTTGGAAACATGCGGGGTTTAAAAAAGCTGTGTGTGTGATTTTTGAGTAAATGACTTCTACTGAACTTCGGCTCAACTATGTCAGATCATTTTCTTGTTCTTCACACAGTAAGAAATTAAGAATAGGCTGAAATAGATTTTGGACCCAACATGGACAACAGAGCGGTTTTGCTCAAACTGCCTGTCTTTTGGACCACTCAACCTGAAGTTTGGTACAGGCAGGCTGAGGCACAGTTCCATGTTCGCAAGGTAGAAGTGGACGCCACTAAGTACCATCATGCAGTAAGCACCCTCGACCAGGACACAGCCGGTCGAGTAGTGGATTTCCTTCAGGACCCAGCTCTCGGCAAGTACGAAGCCCTAAAAGCCCTCTTTCTCTGGATTTAAGGTCTCTCATGGCACAAGTGAGCTGCATGGCTCATCCATATCGATGGCCTGGAAGACCGCGCCCCTTCTGAGTTTTTAAAGCATATGCTAGAAGACATCCGCCTCATGTTGGCTGATGAGGACTTCAATAACCCTCAAACAGTGATCGCCTGTGCAGACCTTCTGTGGCAGCAAGGTGCAAGGCCCATAGAGATTAGTGCTGTGTCACACCCAAAGGCTCAGGCTCCATGAGTACCACCAATGAAGGGGAGCGTTCCTCCAGACAAACATGACTCTGTGACAACCACCTGGTGTTTTGACCATCAACACTAGGGTTCTGAAGCTCGCTACTGCTGACCCTGTTGCACTTTTCCAGGGGACGCCATGGCCAGTCGTTGCTAATAGCTACAGTGGCTGGCCACCAAAATAGTCTACTCTACATCTGGGACGAACTCTCCCAGCACAAATTTCTAGTCGACACGGGTGTGGATGTGAGTGTCCTACTACCTTTGGGCTTTGACAACCATACCAGGAGTGTGGGTCCGGTGCTCACTGCAGTGAATAACAGCTTGATTTGTACGTACAGCACGTGGACTATATCCCTGAAATTCAGCAACAATAAGTTCACATCGAAGTTCATTCTTGCTGCTGTGTCATTGCCATTGCTGGGTATCAATTTCTTCAGAGTCCACTCACTTTGGTGGCCTTAAAATGGCACCAGTTGGTGAATACCATAATGTTCCAGACTTTCTGCCTTGAAAATGCATTGGGGGGTTATCCAGAGACATTTATTATTGACTGACTAAAGCCCACTCATCTTGACCTTGATTAGTCCTTACCACAACCCCTGATATGAAGGCGTGGATGACCACCCAAGAGCAGAGGACAGTAATGACACCAGAGGTTTAGTTCCTATTGCCAGTTCTGGGTGGTGGGGGGCATGTAGCGGCTCACCAAAGCTTAATCGAGGTTATGAGAGATGTCAAGCTTTCTATGTTCGAATTTCCCAAAGTCTCCATTGAATTCTCTTTCAAAATTTCACATGTTATTATGGCCTGATTTGAAATGTAATGGATTGCAGAAGGTAGCAAGCTTAGCCAGTGTCCATCACAGACTTCAGCCATTGAAAACATCAACGTCATGGCGTCACAATGCGATGATGTCATTTGGAACATGCGAGGTTTTAAAAAGCTGTGTGTGACTGAGTAAATGTCTTTTACTGAACTTCAACTTGACTACATCAGATCATTTTCTCATTCTTCATTTCGCACTGTGACAGTTGCAACAATAGAATGTCAATTGGCAGATTTTCACCGAGCTCAAGCTCAGGTAAATTCCTGTCACTTTGCATATTTATATTGATTAGATGCCTTGATTAATCTTTTCCCTGACCTACCCATTGATAATTTTTGGTGCTCCCTTCTGACTTGACATTTATTTTAGGAGGTGTTTCCATGAATATTGTTGCCTTCTGATTATTAAAGACATCTAGTTGCTGGCATCATATTTGCTACCATATCAGATTCAGCAATATTCATAATGATGAACCTCATGTATTATTTCACTGTGCTGCCATATTCATTGTAAATTTATATGTAACATTAACAATTTGCCTTTCTTGCAGTGGATGGGTATATAGCAAGGTAAGGATCCACAGTTACATCACCGTAACAGTTTTTGACCTTAATAGACCAAGGCTTCAGAAGGAAGATGTAATTTATCAATATCTAACTCTAAAACAGCACTGTAAGAAAATAAATATGCAGAATCCAACAAGATTCAGTAAATGAGATATGTAACATGGATGAACAGAGCACAGACAATGAAAGCTGAGGATTCCTTTGGCATGAGCAGGAAACGTTGCTATGCTCCTTGTTTAGTGCACTGTCCATCAGAAAACATTTCCCCATCCCAGTCAGAGCCCTTGGAAGCATTTACTGCAGAGAATATTCTAACCTTGGAGAGCACAGTGTATGATGATTGAAGGTGATAACTGGGTCAGGGAGTGAGACCAAGCCAAGTACCGAGTAAGGGAGGCACAAAAGCTGATGAGAGGGGGAAGAGAAAGAAAGGGATTTTGGCTGGGAATGCACAATTGGCGAAAAATAAACCAGGGCAGAACAGACAAGAGAAAAACCCCAGTGTGTAAAGATCAGGTAATATGTAGCAGGCTTCTGTACCTTCTTCCCAAAGGTAGCAGCGAGAAAAGACATGACAAAGGTAATAGGGGTCCTATATGATGCTGCCTGCCTTCTTGAGGCAGCATTTCATGTTGATGTTTTCAATGGCTGAAGTCTGTGATGGACACTGGCTAAGCTTGCTACCTTCTGCGGTCCATTACATTTCTGAGCTCTTGAATT
This sequence comes from Narcine bancroftii, assembly GCF_036971445.1. Lineage (NCBI taxonomy): Eukaryota > Metazoa > Chordata > Chondrichthyes > Torpediniformes > Narcinidae > Narcine > Narcine bancroftii. The sequence continues at coordinate 34,531,454 of NC_091469.1, read as the reverse complement.
ACCAAATCAGGCCAAAATAACATGTGAAATTTTGAAAGAGAATTCAATGACTTGCCAAATCTCCTCTGGCTTCTTAGAAAGTAGAGGTATTGTTATGCCTTCTTCACAGTTGTCTCCATGTTCTAGCTCCTAGAGAAGTCTAATGATTTAGAGACATCGAGGAACTCAAACATAGAAACCTTCTTCACCAATTTAGAGAAATGTGTAGTCCCCCAGCCTCACCTTCCTAAAATATACAATGAACTATAAGGTCTTGTTGACAATGAGAGCATTGATTGTTCATTCTGGCACCACCCAATCTCTATCCTGTATTTTGACTCGATTCCTGCTTTTCAGCCAAAACAATGACATTAAGAGTGGATTGTGTTGGAGGCGGATCTGGCTGCACAATCATGAGTGTATGGGGAATCATGCAGGAACTAAGCATGTCGCCTGAGGTGCCCCTGTGTTGATGGCCTGAAGCTGCAAGATGGAAGGAATTCCTTGTCTTCAACTCCTTGTCTTTGCAATATTATAAAGAAAGAAAAAAATGTGTCCACACAGAGTGACAACATGACCATGCAATGTTCCAATGGAGTATTTCTGAAATGAAGTCAGAACACAGGAACTGATACTAACAAGGAATTGTGTAGCTAATAAGTCCATCAAAAGGGCTTATAATCAGAAGATACATAATGGCCATGATGTTGTTTCTGATGATAAAGTCTGATGGAGAAATGCAAGCAAGGATTCAAGTGTAGCCTCAAAACACAGTATTATTTTCCTCACTTGAAGATCTTCTGTTTAAATAATTTTTTGGAGACACATCTCTGGCAATACATTGCCATGCTTGGTCTCAGAATTAAAAAGATAAAATCGTGGTTGCACATTCTATTCCACTTCTCTAATTTATTTCCACTGATTTTAGTGGAGACAAGTTTTGACAGTGGAATGCTATCTGTGATCTGTTTTATATGTGCAATCTCCGCTCAGGCTAATGTGAAGGTTCAATCAGCATTGTTAACCCAACTGTAAATTGTAGTGACCTAGAATTTGTATTTAAGTTTTTGCAATGGGGCTTGAACCCACATCCCTGTGACACAGAGCTTCCCTCAGTTATAGCAGCAATGAAAACAACCTCTCACTCTGTGTTGAGGTACAAATACCAACAGTGGGAATTTTACTCAGTTTCTCAATTACCATTCTAATCTATTAGCACATCAAAGGATGCTTCTGTCACAGCATTCTAATCTACAAGTATATCAACAAATTACAGGTCCTGAAATAGAATGTCACAAAAAATACGATGCATTGATAATATAAAACTAATTAAAAGGTTGCATCAACTTAACTGAATCAAAACGTATCAGTGAAGCATTATTGCCCATGCATTTCCAAGTTTGGCTGGGACAAGATGATTTTCCTGGTTAATAACATAATAATAACATAACAATTACAGCACGGAAACAGGCCATTAGGCCCCTCTAGTCCGCACCAAACCAAACACCCCTTTCTAGTCCCACCTCCCTGCACAATGCCCATAACCCTCCATCTTCTTCTCATCCATATACCTGTCCAACCTTTTCTTAAATAATACAATTGACTCCGCCGCCACTATTTCTCGCGGAAGATCATTCCACACGGCTACCACTCTCTGAGTAAAGAAGTTCCCCCTCATGTTACCTCTAAACCTCTGCCCCTTAATTCTTAACTCATGTCCTCTTGTTTTAATCTTTCCTCCTCTTAACGGAAATAGTCTATCCACATCCACTCTGTCTATCCCTTTCATAATCTTAAATACTTCTATCAAATCCCCTCTCAACCTTCTACGCTCCAAAGAATAAAGACCTAATCTGTCCAATCTCTCCCTATACTCTAGATGCTTAAACCCAGGTAACATTCTGGTAAACCTTCTCTGCACTCTCTCCACTCTGTTTATATCCTTCCTATAATTAGACAACCAGAACTGCACACAGAACTCCAAATTAGGCCGCACCAACGACTTATACAATCTCAACATCACCTCCCAACTCCTATATTCCATGCAATGATTGATAAAGGCCAGCATACTAAAAGCCTTCTTCACCACCCTATTCACGTGAGTTCCTACCTTCAGGGAACGATGTACCGTTACTCCTAAATCTTTCTGCTCTTCTGTATTCCTCAATGCTCTCCCATTTACCACGTATGTCCTATTCTGATTCTTCTTACCAAAATGAAGCACCTCACACTTATCAGCATTAAATTCCATCTGCCATTTTTCAGCCCACTTTTCTAAGCAGCCCAAATCCCTCTGCAATCCTTGAAAACTTTCTTCATTATCCACTATTCCACCTATCTTAGTATCGTCTGCATATTTACTAATCCAATTCACCACCCCATCATCTAGATCATTAATGTATATAACGAACAACAATGGGCCCAATACAGATCCTTGAGGCACACCACTGGTCACCGGCCTCCAACCTGACAGACAATTTTCCACTACCACTCTCTGGCCTCTCCCTTTCAGCCAATGTTCAATCCATTTGACTATCTTAAAATTTATACCTAAGACTGCACCTTCCTAACTAACCTTCCATGTGGTACCTTATCAAAGGCCTTACTGAAGTCCATATAGACAACATCCACTACGCTACCCTCATCCACATTCCTAGTCACCTCTTCAAAAAATTCAATCAGATTGGTCAAACATGACCTTCCTCCCACAAATCCATATTGAGTGCTCCTGATCAGACCCTGTCTATCCAGATGTTTATAAGTACTATCTCTAAGAATTTTCTCCATTAATTTACCTACCACAGACATCAAACTTACAGGCCGATAGTTGCCAGGCTTCCTCCTTGAACCCTTTTTAAATAACGGAACCACATGCGCAATGCGCCAATCCTCCGGCACTATCCCCATATCTAATGACATTTGGAAAATTACCACCAGAGCCTCTGCTATTTCCTCCTTCACTTCTCTCAATGTCCTGGGGAAGATCCCGTCTGGTCCCGGAGACTTATCCACCTTTATATTCTTCAAAAGCCTTAAAACTACACCTTTTGTAATCTCTATATTCCCCATATTTACCCAATTTGCTTTTTTTATCTCACATCTCCCAATATCCTTCTCCTTAGTGAATACCGAAGAAAAGAAACTGTTCAATATCTCCCCCATTTCTCTAGGCTCCACACACAGTTTTCCGCTCTGATTTTCTAAGGGACCAATTTTGTCTCTAGCTTTCCTCTTACCATTAACATATTTGTAGAACTCTTTTGGATTAGTTTTCACCCTGCTTGCCATAGTTTTCTCGTACCTTCTTTTAGCTTTCCTAATTCCTCTCTTAAGATTCCTCTTACATTCAATGTATCTTTCAAACATCTCCTTAACTCCATGCTTCTTATATCTAATGTACACCTCCCTTTTTCTTCGAACCAAGTTTCCAATATTCCTTGAAAACCACGGCTCTCTCCAACCTTTTTCCCCTCCTTTTAACCTAACAGGAACATAAAGCTTTTGCACTCTCAAAATCTGATCTTTAAAAGACTTCCATCTCTCTACTACATCCTGCCCAAAAAACAAATTGTCCCAATGCACAACCCTGCAAGTCCTTTCGCATCTCCTCAAATCTAGCTTTTCCCCAATCAAAAACCTCAATCCTTGGCCCTGATTTCTCTCTTTCCATAATGACATTGAAGCTGATGGCATTATGATCACTGGACCCGAAGTGCTCGCCAACACTAACCTCCGTCACTTGACCCATCCCATTTGCCAACAGTAGATCTAACACTGCTCCTTCTCTGGTCGGCACCTCTACATATTGTTGTAAAAAACTATCTTGCACACATTTCACAAACTCTAACCCATCCAGTCCTTTCACAGAATGTGTTTCCCAATCTATATGTGGAAAATTAAAATCTCCCATAATTACAACCCTGTGCTTATCACAAATATTCACTATCTCCCTACAGATTTGCTCCTCTAGGTCTCAGTCCCCTCTGGGTGGTCTATAATACACCCCGACAAGTGTAACCTCTCCTTTCCTACTCCTCAGTTCCACCCAAATAGCCTCCGTGGATGTGCCCTCTAATCTATCCTTCCTAGGCACCGCTGTAATATTTTCCCTGATAAGCAATGCAACCCCACCTCCTCTTGCCCCTCTGACTCTATCACACCTAAAACAACGAAACCCAGGGATATTCAGTTGCCAATCACATCCCTCCTGCAACCATGTCTCACTAATCGCTACCACATCATACTTCCAAGTATCAATCCACACCTTCAGCTCATCCACCTTTTTTACAATACTCCTGGCATTAAAATATATGAATTTCAGAGATTTCCCAATTTTTAATCCCTGTTTTCCCTCATCTTTAATAACAACATTATTTACTTTTTCTGCCAATTGCCCTTCATCTTCTTCCAGAGCATTTCCCTTCTCTATCACCTGCCCATCCATATTCAAATACTTACTACAAACTTTCTTTGTTTGCATTCTAACCTTCTCCTTACTGCTCTGTACTATTTTGTTCCCTCCCCCCAACCATTCTAGTTTAAAGGATCCTGAGTAGCCCTAGCAAATACCTCTGCCAGGATTCTGGTCCCCCTGGGATTTAAGTGTAACCCGTCCTTACTGTACAGGTCACATCTCCCCCAAAAAAGGTCCCAGTTATCCAGAAACTTAAAACCCTGCCCCTTACTCCACCCCTTCAGCCACGAGTTAATCCTCCACCTCATTCTATTTCTATTCACACTGTCACGTGGCACAGGGAGTAATCCAGAGATTACCCCCTTTGCGGTCCTTCTTTTTAACTCCCTACCTAACTGCCTGTACTCACTTTTTAGGACCTCTTCTCTAATTCTCCCTATGTCATTGGTACCTACATGTACCACGACCTCTGGCTCCTGTCCCTCCCACTTTAGGATATCTGGGACACGAGCAGCAACATCCCGGACCCTGGCACCAGGGAGGCAAACCACCATCCGGTTCTCCTTGCTGCGTCCGCAGAATCCCCTATCCGTCCTCTTAACTATGGAGTCTCCTACCACAATTGCCCTCCTCTTCCTTTCCCTCCCTTTCTGAGCTACAGGGGCCGACCTCGTGCCGGAGGCACAGCCACTGTCACTCCCCCCAACCTTGATGTCCCCCTCAACAGTGCTCAAAGAGGCGTACTTATTGCTGAGGGTTACATTTACAGGGCTCGTCTCTGGCACCTTACGTTCTTTTGTCCCTCTCCTAAGAGTTACCCACCTTTCATCCTCCCGTGGCCCTGGCGTGACCACCTGGCTGTAACTCCTGTCTATGACTACCCCTGTTTCCCTAACCAGCCTGAGGTCATCGAGCTGCAGCTCTAGTTCACTAACACGGTCCCTGACAATCTGCAGCTCGACACACCTAGTGCAGATATGGACATCCGGGAGTCTGGAAGACTCCAGGACCTCCCACACCCGGCACGACCGACAACACACAGCCTTAACACTCATCCCTTACCCCAATGAAGTAGTAATAAAGACTATCTTAGCTTTCTCTCCGCCTGCTTTCTCCGAAGCCTGATGAGCCAAAGCCTGGAAGTCCCACTCCTTCGCTGGGCCACTCGCTCGCTGGGCCTGATGAGCCAAAGCCTGGAAGTCCCACTCCTTCGCTGGGCCACTCGCTCGCTAGGCCTGATGAGCCAAAGCCTGGAAGTCCCACTCGCTCACTGGGCCTGATGAGCCAAAGCCTGGAAGTCCCACTCGCTCGCTGGGCCTGATGAGCCAAAGCCTGGAAGTCCCACTCGCTCGCTGGGCCTGATGAGCCAAAGCCTGGAAGTCCCACTCGCTCGCTGGGCCTGATGAGCCAAAGCCTGGAAGTCCCACTCGCTCGCTGGGCCCGATGAGCCAAAGCCTGGAAGTCCCACTCGCTCGCTGGGCCTGATGAGCCAAAGCCTGGAAGTCCCACTCGCTCGCTGGGCCCGATGAGCCAAAGCCTGGAAGTCCCACTCGCTCGCTGGGCCTGATGAGCCAAAGCCTGGAAGTCCCACTCGCTCGCTGGGCCCGATGAGCCAAAGCCTGGAAGTCCCACTCGCTCGCTGGGCCCGATGAGCCAAAGCCTGGAAGTCCCACTCGCACGCTGGGCCCGATGAGCCAAAGCCTGGAAGTCCCACTCGCTCGCTGGGCCCGATGAACCAAAGCCTGGAAGTCCCACTCGCTCGCTGGGCCCGATGAGCCAAAGCCTGGAAGTCCCACTCGCTCGCTGGGCCCGATGAGCCAAAGCCTGGAAGTCCCACTCGCTCGCTGGGCCCGATGAGCCAAAGCCTGGAAGTCCCACTCGCTCGCTGGGCCCGATGAGCCAAAGCCTGGAAGTCCCACTCGCTCGCTGGGCCTGATGAGCCAAAGCCTGGAAGTCCCACTCGCTCGCTGGGCCCGATGAGCCAAAGCCTGGAAGTCCCACTCGCTCGCTGGGCCTGATGAGCCAAAGCCTGGAAGTCCCACTCGCTCGCTGGGCCTGATGAGCCAAAGCCTGGAAGTCCCACTCGCTCGCTGGGCCTGATGAGCCAAAGCCTGGAAGTCCCACTCGCTCGCTGGGCCCGATGAGCCAAAGCCTGGAAGTCCCACTCGCTCGCTGGGCCCAATGAGCCAAAGCCTGGAAGTCCCACTCGCTCGCTGGGCCCGATGAGCCAAAGCCTGGAAGTCCCACTCGCTCGCTGGGCCCGATGAGCCAAAGCCTGGAAGTCCCACTCGCTCGCTGGGCCCGATGAGCCAAAGCCTGGAAGTCCCACTCGCTCGCTGGGCCCAATGAGCCAAAGCCTGGAAGTCCCACTCGCTCGCTGGGCCCGATGAGCCAAAGCCTGGAAGTCCCACTCGCTCGCTGGGCCCGATGAGCCAAAGCCTGGAAGTCCCACTCGCTCGCTGGGCCCGATGAGCCAAAGCCTGGAAGTCCCACTCGCTCGCTGGGCCCGATGAGCCAAAGCCTGGAAGTCCCACTCGCTCGCTGGGCCCGATGAGCCAAAGCCTGGAAGTCCCACTCGCTCGCTGGGCCCGATGAGCCAAAGCCTGGAAGTCCCACTCGCTCGCTGGGCCCGATGTGCCAAAGCCTGGAAGTCCTACTCGCTCGCTGGGCCCGATGAGCCAAAGCCTGGAAGTCCCACTCGCTCGCTGGGCCCGATGAGCCAAAGCCTGGACGTCCCACTCGCTCGCTGGGCCCGATGAGCCAAAGCCTGGAAGTCCCACTCGCTCGCTGGGCCTGATGAGCCAAAGCCTGGAAGTCCCACTCGCTCGCTGGGCCTGATGAGCCAAAGCCTGGAAGTCCTACTCGCTCGCTGGGCCACTCGCTCGCTGGGCCACTCGCTCGCTGGGCCACTCGCTCGCTGGGCCACTCGCTCGCTGGGCCACTCGCTCGCTGTCCCTCTTATTTATTGGCCTTTTACCAATTAACCCCGTCACACTCTCCTGTATGCTCGCTCGACCAATGGCCGCCTCCGACGCCGACTCTTCCCCGCAGACCCTGGTAAGAGATTTTTTTAAAAGTTTTCTTACCTGCCCCGGACTCTTTTCTTTTCTGTCCTTCTCCTCTCTCTCTCCTTTTCTCTCCTCTCCTCTCCTTTTCTCTCCTCTCCTCTCCTCTCCCTACTGCTAGGCTCTGTCCCCAGTAAGAGTCTTTAAAAAGACCTTACCTTCCCGTCACACTCTCCTGTACGCTTGCTCAACCAATGGCCGCCTCCGATGCCGACTCCTCCCCGCAGACCCTGGTAAGAGACATTTGGAGGAAAGCATTTCCCTCAACAGCTATTCTGGCTGAGATTTGACCCCTTCAAAGGCCTATTTAATTAGATTTCCACCACATCGTACATCTCAATTGTTTTAACTGAACCTCACTCAGGAAAGACTGCCTTCTGCTAATATGTATCTTTGATTCCCTGTGACAAAATGATCTTTCACCACTACAGTAGTTCCTTTCATATACTTTTAGTTAACTACTGGCATGGCCAAAATGGATAGACTGTTAGGGATCTACAAGTTTTCACCTTTCTTTCTATTCTGCTCTCTTGTTTTCATGTCAAAAGCAGATGACATCACATGTCATAGACCCATAAAGTATGGAAATGGGTACTTTGGTCATTAACCACCCATTGATACTGTTATGAGCCCAGAGGACCCCAAAACCCAACAGCAATAGAAATTCACCGAGACAAATAGTTACTTAAACAAAAGTTGCTTTTAATTATCTTTAAACATGAAAACAGGATCAAACTTTAACTTTTTACTAATAACTTAATCCCCTTCTAATTCTAAGTGCATGTGTATGTAATGAGCATGTAAATTCAGAAAAGTTCTTTGATTCACATTCAAATCTCACTTCTCACTCTTCCAAGTTCACTGGTTGCAGGCAGTTCTTGTACTGTGCACAGAATTTCATATTTTTGAATTTCAACAGGCTTTGGGGTTTGAAAGGTAAATGGTTACTCTTCAGGAAAGTTCTTGTCGGTTTACAGAGAGAGATCTGTTGCTCGTTGGACACCCACAACTGATTCATTCTTAATCAGTCACTTCAGTGTCTTGCCAGAGAAACTTGCCCCATCCGGGTTTTCCAGATGATGACATCTTTCTTTCAGGACACCACAGAGTTCCTTTTTGTTTCCCTTTAGGCAGCCAGTCCTCTCCTCTTGTATGGACCGTAAGGGCTTTGAACAGGTTGAACTAAGAACTCACAATCCACCATCAAAATGAGGTTTTTCCACAAGCTTTCCAGTTTGTCCTGTTCCAGTCCCAGCTGCTGCTGCTGAGCTGCAGAACTGAATTCACTCTCTCTCTCTCTCTCTCTCTCTCTCTCTCTCACTCAGAGAAAACCACATAACCTCTTAGAACAGCACTCTGCACTCACACAGACTGTGACACCGGACCTGATCTTCAAATCAGTTCATCTGTTGCTTTCTAAAACAATAATCTATTACTCCACAGCATGTCCAATTATTGCTCACTTGTGAAGCCCTTATAGGCATTCTTCCATGTTTTTGCAAAGGCACTCAGAGTCTGGACTGTCTGGCTTGAGCAGAGCTCTGGCATTTTAAATGAGAACTGTTTTGAAGTGTTTTTATGTGACCTACACTAACAACCTGCCACAATTTATCTCCTTTAAAACTTATCTATATACAATATAAAATATAACATTATCTGTCACAATAATAATCCAATACTGATCTTTTTTTAAATTATCCCATGTTCCCAGCAACTTGGTGCAGATTCTCATCCACACACAAAGAAACAACCTACACTGGCCAACAGCCTCCCATATGGGAAGTTTTTGGGACTGGACTAGTTTCTGAAACAGTGACACTGCTACACAAACTTGAACACACTTTCAGATTGAAATCCACTTATCATTTTTTAGGCCATTTACTTTGTCTTTTAATAACTCTGTAAATTAGTAGCTCCATTTATGTTATTTATGTCTGGGAATATTAAGGTGATGAGTAAGCTTGGATACCATCCATTCCATCATCCATATCAATGATAAAAATGGAATATAAGTGGTAATAACTCAGTCACCCAAAATATTCACACCTCCTTTGTTCAAGAGGTTGAATTGATGCAGTCCTTGGATTTTAATTCCATTTATTTTATTTATGGCTACAATTTTGCTCACTGGATGTGATAGGAAAATTTTAAGATGATTTTCGTGATCAGCAGCCCAAAATCCATAAAATATACCCAAAAAGTGTCCAGGAAACAATATCTTCATCTTTCAGTATAATCGAACAAGATTTCTGTCATTTTCTAATTTTCGCCCTCAATGTTGTTCCGACCAAATTTTTTCTTCCTTAAAAAAAGTACTAAATCCTCCCTATCCCATAACTCTCTATTTTTTTTTCATCTATGTGCCTGGCTTCTTCTTTGGCTTGGCTTCGCGGATGAAGATTTATGGAGGGGTAAATGTCCACGTCAGCTGCAGGCTTGTTTATGGCTGACAAGTCTGATGTGGGACAGGCAGACACAGTAGCAGCGGTTGCAGGGGAAAATTGGTTGGTTGGGGTTGGGTGTTGGGTTTTTCCTCCTTTGTCTTTCGTCAGTGAGGTGGGCTCTGCGATCTTCTTCAAAGGAGGTTGCTGCCCGCCGAACTGTGAGGCGCCAAGATGCACAGTTTGAGGCGATATCACTGGTGGTGGTCAATGTGGCAGGCACCAAGAGATTTCTTTAGGCAGTCCTTGTATCTCTTCTTTGGTGCACCTCTGGCACGGTGGCCAGTGGGGAGCTCGCCATATAACACGATCTTGGGAAGGCGATGGTCCTCCATTCTGAAGACTTGACCTACCCAGCGCAGTTGGATCTTCAGCAGCGTGGATTCGATGCTGTCGGCCTCTGCCATCTCGAGTACTTCGATGTTAGGGATGAAGTCGCTCCAATGAATGTTGAGGATGGAGCGGAGACAATGCTGGTGCCTGCCTATTGACTCTTAAATGCCCCTATTGTTTCAGCCTCCACCATTATCCCGGCAAGGCATTCCAGGCACCCACAACTTTGTGTAAAAAAAAACTTACCCTGATGACTCCCCTAAACTTCCTGCCCTTAACTTTGTATATATGTCCTCTGGTATATATGATCCTGCCATGGGAAACAGGTGCTGGCTCTCCACCCTGTCCTTTTTGCATGGATCAGACCTTCCCCAGAAGAGATCTCAATGATCCAGAAATCTGAACCCCTGCCCCCTGTACCAACTCTTCAGCCACGCATTCATCTGCCACAACTTCCTGTTCCTCCCCTCTCTGGTATGTGGTAATACCACTGCTATCCATTTTAAAGGGTTCCATGTTGCTTGTGATGCTTTCAGTTTTCTAATATAATGATGGACATATGCTCATTTGAGATTCCTTTTTATTTAGCTCTTGCTCTTGCTTTCCTTCATATCTTTCCCTGGGCAAATAGTTCTGTTCTAGTATTTATCTTTTTACAATTATCTTGGTTTACTCCTTCTTATCTTTTCAACCATCCATTGATGTTCTTATGTTGGCATGCTTCTGCCCCTTCAGGACATAAGCTGTTTTCTGTCACATTTGATTCTTTTTCGAAAATGTAAAAGACTGTACACAAAAAATAGAAAAATAAAAAGCGAGGAGAACTTTTTTTTCATTTCTTCAGTTTTCAAGAGAAGGTTGTTGCTGGCAATACCAGCTTTTATGGCAATCCCCAAAATGTTTATGAAAAAATTGTGGCAATGCCCCAATTAGGACATTAACAGACCTTCTGATGAAGATGCTTTCATGGTGTTGTTGAGAAGCAGGATCCAGCATTTAGATCCAGTAATGAAAATTGAAACAGCAGATGGCTTCAAGTGGAAGGAACAAGCTTAGTGCTTTGATCATCAGGACATTAAAATTTTGTGAAAGAGATCCACATAATGAGGTTTCCTGTGCTTGGAGCCCATGAGGTTATCAAATACATAAGCCGAGTGTGAAAATGGCAGACTTCCCACGTGTCTGACCTTGCCCTTCCTGGTGGTAGAGAGACTAAATTTATGCAGTGTTGATTGTGTAGCTAAAGCAAGTATTTGGAGGGTATTTTGTAGATAATCCACACTCCAGTTACTGAACCACAGGTGAAGGGAATGAGTATTGATGGTGGTGGATGGGGTACCAGTAACTAGTTGATTGAGCTTTTTGAGAGCTGGTTAAACAGCACTCATCCAGGCAAATGAACAGGTCCATTTTTCTTCTACTGTGTCTATTAGCTGCAGGAAAGCTTTGGTGAGTGAGGAGGTGGGTCATTCATGGGAGAATGCTTAGCATCCAAACTGATTTCCTAGCCACAATATACGTGTGACTGGATGATTGAGATTTTGGTGAGATGTTTCTAGTGAGGGACTTGGCAAAGCTGATGCTATTGAATATCAAGTGTTTATATTCTCCCTGTGGTAGCGTGAATGTTATATGAGAATCAGAATTTATTATCATGAACATGTCACAAAATTCATTGTTTTGTGGTAGTATTACAGTGTAAATATTGCTAAAAATTATTCTAAAATAAATAAATGAGTACAAAAATAAGAAAAAAGGTGAGGTAGTGCCTATGGTTTATTGTCCATTTAGAAATCTGATGGCAGAGGAAAATAAGTGTTTGTCTTCAGGCTCCTGTACCTCCTTCCTGATGGTAACAATGTGAAGAGGGCATGGCCTGGGTGGTGATATAGGCTGCCCTCTTAAGTCGCTGCCTCTTATCGATTTTTATCACCCATGGTCTGAATGTTGTTGTGGTCTTGTTGCATGCAAACATGTTCTGCAAATGGAATTAATTAACAGTAAAGCTTACTCTTGTTATTATAATGGAGGAGAAAAAGATTGTTGGCCATATGATAGCCATGATCTCCTGGAATTGGGATGATTGGTGGTTTCCAAAAATTTCTATCTTCTTTATTGTGAAGTTTGACTCCAACCATTGGAATGGTTTTTTTTTATTTGATCCTCATTGGCTTCTACAATTCATATATGCCACAGTGCTGTGTATGGGAAGTATCAGGTTAGGTGGGTTCACAGAGAGATGAGTCTGGACACAAGTGTTCCAATCAATATACTGAAGACAAATGGGAAGATGACAAATGATACTCAATTACTACTAAATAACTATACAGTATAGATATTCACATCAGACCTAGGCTATAACAGTGCAGGTAGCCACATTGGGCCCAAGGGACTCTGATACAGGTGGCTGTTTACCCTACCACACTCTCCCGCGTGTCTACACACTTCGCAGACAGGCTCTTTCAAACATAATTCTGATTCCCTATACCAATGGGGTGCAGCTCTCTGCAAGCACTGCTCTATTACAATACAAGTACACAAACCTTTATCCGGACATTTAAAATCCGGAAAGCTTAAAAAACTGGCATTTATTTCCTGGTGCTGTTACAGTGGAGGGAGAGGGAGAGAGCAGCATGACAAGGTTGGGTGGGGGACTGGGGGGAGAGACGGCAGCGTGACTCAGGTGGGCGGGTGGGGTGAAGAAGAGAGACAGCAGCATGACTTGGGCGGGCAGGTGGTGGGAGAGAGATGGCAGCACAACTTGGGCAGGAGGGGGAGAGACAGTAGTGCAACTCAGGTGGGCGGGCAGGGGTAGGGGAGAGAGATGGCAGCGTGACTCGGGCGGGCAGAGAGGAGGGAGACAGCCGCACCACTCAGGTGGGCAGGGGTGGGAGGAGAGAGACGGCAGCGCGACTCAGGCACGCGGGGGTGGAGGGGAGAGAAACGGCAGCGCGACTTGAATGGGCAGGGGAAGGGAGACAGCAGTGTGACTCGGGTGGGTGGGGATGGGAGGATAGAGACAGCAGTGTGACTCGGGAGGGCGGGGATGAAGGGGACAGAGACAGCAACGCGACATTGGCGGGTGGGGGGAGGGAGACAGCAGCGCGACAGGTGGGCAGGGAGGGAGAGAGACGGCAGCATGACTCAGGTGAGTGTGGGGGAGGAGAGAGAGACAGCAGCTTGACTCGGGTTGGCTGGGGGGGAGAGACGCCAGCGTGACTCGAAGGGGGTAGATGCGGAAGCACAATTCGGGTGGGCTTAAATCTGGGGCAGCTGGCTTTTGTTCTGAAATCCAGAAAAATCTGAAATTCGCAACACACTGTCTCCCAAGGGTTCCGGATAAAAGATTGTGTACCTGCACTATGGCTCAAATCATGACTCCTCCAGTGATGTTGATTCCTCCATCGATGTGCACAGTAGCGACCTGATGTGGAGTGATGTCCGGGGCTTGGACCAAAGGGCACAGAGAAAGAAATGTGACATGTATCGATATTTTATGTTCTAAGCTGGGCGTCTGACCAGTGATGATACAGGGCCATTTAAATGAGCCATCTGTAGGGTAAGCACTAATGCATGGCCGGAGTCCAACCTTGATTGGCAGGCAATGTGACTTCACAAAAAGTTTCAGACAGGGAGATCATGTGGCCCTCCGCAATCACAATGTTCCAGACAGAGAGGCCACATATTTCTCCACAATCCACACATAACAGCTTTCCAGTCTGATATTGAGTTCTGAATGACTTGATTACTTCACTCACAATCTCTGCATACTTTGCCAATTAGATGTAGATTGGCTGCCAAATTTCTACATTACAATCATCAATGCACATTAATCTGTGCCTCAGGTTTGTAACAAGTGACAGAATGACAAGCAAAATAAAACCAATGCCAATTCACTGTGCTTGTTTCAGGGATGTATGGAATGGTCATTGTTTCAGTCCTATTTAACAATGCCAGGTTGGAAATTTTGTCCACTCCACCTGGCTACGTACAAAGGTAAGACCTTTCTGGGAAGACCTGGGCGACATTCTGAAAAAAATTACAAAAGTGGATTTTACACAAAATCCGGAATTGTACCTTCTGGGAGATATTGGGGACATGAGTTTTAGATTAATCAAAGATCAAATTTTCTTTGTGAAGATCGCCTTGGCAGTAGCCAGGAAGTGTATAGCGGTTTCGTGGAAATGTGGAGTTGAATTCCCCTGGAGAAAAATCACATACAACCTAAGGAAGAAGCACAACACATTAGTTTGACTGTGGTAACCTTACTTGAAATATATTGGCACACAGATTGATTAGCCACACCGAAATAGGTCCTAGCAGGGAAACAAAATTGACCAAGAAAGTGGAACATGGTGCAGGTGATGTGCTTTTTTTTTGGTTTAAAGTTTTTTTTTCCCCCTTTATTTTTAGCCTTTGTTATTCAGCCATCCTGATTGTTTTTTCCTTAGGTTCTGTAGGAGTCTATGACCCCACTAGAATTTGTATCTGTACAATTTAATTGATTATTTATTCAGTGGAGTAATTGTGAGGGGTGGCGAGGTGGGTGGGGGAATAAACACAGATTCTGTATATTGTATGAATGTTGAAAGATTATACTGTTTGAATTTTGCATCTATGAAAATCAAAATAAAATATTCAAATAAAACAATACCACACCTTAACCACAATCTTCATCACCTCTCCCTTTTCCTATCCCACCACATAGCCACAAACAAACTTTTTTTACATATCTTGATGACCATTTTGATTCTGCTTCCTGCTCTTAGCTAGAATTCACAGGTTTTATTACCCTCACAGTCATTTTCCACCCTGCTCACACTTACACAGCTTCCATCTCTTCCCTTTCTTGAGTGCTCCATTGACATCTCAGGGGATAGATGAGCAATTGGCAGCTATTACAAGCTGACCAACTCACTCCAATAGCTATCTCGAATACACCTCCTCCAACCCTGCCTTGGAAAAGGACTTTATTCCATTCTTCCAGTTTGTCCAACTTTGACATATCAGTGATGATAAGGCCTTCCACATCCCCGTCTTTACAATTTCTTCTTTCACCAGGAATCGAATGGAGATATTTACCCTCGGATTTATTAATATTGAGAACATCTTTATTAATTATGTTTTAAAATTGTTTTACCTACTTTCTCTGGCTCTGATAGCATATGAGAATGTTATATAATATTGTGAGCAAAGAATGTCAATAGTATTAGGTGTTGTGACTGAATAAAGAGGCTGTGCAGTGTAACTGTTGAGCTCAGGATAATTGCTTGACATTAGCATTTTAATGCTGACCAGGTGCTTCATTCAACTTAAATCCCTATTTGTGCTTTGGGGCCAAGGAGATAAAACAAACCATGCTAAACTAATGTCTTTACTGCTTTTCACTGTCTGGAAATTTTGCCAAGTGCCAGACTCCCATGAGATACAGTAAAATTAAGGTTGAAATGGTGAGATGCTCTACACTAGAGACTCAGAGATAGATGGGAATGTATCTCTGAACAAATGGGGGGTGGGGGGGGGGGGGGTGGGAGGTTGTAGCAGAGAAATTCAATAATTATTTTAGGCCAGTTCTGTTAATCCTAGCACTTAATTAGGTTTTATTTTGCTAAATTGCTTGGCCATTCATTTAGAAGTAGAACATAAAATAATGGAGGGCAAGCCTTGTAAATAATTTACCAGTATAAGACGTGTAACAAAGCTGTGATTCTGTTGAAATACAAGATGCTCCCCTACTTACAATGGTCCAACTTATGAATTTTCTAAGTTGCGATGGTTTGAAACCATACTTTCAATTTTGAATTCTGATCTGTTCCCATGCTTACAATATGCAGTACGCTACTCTCTCATAATGTTGGGTGATGGCAGCATCACGCATGAGTATCATACAGCATACTCTCTCGTAATGCTGACTTAACCACACTCTCAGTCACTCATGCTAATAAGTCTTCTTTCCTTTGGCTTGGCTTCGCGGATGAAGATTTATGGAGGGGGTAAATGTCCACGTCAGCTGCAGGCTCGTTTGTGGCTGACAAGTCCGATGCGGGACAGGCAGACACGGTTGCAGCGGTTGCAGGGGAAAATTGGTTGGTTGGGGTTGGGTGTTGGGTTTTTCCTCCTTTGCCTTTTGTCAGTGAGGTGGGCTCTGCGGTCTTCTTCAAAGGAGGTTGCTGCCCGCCAAACTGTGAGGCGCCAAGATGCACGGTTTGAGGCGATATCAGCCCACTGGCGGTGGTCAATGTGGCAGGCACCAAGAGATTTCTTTAGGCAGTCCTTGTACCTTTTCTTTGGTGCACCTCTGTCACGGTGGCCAGTGGAGAGCTCGCCATATAACACGATCTTGGGAAGGTGACGGTCCTCCATTCTGGAGACGTGACCCACCCAGCGCAGCTGGATCTTCAGACCTCTGCCATCTCGAGTACTTCGACGTTAGGGATGAAAGCGAATGTTGAGGATAAACAACCCATCATGTCTACTAAATTCCCATTTGTGTCTCCTGCTTCTGATGAAAAGAAAAAAGAGAAAAGCAATTACTCTGGAAACAAAACTCAAGATACTTTCTCAGCATAAAGAAAAAAATCTGTCCAGTCAAAAACTGATATCTTCCTGAAGAAGACTATGCCAGCGTCGATGCCCCAGTGCCTTTAACAAGCGTCGATGATGCAGTGTGCTCTACAAGCTGTTCTCAAGCATCATCAGAAGAGAGTGAAATTGATGACCCTGTCACTTTAGTATCCTCACCATCCAGCAATTAATTTTAGTTCAATGCTTCAAACATTCTTCATGCCCAGTGTGCTTTCAGCTGTGTACGTCAATATTCTTTCTGTGTATTCAAGGCATTCAAAATTTAATTATTAAAAGATGGTAGGTGTGGCATTCTTTCTCGACTATCTTTTGATTTTTTTCATCTTACAATGGGTTTGCCAGAGAATAATCCCATTGTAGGTTGAGGAGCACCTGTAATCTATATAAATGTAACATAATTGTAAGTCTAAACAAAGATATAATGGATAGATTATTAGAAGATAATACTCCAAAAAAAGTTTGCTTTTCAGTACAGGAGCTGATATTTCAGTTTGAACATGGCTGTGTAGTAACAGTCATTTACCTATCAAATGTTTCCCCTCCCCCCATGCCCTACCACCATCTCCATAATTTTTCCAAGGTAAATGAGACAAGAATCAAGAAAGGGCTTGGAAATGAAGCTTCCACATCAAAGAATTTTAAATACAGAGTGAGTGCTACCACTGTGCACTTTCAATGGAATTTCATGTTCCTTCAGCTTCATAGTCTTATTGCTTATATGATCAAATAACCTTGTTTTTCATCTTAGACAAATACATGCAAAGAGGAGCATATATTCTCAGATAGATTTTGTCTGTGAAAATATAGAACATCAATGAACCTTCATGAAACAATTTTTTATTAAAACGTTCAAATGGGTCAATAAACAATGGGTGGCGGTTGGTGTTAACTCCCCCATTCTCAGCAACATTCCCTCAACAAATTAGATGCTGGATCTTGCAGCAGAGTTCCCTTAAACTTCAATCTTACCCCAGCCATCAATTTCCCATTTCCTGTTATAAATAAAGACTATCCCCCTCTGGCCTGTCCCCAGAAGCAAGGGCTTTAGATGGTTTTCAAAAAGTGAGGCATCTTAACAATAGTTTAATCCTGGCAATAGGTTGTGAAATGGCAACAAATCAATTTTTTTTAAATTATTTTATTTATGATTTTCCAAACATACTCAGTTATCAATATTATCGATGTCAACGTTGACAATATCAATGTTGGTTACAATTTACAATTATTAGTTCTACACGAGATTTTCTGGAGAGTTCAAGCTTTTTCCTATCTCCTTCCCTCCACCCTTTACACCCTCCACATTTAACACTTAACCAATCACAGTTACACACAACATTCAGGACCTTCACAACAAACGTATGAAACATATATCAGGGGGCTCATGGGTTTGTCATGTCACAGTGGCCAACACTCAGGCGGTTTTCTTTTTCTTGACTTTTCCTAGTTAGGATGGGATTGTCCCTCCACCTTCGCCAATTGAGGAGCAGATGGGGAAGGTAGGGGTGTGAGGCATGATAATCCACACTATAATTGTCCACCTATGGAATTTAGGTATGGTTACCAAATTTTCAAGAAAATTTTCCTTAAGTTGTAAGTAATTTTTTCCAGGGGAACACAGCTTTGCACTTCAGTACTTCAGTACGCTATGCTCAGGCAGGATTCGGATTTCCAAGTAAGCGCTGCGCACTTCTCGGCCACTGCAAATACGATCATTATGAATTGGATTTGAAATATGGACAGGTTCATTGTAAGTCTTATGTCCAATATGTTTCCCAACAGGAACAGCTCTGGGTCCTGTGGGCATTCTTTACCTATGATTTTTTTTTCAGGGCTTGGCCCAATGGAACAATACTAGTTTATTGAACAATAATCACCCCAGTAAATTTTTTAAAGTGGTGTGATTTCTAATGGTTTGGAATTAAAAAAACTTGTAGGTCAATTGGGTGGAATTGGGCGACACAGGCTCATCAGCTGAAAAAAAAAGCCTGTAACGGTGCTGTATGTCTCAATTTAAATTTAAAAATGCTTATCTTTGCTGAATCCTCGCTGCTAACAAGAGCAAACAGAACCCCAAGCTATCACAACATCACTCACTCAGAGGTTTTCTCCCACTCAGTGACTGTATGCATTCAAAATTCCAACTGAGGCTGGGTTGCTCAAGCAGGTAATGAATGGCTGGGACATTCATTCCCAGCAGTGTGGAGAGGGACCAATGGGGGAGCAGCTAGCTTCCCTGATGAATGCTCAAAAGGTCAGGGGTTCAGAATTACTAGCAGACTATGTCAATGTACCACCAGAATCATAAGTGCCGAATAGTTAAAGCAGTAACTGTTTGCTGGACAATTCAGCTCATGTTCTTGAACTTTTCCCTCTTCTGATAAATGGCCAGCAACCTACATGTTGGCTCAGTTTGTCTCTCCACTAATTCTGCCTGAAGTTCTGTGTATTTCCACTGTTTGCAATTTTATTTCAGACATCCTGGGGGAAGGGATTGAAAACTCGGGTGAATGATGCACCAAAACTAAGGAGCTGACTGTTGTCTTCAGGAAGGGAAAGGCAGAGGTATACAATCCAGTGGTCTTTGGAGGATCAGAAGTGGAGAGGGTGTGCAAATTTAAGTGCTTGTAGGTCACTATCTCGGCAGATCTTTCCTGGACTAAGGGCATCATGAAGAAAGCACTTCCTCAGGAGTTTGTGGAGGTTTGGTATGATGCCAGAAAACCTGGCATATTTCTACAGATGTGTGGTGGAAAGTGGCTGCATCACGTACTGGTATGGGGACACTAATACCCCTGAGCGTAAAGCCCTGAAAAAGGTAATGGACACAGCCCAGGATATCACAGGCAAAACCGTCCCCACTATCAAGAAAATCTACAGGGAACGCTGCTGTTGGAGAGCAGCAGCAATCATCAAGGATCCACACCACCCAACGCATGATCTTTTCTTGCTGCTGCCATCAGAAATGAGGTATATGTGCCACAAGACTCATTCTACCAGGTTCAGTAACAGCTGCTATTCCTCCTACCACAAATTCAAGCAGCGATTTATTTAAGGGCACTCACTTGTGCACTTTATTGACTTTTCAAAGATCCTTTCTGTATTGCACAGACAATTTGCTTACATTCATTATCTGTTTACAGTTCTTCATTTATTTACATGTTTCTGCTGTGTATTGTTTTTTTTTGTACTACCAGTAAGTGGTATTTCTGCCTCGCCTGCAGAAAAGAAAAAGAATCTCAAGGTGGTATGTAATGTCATGAATGTACTCAGTCAAGAAATCTGAAATCAAATCAAACAAAAAAAGAATCAGGCTCTGCAGTATTTTGCTCTTGGATTTGAAGCATTATTTTTTGTTTGTCATTGCTAAAAGTTAAATGAAATTTGATAAAGGGAAACAATGTTCTGAAAAAAATTTAAAAAGCCTCTCTGTTAAACTATGTTGGATTAATTTTCATTGGTTTGATGCAGTATTTCAATTCTGAAACTTTAACATAGAAGTAATGAATATCCTGCGTACTGTAGTAGTGTATGTAATGTTGGGTGTGAACACTTTTTTTTGGTTTTAGGCCATCAATCATTTAAAGTTGAGTCATGTGTCTAACTGCACCATACTCTCCAACAACTTCCATAGAAAATCCAAGAGGTGGATTATGAAGAGCCCTTGGATGCACAGTAGATGCCTTGTTTCAACTGCTTATGTTTTATGTGTATCTGCACACTTTCCAACCCATTGAACATATTCCATTTAATGGCAATGAGGAAGTAGGGTGAGAAATCTACATCAATATTAACTAAAATAGGGAGAATATAAGAAATAGGAGAAGGAGTAGACCATCTGGCCCATCGAGCTTGCTCTCCCATATCATAAGATCAGGGTTCATCTAGGTATAGGTGTTCCTATACCAGACTGTGATGCAGCCGATCAGCGCACTTTCCACCATACATCTGTGGAAATTTGCCAGGGTGTCCAATGTCATACCAAACCTCTGCCAACCCATGAAGAAGAGGAGGAACTGCTGTGCTTAGTGTGTTGGGTCCAGAAAAGATCCTCCGAGATAATGATTCCCGAGAACTTAAATTTACTCACCCTCTCCATCTCTGATTCCCCAATGATCATTGGATCATACACATCTTGTTTTCCCTTACTGAAGTCAACAATTAGCTCCTTGGTTTTGGTGACATGGAGTGCAAGGTTATTGATAGTGCACCATTTGGACAAATTTTCAATCTCCCTTCTGTATGCTGGGTCATCACCCTTTTTTTAAACAACCTACTACCATGTTATTGTCAACGAATTTGTAGATGGTATTGTTATCGTACTGAGCCACATGGTCATAGGTGTAAAATGAGTAGAGCGGGCACTAAGAAGGCAGCCCTGTGGTGCTCCCATTCTGATGGAGTTTGTGGAGGAGATGTTCTTACCAATCCTCACAAATTGTGGTCTGTAGGTGAGGACTTTGTGAGATGGCATCCACCGAAGACCTGTTGCTCCGATAGTGGAACTGGAACAGATCCAGGTTTATACTCAGACAGGAGCTGATATGCTTCAACAACAGCCTTTCAAAACATTTCATCAATATTGATGTGAGTCCCACTGTTGATAGTCATTTAGGCAGTTTTATTTATTTAATGATGCAGCCACTACTGATTCCTTGGGCAAAGAATTCCACTGATTTGCTACTCTCTGAGAAAAGCAGTTCATCTTCATCTTTATCCTAAACCCAATCCACGAATATTAAAGCTATGCCCGCCAATTCTTGGTTCTGTGGAAATAACTTTCTTCCTTCTATCTTATCTATCCATTTCATAATTTTATATATTTCTATAAGATCCCCTTTCATTTTTCTGAATTCCAACAAGTATAGACCAAGGTGATTCAATCTCTCCTCACAGGCTAACTCCCCTCATCTCTGGAATCAACCAGGTAAACCATGAATGTAAAATTGACTTATAGATTTCAAAAGTTAGCATTTGGCTGGGTATGTTGAGATAAGAACAAATTTAGTTTTAAATTCAATCTGTTTTTTTATACATCTGGGTTTTTAGTTTGAGTGAATTGTTGATCTGTTTGTTTAAATCAGATTTTTCTCTAATAGTCTTCCTTTTCTTATTTACAGAATATGGAATACTTTGTCCCCTAAGTATCCCATATAACTAAACTAGACGTCTCAGAATAGAGATTAGTATCAAAAAAGAAAACTATCTGTTCTTCCATAAATTTAACAACATCCTTATCTGATAATAACACTGAATTAAATTGTAACAAGGGCATGATCATATATTACAATACTGTATCGCAAGAATGAGTTAATGAAATTAAACGATTATCCATAAAAAAATAATCAATACATGAATAAATGTGATGAACAGAGGAAAAAAAGGATAAAAGAAACTCCAAACATCTGAAATGCCATAATCTGATTTTAAAAAATTATTAATAGGGGTAGATTTGAACGATCCAGGATAGGATCCACCAAACAGTTAAAATCCCCAGCTAGAATAAGTGAGTTTAAACTTAAATGTGGCAAGGAAGTTAAAAAAAAATTCAAAAAACCCCAGATCATCAACATTGGGAGCTCAAACATTTACAAAAACCATCATTTTATCAGGTAATTTCCCTGAAACAATAATGAAATGATTGTTAGAATCCAAAACAACATTAGGTGTACTAAAAAGAATATTCTGATTAATCAGAATTGATACACCTCTAGATTTAGCTTAAAAGGAAGAATGATATTGTTGCCTTTTCCACCACAACATCATATGTGATACATCACCCCCATGTGTCTCCTTTAAAAATATAATTGCAGCTTTAAGTTGTTTTAAAAAATGAAGTCACTTTCCTTCATTTTATTGGATGATTTAAAACCTCTCACATTCCAACTCAGGAACTTAGAAGGATTAGCCATGATAACTCAGTTATAGAAAATAGACACTAAAAGAAAAACTAGTTTAAGAAATCCCAATGCACATATGCAAAGCAGAGTTTGTGCAGTATACACAATGACCTCCAGTCTGCAGATGGCCTTATTTAACCATAAAGTACCTTAGCTGGAACTAGAAAGATTTAAACAATTAAGCACCATGGCAATGCAAAACACCTATGATCCCTCCCCGTTCATTTCCCGTCCCTAAGGCTGATGGAAAAGTCACCAGTGTGATAATTCATTCTAAGAACCTACTATCTTCCAGTTTTGATTAGATGTTCTTGCTCAGAAAGAAAGCAATAACAGTCCCTCTGCAGATGTTCATAGCAAACACAAAATAATCCATCTTTAGTCTGAATACATTAAACATTTAAAATGATAAACATTTCTCATGAGAATAATTTTTTTTACAGAATATATAAAATAGATTTTTATCCCATTTTAATAAAGTGGACTTATCTGTAAATACAATCAAAATGTGTCAAATTCTTTTTCTAATCACTCCAGATTAATTCAACTCACAATAACAGTGCTTTCTCTGTAAAAACTAAAAACAAATTACTAAACTTTTAACATATTAAATTCAATCATTGTTTCAAAGCAATCATTTAACAGTGAAAAAAAAAGTCATTCAGGAGCAGGTAGGTTGTTAATGAACTCCCTAGTGTCTTCCACCAAAGCAAACCATTTCCTACGCCCACTGTAGCGAGAGAGATTCTAAGATGTGCTGGAAACAGCAGGGAAGGCTTCAACCCCTGTTGATATAGCTCAAGGAGTTTTTATGCTTAAAGCTCACATTATTGCCTGCTAAAGTTTTTTTTTAAAGCCTAATGCACCTTTTATGCTGACAACCGAAAATGCGGATTGTGCGGTATTCTTATTCAGCGGTGATTCGCGAGCTGGCTTCTGTAGCTGAAGGAGTTGGAGCAAATAGTGCAGTAGCACTGCCTGCCACCATGATATGAAACATACGTGGTGGGAAGGGAAAGTGGCCTATGTACTCAAAATGGCAACTGAAAAGCAGGCACAAGTACTAGCGGAGATCTGTGCAAACAGCATTAGGGCACTGGCAGATCTTCTGCGCAACATAATCACCTTTATTGACCATATGAGTTCTTGAAAATTCACACACCTGGGTCACGGGCTGATGGTATCATTGCAATGTTATCAGCCCTCCCCTTTGGAGCTGCATTCAGTGGCAATCTTTTACAGAGGAGGTGAGGTGATTTCACTCCAGGCACTATCCCACTAGGCAGAGGAAACAAATGAGAAAAAAATCTAGTAAGCACACCAGACTCAGTATCTTCAGCCAAGCCTACAATGCACAGATTTTGGCACCTACTTCGATTTTCCACATCAATAATCCTAGTCATTAGCCTCACGTTATTGTCTTCCAGGTGGCGGACCTATTCATTCATTTCCTTTAAAGCAGATTCTGCTAAGGTAAAGGTAAAGGTTCCATTATGGTCTTGTAATACTGCATTTAGAATGCAACATATACCTAATTCCTCAACATGATTATCCAACTGCACGAAAACCAACAAGGTCGGGTCAGATACAGCAATGAGCTCTCTGAACCCTTCTCCATTAACAATGGCGTGAAGCAAGGCTGTGTTCTGGCACCAACCCTCTTTTCAATCTTCTTCAGCATGATGCTGAACCAAGCCATGAAAGACCCCAACAATGAAGACGCTGTTTACATCCGGTACCGCACGGATAGCAGTCTCTTCAATCTGAGGCGCCTGCAAGCTCACACCAAGACACAAGAGAAACTTGTCCGTGAACTACTCTTTGCAGACAATGCCGCTTTAGTTGCCCATTCAGAGCCAGCTCTTCAGCGCTTGACGTCCTGCTTTGCGGAAACTGCCAAAATGTTTGGCCTGGAAGTCAGCTTGAAGAAAACTGAGGTCCTCCATCAGCCAGCTCCCCACCATGATTACCAGCCCCCCCACATCTCCATCGGGCACACAAAACTCAAAACGGTCAACCAGTTTACCTATCTTGGCTGCACCATTTCATCAGATGCAAGGATCGACAATGAGATAGACAACAGACTCGCCAAGGCAAATAGCGCCTTTGGAAGACTACACAAAAGAGTCTGGAAAAACAACCAACTGAAAAACCTCACAAAGATAAGCGTATACAGAGCCGTTGTCATACCCACACTCCTGTTCGGCTCCGAATCATGGGTCCTCTACCGGCATCACCTACGGCTCCTAGAACGCTTCCACCAGCGTTGTCTCTGCTCCATCCTCAACATTCATTGGAGCACTTTCATCCCTAACGTTGAAGTACTTGAGATGGCAGAGTTCGACAGCATCGAGTCCACGCTGCTGAAGATCCAGCTGCGCTGGGTGGGTCACGTCTCCAGAATGGAGGACCATCGCCTTCCCAAGATCGTGTTATATGGCGAGCTCTCCACTGGCCACCGTGACAGAGGTGCACCAAAGAAAAGGTACAAGGACTGCCTAAAGAAATCTCTTGGTGCCTGCCACATTGACCACCGCCAGTGGGCTGATAACGCCTCAAACCGTGCATCTTGGCGGAGAGTCACCATTTTGTCAAAAGCTTACCTTGTTTTTGTATGGAATCACAGATCTGTGCAAATTGGTTTTTCCAGTGCCAAAAGCCTTTCATCCAGACATTTAAATCTTGCATCAATAGAGCCTTTAATTTGTTCAAGTACATCAGAGGAACTCTCCACAGTCAGGTATGCCAATGGAATAGGTGGAGTTTCTTGTTTTGTACCATTTGTTGCACTTTTAGCAGTCTCTCCAGCTCTTGTATCCATTTCAAATAAAAAATATGCAATTCAACACCAATTCGAAAGTTTCAAGAAAAGTAAACAGGGGAAAATGCATATTGAAGGTATGGAGCCATGATATTTCATACCATATCTTAACCAGAAGTCATGTTTTACCATTTAACTAATCTAATGTTCTACTTTTCCTTCCAAAATGGATGACCTCACATTTAACAATATTGAACTCCATCAGCCAGATTCCTACCCACTCTCTAAAGCTATCTACATCTCCCTGCAGAATATTTGCATCAACTGCCCAATTTGCTTTTCCACTCAATTATGTGTGGCAGGAAACTTTCATGCTGCTTGACAACATCTCTGGATAGGCAAGGTAGATTAAAGAAGCCCACTGTTGCAAGTCTGAGGTGCAGACTTGAACAGAAACAATAGCATTGAAAATGTAATGTTAATAAAAAGTTAAGCCTCATAACCTTGAGGTAAAAGACAATGCCAAATGACATTTCAATTCCAAAGAGGAAAGCTGGAGACACTTCCTCTCTGTTAGTGCCAGGTGCAGCTCACTTGGGAATACATTTACCTGAAACAAAAAATTGTGTTTTTTAAAGTCTATTCTGGAGGCTTAAGAACAAAAGTCTAAATTAACACTTCATTTCATTAGTCAGAAATGACAATGTTGGAAGTGCTATCTTTGAGACAAGGAATGAAAGGGAGGTGCTGTCTACTCTGTCCTGACACTAACGGTGAAGGGCAGCTGAATGGCTCCTGGCCTGCATTAATCCATTTCTCAATATCACAAAACTAATTGCCTGTTATTAACACATTGTGTTTTTTTAAGGAAACTTATTGTGCCCAATTTGCCTTCGCATTTTGTTTATACATGAAAAATTTAAATGGTCTCGGAATGTTTTGGGAGTGAACCAGTAAAAGGTAATGTACAGTCCTCTCTTATACATGCTAGAGTCTCAGCAAATTATTTAATAAAAATTGAAGTACTGGTTGTTAAAATTTGTTAAATCTCTAAAATGTTGCAGTCAGGTGAAACGTCTTGACCTGTAGGATTAACTCCATTTCCCCTTGTATTTGCTGCCTGATCTTTAGTTTATTATATGGCATTTGCAGGCAAAATCTTCGCTAGGATTCTCCTAAATAGAATAATACCTAGTGTCGCCGAGAATGTTCTCCCAGAATCACAGTGCGGCTTTCGCACAAACAGAGGAACTACTGACATGGTCTTTGCCCTCAGACAGCTCCAAGAAAAGTGCAGAGAACAAAACAAAGGACTCTACATCACCTTTGTTGACCTCACCAAAGCCTTCAACACCGTGAGCAGGAATGGGCTTTGGCAAATACTAGAGCGCATCGGATGCCCCCCAAAGTTCCTCAACATGGTTATCCAACTGCACGAAAACCAACAAGGTCGGGTCAGATACAGCAAATGAGCTCTTTGAACCCTTCTCCACTAACAATGGCGTGAAGCAAGGCTGCGTTCTTGCACCAACCCTCTTTTCAATCTTCTTCAGCATGATGCTGAACCAAGCCATGAAAGACCTCAACAATGAAGACGCTGTTTACATCCGGTACCGCACGGATGGCAGTCTCTTCAATCTGAGGCGCCTGCAAGCTCACACCAAGACACAAGAGCAACTTGTCCGTGAACTACTCTTTGCAGACAATGCCGCTTTAGTTGCCCATTCAGAGCCAGCTCTTCAGCGCTTGACGTCCTGTTTTGCGGAAACTGCCAAAATGTTTGGCCTGGAAGTCAGCCTGAAGAAAACTGAGGTCCTCCATCAGCCAGCTCCCCACCATGACTACCAGCAACCCCACATCTCCATCGGGCACACAAAACTCAAAACGGTCAACCAGTTTACCTATCTCGGCTGCACCATTTCATCAGATGCAAGGATAGACAACGAGATAGACAACAGACTCGCCAAGGCAAATAGTGCTTTTGAAAGACTACACAAAAGAGCCTGGAAAAACAACCAACTGAAAAACCTCACAAAGATAAGTGTATACAGAGCCGTTGTCATACCCACACTCCTGTTCGGATCCGAATCATGGGTCCTCCACCGGCATCACCTACGGCTCCTAGAACGCTTCCACCAGCGTTGTCTCCGCTCCATCCTCAACATTCATTGGAGCGACTTCATCCCTAACATCGAAGTACTTGAGATGGCAGAGGCCAACAGCATCGAATTCATGCTGTTGAAGATCCAACTGCGCTGGGTAGGTCACGTCTCCAGAATGGAGGACCATCGCCTTCCCAAGATCGTGTTATATGGCGAGCTCTCCACTGGCCATCGTGTCAGAGGTGCACCAAAGAAGAGGTACAAGAACTGCCTAAAGAAATCTCTTGGTGCCTGCCACATTGACCACCGCCAGTGGGCTGATATCACCTCAAACCGTGCATCTTGGCGCCTCACAGTTCGGCGGGCAGCAACCTCCTTTGAAGAAGACCGCAGAGCCCACCTCACTGAATAAAGACAAAGGAGGAAAAACCCAACACCCAACCCCAACCAACAAATTTTCCCCTGCAACCGCTGCAACCGTGTCTGCCTGTCCCGCATCAGACTTGTCAGCCACAAACGAGCCTGCAGCTGACGTGGACATTTATCCCCTCCATAAATCTCCGTCCGTGAAGCCAAGCCAAAGAAAAAAAATCTAATGTTCTACTTTTTCTTCAAAAATGGATGCTTATTTTCCAGTGAAGACATCCTGCCATTTCTTTAAAACTACTCTAGCCAGAGATTGAGAGACATCTCTCTGCCATTGGCTTTGTGGTCAGGAACTCCATTGCCTCCAAACTTGTAAACCTGCCAACAAGTCACTTCGACTGCATTATCACCATGCACCTCCTACTTTGAACCAGGCAGCATGCCACACTTTTCAGCATGTATGCCCCAACTCTTCAAGCGAATCCTGCAGAGAAAGGTAAGTTTCAGACTGATCTGCGCAACTTCATACAGAACACCCCTGCAGATGACAAGGTCACCATCTTTGGCAACTTCAATGCCAACGTAGGCCAAGATCCAGAAGCTTGCAAAGGAGTACTTGACAAACATGGTGTTGGAAGCTGCAACGACAAAGGGTGCGTTCTGTTAGAGTTTTGCGCAGCGCAACAACTCATCATCACCAACACCATTTTCCAGCAGACAGTCTGAAGACAACATGGATACAACCTTGATCCAAGCATTAGCACCTCATAGACTACATCTTGGTGTGCCAGAGTGGGACATCTTACTCAGTCTCTACCTCAAGACCAAGCCAAAAAGAGGAGGCGCTCCAAGGAAGAAGTTCCAGGTTAACAATCTCCAGTCAAATGAAGTGAAAGCTGACTTGCAGGTGAATCTTCAGTTGAGACTTGAGGACCACATTTTCCCCACAGACCCCTCTCCAGAAGTGCTTTGGGAACACCTAAAAACTACCATCCTGCAGACCTCTGAAGTCCTAAGTTTTTCCAGAAAGAAGAACAAAGACTAATTCAATGAAAATACCCAGGAGATCCAAGAATTGCTGGTGAATAAGAGATTCCCCCTACCAGACACACCTTGCTCAGCCATCTTGTCTTGATAAGAAAGCAGCCTTCTGCCTTGTATGCAGCAATCTCTGGTGCATTTGTGAGATTCAGAACGTGTGGAGGATCAACCTTGGAGAGAGAACTCAGCTTTGTGAAGACATCAGTAACTTCACAGCTTTTTAGGAAGCCCTGAAGAGGGTGTACGGCACTTCGCACCAGTCCAGAATCCCTTGAACAGTACAGGCGGCCAGGTGCACTACATAGACAAGGTGTCCATCCTGAACCAGTGGTCAGAACATTTCCAGACTCTTTTCAGTGCCAACCACATGGCCCAAGCCTCAGCAATTTATTGTTTTCCACAACAGCCAGAGAAAACAGAACTGGACAAGATTCCAAACCTAGAAGAGACTGTCATGGCCATAGAGCAGCTGAAAAATGGTAAGGCAACAGGAGTCGATGGAATCCTACCAGAGGTTTTGGAAGCCTGGGGATCCAGCATTACACACCAAACTCCATGAGTTCTTTGTCTGCTGCTGAGCTACCACAGGACCTCCATGATAGAGTCATCATCACCCTGTACTAGAACAAGGGAGAAAAGTCTGATTGCTCCAACTACCAGGGGATAACTCTGCTCTCCATCCCATAAAAATACTCACAAGAGCACTCTTGCACAGACTGGTGTCCTTCATTGCAAAAGAACAGCTCCTAGGGAGTCAGTGTGGCTTTAGAGCCACCCAGAGCACCATCGACATGGTATTTGTTTTCAGGCAGGTCCAAGAGAAGTGTAGGGAACAGAACAAGGGACTGTATGTGATATTTCTTGACCTTACTAAAGTGTTCGACACTGTGAGCAGGAAAGGCTTGTGGCAAATCATGGAATGACTGGAATGCCCCCAAAGTTCCTCAGCATGGTCATCCAACTGCATGAAGGTCAGCGTGGCCAAGTCAGACACAACAACGACCTCTCAGAACCCTTCTCAGTAGGCAATGGTGTAAAGAAAGGCTGCATCCTCGCACTATCTTCTCCATTTTCTTCAGCATGATGCTCCAAAGGGTCACAGAAGACCTTGATGATGTGGACAGTGTCTACATCCGATATCACACCGATGGCTGCCTGTTCAACCTAAGGCGACTACAGTCCCACACCAAGACATTGGACTAACTCATTTGCGAGCTTCTCTTTGCCAACAATGCTGTCCTTGTTGCCTATACAAAGACAGCCTTGTAGTGTATAACATCCTGCTTTACAAAGGCTGCCATCCTCTTTGGATTGGAAATCAGCTTGAAGAAGACAGAAGTTCTTCATCAATCCACACCTCAGGAAGAGTACCACCCTCCCTGCATTACCATCGGTGAGACTGAGCTGAAGACAATTCACCAGTTCAGCTACCTTGGGTGCACCAACTTGTCAGATGCCAAGAGGGATAAAGAGATTGACAAACAGTGCATTTGGCAGGCTGAACAAAAGAGTCTGGAACAACAATCATCTGAAGAAAGGCACAAAGGTCAGTGTGTACAGATCCGTTGTACTGACCACCCTCCTGTATGGCTCCGAGTCATGGGTCACCTACCGTCACCACCTAAAATCCCTTGAATGCTTCCACCAGCTCAGCCTCTACACCACCCTCAACATCCACTGGAGTGACTTCGTCACCAACAATGAAGTCTTCAAACAGGCAGAAATTACCAGCATCGAGATCATGCTGTTGAAGGCACAGCTACACTGGGCAGGGCACATCTCTTGGATGGAAGATCATTGCCTCCCCAAGGTTGTGCTGTATGGTGAACTCTCCACTTTCAACTGTGACAGAAGGGCTCCAAAAAAGAGATACAAGGACTCTCTGAATAAATCCCTTGGTGCCTGTCACATTGACCATCATCCGTGGTCTGCTCTATCCTCCAATCACATGGCCCAGCAACACACCATTCACCAGTCTATCTCCTCCTTTGAGAACTCATGCAGGGCTGGCCTTGAGGAGAAAAGGAGATGGAGGAAGAACCGTGACACAGCAGCACCAATCCCAGAACAGAACTTCCCTTGCAGCCACTGTGAATGGGCTTGTCTGTCCCGTGTTGGTCTCGTCAGCCACCAGCGAGCCTGCAGCAGGTCTGGACAGCCCCTTTCTTAAATCTTTGTTCGTGAAGCTAAGCCTTGATTCTAATTACAGAGTTTTGCTCTGTGTTGCCTTTGTCGGCTTCTGCATGTGAAATAACAACTCTACTCAGTTTCCAAGAAAGGCATCCAATGACAATGGGGCAGTGTTGAGATTTCATTTCAGCAGTGTAGACTTTGCAAATATAAACAACTATAAAAACCCACTCGTTTCCAATTATTTTATCCTCTTTTGCGTTTCAACATCAGCTTCCTCATTTCCACACTATCCTGATTTCCAGTTCGCCATCAATTAACCTTCAGCTCTCAAGATCCCAACCTACTGAAGATGTGAATTGTTTCTTACATCTCGGGAACCACCTCTCAATGAAGATGGACATGAATAGCAAAATTCACCACTGCTTTCAATGTGCCAGCTCCAGCACAGTGTTTGCTGAGGAAAAGGGAGCTTGAAGCTCAAGACCTCAGAATTGACACGTAGCTCTGCCACCTGGATTTCCTGGAGCAGGTATTTCAATGCATTGGAGATAAACCAGCATCGATGCCACTGAAAATCATCCAAATTTCCTCCCAATACAACATCTCTAGCCTTGTATCTTAGGTTCTTTCAGTGGGCTAGATCAAGTAAGCCATATCATTCACCTGGAAGAAACATTCAGTTCCAAGTTATATCATAGGAAATGATTATCAGACAGAAAAGGGAAAAGACTTGTGGATTTGTTGAAAGCTATTTTGAAGAAATGCCACCTGATGAGATGCTCTACCACTTTTGTGTATTGTACCTGGGAATTTCAGTCCTATTACTTCATGAAGTTGAGAAAAAAAATTCAGGATGGTGCTGAGGATGTTGTGTCTGTGAATTTAGACCACATAGAGAGAAAAATAGCTGAATTATCTCACAAATAACACACACCAAGTTGCTCCAGTCCCAGTTCTCCCATTGGCTTCATTAGTCACCTCAGAACCTGAGAGAAAGCAAGTCATCTTCAATTCCAAGGGATGCCTCAGAAGAAGGTGGTTCCAAGCTCTGCAACTCCACCCTTAAATTTGTTCAGCTCTTCACAATAATTCTTATTTCTTTTGGCTAATCTTTTCATCACCCAGGCTAATGTCTCTAATTACTTTCAGAGTGATGTATGGCCAAGGAGGTTGGGAATGTTCCATTTTGTTTCAAACTGTACTATCACAAATTATTTGTGAAGGTCAGTTTGTGTATGTCTGGTATATTGTTTTGAGTGTAGGAGATTGAGTGTAGGTCATTTCAAATTGAATTTACTTAGCATTACACAGAAGGTTATTAAATCATTGATATTTGAATCAGAATAATCTCTTCAATCCCATTCTCTTTTTTCTTTACAATCCTGAAACTTACTCTCCTTTCACACATCTCCTTATTTTGCTTTTTTTTGGTCAGGATAATTTACTGTAGCCACTATACTAACCACCAAAGAGAACCAGAGCAGCCAGTCGAAACCCACATGCTCATGCAGACCAGGCGTAAACTCCATCTGAGGTCAAGATTGAACTAGGGTCCCTGGAGTTGCAGAGCAGAAATATTAACCATTGATCCATCTTGTGGCTTACATTAGGACTTTCAAGGGATTCAGAATGGAAGATGTGGTGCACCTCTTTCTTCTGAAGCAAAATAACCTGGCTCTAATGTCCGAAAAACACAAAAATGCTGAATGAACTCAACAGGTCTTGCAGTGTCCATAGGAGGTAAAGATCCATAACCAATGTTTTGCATGAACCCTTCTTCAAGGTATGAGCAATAAGCAAGCAAGCCACTGAATTAAAAGGCTGGGGAGAAGGAATGAAAGGGCAGAGGGAGGAGCACAGAGTGTGCTGCATATCTAAATTAAAAATATGTTAGAGATAACATTTAGGGCGTTAAGGTTGGTGCAGCAGTTAGCACATGCATTTACAATGCCAGCTATCTGAGGTTCGAATCCCAGGTGGTCTGTAATGAGTTTGTATGTTGTCCTCGTGTCTGTGTGGGTTTCCTCCAGGGGCTCTGGTTTCATTCCACTGTTTGAAATGTACCAGGGTTGTTGGTTAATTATCCATTATCGATTAATCGGGTGTAAATTGGGCAGTACAAACTCGTAGGCCGAAATGGCCTGTCACCATGCTGTATGTCTAAATTTAAATTTAATTTATAACTTTTAGTCTGATTACAGAAGATCAGTTAAAAATATTTCTCATTGTACTAGATATTTTGTAATAAATGCAATTAAAATCAGCTTCTCAGGAAGAAATCTGGATTTTTTTTGTACCCCAGCAACTTGTAGATGTCGGGATGTTTGAATCTTTGGAAATTTTTGTTCAGTAAGGTTATGAAATGATTATGGAAGTACAGACCAGTCATGAATAGAATTAAGTGGTTTCTTAGCCTCAGTGCAGCCTGGGAGTGGTCTGCACTTTGTACCCTCTTTAACAGTGGTAGGAAAGAAAGGCAAATTTAGAGAAAAACTTAATAGGAGTTCTCTGACTTAAATGAGGCCATCAAGATTCACCTTATATCTTTTTATTTTTATTTTCTTTTTTTCTTTTTAAAATATTTTATTGATATGGTAGAGAGAAATATTACATTATATATTGTCTGTAGGGTCAATTGCCAGCTAGCAAACATGTGCCATGAAGCACAGAAAGGGCATCGCTTACATTCTTAGGATTAAATTGGAACCATGCCCTTTTATTGCTTTGTTTCATTATTCTCAAAAGGAGAATATTTCCTTGAACTTAATTCAAAAAAGAATAGTAGCTTTTATTTCATTGATAGCCAGGTGAGCAATTTTGATGTAATGAAAAGATAGCTTAGTACCCATCATATGCAATGGGTACTGGATATTATGTCTGGCTTGAGTTTGGAGAACATTAAATATAACATTAAAGAAATCAAGATTGAATTTGACAAGATATAGGACCCATTTATGGACTACCATCATAATTTGAATACATAGGTAGGGGTGGTCTGGGGGGTTTCCTGTCCAATATCTAGGAGCTGAGACTCGATTTTTTACATATTATTTACTGGTGAATGTGCTTAGTGGGAGAGGTAGGATTAGAATGGTGGAGGGGGAGGGCGGAGGTTCTATTTATTTCATATCGAAACTTGGTCTGGCCATTCACTGAAACAGAACATCCCCCAGCCGTCTTGGACCTCACTATGCCGATGGATCCCAGAGGGGATGTCGAGAGGGTGGGTCTGGACCTGTGGAACCCCTACTCACCTAAATCCATACACAAACATGGTTTACCTTTCTGAGGAGTGGGGTATCCTCATATCAAACCTCTCCAAACTGACTGAAAGGAACCATCGTCATCCTATGGGATGGATAGCCAAAAGAAGAAGAGTATTTTAATTACATGACTTTTATATAATGCAATGCTGAATATGAATCATATGTGATTTATACATTATCTTGTACACAATGCTCGAATAAAATGGAAATTCCCCTATGGAAACTTCACCTCATAGTCTAATATTATGACAAATTTATTGTTGGTTATCTAATTAGACTAATCTCTTCTATTTATAAAGGAAAATAGAAAAGTAATCACACCCTCCCCCCATTCTAATCCTACCCCTCCCACTAAACACAGTCACCAGTGAATAATATGCTAAGAATCGAGTCTCAGCTCCCAGATATCAGACAGGAAATCCCCAGACCACCCCTTCCTATGTATTCAAATGATGATGGTAGCCTGTAAATGGGCCCTATATCTAGTTAAATTCAATCTTTATCTCTTTAATGTTGCATCTAATTTTCTCCAAACTCAAGCAAGATATAATATCCTGTACTGCTTGCATATGAGTTGGTACTAAGCAATCTTTTCAATTCATCAATATTGCTCATCTGACTATCAATGAAATAAAAGCTACTATTCTTTTTTGAATTAAGTTCAAGGAAATATTCTCCTTTTGAGAATAATGAAACAAAGCAATAAAAGGACGTGGTTCCGATATAATCCGAAGAATCTTTGATAAAATTTGGAAGAATTGTTCCCAAAATTAGCTTATATCTAAAGAATTGCTTTTACAAATCCCTGGTGAATGTATAACCACAATCTGGAACTATGCCACAGATGTACAAATGTGATCTTGTTAAACCACCAACCTAATTGGCGACGTCAACCTGGAGTTTGTTTATCATTGAGATTTCAGTGGTTCTTTCTTAAACCTCCCTCCAACAACAAAAAAGGTATTTCCTCTTGCCCAATTCCTACATCAGTATTATTCTGCAAGATTTGTACTCGTGAACATCTGTCATAATCCTACTGGGTTTCCAGACATTGAATTATTTTCAAACAATGAGTTAATATGTCTTTAAAACAGCAGGAAGGTTCAGGCTGTGGAAGGCTGAATGGATTTCACAATATAAGGAAGAAATGCAGCTTAATTATTATGGTGTGTGATTAATAAAGCATTACTGGCTTTGCTGTATAATTTTCTTTGGTCAAATTACAAGTATCCACATTACCTATGTTCATAATCTAGGGTAATACTTCAATGCAGCTCTGCGGGACTGCTGTGAGGTTTCAGAGATGCTATCATTTGCATCTGATTTCTCAGAAGAACATAAAAAATACATAGCACTACCTCAGAGGAAAGCAAAGGAGTTCTCCCTTATTTCCTGTCCAATATATAACCATCAAGTCATGGGAGTAAAGCAGATTGTCTGTTCATATCTTCTTCTTCCTGCCTATACACCCACGACTCAAAACCAGCACCGAATCTCAGCCACACTTTATCCCAAATTTTATTCAGCTCATTGGTTTTTATAGTTTCTTCAGTAAATGCATTCAATGAAAGGAAAAAAAAATATCTGTAATGTGAAACAGTTATCAGGGGCTTGGCATTATTCCAGTTGCCTCAAAATCTTTTAGGGTATGTCAGTGCCAGAAGTTATAATAAAGTAGCTTGTTGCCTAGATAAATGTTTAATTTCCTATACTTTGACCTAATTATTGTTTCATTCTGCATTATTTACTTCATCCATCACAAAATGAAACCATTCAGCTCATTGTGATTCTTCCAGCTCTTTGAATGAGTTGTCAAATTATTTCCACTCCACCCCTCTTTCCATATTAACCATAGCAATAATCAAAAGTACTTTCAAATAACCATGACTTCTTTACCAGCTGTTTGCAATGAAGTGTTAATGCACATGAAAAATAAGTAGCAAAATCCATTTGCTTGAGGTTAAAGCTGAGCAATTTCAGCATTTTTAACAGAGTAACTGACACATGCATGTTTTTTTTTCTTTCTCTCCATCCTTTCTTACTATGAGCTGAACCTTCCTTAAATGCACGATCATCCAAGGAAACAATTCAACTTTAATTGAAAGACAGGTTCACTTCCTTGATTGCATGGCCTCCCTTAATTATGGACCTGTTGAATCTATTGGTGAGTTATCAGTTTACCTCTGCTGATTGCAGTTCAAGTTCATTTATCATCAAATTGCGCAAGTGCAATCCGACTAAACAACTTTCTCTAGTCCTCGATGCAAAATATGCAAACATACAACCAGACACAGCATATATATATATATAGACCAGTAATACATACACCGGACAAATTTTTTTCTTTGGCTTGGCTTCGCGGACGAAGATTTATGGAGGGGGTAAAAAGTCCACGTCAGCTGCAGGCTCGTTTGTGGCTGACCAGTCCGATGCGGGACAGGCAGACACGATTGCAGCGGTTGCAAGGGAAAATTGGTTGGTTGGGGTTGGGTGTTGGGTTTTTCCTCCTTTGCCTTTTGTCAGTGAGGTGGGCTCTGCGGTCTTCTTCAAAGGAGGCTGCTGCCCGCCAAACTGTGAGGCGCCAAGATGCACGGTTTGAGGCGTTATCAGCCCACTGGCGGTGGTCAATGTGGCAGGCACCAAGAGATTTCTTTAGGCAGTCCTTGTACCTTTTCTTTGGTGCACCTCTGTCACGGTGGCCAGTGGAGAGCTCGCCATATAATACGATCTTGGGAAGGCGATGGTCCTCCATTCTGGAGACGTGACCCATCCAGCGCAGCTGGATCTTCAGCAGCGTGGACTCGATGCTGTCGACCTCTGCCATCTCGAGTACCTCGACGTTAGGGGTGTGAGCGCTCCAATGGATGTTGAGGATGGAGTGGAGACAACGCTGGTGGAAGCGTTCTAGGAGCCGTAGGTGGTGCCGGTAGAGGACCCATGATTCGGAGCCAAACAGGAGTGTGGGTATGACAACGGCTCTGTATACGCTTATCTTTGTGAGGTTTTTCAGTTGGTTGTTTTTCCAGACTCTTTTGTGTAGTCTTCCAAAGGCGCTATTTGCCTTGGCGAGTCTGTTGTCTATCTCATTGTCGATCCTTGCATCTGATGAAATGGTGCAGCCGAGATAGGTAAACTGGTTGACCGTTTTGAGTTTTGTGTGCCCGATGGAGATGTGGGGGGGCTGGTAGTCATGGTGGGGAGCTGGCTGATGGAGGACCTCAGTTTTCTTCAGGCTGACTTCCAGGCCAACAACGTCCCCAACAATGAAGACGCTGTTTACATCCGGTACCGCACGGATGGCAGTCTCTTCAATCTGAGGCGCCTGCAAGCTCACACCAAGACACAAGAGAAACTTGTCCGTGAACTACTCTTTGCAGATGATGCCGCTTTAGTTGCCCATTCAGAGCCAGCTCTTCAGCGCTTGACGTCCTGCTTTGCGGAAACTGCCAAAATGTTTGGCCTGGAAGTCAGCCTGAAGAAAACCGGACAAATATACATATATAAAATAAATAACTATTGTTTAATAAATAGTAACATTTCGGATGGTAGTGTGAGTTAATTTAGTTGTTCAGCATTCTCACTGCCCATGGGAAGTTGTTTTTTTAGCCTAGTGGTGCTGGATCTGATACTCTATCCCTTTCCTGATGCATGGTAGGCATCCTCAACATTTTGTGCACCATCTTCAGACAATGATCCTAGTAGATTAGGGTGATTGGGGGAATGAAGACCCCAATGATCCTCTCTGCCACTCTTATAATCTTGTGGATTGACCTTGTGGTGCTATCATTATGTATATAGATGTATGTATGGGCTGGCCCACCCCCCAAACCTGTGACTCCTTGCTCCCAATATCTCTATGAAGGCTGTTATGTGCAAACCCCTCCGTTAGTACATGTCTTGGAACCGGGCCAGCAACATGCAAGCTGTGCTGCTACTTTAAGGTGATTAAAGCCTATTAATCACGATTCTTTGTCTGATTGTGGTTGATTGGTAGTTCAGACCTCCAGTTCACTTCTCTATAGCAGATATATCACACTGTGATGTAGCTGGCTAGGACACTCCCAAAAGTGTTCCTGAAAAAAATTTGACATGATGGTGGCTGGTAGCATTGCTTCAGTCTTCAGTCATTGTGGCACTTTCCTGAGAAGTAAAGGGATGTGTGTCCAGGATAGGTCACTTGTTAGGTGGACACCAAGAAAATTGGTGCTTTCTACTCTCTCCACTACCATATTATTCATGTGCAGTGGAGGTTGGTCCTCCTGAAGTCCACGATTACCTTCATTTTATCCATGTTGAGACTCAAGTTGTTATCTCAAGATTTTTCACCTCTTTTCTGTAGTGTGACTCATCATCGTTGCTGATGAGGCCGACTAGTGTTGTGTCATCTCCAAACTTTATGACTCTGTTGGAGCTGGATCTGGCACTGTAGTCATGGGTCAGTAGAGTGAACAGGAGCAGGCTTAGCATATGGCCCTGAGGTGCATTAGTACTCAGCATGATGGTACTCAATGTTCTGCTACTTTGCTGGACAGATTGAGGTCTTTCTGTTAGAAAGACCAGAATCCAGTTACAGAGAAAAATGCTGAGTCCCAGTGAGGACAGCATCTCCAACAGCCTCTGGAGATTACCATATTAAGTGCCACCCTCCATCGTTATGGAGGGACAAGGCTATAACATTATCAGTGCAAGTGTTGCTTCTATAGACAAATTGAATTGGGTCCAGTGTCTCTGGGAAGTGTGTTTTGATGCATTCCATCACAAGATACTTGAACCATTTCATAATGGTGAATGCTAGTGTTATGAGGCAGTGGTCACTGAGGCCTGTTATTGTCACCCTCTTTGGTACTGGGATAACAGTGGCTGTCTTGAAACCCACGGAGATAATGGACTGCTGCAGTGAGGTGTTGATGATGTCCGTAAAGACCTCCATCAGATGGTCTGCATAGAGCTTCTGTACTTGACCAGGAATGTTTTCTGGTCCTACTGCCTGGTGTAGGTTCACCTTGGATAGAGTTCTCCTCATTTCAGCCATGGTTATGCAGAGGGTTCATTCATCTGGGGGACATATAACTTTCTTTGTCATCAGCTTGTTCTTCTCATCAAACTGTGCATAGGAAATGTTCAGTCTGTCTGGAAGGGAGGCACTGTTGTCTTTAACTTGCAAGGTTGTCTTACGATCTGTTATGGGCTTGAACTTTTACCACATGTGTTTCATGTCACCAGTGTCGCACAGATGTCGATGGATCTTCTGTGTGCAACCATATCTGCCTTGCAGATTGCTTGGGAGAGTTCAGCCTTGGCTGATATTATACCCATTTGCCTCCTATCTTGAAGGCAGCATCATGAGGTTAGAGAAGTCCCCAGATCTCTGCATTCAACCCTGGTTTCTGGTTAGCCCTGGTTGTGAAGCATTCGATCTCAGTAACATCCTCAATGCACTTGCTGATGTGGCCAGGCACTGAGCTCATGTACTCCTCAATGTTTACATGACCGTTGTTGGTGGTGGCCACCTCCCTGAAACAGTTCCAGTCTGTAGTCTCAAGGCAGTCCTGCAGCACTGCTGAGCCCTTTGCCATGAACCTGATCTCCCTGCTGATGACAGTGACCCCATCCCAAATATAGTGACCCCGATCCAATCACAGTGATCCTCCCTTCAAAATGCAGTGATCCTGTCCCGACCATAGTATCCAAATGCAATGACCCTGTCCCAACTGCAGTGACTTTGTTCCTATCACAGTAACCCATTGCTGATGGATAACTCCACCCTGATGACAGTGCCCCTGAACCAGTAATCATATAAAGCCCACACTGACAATAACCATGTCCTGACCTCACAGTGTTCCTGTGGTTTTTGAAGAAATCTGTTCTGAATCAATACTAATATCCTGATTATTGCAATAGTTGTAGTGGGTTAATTGAATAAGATTTCAATTGTGATAATGGTTCAATCAGATAGCACATTCACATTGATGCACAATTTACATGAGGAAAGAAAATGTTTAATTTCTAAGTACTTGATTTTTTTTGCTGTTGAATCAAGAAACTTCATAGCACATGGAAATGTGCAAACTCTGCACATCAGTATTTCTAAAGAATTCACCAAGCATTGGATTGTTCACCTACTAATTGGAAACGTGACCTGGCCGCAGCGAGCTTCATACTATGGAGCATATGTGTGGCAGTAGTCATCAAGTCAAGTCACCTTTATTTATTGTTCATGCTCAGTGTGATTGTCTTGGAGCTGTTGTTACTGATCCAGACTGCCTGAAGGAAGTTGAGAATCCAGTTGCAGAGGGAGCTGTTTAGACCCAACAGGCTCAACTTCCTTATCAGGTACTGAGGTATGATTGTGTTGAATGCCAAGCTGTAGATAATAAACAGCATTTGAACATACGAGTCTTTGTTTTCTAGGTGAATGTGGGCTAAATGGAGGGTGGTGGTGATGGAATCATCTGTAGACCTACAGATCAGGCCTATATGTGAATTGCAGTGGTTCTAGTGACTGGGGCAGCAGGATCGTGATGTGACCTATCATGAGCCTCTCAAAGCATTTCATGGTGATGGACACGAGTGCAACAAGGCAGTAGTAATTGAGTCAGGACACAGATGACTTCTTCAGCATTGGGACAATGGTGGCGGCTTTCAAGCATATTGGGACCACTGCTCTTCTCAGGGAGATGTTAAAGATGTTGGTGAGAACATCCGCTAGTTGACCCAACATCACCTGAGCACTCTGCCGGGAATGTTATCTAGTCCAACAGCTTGCCTAGCTCACTCTTGATATTGGCCACTGCAAGACATAGCACCTGGTCATTTGGAGGAGAGTTGGTCTTCTTCACTGCAACATCATTTTTCACCTCAAAACACCCAGAATGCTGCTGTTCAGTATGAGACAAACTGCAGATACGGACATTTGGTGTAATTGCTTGGCTGAGGAGGTACTATCCATGGGATAATGAATGAATGCCTCCAAGTCAGAATCCCACCTGAAAATAGGCATATGGGGGCTTTTATTTCATGACAGTACTGTGAAGACTAGCTCTGCAAATAGTCAAGGTGTACCACAGAATACTTGATTCTCCTTGTCTCACTGTCTTGCAACATAACAGCTTGTACATCACAAACCACTGGTTCTCTCATGGAGGAAGCTGCACTTTTGATCATATTTGAATTGTGCATTCAAATATTTTCACTGAACAACACATACAGTCATGCAGCCCGGTTAATGAACGTACAGGCAAACACTCTTCCATAGGTACTGAGGAATAGGGAGGAAGAGATATCTACACCCTTCATTTTCACATTCTCAGCCTCCAGTGCTGCGGAAAACCACAGAAACAAGCCCTTGGGCTCATCGTGTCCATACCGACTATTGTATGTACCCACATAAATCCCATTTGCCTGTATTAGATCTGTAGCCTTCTATCCCTTGGCAATTCAAGCATTTGTCTAGGTGCATTGTCAGTGTGGCGAGAGTACTTGTCTCTATCACATCCTCTGGCAGCAGATTCCAACTACTTTCATGTGAAAAACTATCAGCACAGATCCCCTCCACACTTCTAACTAAACTTATGCCCTCTTGTCTTCAACACCCTCTCCATCAGGAAAGGATTTTTGTTTTTTTATCCTGTTTATCACCACTCAGTCTCAGATGCTCCAAGGAAAGCTAACTTAGGCTATCTAGTCTCTCCTAACCATACTCTTCAACCTAAGCAATATTTAAATGATCTGCCCTGCAGTGTCTCCAGTGTAATCACATCTTTATGTTTGGTACCAGAATGTGCTGCATTATGTGGACTGTAAAAATTCAATTGGCCAATTAAATGGGCACGCTATCTGCCTGTTTTATAGATGCTTTTTTTCCTGCCACAGGCTGTGGGCATTTCTGCTGATGAGCCCATATTACTTATAAACCAAATAGTTTGCCAGTCATGTTCAGAGGGGAGTCAAGAGTTAACCACATTGTAGTGTTTCAAGTTACAGGGTTAGGGGTGCTGATTTCTCTCTGCTGATTACATTGAGAACCAAATGTATTTTAAGGTGTTTTGGGTTACCCTTAATGATATTTTAATTTTAATTCCAGATTTATTCAATTACCACATGATCATATAACCACTTACAGCACAGAACAGGCCAGTTCGGCCCTACTAGTCCATGCCGTAACAAATCCCCAACCTCCTAGTCCCACTGGCCAGCACCCGGTCCATACCCCTCCAGTCCTCTCCTATCCATGTAACTATCTAGTCTTTCCTTAAATTTAACCAATGATCCCGCCTCGACCACGTCTGTCGGAAGCTCATTCCACATCCCCACCACCCTTTGCATAAAGAAATTTACCCTCATGTTCCCCTTATAATTTTCCCCCTTTCAATCTTAAACCATGCCCTCTAGTTTGAATCTCCCCCACTCTTAATTGAAAAAGCCTATCCACGTTTACTCTGTCTGTCCCTTTTAAAATCTTAAACACCTCTATCAAGTTCCCTCTCAATCTTCTACGCTCCAGAGAAAAAAAGCCCCAGTCTGCACAACCTTTCCCTGTAACTCAGACCCTGAAATCCTGTCAACATTCTTGTGAACCTTCTCTGCACTCTCTCTATTTTGTTTATATCTTTCCTATAATTTGGTGACCAAAACTGAACACAGTACTCCAAATTTGGCCCCACCAATGCCTTGTACAATTTCATCATAACCACCCTACTCTTGAATTCAATACTCCTATTTATGAAGGCCAACATTCCAAATGCCTTCTTCACCACACCATCTACCTGAGTATCAGCCTTGAGGGTACTATTTACCACAACTCCTAAATCCCTTTGTTGCTCTGCACATCTCAATAGCCTACCATTTAATGCATATGACCTATTTAGATTTGCCTTTCCAAAATGTAACACCTCACACTTATCTGTATTAAATTCCATCAGCCATTTCTCAGCCCACACCTCCAGCCTTCCTAAATCACCTTTTAATCTACAATAATCTTCCTCACTGTCCACAACACCACCAATCTTTGTATCATCCGCAAACTTGCTTATCCAATTCTCCACCCCTACTTCCAGATCGTTAATATATATAATAAACAATAGTGGACCGAGGACCGATCCCTGAGGAACTCCACTAGTCACTGGCCTCCAATTGGACAAACAATTTTCTACCACTACTCTCTGACACCTCCCATCCAACCATTGCTGAATCCATTTCACTACCTCCTTATTTATACCTAATGCCTCCACCTTTTTTCCTAACCTCCTGTGGGGAACTTTGTCAAAAGCTTTACTAAAGTCTAAATAGACAACATCCACAGCTTTCCCTTCATCAACCTTTTTTGTAACCCCCTCGAAAAACTCAATCAGGTTTGTCAAGCATGATCTACCCCTGACAAAACCATGCTGATTACTCCCTATCAATCCCTGTACCTCCAAATATATGTAAATACCATCCCTCAGAACACTTTCCATCAACTTACCCATCACAGACGTCAGACTCACCGGCCTATAATTCCTAGGTTTACATTTGGACCCTTTCTTAAACAGCAGAACCACATGCGCCACCCTTCAATCCTTTGGCACTATATCCTTGGCCAGTGACAGCCTAAATATCTCTGTAAATGACCCCATTATCTGTCCACAAGCCTCCCTGAGTGTCCTTGGGAATATTTTGTCTGGTCCTGGAGATTTATCCACCTTTACGTTTTTCAACACAGCCATCACTACCTCCTCGGTTATCCTTATATGCTTCATGACCTCCCCACTATTTTTCTTTACTTCAACTGGTTCAATATTTTTTTCCCGAGTGAATACCGAGGCAAA
This sequence comes from Narcine bancroftii, assembly GCF_036971445.1. Taxonomy (NCBI): domain Eukaryota; kingdom Metazoa; phylum Chordata; class Chondrichthyes; order Torpediniformes; family Narcinidae; genus Narcine; species Narcine bancroftii. The sequence goes on along the minus strand of NC_091469.1, from coordinate 34,487,265 downwards.
GAAATCATTCAAAATTTCCCCCATTTCCTCTGACTTCTCACTCAGCCTACCCTCGCTATCTACAAGTGGTCCAATTTTATCCCTCACTAATCTTTTACTTTTAATGTACCTATAGAAACCCTTTGGATTTATTTATTTTTACTCTGTCTACCAAAGCCCCTTTTTTTGGGCTTTCTAAATTTTTTCTTAAGATTCCTTCTACACTCCTTGTAGTCCTCTTTCAAATTCTCAGCTCCCTGCTCTTTATTCCTCTTGTACAGCTCACTTTTTCTCCTAACCAAATTTCCAATATTCCTCGAAAACCAAGCCTCCCTATGACTTCCAGCCTTTCCTTTGATCCTCACTGGGACATATCTACTCTGTACCCTCAAAATTTCTTTTTTGAATATTCTCCATTTTTCATTTACATCCTTACCTGAAAATATCCTGTCCCACTCAATACTCCCCAAATCCCTTCTTATTCCTTCAAAATTTGCTCTTCTCCAATCCAGAACCTCAACTTTAGGCCCCTCCTTGCTCTTCCCTAAAACTAACAGAGGTATGATCACTAGACCCAATTTGTTCTCCAACATTAATGTCTGATACCTGACCTAGCTCGTTCCCTAACAGGAGATCCAGTATTACACCGTCCCGAGTCGGTTCTTCTACTAACTGATTTAGAAAACAATCTTGAACACATTTAACGAACTCCAGCCCATCCAGCCCTCTAACCGTATGGGTATCCAAATCAATGTGAGGGAAATTAAAATCTCCCATGATCACTACCTTATGATTCTTACACATATACGTTATCTCCCTACAAATTTGTTCCTCTAATTTTCTTGGCCCATTTGGTGGTCTGTAATACACCCCTATTAGCACCCTCATGCCTCCTTCATCCCTCAATTCCACCCAAACAGCCTCACTGGACGATCCCTCCAGACCATCCTGCCACCTCACGGCAGTAATGTCCTCCTTAACAAGCAGAGCAACTCCTCCCCCTTTTTTACCCCCTGATCTATCACATCTAAAACAAATGTATCCTGGAATATTAAGTTGCCAGTCCAACCCCTCCTGTAGCCAGGTCTCACTAATTGATTGAATTAACTGATTGAAATTCCCCACCATCTATATTGGTCACTAATCATGTCTATAGATTACTGGTCCAGTATTTTAGGGGTTACTAAAAATGCTCATGTTGACTCTTTGTCTTATGGCAGACAAAAATTGAAATATATCAGGTATATTATATTTTTGATGTATTGTTACATGACAATAAAAGAAACATTTAATCTTGAAATCCTGGCCTTGCTAAGGACATTCAGATCTCATATCTAACTTGAAACACTGTTGTCGCATCTTATATACAATTTATTCCAAACACGTTTTGAAATTGATCTACAATTCTTGCTGGTATCAATCTATCAGAACATACTCATTAATCAATCCTTGTCATACTGTGCATCTGATCTCTTTCCTCCATCATTGTTTCTCATGGACACAGTGTTGAAAAGGCACAGAAGATTACATACCAACCCATTCTCTCAGGCGGATTTGAACAGAGCAATTCTATCACCCCCCCCCCCCCACCCAACAGCCCTTTAAAATATCTATCCAATACCCTTTTAATTTCCCATCTTAATTTCCACGAACCAACAGATGAGCTTTGACTCTGTGCAGAACAGTTGGCCATAGTTTTTACGGACATTTTCAATCTGTCCCTAGCCCCGGCAGTTGTTCCAACGAGCATTCAGACTGCAACCATCGTGCCTATGTTGAAGCGCTCTACCACCATGAGTCCAAATGACAACCTTCCAGTTGCACTCACCCCCATCATCTCAAGGTGTTTTGAGAGGTTGGTCTGACCTCATCTGAAATCCTGTTGGCCTGCCACTGTGGATTCTCATCAATTCACCCACTGTACCAACAGGGCAACCAAGGAAGCCATTTCAACAGTGAGTCACTCTGATTTGACACATTTGGACAGCTCTAACTCCTATGTTAGAATGCTATTCATTGACTACAGCTCAGCTTTCAACACTGTTGCCGCCTCTAAGATGATAACCAAACTTCATCTGTGTGGTATCAGTCCATCCCTTTGTAATTGGATTTGGGCTTCCTAACTAACAGACCTCAATCTGTTAAGCTGGGCAATATTTTCTCTTCTATTCTTACCTTGAATACCGAGGTACCCCTGGATTATGTGTTGAGCCCCCTTTTGTATTCCATCTTTACCTCCAAGTGCATTCCTATGTATAGTACAAATTTATTAATCAAGTTCACAGATAATACCATGGTGGTAGGCCTGATTAAAGAGGATAATGAAATTAAAGAGGATAATGAGGTTCAATACCTGGGCTTGTGCTGTGCTGATTGACACTCAAACACTCAGAAGACCAAGGAGATCATTGTGGACTTCAGGTGTGCCAGAAGCCACACTCACGTCCCAATTTACATCAATGGAGTGGTTGTGGAGCATTTATCGAGCTTTAAATTCCTTGGCGTCCATATCTCTGAAGATCTCACCTGGTCCTTGAATTTTTCAATTCTGATTAAAAAGGCACAAGTGTATCTTTATTTTTTGAGGAGTATGAGGAAGATTCACCTCTGTCCCAGGGTCCTGTTGGATTTCTATAGATGCACAATTGAGACCGTGCTGAAATATAGAATTTTGGTGTGGTACAGGAATTGTTTAGCACAAGATCTCAAGGCACTCCAGCAGGTAGTGAAAACTGCCCAATGGATTATTCAAATTGAACTACCTGCCATTGAAAACACCTATGGGGAAAGATGCCTGGGCAGAGTAAGAAACCTTATCCAAGATGCAATGCACCGAATCACAGTCTGTCCACTTTTCTCCCATTGGTAGATGCTACAGCAACTTTTGATCGTACACCAATAGGCTCAAGAAGTACTTCTTTTTATGAAACGGAGTTTATTTTGATCACTGAATCATGGCGGAGTGGTCCTGCACTACATTGTAAGATCAGTACTTTTTAAACAGTTCGCTGGTGATTAGTGCTGTTTGTTTTAATTGTACATTTTATTGTAATGGATATAGCACTATTTTTTAACTGCTGATTGTATTTCATTGGCTGGTTGACTAGTACAATGACAATAAAGTGAATCATCATCATGTAAATTCCAGATCAAAACTAATCTCTCTGCAAATCAAAATTGAAGCTCAAAATGTAGACAATGCTGCTGAGTACATAACATAAACTTCCTTTCCCTCTATGGACTCCATCTATATCTCCTGCTGCATTGGAAATTAGGACCCATCACATACCAGACAGTCTTCTTTCTCCCTTCATTCTCAGTGAGCAAGCTCAAGAGTGCGAAAGTGCACCATCAGTTTCTTACCATACAATAGTCTTGTCATGCTACCATTGGTTGGTACTAATTGATCTTTCTTTTTTAACTGTAACTCCATATTCACTAAATTTTGCTCTTCACGGTTTTTTTATGAATGTTAGAGAAAACCCTTTAGAAGAAATATCTATCGAGCATGTTGCATCATTACACAAGATCACGACACAAATGACCGTGGACTCCGTTCCAACTACTTACCTTTTCTCCATAACTCTTAATTCTGCTTCAATGCAAACATTCTTCTTTCTGTGTCTTAAATGCATTCAATGCAGCAGCCTCTGCTGTTTCATTGGACAGAGGATTCCTGAGAGAGTTCCTCCTCATCCCTGCCTTAAATCTACTCTTCTGAATCTTGAGCTATGTCCCCTAGTTCTAGTCCCACCTACCTGAAGATCTAAATTTCCTGATTCTATTTTATCTACGTTTCATAATTTTATACATTGCTCAATCCAGCAAGGACAGTCCCAAGCAACCCAATCTCTTCTCATAGGCGAACACTCTCATCTCCAGAATGAACCTGGTAAACCTTCTTTGCACCACCTCCAAAGTCAGTCTATCCTTTCTCAAGGAAGGAGATTAGAACTGCATGCCATCCTCCAGGGGCATTCTCTGCACTACCCTGTACATTTGCAACAGATCGTCCCTACTTTTAAATTCTTCTTTTAGCAATGAAGGCCAATGTTCCATTGATTCTTGATTAGCATTCTCTTGCATCTGCAAATCAACCTTTTGTGATTCATGCACAAGCACTCCAGCATCTCTTGGCATGATAATTCTGTTTCATCATTAAATAATAATCCATTTGACTATTATTTTTTTTCCAAAGTGGATGACTTCACATTTATCAATGTTGTACTCCATCTACAAGACCTTTGTCCATCACTTAAACTATTTATATCTCTCTGCAGACTCTATCCTTCAATAAGGGCCAAACCAGTGTTTTAGAACATTTCAACATTAATCCCAATAAGGTTGTATTTTATATCTATATTTATTAAAACTAGAAGCCTTTGTCCCTATATATTTTCCCAACCACTCTCTCAAACTGGTCATCGACTTCCAAGCAATTATACACAGATCCACCTTTATGTTTCTGGGGACATACTCCTTTTAAACTGTACATTTTTTTCAATAATAATATTTTTTATAATGCAATGTCAGAAAAAAAATCACTGAAAAAAATTAACATAATGGTCGTTCACACTGGGCGCCTTTTTCAGACTGCAAGTATCTAAACGCAACAGTCCCGGTGGTTGGACGTGCAGTTGAGTGAATGACCGAAAGATAAATTTTTCCGGTATGATTTACACTGCAGGCTTCCTCCAAAAAGTTGTAGGGGCCCTGCAGGATAAATCGCAGTGCAAGAATTGACTCAATATTCCTGCATATTCCTTTTCAGTCTGCCTGTGTAGCGGCAAAATTCCTTGATTCCGCGACCTGCCTGCAGTCTTTAAAAAAAATCATAGTGTTTTTTTAGACAGCAATGTTGGAAAATCGACAACCACCATAATCGACTCTCTGGTTGGGAATAGGTCCAAGAAGTCTACTGCAATATTCTCCCATTGTCCTGCTGGTAGCAGTGTGCTTCGTTTTGGTTCAGGTGGGTTAGGTCTATTGTCACCTGACATGATCTCGCATATTTTTCCATTCACATGGGCCATTTTCAACATGACCTACATTTTGTTTTCCCCCTCAGCCTATGTCCGTTTCTCATCCCCCTTCTTCCTCCACAATTATTTGTATGTCTGGGTTCACCTCTTGCCTAGGGTGGGCCTCTGAATGTCTCAGCAAAATGACCCTATCTACCACAACTTCAGCACACTTGACCCTCTGCTCAGACAGCACAAATCCTTGCCAAAATGATCAGTCCAGTGTTTTTGTAACACTCACGAAATCACAACGGAAGAGAGAATTATTCATAACTAATTTGGCCGCTTTTCATCTGACTAGGACAGCCTTCCATTCAATTGGTTTCCCCCTTTCATCCCGGCTTGCTGTTTGGTTCATTATCATTTCGTGTGGCTCCATCTCAACCCACTCCTCAAAAAAAAGTCGGCCGGTACCATCGGCAGCTCATAATATTCTTGCAAGTCATACGTGGAACCCATTTCAATGGGATTCGAGTTGCCAGAGTGGGCTCATTGCGCTTCGCCAGCGCCACGAACCCGTGAAAACAAGCGATGCGGTCAGAATCTTGCAAACGAAAGTCTACGATTTTGCAAGTTCGAGGCGAAAGACGTTGGTCGGAATCAGATGTGCAAGAGTTTGGGGCTTAATTTTCGGGTGCAGGGAAATAGACACTGAAAATGGCAAAGTCCCATGGCATCGCCCTTCGCTCCACAAGCGCACTCCAGACACGGAGATGAAAAGGAGAACTTGGCCAACGCTCCTGATCAAATCCAGTTCTCCCCCCCTTAAAATTCCCGTCTGGTGCAGCGTTCAGCCGCGGCGACTCGGGAAACTGCCATGTACCGAGAGCATTTCCTCCAGTCGGCATCCGTTTCATCCTGCCTTTAGTGCACAATACGAAGAAGGGTCGCTGCTGTCAAAGCCGAAATCTTTCTGCAGACCCAGGTTTTTCCTGCTCTCGGTGCGAAACAAAACCTTTCAAAATAAATTCTGATTGAACCAGCCCGCCTTCATCCCAACCCCTTTAAATACTACTTCGGAAAGCGGGAAACATGTGTCTTTTATCTTCATCAATCCTGTCTATGGGAGAAATAAGCCCTCAACTCGCCAGACCAGTTTCCAAAGGAACGTCGTGAACCTGAATGGGACAAGTTCCCATTATCAACACTCAAGACTTGCGCTTGGGAAACATGACCTATATAGTTGCCAATGCACCGCCCCTTGCTATCTCGGAGCTCGTTAGCTCAAAGTTTTTTTTTGCACTCGGAAGCCATCTTATTAGCGATGGGATGATTTAAAGAGTAATTCATCAACGTGGAATACTACAGCCTGTTCCCGCATTCATTCACGGAGAAAGAAAGAGAGAGTAGGAAGTGGAAGCAAGCCCCTATATAATTTCTTTCACCCTAGGTGCGACTCTTGCAGCGAGCCTATAAAAAACGCCGGCGCGGCAGCAATTGAAGACAGCGTATTCCCAGCTTCGCCTCAGTTACGGTTGCATCCTTCTCGCATTCTGCCTCGTCTACCGGCGTAAAGAAGCACCGAACCTCGGACACGTTTGCATCTCGGTGTAGTCGCTACATACAATAGTCATTACGTGGACTGTGGGATTACGTTCAGCATTCTCGGGTAAGAGGAGCTGTTCTGTGATTGCTTCTGTAGTTTTATGACCGACATTTCACTGACTGCTCTGGATCTCGCTATTTTGTTGTAGAATAAAAAGGCCTGCATTAATCAACAGTGATTTAAAATTAGGTTGGAAGTTTTCTTAGTGTTATGAATATGTTAAATAGCTTTGTTATGGAATGTGTTCTGATTAAAATCACTTCCTCGGTGATACAAGATAACTCACCCTGTTTTAATGCGCTTATTTTAAAGAACTCCCTTTAGTTGTTACATCTGTAGCTCTGCTGTACGCGTAGCGTCCAGCGTCGTTTGTTTGGTAACTAGATGGGATTGCGGTGTTATTCAAAGCGTTCACTTTTTGAATTCGTCTTGGTTTGGAATGCGCACAGAATCCGGTCTGAAAACAGCGGCGGAACCCTCCAGTGTCAAATTTATGATAATTCTCAAACCTGACTGTTCAATAGCTTTGTGGGGTGGGTGGGGGGAGGCACCTGAAACATGGGTGAGAAATATTATTCTTTGTTTTTGCAAATTAATGCACCCCTGGCCCCTTTCGCCAACAATTAGTGTTGATTGAGGCAGAGACTGCAAAAGAAAAACTGTTACGTGCAACGATAAAAGTGTTCGAATGACCATGCGAAAGGTGGAAAGTAGTGCGCAGAACAAGTCCATGGTCAAAAGCACAGTCTGGTGTACCCTCGGGGGGCGTGCAGTCGTCGTAGTGTTTGTACATGGTGGTGTGGAAGACCTGCACGTCGCTCCATCTATTCAAGGCTGATCCCAATTACCTCGCCGCGCAATACTGGGTGGGGGAGAGGATTCGGGGCGTGAACATTCAACGTTGTCAAATCTCAATTGTAAATCGTTTTGTAAAGGCTTGAATAAAAAGAAATGGTTGGATTCCCTTCGTATCCCGTTAACACAGAATTAAATGCGGGGACGGGGGAGAGAGAGAGAGAGAGAGGGCTTATCTTTAAAAGTACGTTTTCCGACCCACTTATTTTCTGATTCTTAACAAATATGAAATTCGTTTGATTAATTGTTGAACAAACTGAATCATTTATGTAGGGATTGGCTTTGTAATGTATTACATTGGTGTCCGACACTTGGCGATGCACCATTCACACGTTGTAAGTTTATTGTACAGTGGCAAAACGCTACCTAGGTCTAGGTAGATGGTTTCACTCCGCTCGGGCGCTCCATTCCGAGATTGCCGCCCTCAATCCACGACTCCACCATCAGCCCGCCACCTCCAACACTGTATGCTTCCTCGACCTAATGATCCGCTTGCCCTTGCATCTGGTCCATTTTGCTTCTGGATTTTTGCCTGTACCTCGTTCGAGCCGAACTTTCATTGTCGGTGATTTGAGGAGGGAGGGGAGCGGGAGTGTGCGCATTTGCACGGGTTCAGTCCCCCAGGACGCCTCTTTCAAATGCGAGTGGGAGCGTTGCCTCCACTCCTGCTCTCTTCTTGCGTTCTTGCACCTATCGAGGCTGAATCTCTACATTTAGAGGACTGTGTTTGCCCTGCCGAGTTTTTAAATATTTTAAAATCCGGCATTTCCATAAAATTGAACTCCAATTGAAGTAATACTGACAGAATCACGTCTTATCCAAGTAACTTTTTTGCCCCTCCGTTGAGGGGCTAACGGTGGTGAAATTAGTTGGAATATATTAGAGGTGGAATGGCGGTGAGGAGGTACTGCACTTGTGTTCCTTTTGACGTTGCGGACTTTATTCTACCGCCACCCGACTTTCTGTGGCGAGTGAGTTTTCTGGGGATCTGACCAAGTGACCTCTCTGCCCCGCCCGAACACTGCGCTCCGCCGGAGGTGAGCTCCTGCTCGGCGAGGGAATTTCAGGGCAAGTAAATGCAAGCGGCCAGATTGACGATAATTCAACGCCATTCGGCGGGGGAGAGGGAGGACCTGAATTTTCATACAAATGTTTAGAGGAGCGCTCTCTTCCTCCAACATTGCTTGTTCAGGGGTGGGTGGGTGGGTGGGTGGGGGGGGGGGGGGGACCTAGTTCTCTGCCAGGGTATTTGGGGAGCCTCATCTGTCGGCGTGGGGTCAGGCGCTTGGCCGGAACGGGGGCTGGAGAACATCTAGAGAAGCAGTTCCAAACCAATTCTGTTTCTTTTAAAATACACAGATCCAGAAACATTCCAGTGTGCAGGAAGCCGAGGATGGTGCTCTTTACAATGTCAGCTAGACTCCAATGTGACCAGTTGATCCAATTCGCTGAAGGGCTCGCTTGAATGACAGGCGTTAGTATTTTCGATAATATTTAGCAAGCTGAATTTGGAGTAGAACATTGAGTCTCGGTATAATTTTTATCTTGAGTCGGACTCGCGAAACCCGCTCCTCCATACATCCCGTCTCTTCCAATGACATATTTGCGATGCATTTGCAGAATCGCGGTTAGATTGCGTGTCCTGGGCGTAGTGACCGCTGCTCCACGTTCAGGCTGCTTAAGTTGCTGTCATCCAAGACGGTCAATCACTCCCGGAGCCTTGGCAATCTGATTTAATGATTCTGCCAAGTAATCGAATTGTGGAGCTTCGCTAAGTTATCCATTTATCTTGCAACAGGAGCTGTGTTGGCCCCATACTTTGTTCATGGCAGTATCTAAAGAACGGGTCCAAACAATCGAAAGAAATAGCTGGAGTTTCTCCACGCATTGATATAGAGTCGCCTCCCCCAGCCTGTGCCAGACGGACGGGCAAAGATCCAGAAACAAAAATGGACCAGATGCAATGGGTCAACTCTCAATTTAAGGCTTGATTCCCATGGTCTAAATAATATTTTTTTGGGGGGTCCCTCTCCACTATTTCAAGCCCTTCAGTCATCACCACCTGGATGACTTCAATATCCATTGGGACTGAAGTTGACCAGGTTTTCTGGATGGCCTATGACCAAATTTGAGTCAGAATTTTGCTTGTCCCTTTAAGACCCAATAACTCCAGGAGTCGGAAATGTGTTGTGCCCTGATCATTTTAAGGGCAGAACCTTGTTTCCACGTGTTAGGGAATACCTGCAGCAAGTGATGATGATACTGATCTTCCAGCTTGTGAGTTTGAATCCAGTTGTGTTCCTCTATGAAAGGTCAAATGTTTTATGTGTCAGAGCTTTTAAATCCAGAGAGAGAAAGAAAAAAAACAGAACTTGATGTATTTGCTGACTTGTTCATCTTCAAAAGATTGGGTAGGTAAGGAAGGATTCCATTGATCCTCTTCAGCTACTGCTGCCAAGGATGCAATATGTCAACACGAGAGACTACATTTGGTACCTTGCTGATATGTGTGACTCAGTTTTATTTGAGAACAGTGCATTGTTATAAGTCCTGGGTTAAATGAATGCAATACCCTCTGTTTAATAGATGCAAAATTTAGCAGTCTTAATTGTCTTTTGGAAGATTGGAATTTATTGATATTGATCAATCCAGATCTATTTTTATTACTTCCTTGCATTAGTTGCTACTGTATAATGTTCTAAGGATCAGAAATATAGCTACAGTTTGTTTTATAATTTCATACTCCAAGCACATCTTCATGACCTGCTGCAGATAGAGTAGGTTCAAATGAATTTTGAGGGCTAGTCAAGAATTTTTTCAACATTTCCTAATGGTGAGATAATATTGCACAAGTGATTATATCAAGTGAATCTAATGTTTCAATCTTTATTACAAAATTTAAATGTTCCTACTAGTTGGTAGAACCCCTCTTCATAATGACATTGCACAGATTAAGAAACTAGAATAGGCTCTTCAGTCCAATTGCTCCATGTTGATTTTATGCTACTTACAATCTCCTACTCAATTTCACCTTGTTTCTTTCTCTGCATTTAGCAGGTTTCTCTGAGATAGAGGTTCTAATTTCCTTTCTGGATTTATTGTTTCCCTCCTTGTTTCTGTTTGCTTGTTCTGGACTCACCCTGAATCAGACACATCTCCTCATCATATCATTGATTTCAAACCTTTATCAATATTTCTTACCTGCCCCTTCACCTTCCCATTTCTAGGCAAGAGAGATCTTAACCAATATTTTTGATATACATTAGAATTGGGAAGTTGTACTAATTTGCCTAATTTTTTTTTTGTTTACCCTTTTTGCTCCTGCAACAATTGCATTTAGTTGATTCAACCATTAGTTACTCATTTAGAATCCATGTGAGCTGTTCTATATTTAGTGTCTAGATTTTCTTGGGATATATTACTAAGATTTCTACCCAAGACTTTCATTCCCATTGCACAGTAATTTTTTTTTAAAGAAGATATTAACATTGGTCTGAGGTTCCCTGATGCTAATAACTTGAGTTCAGTGGTCCAGAAATTGGCTAATTTTCAAGCTACTGAAATGGAGCAGAATCTGCTTAATGGATTAGCTTTCTCATCCAGCTCCTCCAAGTACTTCTGAAAAGAACAATAGTATTATGTTCTGCAGGTCATCAGGTAGGAGAATTTTTTGTAGATTTTTTTTCTTGTATTCTGTTATTAGTAATGCCATGATCTGATAGTTTGCCCAAATGCTTTTACATTGGGTTTTTCAATTGTATATTGAATGTGCCATAACTCCAAGGATTAATTTAGCAGATTTCCAGGAGAAGGTCAGGTTAGTTTTCTCTGGAGTTGTGGTCACAGCTGCTTGCAAATATCAAAGTGCAAATGTGACCTTCAGTGTCAGAGACCTCTCATGGATGTGGTTTGAAACCCTCATGTAGCCTTGGATATTTTGTGCATTCAAGCTGTTAGCCCACAGTTTGTACAGCTTTGTCTACTATTGGTTGTTGGGTCGGTGTGGGGGGCAGTGTTGTTTAGTATATTGATGTGATCTTTCCTAAAATCTACGGAGAAATTCTTTGCACACTTATTTTTGTTTCCAAGATAAATTAGCAAACTGAGATGGAAGAAGTCAATAGGGCATAGGGCATTCCCATGTCTTATTGACTTATTTTAAATAATAACTTTGTTTCTAGTTCTGTGATTATATTTATCACTGCAGTTGAAGGTTGTTATATGAATCTAAGCTGTTCATTGGATACAGCATTAACTGATGAGAGCTTTTGAGTCAACTTCCAACTTGAAAACAGCACCCTCTGTTGACCACAATTGTTCCCCACACAAGACCAGCCATTCCATTCAACTTTTTTGTTTGAGATGAAGGTGAGTCCCTTCATTCACAGAAACATTATTGGGGTTTGATTAGGATATTTAAAAAAAATGCAATCTATTTGTGTAATTCGATTAATTTAAGAAAAACAAACAAAATAACACTAAACATAACAACCTTTGAATCTTAGTGACATTACCAATGAAGTAAAACATTCCAAGTCACTTTGCAGGAACATTATCAAATAACATTTGAATCTCAGTCCACAAGACAATACTGTGCTGAATTGCACGGGGGGTTGGGGGGGGGGGGGGAATTCTTTGCAGAAATGCTGCAGGAACTGTGCAGATCTCAGTGCCCATAGGAGGTAAAGATATATTACTGATGATTTGTGCCTGATCCCTTGTTCAAGGTAGGACTAAAAAAAGACATGCATCCATATTAAAAGGCTGGGGGGAGAGGAAGAATGGGGTAGGAGCACAGACCAACAGTCAAAATGTGTTAATTGGATATGATAAGAGGGGAGAAAGGGAAGGTGAGAATTGATTGGTGAAGGATGCTTGTTTTTGGCTCTGAAAGGAGAGAGAGATGGGCTGGGGAAAAGGAGACAGAGGAAAAAGTTTTGGGTGGGGGGAAGGTCTAATGCAAACTGAGAAATCAGTGTTAATGCCATGTGGTTCCAGGGTGCCCAGAAGGAATGTGGAGTGGTATTCCTCTAATTTGTGGGTGGTCTCAGTCTGGCAAAACATGAGACCATGGACAAACATGTCAGCAAGGGAAAGGAGTGGGGAATTGAAATGGGTGGCCACTGGCCATTGGGAGAACCAGACTATTGCAGCAGACAAAGGTGAGGCGATCAAGCAAGCAGTTTCCCAATCTGTGCCTAGTCTTTCTGACGTAGGGGAGACCACAATGGAAAAACCAGATGCAGTAGCTACCCCCTGCAGATTCACAAGCTTTGCTTCAATTGAACTGTTTTGGGGCTCCGAATGGTGATGAGGGAAAAGGTGTGGGTGCAATTGGAGTATCTCCTCTGGTCACAGTGGGAGGTGCCGAGGGATGATTAGTCAGGAGGGAAGAGTGGATGACAACAGTCTCTACAGAAGATGGATAGGGGAGAAGAGGGGAATATTTGCTTGGTGGAGGGGTCATGTCACAGGTGGCAGAAATAGTGGAGGATGATATTCTAGATGCTGAAACTGGTGCATGGCAGGTGCGGTCAAGGGAATCCTGTCCTTGTTATGCGTGGGAGTGGAGGGGGGCAGGACAAATATGTGGGTGAGGGCAAAGTTTATGGAGGTAGAGGGAAAGCCACATTGTTTGAGAAGGACGTATTATATGATGTCATGGAAGACCTCTTTTTGGGAGCAGATGTGACAGATGGAGGAATTGAGAGAATGGAATGGAATTCCTATAGGGGACAGGGTGTGGAACTTTATAATAAGATAACTGAAGACACAGCCGCCAGTGGCAAAGTGATCAAAATTGGGTCATGCAGACCTAATTACATAATATAGGTTCCATTTACATTCATTATTATGCTATTGTCATAGCAGATAATGTTTTAAGGACAATTTGAGTTTTTTAAAAATTAGCCAGCATTTGTGGAAGATTTAGGCTGCTTAATAGATGGAGGAAACCACACAAATCAGATTGTTAAGTCATATGCTGAGGAAACATTACAGTACCAAAGTTTTTAATGGGAAGCTATCTCTTCTTGCCAAGCCCTTCAGAAATAATATGTTGAATCAGGTGAGAAGGTAATCCCATTTCAAAATGGGATTAAAAAAAATTTTAGTTCAACGAGCAGAGAAAGGGCTATGGAAGCAAAATGGGTAAATAGAGCACAAATATATGATGGTCATAAGCCTATGAAAAATGGACAAGCCTGATTGACTGCAAGGCCAACTCCCTTCCCTGTATTTAATCAATATGAAGTTGTCTTGCATCAATTCAGAATTTTCATTCAGAATAAAAGTCATTCTGAGCCAATGGCAATTGGTGATCTAATATGATATGACTAAACAGTAATTACCGGTAGTGTGATTACACGGCCTATTCTTCAATTTAATTACTGGTGTTATCAGACGCACCCAGGATTTAAAAGCCTGGGCACCCTTTTGTGTGCAGAAATAGCTCTGTCATTGTGAATTGATAATGTAATACAGGACAGAAACTCCCTGAGGTAAGTGGAAAAGACACTTACTCTCCAGCTGGACATCCTAGATGCAATGTTAATGTGATAAATATATGCCTGAAATATGAGTAGAAGGGTATCCATTGTAGCTTCTGGGAGGAAAGCCCTGGAGGAACAGCTTGAAAGATGAGATGCTCTCCTTTCATAGAGTTTAAGCTTTGCGATAAGAGCCCTGCACAGATTTGGCACAATTTCCCTTGTTATTTATGGAATAAGTTTTACAGAACAACAAAAGAATGCATCTCTTTTGTGGACCATGGAAGCTTTTGGTAAATTGGAACTAATCTGACCATAGTGCAGTGACAGTGTCCATTCTGAGTTCATTTTCACTTGTAAAAATAGCTTAGAATTATTATTTTGAATCAGATTCCAAACAAATAATGTGTCTTTCGATGTACTGTGTAGTTTTTACATGCTGATCTGATTATCCTCCTGTATTCACCATATTGGCTATGAAATAAAGACAAAAAATTGATTTTCTGGAATTTCCAATAATCAGAAACTTCCCTGTTGCAATCTCGAACAAATAAGGTATTGCTAGACGAACTCAGCATTCATAGATAGAAATGGTCAGTTGACCGTTTGGATCTTGACCCTTTATTGATAGGAGTTGATACAGAGATATAAAAGCAGCTCAGAGGTTAGTTATCCTGTCATGAGTGAATTACACTTCCCTTCCTTCTACTCCTTCAATCCCTTCTCATCCATTGACAAGACACCTCAGTAGTGTGACGGAATATTCTCCATCTTCTGAGATGAGTTCCACAATACCCTGAAAGCATGCAGGGAAAAGCAGCCTACTTGTATGTGTCCCCATCCATTGTTCATTACCACTCTCCACTGTTACTGCTGTGCATTCCATTTGCAATGTGCACATTTGAAATTTGCCCAGGCATTAACAGATCTTCCCAGATTTTTAAACCTTTTTTTCTTGATAAGCAAGGACAGTGAACACAACCAGTTGAAAATTTCCTTCATAGCCTTAATTTTTACGAGCAAAATTACGCCATTTGGGCCCATGAATCATTAATCCTTTTAACTCCAATTTCCTGCATCTGGTAATCCCTGACACCCTAACTGATCAAGAGCCTATCAACCTCCCAATGTCGGTGGAAGAAGCCAGCTTGCATATACCTCTCATAATTTTATATACCATTCTCAAATCTCCCCTCATTATCTAATGGTTCAAGCGATAAAGTCCTCATCTTTTGAGTCGTGTAGCTCAGCACCTCAATTCCTGGCAACATCCATGTAAGTTTTCTCTTCACTCTTTGATCTTCAGCTCACCAGCATTCACAAGGTTCAAAATCTCGTGATTGACATTTGAAGGAAGTTAATGAAACAACTGTAATGAAGGGAGGATGTCTTGAGGGAAGGTAGAGTGTGGTTGGGATGAAGTTGAAGCTTTTTGGAATGGAGGACAGTGGAAAATATTGATATCAGCAGATTGATTTCTGGGATGAGGGTGCCAAGGGATAAAGCATACTGGACCGATCATTGCTTGAGTTTAAAAAGATAATTTATCAAAACATAATATTCCTAAAGACCTTTACAATTTAGATGCAGGCAACATGTTTCCTTTGTTTGGGGTGTCCAGAACCAGGGTCACAGTCTCAAAATAAAATATCAAAACATTGAGGATTCAAACAAGAAGAAACTTCTTCACTCAGGGTGGTTGTCAAGAAAGCTGTGAAGGATCAATCGCTAGGTATTTAGATACAAGGGAATCGAGGGATTTGGGGTTAGTGCAAGGAAGAGCTGTTGAGATGAAAGCTAAGCCATGATCTCATTAAATGACTGAACAGGATTAAGGGCCCATGAGCCTTGGTTTTTCATTTTTTAAAGAGGGGGAAAAGTGCATATGTCAGTAGTGGGAAAAGACTTTGAGAAAATTCAAATACATACATTTCAGATTCTTTATTGTTGGGGCAAGCTCAGGCTCCTTAACATGAAGCAGGTCCCAGTCTAGACTTGAGGACTATTTTGTTTGTGGACCTGTTACACATAGCAGGATGTTGCACAGCTGTGCTGTTGTGTATTTTCTGCAGCCTCTATGCCACATTGCTGGAAATGGAGGCAACCATTTCAGCCTGTTATTTTCTGCTTCAATATAAATATAGTACAGCTCTCTGACCAAACAACGGAGGACAACCCTACCTTCATCCCTTTTTTTAAAACAAAAAGGGTTCTGAACATTGCAAGGTGAATGGGAAGAAAGGAATTTTTAAAATATTTTTATTGAACTTAACATACAAATATACTTAATGATTATAAAATGATACAAATAAATACATATAGAAGGGGGAAAATGAGTAAATAAGAAAATATGCAACTACATTAATAGTTACTTGTATTAACTCATTTTAGTAATAAACAATGTATACAATCATGTCAGACCCATTTTATGGAATGTTTAAATAAAATAACAAAGAAGGAAAAAAAGAGAAAAAAAAACTAATGAAGCTAATCCAATGTATCCCCTCCCTCTATTCAAGGTTATCTTGTGTTTTGGAATAAAGAAAAAAAATCAATAATGAGGTGTAATCAGTGGCCACCACTTCTCCCCTCTCCCCCACATACACCCACCCCCCCTCCCTGGCATGAGAGCAGACCAAGAATTACTGGAACGTATAGTAATTATTCTTCCAATTGTTAAAAATTTGTAAGAAACAGCCCCATAATTTTATAAATCATTCAATATTATATCTGATTTTTCTCTCAATTTAAAAAAAAAAAAAAATGCTTTTGACCTAAATAATAATTGCAACCTGGAATAGTCTGTGCCAGTTCTTGCTTTCATCATTGCTGTCATTCCCTTCCCAATTGACCTTCCTATTGCAATACCTTTTTTATTTCCTCCACATCATTCATGATCCTAATCATTTCCTCTCTTTGGGTTGCCATCTTCTCTTCAATAGATGTAACCTCCTTTCACTCTGGGGTGACTGGGCATGGAGTGAATGATTATGTTGTGTAGAGCCTCTGTTCAATTAACAAACTTGATCTGCACTTCGTGCTGCCTGAAATCATAATTCTTTGTCTACTCTCAACACTGACCTCTTCAGCCTTGTCTTCCTTTTGGGTTTTAATTAAGCCCAATGGAAGCTTAAAGGAGAACCTTGCAGCGCTTGAGCCCTGTACAGCCAGTGAAGTTGAACATTTCACATCCTAACCCTTTTACATGACGACTATTGATCATGATCTTGCTGCTGTCATTTACAACTCCCATGGATCAACTTTTGCCTGTCGTGTCCTATTGCCAACATACTTTGTTGTATCTTATTCCTTTCTACTCTAATC
Organism: Narcine bancroftii; assembly: GCF_036971445.1. Lineage (NCBI taxonomy): Eukaryota > Metazoa > Chordata > Chondrichthyes > Torpediniformes > Narcinidae > Narcine > Narcine bancroftii. The sequence continues at coordinate 34,470,052 of NC_091469.1, read as the reverse complement.
TTGCCTGGCTTTCAGCCTGTCACAATTCTTTCCCCTTTTGTTCTGTGTTTGTCCCTTTCCAGACAGAAACTTAACAGATGTTGAAAATCGGGACTGAGTTAAATGAAGGCTGATCTATTTTACGAGTGTTTGTGAAGAATTTAAAATGGCTTTCAGAAGAACCAGAGAGCAAGGTTAAAGTAGCTTAAAATATGGGCTGTACTTTCTGACATGGTTATGGATATGCATCCATGATTTCAAAAAGTATTTAATTACATGAAGTGTGGTGGTGAAGCAATGGGACCAACTCGACTAAAGAACCAGTGAAAACTTGCAGCTTAAGTTACTGAGGTTCAATGCTGATGCTGTCGAGTTTCCACCTTCTCAGAGATTACACTTCCTTAGAAGGTTGAGGTGGGCAAGGCTTCCAGCCACCATCCTGTCAACTTTCTACAGCAGCTCTACCGAAAGCATCCTGGCCATCAGCATGACCGTGTGACATGGTTGCTGTCAAGCATCAGGTTGGAGGCCAATCCGCAGCACCATAAAAGCGACAGAGAGGATCCCTGCGGTCTCCCCCCCGCCACCCCACCCCAAATCGATGTGATTTATTGGAATGGTTGTTTAAAGATTCCAAAATTTGTGAGGACCCCTACTAGCCCATACACAGCATCTTCCAGCTACTACCATCAGGATGTATGAGCATCAGTACTATCAGGCTGAGGTATATCATCTTCCCATGGGTAATGAAATGGCTGAATGACTGTTGAACTGCTAAAACAATTCCCGTGACTATTTTTTATTAAAATTATTTATTTTAATATATGTACAGTAAAACCTCTTTCTGGAATTCAAACAACCAGCAGCCTCCAGCAACCGGAAAAAAAAAAATCACTGAATATAAATCAGTAAAAAAATATAGAAGTTTAAAATTGGCGCGTTGTGTTTGAAAGTGGGTTCACAGAGGGATGAGTTTGGACCTTAGTGTTACAATCACAGTAACTTTAATAAACACACAGAAGACCAACAGGAGAGAATGTCAAATGATATTCAATAACTATATAGACATTCATATCACCCAGATTGATCTCCAATACCAGTGGCCACCTATGCTCTACACATTAATACATGGGTACACACTCTACAGACCGGGGCTTTCACACATATTCCTGGTTCACTGTACCAACAGGGATGTGGCTCTCTGCAAGCACTGATCAATTGCAGTGCTATGGCTCAGCTTAAGTGCAGTGCACGTTTAACCTGCGACACTTCCAGCGATGTCTACAGTAGCAACCTGGCATGGAGCAGTGTCTGGCGCTTGGACCACAAAGCAGAAAGAAAGAATGTGCGACGCAATGGTGTTCATATACAGTTCTGATCTGGGCACGTAGCCAATAATGACCCTAAATAATTTCAATGAGCCAAGGGTAAGGTGTGCACTAATGGATGGCCAGATTCCAACCTTGATTGACAGGTGATGTGAATTCCGAATAGGTTTCAGACAGGGAGGTCACATGACTACCCATAATCCACAATCTTCCAGACAAGCAGGGAAGCCAGGTGTTTTTCCACAATCCATATATAACACACATATCACTGTTAGTTTGCCAAGCACACAACACACTGACACATACAACCAAAAAAATCACTTCTCTGGCATCTACCACTCTCCATCTGTACTGGATACCAGGCATTTTTCTCTGTATAGGTTCTGTGTATATATTATTTGTGTAATGTCTTTATATGTGTTTGCACTATTTTGCATCATTGACTGGAGAACACAATTTCATTGTGTTATATTGGTAGAATTGGAGAATCAATAAACTTGAAATTCTTCCTGTGATCACAAGGGTTTCTTGTGGTCCAGTTTCTTTCCACATCCTGGAGACTGCACTTCGGTAGATCACCCTCAAAATTGCTCTTAATGTGGATAAATGATAAAATGTGAGAGATGATGCGGGGAGAACTTTATTTAAAAAAAAAGATTTGCATAATTGTTCGATGGTCAGGATGAGCTTGGTAGGCCAAAGAGTCTGCTTCTATCCTGTAGAATGCTCCAGACCATTGGTGGATGCAGTTGAGTTGATAGTGTGCTTCTCAGGTTCAAATTTGTTATAAATTTGGGCAGAGTAAAATGGGAAATCTGTTCGTTCTTTTTTAAGAAAGCCTAGAGAAGAGAAGCCAGAGATGTTCACCAAAATTATCAAGGAACATTTAAGTAAAGCAGTGATGTGGAGTGGCTGCTGTTGTCTTGCAGTACAGTCTATTATAGCTTTTCAGCTAAATCTAGATGGGAGGCATTTATTTCAGAAATATCATGCATCACTTCACAACATCTTGTCAAGTATTTCAAATTAGTTCAAGGCTTTACATTATTCATTAAATGTGACGTCTTTACTCTTTTTCTATTAAAAAGTATTTTGCTCAGTGGTCAATATCTCAATGTCCATATAGAAACATAGAAGATAGGAGCAGGAGTAGGTCATTCGACCTTTCGAGCCTGCTCCGCCATTCAACGAGATCATGGCTGATCTTAAAGTTCAGTACCCCGTCCCCGCCTTCATATTTAACTATTTCCGATGAAGGCAAGTTGATAGGCAGATTTCAAATGAATTTTTGAGTTCTTTACAAAACCATCCCAATTTATTCTCTTGATACTTGAAAAAATAAGCCCTAATATGCCTTTTAATTTTGAGATGTATTTTTGGATTATGAAATAAGGAATCTGCTCACTTTTCATATCCGGCTGTGGAAGTGAGAAATCTGAGCAGATGAGATTGGGCAGATTAAAAGAAATAAAATGCAGTCGGCATCTCTTTATCAACGAGGGGACTACATTCAGGAGTGGATTTTGATATTTTTGAGTTGCCCTGAATGGTTTTTGATTTCCTTATCTGAACAGGATGACAAAAATGCTAAATGGAATTGCAGAATCACTTGACCTGCCCTTTTATAAGAAGCAAACATGGTTTGCTTCTATAACTGGATAACTACTTAGATAACAAAAGTGGCCAATTTATTGCTATCTCTGTCTGGCCACATGAGTATAGTTAATGACTATTTAAAAAAAAACAAGAAACTTTGAAGGTGACTGAACGTAGAATATTAACAAAGGAGTCCCTTTCCAGCTAAATCTAGATTGATAATTATGTTATTTATGACAAATTGAAACATCAGAGTAATTCATTCTCTTTGTTTGAAGCATGACCCTCTATCCAGTAAATTTTGGGTGGTTGTTGATTGTGACTCCAACTTCCTGTACTATTTTCAGGTCTCTTGATATTCAAAATTCCATCTCTCCATCCTTTGATTTAAAATATGCTCCATACCTGAACATCAACATTCCTTTTGGGTCAAGCAATGCCACAATTCTTAACATTTTAAGTAAAAATAAACTTTATATCTCAACTCTGATTAGCAGACACCACATTCTGCATTAACACTAGTTCTATAGTCCTTAGCTGGGGAATGCATTGACCCAGCATTTATCTTATCAAGCCTTGAAGAATTTGGTAGCTGTCAATGAGCATAATTTACAATCATCAATCTACTCATTATAGGTCATGAGGTTATAGGTCTAATCTACCCCATTTTTTTACTCACTGGAAATGTCTTTGTTTTAGAAATCAATTTAATAACTTTTGTACCTTTTGATTCCTTTGTAAAACAAGTTTTTGAGTAAGATATCAACATTTTACCCAGTAATCCAGCATTGTCTTTCTGAGGCCTTGGGGAGGGGGGGCAGATAGAGGGGGGAAATGAGCAGTGTGATGTTTTAAGTAAGAAAGAAACTTGGTTACTTTTATATTAACAATATTTTAGTAACAACTCATAACCTCATGGTGCAGCCATTTTTTGTATCTAACCCAAATTGGACATTCATCTCTGACTCACTCTAGTAGTCAGGAGTATCAATAACATAATATCACCACATCTCTTTTCCTTAAGATATTCAATCTAGCAACATTACATACTAATACAGTATTCATTTCAATTTAAAGTTAAACACAAACAACACAAACTTTAAGTGTGTTCTTTTTATTTTGGAGATTCAGCATATCAGGTGCTTTGATAACACATGTAGATCTTCTCAACACGGGAATATGTTGGCTCTGCTGGTCCACCAGCTCTGGTGGTGTTTCCTCTGTTGCTGCACAGGCTGGATCTTCTGCATTTGTCTGTTCTTGCAGTGTCATTTACATTTTCAGCAGGCTCTTTCCATTCTTCCTCTGTATTTGACCATTCTCTTTCTGACAGGGTAGGATCTTGGATTTATTTCCTTCAGAACAATGGCCTTTTTGTCTCAAGGGTTGGAATCTCTGAGCTCACTGTGCCATGTTGTACCAGTGGCCCTAAGCTTCTTGCTACTTGTCATTAGTTTGCTTTTGTTTCTGTTTGACATCTGTTCTTGCTTGGGCCTTTAGAGAAAGCAAGTGTTGTAGTTTGTGTCTCATCAGGAGTGTGGTGGTATGTCATGAATGATGTCATTACACCACTAGGTCACCTCACCAGGTGAGCCACCTGGTGAACTTGTATATAAACATGGGGGGGATACCTTCCCCCTCATTCTGGTCTAGACTTGTACAGAGGCAAGACCAAGGCCTCAAAGCTAGCTGTATACCAGTCTATTAAAACTTGTGTTTTACCTGCATTCTGCCTCATGTGGTTTGATGCTAGTAGCTTACAAGGAGCTCAGCAGATGACATGCTGTGTTCAAGTGGTGAAATCTGTAACTCAGCAGAGCTAAATAAGGATCTGAGCTGCTTTCTTCAGCAGCTGTTTATAATTATGTGAACTTCTTTTTCTGCTTTTGGGGATGCAGAGGACTTGTATTCACATGTTGAAAATCACACTCTCCTGCAAAGTTTTGGAATTCTCTACAACTGTAGTGTGGTCCATTGTCACTGTAAACAATTTGAGGAATTTCATGTCTTGCAAAAATCAACTTCATATATTTGATCACACAAGCAGCAGGCATGTTGGGAAGCAATGCAATCTCACTAGATAATCAATCACCAGCAAGTAGTTCTTTCTATTCAGGAAGAACAGATCGGTCCCAGTGTTTTGCCATGATTCCTCTAGTAAGTCTGTTATGATCGTTGGTTCCTTTGGCTTCTTTGCAGACAAGTCTCACAGCTTCAAACCATCCTGTCAGTCAGCATTTATCCCTGGCCAATAAACAGTTCTGGCCTTCTTCATGCACTTTTCCATTCCAAGATGCCCCTTGTGGACCCTTTTCACCATCTCTTGTTGCAGTGATTAAAGAAAGATTCCTCTCTGTCCGAGTAGAAGCCCATTGACAACACTCAGCCCTGCTCTGATGTTGTAGTATGGCTGACATTCATCTCTAGGCCATCCTTCATTGAGATTGTTGATGGTGTTCTGTAGATCTGTGTCCTTTTCTGTTTCACCGTTGATCTGCTTAGATTTCTTTTCAGATACAGGAAGAGATTCAGGGAACAGATTCAAGTGGAGATTCACATCTGTCTCTGTGGATCTCTCATTTTGTGCTTCACTCTGGGTCATTTCTCTGGGCAACTCATCAGCCACCATAATATGTTTCCTGGATGTGTGCACCAATTCAAAGTCATAATGTTGCAGCTTCATCATCAGTCTTTGGATTCATGGTGACATCACACTGAGATTTTTCTTGATTATAGCTGTTAATGGCTTGTGGTCTTCCTCTGTCATGAACATTGGTAGAACATAGACATAACTGTGGAATTTCTCAAGTCCATAGTCCAGATCTAGGCACTCTTTCTCGATCTGAGGATATTGACATTGAGATGCTGTCATCATCCTTGATGCGTATGCAATTGGCCTCCAATCTTCTCCCACAGCCTGAAGTAGAACGACACTTATTCCATCTTTTGAAGTGATTGTAGATATTTTCATCCTTCTAGATGGGTCAAAGAATGTCAAAAGCACTAATTCTGTCATTAGAATGGTCTTCAGTCATCCCCATTCTTCCTCGTGGTTGACCATCCCCTTGAATTCACATTTGTCATGTTACAATTTTCTCAGGTACATTGTTTTGGAAGGTGGATTTGGAATACAGTTAGCCTTTTTTGTCAGTGGGTCTGAGCATCTCTAGAATTGCTTTCACCTTGCTCTTGTCTGGCTTCACACCTACCTCTGACAGCTTATCTCCCAGAAACGTGATTTCCTTTACACTTCACAGCAAACTGATATTGCTCTGTTTAGCTTCAATCTGTAGTGTGCTGCACGAGAGTGGGTGAACAGACTGGAGATGCAGGCTATTAGCTTGAGTTCTGCAGCAGAGTGTTTATTTAAACTTTGCGCGCTCACTTAAAAATATGGCAGTTGGACTGCGCAGCCACCCCGATGCTTGCATCCCACCGATCCAAGCGCGCACGTCAACCTCTGCTTTGGGGTGGAAGAGAAGGGTGTGCAAGCCACCATCTTTGCTGTGACTGCTCTGCTGACCGCGCGTAACAAGCGGGGATGGTTCATCACAGCAAAGTAGTGGGTCGCCACACAAACTTCCCCACCCCAAGAGATGGCACCGGTGTCGATCTGGCACTTTGCAGGCCAACCCCTGCACGCTAGCTTCTGCACCTGAACTGGCTGTGTCTCGTTCAAGTGAGCCAGCTTCTACTCGTTATCCTCTTCTTTCTTTGGACGCTGCGTGATATGCTGTGTTTCTCCAGCACATTTGTGCATTGCCCTTGCATTCTAGAACATGTATTAAATTGAAACTTCCATGCATCTATACAGTAGTGGCTTAAGATTTGTGGATGAACAATGGAGATTTGATCCAGATAGGTAATAGTTGATGATGCTCTAGGTTTTTGTACCCGAAGGACTTGAGCGAATCTGTTGGTTTTATCAGGAAATATGTGTTTTAAAACAGAATATTTTAAGTGGGATTTGAAATTCCCATGTTGCTGTGATCAAGTTCAAATGCTTATTCTTTAAATTGTTACATCTAAGGCTTTGGATTGCTATAAGCTTACTCATGAAGTTGGAAAGTTGGAGATTACAGACAGGTTATGGTTAAATAGTATTACTAGCCGCAATGTTATTCTTTATAGAAATATTAGTGTTTTCTTCAGAGATGTTATTTCACACATGGATTCTCTGCCAAGTCTATAGTTTTTCCTGAATGAGACCATTTAAAGTTCACTATACTTGCTCGGAATATTGGAAGAAAATGGTACAAGGCACATATTGGTATCTGAAGGAAAAACAATATTTGCGTCTAATGGAATTAAACGTGCTTTTTAAATACCTTGGATCAGAAATGCTGGAGAAACAGAAGAACTGCAGATGCTGGATCTAGAGCCTAGTTGAGACCCAACAGGACCAGCAGCATTCGTGGTTGGGGGGGGTGGGTGGCATATCAGTTAATATTTCTGGTCAGGTGACTAAAGTGAGAAGGGGTCATAACAAGCATGAAGTGGGGCAGGGGGCAATGAAGGAGCCGAGATAAGATGCTGGATAAGTGGAGAGACAGATGGGGGGGGGGGGGGGGGAAGGGGAGGGGAAAGCACAAGGGAAGGGGAAAGGTATGAGAGAAAAGTGTGATTAGTAGCAAGTACGGGTAAAAACAGATTGAGACAGGTGCTACTGAAAATTCAACGTGGATGCCTTTAGGTTTTAGAATACCCAGGTGGAATGTTGTATGTTTTTCCTCGAGTTTATATTTGGTCACACCTTGGTGATGGATGAGGTTGGGCTCATCTGAGTGGTAATGGTGAAGGGAATTAAAATGGCTCACACCACAGGGGTTCTGGGAAGCAGTTGCGCAATCTGCATTTAGTCTCCCAGAGTACACTGAATAGAGCAAATAATGTTGGACGTGTTAACCTCTGTCTCACCAGAAAGTTCTCCATCCATCCTGGATGGAGGGGGGTGGGGTTAAGAGGGACAAATATTCCACGGTCTGCAGCTGCTGCACGTATTGCGAAGGGAGTGGAGGGATGATTCAAAGGTTCAATTCATTCTCATGTAATACAATACAATATTACATGAATTTTTTTTCATCTGCTGCAAGGCAGGTGTGCATTCAGCAGAAATTGCCTGAAATGCCTCTTGTAGTTAGAGAAAGAGAAACAAAAGAGAATCCCCTTAGTCACTGAATGTCTGTGGAGTTGCCCATAGCCACACAGTCCAGTTCAAACCTTCAGCAGCCTGAACTACAGATCGAAACCTCCAACAAAATAAGGAAGCCTTCAGCACCCTTGGCATCCTCTCGTATCCCACTTCTGATACCTGGTACCTCTTCAGCAGTCTGCAGCCCAGTATGAATCCCTCTACCTCAGTCACTAGCAGCCTCCGTCTTACATGGGTTTCTCGTCTCAAGTCACCAACAGCCTGTGTTCTTCAGCATCTGAGGCCTTACTGGTCCTCCACCATGGTCACTGACCTGTGGGTCATCTCCTCTGCTCCCCTCAAATGGGGGGTGGGGTGGTATTCTCTGGTGCCCTGTGTCAGGATCAGTGAAGAAATGAGAGCAGATCGAGGACCCACAAAGAAAATGATCTTAACAATAAGGAGGAAAAAATTGGGAGGGGAAAATGTGGGTGGTGGTGGGATCATGTTGAAGTTGGGCAGGTGTGCTGGTTGAGGAGAGCTGGAAAGTGAGGACCAGGGGATCTATATCCTTGTTTGCAGGAAAGCAGTGTGGAATGGAAATCTGTGACATGGTGGAAATGCAGGCGAGAGCTTTCTCTATGGCAGCTGGGAGGAGACCATCTTTCTTAAAGAAAGAGGACATTTCAGACTTGAAGCATGATTGAAATATTCACTGCATGCTTTTGGACAGCGAGACCTGGGAGTGCTTGTGCATGAATCACAAAAAAATGTGGGTGCAACAGATAATCAAGACAGCAAATGGGAGGGATTTAATTTAAGAGCAGGAAAGCTCTGCTGCAAATGTATAGGGTACTGGTGAGGCTGCACTTGGAGTGCTACGTGCAATTCTGGCTGCCTTACTTGAAAAAGGATATACTGGCTTTGGAAGAGATGCAGAGGAGGTTTACCAAGTTGATTCTGGAACTGAAAGGGTTTGCTTGTGATGAGAGATTGAGTAGCCCAGTACTATACTCACTGGAATGTGGAAGAATGAGTAGGAATCTTGTACAGATCTACAAAATAAAGAAATGAATAGCTGAGATGGAAGGTGAGACTTTTTCCATGGCAGGTGAGACGAGAACTAGGGGACATGACCTCGAGACTCGGGGGAATGGATTTAAGAAAGAGATGAGGAGGAACTTCCTCTCCAAGAATAATGAAATTGATGGAATTCTCTGCCATGGAAGCAGTAGAGGCTGCATCATGGAATATATTTAAGACAAATTTTTGAAGGATAGGGAAATGAGGAGGAGGAGGAGATGACTACTACTACTCAATGGGCCGACTCCTTCTCCTATTTCTCATGTTCTTCTGTCCTGATGTGGCATATCTTATCTCTACAATAGATGTGGTGGAGGAACCAGGAGAAAAGAATTATGTCCTTTACAAAAGCCAGGAGTAGAAGGGGTGCAGTCCAGCAGCTGTGAGAGTGGGTGGGCTTGTAATAAATGTCAATGCATCACCTTCCTCCTGAGAAGGAAACGGAAGACAATTTCATATTTGAGTCCCACTAAATCGGCCGTTCAGTGATCAGGAATGGGGGTTTGGCTATTCACACTTGATCACTCCTAACTAGAACAGTGAACACTATCACACTTATGAGGAGCCATCTTTGGGGTTCAAACAGTTCTCTCTTCTGGTGATGTCATGTCACATCGAGTGATGGTAGACCTGCCCTAAATTCTGATGAATGTATTATGAGCTTGTATTTGAACAAAATTAATCATACCTAATTATAACATAATTAACCTTTATGTGCAGCACAATATGAGCCCTTCAGTCCTTGCTGTTGTATCAACCTATATAAACCTTTAAGGGACTGTGGAAAAGTGCAAGCAATAAATAGCAATGGTGGACAATTTTTAACATTGTGGGAAAGTTGATAGTGTTACAGAACCCGATTGATATATTGTGGGAAAGATGATCGGGCTATTATGTATAATTTATAAATACTGGGGGGTGGGGGGAGGAAATCAATGGCAGACCTGGCCTCCCAGAATGTCATGTAGCAGAGAAAGGCCTGTGTGCCTGGCTGCATGTATGAAACACTTGTGGACTGGTTTCTCTGCCTTTCCCCCATGGTTTTTAAACAGTGTGGGGAAAATTGGTAGCACTATAAACACACAATTTATAAAAATTGTCCACTTTAGCTATTTATTCTGTCTTTCCCCCTCTGCGACTTTTGCGTAGCAAAGTTTATACCTTCATTTTAATCTGTTCTTCCTTCATGTTCCTACACTCACACAAAAACTTGGGTAATTTCAATCTCCCACAATCAATTGCCTGATTGCAAAGCTGGCATCTGTAGACACCAGGGATTGTATTGGGGGTTGACATTCTCAATTACCAGTGTGAGATGACGTCATCTGACGCCAGTATTGAGAAGATTTTTCTTTCACATTAGACACTTTAAATGGTGATTGGCCATTAATTTGTAGGACCACTTTCATGTGTGAAAGGGGCTAGAAAGATCCAGAAAGGGGAGAGAGGTTTTAGAAATAGTCAAAGTAAACTTGAAAGTAGGTTGGAAGTTGGCAACAAAGTAAATACTGTTGTTGACTTCTGCATGGGTATAAGAGGAAGCACCCATGCTTTATTAATATAGAACTTTACAGTACAGTAAACCAACCCTTGCCCCTCCCAGTCTGTGCCAAACTATTATTTTACCTAGTCCCACTGACTTGCCCCCAGTCCATATCCATGAATATACCTCCCATCCATATATAATTCTTCGCTGTTGAATTTGAGCCTGCATTCACCATCTCAGCTGGCAGCTTGTTCCACACTTCACTCTCTGTGTGAAATTCCCCTTCTTATTCCTGCTAAACTTTTTTCCTCTTTCACCCATGTCCTCTGGTTATATCTCACCTACTCTCATTGGAAAAAGCCGACCTACATTTATTCTGTCTATTACCATATTCATTTTACACACCTCTATCAAATGTCCCCTCATTCTTCTAAACCACAGGGAATAAATTCTAACCTGTTTAACCTTTTCCTGTAACCAAGTTCCTGAAGTCTGGGCAACATTCTAGTAAATCATCTCTGCACTATTTCAATTGTATTGATATCCTTCCAGTAGTTAGATGACCAAAACTGCACACAATACTTCAAATTTGGCCTCAGCTAAGTCTTAAAATTTTACAACAACCCAACTCCGATACTCAACACTTTGATTTATGAAGGCCAGTTTGCCAAAAGCTCTACATGTCATGTCTCTATCTACCTGTGACTCCACTTTCAGGGAATTATACTCCACAATGCCTTACTGTTTACTGTGTATGTTTGATCTTTGTCCTTCTAAAATGCACCTTACATTTGTCTGCATTTAAATTCCATCAGCAATTTTGTAGTCGATTTTACCAGTTGATCCACATTCCTCTGCAAGCTTTGAAAGCCTTCCTCACTCCACTGAACCTCCAATCTTTGTCACCTGCAGTCTTGCTTATCCCATTTACCACATAATCATCTAATTGATTCAATCATTCAAACAACACTGGACCCAGCTTCAATCCTTGAGGCATACCTCTAATCACAGGCCTCCAGTCAGAGAGGCAATCATAAACTATCACTCTCTGGCTTGTCCAATAAAGCCAATGTCGAATCCAGTACATTACCTCACTATGAATACTGATAGAATGAACCTTCCTGACTAACCGCCCATTCATAACCTTGTCAAAGGCCTTGTTAAAGTCCATCTAGACAACATCCACAGCATTTCCTTCATCAACTTTCCTGGTAACCTCCTCGAAGAACTCTCAACATTTATTAAGCTTGACCTAACATGCACAAGTCCACGTTGACTATCCCTAATCAGTCCCTGACTATCCCTAATCAGTCCCTGACTATCCCTAATCAGTCCCTGACTATCCCTAATCAGTCCCTGACTATCCCTAATCAGTCCCTGACTATCCCTAATCAGTCCCTGACTATCCCTAATCAGTCCCTGACTATCCCTAATCAGTCCCTGACTATCCCTAATCAGTCCCTGACTATCCCTAATCAGTCCCTGACTATCCCTAATCAGTCCCTGACTATCCCTAATCAGTCCCTGACTATCCCTAATCAGTCCCTGACTATCCCTAATCAGTCCCTGACTATCCCTAATCAGTCCCTGACTATCCCTAATCAGTCCCTGACTATCCCTAATCAGTCCCTGACTATCCCTAATCAGTCCCTGACTATCCCTAATCAGTCCCTGACTATCCCTAATCAGTCCCTGACTATCCCTAATCAGTCCCTGACTATCCCTAATCAGTCCCTGACTATCCCTAATCAGTCCCTGACTATCCCTAATCAGTCCCTGACTATCCCTAATCAGTCCCTGACTATCCCTAATCAGTCCCTGACTATCCCTAATCAGTCCCTGACTATCCCTAATCAGTCCCTGACTATCCCTAATCAGTCCCTGACTATCCCTAATCAGTCCCTGACTATCCCTAATCAGTCCCTGACTATCCCTAATCAGTCCCTGACTATCCCTAATCAGTCCCTGACTATCCCTAATCAGTCCCTGACTATCCCTAATCAGTCCCTGACTATCCCTAATCAGTCCCTGACTATCCCTAATCAGTCCCTGACTATCCCTAATCAGTCCCTGACTATCCCTAATCAGTCCCTGACTATCCCTAATCAGTCCCTGACTATCCCTAATCAGTCCCTGACTATCCCTAATCAGTCCCTGACTATCCCTAATCAGTCCCTGACTATCCCTAATCAGTCCCTGACTATCCCTAATCAGTCCCTGACTATCCCTAATCAGTCCCTGACTATCCCTAATCAGTCCCTGACTATCCCTAATCAGTCCCTGACTATCCCTAATCAGTCCCTGACTATCCCTAATCAGTCCCTGACTATCCCTAATCAGTCCCTGACTATCCCTAATCAGTCCCTGACTATCCCTAATCAGTCCCTGACTATCCCTAATCAGTCCCTGACTATCCCTAATCAGTCCCTGACTATCCCTAATCAGTCCCTGACTATCCCTAATCAGTCCCTGACTATCCCTAATCAGTCCCTGACTATCCCTAATCAGTCCCTGACTATCCCTAATCAGTCCCTGACTATCCCTAATCAGTCCCTGACTATCCCTAATCAGTCCCTGACTATCCCTAATCAGTCCCTGACTATCCCTAATCAGTCCCTGACTATCCCTAATCAGTCCCTGACTATCCCTAATCAGTCCCTGACTATCCCTAATCAGTCCCTGACTATCCCTAATCAGTCCCTGACTATCCCTAATCAGTCCCTGACTATCCCTAATCAGTCCCTGACTATCCCTAATCAGTCCCTGACTATCCCTAATCAGTCCCTGACTATCCCTAATCAGTCCCTGACTATCCCTAATCAGTCCCTGACTATCCCTAATCAGTCCCTGACTATCCCTAATCAGTCCCTGACTATCCCTAATCAGTCCCTGACTATCCCTAATCAGTCCCTGACTATCCCTAATCAGTCCCTGACTATCCCTAATCAGTCCCTGACTATCCCTAATCAGTCCCTGACTATCCCTAATCAGTCCCTGACTATCCCTAATCAGTCCCTGACTATCCCTAATCAGTCCCTGACTATCCCTAATCAGTCCCTGACTATCCCTAATCAGTCCCTGACTATCCCTAATCAGTCCCTGACTATCCCTAATCAGTCCCTGACTATCCCTAATCAGTCCCTGACTATCCCTAATCAGTCCCTGACTATCCCTAATCAGTCCCTGACTATCCCTAATCAGTCCCTGACTATCCCTAATCAGTCCCTGACTATCCCTAATCAGTCCCTGACTATCCCTAATCAGTCCCTGACTATCCCTAATCAGTCCCTGACTATCCCTAATCAGTCCCTGACTATCCCTAATCAGTCCCTGACTATCCCTAATCAGTCCCTGACTATCCCTAATCAGTCCCTGACTATCCCTAATCAGTCCCTGACTATCCCTAATCAGTCCCTGACTATCCCTAATCAGTCCCTGACTATCCCTAATCAGTCCCTGACTATCCCTAATCAGTCCCTGACTATCCCTAATCAGTCCCTGACTATCCCTAATCAGTCCCTGACTATCCCTAATCAGTCCCTGACTATCCCTAATCAGTCCCTGACTATCCCTAATCAGTCCCTGACTATCCCTAATCAGTCCCTGACTATCCCTAATCAGTCCCTGACTATCCCTAATCAGTCCCTGACTATCCCTAATCAGTCCCTGACTATCCCTAATCAGTCCCTGACTATCCCTAATCAGTCCCTGACTATCCCTAATCAGTCCCTGACTATCCCTAATCAGTCCCTGACTATCCCTAATCAGTCCCTGACTATCCCTAATCAGTCCCTGACTATCCCTAATCAGTCCCTGACTATCCCTAATCAGTCCCTGACTATCCCTAATCAGTCCCTGACTATCCCTAATCAGTCCCTGACTATCCCTAATCAGTCCCTGACTATCCCTAATCAGTCCCTGACTATCCCTAATCAGTCCCTGACTATCCCTAATCAGTCCCTGACTATCCCTAATCAGTCCCTGACTATCCCTAATCAGTCCCTGACTATCCCTAATCAGTCCCTGACTATCCCTAATCAGTCCCTGACTATCCCTAATCAGTCCCTGACTATCCCTAATCAGTCCCTGACTATCCCTAATCAGTCCCTGACTATCCCTAATCAGTCCCTGACTATCCCTAATCAGTCCCTGACTATCCCTAATCAGTCCCTGACTATCCCTAATCAGTCCCTGACTATCCCTAATCAGTCCCTGACTATCCCTAATCAGTCCCTGACTATCCCTAATCAGTCCCTGACTATCCCTAATCAGTCCCTGACTATCCCTAATCAGTCCCTGACTATCCCTAATCAGTCCCTGACTATCCCTAATCAGTCCCTGACTATCCCTAATCAGTCCCTGACTATCCCTAATCAGTCCCTGACTATCCCTAATCAGTCCCTGACTATCCCTAATCAGTCCCTGACTATCCCTAATCAGTCCCTGACTATCCCTAATCAGTCCCTGACTATCCCTAATCAGTCCCTGACTATCCCTAATCAGTCCCTGACTATCCCTAATCAGTCCCTGACTATCCCTAATCAGTCCCTGTTATCCCTAATCAGTCCCTGACTATCCCTAATCAGTCCCTGACTATCCCTAATCAGTCCCTGACTATCCCTAATCAGTCCCTGACTATCCCTAATCAGTCCCTGACTATCCCTAATCAGTCCCTGACTATCCCTAATCAGTCCCTGACTATCCCTAATCAGTCCCTGACTATCCCTAATCAGTCCCTGACTATCCCTAATCAGTCCCTGACTATCCCTAATCAGTCCCTGACTATCCCTAATCAGTCCCTGACTATCCCTAATCAGTCCCTGACTATCCCTAATCAGTCCCTGACTATCCCTAATCAGTCCCTGACTATCCCTAATCAGTCCCTGACTATCCCTAATCAGTCCCTGACTATCCCTAATCAGTCCCTGACTATCCCTAATCAGTCCCTGACTATCCCTAATCAGTCCCTGACTATCCCTAATCAGTCCCTGACTATCCCTAATCAGTCCCTGACTATCCCTAATCAGTCCCTGACTATCCCTAATCAGTCCCTGACTATCCCTAATCAGTCCCTGACTATCCCTAATCAGTCCCTGACTATCCCTAATCAGTCCCTGACTATCCCTAATCAGTCCCTGACTATCCCTAATCAGTCCCTGACTATCCCTAATCAGTCCCTGACTATCCCTAATCAGTCCCTGACTATCCCTAATCAGTCCCTGACTATCCCTAATCAGTCCCTGACTATCCCTAATCAGTCCCTGACTATCCCTAATCAGTCCCTGACTATCCCTAATCAGTCCCTGACTATCCTAATCAGTCCCTGACTATCCCTAATCAGTCCCTGACTATCCCTAATCAGTCCCTGACTATCCCTAATCAGTCCCTGACTATCCCTAATCAGTCCCTGACTATCCCTAATCAGTCCCTGACTATCCCTAATCAGTCCCTGACTATCCCTAATCAGTCCCTGACTATCCCTAATCAGTCCCTGACTATCCCTAATCAGTCCCTGACTATCCCTAATCAGTCCCTGACTATCCCTAATCAGTCCCTGACTATCCCTAATCAGTCCCTGACTATCCCTAATCAGTCCCTGACTATCCCTAATCAGTCCCTGACTATCCCTAATCAGTCCCTGACTATCCCTAATCAGTCCCTGACTATCCCTAATCAGTCCCTGACTATCCCTAATCAGTCCCTGACTATCCCTAATCAGTCCCTGACTATCCCTAATCAGTCCCTGACTATCCCTAATCAGTCCCTGACTATCCCTAATCAGTCCCTGACTATCCCTAATCAGTCCCTGACTATCCCTAATCAGTCCCTGACTATCCCTAATCAGTCCCTGACTATCCCTAATCAGTCCCTGACTATCCCTAATCAGTCCCTGACTATCCCTAATCAGTCCCTGACTATCCCTAATCAGTCCCTGACTATCCCTAATCAGTCCCTGACTATCCCTAATCAGTCCCTGACTATCCCTAATCAGTCCTGACTATCCCTAATCAGTCCCTGACTATCCCTAATCAGTCCCTGACTATCCCTAATCAGTCCCTGACTATCCCTAATCAGTCCCTGACTATCCCTAATCAGTCCCTGACTATCCCTAATCAGTCCCTGACTATCCCTAATCAGTCCCTGACTATCCCTAATCAGTCCCTGACTATCCCTAATCAGTCCCTGACTATCCCTAATCAGTCCCTGACTATCCCTAATCAGTCCCTGACTATCCCTAATCAGTCCCTGACTATCCCTAATCAGTCCCTGACTATCCCTAATCAGTCCCTGACTATCCCTAATCAGTCCCTGACTATCCCTAATCAGTCCCTGACTATCCCTAATCAGTCCCTGACTATCCCTAATCAGTCCCTGACTATCCCTAATCAGTCCCTGACTATCCCTAATCAGTCCCTGACTATCCCTAATCAGTCCCTGACTATCCCTAATCAGTCCCTGACTATCCCTAATCAGTCCCTGACTATCCCTAATCAGTCCCTGACTATCCCTAATCAGTCCCTGACTATCCCTAATCAGTCCCTGACTATCCCTAATCAGTCCCTGACTATCCCTAATCAGTCCCTGACTATCCCTAATCAGTCCCTGACTATCCCTAATCAGTCCCTGACTATCCCTAATCAGTCCCTGACTATCCCTAATCAGTCCCTGACTATCCCTAATCAGTCCCTGACTATCCCTAATCAGTCCCTGACTATCCCTAATCAGTCCCTGACTATCCCTAATCAGTCCCTGACTATCCCTAATCAGTCCCTGACTATCCCTAATCAGTCCCTGACTATCCCTAATCAGTCCCTGACTATCCCTAATCAGTCCCTGACTATCCCTAATCAGTCCCTGACTATCCCTAATCAGTCCCTGACTATCCCTAATCAGTCCCTGACTATCCCTAATCAGTCCCTGACTATCCCTAATCAGTCCCTGACTATCCCTAATCAGTCCCTGACTATCCCTAATCAGTCCCTGACTATCCCTAATCAGTCCCTGACTATCCCTAATCAGTCCCTGACTATCCCTAATCAGTCCCTGACTATCCCTAATCAGTCCCTGACTATCCCTAATCAGTCCCTGACTATCCCTAATCAGTCCCTGACTATCCCTAATCAGTCCCTGACTATCCCTAATCAGTCCCTGACTATCCCTAATCAGTCCCTGACTATCCCTAATCAGTCCCTGACTATCCCTAATCAGTCCCTGACTATCCCTAATCAGTCCCTGACTATCCCTAATCAGTCCCTGACTATCCCTAATCAGTCCCTGACTATCCCTAATCAGTCCCTGACTATCCCTAATCAGTCCCTGACTATCCCTAATCAGTCCCTGACTATCCCTAATCAGTCCCTGACTATCCCTAATCAGTCCCTGACTATCCCTAATCAGTCCCTGACTATCCTAATCAGTCCCTGACTATCCCTAATCAGTCCCTGACTATCCCTAATCAGTCCCTGACTATCCCTAATCAGTCCCTGACTATCCCTAATCAGTCCCTGACTATCCCTAATCAGTCCCTGACTATCCCTAATCAGTCCCTGACTATCCCTAATCAGTCCCTGACTATCCCTAATCAGTCCCTGACTATCCCTAATCAGTCCCTGACTATCCCTAATCAGTCCCTGACTATCCCTAATCAGTCCCTGACTATCCCTAATCAGTCCCTGACTATCCCTAATCAGTCCCTGACTATCCCTAATCAGTCCCTGACTATCCCTAATCAGTCCCTGACTATCCCTAATCAGTCCCTGACTATCCCTAATCAGTCCCTGACTATCCCTAATCAGTCCCTGACTATCCCTAATCAGTCCCTGACTATCCCTAATCAGTCCCTGACTATCCCTAATCAGTCCCTGACTATCCCTAATCAGTCCCTGACTATCCCTAATCAGTCCCTGACTATCCCTAATCAGTCCCTGACTATCCCTAATCAGTCCCTGACTATCCCTAATCAGTCCCTGACTATCCCTAATCAGTCCCTGACTATCCCTAATCAGTCCCTGACTATCCCTAATCAGTCCCTGACTATCCCTAATCAGTCCCTGACTATCCCTAATCAGTCCCTGACTATCCCTAATCAGTCCCTGACTATCCCTAATCAGTCCCTGACTATCCCTAATCAGTCCCTGACTATCCCTAATCAGTCCCTGACTATCCCTAATCAGTCCCTGACTATCCCTAATCAGTCCCTGACTATCCCTAATCAGTCCCTGACTATCCCTAATCAGTCCCTGACTATCCCTAATCAGTCCCTGACTATCCCTAATCAGTCCCTGACTATCCCTAATCAGTCCCTGACTATCCCTAATCAGTCCCTGACTATCCCTAATCAGTCCCTGACTATCCCTAATCAGTCCCTGACTATCCCTAATCAGTCCCTGACTATCCCTAATCAGTCCCTGACTATCCCTAATCAGTCCCTGACTATCCCTAATCAGTCCCTGACTATCCCTAATCAGTCCCTGACTATCCCTAATCAGTCCCTGACTATCCCTAATCAGTCCCTGACTATCCCTAATCAGTCCCTGACTATCCCTAATCAGTCCCTGACTATCCCTAATCAGTCCCTGACTATCCCTAATCAGTCCCTGACTATCCCTAATCAGTCCCTGACTATCCCTAATCAGTCCCTGACTATCCCTAATCAGTCCCTGACTATCCCTAATCAGTCCCTGACTATCCCTAATCAGTCCCTGACTATCCCTAATCAGTCCCTGACTATCCCTAATCAGTCCCTGACTATCCCTAATCAGTCCCTGACTATCCCTAATCAGTCCCTGACTATCCCTAATCAGTCCCTGACTATCCCTAATCAGTCCCTGACTATCCCTAATCAGTCCCTGACTATCCCTAATCAGTCCCTGACTATCCCTAATCAGTCCCTGACTATCCCTAATCAGTCCCTGACTATCCCTAATCAGTCCCTGACTATCCCTAATCAGTCCCTGACTATCCCTAATCAGTCCCTGACTATCCCTAATCAGTCCCTGACTATCCCTAATCAGTCCCTGACTATCCCTAATCAGTCCCTGACTATCCCTAATCAGTCCCTGACTATCCCTAATCAGTCCCTGACTATCCCTAATCAGTCCCTGACTATCCCTAATCAGTCCCTGACTATCCCTAATCAGTCCCTGACTATCCCTAATCAGTCCCTGACTATCCCTAATCAGTCCCTGACTATCCCTAATCAGTCCCTGACTATCCCTAATCAGTCCCTGACTATCCCTAATCAGTCCCTGACTATCCCTAATCAGTCCCTGACTATCCCTAATCAGTCCCTGACTATCCCTAATCAGTCCCTGACTATCCCTAATCAGTCCCTGACTATCCCTAATCAGTCCCTGACTATCCCTAATCAGTCCCTGACTATCCCTAATCAGTCCCTGACTATCCCTAATCAGTCCCTGACTATCCCTAATCAGTCCCTGACTATCCCTAATCAGTCCCTGACTATCCCTAATCAGTCCCTGACTATCCCTAATCAGTCCCTGACTATCCCTAATCAGTCCCTGACTATCCCTAATCAGTCCCTGACTATCCCTAATCAGTCCCTGACTATCCCTAATCAGTCCCTGACTATCCCTAATCAGTCCCTGACTATCCCTAATCAGTCCCTGACTATCCCTAATCAGTCCCTGACTATCCCTAATCAGTCCCTGACTATCCCTAATCAGTCCCTGACTATCCCTAATCAGTCCCTGACTATCCCTAATCAGTCCCTGACTATCCCTAATCAGTCCCTGACTATCCCTAATCAGTCCCTGACTATCCCTAATCAGTCCCTGACTATCCCTAATCAGTCCCTGACTATCCCTAATCAGTCCCTGACTATCCCTAATCAGTCCCTGACTATCCCTAATCAGTCCCTGACTATCCCTAATCAGTCCCTGACTATCCCTAATCAGTCCCTGACTATCCCTAATCAGTCCCTGACTATCCCTAATCAGTCCCTGACTATCCCTAATCAGTCCCTGACTATCCCTAATCAGTCCCTGACTATCCCTAATCAGTCCCTGACTATCCCTAATCAGTCCCTGACTATCCCTAATCAGTCCCTGACTATCCCTAATCAGTCCCTGACTATCCCTAATCAGTCCCTGACTATCCCTAATCAGTCCCTGACTATCCCTAATCAGTCCCTGACTATCCCTAATCAGTCCCTGACTATCCCTAATCAGTCCCTGACTATCCCTAATCAGTCCCTGACTATCCCTAATCAGTCCCTGACTATCCCTAATCAGTCCCTGACTATCCCTAATCAGTCCCTGACTATCCCTAATCAGTCCCTGACTATCCCTAATCAGTCCCTGACTATCCCTAATCAGTCCCTGACTATCCCTAATCAGTCCCTGACTATCCCTAATCAGTCCCTGACTATCCCTAATCAGTCCCTGACTATCCCTAATCAGTCCCTGACTATCCCTAATCAGTCCCTGACTATCCCTAATCAGTCCCTGACTATCCCTAATCAGTCCCTGACTATCCCTAATCAGTCCCTGACTATCCCTAATCAGTCCCTGACTATCCCTAATCAGTCCCTGACTATCCCTAATCAGTCCCTGACTATCCCTAATCAGTCCCTGACTATCCCTAATCAGTCCCTGACTATCCCTAATCAGTCCCTGACTATCCCTAATCAGTCCCTGACTATCCCTAATCAGTCCCTGACTATCCCTAATCAGTCCCTGACTATCCCTAATCAGTCCCTGACTATCCCTAATCAGTCCCTGACTATCCCTAATCAGTCCCTGACTATCCCTAATCAGTCCCTGACTATCCCTAATCAGTCCCTGACTATCCCTAATCAGTCCCTGACTATCCCTAATCAGTCCCTGACTATCCCTAATCAGTCCCTGACTATCCCTAATCAGTCCCTGACTATCCCTAATCAGTCCCTGACTATCCCTAATCAGTCCCTGACTATCCCTAATCAGTCCCTGACTATCCCTAATCAGTCCCTGACTATCCCTAATCAGTCCCTGACTATCCCTAATCAGTCCCTGACTATCCCTAATCAGTCCCTGACTATCCCTAATCAGTCCCTGACTATCCCTAATCAGTCCCTGACTATCCCTAATCAGTCCCTGACTATCCCTAATCAATCAGTCCCTGACTATCCCTAATCAATCAGTCCCTGACTATCCCTAATCAATCAGTCCCTGACTATCCCTAATCAATCAGTCCCTGACTATCCCTAATCAATCAGTCCCTGACTATCCCTAATCAATCAGTCCCTGACTATCCCTAATCAATCAGTCCCTGACTATCCCTAATCAATCAGTCCCTGACTATCCCTAATCAATCAGTCCCTGACTATCCCTAATCAATCAGTCCCTGACTATCCCTAATCAATCAGTCCCTGACTATCCCTAATCAATCAGTCCCTGACTATCCCTAATCAATCAGTCCCTGACTATCCCTAATCAATCAGTCCCTGACTATCCCTAATCAATCAGTCCCTGACTATCCCTAATCAATCAGTCCCTGACTATCCCTAATCAATCAGTCCCTGACTATCCCTAATCAATCAGTCCCTGACTATCCCTAATCAATCAGTCCCTGACTATCCCTAATCAATCAGTCCCTGACTATCCCTAATCAATCAGTCCCTGACTATCCCTAATCAATCAGTCCCTGACTATCCCTAATCAATCAGTCCCTGACTATCCCTAATCAATCAGTCCCTGACTATCCCTAATCAATCAGTCCCTGACTATCCCTAATCAATCAGTCCCTGACTATCCCTAATCAATCAGTCCCTGACTATCCCTAATCAATCAGTCCCTGACTATCCCTAATCAATCAGTCCCTGACTATCCCTAATCAATCAGTCCCTGACTATCCCTAATCAATCAGTCCCTGACTATCCCTAATCAATCAGTCCCTGACTATCCCTAATCAATCAGTCCCTGACTATCCCTAATCAATCAGTCCCTGACTATCCCTAATCAATCAGTCCCTGACTATCCCTAATCAATCAGTCCCTGACTATCCCTAATCAATCAGTCCCTGACTATCCCTAATCAATCAGTCCCTGACTATCCCTAATCAATCAGTCCCTGACTATCCCTAATCAATCAGTCCCTGACTATCCCTAATCAATCAGTCCCTGACTATCCCTAATCAATCAGTCCCTGACTATCCCTAATCAATCAGTCCCTGACTATCCCTAATCAATCAGTCCCTGACTATCCCTAATCAATCAGTCCCTGACTATCCCTAATCAATCAGTCCCTGACTATCCCTAATCAATCAGTCCCTGACTATCCCTAATCAATCAGTCCCTGACTATCCCTAATCAATCAGTCCCTGACTATCCCTAATCAATCAGTCCCTGACTATCCCTAATCAATCAGTCCCTGACTATCCCTAATCAATCAGTCCCTGACTATCCCTAATCAATCAGTCCCTGACTATCCCTAATCAATCAGTCCCTGACTATCCCTAATCAATCAGTCCCTGACTATCCCTAATCAATCAGTCCCTGACTATCCCTAATCAATCAGTCCCTGACTATCCCTAATCAATCAGTCCCTGACTATCCCTAATCAATCAGTCCCTGACTATCCCTAATCAATCAGTCCCTGACTATCCCTAATCAATCAGTCCCTGACTATCCCTAATCAATCAGTCCCTGACTATCCCTAATCAATCAGTCCCTGACTATCCCTAATCAATCAGTCCCTGACTATCCCTAATCAATCAGTCCCTGACTATCCCTAATCAATCAGTCCCTGACTATCCCTAATCAATCAGTCCCTGACTATCCCTAATCAATCAGTCCCTGACTATCCCTAATCAATCAGTCCCTGACTATCCCTAATCAATCAGTCCCTGACTATCCCTAATCAATCAGTCCCTGACTATCCCTAATCAATCAGTCCCTGACTATCCCTAATCAATCAGTCCCTGACTATCCCTAATCAATCAGTCCCTGACTATCCCTAATCAATCAGTCCCTGACTATCCCTAATCAATCAGTCCCTGACTATCCCTAATCAATCAGTCCCTGACTATCCCTAATCAATCAGTCCCTGACTATCCCTAATCAATCAGTCCCTGACTATCCCTAATCAATCAGTCCCTGACTATCCCTAATCAATCAGTCCCTGACTATCCCTAATCAATCAGTCCCTGACTATCCCTAATCAATCAGTCCCTGACTATCCCTAATCAATCAGTCCCTGACTATCCCTAATCAATCAGTCCCTGACTATCCCTAATCAATCAGTCCCTGACTATCCCTAATCAATCAGTCCCTGACTATCCCTAATCAATCAGTCCCTGACTATCCCTAATCAATCAGTCCCTGACTATCCCTAATCAATCAGTCCCTGACTATCCCTAATCAATCAGTCCCTGACTATCCCTAATCAATCAGTCCCTGACTATCCCTAATCAATCAGTCCCTGACTATCCCTAATCAATCAGTCCCTGACTATCCCTAATCAATCAGTCCCTGACTATCCCTAATCAATCAGTCCCTGACTATCCCTAATCAATCAGTCCCTGACTATCCCTAATCAATCAGTCCCTGACTATCCCTAATCAATCAGTCCCTGACTATCCCTAATCAATCAGTCCCTGACTATCCCTAATCAATCAGTCCCTGACTATCCCTAATCAATCAGTCCCTGACTATCCCTAATCAATCAGTCCCTGACTATCCCTAATCAATCAGTCCCTGACTATCCCTAATCAATCAGTCCCTGACTATCCCTAATCAATCAGTCCCTGACTATCCCTAATCAATCAGTCCCTGACTATCCCTAATCAATCAGTCCCTGACTATCCCTAATCAATCAGTCCCTGACTATCCCTAATCAATCAGTCCCTGACTATCCCTAATCAATCAGTCCCTGACTATCCCTAATCAATCAGTCCCTGACTATCCCTAATCAATCAGTCCCTGACTATCCCTAATCAATCAGTCCCTGACTATCCCTAATCAATCAGTCCCTGACTATCCCTAATCAATCAGTCCCTGACTATCCCTAATCAATCAGTCCCTGACTATCCCTAATCAATCAGTCCCTGACTATCCCTAATCAATCAGTCCCTGACTATCCCTAATCAATCAGTCCCTGACTATCCCTAATCAATCAGTCCCTGACTATCCCTAATCAATCAGTCCCTGACTATCCCTAATCAATCAGTCCCTGACTATCCCTAATCAATCAGTCCCTGACTATCCCTAATCAATCAGTCCCTGACTATCCCTAATCAATCAGTCCCTGACTATCCCTAATCAATCAGTCCCTGACTATCCCTAATCAATCAGTCCCTGACTATCCCTAATCAATCAGTCCCTGACTATCCCTAATCAATCAGTCCCTGACTATCCCTAATCAATCAGTCCCTGACTATCCCTAATCAATCAGTCCCTGACTATCCCTAATCAATCAGTCCCTGACTATCCCTAATCAATCAGTCCCTGACTATCCCTAATCAATCAGTCCCTGACTATCCCTAATCAATCAGTCCCTGACTATCCCTAATCAATCAGTCCCTGACTATCCCTAATCAATCAGTCCCTGACTATCCCTAATCAATCAGTCCCTGACTATCCCTAATCAATCAGTCCCTGACTATCCCTAATCAATCAGTCCCTGACTATCCCTAATCAATCAGTCCCTGACTATCCCTAATCAATCAGTCCCTGACTATCCCTAATCAATCAGTCCCTGACTATCCCTAATCAATCAGTCCCTGACTATCCCTAATCAATCAGTCCCTGACTATCCCTAATCAATCAGTCCCTGACTATCCCTAATCAATCAGTCCCTGACTATCCCTAATCAATCAGTCCCTGACTATCCCTAATCAATCAGTCCCTGACTATCCCTAATCAATCAGTCCCTGACTATCCCTAATCAATCAGTCCCTGACTATCCCTAATCAATCAGTCCCTGACTATCCCTAATCAATCAGTCCCTGACTATCCCTAATCAATCAGTCCTGACTATCCCTAATCAATCAGTCCCTGACTATCCCTAATCAATCAGTCCCTGACTATCCCTAATCAATCAGTCCCTGACTATCCCTAATCAATCAGTCCCTGACTATCCCTAATCAATCAGTCCCTGACTATCCCTAATCAATCAGTCCCTGACTATCCCTAATCAATCAGTCCCTGACTATCCCTAATCAATCAGTCCCTGACTATCCCTAATCAATCAGTCCCTGACTATCCCTAATCAATCAGTCCCTGACTATCCCTAATCAATCAGTCCCTGACTATCCCTAATCAATCAGTCCCTGACTATCCCTAATCAATCAGTCCCTGACTATCCCTAATCAATCAGTCCCTGACTATCCCTAATCAATCAGTCCCTGACTATCCCTAATCAATCAGTCCCTGACTATCCCTAATCAATCAGTCCCTGACTATCCCTAATCAATCAGTCCCTGACTATCCCTAATCAATCAGTCCCTGACTATCCCTAATCAATCAGTCCCTGACTATCCCTAATCAATCAGTCCCTGACTATCCCTAATCAATCAGTCCCTGACTATCCCTAATCAATCAGTCCCTGACTATCCCTAATCAATCAGTCCCTGACTATCCCTAATCAATCAGTCCCTGACTATCCCTAATCAATCAGTCCCTGACTATCCCTAATCAATCAGTCCCTGACTATCCCTAATCAATCAGTCCCTGACTATCCCTAATCAATCAGTCCCTGACTATCCCTAATCAATCAGTCCCTGACTATCCCTAATCAATCAGTCCCTGACTATCCCTAATCAATCAGTCCCTGACTATCCCTAATCAATCAGTCCCTGACTATCCCTAATCAATCAGTCCCTGACTATCCCTAATCAATCAGTCCCTGACTATCCCTAATCAATCAGTCCCTGACTATCCCTAATCAATCAGTCCCTGACTATCCCTAATCAATCAGTCCCTGACTATCCCTAATCAATCAGTCCCTGACTATCCCTAATCAATCAGTCCCTGACTATCCCTAATCAATCAGTCCCTGACTATCCCTAATCAATCAGTCCCTGACTATCCCTAATCAATCAGTCCCTGACTATCCCTAATCAATCAGTCCCTGACTATCAATCCTGACTCCCTAATCAATCAGTCCCTGACTATCCCTAATCAATCAGTCCCTGACTATCCCTAATCAATCAGTCCCTGACTATCCCAGTATATCCGATCTTTTTGAACACCTTCAATAACTTGCTCACTACTGAGGTCATGCTCACTGGGCCTATAATTTCCTGGGTTATTTTTGGAACCTTTTTTGAGCAACAGAACAGTACAAGCTACCCTGCAATTCACTGGCATCTCACCTGTGGCTAAGAATATTTAAAATATATTTGCCAGGACCCCTGAAATTTCTGCCCTCACCTCTCAAGATCCAAGGGACTATCTTGTCAGGACCTGGGGATTTAGCCACTTTTATTCTCTTTAAGACAGCAAGCACTACCACCTCCTCCTCCTTCATCTCTATAATGGCTTTACTACTTCTTTGCCTCACTTCCCCAGTTCAGCTAATTTCCTGAGTAAATACAAATGGGGGAAAAATATTTAAGATCTCCCCCCCCCTCCCCCCCCCCCCATCTCTTCTGGCTGCATAACTAGCCAGCCATTCCAATCTTCAGGAGGACCAATTTTGTTCCTTTCTATCCTTTTGCTCTTAATATTCCTGTAGAAGCCCTTGGGATTTTCCTTCCCCTTGCCTGCAAAAACAGCCTTGTGTCTTTTTGCCCTCCTGATTTCTTTTTTCTACTCAAGTACTTACTTTGCTCCTTGTTGTATATATCTGCAATACACTGCTCTCTTCTCATAATCAGATCCACAGTATAGTCCACACTTTCTAGATCTTTTCTCACTGCCTCAAAATTGGCCTTTCTCTGATTTGGAAGAGCAGAGAAGTAATTGCATAATGGTCTTGGAGTAGAAATTGAACACACGCTGTTCCACATAACTGACAAAAGGACTGGCATATTTAGGTCCAAACATGTGCCTATGGTTACACCTTGAGTTTGGAGAAGAATGGAGGAAGTGGAAAGAGTCAAAAGCGAGAGTGATGCACCCTTCTCCCCATTATTCTGCGTGCAATTTCCCCTTCACAAGTTGGTCTTCAAATAAAGGTCCTGATGAACGATTTCTCCCCATGGAGGTTGCCTGACCTGCTGAGCCCCTCCAGCTCCTCATGGATTGTGCAGAAATGCTGACGTTTGTTGCAAGTTTTTATTGCTTGCTTTAAAATAAAGGGATTAAAAATCATAAATAGTTAAGATTGCATTCATTCCAGAGGCGACTGTAACAGTACAGAAGAGTAATGCACTGTCATGAGAAATGTCTTATGGATGAGACTCTGAATTGGATGTAAAAGATCCAACAATCCTGGTTCACAGGAGACCATGGTGAGGATTTACCCCTAGCATCCTGGCCAATATTTTGCCCTCTGTTAATACCAAGAAGAACAAAATATTCTGCTGCTGTTTCATGCTTTCATACACTCTTTAGACATCAAAACATACTTATTGAAATATCCAACATTATCCTGATGTTTGTACAAACTGCAGTGGCTGGAGCAGCTGATAAGCCCACAGCACAGTCTTTAAGCAGCTAAAGGGACATCACAGTGAGGAAGACACTCTCCAGTCATGTCCATTTTACATTGGACAGACTTGTAATAAATGCAGCAGTTCAAAACAGTGTACCCTTTAAGTCATTGTGTACCATTGACAACAGAAATCTATTCTATAGAAACTGATTATCTTGACCCAGAGAGCACACCAGGAACAGCACAAGGAATCTCAAAAATAATGTACTGGAAAGAGAATGTAAAATAGAAAGTTGTCTGTGTGCATAGCAGAGGGAAGGTGTGTACCAGCTTGAGTTCTGGTCAATGAGTAATAATTACATAAGAAAAGGGTCCCCTGGAGATCCCTATCCTAAACAAAGGCAGAGCCCAACAGATGCAAGAGAAGGGTTTTAAGCTCACTCCAGCTCCTCCAACCAGGTAAGTAAATGACCAAACACCGCTTCCTTCTCAAAATAACAACAACCTTTCTTTGGCCAATTTGATTCATTCCCCATAGTAACTGCTGAACATATTGGAAAAAATACCAGTGGTTATTAACTTCAACAAATGTAAGGCCACACAGTGATTTTACTGGTTGAGCCACTGCCTCCTCGTGCCAGAAATCTGGATTCAGTCCTGATCTTGAGGGCTGCCTGTGTGGAGTTTGCACATTCTCCCTGTGATTGCATGGGTGAGAGTTGATGAGAATGTGAGGAAAATAAAAACACAGTAGGAATGAATGTGGAGTAGAAATAGATGCTTGACGGCCAGTTTGGACCATGTGTGTCAAAGACCCTGTTTTTCTCTTATATTAATATGACTCTGACCTCTTCCTGAAATGTGTATTCCCGACTTGAGCAATAAAATGAGAACCACTAGAATTACTCAGTGGTCAGACCAGTGACTGTGTGGAGTTATTATTTCAGGTTGGTGATCTTCCATCAGAATTGAAAGAAGTGGCAAAAATGGGAAGACAAAAGGGAATAAATGCAAAACAGATATTGTGTGCCAGGAAACAAAATATCAAGCACAATAGAGAAATGCTAATCATTTAAAATTGTTGAATGCTGTTTATTCAGGTGGATGAATTGTATTTCAATTGTTCATCAATCTTAAACTGAGCCATGGAACACTGCAATCTAAATGGTGAAAAACATGGAGAAGAGCAGGTGACTGTAGATCAAAGGTTGCAGTAAGGCTGAATGGATGTTTCTCATTGTCTTCCAGTTCCATCTTCCCTCATGTAGGCAAGACCACATGGTGAGTTGGATTTAGACTTTATTACTTTAGGGAAGAGGCAAAAGTGCAGGTGCTTTATCTCCCATAATTGCTTAGGAAGGTCCAATGAGAAAGGGAGTGGATTTTACTAGAGATATGAGTGAAGCAGAGTGTCCTGGAAGGAGCAAATTGTTTGGAGTGCTGAATGGGGAATGATGCATCTAGCAGAGAAGTATAAGAAATTTATCCTCTGATATTTGGAATTTGATGGGATGGAGAGGTGAGGACAAGAGAGCCCTCACCTGGTTCTGGGAATAGGTCATGTAAAAGAGAGGTTTTGTCGACTAGAATGAAAGGGTCTCCAGGGTTGAGGAAAAAGGAAGGACTGATATGGGAGATAGTGTAATGAGATAAGATGTGATTGACATGAAGAATTAGGTTGAGTTGTAATTAGAAGCTAGATGAACAACGTGGCTAAGGAGGCTTTGGGAATCATTGGTCATGAAAAATACTATTGTCAACTTGAGAACTACTTGTAGAGAAATTAAGAAATGAACAAATCAATGATTAGTTGTGTGAAGATAAGAGATGGCAGCCAAGGGAGTCTCCATATAACTACTTACACACAGAACAGGCCAGTTCAGCCCTACTAGTCCATGCCGTAGCAAATCCCCACCCTCCTAGTCCCACTGACCAGCACCCGGTCCATACCCCTCCAATCCTCTCCTCTCCATGTAACTATCCAGTCTATCCTTAAATGTAACCAATGATCCCACCTCAACTACGTCTTCCGGAAGCTCATTCCACATCCCTACCACCCTTTGCGTAAAGAAATTTCCCCTCATGTTCCCCTTATAATTTTCCCCCTTCAATCTTATACCATGCCCTCTAGTTTGAATACCCCCCACTCTTAATTGAAAAAGCCTATCCACATTTACTCTGTCTGTCCCTTTTAAAATCTTAAACACCTCTATAAAGTCCCCTCTCAATCTTCTATGCTCCAGAGAAAAAAGCCCCAGTTTGCACAAACTTTCCCTGTAATTCAAACCTTGAAATCCTGTCAACATTCTTGTGAACCTTCTCTGTATCCTCTCTATTTTGTTTATATCTTTCCTATAATTTGGTGACCAAAACTGTACACAGTACTCCAAATTTGGCCTCACCAATGCCTTGTACAATTTCATCATAACCTACCTATTCTTGAATTCAATACTCCGATTTATGAAGGCCAACATTACAAATGCCTTCTTCACCACACCATCTACCTGAGTATCAGCCTTGAGGGTACTATTTACCATCACTCCTAAATCCCTTTGTTGCTCTGCACATCTCAATAGCCTACCATTTAATCCATATGACCTATGTTAGGTCTGCTTTGTTCATGAATGAGTGAGTCAAACACCAGACTGAGTCGAAATCAAGGTTCTTTGTTCTTTATTGCCAGATTGTAACACTTGCAACTAACAGTGTTAGTTGGAGAAGGCGCATTCTGCCGTTATCAGCAAGTGGTGTTTTTTTTATACCTCAGGATACGTACTTAGTAAATTATCATACCATTACATTGTCCAATGAAAGACCCCAACAATGAAGACACTGTTTACATCCGGTACCGCACGGATGGCAGTCTCTTCAATCTGAGGCGCCTGCAAGCTCACACCAAGACACAAGAGAAACTTGTCCGTGAACTACTTTTGCAGACGATGCCGCTTGAGTTGCCCATTCAGAGCCAGCTCTTCAGCGCTTGACGTCCTGCTTTGCGGAAACTGCCAAAATGTTTGACCTGGAAGTCAGCCTGAAGAAAACTGAGGTCCTCCATCAGCCAGCTCCCCACCATGACTACTAGCCCCCCCACATCTCCATCGGGCACACAAAACTCAAAACGGTCAACCAGTTTACCTATCTCGACTGCACCATTTCATCAGATGCAAGGATCGACAATGAGATAGACAACAGACTTGCCAAAGCAAATAGCGCCTTTGGAAGACTACACAAAAGAGTCTGGAAAAACAACCAACTGAAAAACCTCACAAAGATAAGCGTATACAGAGCCGTTGTCATACCCACACTCCTGTTCGGCTCCGAATCATGGGTCCTCTACCGGCATCACCTAGAACGCTTCCACCAGCGTTGTCTCCGCTCCATCCTCAACATCCATTGGAGCGCTTTCATACCTAACGTCGAAGTTCTCGAGATGGCAGAGGTCGACAGCATTGAGTCCACGCTGCTGAAGATCCAGCTGCGCTGGGTGGGTCACGTCTCCAGAATGGAGGACCATCGCCTTCCCAAGATCGTGTTATATGGCGAGCTCTCCACTGGCCACCGTGACAGAGGTGCACCAAAGAAAAGGTACAAGGACTGCCTAAAGAAATCTCTTGGTGCCTGCCACATTGACCACCGCCAGTGGGCTGATATCGCCTCAAACCATGCATCTTGGCGCCTCACAGTTTGGCGGGCAGCAACCTCCTTTGAAGAAGACCGCAGAGCCCACCTCACTGACAAAAGGCAAAGGAGGAAAAACCCAACACCCAACCCCAACCAACCAATTTTCCCCTGCAGCCGCGGCAACCGTGTTTGCCTGTCCCGCATCGGACTTGTCAGCCATAAACGAGCCTGCAGCTGACGTGGACTTTTACCCCCTCCATAAATCTTCGTCCGCGAAGCCAAGCCAAAGAAAGAACATTGTCCAATGAATAAACTGTTGCTATCCTTCTCTGCTAGTTTCCTGCACATCAATTTGTCATCCCCACTCTTATCTTGAGAGTACAAGGTCACAACTGCATCTTGTTACTGGGTGACTCCTTCTACATTCCCAGCTTATGATGTTTTTACCTAACACCTATTTAGATTTGCCTTTCCAAAATGTAACACCTCACACTTATCTGTATTAAATTCCATCAGCCTTTTCTCAGCCCACACCTCCAGCCTTCTTTAATCACCTTTTAATCTACGATAATCTTCCTCACTGTCCACAACGCCACCAATCTTTGTATCATCCGCAAACTTGCTTATCCAATTCTCCACCCCTACTTCCAGATCGTTAATATATATAACAAACAACAGTGGACCCAGAACCGATCCCTGAGGAACTCCACTTGTCACCGGCCTCCAATTGGACAAACAATTTTCCACCACTACTCTCTGACACCTCCCATCCAACCATTGCTGAATCCATTTCACTACCTCCTTATTTATACCTAATGCCTCCACCATTTTTCCTAACCTCCTGTGGGGAACTTTGTCAAAAGCTTTACTAAAGTCTAAATAGACAACATCTACAGCTTTCCCTTCGTCAACCTTTTTTTGTAACCCCCTCGAAAAACTCAAACAGGTTTGTCAAGCATGATCTACCCCTAACAAAACCATGCTGATTACTCCCTATCAATCCCTGTACCTCCAAATATTTGTAAATACCCTCCCTCAGAACACTTTCTATCAACTTGAGATAATCGTGCAATTTGTTTTTGAAAATTACCAATGAATACTCCTGCAGCATAAAAGGAAGGTACATTCTAAATCCTGACAACTTATTAGGTCAAATTTCTTCTCAACTCGTCTCTGATTTGTTGTGTGCATTTTGCACAGTTCCTCAAAGGACAATTAAACCTGTGCTGAGTTAGGTCAGCTGCCTGATGTTATAGCCCTGTAGCATTTGCAGAGTGAAAGACCTTTTTGCTCCATCTAGATTTGCTAAATATTAACCTGTGGGATTCGTTCACAGTTGGCTGAAGATGAAGAAAAACTACCTTTGCAACAATGACATGATGATAATTGCATGAAGAAATTGTAAAATACAGCAGGTACTGGAAATCTGAATTAAAATAAATATCTGAAAGTGCCAGAAATAATCAGAAAAATACACACAAATGCTGGAGGAACAAAGCAGGTCTTGAATGTCCGTAGGAGGTAAGGATATATAACCAATGCCTTGGGCCTGAGCCCTTCAAAGTATGAGCATGTAACGTGATTGAAAGTACTTGGAGACTTGTGTAGAGCACAAACATGGTTATGATTAACAGCCGGTATCTACAATGGTCTTCAGGTAAATTGGAGGCAAGGTGGGAAAACAGGGTATACATCAAGACTTGTGGGGGCGGAGTCGAGAGGTGGGGCCAGTCGTATAAGCTATCCATAAACAGTGAATTCCAGTTCACTGCATTCACCCATTCGTTCAGAAGAGAACCTGTGGGTGAAAACCGAGACCATGTTCAGTAACACAAGTTTTTCTACAATTATTTACAAGTTGAGCACGTCTGGGAGGCCTGGTTATTCTGGTCAGGTGCCTTAGTACTGATGAACTTTGCTCTTCCAGAACTACTACTGCCTCCTGTGTGGGTCTTGGATATTGGGATTCTGGTTCAGGATCCAGTGGTTGGAACCATGTCATCTGGACCCTGCGCAGGGTATTTGGAGGTTTGAGGGCTATTGTGGGCTTTGGTACCTCAGTTCCTGAGGGTGCCAAGTCTTTGATCAAGACAGTTTCCTCTCTGTCATCGGGGTATGCCACAACAGCAAACATTGGGTTTGCATGCAGTAAATGCACTTGCTCGACCAGAAGGTCTATTTTGCTTCTCCAAACACACTTTTTCAGTAGGACTGGTTTTGATGCTGTTGGCCATTGCTGGAAGAGTGATCCCTGATGTGGATTTCCTCTGGAATGCAAACATTAGTTCGTGAGGAGTCTTAAAAGTTTGCAGTGCAGAAAAGCGATCTTGTGGAGTGAAGCACTGTGGGCAGAACCTCTTGCCAGCGTGAGTCTGGAAGGACTTTAGGCCTGAGAACTAATTTCGCAGCTTTCCAAACTGTGCATTCTCTTTTATTCATGTCCATTCCCCGGGGGGTTGTAGCTAGTCGTCTTGCTTGAGGTGATGCTTCTTGCGAGCAGGTATTGGTGTAACTCTTCACTCATAAATGATGAGCTCCAGTCACTTTGAATATAGCTGGAATACCCAAACATGGTGAAAATGAAATACAGAGCTCTGATGACTGTGGTGGTGTCTGGTCAGGGGATGATGAACAAAGCACGAGTACTCATCAATAATGTTAATAAAGTACACGTTTCCATTGGTGGAAGGAAGGGGCCCCTTGAAATCAATGCTGAGTCATTCAAAATGTGAGAAGCTTTTATCAGGTGCACTTTGTCAGCATGGTAGAAGTGTGGTTTGTACTCAGTGCAGACCTGGCACGACATGGTCATTTCCCTGATGCCTTCAAAAGAGAAGGGAAGGTTGTATGCCTTGACTAAGCGGGCTATACGGGTGATGCCCGGGTGGCAGAGCTCGTTGTGAATCTATTGCAACTGGCTGGTGTGTGCAGCAGCACAATTTCCTTGGGATAGGGCATCTGGAGGCTTGTTGAGTGGACCTGGCCTATATACTCTCTCATAGGTGGAGAGTTTGATCCTCCACCTCATTATCTTGTCAGTTTTTGTTAATGCATTTTTGTGTTATTGAAAATGAATGCTACCGATCAGTGAGTAGTGTGAATTTCCTGCTGGCCAGGTAGTGCCTTCAGTGCCTGATGACATCTACAATGGCTTGAGCCTCTTTCAGAGCTTGTGGCCTTGTAGGGTGTGGCCATCGCTATGTCAGATGCAACCCTCTCTACCTGGAAAGGTGCATTTTCATCTAATAAATGCATGATGGCCTTAGCGATATAGCTCCTAATGTAGCTAAAAGCTGCCTGGGCTTCAGCCAGTAATGGAAAGGAGGTGGATTTTAAAAGGGGGTGGACCTTGTCAGCGTAATGATGTGCCCACTGGATGTAGTATGAGAAGCCCAGGCATCTCTTTAAAGCTTTCATGGCCTTTAGGGAGGTTTAAGAGGGGGCATGTATGCTCTGGACCAATGATGCCATTCTTCACCACATAATCCAGGATAGCTAAACATTTAGTCCAGGACACACACTTACTGACACAGTATGAGGTTCACTGATTTGGCTGTGCGGAGAAACTTCTGAAGATTGGTGTTGTGGTCTTCCACATTATGTCTGCAAATGGTGACCTTGTTGAGATAGGGGAAGGTAGCCCTCAACCCGTACCATTTTGTCCTTCTGTCTCTGGAAGACAGAGACCCCATTTGTAATACCAAAAGGGAATCTCAGGAACTGATAATGCCACCCATCTGCCTCAAATGCAGTATAGCGTTGGTCCTCGGAATGGATCGGTAGCTGGTGAGGTGCTGCTTTCAGGTCAATGGTCAAATAGATGCATTCGGGGGTTAGGTTCTGAAACGGGTGGGGGGGGGGGGATTGATATTCAGTATGGAGAGACAACATGTAGTGTCTGGCTTTTGGGACCTTCTATCCTCCACTGTGATTTGGGAGAGAGTGGGCCTGAGTACTCCATGGTCATGCTTTTTAAGGTGACACAGGAAGTCCAGGCCCAGCAACACAGAAGCACACAAATTCTCCAATATATACAATCAGAACTTACAAAGTTTCCTCCTTTTACAGTTAAGTGTACTGTACAATACCCCTGAATGTCACCGAATACGATTACAACAGTAGTTAAATATGATAGTCCATTGGGTAAACCTTTAAGTTGTATTACCGAGCAATCGCAGAGTTTATAAAGTGCTCAGTTGAGCAAGTGTCTATTAAGCAATCCATCAGATTGCTTAACCTTCACCTCCATCAAGTTGTTCAGCTGGTGGGGTTTTGCCTGGTCGAGGATGACTGATGCCAACTCTCCAGAGGCTGCATTGCTCTTCCTGTCGACATCATCTTGATCAGGGGGCCGGGAAGATGGTGTCGACAATGAGGAGCAACAAGATGGCCGCTGTTTCCACCATTGCTTCACTTTTGGATTTCCTCAATGCTTCACTTCCGGTAGTGGGTCCCACCATGAGACACAGCAAGATGGCGATGGTAAGCAGCATGCAGAGGCAGGGACCTACACTTCTGGGTTTGAGCACGGGGTATATGATGGTTCGGGGATTGTGCATGCGGGCACCTTCCTGGGATTCCCCTTGGCACGACAGACTTTCACCCAGTGTACCCTCTTACTGCATCCTGAACACACTGAATCTTTCTTGAGGCATCTGGGGTGAGGGTGTTTGGTCTATTCACAGAAATAGCATCCCTGGTGGTGTGT
Organism: Narcine bancroftii; assembly: GCF_036971445.1. NCBI lineage: Eukaryota > Metazoa > Chordata > Chondrichthyes > Torpediniformes > Narcinidae > Narcine > Narcine bancroftii. Next base: position 34,433,583 of record NC_091469.1, on the reverse strand, counting down.
GGCTGCAGTAGGTGGTACTGGGGATGGCTGCTTCCGCAGGCCTGGTCTTCTCAGAAGGTGCTGCTTTCATTAGAGAGGTCCTCCTCTCCCAGTTGGGCCTGTTCAAGAGATCTCACCAGATAGAGGGTACTGGCAAGGTCCTTCTTCCCCAATTCTAGCAGTCACTGCCTCACATACCTCTATCTCAGTCCTGCCACCAGTTTATCCCAGACTTGCTTTTCTTCTCTCACCTGGGCTGAGACTGGTTCATAGTGGTACTTGTCAGTGTCCATAATTCCAGAACATAATCATTCTGTGGTTCACCTGGTCATTGCTGACATTAGAGAGTTGATGTCTCGCACATCATTCTGAGGCCTACTGTTGAGGACCTTTGATGGCCGTCTCGTATGTTACACAGTCCCTGATGACTGCATATCCCTTGGGACCAACTCGAGAGAGGATGGCTGATCTCCGGAGGCTGTTGGAGTGGAAGACTTCTTGGGTGGCCATTAGGTATGACTGGAAGCACTCCAAGCAGTAGGTGAATTCTTCAGGAGCCTCTGGGGACAGAGGGTTGACCTGGACCATACCTGTCTTCAATAGGGCTTCCATACCATTTCCAAAAGTAAGCTAATAAAACTGTAATGTGATTGATGGTACTCGGAGACTTGTGTGGAGCACAAACGTGCTTTTATTAGCTTACAATAAATGACCAGTATCTACAATGGTTTTCAGGTAAATTGGAAGGAAAACCAGGTTTATATTGAGACTGATGGGAGTGGAGCCAAGAGGAGGGGCTTGTCGTCTAATACCCATAGACAGTGATTTCCAGTTCACTGTAGAGGAAAAAAACAAAGTGGTCAGTTGCTCTGTGGGAAGATGGTGGGGAGGAAAACTAATGGAAACTGGAGGTCGATGTTAATGCCATCTGGTTGGAGGTTGCCAATATAACTAATTGTTCCTCCAGTTTGTAGGTGGTCTCAGTCTGGCACTGCATGAGACCATGGACAGACATGTAGGCATGGGAAGGGGGTGGGAAATATGAAATGGGAGGCTACTGGGAGATCTCTTCTATTCCGGCGGCAGAGCTAAGCTGCCCAATGAAGGAATCTCCCAGTCTCTCCAATGTAGAGGAGGCCACAACAGGAGCACTGAATTCAGTAAATTACCTATACATGTTCACGTGAGGTAGTCCTTTACTTGGAAGGACTGTTTTGAGCCCTGAGCGGTGGTGAGGGAGGAGGACGAGGTTCAAGTCTAGCATTTCTTGCGGTCAAGGGTCAGTGCCAAGGGTGCAATTGGTGGGAAGGGATGAATGGACAAGGGAGTTCTGGGGGAACAGTTCCTACAGAGAGAAGAGGGTAAATGTGGCATCCTGTCTCCAGACTTCCTCCAGCATTGTTGTGTTTTTTACGACAATCGCAGGATCTGCAGAATTTTGTTTCACAGAAATAATCAGCGGACAACATCTGTCAAGGGAAAGCAGTTAATGTTCTGATATGCTCCAGTAGAGTCCTGATGAAGCACCTTCCACCGAAATCATTAACTCTGAATCTCTCCCAACATATTTTGCCTGGCCTTCTAAGTATTTCTGGTGTTTTTCTGCTTTTATTTCTGCATATGATATGACTGACACAGCACTCAGGAAATGGGAATGAGTGTATGTGATTGGCAAAGCAATATTGTCCAGAGGATAAACAGCAAAGTGAACTAATTAAAACCAAACAGGATTTCTTGGGATAACTATGACGCTGAATGTAGCGATGAAACTCGGGTTAAATTCCCAAACCTTTATGCATTGACATGGAATAGCAGTTCACAAATTTAAACCCTCACCCTATGGTAGCTGGGGAATTTAAATTTGAGTAATCAAAGATCTGTTCTAAAGTTCAGCTTGGAAGCAATAACCATGAAACTATTGGTCTGAAGTTTAAAAATTCACCATGTTTATTTTAGTTTTTGCACAGAAGAATGCTGTTGCAGCCAGGTCTGGCTTGTATGTAATTGTACTTTGTAGTACTCTTAAATATCCCTTGAAATCATCAAGGATGATTGTGTGGAAGAGATGGAGCATGTGATGTTTGTTTTATTGCAATAAAGAAACTTGGGTTCTTTTATAACCACTATAATTAGTTTTGAATCTATACCTAGCTGCAACAACTTGTCTCTGACTCTCGCACTCTAGCATTACAGAGTGCAGCAGCAGGTTCAAGAGGGTCGTCCTGGACCTTCTCAAAGGCAATAAGTGATAGGTAATTCTGAATCTTCTACTTTCTCAGGAGTTTGCAAAGATTTGGTATGACATTGAAACACTGGTAAACCTTTACAAATGTGTAGTGGAAAGGGTGCTTACTGGCTGCATCATGGTCTTGAAAGCGGTAACAAATACTCTGACCAGAAAGCCCTGCAAAAGTAACAGAACCCAGTACATCCCAGGCAAAACTGGATCAGAGTCATTTAAGGATTTTTACTTTGTACATTATTTGTTATTGAATATTTTTTTTTTGTATTGCACAGTTTGTTTACACTTCCTTATTTACATTTCTCTCTTTTATATATGTACTTTTTCTTGAGTACAGTTTTTTTTTGTAGCACTGATGAGTAGAAATTCTGCCCGGCACTCTGGAAAAAGGATCTCTCAGTTGTGTGATGTCATACATGTACTCTAACAATAAATTTGAACTTTGGCTTTGAATTAAATGACATAATAATAAACAAATGCAAAAAATTTCCTTAAGCAGTTGGAAACAAAAAAAAAGTCTATAATTGAAAGCCTTATCACATGGTTCTGAAGCATGCCAAATGCCTCATTTATACTGCATAGATTTTAAAAAATCTTCGTCTTTTTTTCTATAATGAGGGATGATTTTTTAATTGCAGTTTCTAAGGTAGCTTTTTGGGAATAGTCCAAACAGGAAAACACAAGCAGAATGAGGAGGAAATCTGTCCTCATTGAGGGCTCAATAGTGGAGAGGGTCAAGAACTTAAAATTCCTGGGTGTCAGCATCTCTGCATTGATGCAATCACAAAGAAGGCTTGCCAGCGGCTATACTTTGTGGTGTCTGACGCAGTTTGGTAGGTCACTGAAGAGTCTTGTAAACTCCTACAGGTGTATTGTGGAGAGCATTCTGGCTGGTTGTATCACTGCCTGGTATTGAGGTGGCAACTCTCAGGACAAGAATAAACTCCAGAGGGTTGTTAACTCGGCCTGTGATATTACAGGCTCTAGACTTCACTCCATAGACATCCTCATGATGCAGTGTCTTAAAAATGTAGCCACTATCCTTAAAGACCCACCACCACCCAGGCCGTGCCCTCTTCACTCGACGACCATCAGGGAAAAAGGTACAGGAGTCTAAAGACGAGCACTCAGTGGCACAAGGACAGCTTCTTCTCCGCTGGCATCAGATTCCTGAATAATCAATTAACCAAAGACACTGCCTCACTTTTCATCCACTATTATTGATATTATTTTATTTTTTATAGTGTCGTAAGATGTATGTTTGCACCATGATACTGCTGCAGAACACCGAATTTCTTGACTTGTTCATAAAAATAAGTTCTCATTCTGAATGATTTACAATTGGAATGGGAATTAACAAAACTAACAAAGTTTAATCATAGAAGATCTAAGCAAAAAAAAAAAAATCACAATATTTTATTTGAGGAAACCTAACACATTGCTGCTTCATTCTCAGCTCAAATCTCTCGTAAACATTGTTCTTTATGCATTTGTGCAACTTGCAAATACTTTGGAAAAACATTTGTTAAAGGGCTAAGGATCTGAAACAAATTTGTTCCTTTGGATTCTCTTTACTATGTAACCTTAATTGTCTGTTAAAGCCCAGTTTTAGCATTAATCCCATGGGAAGTAATCAGAGATTTGCTTCATGGCTTACCAGGCTATTACATGTACTGGTGCAGCATGTAATTTGTGATTTGGATCGGAGCAGAAAGGTAGATAAGCAATGAAATTCAGGGATTGTTGCCAAATCGGTCTTAATAGTGCACCTGTACTTGAATACTGCTTCTCCTACAATCCTAAATTAGAGCGTGCAAATGACAGGTGACATTTAAACAATACCAACTGAAAATTACATGCAACAGCTTTTCCCGCTGATAATTCATTATTCTGCCCAGCATCTGCAGGGACATCCACTCTAACCTTCACTCCACCTAGTGAAATTTGTGATGCAAATAAATAAAGCCAGATGGGAGATTTTCACCGAATACTTGCTTTTTGTCTGTGACAACTGGTATCAGTTTGACATTTTATGAAATTTCACAGTCAACAAAGGAAGGATTCTGAAGACCAGTTAATTTACGTTTGAAGTCATCATTAAATTTGACATAAATAACTAAATAAGGAGGAAGAATCTGATTCCTAGTGAGAATAGTTTTGACATTTATAAATGGGCAACATCTACCCAGCGCTCCAATATGCAGATGAACATGGTAAGGTGCAGAATACAAGCAAGCCATTCACCCCAACATTGTCACACTCATGTTCAAATCTCCTCCTATAAATATTCATGCTTTTTTCTTTTTGAAAGTTGCTATTGAGTATTTCTGCAGCATCAATAGAAGGAATGTTCTTCCATGGTAAAATTTCTTCTTGACTCAACTTTGATTTGGTATGAACCATTTTACTTTTTTTCCTGAAAAGGTAAACTCAACCCTCTGCTGTGTTAGGTCAGCTGTCTGATATTCTTAGCAGTGTTTAGGTATAGAATAGGCATGTTGCCTAATCTTGATGTTTATAATATTTTGTCTTCTTTGTAATAAGCTGGTAAATATTGCATGAAACAAAAGTAATGTAGAGCAGGTGCTACAAATCTGAAATAAACACCAGAATTTCTAGAAATAGTCAGCAGACAACAAGGCAGGAGAATCAGAGTTAATATTTCATTCTGCTCAGCATTACTTCACTGAATGTGTGGGCCTGAATCATTCTGCCCCAAGTTTATTCATGTTTCTTCAATAATTGTGGTACTTGGTAAATAATCAGTGCAGTACAGAAAAGTAATGGAGAAACTCAGCAGGCCATGCAGCATCTATAGCAAGTAAAAGGCGATTAATGTTTTCGCCCTGAGCCCTTCATCAGGAATCTGGAAAAGTGGGTAGTGCCTGAATAAAATAATGGAGGGGAGGAGGGAGGAAGCGGGAGGAGTACAGGGTAACAGGTAAGAGTTAATAGGTAGATACAGGTGGAAAATTAGAAGAAAAAGAAGCTTAGAAGTGATGGGGAAGATGGAAGAGGGCTTAGATGGGTATCTCCCAATAGAGGAAAGGAGTAGGGAGCTGGAGGAAAGGAGACTGGGGTAGGGAAAGAGAAGGCCATAGAGGGGATTAAAGGAAATTGGAGGTTGGTGTTGGTACCTTCCCAGTGGCGACTGCTGAGAAGGAATATCAGGTGAGTACCTCCAATTTTGCAGATGGCCTTGATATGGCATTACAAGACCATAGACAGACATCAACAGTGAGTGGATTAAAATCTTTGGCCACTGGGAGATCATTGTTTTGTTGAGTACCTTAGCTCTATCCGCTGCAACAACAATCTCCCAGTCTGTGTGTAGTCTCTCCATTGTAGAGAAGGCCACAGTGGGAACTCCAGATGGAAGGACTGTTTGAAGAACCAAATAGTGGTGAAGGAGGAAGTATAAGTACAGCACTTATTAGTCATCAGGGTAGGTACTGTAGGGACGATTATTGGGATGAGTGAGTAAAGGAATCATGGAGTGTGTGCTCCTGATGAAAGGAGGGAAGGAGATGATGTATAGTGGTGGGATTCTGCTGTAGATGTCAGAAATTGGGGAATAATATGGATATGGTGGTTTTTGGGGTGGTAGGTTAAGATGAGGTGAACCCTGACTCGTATCTGTGGGGAGAAGGGGCCAAGGCAGATGTATGGGAACTGGAAGAGATGTGGGTAAGGGCTGTATTAATGGCAGTAGAGGGGAAGTTGCATTTTCTGGAGGAGGAGGATGACATCTTGGATATGCTGGATTGGAAGGGCTCATCCTTGAAGCAGATGTGGCAGAGACAGAGGAATTGAGAGAAAGGAATCAAATCCTTACAAGAGTTATGGGGTGAGGTTTTGTCAGGGTAACTGTGGAAATTGGGTTTATGTAAAAATTATAAATGGTGAAAAATCTGTGTGGGTTTCCCATCATCCACCACAAACTAATAAATCTCTCCAGAAAGTTTGTTCATTTGGTAGTTTCATCAAACCTAAACAAAAATGGGAACAAGATCTAAACATAAAGATAAAGAATGAAACATGGGAAAAGCTATGCTCCGGAACTATGAGAAATACAATAAACACGAGGTTACCCATGATACAATATAATCGGTTACACAGGCTATACAACACAGGCTATACATCACACCCCAAAAGTTAAATAAATGGGACCCAACAGTATCAGACAGATGTTTTTGCTGTAAAAAGGAAACTGGAACAACAATACATGCAATTTGGGCATGTGAGAAAGTGAAAAATTTTTGGGAAGATCTAAAGCAGATATGAAATAAAATCACAAAAAGCAACATACCAAAAAACCCAGAGATTTTTCTTCTAAGTAATATAAGAAGTAAAGAACTTGGACTCAATTTGGATGAAGCACAAAAAAGATTTATTATGATAGCCTTAGCTGTAGCAAAAAAATGTATTGTGTCAACCTGGAAATTAGAAGACAACTTGAGAATACAACAATGGTACGTAGAAATAAATAAATGTATTCCATTAGAAAAAATAATATATAATTTAAGAAATAACATCACAATATTCGAACAAATATGGGAACCATACATGAAACACAATAGAGAAATCCTACCATGGACCTCCACCACCTAAAATGACAGAAGGAGAAGACAACAAAATGAACTGACTCAGTGTATAAAAGTAAAAGATAAAAATTTCTTGTTTATTTTTATTAAGTGACTACATTGTTTAACGGGTTTAATGCATCTTATAGATTGAACTTTGAATAAATGGGAAGGGGGGTGAGGGAGGGAGGGAAGGGAGGGGGTAAAAAGGGGAGAAAATGACACAATATATTCAAGAGAAAAATGTCTATGTATTTTGGTCAGTATGGTTTATAGTGTGAAAAATAAAAAACTTTTTAACAATTTAAAAATAAAAGATGGACAATATAGATTTAGGTCTGGAGGTAGTCGTTATAATGTTGCAATAGATCTTGAGATCATCAACCCCTTCCATTCTGCATAACATTGCAATGTGTTCCTATCTGATTGGGAAAACAATGGATTAGCTCCTCTGCTTTACCCTTGATGTCTAAATATAGACTAAACAAATGTAACAATCTCAGGCTTTGGGAACCTTAACTGATGCCTCAGGCATTGGGGGAATGAATTGCACCGTTCATGAAATGTATAGATGAAAAGGACTTGATGTTCTGCAATGGTCTGTTTCTAGTATTGAGATAATTATCATTGTGTTCTTGATTTTCCTTTTTCTCCTTGGCTTGCGTCAATTTGATCAATTGATCCCTAACCCTCAGTTTCCTATCCTGGTTCCTGCTGCTAGAGCTCACATGTGCTGATCAACATGCTTGAGTGCAAAGTACAGGCAGTCCGCAGGTTACAAATGAGTTCTGTTACCTGGGCCCGACCATAAGGCAAATTTGTTCATAAAGTGGTTCTTATTTAGCTTTTGTGAGGTTACATTATGCGCATGCACGAAATGGGATACGAGTTGTTCATAACCTGGACGTTGGAACCAGTCGCATCTGCACCCAGGATGAGCACTTCATACCAGATCATCAGAAGATGTCCTCCTTTTAAAAAAAAAACAAAAAAAACTGGCTTTCCCTCCACCACCATCAACTCAGCACTCACTTGCATATCCTCCATTACCTTTACATCTGCCCTGGCCCCCTCTGCCCCCACATGCAACAAGGACAGGATTCCTCTTGTCCTCACCTACCATCACACCAGCTTCTGCATCTAACACATCCTGCTCTGCCATTTCTGCCACCTAATACATGATCCCACCATTAGACATATACCCTTCTCCCCTCTCTGTCTTCAGCGTGGACTGCTCCCTCCATGACTCCTTTGTCTACTCCTCCTTCCTCACTAATCAACACCTTGGGACCTAACCCCTCTAAATTCAAAAGATGCTCCACTTGTGCCCACACTACCTCCTTCAGAAACTTTTGGGGCCCCAAACAGTCCTTCCAATTGATGCGACATTTCTCTTGTGAATCTGCAGGGGTCATCTACTGCATCCAGTGCTCCTGCTGTGGTCTCTTCTATATCAGAGAGACTGATGCAGACTTGGTGATTGCTTTGTTGAGCACCTTGCGGACATGTCTGTCCATGGTCTCATGTACTGCCAGACTGAGACCACCCATAAATTGGAGGAACAACACCTCATCGTCTGACTGGGCACTATCCAATCAGATGGCATTAATATCAACTACTCTGGCTTTCATTAAAACCCCCTGTAATGTCTCTGTTATTTTGGAGGCTTCGTGAATAACATGGAGATGCAAGATTCAATAACAGAAGAGACTTACTGATGCCTTCCACCTTTTCAGGAAACTGTTCACTCACTCACATATACATAGACCCCCACAGTGGTGCACTACAGTGAGAAGTGTATTCTTATGTGGTTACAAAATGGTTCACATTATCTTGACTATGTAACAACCCTCCTTATCAAGATAAAGAAAAAAGTGTTCTTTATTACTTTCTTTCCAGAAGTACCTGTACTTGTACACTAATTTATTTACGCAACTTTTTAAATATCTCATCGATATCACCCTGCCAGCAGTATGTTGCTTTGCCATCTTGTGGATTGGGCTACAACCGTTGGACTCAGTGCTGCAGGTGCACATGTAGGTGATGTAGCTTGTTGTGTTTCACCTGACAACTGCTGTGTTGATGTTTCGGGATTAGTGGTTGTGGTCTCTTCACTTGATACCTCACTTGATATTGGTGTTGCCAGCTTTGCTGGTATTAAAGCTTTCTGCTTCATTACATCTTGTCAGCTGGATGTGAATTCTGTTCCTCCTCAGCTGATTGCCAGAGTCTGCCTCAACAATGTAGGATCTTAGTGTCTCAGCTTCTCTGATGACCTTTGCTGGGTCCATGTTTCCAACATTGGCTCTTGAAGATGCACATGCTCCCCTCTAAAGAGTTCTGGCAATGTTTGGGCATGTTTGATATAATGCTGCCGACCTTCTTTTGGCTTCCTCCTGGTCTTCTAGAGGGTATATTTTGCTTGGCAGAGTTATTTTGGATCTCCTGCCATTTAGAAGTTCTGCCAGGGACTTCATATCAGCCCTTAAAGGTGTTGCTCGTAATGATAGAAGAGCTAGGGATGAGTCTTCTTTTGTATCGCGACCCTTAACTAGTATGTTTCATAGTTTGCCCTTGTCTTTCAATGAACCCATGACCTTTAGGGTAGTGTGGGGATGATGAAGTGATAACAAACCCATACTCTGTAGCCATCTTTTTGAATTCTTGTAACATGAACTGTGTTCCATTGTCGCATATTTCTTGCTCTGGTATTCCTTGTTCATCAAGGAGCGCTCTCATTTCTGAGGTGATGGTTGATGCTCTCAGATCTTTCACCCTTTTATTGAATGGAAACTTGAGTAGTAACAGGCTACTATTAAATACCACTCTTGATTCTCTGAACAAATCTGTTCCCACTGTGTGTCATGCCCTGTCGGGTACTTCTGTGGAAATCATTTCTTTTTGTTGTGTGTTTCTGTTGATCCTTTTGGATATCTTTTTCATCTGGATCTCATAATTGACAGAGATCAACTGCAACTCCTGGCAGCTATCCAGACCTAGAATTGTTGGTCTGTCTGCATCTACCACATAGAACGTGCAGGGGATGTTCTTTCCCTTATGGCAGCCATTGACCTTCGCTCTCCCTAGCTGCTTAATCATGGATCCACCATAGGCTGTTACTGTGATATTTGCTGTTTCCAATGCACTGTGTTTTGGATACCCTTTTATTATGTTCTCTGGGAACCTCTGGTGGTAGAGTCTGAGTGGAAGGATGTTCCTTTGTAATCCAGTATCCAGATTCACCTTGAGGTTAAACATCGTAGGCTTGTTCTGGATTGTCCTCTAAATTTGGATTTTTGTGTGCAATTCACTTCCTTCTTTCATCTCACCCGATATCTCGTGAAGGTGTATGGATTCTTTGTCCAGTATCTGAGTGTCGGAGTCCTCATTGTTGTTTCCTTTTATGTGATGGATATTCTTGTCTTTTTGCTTCACTGGTATTACGGTTTCCTTCATACCAGACTTGTACAGCTTCACCTCGTGGTTTGCTTTACCACAGGCTCTACATTCAGAACCGTATGCAGGCCATTTGTTTCAGTCATTGAAGGGGTGTTGTCTGCCGCACTTCTTGGAGGGGGTTTGCTCTTTTCTGATTGTGTTCTTTTTAATAGCATCAACCCTTCATTCTCTTAGCTATAGGTGAATCTGCATAGATAGGGATTTCATTTCCATCCTCGTGGCTTTGAAGGCTCTGGCTGTGTCTATAGCTTCAGTCAGCTTCAAGCTATCTTTCCCTATAAGAGACTTTTGGATGGGCACTCCCCTATATTAGTTGATCAATTAATCTTTCCTCTATATCCTTAAATCTGCATTTTACAGTAACAATTTTTAGTCTAGTGAGGAAGTTATCAACAGTTTCATCAGTCTCTTGCATTAAGCCTTGAAATTCATAGCATTTAATTCTATGATTAGACCTGGCTGGGTTCAAGGTGAGAAGCAAACTTTGCAAATATCTGCTCTGGATCATTTTTCACCACCTCTGTAAACTCCCAGCAATTAAATAAGTCAAGGCCTTGCTTCCTTCATCCAGAGAATTATATACTGACCTTCTCCTCTGCTGAGGTATTTTTAAAATAGCATTTGAATGCTAAATTGCACTTCTGCTGAAACTATTTAAACAATTTAACAATGTCTTCAGCCTCCCAGCCCATCACTGGGTGAACTGCTATTGCTCCAGCCATTTTATTCAATATTTTTTTTTCTTCCACTTATTATTTCCGTGACTTACAATTAATTGTATGGCTTTATTATTATACCGCTGCCACCACGTTATGTCTCTGTATTACTTGGGAGGCTTCTTAAATAACTGAGAGATGCAAGATTCAAATAACAGAAGAGACTTTACTTACTGATGGCTTTGACTATTTCAGGAAACCTCACTCACTTATCTATACATATGCCCCACAGTGGTGGGCTACAGTTACTACAGTGAGAAGTGTCTATTCTTATGCGGTTACAAAATATTTCACATTATCCTGACTATATAACAGCACCTTTCTCCCACCCCCCCACCCCTTCCCCTTCTCTCCATTCCCTGTCTCCTTTGCACAGATGTAATAAATTCTACTTAGTCCCTTATCGCACCTAATTAACACCTTTTTTTGGTCTGGATTCCTCCCCCATTATTTCAATTCTGAGACTTTGATATTTTTTCTTCCCCTTGAAGGAGAGCTCAGGCCCAAAATGTCAGCAATATATTTTTGTCTCCTATGGACGCTGAAAAGAGCAGTTGAGTTCCTCCATCATTTTGGTGTGTTTAGTGCAGATACTGCATCCGCAGTATAAGTTGTTGTTGTTTTAGTTTGGGTGATTAGTGTACTTAATACCACTGAGTCACCAGGTTTGTTTTGGGAGTTGGTGGAGATATGATGAGAATGCCATCTCAGAGTAAATTTCCCCTGATTTAAGCACAAGATAATAGGGAAATTGGCAAATTTAAATGGGTGAAATCTGGCTGGATCTAGAAGCTGCATTGACTTTGTATGTTCATTGCCTGTGGCTGATTAAAACACTGCAAAGCCACAAAGTGAACAAAATGGCACACCTCACCAGCGATCGGGGCACCCATTTCACATCTGTGCTCTAGGCACCGCTCACCAACAGGTTGGGGATACAACTACACTGCACCACGGTGTACCACCCACAGGCCAATGGATTGGTTGAACGTCTGCACCGCCACCTTAATTCAGCGCTCACGGCCCACCTCACAGGTCGAACTGCCTTGGGTGCTCCTGGGCATCCACTCCACTCCCAAGGAAGATCTGCAGGCGTCATCAGCTGAGCTGGTCTATGGTGCGCCGCTGGCACTACCTGGTGAGTTTGTCAACGCACCTCACAATCCCCAGCGGTCGCCCCATGAACTACTTCCTTACCTCAGGGCACGCTTGGACTCCTTCGAAACCCCACCGCCACCCAGGCATGGCACCCGCCCCACTCGCATTCCTGGTGAGCTGCTTTCCGTGGAGTTTGTTTTTCTTCAGCAGGGCCAGACCGTGGCAGCTCTGCAGCGACCATACGAGGGGCCGTACAGGGTTATACAGCGTTCCGGTTCGACGTTCATGCTGGACTTGGACGGCAGGCATGAGCTGTTTACCATGGACAGGCTGAAGCCAGCGCATTTCAATCCCACTGAGCCCGTAGTCGTTGCCCAGCCCAAGAAGCGAGGCCGCCTGGCAAAAAAGGACTCGGAAACCCATGCTTGCAGACCACGTGACACCCAGATGACATCACCACCCTCCAGCGCGGTTCTCAGCCAGGTCCCGGCTGGGAGTATAAGTGCAGCCCAGCAGCCTGCAATAAACTAGTCTGCTCACTGAGCTCAACCCGTCTGGTTGCATGTTATTGCAGGAGCAGTGTAGCCTCCGCGACAACATTCTATTTTATCAGGTGTGACATTTCAAAGAACACTCGCACATTGGTGTAAAACAATGACATGTTGGCTGCTGCAGTAAATTCTTGTTGATGGGCATTGATTGAAGTAGTTCACATTTAAGCTATTTTCATTTGAGACTTGATGTTTGTGTTTTCATTTATGGTCACTTTTAACCTCCAAGCTGTTGAAGTAGTTTGGACCCCATCCCCGGATTGAAAGCAATTTCCATCACCTGCCAACTCTGCTCATGCAAGGAGAAATTAGGATATTGGGAAGGAATCATGTCCTGGGAGGATAGTAGGATTGAGGTAATTCGCAGCACTTCCAAAACCAAAAGCTTTTCTGCCCTCGGGGGAAATTCAAGTTCAATTAATAGAAGTGGGAAAATTCAAATTCAATTAATAGAAGTGGGGACATTCAAATGCCATTAATAGAAGTGGGGACATTCAAATGCCATTAATAGAAGTGGGGACATTCAAATGCCATTAATAGAAGTGGGGACATTCAAATGCCATTAATAGAAGTGGGGACATTCAAATGCCATTAATAGAAGTGGGGACATTCAAATGCCATTAATAGAAGTGGGGACATTCAAATGCCATTAATAGAAGTGGGGACATTCAAATGCCATTAATAGAAGTGGGGACATTCAAATGCCATTAATAGAAGTGGGGACATTCAAATGCCATTAATAGAAGTGGGGACATTCAAATGCCATTAATAGAAGTGGGGACATTCAAATGCCATTAATAGAAGTGGGGACATTCAAATGCCATTAATAGAAGTGGGGACATTCAAATGCCATTAATTAAGAAAGAAATATTTCTCGTGACAATGCTATACTGGTAATCAGTGTTCCAAAGATCCTGCATGGAAAATTATGATTTTCACCTATATTGGCTGATTTGGATGCCCTCTGAAAGAAGCAAATGGGCCACTTGAAGTATCTTGACTATATTTCTTACAATTTTAACATCTAAAGTTACGTATTTGCCAGGTTATTGTCACATTTTTATTTTGGGAATCTTGGTACACAAAAAATAATTAACCTAAATATGATATTGTGCAACTAGCAGTAATTCTTTTTGTGTTCTCTTATTTTTATTTTTTTATTTTTATAAACACTCAAAAAGGCTTGATGGTGACCCTGGTATCAATCTAGAATGTTTAACTCCAGTGATGCTCACAAATGTATCAATGAGCATGAGATGCTGCTTTATATTATGTTGCTAAGTCTGAAGCCAAGTAAAGGTTCATGGGCATACTGACTAGTGATTTGTCACTGTTAATATTTTTTTTTAAAGAAACTGACAATTGTCCAACTTGTTCACATGTACAGTATAAACATTGGCAAATGAGCAAAATCTATTTTTACAAGCTTAATTTTTATTAAGCTTTCAATATGTATGGAGGTATAATGGATTCAATTTGATGTATTGAAAGTCAAGATTGGGATTTGGCAGAGCGAGGAGTTGCGATTAATTGTTTGTGATGGGGGGAATACTTAAATGTTTCAGAGAAGAAGAATGACGAGCTACTAAGCTTAACAGGAAAAAAATTCCAAGACTTCTAAATATTCAGGTGTTGAACAATGTGAATTGAGAGTGTGGGGAGACTATGGTTGGAGGGGACAAGTGCTGTAAATTGAACTGATATCAGACCTGTGAAATCACTTCTGCTTGTGTACAGTTCTATTCTCGTGAGGCACTCTGAAGCAGGGAAAACACCCATCTGTAAAGGTGGAGGTTCTTCGCCCTTGTGCCTCAAGATGTACCTTTCTGAATGTGTCATGGCCTTCTCTGAGGTGGTGATTCCAACCCTTCTCTGGGAAGGATAATTGACGGAGTGCTGCGGTCCATCACATCCCCTGAATGTACAGCCACTGCAAGTGGCTGGTTAGGGGCGTGCTGATGATGCTGTCAGGCTGTGACTCATCTCCCCATTCACCCCTCTCCCTCCATGACCTCCTCAAGGCAGGGCTGTTGCGTGAGCTGTCAGGGAGGGGGGGTGGGGGGGCGTAATGGGAGCCATCAGGGGGTGGCTGGTGTGACAGCCTCACCGGGCCCCTTTGGCCTTCAGTGCCACGCTCTGCAGCGCAAAATGCACCAGAGCAATGGCCATCTTCCCTACCCATAATTCCCCATGCAGCTGGAGCTGCTCTTCCGTTCCCAGAAGAGTTCCAGCTTCATGGGGGATTATGGGGAGGAAAGACGACCATTGCTCTGCTGATTATTTTTGACAGGTGGTGCTATGGCACCAGTCGCCTCACCTCCATCGGCTCTGGAGGGCGCGATGAGGCGCCTCTCGATATGAATGGGATGCCGGAGCAGTCTCTCAGGGCTGCTGTCTGAAAGGTAAGTTTTAAGTTTTAGATCTGCTCTTATAGCTGGCCTCCATGTGGAGGCCTGTCGTGAAATGGGCTTTTGATTACAAATTCCTTCAGGGCATTTGCAGTGAAGCCCATAGGTTTGGAAAAAGGCTGTGTTTGGGCAAAAGAGCCATAAGAGTGAAGACGATTGCCTAATTCTCTTGTCTGTAAAGCAAGTACCTACATTGCTGTAAATGGCAACGTTGATTTGGAGACAATTTTATTGTAACTATCTTCCTCTCTGCAATTTTCCTGGGGGAAACTGATGTTGTTTTCATTCTTCTGCTCTAAAAATGGACTGGTTTGTTGGAAAATTGATTTTTTTAAATTTATTGTTCAAACAAGTGTTGAATTGCAACAACCAGCTCCTCTCCAGTATTTGGCAATAATCAGAAGAATGGGTACCTCCTGGGTTGTAGCACTTGGCCCATCTCCAGATGGAAGTATTGAACGGAAGGTTCTTTTCCTACACCAGCACCTCCTTCCAGGAATGGAGGGATGGTAGGCCATGTAAAAGAGAGCTGATGGTGTTTGATGACAGCTGGAAGAGTTGGGATAAGCACCCAGGAATTTAGAAGCACCAGGCTCCTCAAACCAGCCCTGCCATTCAACATGATCACAGCTGATCTATGCTGGCCTCCAGTCTCCTGTGTGTTTTCCATGGTTCTCATTTCCTCAAATTAAAAAAAAACTTGTCTATCTCTAAATGTACTTAATGACTTGGCCTTCACCACCCTTGATGGCAGCAAAATTGTATAATTTTTAAAGGAAGATTTTTAATGCCTTTTTTGGTTTTGTTTCCATTTCCTACGTTGAAACCCTATTTTGTCACAGTTCGTGTTGAGGTTAATGCATCGTTATTGAAGTAGCAGTGACTGGGGTTCGAATCTTCCTCTGTTTGTAAGAAGTTTGTATGTTCCCTCTGTGACCTGTGTGGATTTTCTCTGGGTGCTCTAATTTCCTCCCAACCTACAAAGTATATGGCTTTGGTAGGTTAATTGGTCTGTGCAGGTTTCATGGGCCGGAAGAGTCTTCTATCAAGCTGCATCATTAAAATTTAAAAACATTCCAGAGGCATACTCTGTGAATTTCTTGCAAGAGTACTCCAGTAGACATTGGTACTGCATGGCAGAGGAGCTGATGATTGCTTTGTCTTCATCCTATGTGGGTTTGTCAGCTTTATAGGAAGCCAAGGGATATGGAATGTTTCCTCCTGTAATAAGCCACTTTGTGAGCATTTAATGTCTGCACTATTTCCATCTGCTCTATAAGAATACTGGTAAATATTTTCTAATGTTCATTTATATCCTTTGGAGAAGGAATCTGTTGGTTTTCATCTGGTCTGGGTGGCCAATGTGCATGGCAAATCTCAGTTAATCTGGTACCCTTAGAACTTTAGCTTTGGTGCTGTACTGGCAGATTTTTTTTCCAGATTGATGGATTTTATTTCAATAATACACCCACACATGTTTGACTCACCACTTTTAAGCGTTACACAGTAGTATAACAAATTTTCCAGTCTAACAGGCAAGGTTAAATGGAGTGTGGGGGATAAAAGGCTTGTTGAGTTTATAGGGATTGTGGGAATGGTGCCCTAGTGGGATTGTGGGAATGGTGCCCTAGTGGGATTGTGGGAATGGTGCCCTAGTGGGATTGTGGGAATGGTGCCCTAGTGGGATTGTGGGAATGGTGCCCTAGTGGGATTGTGGGAATGGTGCCCTAGTGGGATTGTGGGAATGGTGCCCTAGTGGGATTGTGGGAATGGTGCCCTAGTGGGATTGTGGGAATGGTGCCCTAGTGGGATTGTGGGAATGGTGCCCTAGTGGGATTGTGGGAATGGTGCCCTAGTGGGATTGTGGGAATGGTGCCCTAGTGGGATTGTGGGAATGGTGCCCTAGTGGGATTGTGGGAATGGTGCCCTAGTGGGATTGTGGGAATGGTGCCCTAGTGGGATTGTGGGAATGGTGCCCTAGTGGGATTGTGGGAATGGTGCCCTAGTGGGATTGTGGGAATGGTGCCCTAGTGGGATTGTGGGAATGGTGCCCTAGTGGGATTGTGGGAATGGTGCCCTAGTGGGATTGTGGGAATGGTGCCCTAGTGGGATTGTGGGAATGGTGCCCTAGTGGGATTGTGGGAATGGTGCCCTAGTGGGATTGTGGGAATGGTGCCCTAGTGGGATTGTGGGAATGGTGCCCTAGTGGGATTGTGGGAATGGTGCCCTAGTGGGATTGTGGGAATGGTGCCCTAGTGGGATTGTGGGAATGGTGCCCTAGTGGGATTGTGGGAATGGTGCCCTAGTGGGATTGTGGGAATGGTGCCCTAGTGGGATTGTGGGAATGGTGCCCTAGTGGGATTGTGGGAATGGTGCCCTAGTGGGATTGTGGGAATGGTGCCCTAGTGGGATTGTGGGAATGGTGCCCAAGTGGGATTGTGGGAATGGTGCCCAAGTGGGATTGTGGGAATGGTGCCCAAGTGGGATTGTGGGAATGGTGCCCAAGTGGGATTGTGGGAATGGTGCCCTAGTGGGATTGTGGGAATGGTGCCCTAGTGGGATTGTGGGAATGGGGCTGCAGTGAACTCTGTCGACCCATTGGCATTTCCCAAGGGTGGGACAGTGGGTTATTGGAATTTTGTTGAAATTTCAGGGGATTAATTGGCGTAGGAGGCTGAAACAGCCACAGTCCTAAATGAATAAAGCAGACTTTTACAAGGAGTAGAATGCAAGTTGTGTGGAATAAATGGCCAGTATAGGCAGTGAAACTGGCGAATGAAATTACTTGTTTCCATACGGTAGCTTTTGTAGATTTTTGGGACACATCAAATCTCGTAGCAATAACTTTATAATTTAGCAGCCAATTTGTATTTCTCCCACACACTATGACGACAGCAGCTAGTTGATCTAATTTTCAGTGATGCTGTCTCAAGATTAAATGGTATCAAGCTACTGGGGTAAACTAATTCCATTATTCAAAGCAGAGGCTATAAACGTGTGACTAAGGATTTGGCATGGTATCTTTTGAGAATTGTAACATGCAGAATTGCTCTACCTGTGTGCAGTGAACTGGAATTCACTGTCTGTGTTTGTAGATTAGATGGCTGATCCCCCTTCTTGGCTCTACCCCTTTCGGTCCTGATATAAACCCTGAGTTACCTGGAGATCTCTGTCAATACTGGCCATTAGTTATAAGCTAATAAAAGCGTGTTTGTGATCCTCAAGCCTCTATCAATCATGTTGCAATCTTATTAGCTTACTTTTGAAGACGGGATGGAAGCTCTCCTGAAGTCTGGCATGCTCCAAGTTGAACCTCTATTTTCAGAGGCTCTGGAAGAATTTGCCTACTGGTGGAAGTGTTTTCAGTCCTCCAGAGATTGGCCCACCTCTCTCGAGTCGGCCCCAAGGGATACATGGTCATTAGGGTCTGTGCAATATATGAGATGGCCATCATGGGTCTGAAGGCCCATTAAATGAGGCCCCAGAATGATGTGATGGTGAGACACCGACTCTCACTATGTTGGCAATGATCAGGTGAATCGCTGGGTGTTCCATCCTGGAACTATGGACACTGATGAGGAACTGCTATTATGAAGTGGTCTCAGCCCGGGTGAGGGAAGAAGAGCAAGACTGGGACATGCTTGTGGCTGGGATGAGTTTGAGGTACATGAGGCAGCGACTCCTAGAACTGGGGAAAGAGGACCTTGCCAGTACGCTCGACCTGGCCCAATTAGAAGCGGACCACCTTGCCAATGATAACGGCCCCTTCTCCAAAACCAGGCCTGCGGCGCACAACAGCTGCCCCTGTACTGACTATTGTGGCCACGCGTGACTGGGAGTGCTCATTCTCTGGGCACACCAAACATCCTTGTGCCAGATGCCCTGCGAAAGATGCTGTGTGTTCCAGATGCGGTAAGCGGGAACATTAGGTGAGTCTTTTGGGCAAAAGAGAACCTCTGGAAGCCTACCGCGTGCGCAGCCCCCAAACTGTTGTACTCCCCATGCCCAAGCCCAGAGGAGCAGGCAGAATGCTGCTTACTGCCGACATTCTGCTGCGCCTCTTGGCAGGGGTTGCTACCCGAAGAGAAGGAATGGCAGCCATCTTACTGCTCCTCGTGGTCAATGCCACCTCACCGGCCTGCGGATCAAGGCAACCATGTCAGGCAGAGAAATACAACATCCGGAGTGCTGGCATTTGTCGTCCTTGACCAAGTGATACCCCACCAGCTGAGCAATTCGACGATGTAGGTGAGGGTAAATGGACATCTGACAGATTGCTTAATAGACATTGGCTCGACAGAGAGCTTTATAAATTCTGACTGCTCAGCAGTACAACCTAAAGGTTTACCTCCTGGACTATCGTATTTATTTAGCGTCACAAGAGTATTCGGTGATTATTCAGAGGTATTGAACTGTACACTTGTCTGTAAAAATGGGGGACATCACGTGCGGTCTCTCCATGCTGAACATCGAACCCCCACCCTTGTTCCAGAACCTAACATCTGACTATAAGCTAATAGCCATAAGGCAGGCAGTACAGTGAAGGGGACTGGGAATTTATTGGAGTTGAAACCCAGTGGCTGCTTAAAGAGAAAATAATTGAATTGAACAACAGCCCATGGAGAGCCTAGGGTGGTAGTCATGAGAGGGGAAAGAAGCCCAGGCTAGTCATTGACTAGAGCCAAACTATTAATCGCTTCACATGCATAGATGCATACCCCCCTCCCCCAAATCTTGGAAACGGTGAATGAAATTGCACAGTACTGGGTCTATTCTGACTGAAAGCTGCATATCACCAGCTGCCAATCTGTTCTGAGCACCATCCCTACACAGCATTTGAGGCAGATGGATGACTTTTTCAGTTCCTGAGGTCCCCTTCGGTATTACAAATGGGGTCTTGGTCTTCCAGAGGCAAATGGACAAAATGTAGATAAGTACGAGTTAAGGGCTACCTTCCCCTTTCTCGACAGGGTCACCATTTGAGGACACAATCTGGAGGACCATGACGCCAATTTTCATGAATTTCTCCACACCGCCAAATCCTTCAACCTCATGTACAATGTCAGTGAGTGCATGTTCTGGACCAAGCGTCTGATCATTCTAGGTTATGTGATAGAGAATGGTGTCATGGTTCCAGACCCTGAGCATATGCTCCCTTCTTAGACCATGAAAGCACCAAGGAGGAGCCTGAGCTTCTTTCCATACTACACCCAGTGGGTACCTCATTATGCTGACAAGGTCCACTCTTTCCCCCCCCCCCCCCATTTAAAGTCCACCTCCTTCCCATTATCAGCTGAAGCCTAGGTGATTTTTAACTATGTCAGGAGCTACATCGTGAAAGCCACCATGCATGCAGTGGATAAAAACGTTCCATTCCAGGTGGAGAGCGATGCCTCCAACATGGCGCTGGCTGCGACCCTTAACCAGGCGGGCAGGCCGGTAGCTTACTTTTCACGCACCCTGCAAGGCCATGAGCTCTGAAACTTGTCTGGAGAACGAGGCTCAAGCTATCAGGCACTGGAGGCACCATCAGGCCAGCAGGAAATTCACTCTGCTCACTTATCAGCAATCTGTAGCGTTCATGTTCAATAATACGAATTGGGGTAAAATAAAAATGACAAGATAGTGAGGTGGGGGATTGAACTCTCCACCTATAAC
Organism: Narcine bancroftii; assembly: GCF_036971445.1. NCBI lineage: Eukaryota > Metazoa > Chordata > Chondrichthyes > Torpediniformes > Narcinidae > Narcine > Narcine bancroftii. The sequence goes on along the minus strand of NC_091469.1, from coordinate 34,412,889 downwards.
TGAGATGGTGTATAAGCCAGGTACCTTCAATGAGCCTCCAGATGCCCTATCCTGAGGAAGCTGTGTTGCTGCACACACCAGCCAGTTGTGGTCGCTCCACAACGAGCTCTGCCACCCAGGGATCACCTGCATGGGCCACTTCATTAAGGCAAGCAACCTGCCCTACTCTATTGAAGACATCAGGGAAATGACGAGATCTTGCCAGGTCTGTGCTGAGTGCAAACTGCATTTCTACTACTCCGAAAAAGTGCACCAGATAAAGGCTTCCTGCCCCATTGAACAACTGAGTTGATTTCAAGGGGCCTTTTCCCTCCACCAATGGAAATGTATACTTAATGTTATCAATGAGTACTCAGGTTTTCCATTTGCTATCCCCTGTCCAGACACCACCACCATGGTCATTAGAGCTCTGCACTCCATTTTCACCATTTTCGGGTATCCCAGCTATATTCATAGTGACTGGGGCTCATTTATGAGTGAAGAGCTACACCAGTATCTGTTCGCAAGAGGCATGGCCTGAAGCATGACGACTAGCTACAAACCCCAGTAGAACGGAGAAGTTCAAAAGGAGAATGCAATGGTTTGGAAGGCTGTAAAACTATCCCTCCAGTCTAAAGGCCTTCCAGACTCACGCTGGCAAGAGGTTCTGTCCACTGCACTCTGTTCCATAAGATCACTTCTTTGCACAGTGACCACTCCTCACGAGCTAATGTTTGCATTCCCAAGGAAATCAGCATCGGAGGTCACTCTGCCACCATGTCTGGTCCTGATGAAAAAGCACGAGAAGCAAAATGGACCCTCTGGTTGAGAAAGTGCACCTACAGCACTCCAACCCGATGTATGCCTATGTGGCATACCCGGATGGCAAGGAGGGGAATGTCTCAATCAGAGACCTGGCACCCTCAGGAACTGAGGAACTGCCAAAATCCCCACACAGGGTTTCAGGTGATGTGTTCGCAACAGAGCCACCATCAGACCCTGGACCCCCAAGCCCCACTTCAAGCCCAGTTACCCAGGAACCACAAGAGGCCCAGGAAGTTCTGGAAGAGCAAAGTCCACTAGTATTAAGACACTCAATTAGAATAAACAGGCCCCCAGACATGCTCAACTTGTAAATAATTATAAATATTTCCTCACTGGACGTGGACTTTGTTTTCACCCGCAGGTTCCTTTCTGAAGCAAGTGGTGAATGCAGTGAACTGGAATTCACTGTCTGTGTAGACGGCTGATCCCTCCTCTTGGCTCCTCCCCTGTTGGTCCCAATATATACTCTTTTTTTCCCCACCTTACCTCAGAATTACCTGAAGACCATTGTAGATACCGGCTATTAGTTGTAAGCTAATAAAAGTGTCTGTTCCGCAAAAGTCCCTGAGTACTATTGATCATGTTACACTGTGCTTAGCTATGTTCAAAGTTGAAATGACTGAATTAGTTTGCAATTTAATAGTAAGTTCACAGAAAAGCAACTGGCTTTCTCTACTACAGTTTTTTTTTTTGCATAATAAGCTTCAACTTGCTGGCTACCCTGTATCAGAGAGAGTGATGTTGAGAGCTCTGTGTAGGTGGAAGTGGTTTAGTTCAATTTGGCATCTTGTTCAATGCTTTCATTATGGGGCACTGGGTGTTCTTTCACTGAACTACTCTATCTTCTATGGTACAAAGGATATTTTGTATCCACCTGAGAGTGCAGGAGGTGCATTAGTTTAACATCTCCACTGAATGCATTCACTGCCAATTACTTCCAGTGTGGTGTGTGTTTGAAACTGAATGTGTTCAAGAGTGAAAGTAAGCTACAGTTCCTTGAACTATCCTACCACTTAACTAGATCATGGTAATCTAACGCTTCAGGACTTGCCGTTCACATGATTTCACGGAAACTGGTCATCTCATCCACAAAGTATATATCTACTGTTAAGTATCCATTGCATGTATCCTAGAGTATTCAAACATTCCTACTAATTTCCCAGATTCTACCACTTGCCTAAGCCCCAAGAGCAATTTAGAGTGGCATATTAATCTACCAAACTGCATGTCCTTGGCACATAGAAAACGGGAACACCAAGAGGAACACGAACACTAAGAGGAAGCCTACATGTTCATGGAAAAGAGGCATGCTCTAAATGGACAGTATGTGGTTAGAAATGAACCTGGCTCATTCTAGCAATAAAACAAAATCTCCTAGGTACCCAACGGTTCTATCACCACTTTGCTTAATTTTCTCTCCTCTAGGCCCACTTCCTCCACTTTTCTTCCCTCCCTCTTTACCCTTACTTTTCTCTCCTCCCCTCTTCTTTCACCATTCTTTCTCTCTTCATTTCTTCTCCTCTTCTTCTACTTACTCCTCCCCTTCCCCCTCCTTGAGGTGTGCATGAGCATACTTCTTTCTGTCACCAACTCCCTTTTTCAGTGTTTGTGGACACATGTGAATCTCAGCTTGTTTTCCTGAGAATTTCACTGGTCATGAGATGAACATTACTTCTAGTGAATCACAATTGACCTAATGTAGTTTCTCAAAGGATGAGTGCATTAAACATAGGAACATAGGAACCGGAGTAGGCCAAAAATGGCCCATCGAGCCTGCTCCACCATTCAATAAGATCATGGCTGATCTAATTTATGATCTAACTCCACCTACTTGCCTTCTCCCCATATCCCCTAATTCCTCTATCATGTAAAAATTTATCTAACCAAATTTTAAATATGTCCAGTGAAGCAGCCTCAAACACTTCACTGGATAGAGAATTCCAAACATTCACTACTCTCTGGGAAAAACTATTTGACCTCATCTCTGTCCTAAATCTTCTCCCCCGAATCTTCAGACCGTGTCCTCTCGTTTTAGTTTCCCTGGCCAGCTCAAAAAAAGCTTCCTACATCTATCCTATCTATACCCTTCATAATCCTATATGTTTCTATAAGATCTCCTCTCATTCTTCTTCTGAACTCGAATGAATACAATCCTAGACGATTTAATCTTTCATCATAAGTCAACCCCTTCATCCCAGGGATCAACCTAGTAAACCTCCTCTGGACCATCTCCAAAGCCAGTATATCCTTCCTCAAATGTGGAGACCAGAACTGGACACAGTACTCCAGGTGCGGACTCACCAGTACCTTATACAGTTGCAACATTACCTCCCTACGCCTGAATTCAATTCCTCTAGCAATGAAGGCCAACATTCCATTTGCCTTCTTAATAACCTGCTGCACCTTCAACTTAACTTTTTGCGATTCAATGCATGGAAATTAATTCTAGAAAGAAAGAATTGTGACCTCCCGAAGGTAAAATTCAAACCAAGAAAGCTCAATGTCAGAATACTAAAAGCAAGCAACTATTGAAACAACAAATTAAGTCTGTTGCAAATTCTTTTGAGGTGCTGGTGTACTGCTGTGATTTGGCAGTCAATAAATTTGTTGGTTTTATTCTCCTGCCGGTAATTATCCAAGTTCTTTACTCCTGCTTTGGCAGTTCCATATGTCCTGCAGCCTTTTATTCTCTGCAGAATCCTTGTCCCTTTTGTGCCACGGATCCATTGAGCTCCTTCAGTCATTTCCTGGGCAACACATCTTTGATAGTTTTTGATTGGTCCAATCAGGTTAAAAAAGAAAGACTTGGGTTAACTGCATGATCTTGGATCCCAGAGATTCTGATCACTAAAACCTGATGATGGGATGATTTTGCCCTTATTATGTGTCATACAGTGTGGAAATGGGCACTTCAGGCCACTGAGCCTACTCACCCAGGAGGAAGAGAAATAATTGCTGGAGGAACTCAGCAGGTCAGCAGCAATGATGGATATAAATGGTTTTGAGTTGGAACTCTATATCAAGACTTTTGAACTTTCTTACTTGTGGAGGGGAATAAATTAATATTTTTTATTTGTATTGTGATAGAGTATGTAGATATGTTTGAGAGATACATTGGAAAAGGTTTTTTAGAGCATGTCACACACAAATAATTTAAAATAATTTTTGCAGGAGCTTTAGCAAGAGAGCTCAGACTCATGATGGACTGTCATTTGCAAAAAGGGCAATTAATGTAACAACAGGCAGTGGCAGCTTTGTCTGGAAAAGAGCATTTACTGTCTGGAAGGTCATGTGGTCTTTGCAGGCAGAGACCAGAAAAAAGAGGCTTTGCTCTCAGAGAGGAGGGAGTAAGAGAGAGGAGAGACACAGACATGGGTTCCAGAGGGACAAGCTGGCAAGCTTTAGAAGATGGCCTGGTCAAAGGAGAGGACTGGTTGTCTGGTGTTTCCCTTGGAATAGTAGAAACAGAAAGGAACTCTGTGGTGATCTTAAACAAAAAAAAAATTCTCTCTCTGAAAACCAACAAGAACCCTTCTGAGTTGTAACCATTTACCTGTTAAGCACCAAAGCCTGGTGAATTTTGCAAGTTCAAGAATTGCCTGCAACAAGTGAGATTAGTCTGTGAATCAAAGAACTTTGCTGAACTTGCACACACATTACACACAAATGTGTTTCTCATTTAGAAGGGGGTTAAGTTAGGTTAGTTAAATTGATAGTAATAAGTTAAAGTTTGATTCTGTTTTCATGTTCAAAGATGATTAAAGGCAACTTTTGTTTAAGTAACTATTTGCCTTGGTGAATTTCTATTGCTGCTGGGTTTTGGGATTCTCTGGACTTGTTACAGTATGCAAAAAAATTATGGTGGTTTTAATGTGCAAGTTGATTAAAAGGTGAGCCAACTAAGTCTATTTCTGGAATTGTTTTGGGGTAGACATTTGCAGAGTATGGAATCTCAGCAGCATTGGTGCAATTCAGACATTTCATTGGGTTACAGGATGAAACATTTCTCATTGTGCTAAATTGTTGAACTAGATGGTGAAGGGATTTAAAGACAAATTTAAAGGCAATTTTGAAATGTTGTTTGCTTAGTGGTTGATCTAATGTGGTGGATGAATGTGGCTTGGATGTGAGTTAGAAAGCAGCAACAAATCTTTTACCTTTTTTTTACACTGATAATTCATGCTGGGTATAATCTTCCTTTATTGTGCCTCGCCTACCTGTATGAATACAAAGATAGATTGGGGGGGGTCATTTCCGACCTGTCTTTTATCTACCAAGTGAGGTAGTATCAGAAGCGAACTGGGGTGAGTAAAAGGGCAAGCCATATTGCCAGGTCTAAACAGGAAAGGAATGTGATGACATTATGTGTGTGACATAAATGTTGGAATTTCAAATTTAATCAACAGCTATGAAGTTTCCAATGGTTAGGTTGCGTTCAGATCTTAAAATGTTTGGGAATTTTGGACAATGAGGTTCAGGAGCTCCTTGACCTCAGAGCGCAGGACAAAATTAAATGACAGTTAACAGGAATGGTGAAAGATGGCCCAGTATTCAAAAGGCTGGCTGCACAGCATAGGGACTGTGGTTTTTGGGTAAGGTGCAGATAATAACCAAGTTGAAGAGTTTGCAGAAAAAAAAAATCATCAAGTCATGGACAATAATGGCAGGAGTGGCAGAGAGCTTCTGGACTGGCCCTGTTTTGACCTTTGTAATTCCATTTGCGGGGCAAGCCACTCTGCAAACCTAGTTGCTCTTCTGAGCAACATGAGGATCTAGCTTCCCTGGGGACCATTCCTGCTGCACCCCCCTCCTCCAGCAGCAGTGCTGATGCCAGAGACATTAGCAGCTTGGTATTTGTGAGTGTGTTTGCCCATTAGGATCTATCTCACCAATGTCGCTTGTGTTGTTTTGTTCTCTAGGATACCAGCCGTATCTGGAAAAAACAAACAAACAAAAAAAAAGAACTAAAGTGCAGGTGGTTCCAATGGAAATAAAGGATCTGCTCCTCTGAATGGACCCTGATGATGAGGAGAGGGATGGCCTTCATTTGGAAAGGCAGAGGGATGATGAGGAGAGATGTGCAGGAGGCAGAGATGGTGGTACGAGAGGCTGATAGACAGGAGTGCGCAGATCAGATTAATGGGTTTAACACTATGCTCCAAGACATTGAGCATGAGATGAAGGGTCAGGCCTCACTTCTGCGAGACCTGATTGCACTCATCGCTGCTCCTGTATCACATCGCCCTGCTCCTTCTCCACACAGCACCAAACTCCTGCAAGCCAGCACAGCGCTCCTGCATTCCAGAGGCAGTATTATTTTTTGCCATTGCATGACATTAAATCTTGTTCAGACAGACGATGCATCAGAGTCATTCAATCCACCTTTTTCCTCCAGTTCCTGGAATAATTTAATAGTTATCCATACGATGTGGGTCTTGCTCCTTTTGAACATGGTAATGGGTGTCTTCTTAATTTGCACAATTTTAAAAAGTCATTTGCAGTTGTGTTTGCATTCTTATTGTTACTTCCATGTTTTCTGTGGACTACAAATTTCTGACATGTGCCAGAATCATTTACTAAAAGATGTTATTTGCTGGCTTACTCGGTTTACAGAATTAGTTTGTAGAAGGGACATAATCACTTCATGGATCACCTGCTGACCGGGTGCTTGTGCATTCTGATAAGCAACTCGATCAGTCTGAGGGAGATTGGGCAATTTGGTGTTCCACTCTGGCAGGAAGTGCTCCTTGTTGATTTCATATATATTGTATAGAACACAGGCAACAGCAATGACTGATTTGAAAGTGTTACATATATCAAATCGCTTGACCAGGCACCTCCAGCGATCATTGAGACGTCTAAATACATTTTCTATCACAAGCTCAAATGGTAGTTAAAGCTACAGTGCCAGTGATCGAGGGCATGGGGGTTAGTTAGTGAACCCCTTTCATCAGCCACTACCTGAGGGAGTAAGCTGGGTCTCCGATTAGATGCATGGGGATCACCACTTTTGACTTGTAGTTGTAGTTTTGAGTTTCTGTGTCCAGAGCAATATAGATTGATGAGTACTTTAAGCAACATTTGAAATCCTAATCAGTTTACTAATGTTTTTCTAGTGACTTTTATAATAACAGGATAGAACCTGACCCTTGGACTTGTCATGTCTCATTTGAAGTAGTCAGTCAACCAGTCCTTCAGTTTAACATGTATATATTTTATTATCATTGTATCCTTTATGGTTATATGTATATGTATGTATATGTATGTATATGTATGTATATGTATGTATATGTATGTATATGTATGTATATGTATGTATATGTATGTATATGTATGTATATGTGTGTGTATATATATGTATATATGTGTGTATATATATACATATGTGTGTGTGTATATATATATAGATATATATATATATGTGTGTATATATATATGTATGTGTATATGTATATATATATGTGTGTATATATATATATGTATGTGTATATGTATATATATATGTATGTGTATATGTATATATATATGTATGTGTATATGTATATATATATGTATGTGTATATGTATATATATATGTGTGTGTGTGTGTGTGTGTGTGTGTGTGTGTGTGTGTGTGTGTGTGTGTGTGTGTGTGTGTGTGTGTGTGTGTATCTTCTGTGAAAATCATAAATCCAAATTATTTCAAAATCTTCAGCACGAGGTTTTCCTCAGCCTCCTGTCTGGGTCTGCTGGACATTCATTGGCTGAGATGGTTTACTATAGTTGGTCAACAATTTCATTACCTTTGAACCTGGAAAGTGGAAGGGAAACTGTTTGGACTTTGATATTCATTTAGCGATGCCTGAACTTCAGATCTGCCAGAGAACATCCCCTTCTTGTATCCTGAATATTTTGAGTTATAATTCATGGCATCGGCCCCTTCTCTATCACCTTTTTTTTCCATGCTCTTAAAGTGTTAACTGTTTATCTTCGCAACACCTGCTTGGAAGTAGCAGCTTTTTTTTAAAACCCAAGCTAGCCACCTGATCATAACATCCTGAAGTTATCTATTCTCCAACTTGGTAATTGTTGCTGCAGCAAAGAATGAGCTAACATTTTCCAATCGTAATTTCCCTTCGTTTCAAAGAATCATTGTTCAATGAATGACTGATCTGTGGGTAATTTGTCCATCTAGCCCCATGAACCTTAATGTACTGGGCCATTTTAACTGCCTGTGATATGTTTGTTAAAGAAATGATGGTCCTTGTGCCAGTGTGGCTTCATGCGGAAATATTAATGATAAAAGATTGCATCTAAGCCTATGAATGAATATGTTCAAATTACAAAGAACTTCTCTAGATGTGCATTACAGTTGATTGATTATTCCTCTGTGTCGGTCTGATTTTCTTTATCAATAATTAAGTTAATTTTACAAAGCTGAAACATGTTAATTGCATGGTTATTATCTTGAGTTATCTACTATCCATTACCAAACAGAATAATCAGTATGCATCATTGAATTATTGATGTGTCTGCATGAATATTAAGATGCTCATGAAGGCCGTGTGTCAGAATTTCATTTGAATTGTTAAGATCACTTCTCATTATGATCTTGACAATAAATTTGTTGGCCCATTGCCTATCATTTGGAGGGGAAAGGTACCTTTTGATGGAGTTGTCGATTGCTCTGTTATTGGAATCGCTTAGAACTGAAGACTAAAAACAAGGGCTCAACTGTAAAATAAGCCAAAGGAAATATCATGGGGGAAATTAAAAATTATGAATCACTCAAAAATCATTGATTTTGTGCAAATATCAGTTAGGACTGGCTGTTGTTTTGCTTTATCAAGGATCAACCAGTCGGGTAATAGAAAGAGTTTTTTTTTGTTCAATTAGCCATATGGAGTTGGCATTGCAAAGTTGAATGTCCAGACATCTTTCGTATGCAAGTTGGCCAATCAAGTTACATACAGGTATGTGATGTAGTACAAAGACCAAGTTGGTCTTGGGAAAGGAATGTCTAATGAGATAGAGGAATGCAAAGATCAGAGTTTGGTACAAGAATTCATGTAAAGGGAAGAAGGATAGAGCACTAAAATTAACAACACAGGGTAATAGGCTTTTTATATAAATTTGAGGCTTGTCTCATCACTTCCTGAAAGGAGAGTTCTTCACCTGTTGAGATTGTGCTGGCTTCTGCAGAGCAAATATTAAAAATGATGGCAAAGATCTTGTATTAAACACACAGAACTTTGGGCTACCTTTGGCCTCTTAAGCCAATTAACGATGCAGATATAAAATAGATTTACTGGAACTGAGGAAATGTACCCATCAGAAAATATTCAACATGCTTTATTCATCTTGTAAGGAAATGCAATTTATCTGGACAGATGTTTAAAATTATAAGAGACTTTGATAGGTGGAGTTAAAAGATGAGAAATTGCAGTCATAAACCCACAAGGCCATTTGGCAAATTCCTTTGGAAATAGAGGTATTAATGGCTATGGGGAACTGGCACAGAAGATGAGCTGTAGGCTCTGGCAGATCAGCCATGATCAATTTGAATGGCAATGTGAAGGACTTCCTGGCTTGTTTCTGCACCTGCATTTTTTGGGATCTGGTGTTCTTTACCAAGAGTGTGCTTGAAATATGGAACTACTAAACAGTTTAGAAAAACCGATGAGAGCAGCCAAAAGGCACAATGGTTGGGGGGGTGGGGGGGGGGGGGGGGTGGGAAGCCAAGTTAAATGAAAAAGGAAACTGATCATGTGTTAATGGGGATGAGGTAAGGAAGAATGGAAGGAAGCAGTTGTAGCTCATGATTACTGCTGTGAAACATATAAGTACTGTGGACTTGCTGATCTGAGCAATTCAAACCACACATGAAAGCTTTAGAAAGTTTAGTACTTGCAGTTTGTCGATTTAGTATTGACTGAATTCTGATTTTTGTGTGACACCATCCTGTAGGCCCTTGTATGTTGCAGAATTTTTTTCTGTTGGACGGCACAGTTAGCACAATGCCTTTACAGTGCAAGCAATGGATACTAGGGTTCGAATCCCATGGGGTCTGTAAGGAGTTTGTATACTCCATGTTTGCGAGGGTTTTCCCTGGGGCTCCAGTTTCCTCCCACCTTTTAAAATGTACCAGGGGTGTTGGTTAATTGGGTGGCACAGACTCATGAGTCAAAATGGTCTGTTAACATATGGTATGTTTAACTTTAAATTTTTATTAAAAATATAAATTTAATTTCTTACTTCCTTTATTTTCCTTTAAGCACTTCCTTTAGAAGTTGTGCATACAGCTGAGATCCTGATTGGCTGAACAAGAACAAAGTCTCTTTGGTCTTCACTTTCCACTCCATCAGTCAATGCATCTGGCACATTTCTGACACATCTACCAACTTCAGCATAATCTTACTACCAGTCATGTTTTCCTCTCCTCACCCTAATCCACTTTTCTCAGGAATCAGTCTCTACAAGACTCTTCCACTCTTGGAGGAACCTGTGTTGGAATTACAGAATGTGCAAAACTAGTCCTTAGGTTTTCTCTCTCACTTCAATTCAAGGTAAAGCTTTACACATACATTGTATAGTGAACTGTGAATTCACTACTGGTGTGATGTTCTAAGGACTGGCTCCTCCTCTGACTCTGGCTCCTCCCTGACTCCCCCACCCTCACATATCTTGATGTAAACCCTGGATCCTGCCAAAACCCCAGTTCAGTCCACAGACCATGTATGCCATTCTTGTTGAATAAAAGCATGTTGTTCTCTCTCTGGTCTTGAATTTTACTCAATAAAGAACAGAAGCACTGTTGAAGCCTGCGATGCTCCTCATCGACCTTCTGTCCCTGGAGGCCCCAGAAGAGTTCACATACTAGCTGGAGTGCTTCCAAATGTACCTGTCGGTCACACAAGAGATGTGGCCAACGGATGAGCTCAAGAGGCCAGTGCTCCTCTCTCGCGTTGGACCTAAAGGATTCCTGTTCATCAGGGATGGTACAACTTATGCAGAAGCTGTTGAGATGTTGAAGGTCTACTAAATGAGCCCCTAAAACATAGTTCTAGCAAGGCATCAACTCTCGCTACAGAAGCAGCAGCCTGGTGAGTCCATTGAGGACTATGTCCTCATCCTACGAGCACCCACGGGGAACTGCGGGTTTGCAGAGGGCATGGCCTGAGAATGGGAGGATGAGCAGATTCGGGACACTTTGGTCACTGGGGTGTGGTCCAAACATATTCAGCAGTGGTTACTGGAAAAAGGCAGTACGGCCATGCCTGACAAAGTACTACTGGTCAAGTCACTGGAGATGGCCTAACCGGGGGGCTGACAATTTGGAAGGCTATAGCACCCTTCATGAGTACCTGAGTCCTGATGTGACACCATAAGCTGCCTCGGCTGATGGCAGTGACCTAAGGGATGCTTCTTCTGCGGTTGGCAACAGCACTCAAAAACTCTGTCCAAGTAAAGACTTCATCGGCTCTGGTTATGGTAAGAAAGGCCACTGGGTGAAAGTCTGCAGGAGAAAGAGGTGCACTGAGAGGTCCAACCCATGCATGTCCCCTGAGGTGACCCCAAAACCCTAGTCTCCCAGTGCCAGTGTTGTATGCCATGGCCTTCCTGTGGGGCTGTGTGGTGAGAGCAGCAATGCTGTAAAACCCAGTAGCCACCCTGCCGTGTTTTGAAACCACCACCATCTTCATCTGACGAGGGAGCGTGGCCATGTTGTTGCACCGTGTGGTCTCCGCCATCTTGCCAGTGTTCAAATTCTGTACCACCGACAACAGTGTGAGGAGGAGGAGAGAGACCATCTTGCTGTGTCTCGTGCCCCCTGCCTTCTTGTCTGCATGAGGATCTGAACAGGTGGAGTGACTCCAGTGAGGGGAACGATGGCATCTGCGGAATCTTGGCAGTGATGGTGTGGACCAGGAAATGCCACACCAACTGAACAATTCCATGACAAAGGTGTGGATTAATGAGCATAAACTGAAATGCTTAATTGACTCTGGCTTGACTGAGAGCTTCATAGACGTAGAGGCAGTCTAAAATCTCAATCTCAAAGTGTATCCTGCTAATTATCATATTTAGTGTCCCATATGCAGTCTGTAAATATTCAAGAACATTGTATGGTTCATTTATCCATGCAGGAGAGGGAATTCTGTAAGTATGTACTTAAGAATTTATGTGCTCCGGTTTTGCTGAGTCTTGACTTCTTGTCACTTTAAAAACATGACCCTGGAGTATTCTGGTTCTCTTACTCCCATTAAGGTTCAGAATGGAAGGTCTCAAAATTCTGATGCCATTTGCTGCCTCTCCACACTGAATATAGATCAACTTCCTCTGTTCCCCAATCTGAGTGCTGATTGCAGGCCAATTGTTACCAAAAGCAGGCGCTACAGCGCAGAGAAATGGGCATTAATCAAGGCTGAGACACAATAAGAACATTATCGAGCTCAGTCTCAACCCATAGAGAGCACAGGTGGTTGTGGTAAAGGGGAAGAAAAGTCCAGGCTAGTAATTGACTGTAGCCAAACTATTAATCGCTTCACATTCCTGGATGTATACCCCCACCCTCGCATTTTGGACACTGAAGAAAAATGCGTAGTACAAGATCTATTCGAATACAGGCCTTAAAGATACTTTACCGACAGTTGCCAGTCCATTCTGAGTACCATCCCTACACCGCTTTTGAGGCTAACGGGAAACTATCAGTTCCAGAGGGTCCCATTTGGTATCACGAATGGGGTCTCAATCTTCCAGAGACAGATGGTCTGAACGGTAGATTAATTTAAGTTGAAGGCTACCTTCCCATACCTCAACAACATTACCATTTGAGGCCACTCTCTGGAGGTCCATGACACTGACCTCCAGAAGTTTACCCACACAGCTAAATCCCAGAACCTCACTTACAACACCAGTAAGTGCGTGTTCAGGGCTAGACGCCAAGCTTTCTTGGGCTACGTGGTGGAGAACGTCATCATTGGACCCGACCCTGACAGCATGTGCCCTCTGGAAACCCCGATCCTGAGAACCACAAAGGCTTTGAGGAGGTGCCTGTTCTTCTTCTCATTATTATGCCCAATGGGGTCCCTCAATATGCCGACAAGGTCTGTCCCCTCCTAAGTACCACTTCTTTTCCACTGACAGCCGAAGCTCAAGCAGCTTTCAACTACGTCAGAAGCCACATTGTAAAGGCCACCGTGCACACGGTGGATGAAAATGTACCTCTCCAGGTGGAAACCAACTCTTCAGATGTAGCCCTGGCTGAAACACTTAATCACTTGGGTAGGCTGGTTGCATTTTATTTTTTTCCAGGACCCTACAAGGCCACAAACCTCCAAATCCATTAGTGGAGAAAGAGGTACAAGCCATTGTAGAGGCCATCAGGCACTGGAGGCATTACCTGGTGGGTAGGAAATTCATCCTCCTCACGGACCAGCAATCTGTGGTTTTCATGTTCAACAACACAAAACAATGCAAAATTAAAAGTGACATAATTGCTAGGTGGAGCATTGAACTCTCCACCTACAACTACGACATAGTCTACTGACCTGGTTCCCTGAATGAGCCTCTAGCTTCCTTGTCTAAAGGAAGCTGTGCCTCTGCACACACTGGCCAGCTGTGGTCACTGCACAATGAGCTCTGCCATCCAGGCATCATTTTCATGGCTCATTTTGTCAAGGTATGCAATTTACCCTACTCGATTGAGGATGTCCGGGAAATGACCAGGTCGTGCCAGGTCTGCGTAGAGTACAAGTCTCACTTCTACCATCCCAGAAAGGGGCACCTGATAAAGGCATACAGCCCTTTCAAACGACTCAGTGTCGATTTCAAGAGACCCCTCCATTCCATGAATGGGAACATGCACTTCTCACTGTCATTGAGTACTTCCGCTTCCTGTTTGCCATCCCCTGCCCAGACACACCCACGCTGTCCATCACTAGGGCCCTAAACTCTATTTTTGCTCTGCTTGGGTATCCAGGCTATATCCATAGCTCTTTGCTCATAGATGATGAGCCCCAGTCGCTATGCCAGTTTCTGCTGGTGAGAGGCATTGCATCCAGCAGGATGACTAGCTATAAACCCAGGGGAACGCACCGGTTGAGAAAGAGAACGCTACAGTTTGGAAGGCCATAAAATTGGCCCTCCGGTCCATATGACTTCTAGATACATGCTGGCAGGATGTCCTACGCATGGTGCTCCACTCCTTTATGTTGTTAGTTTGCACTGTGGTCGATCCTCATGAACTAATGTTTTCTTTTGAGAGAAAGTCAATGTCAGAGACCAGGTCCAGTGCTGCTCCGAAAGCATATGAGGAGGAGCAAGTCCAACCTCCTGGTCAAGAAGGTGCACCTACTCCATGCCAACCCCATCTAAGCCTATATTGCATACCCAGATGGGAGGAAGGTCACTGTCTAGATCAGGGACCTAGCACCTGCCGGAACTGAGAGTTCACTACCTCAAGGGGGCCAGGTCTCTGACCTGCTCACGGTTTCTGAGGAAACGTCAAGGGGCTTAGGTGAGCTGTCACAGGAAGTGGCTCCAACCATCCCTCAATCAGAGCCAGATCGCCTACGCCCTGTGGCCCTGGAATCACAGGAGGGTCAGGAAGCTCAGGGCCAGCCGGCACTGCGGCGCTCTTCCTGCATTTCCAGACCTCCTGACTGGTCGAACTTGTAAATTTTTTTTGACTATCCGACGTTCTTCGTCTTCGCCCGCAGGCTTCCTTCAAAAGGAAGGGGTGAATGTTGTAAACTGGGAATTCACTACTGGTGCGACACTCTAAGGACTGGCTCCTCCTCTGACTCTGTCCACCTCATATCTCTATTATTACCCTGGACCCCTGCCAAAACCCCAGTTCAGTTCACAGACCATGTGTGCCATTCTAATTGAATAAAAGTGTGTTGTCTTGAGTGCTCTCTGTCGCACTACCCATTGTCCAATCTATTGCATTCGGTCAAGTCAGTGTGGTGTCTCCATCAATTTTTTTAGCTTTGGAAAACCATCACCTCTATTGAATTCCACTATTTCCACCTTTTCTTTTACTAATCCCATTCTTACTTTTCTCTATAACCTCTCCCTTCACCTTCCCCCCCACCATTGTTCCTTTTATCTATCACTTCCAGCTTCTATCTAATACCCTATTATATTTTGGCCCCTCCCCAACTGCTTTTACCCCTTGATATCTCTCCACATTAGTCTCAATAAAGGGTCTTGATCTCAAATATTGACCACTTCTACTGATGGATGCTGTCTAACCTGTTGAGTGTCTCCTGCAGCTCAAAGCATCCTGGTTTGGTGTGTACTGACTTTGCCATCCACTGTTTAATTTGGGAAAAGTGAGCATTATTTGAAGAGTGTTTTTAGAGGTGTATTCTTTCATGGGAATTGCTATTTACAGGCAAATGGCTCACCAAACATGGATAATGTGGAAATACTTCCAAGCACCTCTGGCTTGGACATCTTGCTCCCTTTATGCATGTGTCCTTACGTCGCACTATTTTAAAATAGCATTCCAGAAATTTTCAGAATTGTTATTGAAGAAAGGATGTGAAAATATTCAAAGAAAACTTGTTTTCATAAAATGAAAGGAATTACTTGAAGCCAACTTGAAATATTTTGAGTTGGTGGAAGCATTTCCCAAGAGATCACTGAAGACGAGAGGGCATGTATCAAAACATGCAAGAATACAAATTAAAAACAAGAAGAGACAACTTGACCCAACAAGCCTGTTCAGCTATTTGACAGGATCATGACTGATTGTCATTTCAACTCCACATTCATCTCTATATGTGATAACCTTTCACTCTTCACATAATGATCTCTACCTTCAAAATAGCCAGACTGCTCCACTGTCCTTCTTAAAAGAGACAAAAGTTTCACCACATATGACTTGTTATTCATTCTGATACATTGTTCATTTATGTTGGACCTTTTGGAGCTGCCAACATACAGGCAAATATTTGGTGGGACAATTTTAAGTAATTCCAGAACAATTTATTTTACAGTTTACTTTTACTGCAAATTTCTATGACTTTTGCGATTTCAATTTATTTACTTAAATTGTGTTTCCACTCCTTTCTTCAAAATCTTTTGGCTTCCATAAGAAATTGGAAAGCAGTGTAAAAATATAAAAGTTCTTTGGGGTTTCAATTTGATGGATGCTTCATGTGGGCATGAGGATTACTGATCCAGTGCCATTGAATGCAGATGTACCAATGTATGAAAATTTGTTGACTTCAGTCAAAGACCTGTATTCATTGAGTTATTCTTCCACAAAAATACAAACCACCTCAAATTTGTCTTTCAAGCATTTTGATTCCATCTTGGGCTAAAGGACCTAACAGCAAAATAACCACGTTTGCAGAATTCTATGTTGGAGATAACTTTGATTTTGACTGAGCATTCTGCAGAAGTGCTGTAATGAATAATGTAGTTGGATGGCTAAAGTTTGATTCCTTGCCTGTTCACATTCAATTTATGAAGACACCACATAGGAATGCTTTCATTCATTATTCTATCTTTTATGCAAGATTATTTCGGGAACCTGCTGAGTTGGATGCCATCTGTGCAATTTTAGATGAGAGAAAACAGTTGGCTGTTGGGCAAGGAATGGGGTGATGTAAACCAATTTAGGAGAAGATAATAAGATTAACAATGTCCCTTCCATTGAAGAAAATGTAAACTCCATGTGATTGGAATATTATAGAAGCAAAAGCATAAAAATGTGTATTTGTGAATTAGCATCAGTAGATAGCTGTACAGTTTTGATCCCTTACAATGTTTTTACTATGGAGAAAATGGGTGAAGATTCATGAGACTTACTCCGACAATGGTGGGTGTCCAGTATGAAGAGAGATTGAGTTGATTGAGACTGGATTCTTCAGACAATGGAAGATTGAGAGGAGAAACTTGCACAATTCTAAAATGGCTTGGCAGGATGGATGTAGAAAGGATATTTCTCCCAAGTAGGGAATCTGGGAACATGCGGCATAGACAAGATGAGAATTTTCTTCCTTCGGATAGTAGTGAAATTTTGGAATTCTCCCCCCAAAGGGCTGTGGATGCTCAGTAATTGAGTTCATTTGAAACCAAGACCAATAGGAAGGGCTTGGGGATCATGCTACAAAATGGTGCTGATGTTGAAGGTCAATCATTATCCTGATGTGTTTTGGAATCTTGAAGGTCGAGATAACCTACACTTGTTCCAATTTCTTTAAGTTTTTTAAAAATTTCTTAATTGTGTACAATTCTGGTTGCCTCATTCCAAAGATGTGGAGTCTTTGGAAAGGGTACAGAAGAGAATATGCAGGATGTTCCCTTGATCAAAGTATGTACAGGTATGAGCAATGGGGAGAGGTTGGACCAATTTGGGTTGTTTTCATTACTTGTAAGATAACTCTTTCATTCTTGGAATCATCCTAGTGAATCTCCTCTGAATCCTGTCCAATCCTTTCTTAAATGAGGAGCCCAAAACTACTCACTTTGACCAAGTGAGGTCTCAGAATTGCCTTTATAAATCCTCAACATCAGATCCCTGCTCTTATTAGATTCTTATTCTATTTCTCTTGAAGTGAATGGCACCATGCTGGATGAGTCGGCTGTGACTTGCATAAAGCCTGGGGTGGGGGGGCATGTACAAAGTGTGTCTGCACCCATCTCAACAATTTTAAAGCTTAGATGTGGGTCGTGTAGCTTTATTGGCAAGGGGGTTGAAGTGGAAGGACGGTTGAGGACTTTTGTTTTACAGGTGTTGAGTTCAGGGTCCATTCTCTCATGTTCTTCAGTGAATGGTATCTGATTTGAAGCTCAGCTGATTTGAAAGCTTGGATGGCTTTAGTTCTGGAGTTGAGACCGTGTTGCTTGAATTGTTTTCATTTGTTCAGCCAGAAGTCTGGAGTGTACATACAGCACTGGAATGAAATATTCAGAAGAGTCAGGCCAGTGATACAACCTTGCTTGATACTTGACCCCATTGAGACTGGTCATGTCATGCCGGTTGTTGAGGACCACAGCTTTCATGTTGTCATGTAATAGATGTGTGATGAAAATGAATTTCCATAAGGAGTTACATTTGAGGGAGATGCTTCAGTATTCAATTCTTGAATGATGAAGTTCATGGTCAAGTGAGGTCTACAAAGCTGTTGCATAGTGACTGGTGTAGTACACAAAAGTACTGAAGAAACAATGAAGTAAAAGGCAAGTCTTTTCAGGCCTGAACCCAATGAATGCTGTGTGAATTGCTGAGTTTCATCTGCATTGTTGTGTACTGTTCGAGACCCTAACATCTACAGATTTTCTTGGTTACCTGCCTAGGGATTAGTACTGCTTCCATTTCTTTACGAATTGCCACACCTTGCAACTCGTGTCTTCTCTGCTTCTACATTGTGATGCAGGCAGCAGCTTTCCAGTCACTGAGCAGGGTCGCAGCAAAGCTGCACACAGCAGAGAGACTCCTCCATGAATTAGGTAATCAGATAGATCTTGAAGATGGACATAATTACACCATATTTCTGAGGTGCTCCTTTACCCAGATGCAGTTGAGGATCCAAGTTTGAGTTTCAACACTTCACTGCTCCCAATATCTTGCAATTTTCTAGATAGAATATGACCTCTCAGACCTGCAGATTATAATTTGTATGACTGAAGGACACTCATGTCAAGGCCAGGATCAAGTTCTAAATACCCCATCAAACAGGTGTTGAAGTCGTTTGTCCTTGATAAATTCTCTTCCATTCTTGGCTTCCACTGGGTGAACATTTGAGTGTTTGGGCCATTGATGGCTTTAATGATGCTAGGAAACCTGCTCCTGCTTCACACATCCATAATCCCAGGGAGAAGCTTCTAAGCTACAGTATTTCTTGATATTTTGAATACATCTTGCATTAAAGTAATGTCAATCTAAGTTGATAGCTCAAAATGGGCTACCTTTTTCATATGTCATGTGGGCAGGTTTCAAAGTTCAATGGAATACAAGAACAACAAACATTCGCTGCCCTTCACTGTCTATAGCTCAGCCTTCAATACCATTATTCCCTCAGTGCTGGTCAAGAAGCTCCAAACCCTGTTTCTCTACAACTGGATCCTTGACTTCCTCATTGGAAGACCATAGTATTAATTGGAAACAATGTCTTCTCCTCACTGATGATCAACACAGGCACACCTCAAGGGTATGCGCTTAGCCCACTGCTCTACTCACTGTTTGTGTTGCTCGGCATATTTTAAATACTATTTACAAATTTGATGAAGACAGCACAGTTTTTTGGCAGAATTGGAGACTGCAATTAAGAAGCTTACTGGAGGGAGATAGATCAGCTAATTGAGTTGTGTCACAACAACAACCTTGCACTCAATGTTAGCAAATCAAGGAAATTATTGTGGACTTCAGGAAGGGGAAATCAGTCCTCATCGTAGGGTCAGCAGTGGACAGGGTCAAGAACTTCAACTTCCTGGATGTCAACATCTCTGAAGATGTGTCTTGGATCCTCCATGCTAATGCAATCATGAAGAAGGCTCACCAATGGCTATACTTTGTATGGAGTTTGAGGAGATTTGGTATGTCATTGAAGACTCTCAGAAACTTTTACAGGTTTACCAGGGTGAGCAATCTGGCTGGTTGCAATCTCTGTTTGGTATGGAATTGCCAACACTCAGGACAAAAAATAAAACTCCAGAAGGTTTTCAGTTTGGCCTGTGACATCCTGGGCACCAGTCTTCACTCCATTGAGGACAGCTACAATAAGCAATGCTTAAGAAAGCAGCCTCTATCCTCCAGGACCCTCATCACCCAGGCCATTCCCTCTTCGCTTTACTACAATTGGTGAAAAAAGTACCAGACCCTGAGGGGAAGCACTCAGCAGCACTTCTGCTCCTCTGCCATCAGATTTGTCTTTTACTTTCTTTTGCACTATTTTTATTTATATGTTAAGATGTTTGGTATAAATGTTATCACTGTGTTGATGCTGCAAACAAATTTCATGACATGGTCATAATAAAATACTGATTCTGAGACTATTGAGAGAAAATCTGGGAATTTTAAAATTGTCACTGCTGTGGTGGGATACAAGTCATAAATCTTTTTCTTTGGCTTGGCTTTGCGGATGAAGATTTATGGAGGGGTAAATGTCCACGTCAGCTGCAGGCTCGTTTGTGGCTGACAAGTCCGATGCGGGACAGGCAGACACGGTTGTAAATCTAACCATTCAGCAACTCTCATCATGTGATTTTGTCTTTTTTTTAAAAAAAATCCATGCTACCTTCTCTCTGAACTTCATAAGCCATGTGAACTTTCTTAGCAACTTGTTTTCTGGGTCAGCATCATCAGGTAGTAATTCTTGATGACCAGAGGGAATGTAAATGTGAAGTGAATTCTTGGTCCCTGAAATCTTGCCAAGCCTCATCTCGTGATCTGTGTCTCACACAAGTCTCTTTGTTCATACTTGAAGTAGGCTGCATGAAAATATTGCCAAAATCTCATTTTATGGTAACTAGCATGCCAGTTAATTATATTTTGAACATGAATTCTGTAAAAGGGATAAAATTGACCAATTTGCATATGTTTGTACCACAACCATTTTAATTATTCATTCAGCAATATAAAAAGAAGCAAGTCTGCCTAACAAACAAAAAACATACATTTTGCACAAATGAGGCTCGGCTTCTAAATTAACAGCAGTGGATTCAATAAAACTCATTGTGCATAAAATTAGAAGCTGAATAAATAGATTTTGCTTGCATTTCAATAACAAGCTGAATTGTAGTTAGACCAACAGGTGTTAAGAGCATATGGGTATTTAAAAGCCCTTTCTGCTTTAAGTATGTTTCCTTCCATTTCATTTTGTTAGCCAGATAATAATTGGGATAGATTTCTATTCCTTCTTCCAAAATTGTTAAATGTCTCTAAAAATAAGAACTGTCCTTTTCAAAATAATTTGTGCAGGAAATGTTCCTATTTTCTTATGTTCTAGAAAATTCATATTCTGGTTTCTCTGGGGAAAGCCCTGCTTTTTAGAAGTGCCAGATAGTCTGAGAGCATTGATGTTTTTAAACCAGTATTCCCTTTGAGTACGCCTTGCAGTTAGAAGCACATGTGTTGAACTTGCCCCAGAAGTTTTACCCTTTTTTATAAATGTTACTGCACATGAGGAATAAGAAGAATCTCTCACTGTGCTTAAACTGTACATCAACTCTGTGATAAGATAACATTGGAGCCAGATAGCATTTCTGCCATAACTGGAGGAGAATTGTGGCAACATAACTGGATGGATAAACAGTGTTTATACATACTTGTTGTCTTTTGGAATTGGCCTGCTTGAGGTGGGAAATTTGCACAAGCCAGCCAGGATTTCCACTTCAGAGAGGATACATGCAGTACGGGAGTAGTGCACGTATCAGGAGTTGGTATGTGGTTGGCCTGGAAATTGGAGACGACTCCTTATGATTTGGTCTGCTGCCATTTTCAGATTCAAACCAAGCAAATCTTATTGTCAGGTCTAGTTTGGTCTGAAGATCTGAAAATATGTTATCCCCCAATATGGTATTATGTCCTGTCCTCTCTTTGAAACTTGTTTGAGCAGATTTGCTTGTAATTCCAGCAAGATCCCATAGAAATCCCTTCATTGAATAGGCATCTACCAGACACATGAAATGAGGCAACCCTTGACAAGCTGAAAAAGTTTTACATGGAACAAAGTACATCTTCCACTGAGTTGATGATCTTCTTGCAGCAATGTTTGTCTGAATATGCATTTGGGAGAGTAGCTTGTAGAGCATAGAGCCCCATTTGAAAAACGTGGCAAAGACTTCTGCACCCCTTTTCAGATCTCATCGCTGACGTTTGCTTGACCTTCAGATTCTAGATATTCCTTTGCACACGAAGCGACAGTTGGTGTGGCATTGTCCACCTGACTAGATTGGTCAGCTTGGTCACCTTATCCTTTGCAACAACTGGAATAGGTGGAACTAATGGCAAGTAGTGTTTATGAACTGGAGTTTTCACATTGGCTAGATGCAGTCATACAAAAAAGTGGCTATCTACACAAGGGCATGTTCCTTGCTTTCTCTGGCAGTTCCTTCCACTGTCAACATGATCCATTTTTGATCTAAAGGTAAATGAAATATTAATTAAGGTGACTGTGGCAAAATTGGAGTTGGGTATGAACATGAATTGCAGAATGTCCAGCAACAGTAAGAGCAGCTTGCATCTGATGACCTAGTTCATTCCCAAAATGAGAAATGCCACTCCCATATTTCCAAAATTTGCATTTCGCACACATTTTTAATGCATGTCTGTCTCCTCCCTGCCATTTCCCAGAACCTCAAGTAGTGGGATCAGGTGAGAAAGAGAACAATTGGACCAGTTTCCAAAGCTTCCCTTTTCCCTCTTGTTCACTCTGACCCTTGAGACCACTTCAAACCAATCACAAATCAATTCAGACCAATCACAGGCCTGAATGGGAGATGGTGTCATCTTCCATGTACAGGAGCCTTTGCCAAACAAAGTACCTCCACTGCTTTGGATCATCATTTATGACCATGCCCTTTCTGATAAATTCAGTAAGGAATTACAACATCCAAATCAGACACAGGGGAGACAACAACCTTGTTTTATTCCAGATTTGATAGGGAAGCTTTCTATTGAACACATTTCTAAGGATTTATCTGTGGGGGACTGCAGAAACCCATCATGGATTCTTCCCCATCCCCCCACCCCCCCCCCCCCCCACCTCATATCTCACTGTGGAGAATATGTCCATCATGATATTCTATTGGAGTCCTTCTCCTGGTCTAAGCTGACTCAATAAGTGTCCACATTTCTGTTCTGCCCAATAGTGATTGTAATTTGAGTCTGTCAGAAATATTCCACTCTGGAATATCAGCACATCTCTGAGATGGATATCTAGTTTCTGATCCTTCTCATAGAGAAGGATGATTGTGAATTTCCTCATGTACTCTACAATCTGGAAGCACAAAACATAGCATTGGATATTTCTAGCAGGTTTGGGCCCATCCATTTCCACAGAGCCAAGGGCAACTGTGCCCTCAAGTCATGACTTCTGTTTGAAATTAAGTTTGTCGCAGGTATCTGGTACAGTGAGATGGCTCTTCTGTGAGCAGATTGATAGGTTATCTCTAACATTCAAACACATAATTTGAGAATAGGATTGCAATGAACACCAAATAAGGTCAGTGTGATTGTACTACCCATTCGAGGTTTAATCAAAAAATGGTCTTTAAACTGAATGGAAATTTTATCCATCTCAGAATTGTTTCCAATAGATTTTCCACCACCAACATTAGAATACAGTCTGTGTAGCTGCTTGATTTGTCCCTTTCTTCCTTTATGCAGAATAGTATTGCACTGGGCATTCTTAGTTTTCTGCATAATGACTTGACTGGGTTAAGCATGCCCAAATTCTTATTTATTGTCACACTTTTGGGGATATGTAGTGTGTAGGCTGGCATAGTAGTAGACAGCTATTGTAAAAGGGGAGGCAACAGAATGATCATGAACGTAGACTGTGCCTGATTCAACTCCCCACCCATGAATTAGGATGATATGGCATAATATTGATGCTTTTCTCCCATTCTATCAGTGAACCACTAAATAAAATGGTGATTAGGGATCATATTTTGACCATGCTGGATGGCATGGTGATTACCAACCTACATGTGTGAACCTTTCTGGGAGAATGAAATATCACCCATTGCTCAATTGGTGGTACTCTTGTCAACCTATAATTTTGTGGAAGAATATCTGATATTTCCAATGAAGGACAGACTGCTAGAAATTGTGGACCAGCTGGAAATGTGGGCTGCAACATGGCAGATAGAATTTAATATAGACAAATGTGAGGTGTGGCACTTTGGAAGGATAAACCAAGGTAGGACAGACACTGTAAATGGTAAAGCACTGAGGAGTGTGGCAGAACAGGAGGATCTGGGAACACAGATAGACAATTCCCAAAAAGTGGCATCACAGGTAGATATGGTCATGAAGGGAGCTTTAGGCACATTGACCTTCATAAATCAAAGCATTGAGTAGAAGAGTTAGGATGTTATAGTGAATTTGTATAAGACATTGGTGAGGCCAAGTTTGGAGTATTGTGTCACCTATCTACAAGAAGGATATCACTACGATTGAAAGAGTGCAGAGGAGATTAACAAAAATGTTGCCAAGATTTGAAGAATTAAGATAAAGATTAAACAGATTAGGACTTTTTCCTTGAGTGTAGAAGAATGAGGGGAGATTTGATAGACCTTTTTAAAAATATGATGGGCATAGATAGAGTAAATGAGAGCAGACTGAGATTAGGTGAGATTTAAAAGAAAAAAGACACTGGCTAATGGTGAAAGGGGAAAGGTTCAGGGGAAACATGAGGAGGAACTTCATGGAGAGTGGTGGGAGTGTGGAAAGAGCTGCCAGCTGTATTGATAAATGTAGGCTCAATGCGACATTTAAGGAAAAAAAAAGGTCAGGTAGATGGATGTCAGGGGTATGGAAGGATATAGTGCAGGTCAGTGGGACTAATCAGGAAAATATTTTTGCATAGACTAGAAGGGTCTGTTTTTGTACTCTAGTGTCTGTGGTTTTATGATTCCATGCTGTGATGTAGGAAGGATTATGATTCAGAAGCATCATGCAACCAAAACCCCATTTTCCCTCTCAGGTGTACAGACAAATTTCCTTACCTACATTTCAAAGAGAAATGTTTGGGCCAAGGTTAATTCCTCAATCAATATCCCTGAAACAGAATATGGTCAGGCACCATCTTTGGAGAGAAGTAAAGACAGGAAACGCTGGAGAAGCTCAGCAGGTCAAACTGTCCTTTATGTAGCAAAGGTAAAGATATAGAACTGACGTTTTTGGCTTGAGCCATTCATTAAATTATGAGAAAATGAGGAGGGATGATAGGGCTCTGTCGGTGAAAAAACTGGAAAGACGAGAAAGGGGGAGGGTAAAGAAAAGGCAAGCAGAGCAGTCTTAGTGCTTTGCATTAAACATGCTTGCATTTTCTTTCCTCTTTCCTGTCTTTCCATTTCTTTCACCTATATAGCCCTATCATCCACCTCTCCCCCTCATTGCTGCTGTCCCCTCTGTTTCTCCATCTATCATCTTCTGCCTTTGCCACCCCCCACCCCTGTTGTTCGGAAGCTTGTCGACATTTTCTCGTACTTTGATGAAGGGCTCAACCCCGAAACATCAGTTCTGTATCTTTACCTTTGCTACATAAAGGACCCTGTTTGACCTACTGAGCTTCTCCAGCATTTTGTCTTTTTACTTCAGCCACGGTGTCTACGGTATTTTGTGATTTACTTTAGAGAGAAAAATGGTGTGCCTGAAGTGCAGGTACAGAGGACCTTGGTGTATATGTGGATAAATCCAAGATGATGATGTAGATGGTAAAAGCATATGGAATCCAAGGATTTATAAATTGAGAGACAAAATAAATGCACAGAAAAGTAATGCTGAGCTTGAATAAAATGCCAGTTAGGCCACAATAGGAACATTGCATCCAATGTTGGTCACCATGTTGTAGGAAGAATGTGGAAATCTTTCAAAAGGCTGAGAAAGTCCATCAAAAGGCTATTGAGGACATTTGTATGAGTGGTTCCAATGTTAGACTGGAGAACCTTGGTTTGTTTGCCCTGGAACAAAGAAGAATGCAAAGAGATTTGATGAATGTGTGCAATATGATGATGAATTTGGGTAAGGATAATGGAGTGAATATGTTCCCATTTGTGATGGTTCAGGGAGAAGGGAATTCAGGTTTTAAAAATTGGGCATGTGAGAAATACCCTCTTTTATGAGTTGGTGGTTCATTGTCTGAAGGGTAATGAGGACAAAACAAATTGGAGTCTTTGATTGACTTGGATAGACATGAGAGCATTTCAGACTGTGAGGAGAGAGAAGAATGTGATGAAGCCAAAACCGATTTGATGGGCTGAATGGTGTCCTTCCATATGATGACAATTCTGTAAGACTATATGACTCTTTAGAAGTGGCACTAAAGTAACCAATAAGTTGAAAGGAAGTTCAAGGCAATTATCAGACACACAGGAGACTGCTGGAACCTGAAGCCAAACACAATCTGCTGGAGAAACTCGGTGGGTCAAGCAGCACGATGGAAGAAAAAGAATGGTCAGCATTTCAAACTTAAGCTCTTCAATATGTGATCAAGAGGAGGAACAACACTTCCCATTTTGTTTGGGCACTCTACAGTTTCCAATATATAATAAATCTCTTCTTCTGTACCCATTCTGCTCTTCCCCTTCTCTCTTATTTTGTTTGAGCTTTTCCCAACTACCCCTCATCCCTCTTTGGTTCCATCTCCCCACGGAATGCTCTTTCCTCTTTCTTCCTCTCCTTTTTCCCCCCTTCCCCATCCCAGTCTTCAGTTCCATCTGGTCTCTATACCACCAGTCTCTCCTTCTTTACTTCTCAGATTCCATCACTGGCCGTCTTTGTCTTCTAAACACTCAAACCATCTGAATCACTTATTTTCATCCATCTGACTGATCTCCTGTTCTTGCCTCTCTCTTTCTGCCTGTCAGTCCTCTGCCTCTGTCCATCATAAGTCACCCCTATCTGATTCATCAATCTGACCTGGGACCCCTGTCTCATTTCTCCAACCCTGTACTCTTTGCACTGGTTTCTGTACAAACTTTCCTCAGTCTCGATGAAGAGTTTCACTTCCACATCAGCCATTATTTTTCTCTTCCAATGATGCCGCTCGACGTACTGAAGTCCTCCAGCAGGTTACTTTGCAAGGTAATTGTCATATCTACAGCAAGTCAACCCACACAAATACGGCAAATAAAACACTGTAGAGAGCAGAATGACAATTAAAATGGATATGACATTTTATATAAAACTTGCCTGCTGGAAGTATCTGTTGATACTCGCTTGACTTGTTGAGTATTTACTGCTCAAACAATCTTTTGTTTTCTATCATCTCATTGAAGGAGCTGGCTGCGAGCAAATTAGCTGCTGCATTATTTTCATTATGACATTTGATCATGTCAAAAAACAGATTGGCTGCTTTGCAAATCTGAGGGCATGGAAGCCCTGCATCAATCTACATACAACTTTGTAGAATTGGTGTGAGAATTGGGGCAGATTTATTGATTTAGTAACAACACACTCATGATCAATACATTCAAACTCTTCTTCGATTGACATTCAATGTTTAGAATGTGTGTATGTAAAACAAGCAACTGATATTAAGTTTCCAAAGTTCCATTACAAATAGGGAACACTGGAATTTAATTGGTCCTGTGTAAATATGTCCATTCAAGACATTGGAAGAGAATTTGATATATGTAAAAGCAGGTCATAGTGCAAGTTAAATGTCAGTCTTGAAATTTGTTACTGAAGAGTTTACAGTATGTTGTGAAAACAATATTTAATCAAAGATGTTCATTTCTTCAGATTTTGAAGATTTGAGTGTTGTCATCATTCCATGGAATTACTGCCAAACTGCAACACTGAACTCCATTTGACCCTTACCAGTAAGTATTTGGGGGGAAGTGTTTATTTAGAGACTTGTTGGAATGTGGAACTAATTTATGGAGTTGTTGGTGAGCATGTCACAGATGTAGTTAAGGAGAGGGAGAAAGGAGCAGAAGTACAAACTGAAAGTGTTAAATAACAGAATGTGAGGAAGCTCATTTGGAGTCTGCATCAACTGGTCTAAAGAGCCATGGACTTGATTTGTTTTTGGACAGATTACAGATCAGCAATAATGATGAGTTGCATTACAGAGTGGAGGTTGAAACGCTCATAAAATGGTACAAGAACAACAACCTGAGTCTCAACATGGGAGATCATTGTAGACTTCAGGATGAAGGTCGACCATTCTGCACTACACATCAACACTTCTGTTGTGGAGAGATTTGCATATAAAGGATGACCTATCCTGGATTGCAAAATACCTCCTCATTAGGCAGGAAGGCGAGGCGGCTGAGGATGGGAAGGCTGCTGGCCTGCATCTTGACAACCTTCCACAGGAACACAATTGAGTACATCTTAATGGGCTGCATCTTTGTGTGATTTAGTAGCTGCAAAGTATTAGATGGGAAATCTATACAGAGGATCATTAAAACAGCAAGAAGATCACTGGTATATTCCTTTCCTCTATTGATGAATGTCATTGAGCTTTGCCAAGTACTTTGAATGTCATGTACTTGGGTTTACACATTTTGTACCATGGACTTCTGCGGAGTTGAATGTTGGAAGATGAATAGAATTCTTAGCCAGAACTCTTACATCAATTTGATGCTATTCAATTTCTACCTATGATTTGTTCAATGATTTGCAAGCCAGTCATTTATTTCATTTCCTGCCTAAACAGTTGCACTTTTGATAAACTTAGATGGAAACTATTATAGATAATAAACATTTGCTCAGTATGGTTATATAATGGCTGCTTTTTATTTCAAGCTCTAGGGTTTGTTCTCTCTGGATATAATATTCAGAGTGTGAGAAAATCCGTGGTGTAATTGCGATAATATGTTCTTTCTCAACAGGGGGACTTCACTGCTTAATTTTCATGATGGAAATTAAATGTGAATTCACTCCTAGAACCACAAGCTGATGGAAAGAATTTCCAAGCATAAAATGTTTGAAAGAATCACTGAAGAAATTGGGGGAATATAACATTGCACTCTCTTCGCAGTAGACTTGAGTATAGCGGTTCTCCTTATTTGTCTTAAGCATTGACCCTGGACTAGTGCTCTAGAGTCTTGAGATGAAATTCCACCATGGCATCTGAGAACTTTAAATTCATTTTAAATTCAAGTATTAGTAGTGGTGAACATGAAGCTACAAGATTCGCATTAAAAAAAAAACTATTGGGTTCATTAATGTGCTTCTGAGAATAAATCTGCTGTCTTTTCCACTGTGGTAATGCTCCAAATTTATGTTTGACTTAATTTTAGGCACTCACTGGAAAGGTGGAAAAAAAATTCAACTGAGGGCAATTAAGGATCAGTAAAAAAAATATTGGGCTCATGGGTAAATACTGACATCATATAAATGGATTCTCAAAATGTTGTTTTGACAAAATGAAGCACGTTAGTCATTTGGAGATGTGTTGAATATTTAGGTGTCAGACATGGAACAAAGTTGGTTGTATATCAGAAAATGCTGGAAATTCTATTCATGACTCCTCATAAAAGAATCATTCACCCCACTGAATCTGTTCACTACCCTGCAGAGTAATCCCATCAGTCCTATTTCTCTTTCCCTTGTTTTCTAATTCTGCATGTTGGTCTATCTTGTATATACAAAGGGATAATTCACAGTACCCAAATAGGACAAAACGAGACCAGCCAGAAGAAGCCCATTTGCTCAGTTCAGACAATACACAAGGTCAGAGTTTAACTCTGGTTGCTGAAGCTGTGAGATTGTACTAAAAACACAAAAGTGCTGGAAGGATTCAGCCGGTCACACAGCATCTATCAGAGGTAAAGATATAACCAAAGTTTTGGTTTGAGCACCTGCCTTGCTTTTTATCTTGACCTGAAGGGTCTCAGTATCTGAGACCTTTTTGTTCTTCACAAAATGATGCAGTCTGGTATAATACTTTCAATAGTGTGCCTGTATAATTGGTTAAGAAATGCAGGTGACATGCCAAATTTCATCAGACTTCTTGGGAAGATGTTAGTGCTCTTTCCAAGACATTGCATCAATGTGTATCAGGACCAGTCTCCAGATACAGTGCCCTCCAGAATGTTTGGGACAAACATATTTTTCCCTATATTTGCCACAGATTTGAATTTGTAGTCAAACAATTCACATGTGATTAAAGTGCACATTCCAGATTTTATTCAGTAATATTTGTGTACATTTTTGTTTGATCATGTAGAAATGATGGCATATTTTATGTATAGTTATTCATATGTGAATTGTTTAATTACAAATTTAAAACTGGAACACAGGTGTAAATAAAGGGGGGAAAAATGCTTTTTTTTTGTTCTAAACAATATGGGGAAGGGTGGGGGGGGGTCACTGAAGGTTCACTCCTAGGAATTTAAAGCTGTTTATTCTCTCCTCCTCATCACTGTTGATGTGGGCTGGTGAATGAGTTCCACCCCTTTTCACAAGCAAAGTGAGTTGGAAGTAAAAGATGCTTGAAGTTGCAGAGATGTTAAAATTGGGGGTGGGGTTTGTGTGAGAAAACCAGGAATATGCCTCTGAGAGGATGGAGACCAAGAGAGACAGTGTTAGAAATGGTGGTGGTCCTAAGACAAGAGAAGATGGTGAAGGGCATCGTCACATCTGGCTGGTCACTTAGGGAGACAGAGAAAGAAAAATAAGAATGGGTGGTGATCTGGACAAATTACAGTGGAGGAACCATGAGTTACAGAATACTTCAGTTGCTGGAAGTCTAAAATAAAAGCATTTGCTGGAAGTACCCAACAGATAAACAGATCTGTGGTGAGTTGGAACCTGAATCCCTCGGCTGATGCCATCTGATTTGTTGGGTATTTCCAGGACCAACGTTTTTTTTGTTGATCAAAATCATTGTCAAACATTCATTCTGCTGGATGAAATCCCCATCTTTCCCACCATTATAAAGGTAAATACCTTACAGTGCATCTGAAGTAAAGGAGTTTTGATAATAGAAATTGCAAGGAAGATATCAAGATGTGAGTACTTACATTTGTACCTCCATCTCCTCATTAATCTCTGCCATTTACAGCAGGTAGGTCTTTGTTGAGTCTCACCATTTCACCATTGTTTACAAGAAGTTTCTTCCAAATTCACTTTCTTAGCCACAAGTGAGGAAGAATAATGTGGTGAATCAAATTTATAAAGATGCTGACTTGTACAAGAACTTGAAGTTAATGTTCACCCTTGCTGTTCATTTTCGAGACATAAAATTATCAATATAGGATATTAATCAAATGGCCTGAATGTGTAGTATTTGTATGGATTGTTCTGTTAAGTCTCCAGTCATGGAAAGTGTATGTGGTGTTGACCATAAGAAACTTAATGATGGTATGAAGGAGAGAGATGAATGTATGTGGTGAAGATGGTGGATAGCAGTTTGAGACACTCTTTCAGTGGAGGTGGTGGTTATGCGGTTTTGCGTGGCAGGACTGGTATTTCTAATTAAAATGAATCAGGCCAAGCTTGGAGCAAATCCAAGCCTTGTAAAAGTGAGCATGGATTTTGTTTTTCATTTCTAAGGAGTTGAAAATGCAACAGAATACTGTGCAATCATCAGTCAACATTCTCCCCTGCTGATTTGATGATGGTGGTTGGACCTGGACTCTGCTGTTCCTAGAACATCAATAATCTTTCAGAATGGTAGAAAAGTCAATAAGTTGAAACAGTGAGAGCCATTCCAATTAAAGTGGCCTCGGTTTTATTGACACTACAAGGTGTTCTGTGTTTCAATTGGATTGTGCCAGATGTGACTTATTCAGATAGTGTTCAATTTTACTAACAAGTTCATCACAGCTGGAGGATGAAATCTGTGCTAGAAATGAAGTTCACTCAGCAGGATTTAAAAAAAGCAGAGAAAGTCTTTCTATCAAAGTGCATTTCCCTTTAGGTTTGCAATTGGAACAAGAAAATTAACTTATCACACATGGCACTTACAATGTCAGAGCTCAATCTGATACAAGGGAATGCATTTTAAATTGTGAAGCTATATTGATCAACGATACTCTGTGTCACGCTTTTAAAAAGACTGTTGAAGTCCTAGATGTTAGGCTAGAGTATTTTCCCCATTTAACCCAACATGTCCATCCACATCGATCTCCTAAGCAACTCAATTATCTCTTTTATATCCATTATCTGTCCATGCCCACCAAGCTTCACCTTTAATACACCCAAATCTGTTACAACATCATTGAGCTTGATTGCATACTCAATTATGCCTTTTACACAGCCCTTTTGTTCCGGGACATTGGCTCCTTTTTAACAGATCGCCTGCTGTCAAAAGCACCGAGATGCAATTGGGGGGTGGGGGTCTTTCCAGTCCTGTTTTCTTTCCCCAGAGCAGACCTAGTAAAAGTCCTGGAATGCTGATTATGTAAAAGGTGCTTCTGGCATTCTGGAACCAACTCTGGTAAGTAAATGACATTTTGATGACCTTAACATGTGACTTTTAAGCACGAGATTTGAAAATTTTAATCCACCAGTCAGGAGTCAGAATATAATGACCACAATGTGGTAATACAGAGGTTGGCGAGCTCCTGATCATCCAAGCGGAGAACAAAATTAACAGACGCAAAATGTGTACGGTGAGGGATAGACTGATAGAGGTTTGCTCAAAAACTGAGAGACCAGGGCTTTGCTCGTGACAAGTCCCAGGTCGTAAGCCAACTGAAATTCCTGCATAAGAAATACTACCAGGTAAACGACCACAACGGCAGGAATGAGAGAGGCCTTTTGGACTAGCCGTATTCTGATCTGTGCTATGCCATCTGGGGCACAAGTCACTCAACACAAACGATTGCTCTTCAGGACAACATGAAGGATCCATCACCCTCTGATATTGTTCCAGCTGCATCTCCCTCCTCCAGCTGCAGTCCTGATTCTGGGGTCCTGAGGGGCATGGATGCAGAGGCCAGCAATACAGAATCTGCATCTCACGAACAACCGGGTAAAAACTTATTTCTTTTCATGATCAACAATTTTTTGTCATGTGTTTTGTAAGTGTGTCTGCCCATAAAGAGTGGTCTTGTTAATGTAGCTTGTGCTCCATTGTTCTCTAGGAATAAAAACAGAGATCAACCAAAGCACAGGTGGTGACCCATGGAATGAAGGAAATGTTACTGATTCTAGACCGAGATGATGTGGAGAGGGAGCTTCTTCAGCAGGAGGTGCAGAAGACTCATGAAGAGCAGCTGAGGAGAGATGGGCAGGAGGCAGAGATGTCTGTACGTAAAGAGGACAGGTGTGCCTGGTCAGAAGAGGTGAAAGGGTTTGGCCACATGTTTAAAGACTTCCAACAAGAAATGCAGAACCAGGTCTCACTCAATCGGGAGATGATTACTCTCATGTCATCTTCTGCACCACAGTATCAAGCTATTGCTGCACTGCAACAAACTCCCTTATGACAGTAGCACACTCATCAACCCCTATAGCCGATTATTTCTCTCAGGCACCACAGCAGAATGACTTCATGTAACACTCAGATGAAACATACGAGTCTTTTCAAACATCTTTCTCCTCCTTCCAGCTGCTGGAGCGATGTGACTTTTACAAATGGTTATTGGTGTTTGGTTTCATTGCACAGTTGTAAATCACTCATACTTTTGTTTATGTCTCCAGTTCACAACAATTCTCTGACAAGTTAAATTTGCTAAAAGCTGTCAGTTACTAGCTTCATTTGCTTACAGAAGGGACATGATTGCCTCACAGACAACCTGGTGACTGTATACTTGTGCATCCTGATAAACAGCCCAATCAGGCTCCTCAGGCAGTGTTCCACTCAGGCAAGAAGTGTTCCTTATTGATTTCACATATTATGTAGAACACAATGGGCAACAATAGCGTCTGATACAAGTGGTATAAATATCAAGTCATTTGGCCACCACCATCCTTGCCAAGCTCAAATGGTAGTTAAAGCATTGCTATCATTGATTGAGTGCATGGTGGTTAGTGAACTCCTTCATCAATCATTTCCTGAGGGTATAAGATGGGTCTCTGATTAGATGCAATCCAATTAGGGGATTTCCACTACTTTAACAGTTTTGCATTGATATGGGCAGAGCAATGTAGATGTATAAGTACTTTATGCAACCTCTGAGATCACAATCAGCTAACTAATTTTTTTATATAATGGCCATTTTATATTAACAGGATTGACCCTTCAACTTGTCATCATCTCATCTGAAGTATACTCATCAATTCATTGAGTTTAAACATATTAATCATTACATTGTCATTGTATTCTAAATGGCCACTTGTCAAAAAAAACACACATTTGACTGATTGATCCACACTTAAATGACTGTAAAAGGGAATATATGAACTCACTTCATGTGGGAAGAGCTACCCGCCTTGATTCTTGGCCTTTCTGTAGATGGGTGAGTTGGCTAAAACTTGAGCATTATTGATACGACCCGGCCTACTCACATACACATCTGTGAAGTTGGAACCACAAAATGTCTGTTATGATCAACATATGAAACACATTAATTGATAAAGAGAAATAATTGTAACTCAGGGCATGATGCCTACCAGTAGTTGTGGTCTACAACAGCCTGAATAACAATGGAGTGCCAGCCTTTCTGATTTTAGTAGGCTAGTGGGTCCTCGTGAGGAGCTCTGATGGGAATATGTGTCCCATCAATGGCACCGGCACCTATTGGATACCCCTGTACTGCAAATCCATCCATTGTTTAAATAGGGGCATTCTTCAATCCTTAAGCAACTTGACACACCCCCCCCCCCACCCCCCAATATTTATGGGGTAGCATATCACCAAACAGCAGCGGTGAGTCTAAGCCAAGGTTTCAGAGGCTATTGCTGGTTTTGTTGTTTTGCGCCTCGTGAGAGGCTCTCAATGAATTCCAGTGCAAAGTTAAAAGTGTCCTGAGACAGACAAAAATGATTCTGGGACTCAACTTCATCAAAATTGTTGAGGATATTAGACCAGACTGAGTGGTGTCTCTCTCCTCTAAATGTTTCTATCTGACAGCAGTGTAAATTGACTCACGAGAAGTGACATCTCCGTGTACAGCATATAAAATCCGCATAGATTTCTGTCCCAAACTGGTCCCTGTTTCTATTCAAATTCTCCTTCAATTAATTTCTGATTGCATGAATACATTGCTCACACAGATTCTGAAGTCATGTTTGATGTGGAGGAAATTAGCCTGCGCTCGAAGAGTGGTATATCATGTTCATGACTAGTACCATAACCACATCAAGATCCACTGCCATTTTTGTTCTGAAGGATATGACCAACATGCATGGTTTGCATCATATTAGGCACCGGTGCAGTCGAGGCATCCCACCTCTCTTGTTCCTGCAATGCCAGCTTGCTGTGTGAAAAGTCACACTGACCCAGAAAAATGCTGGCTTTGCTCGTTTCAATGTAAACGACCAAAGCCAGCTTAATGGTGGGTCTTCTTTATGGAAATATTACAGAATTTCTGTGTTTTTGTGTATATACACACACACACACACACACACACACACACACACACACACACACACACACACACACACCCTTCCCCCCCCCCACTCTTTACAACTCACCTGCAGGAAATGAGCAATCCTAGGTTTATGAACATTTTATTTAGGAACATGAAAGTATTTTCTGTTATGTAATAAAAGATTTTAGATGTTCTGATTATAAGCTCATTTTCAGTCCTCTCTACCTTGTGGTAACCCTTGGCCTTTGTGAATCTATCTAACTGTGCCGTAGAAATATTCAGTGTCTGTGTCCACTTTTTTAATAGAGAATTCCAAAGATTCACAATCCTTTGTATGGGAAAAAAAAAGTGACTCCTCTATCGTAAATGAGCAACCCCTTATTTTTAAACAACCACCTTTACCTCTGGATTCTGCCACATGAGGAAACCTCTCCATATCCACACCCTAGAAAGAAGGTGCAATGTGGGTATAGCAATCAGGGTGAAAGTAAATCTGAAGGATTTTTGCAAATATGTGAATGGCAAAAGGAAAGTGAAAGATAAAATTGGTCCCTTGGAGAATCAGAGTGGACAAATGTGTGCGGAACTGAATGAGATGAGGGAGATATTGAATGAGTTCTTCAGTATTCACAAGGGAAAAGGATATGGAATCATGTTGGATAAGGGAAGCAAAAGGGGTAATTATGGTGTTGCGCACTACTAGTTGCCCTAATAATAATAAAGACTGAGGAGGACGATAGGCTTTATTATACATAAGACTTGAGATGGCCCAGATCAAAGCTATGGGAGTGCAAGGAAGGGAGAGGTGGCTTGATCTTTATGGCCTTGGCCACAGGGGAGGAGTCCAGGGGAGAGAGTCATCAGGGGTGGGCCAGCCCGTGCCTTTACCGGCCAATGAGTACACACAATCCATACCATTGCATATGGAAAATGTAGGGATTCGGAAAGAGGGGGTATTGGAACTTTTGAGGCATATAAGGGTGGATAAGTTTCTGGGTCCTGATGGGATTTTTCCCAGAACCTTGAGGGAAGTCAGAGGAAATACCGGAGGCTCTGACAGTGATCTTTTTCAAGTCACTGGAGGGGGGTCATGATGCTGCAGGATTGGTGCATCACAAACGTCGTTTGTCTGTTTAAAAATGGCTCCAGGTGTAGGTCCAGAAATTATAGGCCAGTAAGCTTGACATCGATAGTTGGTATACCAATGGAAAGTATTCTTAGAGATAATATGTATAAGTATCTAGAAGGGCAGGGACTGATCAGGGACACCCAACATGGGTTTGTGCAGGTCATGTTTGACAAATCTTGTCGAATTTTTTGAGTAGGTGACTAGGTATTAATGTTGAGATAGTTAGATGGGTTCAACAGTGGCTAGAAGGTAGATGCCAGAGAGTCATGGTGGATAACTATGTCAGGATGTAGGTTGGTGACGAGCGGGGTGCCTTAGGGATAGGTGTTGGTTCCCTTGTTGTTTGTCATTTACATTAATGATTTGGATGATGGGGTGGTAAATTGGGTTAGTAAATATGTGGACTATACAAAAATAGGGGAGTTGTGGATAGTGAATATGGTTTTCAGGGACTACAGAAGGATTTGGACTGCTTAAAAGAGTGGGCTGAAAGATGGCAGATGGAGTTTAATATTGATAAGTGTGAAGTGCTTCAGTTTGGGAAGAATAATCAAAACAGGACATATGAAGTGAAGGGGAGGGCATTAAGAAATGCAGAGGAGCAGAGAGATCTTGGAATAATTGTTCATCATTCTTTGAAAATGGATTTTCATGTAGATAGGGTGGCAAAGAAGGCTTTTGGTATGCTGGCCTTTATAAATTAAAGCAGAGAATATAAGAGCTGGGAGGTGATGTTGAGACTGTTCAAGGCATTGGTGAGGCCAAATTTGGAATACTGTATGCAGTTCTGGTCCAAAATTTATAGGAAGGATATCAATAAAGTAGAGACGGTGCAGAGAAGATTTACTAAAATGTTGCCTGGATTGCAGTATCTAGAATTCGAAGAACGATCAAATAGACTGGGTCTTTATTCATTGGGGTGTAGACGGTTGAGGGGAGATTTGATAGAGGTATTTAAAATTATGAGGGGGATAGATAGAGTAGACGTGAATAGGCTCTTCCACTTGAGGGTAGGTGAGATTGGAACGAGGGATCATGAGTTGAGGGTTGGGGAAAGAGTTTAGAAGTAACATGAGAGGGAGCTTCTTCACTCAGAGTGGAGGCTGAGTGGAATGACCTTATTGGAAGAGGTGGTTGCAGTGGGGTCAGTTTTGTCATTTAAGAGAAGTTTGGATAAGTGCATGGATGTGAGGGGATTGGAGGATTATGGACAGGGAACAGGCAGATGGAACTAGAGGAGATCACTTAAATCGATGCGGACTAGAGGGGCTGAGATGGCCTGTTTCTGTACTGTAATCGTTATATGTTCCTTTTTGCTTTTCTAAGCTCCAGTAGATACAAGACTCATCTGTCAATTGATCCAGCATATCAACATTTTACTTTGAATATGGAGACCAATTCTGTACCCATTGCAGTCTCACCAGTGTTTTAAATAACTAAAGCTCAAACTCCACCCCTTGCGAAAGAAACAAAGTGCAAATGTTGGAACCTTGAGCAAACAATGTTCTACTGGAGAAGCTCATCAGGTCAGACAGCATCCATGGGTAGAAACGATCAGTCATTGCTTTGGGATGTGGCCCTTTATCTAAACGTGGTCATTGAGCTGGAGGGCAGGTGATATTGCAACAGTACGAGCTTCACAGAACTTCTTTCAGAGGGACGAAGAAATTTCCTAGTAAAAGCGAGTTTGCGTAATGCGAGTATTTGTAAAGTGGGGTATACCTGTAGATGGTGTCCTTTATTTTGGCAGCAGTGCAGATAGCAAATAAATCCAAAGATATGTACCTTGCCAAGAAAGAGCATGAATATGAAACACATATTAACTCGGTGAAGTTGAAGTTAAGGCCCAATAACACATTTTCTCTGCAGAGAAGGTGAGATCTGAAAGAACTTGCTAAGTCTGCTTTCTTCTTCTCGTTATGAACTGTGGAGATGGTGTTGTGAGAGAGTATTTCTCTAACCTTGACTATCATCTTAACACTATCCATATAAACCAGAATGTGTCAAAGAAAACCTTGAGGAATGCAATATTTTGCCTGATCAGTTAAATTTTCTCTACATTTGACATAAAAATCATTCAGATGTCTTGCAGTTTATGGCTTGTACAACACATCACTACAAAGAACAGGTTACCACACTCTAAGAGGTAAAATAAATTGTATTTTGCTTGCAATTAATGCCAGGATCTTTGACGCAGTATTTAGTTTCTGTTAAGCAACAAGTGATAATTACCAGGTTTTTTTTAAGCATAATGTGGCAATCTGATAAGATGGGTCAAAGGAACAATTCTACTTGACTTTT
This sequence comes from Narcine bancroftii, assembly GCF_036971445.1. Classification (NCBI taxonomy): domain Eukaryota; kingdom Metazoa; phylum Chordata; class Chondrichthyes; order Torpediniformes; family Narcinidae; genus Narcine; species Narcine bancroftii. The sequence goes on along the minus strand of NC_091469.1, from coordinate 34,374,554 downwards.
GAAGGGTAAAATTATTTAAAAAAAATGATATGAATAACAAATAAATTTTGTGGTTTGTAAGTACATCGAGCAATTTTGCAAGCTTTTCCTGTTCAACAAAACACAACTTATGACTGACAATTAATACAAAACATGACACTGCTTATCTCAAAATGTTGATGACATGAATTTTAAGTAGAACATTTTAAATATTGCATTATTATTAATGCAAATGACAGATTTAAAGTGGGAGATTAAGCGAGGCTGAAACTTCCACTACAATTATATCAAATAATTTTTTAGTTGAAGAGCCGCCTGGAAGTCGACGCATAACTCGCTAATAGAAGATGAGTCTAGTATTAATCAGCAGGTTGTATAGAATTTGTGGAAGGAGAAATCAAAGGTAATGTTCCATTTCTGTCATAATTTATTGGCAGCAGGTTGTGGATCTCTTCTGAAATTCCATCGCAGTCGATCGATTTTAATCTGTGTCCTTTCCCAAATGTCAATGAACACTGAGCACACTCTCTTCTCCCTTCTCAGTGGCCATGTCAAAACAAAAACGTGCAAATAGGAATGTTCCAGCTGATCTCTTACTCCTGCCTCATCATTCAATGGGATCATGGTAGTTCACCCTAGGCCTCTACTCATTTCCCCACAAGCCATGGCAACTTGACGCTTTCCCATTTTCCACCCCCTCTCTGCACCTTAAAACAGCTAGTTTCTACACCCTCATTTTTTAAAAACTTTATTTAAAGATTTTATCACAAGAATAAAGAGAAAAATTACATTTAAAGAAAAGATAAAAAATAAAATAATAAGATTACAATACAACATTAGTAACCTAACTTAAATCCAACTACCCCCCCCCCCAAATACGGCCACTAAGAAAAAATAAAATCTATATAAAAAAAACCCACCCCTTCCCCCCCAAAAATAAAGAGTGAAGAGTTAGTAAAATTAATAAAATTATATATATATAAAAAACACTCATCTACAAGAAAAATAATAATGAAAAAAAAATCATCAAATCTAAAATATCACATTTAAAAACATATTTAAGTCAAACTTAATTGCATGTACTTAACAAATGGAGTCCACTTCAGCTTATAAAAAGACATCTTATCTTGAATTGAGAAAGATATCTTTTGCATAATTAAACAGGATTTCATCTCTAAGCACCACCTATCCAAAGTTAATATATTTCTATCTTTCCAAGTAAGCGCTATACATTTCTTGGCCACCGCTAAGGCTAAATAGATAAAAGAAATCTGATAATCATTTAATCCTAAGTCAATTAATGATTGCATATTCCCTAATAAAAATATATCAGGATCTAATACAACATAGATATTATATAAACTATTAAAAATAGATTGAATACCTTTCTAAAACTGTTGCAATCAGTCACAAAACCAAACAGTATGTAAAAAATGTATTAGCCGTCTGATCACAGCGAAAATAACAATCTAACTCACTAAGACCAATTTTTTTTAATTTCTCTGGTGTTAAATATAATTGATATATAAGATCTACACCCTCATTCTGATGATGATTTCTCTCTCCACAGACGCTTTCTAATTGGATGAGAATCTCTATCACTTTATGCTCATGATCATAGTGAGACCCATTTCCAGCAGGTACCCATCATCTTCCTTTGGAACCACTTCACTGATTTTCAGACATCCTGATATTCACAATTATCTCTAGAAATGATTGGGATCCTTGCACAAATGCATTGTGGTCCATGATACATTCAAGGACACAAAGTAATTTTTCGTTAGATCCTATCCAATCAATGATGACCCCAATGATCCTTGTCTGGATGTTGCATTAAAGACTGTTTCTTGCACTTGCTTGAGGTTTGGTAGGGTCAAACATATTCTGTTGGTGCTCTCTTTCATGAAATGGATCCTTCCTTGAGTCACCAATTAGCTTCATGTTGAAGCTGCCCCACAGCTGGAATAGAGTGCTCAATAGTTATGTCTGACCAAGTTCCAATCCTGAGTATGATTTGGGCTTCTTATAAATGGCTTCAGGAAGGAGTATTGATCACTATACCAAAGAAAGAACATCCTTGTCTTGATGTCTTGCCATCAACTTGTTGGTTTCAGTTAGTGCCACTGCCAACACCTCCCCCCACACACCACCCCCAAACTGGCTTTCCATTCCCCCCACTCTCCCTGTCTCTCTCTCTCTGTCTCTCTCTCTCTTCCTCTCTCCCTCTCTCCCCCCAGCCACCCCCCCCCCCACCCTAGCACATGGTCTCTTTCTCTCTCTCTATCTCTCTCCCAGATCTGCATTCACAGATCCACCCTCTACCCTGATTAATTCTCACCTTTCCCCTATGTCTAATTATCACCTTTTGTTTGTTGGGCTGTGCTTCTCCATTGCCCTTTCTTCCTTCTCCCCATCCTTTTAATTCCAGGCACCTACCTGATTTTTTTTTCATACCTTGAAAGCCTTAGCCCGAAATGTTATCTGTCTCTACCTCCTCTGGACACTGATATTCACTGAGTTCCTCCAGCATTTTTGTTTTTACTTGAAGATGGAACAGTGTGGATTTACTATATTGAATTGAAGCCCTGGAAAGATTGAGGAAAATTACCCTAAATATGATGGGTGCTAGCAAAATGAGTGCTCATCCCCATATAGTATGCAAGGCCCTGAAAACAATTGACATGGTAGATTACAAACTTTACCTCAGGTTAGCACACATAGAACAAGGCCATCTGAGGCTTGGGTATCAGCCTTGCAAGACTGAGACTGATTGTGAATATTTGAAATTCTGTATCTCAGCATTTTTGGGCAATTTCTTATTGAATACATTCAAGGCTCGAATGGATCATAGGGGATGCTCGGGATATGGAAGAGTTGGTAGGAGCACAGACTTGATCAGTCATGATTATTTATGATATTCAATGGCAGAATATTTCAAGGCCTCATACTCTTAATGATCAGCTTCACTGAGACTGCTCATTGGCACATTTTTCAAGTATTTTCATTTATTTAATATTAGTACTTTTACAATATAACTGCTAAAGAGAGCATCATGGTAATTCTAATTTTATTGACACGAGTGCGCTGACACAAGTTGTCAAAGAACAAAGAACAATAATTTATATAAAGTGGAGGATTTAACTTGTCTGCTTTCCAATATCCTACCAAGAGTTTTTGGACAAGTCAACATCCTGCGTTAACCTTCAGTTGATTGTTCGAAGCAATCAATTCACTATCCAATGCCATCAATCTAAACTACAATATTAATCATTGTGAGAAGGAAGGATGAACTAGTGTCAACCCCCACAGAAGAAATGGAACAAATTCCAATTCTTGGCTTATCCCACCTCATTCAGATGATTTGAAACTACTGTCGAGACTAATCAATATGCATTTGTGTATTTGAAAGTAATCAAAAAGCACTCAGTATGCTGGGAAAATCTATGACCTATCTGTGTTGAGCAGGATGTGAAGACAGCAGGAGTAGGTAATTTAGTGGATGAAACCCGCTCCAGTGTTCAATAGGTTCAAAGTTGATTCTGAAATCCAGCTTTGTATGCATGCTTTTTTTTAAACTTAATACCTGTGGTGAGCCAAAATGTATCAATCTTGGATCCAAAATTAGCAAAAGAATTGGAATCAGTGGTCCAATCAGTTGCTAATTTCTATCATGTTCTGCATACTGAGGCGTTTCTTAATTTCAGTTCTGAGAGGTCTATTTAGATTTGGGCCCCTGTTCTTAGAGTCCACAGCCACAGGAGTTTTCAAATTGCAGCACCCAGATAGCCCTTCTAGGATCTGGGTGAGATTACTGGGTCGTATGGGCAGGATACACCTGTCAAATAGCAGCCTAACCTATCTGTTAAATCACCAGTGATTTAAGGGGGGATCCTGCCCCTGTGATGACGTAGTGAGTGATGCATCTCGCAGTCACAGGCAGCCGTTCAGGGAATCCCTTTGTATTTTAAGTAAAGTTCTTCTAAACACCCTTCACTTCCCCATCAGTCACCCCTGCTCGCCACCCCCTAACAGTGTGCCGCTGCCGCAATCAGGAGGGGGGGTGCTGCCAAGACCGATTCCAGTGGTGTGGGGGCTCCTGCATTCCCTCATTGACCCATCGCTACGAACCAGAGCAGCACGTCTCGGCAGCAAACCCTTCCCCCTGTTTGTGGCAGTGGCATATCACAGCACCCCCACCCCACTACGATTGTAGCAGCACCTCTCTCTGTTCACGGCAGCTCAATGTTTGCAGCACTGTGACAGCATCCTGCATTGAGTTTCCCTGGGATGCACGTATGAAAGTGTTGACATCACCAGAGTAACTGGGTCTGCCATTTTCCCTTTCAAATTGCCAGAGGAGGACGCCTGGTTAAGTTTTACTGGGTTCCCTGACTACACCTGAGGTAGGTCTGGGACCTGGTTGGGTTCTGACTGGGTTGACTTGGTTGGATCCTTTCAAATAGCCATTACCTGGGTAAATTGCCTGGTTAACCCCTTTCCACTTGACAATTCGAAAGTGGGATTAGTTTCTTTTTACTGGGTTCCCTGACTACCCCTGAGGTAGGTCTGGGACCTGGTTGGGTTCTGACTGGGTTGACTTGGTTGGATCCTTTCAAATAGCCATTACCTGGGTAAATTGCCTGGTTAACCCCTTTCCACTTGACAATTCGAAAGTGGGATTAGTTTCTTGCTGTCTTTCTTACTGGATCCCCACAGCAGGATGGATCATGCTAATTGCTGGTCAATGATAAGCAGAGATGTAGTTGTAAGGTGATCAGGATTCAATGATCAAGGACATTTCAAAAGGGTAGAGTGAAGAGAAAGGAAGTGAGTAGTGCTGTTAATCAAGGATGACATTTCAGTACTACAGTGCTAAGGAACAAGGTTTGGACAGAAACTGAAGATGCAGAATTAGCTTAAGTAGAGATAAATGATAAGGGTGAGAAGTAACTGTTGGGAGTAGTTTATAGGTTTCTGAATAGTAGGATTGAATATAAATCAAGAAATTAATGAACGTTTGTAAGAAAGGTGCTAAGATAATTGAAGGTGATTTTACTCATAATTTTTATATTGGACAGATCAAATTGGCACACTTAAGCACACTTCAGTGCATGACGGATGATTTCTTAAAGCAATACCTTGAGGTAATAGCTGATGACTTTAGATAGAGTGTTACGCAATCAGACACAATCTATTAAAGTCCTGATGAAAGAAACATCATAGCATGGTAGAGTTTTAAATTCAGTTAGAGGGTGAGAGCCCTGGTTCTGAAATTAGTATTCTAAACATGAAGGCAACAATAATAGTATATAATAGAAAATTTTGGAAATGTCAGGTTGCATCTATGGGAAGAGATACAGCTCACATTTTTGATTTAAGACCATTCATCAGAAGTGGAAGGAGACAAAAGAACACTATTGATTGGATGGAGGAGGAAAAACATTTCTGAAAGAATAGAAAGGGGGTAACCATGGAGATAGTCTGTAAACAAGATCTGTTCAATGAACAAATGGGAAGAGTTAGAGAGTGAGGACATAGACAAATAGAAGACAAGAAAATGGAGAAATGCAGAGTGGGATGATGTGCCTGGCAGGTCAGTCGAGACATCTCCATTCCTAGAGACAAAAGTAAAATGTCTATTTTAGTTTTCAGACATCTGCTTTATTTTTTAAAAAAAAATCTCCATAATAGTATAAGGACAGAGTTGGTTGAAATGGACAGGGAAAAGAAAAAAAAAAGATGGTTCATCAGTAGTAGCAAATGTTAAAGATATTGCAATTTCAGTAATGGTACCTTCAAGGAAGGCTGAGCTTACTAAGTTAAAGAGCTTATCAAACTGCATGAAAATACAACATTACAAAAAGTAAAGATCAACCAGAGAATTGGAACATTTTTAGAGCAGGCTATTAACTGTATAAAAAGGGTAAAGATGGAAGGTAACTGCATAGTACAGGCCTTTCGGCCCACAATGTTGAGCCAACCGATATAAACCAACTCAACAAACAAAACTAAACATCCCCTACCCCACACTCATAACCTTCTATTTTTTTTCTTGAGTCTATGTGCCAGTCTAAGAGTCTTTTAAATGGCTGTATTGTACAAAAGCTCACCACCACCCATAGCAATGCATTCCAGCACCACAATGTCAAAACAAAACTTACCACTGATGTTTCCCCTAAACTTTCTTCACCTCACCATGTGCAGATGTCCTCTGAAGTTTGCTAATGGGGCCCCAGAAAAAAAGATACTGGCTGTCCACCTTTTTAATGCCTCATAATCTTATAGACCTCTATTAAGGTACCTCTCATCCTTCGCTCCAAAGAGAAAAGCTGTAGCTTATTAACCTTGCCTCATAAGACACATTCTCAAATCCAGGCAATATCCTAATAAATCTCCTCTGAATTCTTTGTGTAACTAAGTAACCAGAGCTAAACACAATATTCCAAGTGTGGTCTAATCAGTTTGATAGAGTTGCAACATTACCTTATGAATCTTGAACTTAATTCTCCAACTAATGAAGGTCAGCATATCATAAACCTTGAGAGAAATCTGGATTTGGGCCTCAAGGACCCTTTTTTTCCACACTGTTAAGTATTTCTGTCATTAATCATGTTCTCTGCCTTCAGGTTTAACCATCCAAAATGCACCACTTCACACATAAGCTGATTGAACTCAATCTGTCACTTTCCCACCCTACTCTGCATCCTCTCTATATCCTGATGGAACCTACAACAACCTTCTACAATATCCACAACACATCCAACCTTTGTGGAAACATCTGCAAACTTACTGACCCATCCCTTCTTCATCTAGGTCATTTATAAAATTCACAAAGAGCCGGACTCCTAGAATGCAGGACTCCACTAGCCACTGACTTCCATAAAGGATACATTCTATCTACTACTACCATCTGCTTTCTGCACATCAAGGCAATTCAGAATCCACACAGCCAAAGTTCCATAGATCCCATACCTCACTACTTTCTGAATGAAACTACCATGCGTGATCTTGACATATTCCTTACTAAAATCCATATACACCACATCTACCACCCAAGCTTCATCAATGTCTTTTGTTACTTCCTCAAAAAAAAACTCAATTAGGCTGAACTCACAGAGCCTAGCTGACCATCCCTAAGAAGACTATATCAAAATGTTTGTAAATCCTGTCCTAAAGAATCCTCTCCAATAGTTTGCCCACCAGACTCAACTGGTCTACAATTACCTGGATCCTCCTGCTCATGTTTTAAAAGAATATATATCAACATTGGTCATTCTCCAATCCTCCGATACATCCTCTGTGGCCAGGGAGTATGCAAAGAATATTGCCAATCTCTTTCCTTGCTTCCTGTAGTTATATGGGATATATTTAATCCTGTCCTGATAACTTGTCAATCCTAATGTTTTTTAAGATGATCAGGCACTTACAATTTATTAACCACAATGTTTTCCAGCACACAAGCTTGTTCTATACTGACCTCACATTGACCAAGGTACCTCTCCCTGGCGAACACTGAAGTAAACTATTCATTTAGGACCTCTCCTGGCTCCACACACATGTTGCCTCTTATCCTTAAGCAGACATACTTTCACTCTTGCCATCCTGTTCTTCGCAGATAGAACACCTTAATCCTGTTGCCAAGTCCTTCTCATGCTCCCTTCTAGCTCTCCTAAGTCCTTAAGTTCTTTCCTAGCTGCTATCCTATTTTCAAGAGCCCTTCCTGTCTTTTAGTTCCTAAACCTTATGTACACTCTTTCTTTTAACTAGCTGCCTCACCTCTTTTGTCCACCAGTTCGCTATTCCTTCCACCTTTTCCCTATCCCAGTGGGCCAAATCTATCCAGAACCCCACGGAAATGATCCCTAAACATCCTCCACGACGCTTCTGTGCTTTCCCACTCCCCACCCAAGAACTTCTGATCCTGATTTACTTTCTCCAGTTCCTCACTAATATTGCAATCTCATTCCTTTTCCAATTAAATACTTTATACACTTTAATGTTTTTTTTTAAATTAGATGTACAGCACGATAACAGGCCCTTCTGGCCCTTGCTGCTGAAGTATCCCAATTCACTCCAATCCTGGCATGTCTTTTTGAAGTGTAGGAGGTATCTGGAGCTCCTGAAAGAAACCCAAGCAGACATGGGAAGAACGTACAAACTCCTTATAGACAGCACCAAATTTGAAGCTAGGTTACTGCTGCTGTAACAGCATTGTGCTAACTGCTCTGTTAACCGTGCTGTCCCATTGTCCAAATTTAAATTAAATGTACATTTTCATCCAATTATCTTTGGCCATAGCTATGCTAAAGACAAGGGGGTTGTGGTCACTTCACCGATAGATCTGTTACCTGACCAGGTTCATTCCCTAGTACTAGATCCAGTATGGCCTCTCCTCTGGCTTATCCACATTCTGTGTCTTGTATCCTTCTTTAGCAAGATTCAAGATTCCTTTTTTTTGTCATGTAATTAAAAACATCCAATATTACATGGAATTTGCTCTTGTATGCTACAAGGCAGATAGATTAGCCATCAGCAGAAATTGCCTGAAGTGCCCAAATTATCCCACTTACAGAGAATTCAGTATAATCAGGGCAATTAACTCTCACGCATGCACCAACCAAACTCCAATACGCGAACCCACTGTGCGTGCACCAACCAAAGACTCGCATATGCATACAGGAATCAAGATGGCCGTGCCCAGCCTATGGACCCTAAGACCCCAACTATCAAAGTAAGTACACACATTTTGGATCTTACATGCACTGTATCCCTGTTGTAACTTGTCAAATACAACATATGCCATGTAAATTTTAATTTTTGTCCTTATCTAAAATAAAAATTCAGTTATATGTGCGGATGGATGTAGGTCGCAAGTTGGGGAATACCTGTACATTGCACAACCCGTAGTGCAAAATTAAAAAACAAACTGCGGTGGAGAATTATAAATTAAAATGAAAGCGCAGTTTCTGGTATCACATGAAACAAAAAGGCAGGGAATTGTCATCAAGAAAAATGTAGTTGAACAGTGCAAGACATTACATTTTACTAATGGGAGGTCCAGGTAAGAGTCTGATATCAGTGGGAGCAAAAATGACCTGAATCTGAAGGTACGTTTTCAAATTTGTGTCTCTGCCCAATTGAGGGTTGGTGGGGTGAAGAAGAGAGTGTGGCCAGATATGATGTGTCATTAATATGTTGGTTACTTTCCAAAGGCAGCAGGTGGTGAAGATACAGTCAGTGGAGGGGAGGTTGGTTTGCATGATGGCTTGAGCTGCATTCACAACTTTCTGAAGTTTCATATGGTCTTCGGTAGATCACTGTTTTTAAGTGCATCTGATTATCCAAGAAAGTAAACAGGGTAAAGACATCAGGGCTTTTGGAATTGTGCTATTCAGAAAGGTAAGTTTGTGAGAGGGCTTTTGGGAGAAGAGGATGGTTCAATTTCACATTTATTATCATCTGTTTGTACATTTACATTTACAACATTTACAAAACACCATCCAGCCAGACCACAGAGCACGCACAAAAATACACAATACACAGGATATAAAGATAACAAATAATAAAAGTAAATGTGTGTGTGTGTGTGTGTGTGTGTGTGTGTGTGTGTGTGTGTGTGTGTCTGTGTGTGTGTGTGTGTCTGTCTGTGTGTGTCTGTGTGTGTGGCTGTGTGTGTGTGTGTGTGTGTTTAAATAAAAACTTAGAAAACTATTTGGGATGATTGTCATGGTTACAGGATACTGTTTTTTACCATTTCCGAGCCTGTGGGAAGAAGCCAATTTTGATACTCCTGTACCTTCTTTTTGATGGTAATGAGATAAAGATACTGTACACTGAATAGGAAGTGTCTTCTATAATTCCTTGAGCTCTATTTAGACAGCAGTCCCAGTAAATGCTGTCTATAGTGGAAAGGGAAATTCCAATGATCCACTTGGCTGCTTTAGTATAGACTTCTGGTTTGATGCTTTGCAGCAACCATGCCACACAATGATGCAGCCAGTCAAGACACCCTCACTTGCACTACTATAAAAGGTTGTTAAGATGGGTGGTGGTAGCTTTGCCCTCTTCAGCCTCCTTTGGAAATGTAGGCACTGCTACACCTTCCGGACACATGAGGATGTTTTGAGTCCAGGATTGATCGTCCCTTATTTGCCCACCAAGGAACTTTGTGCTGTCCACTCTTTTCATGATAGAACCATTGATGTGTAGTGGTGAATGGTCAACCTTCATTGTCCTGAAGCCACAAACATCTCCTTTGTCTTGATCAGGATGAGACTTGGGTTGTTATTCTCATACTAATTTCAAGATTCAAAATTCTATGAGCCTTTCAACCTTCTCTCTGCAATGTAACTCATCGTTGTTGCTGAGGAGGTCAATTACAATTTGATAATTCTGTTAGAGCTGAATCTGGCATTGCAGTCATGAGTCAGCATGTGAATAGTAGTGGGCTGAGCAAACTGCCCTGACATATACCAGTGTGATAGGGCTTGATGTGTTTAGCCAGCCTGGACAGACTGTGGTCTTTCCATCAAGAAGTCTGGAATTCAGTTGCACTTGTTGAGCAGTTTAGATTAAGTAGGGTTTGCTCCTGAGAGGTATGGGAATGTGGATAAACAGGTATTGAATCAAGGAGAGGGACTATTATTGTTGATTATAAAACTGCATCAATGGAAATGCTGGAGGCTAGATCAAAGATATCTTCAAGTGAGTTAACTCAGGGGGGGAAGTCATGTGATGGAGTAGTGACTGGTAAGAAAATACCAGCCCTCTCCAGAAAAGTTTTTTAAAAAGTAAAGAAAAAGCAAAGCCACAGACAGAGAAACCATAACAAATTAAAAATAAAAGTATGGAGAAAATGGCAGCAAAGAAAGAAAAACCAAAAACAATGGGAAGAAAAGAAGAAGGAAAAACATCAGAAAAGAAAGGTGAAGGCTTTACCTGTAAGAGGAGGCCCACCGTGGAGAGAGAAGCCCACTTCCTGAGGTCAGTGGAAACCCCGAACGCAGGACTACAAAGATGGCTCACGGAGCCAAACAAAAGTGCGCAATCGCACATGCGCAATGCACAAGACAACAACAACACCGACGGGAGGGGGGACCAGCTGAGGAGTAAATCTCCACAGCTGAAACAGGCAAGTATAACACAACAGCAAGACTCCCAACAGGAAAATAACGGGAACAAGAAGGAAGAGAATAAAAAAAGGAAATCAGAGAAACAACAGATGACCAACCCAGAGGAAGACGACCAACACCAAGACATTTTTAATAAAAATAAGAAGAACAAAAATACCCAACAAAATAAAATAAACAACCCAACAATAAAATTAGAAGAGACAGAGGTAAAGGACACAGATCCTGGAGTGGAGACAGAAGAAGAGGAGGGAGAACATCAAACTCTACACAGAGAAATGGAAGATGAAGGGAAGGGATAAAACATTCTTTAAAGAATATATGGAAGCATTAAAAGAATGGCTGACACAAGAATTCAGTGAAATAAAAAGAAGAATAAAAGGTACAGAAGAAAAAGTGAATAGATTAGAGATGGTCATGACAGAAATAGGAAAAAGAGTAGAACGAGAAACAGCCATAGAAATGGAGGTAGATGACTTAAAAAAGAAATTGGAAGAATCTGATTTTAAAAAAAGTTAAAGAAACACAGGAGCTGTTAGCTCAGAAGATAGATATAATGGAAAACTATAATAGGAGAAACAATATAAAGATAGTGGGCCTTAAGGAAGATGAAGAAGGCAAAAATATGAGAGAATTTCTAAAAGAATGGATCCCCAGAGTCCTAAGAATGCCAGAATTACAGGAAGGAATGGAAATAGAAAGGGCACACAGAACATTAGCCCCTAAACCACAGCCACAACAAAAACCAAGATCCATTCTAATAAAATTCCTGAGATATACGACAAGAGAAAATATATTGGAGACATCAAATCATGAGCTGATCCAATCACCCACTCAGACCCACTCCCGTGCCTTCTCCCCCCATAACCTTTGATATTCTGATGATTCAGGTATCTACCAATACACCCAATGACTTTGCCTCCATAGCTATCTATGATAGCAAATTCCATAGGTTTGCCTGGGTTTAAGCATCTAGAGTATAGGGAGAGATTGGACAGATTAGGTCTTTATTCTTTGGAGCGTAGAAGGTTGAGAGGGGATTTGATAGAAGTATTTAAGATTATGAAAGGGATAGACAGAGTGGATGTGGATAGACTATTTCCGTTAAGAGGAGGAAAGATTAAAACAAGAGGACATGAGTTAAGAATTAAGGGGCAGAGGTTTAGAGGTAACATGAGGGGGAACTTCTTTACTCAGAGAGTGGTAGCCGTGTGGAATGAGCTTCCGGGAGAAATAGTGGCGGCGGAGTCAATTGTATTATTTAAGAAAAGGTTGGACAGGTATATGGATGAGAAGAAGATGGAGGGTTATGGGCATTGTGCAGGGAGGTGGGACTAGAGAGGGGTGTTTGGTTTGGTGCGGACTAGAAGGGCCTAATGGCCTGTTTCCGTGCTGTAATTATGTTATATGTTATGCCACTCTCTGACTAAAGACATTTCTCCATACCTCTGTTTTAAGTGGGTGCTCTTCATTCCTGAAGTTGTGTCCTCTTGTCCGAGACTCCAGTGGAAATTACTTTGCTGCACTCTGTCCAGGCCTTTCAACATTCAAAATGATTCAAAGAGATTCCCCTCATTCTTCTGCAGGCCATGAGCTGTTTCAAGTCTTCCTCATCTGCAAACCCCTTCATTCCAGGAATAATTTCTTGTGAATCTTCTCTGAGCCCTCTCAATGCCAGCACATCTTTCCTTAAATAAGCTCAAAAATGAACCCAATACTCAAAGTAAAGCCTCCACATCACATCCCTGCTCATTTTTTTCCTATTCCTCAAGAAATGAATGCCAACATTGCATTTGCCTTCTTCACCCCTGGCTCAACCTGCAGGTTGACCTTTAGGATATCCTGCACAAGGACTCCCATGTCCCTTTACAGCTCTGAATTTAAAATTTTCTCCCCATTTAAAAAAAAGTCAGCTCTTTTATTCCTCTACCAAAATGCATGGCCATACACTTTCCAACATTGAGCAAAGAAATGGCAAATAAAATACGTTCTTTTAATCTATAGTAGTCTCTCTGCAGCCTTTCCAATCCCTCTTCACTTTTTGCCCCTCCACCTATCTTATATCATCTGCAAACTTAGCCACAAATCCACTTATACTGCAATTCAAATAATTAACATACAGCGTAAAAAAATAGTGTGGCCCCAGAACTGAACCTTGAGAGGCAGCACTGGTAACTGGTAGCCGACCAGAATAGATTCCTTTATTCCCACTCTCTGTTTCCGGCCGACCAGCCAATACTCTACCCATGCTCATCTTTCCTGTAATTCCATGGGCCTCACCTTGTTCAGTAGCCTCATGTGTGGCACCTTATCAAAGGCCTTTTGAAAATCCATGTCCTTTGGCTAGCCTGCTGGTGGTTTCCTCAAAAAATAGCTGTTGGCTTGTCAGGCAGGATTTTCCCTAAAGGAAAACGTGCTGACTTTAGCCTATCTTGCCATGTATTTCCAAGTACTTCGTAACCCCATCCTTGACAATCGACTCCAACAAATTACCAACCACCGATGTTTTGGCTAACAGATCTATAATTTCCTTTTTGCTGCCTCCCTCAACTTTACTTCAGCTCCCTTATCAAGTCTAGTTTATTACACAATGCCCCATCCAGAATTGCCGTTTCCTTGGTCAGCTCAGCCACAAGCTTTTTAAAAATTTTTTTGTAATTACTAAATCTAATCTATCCGCTCCTGCCAATCAAGGCTACCTTATAGAAAAAAAAATAAGATATGAATCGAATAATGACCTTCAGAAACTAGACAGAGAATCACTGGAGCATCCAAATTACTTAAATCTGCCAATCATGATAGCATTTTTATGAATAGGTCCCACATCCTTCAAATAGAAAATTTCTGCCTCTAATGTTGTATCTAATTTTCTCCAAGCTTAACTATTACATTGCATCATGTGTGAGTAGGTGAAAATTCATCTTTCTATTTCATTGAAATTGGTCATCTGACTATCAACGTGCTTAAAAGCTAAAACTTTCTCTTGAGAGGCAGACACAAGTATATCTGGTTCACGAGGGAAACCAAACAAAACAATTAAAGGGCATGGTTCTATTTTTATCTTAAAAATCATTGATAGAGATTGAAAAATGTTTTCCCAAAATCTTCCTAAATTGGGACTCTCCAAAAATATATGGATCAATGATGCTTCAGAAATGTTCACTTCTCACATAATGGTTCAACATGTGCATAAAAAGAGAGATAATTTAAGTTTGGACATATGTATTCTGTATACCACCTTACACTGTAATTAACAATGCCATACACAAAATGAAGAGTTATTAATCAATCTAAGTAAGAGCAGAGCACTAATCTCATCTGAAAATGTTATCACACTCCCAATCATTTTTAAGTTCAGCCATTGAGGCTGATCTTAAATCCAATAAATTGTTATAAATACATGATATTAATCCACCAGGAACAAACTGTAAATTTAAAAAAAGGTATCAAGAATATTTGGGTCTGCAAATCGAGGAAAATCATGTAATTTTAACTGAACAAAATGTGTAATTTGTAAATATCTAAAGAAATATCTATTAGAAAGATTAAATTTAACGGACAGTTGTTCAAAGGAAGCAAAGATATCTCAAATAAAAAGATGTTTATAACTTTTGATACCTCGTCTGTACCATTCCTTAAAGCCTGCATCTAATACAGAAAGCTGAACAAGTGTACAGTTTTGGTCACCAAATTATAGGAAAGATATAAACAAAATAGAGAAGGTTCACGAGAATGTTGACAGGATTTCGAGGTTTGAGTTCCAGGGAAAGGTTGTGCAGACTGGGGCTTTTTTCTCTGGAGCGTAGAAGATTGAGGGGGGACTTGATAGAGGTGTTTAAGATTTTAGAAGGGACAGACAGAGTAAATGTCGATAGGCTTTTTCAATTAAGAGTGGGGGAGATTCAAACTAGAGGGCATGGTTTAAGATTGAAAGGAGAAAATTATAAGGGGAACATGAGGGGAAATTTCTTTACGAAAAGGTGGTAGGGATGTGGAATGAACTTCCGGCAGATGTGGTTGAGGCGTGATCATTGGTTACATTTAAGAATAGACTGGATAGTTACATGGAGAGGAGAAGACTGGAGGGGTATGGACCGGGTGCTGGTCAGTGGGACTAGGAGGGTTGGAATTTGTTACGGCATGGACTAGTTGGGCCGAACTGGCCTGTTTTGTGCTGTAAGTGGTTATATGGTTAGATGGTTATATAGTTAAGGCAATGAAAAAAATAAGAGAAGACAAAAATCTACTGGAATACAAAGGTCAAAAATTTTTTTTCTACCCAGACATAAATTTTGAACTCCTGAAGAAGAGGAAGGAGTTTAATGCAGCAAAATCGACCCTATGGAAAAAAGGTTATAAATTTATGTTAAAATGTCCAGCGGTGCTTAAAATAGCTATCCCGGGGCAGCAAAGCAAACTGTTCTCAGATCCGGAAAAAGCACAAAAATTTGCAGAACATCTACAAAACAGACAGAGAGATGAAGAGATGTAACAAGAACAGAAATGACAACAAACTATATATAAAGAAGAAGAATAAAGTATAAGTAAGAACTAAGAAGGGAAAGAAAGGGAAGAAAGGAAGTAAGGAGGGAATTAAGAGAGTTAGCTTTGTTATATGTGAAGATTAAAATCTTTTCTGGGGGGGCTGGGTGGGGAAGATTAACAGTCACTGCGAAATCAGTTGACGCTTGCGAGCGGGTTCGCAATCCAAATGGAGAGGGGAGATGTGGTTGCCCGACAAAGGGCAACTCAGAGAGGGGAGGGACTATTGGGGTTAAAGGAATTTTAGATATGGGAATAGAGGAAATATTTTATGTTTTAGAAATGTTGTCTTACAATGTGTTTAAAAAAAAAAACAGAAATGGATAAGAAGGGAAGGTGGTGATGAGGAAAGGAAAGATAAACAAAGTATGAAATGGCCATGTTGAACTACATGACCTTAAATATTAATGGAATATATAACCAAATCAAAAGGAAGAAGCTGTTAAATTTACTGAAGAAAGAAAAAATTGATATAACATTCATGCAAGAAATACATCTAACTGAAGTGGAACACAAGAAATTTAAGAGAGATTGGATAGGGCACTGAATGGCAGCCTCATATAATTCAAAAGCCAGAGGAGTAGCTATATTAATCAATAAAAATGTACCAATCAAAATAGAAGAGGAAATAATAGATCCAGCAGGGAGGTATGTAATGATAAAATGTCAGATATATTCAGAATTAATATAAGAAATAAAGAACTTGGACTCGATTTGGATAGAGCACAAAAAAGATTTATTGTGATAGCCCTAGCTGCAGCAAAAAAATGTATTATGTCAACCTGGAAATTACAAGACAACTTGAGAATACAACACTGGTACATAGAAATAAATAAATGTATTCCATTAGAAAATATAACATAAAATTTAAGAAATAACATCACAATATTCAAACAAATATGGGAACCATACATGAAACACAATAGAGAAATCCTACCACGGACCTTCACCACCTAAAATGACAGAAATAGAAGACAATGAAATGAACTGACTCAGTGTATAAAAGTAAAAGACAAAAATTTCTTGTTTATTTTTTATTAAGTGACGACATTGTTTAACGGGTTTAATGTATCATATAGATTGAATTTTGAATAAATGGGAAGTGGTGGGTGAGGGAGGGAGGGAAGGGAGGGGGGAAAAGGGGAGAAAATGACACTATATATTCAAGAGAAAAATGTCTATGTATTTTGGTCAGTATGGTTTCTAGTGTGAAAAATTAAAAAAAAGTGAGTTAACTCAGTAAAGTGAAGAAGCCAAGCATGTTTTTTTTTTATCCCATTTTAATTAACTGAGTGGAATTATAACAAGTGTTCTCTATATTCACCTCACTGTGAAATTAAATGTTTGTATTTTTTTTTCCTGTATCAGGTCTTGTGTTGGCTTAAATTGCTCTCAATGGGGATTTTGCTTGGATGTGGCAATCATAGTGTCCAAGTCAGAAGTGGCATGCTATTGTACAGGAGAATGTAAGACAGGAGTCAGTCTCCAAACTTTATCTCCAATAAATTTAGATGCTCAAGCCATTTCAAAGAGTCATAATGCCCATTGAAGCCACAAGGATAACTCCAGCAGGCTTGATTAATAACTAGGACTCATTTTCTAAACTTGTCTTGTAAGGAGTGACCTCTACCAAATATCAATACCTAATGGAAATGCAGAAGACTACATTACTGGAACCTAGTCCAAAAACAAACTAGTGGAGGAATTGGTGAGTTGACCAGCATCTATTGGAAAAAAATAATGGTCTATGTTTCTGGTCAGAACCCTTTTTCATGACTGTTATTAACCTAGAAAAAGATCATCTTAATTAATCTGCCACGTAGTAGTAGCTTTGCCTCGGACTAAAGACAACATGAGTAGAATTCCAGTTACTCCTTTATGACAATGTAGCACTGTCCTCTGATTACGGTTGGTATATACAGGTATATCCATAAATGGGTGAAGAAGGTCAGTGCATATTGTCCTTTGTTAAATATAGAAACAGGGAGGTCAGATTATACTTCTCTAGGGCCAAGGTGAAGCTATACCTTGAGAATTGTGCATAGCTTTGGTCTCCCAATCTTATGAAGGACATTCTTGCTTTTGGGAGTGGGGGATGTGTAACAGCACTGATTTACCACAGCTTACAAAAAATAAAGAATACAATCACATGTTTCTTTCAGCACACCATGAAGTCAACTTTCTTTTATTATCCACTAGATACAACATTGCATTCTTCAACTCCCCAAACAACTCTTCTGGCTTCCTCATTGACTCACTGCCACACAGGTGATCCTAACACTCTCATTCTCACTCTCCTGCATCTGAGATTTATCAGCTGTATACTGACGCTTAACACTTCCCACATGCGTGCTATTACTCCCGTGTGTTGCATCGCTTATGTCATCAGGGGCAGCTGGCACAGCTCCCGCAAAAGATGCACCAAAGGTTCTCCACGCTGATTCCTGTGATGGCAGAACTGTCGTTTGAAGATTATACTCATTGAAATTTAGAAGAAATTGGCATATAAATTTTTGATTAGTGCAGAGTAATTAAATCCAGGAAGAATGTTCCCAATATGGGAGAAGTCCAGAATAAAGGGTCACAGTCTAAGGATAAGGAATAAGCTATTTGGACTGAAAAAAGAGGAGAAATTTTTTCCACTCAGAATTGCAAACCTATGGATCTCCCAAACACAGAAAGTTATTGACCCCAGTTCATTAAATATATTTAAAATGGAATAGAATGTGGTCCTATTGGCTAAAGGGATCAAGGGTCTGGAGAGAACTCTAGAATAGACCACTTTCTTTCTTTCTTTGGCTTGGCTTCGCGGACGAAGATTTATGGAGGGGGTAAAAAGTCCACGTCAGCTGCAGGCTCGTTTGTGGCTGACCAGTCCGATGCGGGACAGGCAGACACGATTGCAGCGGTTGCAAGGGAAAATTGGTTGGTTGGGGTTGGGTGTTGGGTTTTTCCTCCTTTGCCTTTTGTCAGTGAGGTGGGCTCTGCGGTCTTCTTCAAAGGAGGCTGCTGCCCGCCAAACTGTGAGGCGCCAAGATGCACGGTTTGAGGCGTTATCAGCCCACTGGCGGTGGTCAATGTGGCAGGCACCAAGAGATTTCTTTAGGCAGTCCTTGTACCTTTTCTTTGGTGCACCTCTGTCACAGTGGCCAGTGGAGAGCTCGCCATATAATATGATCTTGGGAAGGCGATGGTCCTCCATTCTGGAGACGTGACCCATCCAGCGCAGCTGGATCTTCAGCAGCGTGGACTCGATGCTGTCGACCTCTGCCATCTCGAGTACCTCGACGTTAGGGGCGTGAGCGCTCCAATGGATGTTGAGGATGGAGCGGAGACAACGCTGGTGGAAGCGTTCTAGGAGCCGTAGGTGGTGCCGGTAGAGGACCCATGATTCGGAGCCGAACAGGAGTGTGGGTATGACAACGGCTCTGTATACGCTTATCTTTGTGAGGTTTTTCAGTTGGTTGTTTTTCCAGACTCTTTTGTGTAGTCTTCCAAAGGCGCTATTTGCCTTGGCGAGCCTGTTGTCTATCTCATTGTCGATCCTTGCATCTGATGAAATGGTGCAGCCGAGATAGGTAAACTGGTTGACCGTTTTGAGTTTTGTGTGCCCGATGGAGATGTGGGGGGGCTGGTAGTCATGGTGGGGAGCTGGCTGATGGAGGACCTCAGTTTTCTTCAGGCTGACTTCCAGGCCAAACATTTTGGCAGTTTCCGCAAAGCAGGACGTCAAGCGCTGAAGAGCTGGCTCTGAATGGGCAACTAAAGCGGCATCATCTGCAAAGAGTAGTTCACGGACAAGTTTCTCTTGTGTCTTGGTGTGAGCTTGCAGGCGCCTCAGATTGAAGAGACTGCCATCCGTGCGGTACCGGATGTAAACAGCGTCTTCATTGTTGGGGTCTTTCATGGCTTGGTTCAGCATCATGCTGAAGAAGATTGAAAAGAGGGTTGGTGCGAGAACACAGCCTTGCTTCACGCCATTGTTAATGGAGAAGGGTTCAGAGAGCTCATTGCTGTATCTGACCCGACCTTGTTGGTTTTCGTGCAGTTGGATAATCATGTTGAGGAACTTTGGGGGACATCCGATGCGCTCTAGTATTTGCCAAAGCCCTTTCCTGCTCACGGTGTCGAAGGCTTTGGTGAGGTCAACAAAGGTGATGTAGAGTCCTTTGTTTTGTTCTCTGCACTTTTCTTGGAGCTGTCTGAGGGCAAAGACCATGTCAGTGGTTCCTCTGTTTGCGCGAAAGCCGCACTGTGATTCTGGGAGAATATTCTCAGCGACACTAGGTATTATTCTATTTAGTAGAATCCTAGCGAAGATTTTGCCTGCAATGGAGAGCAACGTGATTCCCCTGTAGTTTGAGCAGTCTGATTTCTCGCCTTTGTTTTTGTACAGGGTGATGATGGTGGCATCACGAAGATCCTGAGGCAGTTTACTTTGGTCCCAACAAAGTGACAAACAAGATGTGCTCCACACCAGGGTCATGCCTAGCGCGGAATGCCACACTGACCACCGGCTGGTTCGCTGCAAGCTCAACCTTCACTTCAAGCCAAAGCCCAGGAACAATAAAGCCCCCAGAAAGAGGTTCAATGTTGGAAAACTGCAGTCAGACGAAGCGAGAGGAAACTTCCAGGCAAACCTCAAAGCAAAGCTCGACGTTGCAACCCGCCTCACGGACCCGTCCCCTGAAACCCTCTGGGATCAGTTGAAGGCTACCATACTGCAATCCACTGAAGAGGTACTGGGCTTCTCCTCCAGGAAAAACAAGGACTGGTTTGACGAAAACAGCCAGGAAATCCAGGAGCTGCTGGCAAAGAAGCGAGCTGCCCACCAGGCTCACCTTACAAAGCCGTCCTGTCCAGAGAAGAAACAAGCCTTCCGTCGCGCATGCAGCCATCTTCAGCGCAAACTCCGGGAGATCCAAAATGAGTGGTGGACTAGCCTCGCCAAACGAACACAGCTCAGCGCGGACATTGGCGACTTCAGGGGTTTCTACGAGGCTCTAAAGGCTGTGTACGGCCCCTCACCCCAAGTCCAAAGCCCGCTGCGCAGCTCAGACGGCAAAGTCCTCCTCAGCGACAAGATCTCCATCCTCAACCGATGGTCAGAACACTTCCAATCTCTTTTCAGTACCAACCGCTCAGTCCAAGATTCCGCCCTGCTCCAGCTCCCTCAACAGCCCCTAAGGCTAGAGCTGGATGAGGTTCCCACCCTGGATGAGACATATAAGGCAATCGAACAACTGAAAAGTGGCAAAGCAGCAGGTATGGATGGAATCCCCCCAGAAGTCTGGAAGGCTGGCGGCAAAACTCTGCATGCCAAACTGCATGAGTTTTTCAAGCTTTGTTGGGACCAAGGTAAACTGCCTCAGGATCTTCGTGATGCCACCATCATCACCCTGTACAAATAGACCACTAAACTTATATGATCTGCCATGGACATGTTGAATGGTGGAGCAGGCTTGAAGGGCTGAACAAACTTCTCCTGATCCAATTTTCTCTGTTGATAGCTGTGCAGATGAAGGCTTCTGAGCGGAACTATTGACATGTCCTTTTTCTCCCATTGATGCTTGACCCACCGAGTTCCTCCAGCAGATTGTTTATTTTTTTGTTCCAGATTCTTGTATATGTAGTCTCTTGTGGCTCTTTTGTTTCTATCTCATGCTGCCGTGTCCAATTCAAGGTGAAAAGCTGTGTGTAAAGAAACAATGCCCCCAATAAATAATTGTGGGTTTTTTTGAGTTATTGAAATGTAATATTATATGCCCAGGCCCATAACCTCCAACTCCAGTTGTTTTATCTTGCTGAGTGTTTTCTGGATTTTGGGTGCTAACTTGTGAGGATTCACCGCAATGATGCCGAAGTAGATTATATGGTATCATCAACCCTTAGTGATTTGATCCATCTGCATTTTCTGAATAAAATGTTGAAACATATTTACCATTTCACATCAATATTCAACTCTGAGAACCTGTTTTTTTTTCTTATCTATTGTGCAGCCTTGCTGGGTTTGTGTCCAGATTATGAAAGGCACTCCAAAATTCAAAAGGCAGTCACTTGTATTTTCCTGCAGATAAACCTATCCATAATAACCAATGTACCTACAGTATATTCCAATTTATTGTCAACACATAGGCATTCATTAAAAATTACATTTTTGTGGATAAACTATCTCTTCTTACAACTTTTGTTAAACTTCATCTGCCCCCACAACATACTTGTATCCTTAACAAATACTTCAAAATTGTAAAATGCTCTAAAACACACAAGTAACAAGTAACAACAAATAAAGCTCGACGCTGGCCCACAGAAGGACAGATGATCAAAAAATTTGAATAACAGGAGCTTCTTAAAATCATGGATGTACAAGTGTACAGGAAAATTAGAATTGTTCTACATTATGATGACTGAAGTGTCTGGAAATAGTTTTACCTCAGCTGTAAATTGCAATTAAACCAAACATATATTGCATAATGAGATTGAACAAAGGCATTTACTAAAGGTTAAGGAACACATTTTCCCTCAAAGCAGTGCTCCATTTACTGCATCAGCAATTCAGGCACATTAAGGTTCACACCAGAACAGAGCGGAGATTTAAAAACTAATAATCACTCCCACCAAAGTTAGCTTGAATAGCAATGCTCCCAGAGTGAAGTTGGTTGTAAGATTTCTAAAAATATTGCTGATATGACTTGAAATTGCAGATAGTATTTACATCTCAGGATTTACATCCTGCAAGTAATAGCATGCCAGCTTTTGCTCTCACTATGTATTAGGCTTTCCTCTTACATTTGTGCTTTATCACTTCAAGTCTCTCTCCAGAGATTTGCATGTATAGTTCTGCCAGACCTTGCAAGGCAGTTGAGTGAGTGGAGGTGCTACTTGTCAGATGGGATATAAAGTTGATGAGCAAAATGCTCTCAGTTGTGTATTGTTCCAAAGAAATACAAGGGATTTCTTACTTGTATCCCAGTCGATCTCTCAGCTGCTATCAGACTATTTGGTCGTTAGGTTGTTAGGACCTCAGCATCTGGGTTAAAAATGGTCAGTCAATGTTTGGGGTTGAGACCTTTATTGATAAATGGTCTCAATAAAGGGTCCCAACCCCAAATATTGACTGACCATTTCTGCTCATGAATACTGCCTGACTTAGCATCTGGAGGTTTGCATATCACTATTTGGTCATTATACTTATGCTGTCAGGAGCCATCAATGAGCTTATTAATGATTTCACCATTCAACATTACTCCCTTCCCTGGAAATTCCTATGGAGGGTACTGAGATCAGGAAATGCCCTGTTGAAATGTAATTTACAGTTCACAAAATCATAATTTACATTATTCAGAAACCACATTCAATGCTCAGATCATGAAGTGAGCAAATATGATAGTAATTTTCAGTGGGGTCTTTCTGCTCTAATAACAACTTTGATTAGGTGGAATTTTTTTTTCTTTGTAAAAGAAAATCCCATGTAAAACAGTTAAACTGCTCAATGGGATTTATGCTTTGGAATGCAAGAGCACCAAAACATAATTTTACTTGTGTAATATTGCTCACAATGCCAGCATTTTTTGTCATCTGCAATGGCTCTTGAAAAAGTGTTGGTTAGCTAGAGCCTTGAGCTGCTGTCCTATCGATTTAGGAGAATTCGACTTTGTTCAGTAGCTACATGTTCTCCACCCTACTTAAGAGAGGAGTAGTCAGAACAACGAAACACTCCCAGTAGCTGTGGGTGAAATTATTTATCTATTTTTTGTCAATTAATTCTTGATGCTGTGTTTTGTTTTAAAACTGGTGATGATGTGGCAAATGGGGAAATTGCTTTATTCCCAAAGAGTATTTGAAATGTATTGCTCTGAGGATATAAGAGTGCACAATTGCAATATTCAATTATGAAGGTTATCACACCCAACTCTCTGTAAGCTACAAGTGAAATATATGGCCATGGGCAAAAGCACAAAATTGCAACAAGGAAGATAGTAAAACATTTGAGTTGTACGAATTTTGCCTTTTCTTTAAATCAGTGCACTTCTACAGACAACTGAGGTGGATACATTGACGTGATAGTGTAGGCTGAATGCAGATTTCACCTTGCTGCAGTGCAGAATTTTACAGTTTCTTGTTGTGGAGTTCCCTCGAGAGTGGCCATGCGCCTTCATACTCAAACCAGTTATGTGCAATTTAATATTAAGGGATGAGTTAAACTTTTCTTTAATGGTACAGCTCCTCCAAAATCGTTCTTGAGGATTCTTGTGTCATGGAGTTAAACAGATTTCTCATATCACAAAAACAAGAATCAGTAGAATTTGGCATGTTGCTATTATTTTACATACTCGATTTCAAATTTTATTTATGTTTAATATGGCTGCCATCAACACACTTAGAGAAGCAATTCAAACTATCACTACCCCCTCAGAGACGTAAGCCCCATTCACATTTGCAAGTGGTCTCAGGAATTATGGCCAATCAGCCGAAAAAGGGCCTAGTGTGGAATGAATATCGTCTCAGCGCCAGCATGAGATGATATAATCTCAGACCAGAGATACACTTGCCTCAACCCTTAGTGCAATCCCCAGAGTCTGCAGGCACCGACGTTGCAATCAGGGCAATTGCATTGTAGGACAGAAATGACCCAAGTTTTTTGTGTGAGTGCAGGACTATGAAGGAAGGAAAGATTAAAATGAAGGTATAAATTTTGCTGTGGGAAAATCGCAGCGGGAGAAAGAGAGGAAATAAATAGCAATAGCAAACAATTTTTAAACAGTGTGGAAAAATTGGAAGCGCTATAGCACACAATTTATAAAGACTGTGGGAAAAAGCAATGGCAGACCTGACTTCCCAGAAGCCCTTGCGGCAGAGAAACCCCTCTATGAATGCCCCATGCAGACAGCCCTTTATTTGCCCACTTGGAATTCTGGGAGGGCAGGTCTACCATCACTTTTTCCCATGGTATTTATAAATTGTATGCAATAGTGCTACCAACTTTCCCACGCCACTGTTGCTATTTATTGCTCGCACTTTCCCACGGTCTCTAATAGGTTGGCACAAAAACAACAGGGGCTGAAGGGCTCATAAAGCTTAATTATGTTATAATTAGGCATGATTAATTTTATTTAAATATAAGATCATAATACATTGATGAGGATTTAGGCCAGGTCCACCTTCACTCGATGCATTGTGACATCACCAATAGAATGTAGAAAGTTCTGACCCCAGGGATGGCTCCTTGGAAATGTGAACATGTGCCAGTTCGGAGTGGTCATGCATGAACAGCACCTTTCCTATCCTGAGACACTGAATGGCCGATTTAGTGGGGCATGTCTAGAAAGGGGCTAGAGTGAAATTCTTGCATCATCTCTTCTCATGAAATGTGTAATATTTGTCAGTAGCAATTTAAGAATTATATTGCTCACTTCCTGTATATTTCAGCAATATAAAGGAAGGTCCCAGAATATCTGATGAAAGGTAACTGTTAGCTGAACCTAGTGGTTCCAAACTTTTTCAGGATGCTGCTGCCTTGGCCTCCAGACCACAACCCGAGCACCAATACAATAGCTCCGGTGGGGGCAGGGGGCTTTAGTGGTAGTGCTGAGTGGGGTCGGGGAGGGAGGGTGTTAACTGGCGATGATGAGTAGGGTAAGAGGGTTTAGTGGCAGCGCAGAGCGGGGTGGGGTGGTTAGTGATGGTGCAGAGCTAGGGGGTAGTGGTGGTGCTTGAGTGGAGTTGGGGGTTAGTGGTGGTGCTGAGTGGAGTAGTGGGGAGGTTAATGGTGGTGCTGTTGGGTGGGGGGTTAGTGGTGGTGCTGAGTGGGGTGGGGGGGGGTTTAGTGGTGGCATTGATTGGTCTGGGGGAGATTAATGGTGGCTCTGAGTGGAATTAGGGGGTTAGTGGTGGTGCTGAGTCAGGATGGGGGTTAGTGGTGGCGTTGAGTGGTGTGGGGGTTAGTGGTGGTGCAGAGTGGTGTGGGGGAGTTTAGTGGTGGCACTGAGTGGTGAAGGGGCATTTAGTAGTGGTGCAGAGCGGGGGTGGTGGCGGCAGCATTGACTGGGGGAGAAGGCAACGCTGAGTGGTGGATAGTGACAGCACTGAGTGGAGGAGTAGTGCCCAGGGGGGTGGAGTGCTGGTGGCTCTGAGCATGGGGTAGTGTCGCAAGTACAACATGGTGGCCACCGAGACCAGCTCTCACGAGAATGCCTTGTTGCTGTTTATATTGCTCACTGCAGCCATCCCAAGTCTGGCCAGAAAATCACTTCACGGGTTTCTTCATTAAACTTTGCAGCAGATGGAATAATAACAAGACTGAAGGTTCAGAACACCCCTTTCTCCTCTTCGTCCCCTTGGATCTTTCCACCACCCACAGGGAGGTGGCAGTGCCCACTTTGGAAATTACTAGCTTTAATTATTGACAAGGTCCAAAATTTAATCCCCTCTGAAATATTTCCAACTGATTGGAATACAGGAAATGCCAATCATTGTTTAAGAGGGAAGAATGAGAGTGTAGGATGGGATGGTACAGCCTCAGAATAAAAGGACATCCCTTTACAACTTCGAGGAAGGGTTTCTTCAGCCAGAGGGTGGGTGAATCTGTGGAATTTATTGCAATGGGCAGCTGGGTAGATTTAAAACAGAGGTTGATAAATTCTTGATTAGTAAGGGTGTCAAAGGTTATGAAGAGAAGGCAGGAGAAAGAGGGTGAAAGTAAAAAATACATCAGCTTTGATTTGAATGGCCTAATTCTTCTCCTAAGTCTTATGATCTGATGGAGCCACAGACTAATTGGCCTGACTTCAGTTGTCGGTGCCAGCGGTCGAAGTGCATGCCGGCTCTGGAATTTCTGGGGTCGAGCTCCAGTCTCTCTGGTCGCAGCACATGGCTAAGCCGCAGTCTCTGGTCCCTTAGGTGTAGCAAGGGTGGACCCTGAGGTACTGGGAGCTGCTGGTAGAGCCTCTGTGGGTCTTGTGTCTGCTGGAGGACGAACCTGGGTGCTTGCGGATGTTGGCTGAGACTCTGGGTTTGGGACATTTGTAGCGGGCTTAGGGGGGATCCCAGCGGTAACGTCAGGTCTCCATGGTACTGGAGAAACTGCTGCTGGGGGAGTGATGGTAGCAGTGTCTGCTTTCCCTGGCTCTGGAGTGGTTGGGAATTCTGCACATATGTGGCGATCGGGAGCACGACTTGTGGAGATCCTTCCACCCGCACTTGTAGTGGCCCCTTTCTGATCGGACTGGGGTTTAGGCTCGGCGGCACCTGTACTGGTGAACCCATGGGCAGGCAGGGCTCTTGGCCATTTCTTACCTGCCCTATTATACTTCTGTGGACTTCCCTGCATTCCACCATGATTCAAGTACAGTACGTGCGTGCTAGTCGTCCCCGGATTCCATTCCTCAGGAAGAGTCTCCAGGTGGTCGGGAATGAGCGTTGGAGCAGAAGCAGCTTCCATCCTAGTAGCTATCTTATTAGTTTATTAAATTGTACTGACAATAACCACAACAGCAGTGCGAGTATAAGACAGCTTTATAAACTAATATGTACACTAAGAGGTCTTGTTTCTCTGCAAGACAAACTTGGAAGGCTAGTCTGTAGCTCTGGACTGCTTTATATACAAGGTCACCGGGGTGACCCCTGGTGACCTAGTGGTATAATTACAACCAATTATTAGGGATATTACAGCAGGACACTTGGAAAATAATAAAAGGATTGGGCAGAGTCAGAATTGACTAATGAATGGGACATTACATTTGAGAAATCTGTAAGATAAGAGAATAGATGAAGTGGGGCAGATAGATGCATTTGGATTTTCACAAAGCCAATGGCAAACTGCAACATGGGAGCTTAGAAATCAAAATTGGAACACGTGAATTTGGCGAAATGAAACTGGTATGGAGTGAGGGATGTTTCATGGGCAAAAGACAGAGTATGAATATATGGACAATCAAGACCTTAGACCTGGTAGAAATCTCTTGGTTTGCTAAGTAATAGTTATCCATGGCCTTCTATATACTCCTGATACCTGAAATACCTGCAGCAAGCACTGCAAGGCACTAGAAAAAAGTACCTCAATGCTCTCCACAGAATCCTCCAAACTCTCAGAAATTAATTTGAATACAATGTATTTGGTCCAACTAATATCAGTTGTATGAAAAGAACTAAGTTCATCTATGCCAAGATTTTGCTGCATGGGTATCCAGTGATTCTTGAACCTAATCTCAGGAGCTCCTTTCACAATTGCAAATGATCCCAGGAATTAACTGCCAATTGGTCTTTAATGTTTTCTAATGTGAAAGCAAAATCAGCTCAACGCCAGCGTCAGATGACGTCATCTCATCCCAGGGACTGACGGCCTTGACCCCTAGTGCAATCCCCCCCCCCCCGTCTGCAGATGCCAGCGCTGCAATCATGCAAGTGTAAAATGGGCAATTGCGTTGTGGAATTGAAATGCATGAATTCAGGAACATGAAGAAAGAAAGGATTAAAATGAAGGAATAAACTTTGCCATGGGAAAGTTGCAGCAGAAGAGAGAGAGGGGGAGGAAATAAACAGCGTTGGAAAGTTGGTAGTGCTATGGCATACAATTTATGGCAGACCTGACTTCCCAGATGGCTGTGTGGCAGAGAAACCCTTCTATGAATGCTCTGTGCATGCAGTCATTAATCCAGCCCTTTCTCTGCCTCACAGAATTCTGGGAGAGCAGGTCGGCCATCGATTTTTCCTGCAGTCTTTATAAATTGTACTCGATAGTGCTACCGACTTTCTCACGCTATATAAATTGTGCACTAAAGCACTATCAATTTTCCCATGCTGTTTATAATTGTCTGCTATTGCTATTTATTGGTAGCACTTTCCCATGGTCCCCTATGAAGGTTTATATAGGCCAGCACAATAACAGCAAGAGCTGAAGGGCTCATTCTGTACTGTGCATAAAGTTTAATTATGTTATAATTAGGCATGATTAATTTTGATCAAATGTAAGATTATAATACATTGAACAGGATTTAGGACAGGTCCACCATCATTCGATGCTCATTATGTCTCCGGTAGAAGGTAGAACAGTCCTAATCCCAGGAATGACTCCTTGCAAATGTGAAAGCGTTCACTGTCCCAGTTAGGAGTGGTCAAGTATGACAAATTAAACCCCCATACCTATCCCAGGACACTGAATGGCCAATTTAGTGGGATTCAAGTGTAAAAGGGGCTAATGAATAAGATCACATTGAAGCCTTCTGGACAATCCAGATGGAGGTGGTAAACCCTAAGATTAATAAGAACTATGATGTCATAACTACACTTGGAAGCATCGCCAGTAAGTGGATTTCACTGATACAGTTAGGGTTAGATAAAAAGATTTCAAAGTTTGTATTAATACAGATAATCACTTCATCCTCAAATAGGCAAATCAGAAGAGTAAAAAGATGCAGGAAGGCAAATGGTAGGTGATCAGAGGGAGACTAGTAGGCTCTTGCCAAAGACCAGTCACTGATACGTGTCAGGTGCTGAATGACACTGTCACCTATAATAGATAGGCATGCAGATATTTGAAGGGGGTAGTGGCTCAATTCACATAATGGCCTAGATTATACAAGGAATGTGTCCCTTATTGTGGAAACTGGTATAGGGCTAGGTGTTGCAGAAGCATAGAGGACTTGGAATGTTTTCCTTGTGGTTTTGTTTTCATTGATAACTTATAACATGTATCTGATAAATGCAAAATTGTTAAGGTACACTCAGAATTGTTACCATGCTGCAAACGACATTGATGAGACTATACCTGGCATGCTGCAGTATTAGTCTTTCTCTTGAAGGCAGAAAATAGGTTTCAGAGCGGGATGACGAGTTTGAATCCTGGCATGAAGGATGTTTCTTGTGATGAAAGAAAAACCTACAGCAGATTCTATATCATTGCAATTTATAAGAATAAGAGGTGATTTAATTGACGATTACATGGGCCTGAGAGGACTGGCAGAGTAAATTCTGGTAAGATCTTCCTTTGAGGGAATATCGAGTTTAGCAGATAGAGTTTCAGAAGAGTCACCAATTTAAGATGGGAAGAGGTGATCATTCTCTGAGAGGACCCTGCATCATTGGAATTCTTTTTTTTAGAGAGGTGTTGTGGTCGAGTCACGTTATACATGGACAAGGAGGCCAATACCAGAGATGGAGGTATAGGGAGTTCATCAGATACAAGGAGTAAGATGGAGTTGAAACCAAAATCAAATCAGCTATTAACTAATTGTATGGTGGCAGAGCCGTAACATCTCCCCCTTTATGATCCAAATTGTTGGTTATCATTCATTTCTTCTGGATGTTGCATAACCAGCTGAGTTCCCCCATCTCTTTTGTGCATGGCACTCAACACTAGCAACTGTAGATTTTCTTGTTCAGCTTTACAAATACCTAGAACAGGATTGTTCTGTCCACTTGACATGTCAAAGGATTGTTATGAGATTGTCATCTTACAAGGTAAATTAAACCATTGTTCATTAATTTAGGATAAAGGGGCAGAGATTTGGAGGAGATTTGAGGGGGATTATCTTCACCCAGAGTGTGATGAGTACTTGGAATATGATACCTGGAAGAATGGTGGAAGCAGATTCTAAAGTGTCCAGGCAAGTAGCTAGGCATAGAAAGCTACAGACTAAATGCTGAAAGGAGAGATTAATGTTAATGAGTACCCATTGGTTGGTGTGGCATTGTGGGCTGTATGGCCTACTTCCACAGTCTGAATCTATGATTCCATGCAATATTGGAAGGATCACCCACAACCAATTTTAAATCTCAATCATTTGGATAAATGAGTATATTGTTTGCAGACATCACAGTTTAGGTTTATTAGCTGTGAGAGTAGCATCTTAACAATGTAGCCAAGGAGAGGAAGAATTGACTTGATCTCAATAGGCTGAAAGCAAACAGATCTCAGCAAATATAGTACAATAATAACATTAAGATCAAATATTTAACAATTTGTTGATCTCCCCATATTAAGCTAAGTTGCCCAAATTTCATACCTTGATCTCTTTACAGATTAGATCTACCCAAAAATAAAGTGTCAAGTTGACACAAGAACATAAAAGCTCTGTTCTTTCTGTGAATCTCCATTTAGAAAGGATATCAAAATGATAATTGCTTCAAACAACTTGTTGCCGCTTAAAGTTGAGAATCAATGATAAACATATGGGGAAGTTCTGCCAAGGAGCTTAAAATTCAAGGACAGTACATACTATCAATTTTAAACTCAGAGGGGAAAACAAATGACCTTTTTATCTGCACAACAAGTATTCAATTACCTCTTCTAAACCAGTAATTATTCTATCCAACAGCCATACTTGGATCTGAACTCACAAATGATTCACCCGTTTTTTCCTGATTTTGAATATATTTTTGTTTAATTTGGTAAGCGTTAGTTTATGCACCAAGTACATTCTTATATATTTTAATTCCTGGTCTCAGTGATCTAATGACTTGTGTGTAAAAAATTTTGTATTGATTAAAATGGTGGGTAAATTGCTATGTTCGTGAATGATTTAAGGGCTGGGGAAAAAATGAGCCACTCCAAAATATCCATAGCAAATTGATATTCGGATAATGTGAGTTGTTGCCCCATTATCATGTGCAGCCTCATACTGAGATTTTTTGGGGGGATTAAATCACAATTTCACCAAATATTTCACAGCTGATGCTGTTTCTGTTTTTGCACTGAGTTTTGCTTCCATCATCGCAACTGAAGCATGGTAACTTTGGCTGGTCATCCTCTTCCTTATCCATTAGCACAATTTGATTAAACTTCATTTGATTGCCGCTAGAGGCTGAGTTGAAACCTGAACCCTCCTCATCTGTATAGTCATGGTATTCTGTGGATAGGTTTGGCCAGACTCTGAAGAAGCCATTTACTTTGAAGGACATGTGGGAATCCAACCAAGTTCATCACAAAGGAACCTCCCCTCCTCAATTGATGGTCAGAGAGAAAAAAAAAACAGGAGTGGGGAGGTGACAAAGAGATCTATATTGCACAGCAGAGGCAGGTAATCATGAATATTTCCACCTCGTTAGGACCCCATCAAATTTTCTTCCTCGTCTCTTGTTTTTACTCTTTGTTTATCCATTAATCACTCCAGCCTTTCTTAATAAAGGCTTTCCTCATTTTTGCACCTTCCTCTCCTCAATTTTATACTTGCACATAAACCGTATATATCCTTTGGGGCTTCCAACTCAGATGGAAGATGAACAATTCAAAATGTTAGGCAGGAACTTGCAGCTACTACACAAATCTAGCTCCAGAGATTTAGCATAGTCAGACTTGGGCCAGGATCCAAAACCAATTGGTTTCAATTGTGATTATTGGACTGCAGATTAGGAAGTGAGGGAAAAGTTAAACATTTGATTGTTATTGTTTAGTTCAGTACTTCTAGTTATTTTTGAATAGTACCATTTAAATAGGAGTAAAAATCACAGCGCTGGCAAAGCCTGGAGCAGGTCAATGGCCTAATTGAAAGAAAGACTTATTTGTCACAAGGTGAGTCACCAGCTGAAGAATACCTAGTCCTTGACCTGCTCTTCCAGCACTGGTATTTATACGGCTGTAATTTTCAAAATGTTAATGTCCACTAAATTTCACAGTGGTTGGACTCTGGTTGGAAATAGTCATTGTCTGGCACTTTTTCCCTGTAAATACTACTTTCCATTTATCATGCTGAAATGTTGTCGCAGCTGAAGATGATTGACCGTGGGAAACTGCCATGAAGAACTCATAATTGATGTACTTGGACTGGTATGATTGACTTGCAATAACTACAAGGAATTCCACAGAACATTGGAATGTGTTCCCTTTAATTCAGATAGGCCTTAACTTTAACAGAAATGCTCAATGTCACATCTGGTCAAATGATGCCTTGATGTGAAGAACTCTTACCTCCCTCCTGGATTTCAGCTCTTTGATCTACATTTGGACCAAAATGGTGATGGTCTTTGGCCCAGTAGTTGTCAGAAAACTCCAAACTGGCCATCATTAAACAAGTTTTCCCAGTTCTGTTTGATAACATTATAATTTAACCTTTCAGTTTACTGACTAATCAGACTCAGTGATCAGTTATCAGTCTGACTGGATTTGCCCTTTTTGTTTTTGTGATCAGGACATAACTGGGCAAGTTTCTAGTTGTACTGGAACAGTTTGGCTGGTGGGTAGCTATTTCTGGCATTCAGATCCTACCACTGGCATGTTGTCTGGTCCCATTGCCTTTGGTCTTGGCCGTTTCTTGCTATTGCATGCGGTGCATCAAATTGACTGGAGACTATGATGAGAGTCTTGGGAAGGAACCAAGATAAATCATCAACTAGATACTTCTTGCTCAACTGAAACCTTGATGGCAGGGGCATCACTCTTGCCTCCCCTCTGGAATTCAACTATTTGGCCCTTGTTTTCTCTCAGAGGTTGTTGGTCATACTCTTATACCCATTTCATATCTAAGCTGACCTCTGTTGTATGTATCCTGACATCACAACAGATACCTGAATGTTTATTTTTTTTTGTATTGAAATGCTCTCCTACTATATGGAAGTGAAAATGGAATCCACTTCTGGCCCTACAGTCCTTTTTCTTTCATTTCCATTCCATACATTGGTACTCTGCAGGAGAAATATGACATTATTAGTTAAAAAATACATTATTATTTTGCAAAAGCTTTTGTAGCATTGCTGCATTTGTAATGCTTTTCTGGTCTTTTTGGCAAGACACCCAAAAGAGATAAGACTCCTCATGTTTCCAGAAAATTTAGGATTCAGTTGAATTTGCCTTTAAATAATTAATTCAACAATTAAAATTAATTTGAAGAAGAATGCAGCATAAAATCATTCTGTATGTACAATATCAAAGTTAATCTGACCGTATAAGATGCTACGATTTTAACAAAGAATTGCCTGTGTTTATGCCCAGTGCTATGAAGGGTATTAGGACCACTGTGTACATACTGAACAATCAATCCACCTGTACCTGAAGGTGCCAACAGATTCCTGATTACACTCTGCAGTTTGACTCCACATAGAGCCCATGGGAAGAGCAAACTTCAGATTTTCCAGCCCTAATATTAGAAAATCTGTAAATTCAACCTGTGACAGCCTGGATCTTTTACAAATTTATTTATAATATGAATGCAGTAAATGTCATTCTTCATGTTTGTTGAACAATCAATTCAATATGCTCTCTGAAAATAGATCAACACTCTTGTTTCTCTGTTAACAATACACCCATGTAGTATTTGAGAGGCTAATACATAGTTTCCAGCCACCGGATGTCCAGTGTTGGTAGGACGCTTGACCCTGGTTCTTCCCTGCAAAGCCTTTGCAGTGGCTTCAATAAACTTCTGTGCATCTATTAGCATGCACTTCAGCATCCTAGAATATCAGCTTGTCAGCAACATTCACTTACAGGCATCTCCTTACACTGGGAACATCACATTTCAAGCAGATCAAGGTGCCTCTTTGAATGGGGGGGCTTGGCAAGATGGTGTAGAGGGAAGACGTGCAGTTCCACCTTTCCCCAGTTAGACTTATAAATACCCGATTTAAAAACCTGTAAAAGTGGTTAAAATAGTATTTACAGACTTTGGAATAGTGGAGGATTGCAATGGCTACAAATGTGAAGAAAGCAAAGACTCAGTTACAAAAGAAATTACTTTATAAAAGTGTTGAAGAATTGAGGCGTACCTACCAAATTGAAGCCACAGAGTCATCGATCGACTGGAGCTCCCAAGCCTCAAAGGACCCCTGCACGGCTGAGTATTATGCCGATGCTGATCACACGTCCACAAGATGGCGTCGTTTCTATGACTAGCTCAGCCGGTCTTGACTCGTGCCCCCGTGAGCCCGGGCATGCAGGCGGATTGGCCAAGCGGGGACAGACTCATGAGCCTGCAGACTCGTGAGCCTGCAGTCGTACCTGGTGGTCTAGTGGTGCACAGTGTAGTGTCGGAAGATGTACCTGCACAGTCAGTGACTCTTCTGGGTGAGCACGGTGCGTCGCGAGTCCAAGAACTATTAGAAAAGGTGTGGGCTGTGGAGGAGCCCGAAATACAGTGGGCTGATGAGGTCGGTATGCTGTCAATGGGTATCCAGACCCACAGCCGCATGGGAAGAGGAATCACTGTATCAGAAGAGGAAGAAAGTACAGCATTACTGGAATCAACACAGGAAGAATATATGGGGACTGGGAGCAGAGAAGGTCGGCCTCAAGGGGAAGTGATGGAACCTGGATTGGATTCTGTGTTTACAATATTGGAAGGGATTGCTCATCAAATGGAAAACATGTCAATGCAGATGTCTACTCAGATATATGAAGGATTTATGGAAGTGAAAACTAAAATGAATAATATGTGTGAAGAGATGACTTCTATGAAGAAAGATGTGACTAGTTAAAAGTGATGTTAGTAGATGTATAAAATCAGTGGATACCGTACAGGATTTTTATTTAAATTGAAGAAGCTTTTTTTGAAGGTAAGAATCAAGTGGATCGTAATAGAGAAAAAAAAAATGGAAAAAGTGGAGGATTCTTTTGTGGATTGGGGGATTCAGAAGAAGGAAATTACTGAAGAAGATTGATTCACTAGAGAATCAAGGTCGAAGAAATAATGTAAAAATTGTAGTTCTTCAGGAAGATGTAGAAGGTTCAGATCTGGTAAAATTTTTTAAGAAATGGTTTCCTGAGGTACTGGGCAATGAATTTTTTCCGGATGGTCTGGAGCTAGACCGACCACATAGAGCATTCAGGAAAAAAACGTTTCCAGGTCAACCACAGTGAGCAGTTTTGATTCGTTGTTTGAAATATCAGGATAGAGAAATGATATTATGAGTTGCGGTGCAGAAGGCGCAGCAAAATCAAACTCCAATGATGGTTCAAAATAACAGAGTGTTTTTTTTATGCTGATCTGAGTCAAGAAAATATTAGAAGGTGCCGAGAATTTAATTCAGCTAAAGAAGTATTGTGGCGAAAGGGTTATAGATTTGCTCTTCATTACCCGGCTGAATTGAAAGTTTTTTATGGGAATTTTCAATCTCAATTTTTTGAAAATGACCATGAGGCACTAATGTTTGCTAATACATTGCCAG
The DNA here is from genome assembly GCF_036971445.1 of Narcine bancroftii. Lineage (NCBI taxonomy): Eukaryota > Metazoa > Chordata > Chondrichthyes > Torpediniformes > Narcinidae > Narcine > Narcine bancroftii. The sequence goes on along the minus strand of NC_091469.1, from coordinate 34,338,813 downwards.
ATCTGTGAGGAAGTGGATGGTCGCCATTATCGTCGCCTAAAAGGGTGTAAATGGGAATGGGAAGAATGCGAAACATAGAAAGAATGGAAAGAAAGTTGAATTGATGCAAAGTCTTCTTGACATTGAAGATCCAGAACAATCATTGGGACTGGAATCATTGGGTTGAATATATTTGATTATGTACTTTGTGAAAGTCTGACTGGGTGGGTGGATGACACTGAGACCTTATACTCATCTGCCACTAGTGGGTTTTACCACACCCAGATTTTTAAGGAGCTACTATTTTTTAGTAGTTTGTTTGAGGTAGTATATTTTTTCTATTTTTTTGACTTTGTGGAATTTTTATATAGGGGGAGGGTTAGAATATTAAGGGAATTAGAAAGGGGAGCAATTTTATAGTAGTGAGAAGTTTATTACTAACGAAATGTCTAATTTGAATTTTGCAACTTTTAATGCTCAGGGATTGAATAATCCCATTCAGCATAAACGAGTATTGGCTTACATAAGGAAAATGAAAGTTGATTTTTTTTTGCAAGAGACAAATTTGACTGAAAAAAGACATTTGAAATTGAAGAGAGAGTGGGTTGGTCATGTGCTTTTTTCTTCCTTTAATTCTAAGGCAAGAGATGTAGCGATTTTAATTCATAAGAAATTATCGTTTGAATTGAAATTATTTGAATGAAATGCAGGGAGGGTTCTGATGGTGAATTGTAAAATTTTTGCTGAATCATGGACCTTGTTATATATTTGCGCACTTAATGTAGACGATGAACGTTTCACGTTGAAGGCTTTCTTATTGTTAAATCAGGCCAATGAAAATATTTTGATTGGGGGAGATTTTAACAGTGTTTCAGATCCTTTATTGGATAGATTTCTAAAAAGTATAAGGAAATCAAAGACGGCAATACAAATAGGAGCTCTGATGAAAGATTTGAATTTAATTGATGTTTGGAGGAGAGTAAATCCAACAGAGAAAGATTTTTCTTTTCATTCATCTAGACTTGATTCATTTTCGAGAATAGATTTTTTTTGGTATCGACACATTTACAAGGTAGAGTACTACAGGTTGAATATAAAAGCCAGGTTATATTGGATCACTCTGTTGTTTTTCTCCTGTGCAAGTCCAGAAGTGGTGCAATTGTCTTATAGATGAAGGTTCAATACAATGCTACTGAAGAAACCAGAGTTTATTACTTTTATTAAGGAACAGATTGCTTTATTCTTGACTGAGAATACTAATTCAGTAAGTAGTAATTTTGTATTGTCGGATGCTTTGAAAGCATATTTGTGTGGGCAAATTATTAGTTATACTACGAAAGTTTTAAAAAAATATGTGGCAGAAAGTTTAACATTGGAGAAGCAAGTTACTGAGTTAGAAAAGGAATTTCAGAAAGATGTAACAGAAGATTTTAAAAAAACTGCTTTAACGTAGATGAAATTACGTTATAATACATTACAAACTTACCAGTATGAGTGTTTAATTCACCGATCTAAGCAATGTTATTACGAACTGGGTGAGAGAGCTCATAAGGTATTACCATGGCAATTAAAAATGGAACAGACATTGCAAATTATTAATGCTGTTAAAAAGAATTCAATAGTTACCTATAAACCTCATGAAATTAATGATAATTTTTATTCATTTACCAAAAATTGTATACTTCTGAGGGAAAGCAGGATGTTGGTCCTATTGAAACTTATTTATACAATTTAAAATTACCTGTTTTTGGGGAGGAGGAGGTTAAGGAATTGAAAGTTCCATTTACAGATTTTGAGATTAAAGATGTTATACAGGAAATGCCGAATGGAAAGTCGCCAGGGGATGACGGATTTTCAGTTGAATTTTGTAAAGTACTTTATGAAGATTTATCCTTTGTATTTGGAGAATTATTGCAGCAAATAACTGAGGATCAGTTGTTACCAGAATCTTGTTCAAGTGCTATAATTACTGTGATTCCAAAGAAAGATAGAGACCCATTGAAAATATCTTCATATAGAACTATTCCTTTATTAAATTTAGATTATAAAATTATAGCGAAATTGTTAGCGAATAGACTTACTAAATATTTACCTCCGTTGATACATATAGATCAAACAGGCTTTATTTAGAATAGAAATGTGTCTGATAACATCCTTAGATTGAAAACATTGGTCAATGCATCTAGATAGCATTGGATGCAGAAATAGCTTTTGATAGGGTTGAGTGAAATTTTTTTATTTAAGGTGTTAGAGAGGTTTAATTTTGGCCCTGATTTTATTGGTTGGGTTAAGGCTCTATATACAAATCCAATTGCTAGGGTGGTGACAAATGGTCAAACTTCTTTTACCATTTAAATTGACGCGATTGACCCAGCAAGGTTGTCCATTATCACCAGCCTCGTTTGCATTGGCTACCAAACCGTTAGCTCAGACAATACAACAGAATGATAAGATTAAAGGGATGAGAATTGCAGATGGTGAATATAAGATTAATTTATTTGCAGACGATGTGTTGGTGTATTTGACAGAACTGGAGCAGTCTTTGAAATATTTGCAAGATTGTTTGTTGAAATTTGGAGCGTTATCTGGATATAAAGTAAACTGGGATAAGAGTGAAATATTGCCAGTGGGGAAGGAGATTATTCAGAATATAAAAATATTATAAAATTAAGGTGCCTCTTTGAATGAGTTATCTCCCAGCAGCAGTCAATATTTGTTTTAGTGTGTGAGTCTGTCATGCAGCTGCTTAGGGCAAACCTCTAATAGGAGGAATACAGCACCTAATAGCCTGAATATGCTGGGAATTGTCTGATCTCAGAAGCTCACCAGGCTCAAGACTGATCAGTTCATGGAGGGGAGACCTCCTAGGAACATCAAGTGATAAAGTAGCGACTCTGTCTGCCTTAAGGTGGACAAAAGAATGAATTACATGCATGTTACATTCTAAATGAATAATGGAACCTTTACCTCAACATGAGCCTTTGCATTCCTTTCCAGACCTTTCTGTCAAATATACAAGGAGGTGGACAATTGTCTCGTCTCCAATACAACCATCTTGAAAACAGCGAGTGGTGGGATTGAGGACTGGATTATGCACAAGTGAGGCCTTGGTGCTTGTTTGTGAGTCTTGGCGATGAGACATTCTCAAGTTGACAGTTTGCTCTGGAAATCGTCCCATAGGATTCACCTGCAGGCAAGACTTGGCACAAGTACTCCAGCCCATTCATTTGAATGTAGAAAAAAATACTTGCAATGGAGAATGGCCAGTAAACTAATTTACATATTTTGATTCATAGGTATATGTGCAAGTCAAGTCTGCTTAGTTCTTTTATTCTGAATGATTTCATTTTAAATTTATTTGTATGTTTAGATTAGTTTTAAAATGTTGGGAATGCCATATATTAAAAATGTAGGCCTCTTTTAGTTTTGACAGCTGCTTGGCCTGGAATGGGACTTATGGATGTCATAGCATTAGTATGGACATGGCTTGCTGCTCACAAAGGCAAAACCCTGCATTACTTAATGGACCTTCAGCAGACAACTAGTTCACCTGTGGAAGTTTGTAGCCAGGCCCCCACTCCAGCTGGTCAGGATTTGCTAAGTAAGTGATACACAGAGTGGGGCCAGTGCAAGGTTTTAAAAGTAATAGAGAACTCAGGCAGGCATTAAAATAAAATTAAAAACACAATACTGGGGAAATTCAACAGGTCAAATAGAGTACTTTATACAGCAAAGATAAAGATACATAACCAACATTGTGGGCCTGACCCCTTCATCAAGGTATTGACTGCTGGAGACAGAATCATGAATCCATCTGGGTCCTGGAATTTTAACTTATTCCCCCATCTCTGGCTCCTGATTGAATCCATGATGATACAAATAAATGTGTTAAACTCTGAAAGGGATGGAGGATTTTGACATGAACAGGATACTTGTCAAACATAGGTGGAAGGGATTAGCTGTGATAGACATCTCAGCATGAAAGGGCCCATTTTAATACTGCAGAGACTTTGACATTGGTTTGAACTATATAAAGCAACTGATAATATGGAGATTTATGCTTTCTAAGTACAGACACAGAGTGCAAAAGACTAAAAGATTTCTGCTAAACATTTGGATTGAAATAGTTTAATCTCATTTGGATTATTATGAAAAATCCTGCTCACCATTCTCTAGGAAAGCTCCAACATTTTTACTATGTGGTAGAACTCAGAAGGTGGAGGTCTTTTCTATGCTAAGAAGGCCAAAAAAAAACCTGATGGAACTTTTAAAATTCCATAGGATTGAAAACTTGCAAATCAGTCACTGATGTTTGAACCAGGGGTAATAAAGAATGGATTTAGAATGTACTGTCTCACAGAGTGGATGGAATTGGAATGTACCGTCTGAATGAACGGATGATTTTGGAATGTATCGTCTGATGAAGTGGATGGATTTGGACCCGTCTGAACGAGCAGATGATTTGGAATGTATCGTCTGATGGAGTGGATGGATTTTGAATAGACTGTCTGACAGAGTGGATGGATTTGGAATTTACTGACTGATGGAGCAGATGGAATTGGAATATACAGAGTGGATTGATTTGGAACGTACTGTCTGATGGACTAGATGGATTTGGAATGTATTTCTAATAAATAGATAGCACATATTCAGTCAAAGCTATAAAAGGAGAATTTGATAAATACTTGAAGGGAGAACTGTTGCTGGAATATGCACCTGGATCACTCTTCAAAAAACTATTCTTCATGCTCAATGGGCTAAAGTGATAATATTGTGCCGCACTAGTTTATGGACGCATTCAAATGGATGAGAAGTCAAATTGGTGGCACAGTTGGGGTTGGGGGAGGTGGTGGTAGAATGTGCAGTCAAAATGGGATGTGCCATGAACCTGTAAAAGAAGTCATCTTTGCAGGGTAGGTACAGGTTACTGGAAAGGGTTATGAGTTTGTCACATTTCTGTGTGGAGAAACCTAAGGTAGTGGTGGAAGCCCATGATGTTGTTGTGGGGCCAGGAGAGAGTATTTAAGGTTTTCTTGGTAACTTCAGTCACTTGCCGGTGCTTGAATCCACCTTGCTGCCACATTGATAACTGATGTGTTGCAGTCAGTGATGCATGTGTATAGATGATAATGTCAGGAGGTTGCTTCAAATGAATCAAAAATCTTCTCCTCTGTCTGAGGAGTCCTCCTGAACTTGAAATATTCCCTCCTCCTCTGGAATATCATGTTGTCTTCCCTATGTCGTTCCTCAGGGTATGACAAGTGGTGTAAAAACAGCTTTTTTTTCCTCTGTGGGAAAACAAGATTCCATTCAATTCAATTCACTTTCTTGCCATGTAATAATGACAGTGCAATACGACACAGAACTTGTTTTCGTCTGCCATAAGGCAGACAGATTAACCATTGGCAGAATCAAAACATACCCAAGGTTTTAAGTCATTTGTGTATAATTGCGTAGTACAGGCTCATGGACCGAAAGGGCCTTATACTATGGTGTATGTCGAAATTAAAATAAATAAATAAACAAACTGATAAATAAATAAATAGATTGGGAAAAAATGATAATGCATGAAGCACCTTTTAGAGTCAGAGAAAGAGAAGCAAAAGAGAGTCCCCTCGGAGTCACTGAGTGTCCATGGATTCACTTGCAGCATTTCCGCAGCTTCACAGTCCAGGCCAAACCATCAGCAGCCCGAGCTCCAGATCTGAACCTCTGACATGATCAGGAACCCCTCAGTGCCCTCGCCACCGTCTCGCATCCATGTTCCAATACTTGGTACCCCTTTACCCAGTCTTGAGCCAGTCTCCAGCTATACGCAGCCCCTTGTGAATCCCTCGACCTCAGTCACTAGCAGCCTACAGCCTGCATGGGTTCCTCACTTCGAGTCACTAACAGCTTGTGTTTCTTCAACAACAGAACCCCTCACTTGTCCATCGCCATGGTCATCGACCCATGGGTCATTTCCTCTCCTTGGCGGGGTGGGTGGAGCAGTCTTCCCTTTCTCTGTGCCAATTCTCTGCTTCCCCGAAGACCATAACCCCTTGTGGCTGCAGTCAATTATAGGTGCTGCCATCTGAGTATTTTTAAATAACATCATGATCCGTTGCATTTACAGGCCGTTTAAATCCTGTATGGAGCTGATGACAGCTGGACCCCGTGGGAGCACAGTGACTCTGCTCCCTACTCTCTGCGGCTCCACACCAGTGGATTGGCTGCTGTTACAGGAGCTCAGGCAGCGCTGCCGTTTTGTACCATAAGTATGAATGGAAGCGCATTGAGGGCTGTACTCCAGTGTTTGTAAATGACTGTCAGAGCATTAAAGCCTGTCATTTTTCTCATCCAATTCAGCAACCTTCACAGATTACCTATCCCAAAACATCATAAATTCCTTGAATTTATTCCTTTAGCCAAATTTTTCAATCAATCAAGCTTAAACAATTATGGAGGACATAACCTTTTACTCAGTACAAAAGAAACATGTTTGCAGTTCCCAAATGTCATTGCTTTTCACTTCAAATAAATGAATTTTATGACATGTTCTATCATTGTTTGTTCTTGCCTTAATATTTTTATGTCAATTATGAGCAATTTTAGCTATGGATCAAAGAAAGGGTAAGTGCATTGGCTTCTGAGTAGGAAACTGTACTTTCAAATCTCACTCCAGTGATTTAATAGCATAAAACAATGTCTGCAAGTTCAATGTAAGTTTTGTTGGAAGTGCTGCCTGTTTAGCTAAAGTCATGTCTACTTGCTCGTTTGGATGCACAGAACTGGACTTTGACAGGGCTATTCGCGTTCAGTTCTCAACAGAAACACGGACTAGAGCTGAAATCCAGGCATGAGGTTTGAGCGATAGCCCTAGATATGAAGGCAGCATTCAACTAAGTTGAGTTCTGGTAAAACTGAGGTCCATGGGCATGCAAGGAAGAATGTTCGATGTTGGAGTTGGACCTTGCACAAATGTACATTCTTCATGTTTTATTGCTTAACTTTTGAGTTAAGATGAGCATTTACTGTCTATCCTGAATTGCTATTAAAAGATTGTGGTGAGTCTCCTTAAGTTGCAGTAGTTTTTCTGGAGAATGTGCTCACTGTGGGTGAGGGTGTGTGGGTGTAGTTTTTTTTTTACTTGGAGGGATACCTGAAATTGTTGGTGTCCCCATGGCCATGTTCCCATTGTGATGGAGGTCATGGGGTTTTGGAGATCCTTTGAGTGTTGGTAGTCAACCTTCCCTGTCCCAGGACATATCTGCAGGGCAGTGTCCTAGGCCTATTAATCTTTAGATGCTTCATCAAATGTTAACCTACCATCATAAAATTAGAAATTTTGATCAGTGTCTATTCTGTTTGAACTCCACACCAAATGAGGTAGTGCACATCTTCATGAAGCAAAACCCAGACAATATTTAGGCATTTTCTAATAAGTAGCAAATAATATTTGTACCTGCAAGTGGCAATAATGACCATTCCGAATAAGACCAAGTATCTGTTCTTGTCAATGTAATTACTATTATTGAGTTCTCCCATTATTGATTGATTTTCTGCATGTCACCATGAACGAACCTCAACTGGACCTACTACTCAAAAACGTGGTGAGAAATGCAGGTCAGGCTGAAACCCTGTAATGAGTGATTCATCTCCTAATATCCTGAAGCCTTTTTGTCATCTCTCAGAAATGTGATGAAACATTCTCCACTTGGCTGGATGAATGCAACTCCAAAAATTACCAAGATGTTTGACGACATCCATGACAAAAATGAGAGAGCATTGATTTAAGATGAGACTGCAAAGATTCAAAGGGATCTGGGGGGCAAGTTTTTCACTCAGAATGTAAGGGGTATATTGGGAAAAAGTTCTGAGATAGTGGGGAATTGTGGGAAAATACAATATTGAAAAGTCCTTTGGACAGGAACTTAAAATAGGAAAGGTGTTGTGGGATTTGGGTCAAATGTAAGCAGATAGGACTAAGATAGACATCTTGGCTGGCTTGCATGAGTTGACCCAAAGGATCTGTTACTCTGCAATGTAACTGGAACTCTATCCTCCTTTATTGGATCCTAGCCACCACCCTAAACCTTTGTTTCCTCCATCGCCAACATACCAGCTACAAAATGCATTGGACTTGATTGTCTTTCCAATTCCAACAGTGCCTCCAAACCTTTTAACTTCACCAGCAAGTTCAAAGGCAGTTTGGATTCAGGACAGCCACCACCTTCAAGTCTGCACCCTGATGACTTGGAAATATACTGCTACTCCCGTATCATCACTGGGTCTAAGCCCTGGAATGGAGGCGTGGGAGTACATTCAGCAGAGGACTGAAGCATTTAAAGAAGGCAGATCACCACCATCTCCAAAAGGTCAATCAAGGGTGGACAATGAGAGCCACATCATGAAAAAAAAATCTTAGAAATAAATACTTTGAAGAGTAGTAGTGGATTATTCCTGCTTCATATTCATCTCTCAGACAACATCAGTCAACATCACTGAATCACTTATCTGTTGGTCACTCATTGCTAATTGTTGGAGACTACAGAACAGAAAGAGTCTGTCAGTTTTCTTTTCATTGCAAGATTTCAAAGGTTGGCTTTAAGTCCCTTTAGGGAGACCTGTAAGCTCAAAAGGTGCCTTATAAATGTAAGTTAAACAAGGACGCCTGTAGGTCAAATCTGGGATCAAGTTCAATACACAGATGTTCTGGAGAAACTCATCAAGTCACTCAGCAGCTAGAGGAAGTAATGGGTGCCCAACGTTTCAGGCCCAGGCAGACTCCTGAATAAAAAGGTGGCAGTGAGGGGCATTGTTTACAAATGGAAGTTATTCCTGGTCTATTTCCTGCACCTATGAAACATTGCACACACGCCTTTAGAATCCAATCATGTCTCCTGATGGGTTCTGTGCTTGTTCACCATCACTGGAATGTACCTCCAGTAAGGTAGTTGCAGCATACTGCCTCAGTGCTGTTCTCTGTATCTTATGGTCATTTCCAGCACATGAGGTAGGGAAAGAGGAGACAAATTGGGCATTTTAAAGTCTAAGAAGTGTCATTCATATTAATGCATTTTTAAAATGATTTGATTTAAATCAGTGTAGCAAAGATAGCCCCTTCTAAAAACAGAATACTTTTAGAATATTCTGGGCTGCAGCAGTTATACTGACCAACACACTCTTTGATTTGATTTTATGATCTGGGGGGCAGCCATATGAAATTGAAGAAATTAAGAAGCCTGCCTGGAGATTTTGCTGTTGATAGTTTTTTTGGATTGAACTCCATGCAACAACAGTTTGTGTTGCACGTAACCAAGGTAACAATGACCTAGTTTTTTTTTTGCTTTGCTTTCTTCACTACTGAAAATGTGGAAGAGTCAGATGATTGACTGATCATACTTAATACCTTTATTCATCATACAATAAATAATTTTATTAGGTTACAGAACCAATCACATTAGTGTAAGTCTGTCTGCGTAAAGGTTCACTGTGGGTGGCTTAAATTGTTGCTGAACCTTGGGTGATCACCTCAGAGCAGACATGAATATGGTTGGGAAAGAAGGGGAGGGGTGGTGGTGCAAAGGGCACCAGAATCCACACCAGAATTCTGTGAGGAACAGGAAGCAATTAATTTTCATACAGCTGATATGATTGCTGTCAGTAGCAGTTAGATCTTTTTATTTAAATTTAATGACGCAGCATGGTAGAAGGTCCTTCTGGTCCGTGTAACATGTGCTGTTCAATTACACCGAATTAAATGTACCAACTTCGCATATTTTGGATACTGGAAGGAAACCAAGGCACCCAGACAAATCCCCCACAGTTCATGGGGAGAAAAGATGAGTTCTTTAAAGACATCAGAGGATTCCAACCCAGGTCTCAGGTGCTCCAACGGTGACACCCAGGCTCTTGATTAGCTGTCAGTCAGAGTCTGCAGGGGTGCTGGTCAAATGTCATGGTAGTGATTATGTACATGTAGAAATTAATCTGGCCCCTTCCCATTGATCTGCAAATCTTAGTGCGTGACACTACGAGAGGGTCAAGGAGCTAAAGGCACTTGAGGCATTCTTCATTCACTCCTCACTACCAGCTAATAGTCAAAACTGAAATCTGGTAATTAATCTTCTGTATCCTCATTACTGTGTCAATTTGTTAGCTTGTAGCATCAGAATTACATTCATAATTAAAGGGTCTGATTACAAAATATTTAGTTCTGTCAAGAAATCTGACAAACAGCGGGTGGTGAAAACTGCCCAGCAGTTATCAGCACCCAATTCCCACCACTGAGAACATCTATCAGAAATGCTGCCTGGGCAGGGCAAAAAGCATTATCAAGGATGCACCTCACCCTAACTATGGACTTTTTACACACCTTCCATCTGGTAGGCACTACAGGGGTTTCTGCTCCTGAACCAGACACCTCAGGAAGAGCTTTCCTGAGCCTGTGACCCTGCTGAACCTTAAATTGCTGCGCTGAGCAGTATTGCACCCATATTGTACTGTCAGTACTTTTATACTTGTTTGTTTACTGGAATGTTTGCTTTTATACATAGTTACTTGTAAATAACACTATTCTTTGTACTTCTGGTTAGATGCTAACTTCATTTAATTGGTTTTGTATTTGTCATCCTTTTGGTCATAACTTCAAAATAGCATAACAGACATTAGCCAGGACAGCCCAATGAAACAATTTAGAAGAAAGAGCCCAAAATGAGATTGCTAATTCTGTGGTAATGGATACGGTCTTCCCAGCAGACAGATTCTGTCCTGCAAGGCTGATCATTTCTTTGTGTCCATAGAGGCTGCTTTGCCCACTGAGTTTGTTCTGCAGCATGTCTTTCATTCCAGACACCTGCCATGACCAGTCTCTCTTTGGTTCACTTTACCATTGACAAGATACTAAATAAAGGTACAAAGCTTAGAGAAAATAGTTCACAGGCAGAATTCATCTTTACTCGCAATCTAAATCTTCGCATATCAGACCATCATTAGGTCATAAGAAAGGGGATGGGTGGTCTCTCCATCTATTCCATTTGTCTTTTTGAGCTCAGTCGCTAGAAGCTCATAAATCTTGAAAACGAAACATGAGTAACGACTGGAGTTGGAAATTTGCATTTTAATATTGGTGATTCATTGCAGAATTCTCAACATGGCTATAATTTGCGATTATTAAAAATATATTTTGTTATCCTAAGAAATCTGACAAACATAAGGATTCTTATTAATTACTGATTTATGATGGTGGCATTGCCTAAAGAAAAATAAAGCAGAATTTGCTTTGCAATATGCTTTTGTCTTTCTTGTTAATTTATTTTTTACTGTCTTACCTATTTGATATTTGATTGAAACTGATTTTTTTTGCATACAAACATAAGGCCTTCTGGGTTTTTTTTTTAAAGCAAAATCACATTTTGATTTGCACTTAACAAGATCTAATGATTTGTATTAAAGCACTTGGTGAAATGATCTATTTCTTTTCTTGAAGGTTATTGAGGAGATTCCCATCAAAGCAAATATGGAATTTTTGCCCAACATTTGTTCCCTCAGGTCAGAAGGGTGAGCACATGCCTGAGGGGATTCTTCTCCTTGAACATGCAGCTGTCCTGTTGCATGGAATAACACAGTGTAGAGTGTATAGGCCTCTTAGTGCCTCGTAAAATATTGCATCGTTTGTCACAAATCATTCAAATTCAGTTTTGTGGCACTGGTATTTTACACTTCATGCTCTTTCTAAAATGCCCAAAGTGTTTCACGAGTGGCTTCACTGGTGGACCCTCCAAAAGTGGCTGGGATAGAGGTGGCAGATTGTTCCTGAGCTGAAGCCTAAGCCCCTTACCAGTTTTGGTTTTCAATACTATAAAATCAATGATAACTGCACATTAAACACATTTTAACATTGCTGCAAACCTTTGTCAGACAACTTGTCATACGCATGAAGGATGGCCATGCAATTTTATATCTCATGCTAATAAATCACAAAGCTGCAGTGCCCTCAATAATGTTTAGGACAAAGACATTTTTTTCCTTTATTTGTTCCTGCACTCCACAGTTTTAAATCGGTAATCAAACAATTAACGTGATTAAGTGCACATTCGATTTTTTTTTAAGGTTATTTGTATACATTTTCATTTGACCATGTAGAAATTACAGCACCTTTTATGCATAGTTCTCTCATTTCAGGATACCATAATGTTTTGGACACGTCAATGGAATGTGAATTAAAGCAGTTGTGTTTAGTATTTTGTTGCATATTTCTTGTATGCAACGACTGCTTGACGTTTGTGATTCAGAGACATCCTCAGGTGCTGAGTATCTTCTCTGGTGATGCTCTGCCAGGCCATCTTTAGCTCCTGCTTGTTTCAGGGGCTTGTCCACTTAAATTTTCTCTTCAGCAAATGGAAAGCAAGCACAATTGGATTTATATCAGGTGACTGACTTGGCCATTCAAGATTTTTCCCGTTTTTACCTTTGAAAATCTCTTTTGTTACATTAGCAGATTGTTCGGGATCATTGTTTTGCTGTAGGATGAATTTGGATGCATTTGCTTGAACCTGAGTAGATACACCTTGGATTTAATTTTTCTACTGCCATCAGCAGTTACATCATCTCTGAAGATAAGAATGCCATGTGGCAGCCATACATGCCTAGACCATAACACCCCCAATATCCTGCTTCACAGATGAGGCGGTATGTTTTGGATCTTGGACAGTTCCTTTATGGCTCCACACTTTTCTCTTGCCATTACTTTGATATAGGCTAATCTTGGTCTCATCTGTCCACAAGACCTTTTTATAGAGTTCTGCAGGCTCTTTTAAATATTTCTTGGTAAAATGTAATTTGGCCATCCTGTTTCTGTGGCAAACTATTGGTTTGTATTTGGCAGTGTAGCCTTTGTATTTCTGTTCATGGTGTTTTCTGTGGACATTCATCATTGATACATCCATACATGTGTCCTGAAGATTGTTTCTGATCTGTCAGACATGTTTGGGAATTTTATTCAATATGATGAGAATATTCTTTCATCAGCATTGGAGATCTTCCTTGGCCAACAGGCCCCTTTGGCATTACTGAGCTCACTTGTACACTCTTTCTCCTTAATGATGTTTCAAACAGTTGATTTTAGTAATCCTAAGGTTTGGGTGATGTCTCTTCCTGTTTTTATTCTTGTTTTTCAGCTTCATAATGGTTTCATTGACTTTTATTGGCACTATTCTGGTCCTCATATTCAAAAAAATGGGCAACTACAGACTCCAAAGTTGATCAAAAATTTAGAGCCATCTGTACTCTCTAATATGTGCACCATTGAAGCAATTAAACACATCTGAGCAAGTACAAACACCTATGAAGCCAAATATCCCAAGCATATTGGTACACTGAAATGAGGGGACTATGTATACAAAGTACTGTGACTTCTCTACGGTCATTCTGAAATGCATAAAAATAAACATTTTTAAATATTTTATTTTAATTTTGTGGTTAAACAGTATCAAGAATTAAGCATCACAAATACATAAAATAAATGAAATCATTGATATAGTTGTCCAAATTTCAAAACAACCCCATCCCTCTTTCCCCCAAACAAAAAACCTTAAATAAAAAAAAGAAAATATAAATTAGAAAGGAAAAGACAGAAAGAGAAAGTGAATAAGAAAATAAAATAAAGGTGGAACTGTTGGGATCAGGAATCCAATTCAGAAAATCCAACTCTTTTTTTCTTACCCTGGATCTCAAATATGGGGGAAAAAAGGATAGAAAACTAAAAAAAAAGTGTCTTAATTATTCAACCCTGCATTGTGAAAATATGGCTGCCATACCTGCAACAACATTGTACTACTTCCTTAAATTGTAAGTAGATTTCTCCAGGTGAACACAACTATGCATTTCTATATTCCATCGGGCAATGTTCAGAAGGGAATCAGGTGATGAATGTCAAATGCAGGAGGAGGAGAGTGGCAGTGAGCCAATGAGAAGGTCAGAGAAGTTTGGCTGGGTGGTGTTTGGGGAGTTGAAGAATGCAAGGTTGTCTCTCGAGAATAATGGTGTGCCGAAAGAAACGAGTGTCTGTATTCTTTATTTGTTTATAAGCTGCGTTAAATCAGTGTCTTTACAAGTGGTGACCCCGACGTGATCAGTACTTTCCAATTTAAAATGGATAATGATGAGAATAAACCCCCTACAGGAGCAGATGGGGAGGTCAAACAGAAAAATTCCCTCCCTTTTCATTAACATTGCACCTGCATGGTTCATAATCCTTGAAGCGCATTTCTCTGCCCTCAGTATGACGAGTTCGACGATGAGGTATGGTTTGCTTGTGGAGCATCTTCCAGAGCAGATTGCTGTGAAGTGGAGGATGTCTTAGTGGATCCAGATGGTAATCTCCCATACCACATGCTTAAGGCTGCTATTCTGTGGCGTACTCCGCCATCTAGGGAGACTTGTATAGCTGATGATAGCCGAGGCGATAGGCAACTGTCATAGATGTTGAGGAGTTGGCGCAGGCTAGCTGGAACAGACCCTGTCAAAGGTGGTTTTTGTTTACATCATCATGTTCAAGAGCATTTCGTTATGTCCATGACTTCTGCATTGAAGATAGAAGGTTTGGCTTTTTATCCTAGTCAAAATTAGCAAATGGGAACTGGAACAACTGCTTCCTGCACCTTGTGAAGTGTCAGCACCTTTTCAATCGAAGATATCACCAGCACCATATCAATTGAAGATAACGGAGTTGGAGCACCAAATGGCAGCACTGACTATACAGGTCCAGGCCTTGGGCAAGCAATAGAATTCCTTCCGCCGACCTGGTTGGAATCGTGGTAATCGAGGACATGGTAGAGGCAATGGACAGTGTATTTGTTGGAAGCATTGGAGATTTGGTGGTGCTGCTGTCTGGTCCTGTCAGCTGCCTTGTGACTTCTACAAATGGCAGCTGGGAAATGACCAGGCACAGCAGTAGAGGCAACTGCTGCCCACGGGTACGTTGGCTGCCATCCGAGTTATCTCAGATTGAGTTCGTGGCATTCTCAGGAGGGACGGTGAGCAGCCAGATGTCATGGTCCATATAGGGACCAATAATGTAGGTAGGAAAGGTGAGGAGGTCCTACAAGTAGTATTCAGGGAATTACGCACAAGATTGAAGGACAGGATGTCCAGGGTTGTGACCTCAGGATTGCTACCCATGCCACTTGCTAGTGAGGTTAGAAACATAATGCATTTTAACACGTGGCTAAAGGCATGGTGCAGGAGGGAGACCTTCAGGTTTCTGGATCATTGGGCCCCCTTCCAGGGAAGGTGGGATGTGTTCCGACAGGACAGTTTGCATTTGAACTGGAGCGGGACTAATATCCTTGCAGGATTGTTTGCTAGTGCTGCTCTGGTGGGTTTAAACTAGATTTGCAGGAGAATGGGAACCAGAGTGCTAGAGCAGATTGTGGAGGGGAGAAGGGAAAAGAAAAGATGATGTGAAAATTCCATGCACCAGTGGAAGTCAATGGGTTGTGCATGGTGGAAATTTTCTAAAGTGCATCCATTTTAATGCAAAGAGTATTTAGTAAAGGCAAATGTGCTTATAGCATGGATCGGCATGTGGAATTATGACATTGTGGCCATTAATGAAACTTGGTTGCATGGGGAGCAGGACAGGCAGCTCAATGATCCAGGCTTCCCTTGCTTTAAATGCAATAGAACTGTAGGGTGGGGGGGGGTGGGTGTGGTGATAAAAGGGGCATGAGTGGGATTGCTCATCAAGGAAAATGTCACATCTGTGTTCAGGCAGGACAGACTAGAGGGCTCATCTACTGAGGCTATATGGGTGGAGCTGAGGAACAGAAAATGTATAACCACATTTGTAGGGTTGTATTATAGACCGACCAATAGTCAACAAGAATTGGAAGAGCAAATCTGTAGGGAGATAACAGATAACTATAGAAAACTAAGGTTGTGATAGTAGGAGATTTTAATTTCCCCACATATTGACTGGGACTGTCATACCTTAAAAGAACTGGATGGCTTAGAGTTTGTCAAATGTGTTCAGGAAAGTTTTCTAAATCAATATATAAAGATACCAACTAAAGAGATTGCAATACTTGATCTTTTAAGGAATGAGACAGGTCAGGTGACAGAAGTATGTATAGGAGAACATTTTGGGTTCAGTGATCATAATGCCATTAGTTTCAAGTTAATGGAGAAGGACAGGTCTGGGCCTCAGGTTGAGATTCTAAATTGGAGAAAGGCTAATTTTGAGGAAATTAGGAAAGATCAAGAATGCTTGGATTGGGATGTTGTTTTCAGGCAAGGCTGTGCGAGGTAAGTAGACGACCTTTAATGGTGAAATTTTGAGAGTACATAGTTTGTATGTTCCTGTCAGGATCAAAGGCAAAGTTAGCAAGCATAGGGAACCTTGGTTTTTGAGGAATATTGTGGATCTGGTTCAGAAGAAGAGAGAGAGCTGTGTAGCAGGTATAGGCAACAAGGAGCAAATGAGGTACCTGAGACGTATACAAAATTCAGAAAAACTCAAGAAATAAATCAGGAAGCCAAAAAAAAGCATGAAGTTGCTTTGGCAGGCAATGTGAAGGAAAATCTCAATGGTTTCAAGATGTATATTAAGAGCAAAAGGATAGTAATGAATTAAATTGGTCCCCTTAAAGATCAGAGTGGTCAGCAGGAGCCAAATGAGATGAAGGAGATCTTCAATGTTATTTTCTCAGCAGTATTCACTCAGAAAAAGGGCACAGAGTAGTGGGAAGTAAGGATAACAAGCAGTGAGGTCATGAAATGTAAACAGATTAAAGAGGAGGAAGTGCTTGTTGTCTTCAAGCAAATAAGGATGGATAAATCCCCAGGGCCTGACAAGATATTCTCTAGGACATTGAAGGAGGCTAGAGTAGAAATTTCAGGGGCTCAGGCAGGAATATTTAAAATGACCTTAGCCACAGGTGAGATGCTGGAGGATTGAAAGGTAGCTCACATTATTTTGTTGTTTAAAAAAAAAGCTCCAAAATTAACCTTGGAAATTATAGGCCAATGAGCCTGTCGTCAGTAGTAGGCAAATTATTGGCAGGTGGTCTACGTGATCGGACATACAATTATTTGGATAGCAAGAAAATGTTTTTTTTTTAACATTTTTAAAAATTTACACATCTAGGCCATTTTGGCCCACAAGTCTGTGCTGCTCAATTTTTATCCAATTAACCTATACCACTGGTAAATTTTGAACGGTGGAGAAAACCAGAGCCCCCCATGAAGACCTACATAGACACGGGGAGAACGTACAAACTCCTTACAGACAGCGTGGGATTTGAACCCCAGTCCCAATTGCCGGCACTGTAAGGGCATCGCGATAACCGCTACACCAACCGTGTTGCCCTAGGGTTTGGGGATAGTCAACATGGCTTTGTGCATGGTAAATCATGTTTAACCAATCTTATGTAGTTTTTTGAGGAGATTATCAGGAAAGATGATGAAGGAATGGCTGTGGCTGTTATCTCTATATGGACTTTTAGTAAGGCCTTTGACAAGTTCTCACATGAGAGGTTAATCAGGTAGGATCATATGTTAGGTATTCATGGTGAAGTTGCGAACTGGATTCAACAATGGCTAGATGGAAGAAGCCAGGGAGTGGGGATGGATGATTGCTTCTTAAACTGGAGGCCTGTGACGAGTGGTGTGCCTTAGGGATCAGTGCTGGGACAATTGTTTGTCATCTATATCAGTGATCTGGATGATAATAGGGTAAACTGGATCAGCAAGTTTGCAAATGACACTAAGATTTGAAACATTGAGGACAGTGAAGAAAGGTTTCAAACTTACAGATGGATCCAGACCCACTGGAAAAATAGGCTGAAAAATAGCAGATGAAATTTAATGTAGACAAGTGTGTGGTGTTTCATTTTGGAAGGACAAACCAAGAAAGGATGTACTCAGTGATTGGGAACTGAGGGACCTGGGAATACAGATGCATAATTCCCTGTAAGTGACGTCACAGATGGATAGAGTGGTAAAGAGAACTTTTGGCATATTTGCCTTCATGAATCAAAGTTTTGTGTATAGGAACTAGGGTGTTATTGTAAAGTTTTGCAAGACATTGGTGAGAACAAATTTGGAGCATTGGGTGCAGTTTTGCTCACCTAAGTACAGGAAAGATATTAATAAGATAGAAAGAGTGCAGAGAAGATTTACTGGGATGTTGCCCGGACTGAGTTACAGGGAAAGGTTAAACAGGTTAGGACTTTATTCCTTGGAGCGTAGAAGAATGAGGGGAGATTTGATAGAGGTATTTAAAATTATGAAGGGATAGACAGAGCAAATGTCGATAGGCTTTTTATACTGAGGTTATGTGAGATACAAACCAGAGGAGATGGGTTAAGAGTGAAAGGATAAAATTTTAAGGGGAACATTAGGGGGAACTTGTTCACACACAGAGAGTGGAGGGAGTGTGGAATGAGCTGCCAGCTGAGGTGGTGAATTTGGGCACAATTTTAACATTTAAGCAGAATTTGGACAGGCACATGGATGGGAAAGGCACTTGGATTGGGTGCAGGTCAGTGGGACTAGGCAAAAACAAATGTTTCGGCATAGATGAGACGGGCAGAAGGGGCTTCTTTCTCCGCTGTAGTGTTCTATGGGTCTATCGAATTTGAACTGATGAGAATGTTTCTCGAGCCAGGCTGAAATGTCATGAGTCATAAAACACAGAAGTAGGTCTATTGGCCCTCGAAATCCATACCAACTAGTCAGCAGTCATTACTCATCCTACACAAATCTCCGTATATTCCGCCCACATTGCAGTAACTGCTCCTATAAGTTTTTTTACTCATTTGCACTCGAGGAGCAAATTACAGTGGTCAATCACATCCTTGTATTGTGGAAGATAACGAGAGTATCCAGAGGAAACCCATGCAGAAACAGAAAGAATGTGTAAACCTTCTTAGACATCACCTGAGGCCAGGATTGAACGCAGGTCATTGGCACTGTGAATCAGCAGATCTCTAAGCTGTGTCAGTGTGCTGTCCATGTTATAAGAGAATATTGAAAAAAAAACATGAAATATAAGAAGTGACTTGAGATTACAATGCAAAACTGAATAATGATATTACTTGGTTCCACATTGTAGTAGTAGTAGTATTATTGAAAATTATTTCATCTAGTAAGTGGATTACATTGATAAGGAAAGATTTGTAAGGATTAAGATTATACAAATTATTAAAAGACAATAAATATGTTGGAGTACTATCATATTCATGTTTCCTTCTCAATGAAACATGAGGTTGATGTGGGAGTATATTAGTATTTATTGCTGGTTTTTAAAACCTGGAATAATAACATGCCTAAATGACTACCAACTGTTGGTTGTGACATCCACTAGTATTTAAGATCTTTAAGAAGCTGATCTTGGCTCACGTCAACCCTAGCCTGCCAGCCAGCCTCAACCCACTTCAATTTGTCGGTTGTCCAAACAGATCCATGACAGCCCTTCATTCTGCCCTGGAACACCTGGATGCCAAGGACGCCCATGTCAGATTACTGTTTATTGTCTAAAACTCTGCTTTCAATTTCATAATCTCCAGCAAGCCCATCCCTAATCGTCAGCATCTCGCCACACCACTCCTCCCGGCAACTTGATTGCTGTCTAACAGACCGCTATCAGTGACAATGGGCAGCAACACTTCGATAATCGCACTCAACAGCAGCACTTCACAAGTCTATGTACTCAGTCTTCTGCAACACTCCCTCCACACCCATGGCTGTACAGTCAAATATCATTCTAACTCCACCCTCAATTTCACTAAAACAGGTTGAATATCAAATAATGTTGGGGTGAAGTGCATAATGGATTTTGAAGTACATAATGCATGGTGCCAAGATGGTAACCTCACCAATGTCAGTAACACAAAAGAGCTGACCATAGACTTCAGAAGAGGGATAGAACCAACACCTCTGTCCACATTAATGGTGCTGAAGTGTAGACAATAGATATCTTCATGTTCTTCGGAGTAAATATATCCAAAGACCTCACCTAGACCAAGCATGTTTGAGCATTGATCAAGGAAGTACACCAATCCCACTACTTTCAAAAACACTAAGAAGTTTGGCATGTCCCCCTTATCCCTCAACAACTTCCACGGGTGCACGATCAAAAACTTACTAGCTGGAAGCATCACAGTGTGGTTTGGGAGCTGCTCTGCTCAAGATCAAAAGAAGTTTCAAAAGGTGGAGAATGTAGCTGAGAATATCACGCATACCTCCCTCCCCTTCATCAACTCATTTTGTATCTTCCACTACATAAGAAAGGCAGGCAGTATACTGCAGGACCCATCCCACCCTGATCATACTGACATCTCTGAACTAACATCAGAACGAAGATTCAAGCATGTGAAATCACATAATGACAGGCTCAAAGACAGTTTCTTCCGCCACCCCGCCACCCACAGTGATCAGTCTCCTGAATGAACCTCACAGCAGTGACACCATACTGCCTTACTATGCTTTAATTAATCTTTTTCATTGTATACTCCAATTTTGCTCTTGCCCATCCACATTTTAGCTGTACAGCTGTTTACGTTGGCTTGCTAGACTTCTTAAAGAAGAATCATTTTCACTACTCCAGGCGTCATGCGACAACTTGAACTTGGGTACTTCCAAGACCATTGTGAAAAGATTGGTACTTGACAGACTCTAATTGACTTTGTGTTTCAAAAGGCAGATTTATCACTGGCACTTAAGGAGTGACAGTGTTGCACAATAAATGCTAGCCTTCTTACTGTTCATTACACAGGAACAGTAAATCTAAACAGGTGCCATATAGGCTCTATTAACTATTCTCGTGTCAGCATGCTTGGTGGTTATTCCGAAAGTGGGGCATCCACTCCCTTATCAACGTGGCTTGATTGATCAGCAAATTCTGTCCCTTAAAGCAAAAGTTCCATACTGGGAATTGGAACAGATATGTTTGAACTGCTTGCAAAGCTAGTGGGTGTAATCATTTAAGTGTGCCATTTACATCTATTTAATCTCTCAAGATCAATTTTGCTGTGTGCATTTTCTTTGTTAACAAGCCTTTTAGTTGTTGTGAGATGGTTACATATGAGTTAATGCTGCTCATCTTATAATATGTGGACTATTAATGGGAGTGAATCTAGAGATGATTCACTGGAAGATTAGAATATGTAATAATTGGCCAGATTGAAGTTATTCACTACATTCCTCTGATTTTTTTTTTCTGATTTATCTGATTTTTTTCTTAAATATATGAAGAGTTCAAGAGAGGTATGGGTAGATATAGGACCGATTGAAAATGATGCTGGAGAAATTATAATGAGTAACAAAGAGATGGCAAAGGAACTAAATTAGTATTTTGCATCAGACTTCACTGTGGAAGACATTAGCAATATACCTGATGGTCAGCTGTCTCAGGGAGTAGAATTAAGTACAGTCAAGATTACTAGAGAGATAGTGCTTAGTCAGTTAAATGTATTAAAGATAGATAAGTCTCCCAGACTGGATGAGGTGCACCCATGGGTTCTGAAGGAGATGGCTTTAGAGATTGTGAAGGCATTGGAAATGATTTTCTAGAAATAAATAGACTGCGGCATGGTTATGGAGGATTGAAAAGTCACAAATGTAGTTTCGCTGTCTAAGAAAGGAAGGAGGCAGAAAAATAAAAATTACAGGCCTATTAGTCTGAAGTTAGAAAGTTATTGGACTCAGTCCACAAAGATGAAGTTATGAAATACCTTGAAGTGCATGACATGATAGGTCCAAGCCAGCATGGTTTCATGAAGGGAAGATCCTGACTTACCAACCTATTGGAATTTATTTGAGGTAATCTCAAGTTGGATGGACAAGGGAGAGTTGATGTTGTGTATTTGGATTTTCAAAAGGCCTTCGATAAGGTGTCACATAAGAAGCTGCTTAATAAGATGAGAGCCCATGGAATTACAGGAACGATGTTAGATTTGGTGGAACATTGGCTGATAGGAAGAATGCAAAGGGTGAGAATAAAGGAATCCTGTCTGGTAAGTTGCCAGTTACTAGTGGTATTCCTAAGGGGTCAGTGTTGGGGCCACTTCTGTTTACAATGTATATCGATAATTTAGATTATGGATCAAATGGTTTTGTAGCTAGGTTTGCAGAATACACCAAGATAGATGGAGGAACAGGAAGTGTTGAAACCGAAAAGTTGCAGAGAGACTTGGACAGCTTAGTAGAGTGGGCAAAGAAATGGCAGATGAGGTACAATGATGAGAAATGTATGATTGTACATTTTGAAAGAAGAAATAAACAGGCAGATTATTATTTAGATGGGGAGAAAATTCAAAAATTGGAAGTGCAAAGGGACGTGGGATGTCCTCATGCAGGATATCCTAAAGGTTGACCACCAGGTTGGAATAGGCAGTAAAGAAAGTGAATGTTATGTTGGCATTAATTTCAAGAGGAATTGTGCACAAGAGTAAAGAGGTATTGATGAGGCTCTATGGGGCACTGCTGAGACCTCATTTGGAGAACTGTATGCAGTTTTGGGCCCCTTATCTTAGAAGGCATATACTGATGTTGGAGAGAGTTCAGAGAACATTTACGAAGATGATACCTGGAATACAAGGGCTAACATATGAGGAGCATTTATCAGCTTTTGAACTGTATTCATTGGAGTATAGAAGAATGAGAGGGGATCTCATAGAAACATTTCAAGTGCTAACAGGATTAGACAGAGTAGTTGTCAATAAGATGTTTCCCTTGGTAGGTGACTCCAGGACAAGAGGGCATAGTCTTAGAATTAGAAGTTGCCTATTTAAAAGAGATATGAGAAGAAATTTCTTTAGCCAGAGGGTCACGGCTTTGTGGACTTCTTTGTCACATGCAGCTGTGGAGGCTCGACCATTGGGGGTGTTTAAGGAGGAGATTGATAAGTATTTAATCAGTCAGGGTATTAAGAGATATGGGAAAAAGGCTGGAAATTGGAACGTGGTATGAGAATGGTTTAGCTCATGGTGGAGAGATGGAGCAGACCTGGTGGGATGAATGGCCTGCTTCTGTTCCTTTATCTTGTGATGGAGAGTAGTTTTGTATCAAAGTGAAAAGCTGAATAATGTTATTAAAAATTTCACAAATGCAATCAACCAATTTTTAAAAATCAAAATAAAATACTGCAAGTTATTTTACTTTCCAAATATCAGCCTTGCTCAGGGGTATCCAGTTTTCTTATGAGTCATAAAGTTGCTTAATGTTTAAGGTCCTGCATGTTAGAGAGGTCCAGAAGGTCAGATTGCATGGGATTGAAGGTGAGCTGGCCACTTAGATGCAGAATTAGCAGGATGGTAGGAGACAGAGGGTAGTAGTGGAAGGGTTTTACTCCCGTTGGGGCCCTGTGGCCAGAGGTGTGCCACAGGGATCAGTGCTGGGTCCATTGTGGTTTGTCATCTGTTTTAACGACTTGGATGACCATGTAATTTGCATTGTTGATAAATTTGCGAATGAAACCAAAATTGGTGGTGTAATTAACAGGATCCAGATCAGTGGTTTTCAATCTGCTCTACTAAACTTATGGTGGTATCTTAGTGGAAAGAAAAAGTTTGTAAACCACTGTTTTCTTTGGCTTGGCTTCACGGACGAAGATTTATGGAGGGGTAATGTCCACGTCAGCTGCAGGCTCATTTGTGGCTGACAAGTCCGATGCAGGACAGGCAGACACGGTTGCAGTGGTTGCAAGGGAAAATTAGTTGGTTGGGGTTGGGTGTTGGGTTTTTCCTCCTTTGTCTTTTGTCAGTGAGGTGGGCTCTGCGGTCTTCTTCAAAGAAGGTTGCTGCCCACCGAACTGTGAGGCGCCAAGATGCACGGTTTAAGGTGATATCAGCCCTACCAATGTGGCAGACACCAAGAGATTTCTTTAGGCAGTCCTTGTACCTCATCTTTGGTGCACCTCTGTCACGTTGGCCAGTGGAGAGCTCGCCATATAACATGATCTTGGGAAGGCGATGGTCCTCCATTCTGGAGACGTGACCTACCCAGCGCAGTTGGATCTTCAGCAGCGTGCATTCGATGCTGTCACCCTCTGCCATCTCGAGTACTTCGATGTTGGAGATGAAGTCGCTCCAGTGAATGTTGAGGATGGAGCGGAGACAACGCTGGTGGAAGCGTTCTAGGAGCCGTAGGTGATGCCGGTAGAGGACCCATGATTCGGAGCCGAACAGGAGTGTGGGTATGACAACGGCTCTGTATTCTCTAATCTTTGTGAGGTTTCTCAGTTGGTTGTTTTTCCAGACTCTTTTGTGTAGTCTTCCAAAGGCGCTATTTGCCTTGGCGAGTCTGTTGTCTAACTCGTTGTCGATCCTTGCATCCGATGAAATGGTGCAGCCGAGATTGGTAAACTGGTTGACTGTTTTGAGTTTTGTGTGCCCGATGGAGATGTGGGGGGGCTGATAGTCATGGTGGGGAGCTGGCTGATGGAGGACCTCAGTTTTCTTCAGGCTGACTTCCAGGCCAAACATTTTGGCAGTTTCCGCAAATCAGGTGTAATTAACAGGATCCAGATCAGTGGTTTTCAATCTGCTCTACTAAACTTATGGTGGTATGTTAGTGGAAAGAAAAAGTTTGAAAATCACTGTTTTAATCGTACATAATTGACTCATTATGTGCACGGTTTCATAACTCCAAAGGAAATGGGCCAATGACAATTTTTCTCAACCAAAATATTTCAGTAACAATTGGGTCTAGAGCAGTGGTTCTCAACCTCTTTTTTTCCCTCCACTCATGTACCACCTCACTCACGTGCCACCTTTCTAATCAAAGAATACTTATGGCATAGAAATTGCTTAAGGTGGAAATGTGAGTTTAGTGTGGCTGTTTGAAAACCACTATCAGATCTGGATGAACTGGGAATCTGGACATAGAAATGATGGATAAAATTTGACTCAAGAAATGTTGTACTTTCAAAGACTAATCCAGGGCAGACATAAAATGAGTTGTTGGGGTTACAAAAGCGTAGAACAAAGGGGCTTGGGGTATAGGTTCATAGTTCCATGAAAGTGGTGCTGCAGGTGGACAGTGTGATCACAAGATCACAAGATATAGGAGCAGAAGTAGGCCAATTGGCCCATTATGTCTGCTCTGAAACTCCGTAGAAGACTTTTGGCACACACTTTCATCAGTAAGTGCACTGAGTCAAGAAGCAGGCATGTTGTTTACAATAGTACAAGATTTTTGGTGAGAGAGCATGAGCCGTGCACAAATTTCATCACCTAACAAGAGGAAAGATGTCATTTAAGTCAAGTCAAGACAACTTTATTTATTGTTCATACCATGCTCACATGGTAGGACAGGATGGCATTTCTCCAGGACCACGGAGCATATTTACGTAGATATAAGTTAGGAAAATAGTTAACCTTAAAATATTAAGGTTCTAAGACGTATACACTGAAAGTCTATGGTACACTATCCACGTCTGTACTGGGAGTTCAGAAGCCTGATGGCTTGGGGAAAAAAAGCTGTTTCCCACTTTGGACGTAAGGGCCTGAGTGCTATGGTACCTCCTGCCAGATGACAGAAGGGAGAACAATTTACATGTGAGATGTGTGGAGTCTTTCACAATGTTCGTTGTTTTCCACCTGCATCTTGTGTAGTGGATGTACTATAAAGTACAGTATTTATCTGGAAAGGGTCGAGAAAAGATTCAAAAGAATGGTGTTGGAACTGGTGAGCTTAAATTGTAAGCAGTGGCTGGATAGGCAAGGATTTTTCTCCCTCAAAAGTTGAGGGCTAATGGAAGACCTATGGAGGTTTATAAATTCATGAAGGGAAGATATATAGCCCTAACCTTTTTCCCAGGGTAGTGGAGTCTAAACCCAAAGGACTTAAGATGAGAAAGGGACTTGAGGGGCTCCTTCCTCTCCCATAGGATTGTGGGTGTATGGAGCGTGCTGCTAATGGAGGTAGTAGAACCAGGGACAATTATTGCAATGAAAAGATATTTTGACATGTACATTTATAGGAAGGCTGTAGTGGGATGTGGACCCAACACAGGCAAATGTGACTGTGTTTAGTATTGCCAAGATGGACTGAAAGACCTGTTTCTGTGCTGTAGAACTCTATGGAAATCAATCCCCTGAATTTGTCTAGAGTTCTGGAGATATGCATGCAGTACTATTGTGTTTTGAGGAGGGCCATCCTTTTGATAAAATAATATCTAGCCACAATCCCATCCTGCACAGGAGTATGTCAAGGATCAATTTGGAGAATAACGTAGGTCCAGATTTAAGGTCAACGTTTCTTCCTAACAGACACCACAAAAAATAAGATTTGCAATGTCCTTGCTATTTTTTTGAACAAAATGTAGACATTGAAACCAAACTCCTGGGTAATTCATTGGTCCAAGAGATGTTAAAAGCTGTTAAAAAAAAATACATGAATTAATTTCTTCTTTCTATCCTTTCATATTGTTAGCAGTGCAACTGAAATTTACAACACCTGCTCCCACAGTGTGGAATAGCATTGTCACATGATGCAGTTTTTGTGCATGGATGAATAGGCGGGGCTTACCATTTTCTGCTCTCCTAGTGCACTCCCACTGCACCTTCAGAGGGAGATGAACTTCAATGTGGAAAGAAGGATGAAATGCAGATGTGCTGGTTCCAGGGCTGTGAGAGCCCGAGAGAGAGAGGTGGAATATCTGTTTGTCACTCAGGTATTGATGCATTTGGGTGCTGGTCCACTGGGGGTGCAGAGTTCCAATAACTAGATTTTTTTTTCTGTTGAGATATGAGGGGGAATTTTGAGCAGGGATGGGTGTTTGTCAGAATTGGAGAACTGCGAAGCTTTCTCTGGTTTGTGCCAAAGAGAGGGGGGGGCTTTGCTAAGCATGAATCCCTGCATTTTGTGGTAGAACTCTTGATCTCTGGACAAAAAGGGTGCCTCAGGAATTTGGGATTCTATCTGGCCCATTCAACCAACTTCACTGCAATCAGGTTCATTCGATGCACTGTTATGTAAAGCAGTCAGGGCAATATAAATACAAGATGCAGGTGTACTGCAAATTAAGAAACTTGTGCAGATTTGAACTCATTAAATTCATCTTGAATAGTCCTGAAAAATGTTGTGGTGGTGTCATTATGTGCAATCTTGGTGGTTTGTTTCAATTGTTCTTTTGTAGTGGTGACTGATTTTGCAGATGTGAAGACTTGTTGGTGCATTTAAAAGAAAGGAATTAAAATTAACTTTCACTTAACTGGCTGAATGTGCGTGAGTATTAGTTTCATCTCCGTCCCCTGAGTCCCGTGCTGATCTAATTCATTGCACGCACATTGACTCCAGGATCTGCCTAACAACAATGACTTCAAGCAGAGCTCACTCAGGGGCATGATAGTAAAGTTACTGGACTGGCACTCGAAAATTAATAGTGTGGAGAAGTGAACTCAAATTTCAAATTAAGTGCTAGAAGTTTATCTCTGTAGAATCTAAAATTTAAATAATAGTAATTAAAATGGTGACTGTTTTCAAAAAAAAAATATATTTTTTTTGTGAGAAAAAATATTCTCCATTCCTAAAGTGGTCTGTCCTATACATCACAAGAAAAATATATTAGCCCATGGTTTGAAGGGCAAAGCAGATATGATGGGCTGAATGGCCTAATTCTACTCCTAGGCTTTATGATGTTTAGAATTATAGGTGCAGAAAGTACTGTTGATTTTTAAACTGCTCAGGTGAAGGGAAATTAAAATGCATCCTGGTAATTTAGAAGTGTTTGGTGAATCAGCAAAATATAAATCCAGGTGAAAGATTTTTTTTGACAAATGGGGTTTTTTGACAACTGTAGGATGTGCTTTCTAATAAATATATATATTTTTTTCAAATGCTCATTCCTGTAATAAAGAGGTGGGATAAGAAAAATTCTTCCAGTGGGGGTGGGTGCAGATGGTGATAAGAGTGCATTCAACTATTATGTGACATGTCAAAAACACACCAAATTAGCTTGTGGGCCACTGCTTGAAATTTTTAGTGGGTTCACTACTACAGAGAAGCCAAAGCAAAACAGTGGCATAGCCAGGTGTAGGATGATAACCAAGGGCTGTAGTGGAAGAATTTTGGAGTCCTGGATCAGAGCTTGGAGAAGTAATGGATCAGGCCCTGCAGATTTCTTGCCCTCAGGCTGGTGAGCTTGGAAAGTGGGACCTGGAGAGATGATGTATTGTCTGCAGTCCTGCAGGTGCCAGACCAGCACCCCAGAGGGCAGCTCTGGCACCTTATTATACCATTCTGGCACCTCCTTGTTGCTGCTTTTTGTGAGCTCCAGCACCTAAAAAATTAGCACTGCACCCCTGATTGTTTAGGCAGGTTGAATCTAGGATTCAGATAAATAGTGGAAATCTGAAGATTGGCTGGTGGGTTTCAAGAGCTCAATTAGTATAGATCACTGTTTGACCAAGGGTTGAGGCCTTCCTTGGTAGGGTTAGCTGTGAAACTACAAAGAATTATTAAATTAAATACCTATTAAGTGGGATTACCATTGTCAGCCTTGAAATTGCACGGGGTGGTTTCCTTTAAATCATGGTGTAGCAGAACAATTCACATCTGTTTATTCAAAGACTGGTTAAACAGCAAGAGATCCACACTATTAGTGGTCTTACCTCATTATTCAAAATGCATCACCAGCACAAGTGGGATTTCTGATCCCAGTCTCCAGCAGGTCTAGAATTTGTCCTGGAAGTGACTATAATCATCCTTCTATATTACAACAATGTGCCACATATAAAAATTGTGTCAGAATTCAATTTTAATTGCAGCAAGCTCTTAGAAACTATAATCAAATGATCAAGACTAGGTTGCATCTGTATTATCTGGACAAGTCTTTGGTAACAACAGTAACCATGTCCTGATCTTAAATTCAAAATGGGACCTACAACTCCAGAGCGAGTCTCTTTAATGAATGAAGTTTAAAGTGGGGTGGAAACAAAGGATAAATCTTTTGCTCAGTTTTAACCACCTTCTTCTCATGTCTGGTTTGAACTGGACAGAGTTGAGTTAAAATGAACGCGAGAACCCCTGAGTGTCTCTTGCACCATTTTGCTTCAGGTGCACTGGGCTCATGAGAAAATCAATTTGTGTCACTTCAAAACGATCAGCAAAAGAATTTCCCCTGAAGGACTTAGAATGGGTCGATCACTTTCATTTATTCGTGCAAGGGGCAATATCCAAGATGAACTATCTGACCCAGACATTATCCATGAGAGTAGCAGATGTTTACTATTCCAGATGGAACATTAAGCGCACATGAAGGAGAGCATCAGTAGTGCAGGTTGTTATTGAATGAGTCAATTTACAGTTTGTTTGGCTCCACAATCCTGTTGAATTCTATCTTCAGGGATAAAGTTAAGAGTGCTTTGCAAAATACCAAATTCAATTTTATGATCTAATAGATCTTGCTATCTAATAAAAGGTGAAAAAGTTATATCTTTTGATTTCAATCAGAACCAGCTGTTTCCCTTTTTTTAACCAAAGTCCTCTGTCCCCTCATCTCCAAGGAAGAAATGCTGAGTGATGCTGGAGGGCAGAAATAAAAGATGAAAATGCTGAAAATACAGACTTATCTGAGAGAAATAAGATTATTGTGTTTGGTCCAAGACCTATCATTAAAACCTTCACAGTTTTGACTGCCTTTGAAGAAGGTTTGAAGTATTGAATTTTCCTGATGAAACTGCCCAATTCATTCTTGCATATTCCCATCTCCCTGGATGATTTGCTTGTCCAAGGGTAGACTGGCATTGTTGCACAAGGGACAGAGCAACAGACTTCATTTGATCGAACAGAATTAGTGGGAAATAAAAACTGTTAATGTTTAAGATCAGAATCCTTGATCAAGATTGAGTTCCTCCAGGAGATGATTTTTTTTTGTTCCTGATTCAACATCAACAATCTCTTATGTCAATGAATGACACTGTATATATTCATGAAAAAAAAATGTCTGTATGATTCTTGGTCAATATGGTTTATAGGGTGAAAAATAAAAAAATAAAAAATAAAAAAAAAATGATGCTGGTCCTTGTTAATGTTTTAAACTAACATGGAAACTCTTACTAAAAACAGAAAATGCTAGAAATACTCAGATCAGGAAGGATGTATAGAGAGAGAAGCCATTAACATTTGCCTGACATCCAAGAGTATTTCCAGCTTTATTTGCTTTTATTTCAGATTTTTGATGGCGATGCTGTGGTCTTGTTCTTGATCTACAGACTTACTTGGCAGAGGATACAAATGTATAATAGTTGTGTGATTAATCTCATTTACTATCTGCAATAAGGTGGGCCAATACCTTTCAAAACCTTGCCTCCCATTCTCACCCCTTAATAAACATTTAGCTGGTATAGTCAAACAATGGGCTCAAAGGGATTAATGTTGTTTCTAGAGAATACTTAAAGTCATAGATCGTGTTTCCAATCACGGAATCATTTTTGGCAGTGAACCAAAAACATTTCCCTTGCACTTGTAAATGTCATTCAAGATGTTCTGTCCTGAGACTAAGTCACTGACTAGTATAAACATGTAGCATTTGCGGGCAGAAATATCTGATTTTGTTTATTTTGAAATCTATGTTGTAATCATAAAACTGACCTGTTTGGAGGAATGAGTTGATGTTACAAATATATCAGCACCTCTCACTAATTACCATTCCATTGCTACCTACTTTTGATGTTTCTATTCATCCAAACAAAATGAATACTCTTCAAAATGATAATACCAAAAAAAAAATAGGTGAAATATGTTTACCTCATGGCTTTCTGGTGTTCTTGATCAGGTGCTGAACTGCATAGTTTTAAAAATTAATTCTTTCACTGCTGGTCTAAGCAGAGTTCCAGGAATAAGTTTTACAATTGAGCATTCCAATTTGGCAGCAAGGTATGGGACCCATCACTGTCCAATCATAAGTATCATGAAATAAACTGTTGGCTGTAATGGCTGCAGATTGGGAATGGCACCTACTTCATTGTGTTGTTGATATCAGTGGAGAAGTACCAAATAGTAGCTAATTGGAACCGTAGCCCTCTATCAGTTGTCACTTTTGAGAAAAGCCTTGGTAGGGTATTAATGCATCATTGAAAATTCTGCGGAACTTACCTTTAGGAGCTGAGTATTTCTGGATAACCCAGTTATAATGGCAATGAAGCCACAGATAATGGTTTATTTCAATGTGCACACAATTACAAGGAACATCCATAATCAATTACTTCAAATTTAATGGTAAATTTCAGTTCAAGTATTTAGTGACTGCTTCATTTCATTCATTAGATTGGGGTAGATAAAGTTAGATTCATTGCATCTGTGCCTGATACTTACTCTTCCAAAATAAAATGTCAATAAAATGTTGGATAGCCCTGTAACCTAAAATATGAACCCAAATTTATACCAGTAACTTTCAGTTTTTTTTTGCAGAAGACCCACTTTATCCAATGATTCACTCAGACAGCACAATAATAAAATCATTTGTGAATTGACTTATATTGTGAAGGAGCTGTGAAAGAGAACCATTTTCAACATTTTCTTGGCTGTATCTCCCATACTGAATACAACTTTTTAAAAACTTGCAATTTTACCATTGTAGGAGCAATGTGTTGGACCAATAAATATGAGGCAATTATTTTAAGTTGTCACAAAGTACCTAGTACAGTGAGAAGTATTCTTCTGTGAACAGACTAACTCTCAAATATTCATCTAGCCATGTGAAGGCCAACATTTACGGAGGACCAGATTACATAGAAAAGGAACATCAATGGGTACCAATTAGCACTGTTATGAGGTTCATTCAGGAGCTTTGGTTGTGGGGAAGAAACTGTTTTTAAACCTGCTGGTCTGTGCTTTCACACTCTTAAACCTGCTTCCCGATCGGAGGAGGAGAAAAGAGTATGGCCAGGACTTGATGGATCTTTGAGAGTTGACTAGCCAGCAGGAGATGTTGATGGAGAGGAAAATTTGAATTATGTTCATCATCTTCTGAGTTAAACAAGAAAGTCAGCAGAAGCTGTGATTGTAGTTTACACAAAATTGCTGGAGGAATCAGCGTCATGCGGCATGATTTTTGTAGCAAAGATACATAGCCGATGTTTTGGGCCTGAGCCTTTCATCAAGGTATTAAAGGCTCAGGTTCAAAACGTTGGTTATGTTTCTTTATCTTTGCTACATAAAGAATGCTATGTGACTTGCTGAGTTTCTCCAGCAATTCTGTGTACACCACTACCTTCTGTAGCTTCTTCAGACCTTGAGCAGAGTACCTCCCACTTATGGTCACCCAGATACCCAAAAGAAATAGGAAGGACGGCAGGGTTAGTGTAGGGATTATTGCAATATTATTACAGTGCCAGTGGCTCAGTGTTGAGTCCGGCATTGCCTGTAAAGAGTTTTGTTACGTTCCCCCACGTGATTGCGTGCCTTTCCTCTGACTGCTCTAGTTTCCTTTTAAAAACATACGGGGTTTGTAGGTTAATTGGTGTATTTGTTCAGTGGAAGCTTATGGGCCAGAAGGGCCTGTTGCCATGCTACATCTCTAAATGTAAAAAAAAATCACCAAGCTGAAAAGGGTGTGGAAAAGTTTCACAAGAATGTTGCTGAGACTGAATTATAATGAGAGGCTGTTTAAGCTGGGAGTTTTCAACTTGAAGGGAAACCTTATAGAGTTTTATAAAATCATGAGATTCCCATGGTTAGAAATTCAAAAACAAGAGGGCATAGTGGGGAAAGATCTCAAAAGAACCTGAGGAGCACCTTTTTCATGGGGTTGGTGGGTATATGGAACCAACTGCCAGAGGAAGTGGCTGAGGTGATTTTTATTTAAAAAAAATTGTAACATATAAAAGAAATATCATATATATAGGAAAATTGACGCAAAGTATTATTGTAGTGGACAGCGAGGAAGGCTTTCAAAGCTTGCAGAGGAATCTGGACCAGCTGGAAAAATGAGCTGCAAAATGGCAGATGGTATTCAATGCAAACTAATGTGAGGTGTTGCATTTTGAAAGGACAAATCATGGTAGGAAATATACAGTAAATGGTAGGACACTGAGAGTGCAGTTGAACAGAGGGATCTGGAAATTCTCTAAAATTGGTGTCACAGGTAGATAGGGTTGTAAAGGGAGCTTCTAGCACATTGGCCTTCATAAACCAAAGTATTGAGTAAAGAAGTTGGGATGCTATGGTCAAATTTTTAAGACATTCATTAGTGAGGTCAAACTTGGGTATTGTGTGCAGTTTTGGTCACAGGAAGGATATGAATGAGATTGAAAGAGTGCAGAGATTCACAAGGATATTGCAAGACTTGAAGACCTGAATTACAGGGAAAGGTTAAACAGGTTAAGTCTTTATTGCTTGGAGCATAAAAGCATGAGAGGAGATGTACAGAATTATAATGATAATAGATAGAGTAAATGCAGGGAGGCTTTTTCAAGTGGCACATTGGCCTTCATAAATTAAAGGAGTTGGGATGTTATGGTGAATTTGTACAAGACATTGGTGAGGCCAAATTTTCCAAATCGATGGAGGTATACAAAATTATAATGGGTATAGATAGAATTAATGCGGGTAGGCTTTTTCACATGAGCTGAGGTGAGGTAAAAAATGGAAGACATGGGTTAAGGGAAAAACTGGAAAAGTTTAAAGGAAACATTAGGTGGAACTACCTCATGCACAGTGTGGTGTAACTGTGGAGTAAGCTGCCAGCTGACTTGGTTAATGCAGGATCAAATTTGACATTTTTGAAAAAAAAATTGGACAGATACATGCTCAGAAGTGGTATGGATCGGTACGATCCTGGTTCAGGCCAGTAAGACTAGGCAGAATAATAGTTCAGCACAAACAAGAAAGGCTGAATAGCCTGTTTCAGTGCTGTAGTATTTTATGTAGTGTTCTAGGTTTGATGGATATGAGCCAAATGTAGGGAAATGGGACTAGCTGGGGTAGACAGATTGCATGCATGGATAAGTCAGTCTGAAGTGCCTGTTTCTGTTGTATGAATCTGACTCTTCTTCGAATCATGTTTAATAATGATGACTGAGGTGAAGTGTTACCATTTGCCAGGACAAATTGACAACTGGATTGAGAGTCAGCTATGCACAGAACATGCATCTTCACCTTAAGGTCTGCTTGCAGCTTATGCTGTGTTAAGGTAACATGGAGTGTATTTTTGATCAATTTTCTTCGTCAGTTCTATTGCACCACAAAGTTTTGGGAGGATGGGAAAATGTTATACTCCAGTGTGCAGGTATCCCTGTTGTGTGGGGTTGTTTGAATGAACCAGAAGATAATCTTGCAACTTTTGGTTTTGCTCTTTGGAGTTTGCAGATGATTATGATTCCCCATTAATGTGCTATTGGTGGAAAGTATTTGCTGTAGGGAACTAGATGTATGCAGAAATTTTATAAATTTATTGCATTCAACAAAGAGTGCTGCAAAGAAAATAATCTTTCTGTAAAATTGCTTCTTAAAGGCATAAAATCTCATCAGACACAGGTTAAGTCAGAAAGTAAACATCATTATCATCCATTGGTCAATGAAAGGTAAAACATTCCTTGCTTTACCTTTCCCTCGTTGTTCCCTTGTTGCTACTCACCAACATCATCCAAAATCCTGTGGGAATACAAAATACAATCAGCAGAACCAGAAATGCGTTTTCATAAATATTACCACCTAAAACAGAGAAGTCTTGTATATGGAAGGGCATTGTGTATACCTTCAGGAAAGAAGGAAGTAGCATCTTAGATAATTGGGCATGAAACAATGCAGAAGGTGATCATCAGTTCAGATCTTGAGTGTCTTGCAATTGAGCTTTTGAAGATGATCAATTTTCAGCCATAGATCACCATGCATTCAGAAAGTCTGAACATTTTTGTCTTAAATAGAAGACCAAGTATTGAAATTAAGTACTCATCACTGAATCTCAAGCAATTCAGCAGAAAAATGAAAGAGCCAATCAGTACTTTGCATGTTCTACCATTCAAAGAGATCATGGTTGAAGTATGCCTTAGCCTCATCTGCCTAATAATATCCTTCTCATTAATATTTTATATGACATGCATAACTTCAATGATTTTTGCTTTAATAATTCAAATTATCCAATTATCCTTTATGTGATCAAGCTCCAAATTCTGTAGTCATTTCTGTGACCATATGGTGACATACCTTACTTTAATTTAATGCTGACTTGGTCTTCATTCCTCTACTGGAAAAAAAAAAATCCCTTCATTAAATTATTATATTATTTTGAACTTCCGTAGACCAAGCCTCAGTATCCTATCCTTAAGTTACGCACCCTGACCCAAAAATATCGAATGAATTTTGTGACATCATGCCCAAATATTTGTTGAAAGGGTGAGATGGCCAGAATTGAATGCAGCACCTGGAGCTGCTTTCTGATCAATGGTAAATTTTCACAGGGTGTCATGTACCTATTCACAGGCTTTCAAGCAACTGTGTACATGGATGCCAAACTTTCCTTACTATGTTTCCTCACACATCAGATGTTACTTCAAACCAGAGCTTCCGATATCACACTTCACCACACTATACTTAACTTGCTTCTATTTTACCTATGTGTATAATAGACACCGTTTATGACCCAGAAGGACATAATTTTGCCTATAGTGTCTATAATCCTGTTGAAAATACTTTCCTAACATTTTGTCAAAGTGCTGGAAAAACAGAAGGTCTTGCAACATCTTTGTGTGTGCAGGGCTCAGGCCTGAAATGTCAACTGCCTTTTTCTTTCCATAGATGATTTCCTTTGGCAGCACATACCTACCTCACTTTAAATCTAGCCCCTTTCATCTAAACTCTCCTATCTTTGGAAAAAAAGAATATGGTGGAGGAGTCATGTGATGGAGTAGTGGCCGGTCGGGAAAACCAGCCCTCTCCAGGAAAGTAGAAAAAAAGTTAGGAAAAAGCAAAGCATAACAGAAATAGAGTACAAGAAATAGAAGATAACG
Organism: Narcine bancroftii; assembly: GCF_036971445.1. Lineage (NCBI taxonomy): Eukaryota > Metazoa > Chordata > Chondrichthyes > Torpediniformes > Narcinidae > Narcine > Narcine bancroftii. The sequence continues at coordinate 34,302,898 of NC_091469.1, read as the reverse complement.
ATACAGAGAAGAGAAAGTAGATGGCTTCCAAGAAGGAGAAAGTAAGACAGCTGGGAAAAAAAGAAGTAAAAAAAAAAGTCGCTGGAGAAGAAGGAAGAAGGCCTTACCTGCAGGAAGGAACAGGATGCTGTGGTGACGAGGAGTGCCCGACCCTCAAGGTCAGTACCTGCCCTACACAGTCACGACCCACCAGCCGGTACACTACAAAAATGGCTCTCGGAGCCAAACAAAAGTGCGCAATCAAGGGAGAAAGAAGACACTGGCGGGAGGGGGGCTCAGCAGAGGAGTGAGCTGTCGCAGACTGAGCAGCTGAGAGACACCCGACACCAGGGCTCTCAGCTGGAGGATGAGGAAGACAGCAGAAGAGGGTGCGATGAAACAGACGTGGAAGAGAGACGGAGCGAAGATCGACATGAAGACCAACATCAAGAAGCAAAACAGACGATCAGCCCAAGAGGGGAGGAACAGCAAGAAGAGGCCTGACAAAGAGATACAAGCAGCTCATCAGGAAAAACAGAAGAGACACAGAAACAAAGAAGAGAAGAAGACACAAACACAGAATCAGACACAAAAGAAGAGGAAGAAAAAGACCAAGATCTTCACAGAGAAATAAAAGGTAAAACTGATGAACAGAATATAGATAAAGTATTTTTTGAAGAATAAATGAGATCACTAAAAGAATGGTTATCATTAGAGCTTAATGCAATTAAAAGAAAAATGAAAAGAACAGAAGATAAAATGCAAAGGTTAGAACTGGTAATGACAGAAATAGGGAAAGGAGTAGAGAGTGTGGAAGAGCGGGAAATGGCTGTAGAAATGGAAGTGAATGACTTAAGAGAAAAATTGGAAGAAAGTGACGAAAAATTAAAGAGACATCAGAGTTATTATCTCAGAAAATTGATGTGTTGGAAAATTATAATAGGCGAAACAACATAAAAACAGTGGGCCTGAAGGAGGGTGAAGAAGGCACAGACATGAAGGAATTTATAAAAGGGTGGATCCCAAAGGTCCTGGAAATGACAGAAATGCAGGAAGAAATGGAAATAGAAAGGGCACAAAGAGCACTAGCTCCGAAACCACAGACACGTCAAAAACCAAGATCCATCTTAGTAAAATTGTTGAGATATACAACAAGAGAAAATATGCTGGAATGGGCAAGGAATAAAATTAGAGAAGATAATAAACCATTGGAATACAAGGGTCAAAGAATATTTTTTTTACCCAGACTTAAGTTTTGAACTCATAAAGAGGAGGAAGGAATTTAATACAGTGAAATCAACTTTATGGAAAAAAGGTTACAAATTCATATTAAGACATCCAGAAATGCTTAAAATATTTATACCCAGGCAGCAAAACAGACTGTTCTCGGATCCAGAGAAAGCGCCAGAATTCACAGAATGTTTGCAGGACAGGAGAAGAGATGAAGAGATATAACAAGAATGAAGAATGGCGATGAAGTATATATAAAGATGTAAAAACAATGTATATGTAAAGAACTAAAGAGGGAAAAAAGAAGGGAAGGAAGGGAGTAAGGGGGAATAAAAGAAGAGCGAGAGCTTTGCTATATGTGTTTTTTTTGTGTTTTCTGGAGAGGGCTGGTTGGAGGGGGAATAACCGTCACTGCAAAATCAGTTGATGCTGCGAATAAGATCACAACACAAATGAAAAGGGGAGTTGTGGTTGCCTGGCAAGGGGCATGGGCAACTCAGAGAGGGGGGATCTTTTGGGGTTAAAGTATTAGTGGATGTGGGAACTGCGGGGGTACATTATGTCTTAAATGTGTTGTCGTTAAGTGTAATAAGAGAAAATTAAGAGATGAAAATGGGGTAAAGGGAGATAGAGGTGGCAAAGAAGTGGAAAAGAGATGTATGCAAGATACAAGATGGCCATGTTGAACTATATGACTATAAACATTAATGGAATACATAACCAAATTAAAAGGAAGAGGCTACTAAATTTATTGAAGAAGGAAAAAATAGATATAGCATTTGTGCAGAAAAAACATTTAACTGAAGTGGAACATGACAAACTAAAGAAAGACTGGGTAGGACACGTAACGGTAGCATCCTATAATTCAAAAGCTAGAGGTGTAGCCATACTATTTAACAAAAATGTACCAATCAAAATAGAGGAGGAAATAATAGATCCGGCAGGAGGTATGCAATGATAAAGTGTCAGATATACTCAGAATTTTGGAATTTGCTCAATATATATGCACCTAACAAGGAGGATCAAAAGTTTATGCAGGATATTTTTTTGAAGATTGCAGACACACAAGGAAATGTATTGATAGGAGGGGATTTTAACCTTAATTTGGACCCAATGTTAGATAAAACTGGACAAAAGACAAGTAAAAAGAATAAAGTAGCAAAATTTACAGTTGAATCAATGCAGGAAATGAAACTTATGGATATATGGAGGAGGCAAAACCCAAGAGAGAGGAATTTTCATATTATTCGAGTAGGCACAAAACTTACTTAGGGATTGATATATTTTTGTTGTCAGCCCATATTCAAGGGAGAGTTAGGAAAACTAAATATAAAGCTAGACTACTATCAGACCAATCACCCCTATTATTAGCAATAGAACTGGAGGACATCCCATCAAAAACATATAGATGGAGGTTATACTCCATGCTACTTAAAAGACAGGAATTTAGGGAGTTTATTGAATGCCAAATTAAAACATATTTTGAAATAAACACAGGATTAGTGAAAGACAAATTTATATTATGGGATGCAATGAAAGCCTTAATTAGAGGACAGAGAATAAGTTATGTGACTAAGATGAAAAAGGATTACAATTGGGAAATGGAACAATTGGAAAGGGAGATAGTAAGTACAGAAAAGGAATTAGTAGAAAGTGATGATATAATGAAAATTTTAAGGAATTTTATGAACAATTGTATTAAACTGAGAATGAAGGGAAAGATGATAAAATAGAGGAATTTTTAGCTAACATTGAACTGCCGAAATTGCAAGAGGAGCAACAAATCAAACTAATAAAATTTGAAACAGAGGAAGTACAGGATATATTAAAAAAGCTACCGAACAATAAAACATCAGGAGAGGATGGATTTCCAATAGAATTTTATAAAACATTTAAAGAGTTATTAATTCCTCCTCTCCTGGAAGTAATGAACCAGATAGAAGAAACACAAAACTTGCCAGATTCATGTAAGACAGCAATAATTACAGTAATATCAAAGATGGGGAAGGATCCACTAACACCAGCATCATATAGACCAATATCTCTATCTAACTCAGACTATAAGATTATAGCAAAATTATTAGCAAACAGATTGGCTGGTTGTGTACCTAAAATGGTAAAACAAGATCAAACTAGATTTATTAAGAAAAGACGAACAGCGGACAATGTCTGCAAACTTATTAATCTAATTCACTCAATTCAAGGAAATAAGAAACCAACAGTGGCTGTTGCTCTAGACGCAGAAAAAGCCTTTAACAGAGTAGAATGGAATTACTTATTTAAAACATTACAGAAATTCAATCTACCAGAAAAATATATAAATTGGATTAAAGCATTATACAATTGACCATTGGCGAAGGTGAGAGTAAATGGATATGTCTCGAGTCACTTTAAATTAAGTAGGTCAACTAGACATGGATGTCCACTATCCCCTTCATTGTTCACCTTAGCAATAGAACCTTTGGCAGAACTGATAAGACCAGAAAATAAAACAAAAGGGATAAAAATAAAGGAGAAGGAGTATGCAATCAGCTTATTTGCAGATGACATCATAGTATAGCTAACAGAACCAGAGATATCAATAAAAGAATTACATAAGAAATTGAAGGAATATGGAGAAATATCGGGGTACAAGATCAATGAAAATAAAAGTGAAGTGATGCCAATGAGTAACGCAGACTATATAGAATTTAAAAAAGAATCACCATTTAAATGTCAAGCACAAGCAATCCGATACCTAGGGATCAGGTTAGATAATAACTTAAACCACATGTACAAACTAAATTATCAGCCACTAATAAAAAAATTGCAGGAAGACTTAGAACAATGGAAATAATACCACTAACATTGATAGGGAACGTAAACTGCATTAAAATGAACGTGTTCCCAAGGATACAATACTTATTTCAAACATTACCAATTCCCTTAACAGAAAAATTATTTAAGGAACTAAAGAGAATAATAAGGAAATTCTTGTGGAAAGGGAGGAATCCAAGGGTAGTGTTTTATAAATTAACAGAGAGGCATAATCAAGGTGGTTTACAGTTACCAAATTTTAGAAATTATTATAGAGCCGCACAAATGAGGTATTTATCAGATTTTTACCAGACAAGGGAAATACCAGACTGGACTAAGATAGAACTAGATAAAATAGGGGAGAAGGTACCGGGACATAAACTATATAAGTGGGATTAAAAGCTGGTGCAATATAAAAACTCACCAGTACTGCATCATTTACTTAATACATGCAAGAAGATCCACTTAAAAGAAAAAAAATATATCAAAAACCAAAATTACTATTGATGCAAAATCCACTAATCCCTTTTACAATAGACATCCTTTCCTTTAGAGCACACATGTCAAACTTTGGCCCGCGATATAATTATATTTGGCCCGCAAGATCATATTAAATATATATTAGAGTTGGCCCGCTGGCTGCCGCGCCAGTATAGCGCATGCACACTGAAGGTGAAAATGAAGACGCCGGAGGTGTGGAGGGATCTCAGAGTCCCAAATCCCGGGGATCGGAGCGCCACACTCAGCCCACCCGGCTCCCGGACACACAGACGCGGCTGGAGTTGGGGACCATCCTCGCTGGGTCTCCGCTTCAGCGGCGACGCCAGACCGAACGTCTCATGGGCAATGCCTTCCCCCTCGCTCCATGTGCAGCGGACCCTGCCTCCCACTCCTTTTGTTGGAGACGAGCCCAGTGCCGTGAGATCGCAGTTTAATCCCTCTCCAACCATGGGAGAGGGGTGGGAGCAATGTGCTCTTCTCAGCCAATTCCTCCACCGCCCCGGACGCCGGCGTTTCAATGGGGGGTTCGGGTGCCTTCGTCAGGCGACCGACCTGTTGGTCCAAGACAAGGGGAGAGCGTACAAACTCCACACAGACAGCATCTGAACTCGGGTGAACGTGGAGCTGCGACCCCACATTCCACATCAGGACTGTGTGTAAGATTGGGAGCAGTGAGACGGAAGCTTATTTTGTTCCTGTGATTTAAGCCTTTCTTCGGGGTGGGGGGGGTGTGTCCTTCTCTGACCACTTGCCTAACAATTAACCTAATCAGATGTGGAGTTACCACAATACAACAGTTCTCAACCTTTTTCTTTCCACTCGCGTCCCTGTGCCATTGGTGCTCTGTGATTAGTAAGGGATTGCTTAAGGTGGTCTGTGGGTGGGAAGAAAAAGTTTGAAGACCACTGCTTTAATCATCCCTCATTGACTCGTCATGTGCACGGTTTCAGAACGCTAAAGGAAATGGGCCAATTACAATTTTTCTCAAGCAAAATATTTCAGTAACAATTGGGTCTAGAGCAGTGATTCTCACCCTTTCCTTCCCACTCACATCCCACCCTAAGCAATCCCTTACTAATTAAAGTGTTCCGATGGCATAGAGAATGGGAGAGAAAAGGAATCAAAAGAATAGAAAATTGTTTTATGGGAAATAATTTATTAAAATTTGAACAGTTGAAGTACAAATTATGGAATAACTCATGGTACAATGTTTGCATATCTTCAATTGAAAGCATATTTAAAGGATAAATTGGGAAACAGCTTGAGATTACCTGAAAGAAGCAGCTTTGAATATGTGATTACAGACACAATGATAATCAAAATATTTATAACCAACATGTACATTAAGCTGCAAGATAAGGAAAATGAAATAAACTATAAACCTTAGCAGAAGTGGGAAAAGGATCTAAACATAAAGATAAAAAATGAAACATGGGAAAAGTTATGTTCTGGAACTATGAAGAATTCAATAAACACAAGGTTACACATGATACAGTATAATTGGTTACACAGGGTATATATCACTCCTCAAAAGTTAAAAGAATGGGATTCAACAGTATCATAGATTTTTTTCGCTGTAAGAAGGAAATGGGAACAACATTACATGCAACTTGGGCATGTACGAAAGTAAATACGTTTTGGGAAGAATTAAATCAGATACTAAATAAAATTACAAAAAATAACATACCAAAAAAAGAGATATTTCTTTTAAGGCCTAGAGAATTAGGCCTCAAATTGGATAAAGTGCAAAAAAAAAAATTCATTCTGATAGCTTTAGCGATAGATAGCAAAAAAATGTATAATGTCAACTTGGAAAATGGAAGAGAGCATGAGTATACAGCAATGGTACATGGAAATGAATAAATGTATTCCATTGGAAAAAATAACATATCATTTAAAAAATAAAGTCACAATGTTTGAACAAATTTGGAACATATCAGAGAGAGCTTGCTTCCGACCTCCATCCACTAAAATGAGAATGAAAATGATAAGAAGACAGAATGACTAGAGTCAGTGTGTAATAAATAGATGATGCATTTTTCTTGTTTATTTTCCTTTGTGTGAAAATATTGTTCTATGGTTATATTATATTGTATATGTTGAATATTTATGGGTATTGGAGGAGGGTCGGTAGAGGGGAGGGAGGGAGGGAAAGTGGGGGGTAAAGGGGAGAAAAGACCACTGTGTAATTTAGTGAGATATGTTTGTACATATTTTGGTTGATATGGTTCACAGTGTGAAAAATAAAAAAATAATTTAAAAGATAATTTCATAGATCTCCATGAGGCTCCTGAGAAAAAAAAGTTCCAGCTTATCCACTTTCTTCTTATAACCCCAAAGTCCTCCAGTCCTAGTAACATCCTTGTGAATCTTTATTGTATTCTACGCATAAAAGATGATCCTCAAAACCTAAAATTATCACCTCAAAATCAGGCGTCATCTTGTACGGCGAATATAAAATCCAAATCTTTACAGTGAACTCTCCACACCACGGCAATCTTCCCACTGCCTCTGATGCAATCTTGTATATTTCCTGTTCATTATCAATGAAATCTCAGTGCTCCACTGTAGGGTCCATCCGCCCAGTCTGACTGCCATCAACTCTGTGGAAGCTTTATTCATCCTGTTACAGGAGGCGACAATGGTTTATTATGAAATGTGCTAATAAAATTAAAACCTTCACAGGGTAATTTGGTATTGTAATTTGGTTTTAACAACATCTATGTTCAGCAGTAATTGCCAGATTTGTGGGAGTCATCTTATACAAAGGGGGATTGGTTAAAGGCTGCATTTTAAGTGGAAATTCTAGGGGTTGACCTATGTATGAGTCGTCCTATTTTCCAGCATATTTGGTACTTCCTATAGTTAGGTGACCAGAATTGCACACAGTACTCTAAGTGTAGTTTCACCATCATCTTTTACAGTTATATCAGCTTGTCCTAATTCTGGTACTCAGAGCCCTAAACAAATGTACCACACATCTTCACCATTACCCTGACTATCTGTGTCACTACTTGCAAAGAACTAAATATGACTTGTACTTTTAGGTGTTTCTGTTTTGTAACACTCTCCAGAGCTCAGTCCTGTTTGTGTCAGTCCTGCCCTGGATTAATTTATCTGGAAGTACGTATTTTTGAGGAATACCAATGGCATGCCATTGATACACTTTCAAGCTTCTTCAAGTGCACTGTGGAAAATACATGGACTGGTTGCATCACGGCCAGGTTTGTTAATGCGTGTGCCCGGGAATAACAAAGGCTGAAGGTAGAAAACATAGCTTGGTCCATCACAGGCACTGACCTCCCATCTAGTGAAGACATCTATGTGAGGTGTTGCCTCACATGTCATAAAGCACCTTCCTCACTGTGGACACAACCTCTTCTCACTGCTGTCTTTGGTAGAAGGTACAGATGTCTGAAGGTCAACACCTCTAATTTCAAGAACAGTTTCCTTCCAATGAATATCAGGCTCTTGAACTACTCCCTTCTAACATTAATCATGGACTCTGGTAACTAAATATTTATTATCTATTTTCTGTCTTTATATATTTTTAATTTAATGTGTCACAGGGAGACACTGCCAGTGTGATTGGGAGGCAGTAGAAGGCAGTCACACCTAGGAAGCAGTTAGATGGATGACTGTCGGGAGAGGGCATGGGAATGGGCAGTCAGTGCAGTGTATCCTTGTGGACATTTCCTTCAATAACAAGTATACAATTTTGGATGCTGTTTGAGGGGCGGAGGGGAGGGAGAACCTAACAGTCAGGTGTCTGGCAGAGTGTAGCTCTGTGACTCAGAAGAGAAGAGGGGAGGAGGGCCATAGTGAATCAGGATTTGTTTATGAGGAGAATAGACAAGAGATTCCGTGGAAGTGATTAAGGCTCTTGGATACTCAGGATGAGAGGGAAGATGAACAGCTAGATGTCGTAGTATACATTGGTAGCAATGATGTTGATAGGAAAAGTGATGAGGTGCTGAAGGCAGAATCTAGGAAGTTAGGAACAAAGCTAAAAAGCAGGACCTCAAGGGTGGGGGTAAAGTTCAGGATTCTGTTGACATCATGGTTAAGTGTAGAAACACACAAATGCTGGAGAAACTCAACAGGTCGAACAGTACCTTTATATAGCAAAGGTACAGATACATCACTAACGTTTTGGGCTTGAGCCCTTCATCAAGGTGTGGGGAAACACGAGAGATGTCTGAACAAAAGGTGGGGGGGGTGAGGGTGGGAGATGATAGGTGGGGGGGCGAGGACTGCAAGAAGTGGGGAGGAGTTGAGGCTAGGCTAGGTGGAGAGAGAAAGGAAGTGGGAACTGGAATGACAAGTTAAAGGTTGGTGGGGGGGGAGTCAAACTGATTAGTGAAATGCATTGAACTCAATGTTCATGCCCTAGGGTTGGAGGATGCCCAGATGAAAAATGAGGTGTTGTTCCTCCAATCTGCGGGTGGTTAGGGTGGGGTAGTGTGAAAGGTCATGGACAGACACGAGCTTGAGAGTGTGACACAGAATTTAAATGATTGGCTATAGGGAGGTCTCATTTGTTGAGGATGGAGAGGAGGTGCTGGATGAAGCGATCTCCTAATCTGCGACCGGTCTCAGTAAATGAGTTCTTTGGAGGTACAGGTGAAGTGTTGCTTCACCTGAAAGGACTGTTTGGGGTCCTCAGACCGTGGTGAGGGAGGAGGTGTGGGTGCAGGTATTACACCGCCTACGACCACGGTAGAAGGTACCAGGGCAGGAGGGGGGGATGTCAATGGGTGGGGAGGGAAGAATGCACAAGGGAATCATGGACGGAGTGGTCCTTATGGAAGGCTGAGAGGGGAGGAAAGGGAAAACTGTGTCTGGTGATGGGGTCCTGCAGTAAGTGCCATAAACTCTGATGGATAATGTGTTGGATGCAGAGTCTGATTGGGTGGTAGGGGAGGATGAGGGGGATTCTGTGTTTATTGTTTATAGGGTCGGGGGGGGGCTAGGGCAGATGAGCAGGGAATGAAGGAGATGCGGATGAGGGTCGAGTTAATAATGTTGAAGGGGAAGCCACGTTTGTGGAAGAAGGCAGACATTTCAGAGGCCCTGGACTGGAAGACCTCATCTTGGGAACAGATGTGACGGAGACGGATTTGGTAATCTCTGTACTGTTGCTTGTGTATTGTGCTAGTGAGGGCAAGAATTTGAAGTTGTATTTTATTTACAAATTTTCAAGTCAAACTGTCTGAAAAAATAGTAATTAAAAAAAAAAGAATATTAAGTTATGGCAGATGACGGCATAGCTGAGGAGTAGGTGCAGGGGGCAAGGGTTCAGCTTTGTGGATCATTAGGATCTCCTCTGGAGAACGTCTGACCTGCAAAAAAAGGACTGGACGAGAGGACGGGGACCAATATTGTTGTCGGCCAGGTTTGATGGAGCTGTTGGGAAGGGTTAAACTGGCTAAGCGGGGGGGGGGGGGGTGGGAAATAAGAACCACAGTGTTAAGTCAGATGATGAAGCAGTTGGTGAAATGTCAATGCTATGTGACGTGGATTGTGAGGAAGGACGGGCAGTAAGGAAGGACAGTAAGTTGGATGGGTTGAAATGTGTGTACCTTAATGCAAGGCATATTAGGAATAGAGCAGATGAACTCAGCACATGGGTCAGTATGTGGAATTATGACATTGTGGCAATTTAAAGACTCTGCTGTCTCAGGGGCCAGAATTGGTGTTGAATGTTCTGGTATTTAGATGGTTCAAAAAGGACAGGGAGGGAAGTAAAAGAGGTGGGGAAGTGGCATTGCTGATCAGAGATAATATCATAGCTTTACAAAAAGGGAAAGTGGAAAGATTGTATTTTCTTAAAATCTTTTATTTATGTTATAGTATGTAAAATTGAACAGTACAGTTTAATATTGTAATTACAATTCTAAAGATAAGAAAAACAATATAAATCAAAACCCCAAACCACTAAGTAAGGTTAAAAGCTAACACATAGAAATCAAGTGACAACAACCTGGAGATGGACAGCATAGTACCCAAACTTCAGAACAATCCTAATGCGTTAGGTTGTGATAATAGTCCATAAATGGGCTCCATGTCTTTTGAAAGTTATTATTTGACTCTTTAATGGTATATCTATTTTTTTCTAAATTTAAACAAGACATAATATAATTTAACCATTGTGTATGTGTAGGTAGAGTGTTGTCTTTCCGTTTAATCAAAGTTGCATGTATGGCTATCAATGAATTAAAAGATAAAATTTGGTTTTGAGTGGAGTCAGTAAAACATGATCTTCATGAAATTATCCAAATAAAGCAATTAAAGGGCAAGGTTCTAATTTGAATTTGAGAATCACTGATGATGTTTGAAGGATATCTTTCCAAATTTTTTTCTAAGCTAGGGCAAATCCAAAACATGTGAACCAAAGAAGCATACCAATTTTACCTTTGTCACATGAAGGATTTATATCTGAATAAAAATAAGACAATTTAACTTTAGACATATGTATTTTATGGACCACTTTAAATTGTAACAAACAGTGGCATACACAAAAGGAGGTTGTATTAATCAGATTACAAATAGAGTTCCACACCTCCATCTGACAATGAAAGATTGAAATCCTATTCCCAATCATTCTTCATCTTAACTAACGAGGCCATCTTTAAATTAAACCAATTATTATTAATAAAAAAAATTAAATCCTCATGAGAAAGTTGTAAATCAGAAAGTGTATCAAGAATGTTTGCCTCTGGAATTTGCAGAAAATCAGGGATCTGATATTGAATAAAATGTCCAACTTGTAAATATCTAAAAATATGACTGTTTGGTAAGTTACGTTTTACCACCAATTGTTCAAAGGAAGCAAAATTGTTTTGAATGTAAAGGTCTTTAAAACATTTAGTAGCCAATCTGTGCCAGTCAAAGGCAGTGTCTTGCAAAGAGGGTGAAGAAGATGATTAGATATAATAGGACTGGCAAGAGAAAAGCTCGGAAATAAAAAAAACCTTCTAAATTGTGCCCATATTCTCAAACTATATCTAATTATCAATTAATTTATATAAAGAAGAGGATAAAGAAGACCGTAAAATTGCCAACATAAAAGTACTTTTCATAAAATTCAGTTCCCTTTCTCCTCATAGATTGTGGTCAAGTAGATAATCGAAGTGTAACCAAAGAAGCAAATTACATATATTGACCGCTCAATAATAAAATCTAAAATTATGAGACACCAATTCACTATTCCTTTTAGCTTTTTGAAGATGAGCTTTATTTAAGCAGTGTGTTTTCCTTGCCATATATAGGAAGAAAGATGTAATCAAATCCAAAGAGTCAAAAAAAGACTTTGGGAAAGAATATTGGTATAAATTGGAAAAGATACAAACAATTAGTAAAATGTTCATTTTAATAGAATTAATACAACGAATCATGGAAATAGATAAAGATGATCAGCTTGATAGCAGTAATTTGACCTGATTAAATAAAGTAGACAATTTTCCTGAAAAAGATGTTTATAACTCCTAGTAATTGTAATAGTGAGATAGGTAAATTGATCCTTCACAATCTTAAAAGGAAAAAATTGTCTTGTGAGACTGTGTGGTTGGAAGTAAAGAACAGGTGGAATAAACCTACTGGGTGTATATTTTAGACCTTTCAATAGTAACAAAGACATTGAGGAGCAGATAGGCAGATTCATGAAAGGTGCACCTCACTGACAAAAGGCAAAGGAGGAAAAACCCAACACCCAACCCCAACCAACCAATTTTCCCCTGCAACCGCTGCAACCGTGTCTGCCTGTCCCGCATCGGACTTGTCAGCCACAAATGAGCCTGCAGCTGACGTGGACTTTTTACCCCCTCCATAAATCTTCGTCCGCGAAGCCAAGCCAAAGAAAAAATAATATAGTTTTAGTGACTTGCCGAATAATGATTATCATAATCTTAGAGTGAAGAGTTTGGATGGAGTGTAATTTGTTAGGTGTGTTCAGGAAGGATTCCTGACACAATATGTAGATAGGCCATAGAAAAAAAAAACACAATGCTGGAGAAACTTAGCAGGTCAAACAGCGTACATTGTATCACAAAGATTAAAAATACATAACCAACGTTTTGGGCTTGAGCCCTTCATCAATCTATGAGCAAAATTTAGGCAGGTGCCTGAATAAAATGATGGTGGGGGGAGGGTGAGTGGCAGGGGGAGGAGAACAGTCCAACAGGGAAGAGGTGATAGGTGGATAAGGGAGGGAGGGCACATTAACAAATAAGGGGAGGGGGGATTGCTTTCTAAATGGAGAGGGATGTGGAGAGCTGGAGGAGAGAAGACAGAGGGATGGAGAAGAGAGGGAGAGCGGGGAGTAGGCTAACAGAAATTGGAGAAGTCAATGTCAATGCCATCCAGGTGGAGAGTGCCCAGACAGAAAATTGGATGTTGCTCTTCCCAATTTATGGGTGGTCTGGGTTTGACAGCACCCGAGGTAATGGACAGACATGTCAGTGGAGGAATGAAGGACAGAATTGAAATGGTTGGCCACTGGGAGGACCCTGTCACTGAAGTGGACAGAGCAAAGGTGCTTAGCAAAATAATCTCCCAGTCTGCATCCAGTTTTTCTGATGTTGAGAAGGCAATAATGATGCAGTTGATGACTCCTGTGGAAGTGTTGCTTCCCTTCTAAGGACTGTTTGGTGCCCCGAATGGTCGAGAGGAAGGAGGCGTGGGCACAAATGTGGCACTTCTTGTGGCCGCAAGAGAAGGCGCCAAGGGGCCGATTAATGGGAAATGTCATGGATGAGTGAGTCACAGAGGGAGCTGCCCCTATGGTAGGTGGAGAAGGGAGGAGAGGGGAAAGATGTGTCTGGTGATGGGATCATGCTGTAGGTCAGGGGTGTCAAACTCAAATTCACCGAGGGCCAAAATTAAAAACTTGGACTAAGTCGAGGGCCGAACTAAATATTTATTGAAAATTTTCAACAACATCTGCATGTTTTCTCTCAACATATGTAATGTTAAACTTTTTCTTATTAAAATAAATGTTTAATAATAGTTTTGGTTAAACTCTTTCCATAAGAAGCATTAACAAATAAGAAATAAAATATTCAATAAATGATATTTCTCTCTAGCCTTTAAGCCAAGGATCGCATGTTGCCGAGAAGCATGCCAGGGAGCGGAGGTCTGCAGGGAGCCTTCCCCAGCCCAGCCAGCAAACCCGAGCGGCATCCCCCCCCGCCCCCTCTCCCTCCTCCGCCCCCGCCTCCGCCTGCCGCAACCGCTGCCAACAACCCAAGGAGTCCCCGCTGGTCTCGCCATCTCACCGGGAATACCGTGAGAGCGGTGGAACTCGTCCGCGACCTCCACCCCAGCGGAAAGTCCGATGCCCAGCAGCACCCACCCACAGATGAAGCTCAAGGAGACGTTGGAGCTAGGCGGCGGGTCCGTTGTAGCTAGGCGGCCGGTCCGTTGGAGCTAGGCGGCGGGTCCGTTGGAGATAGGCGGCGGGTCCGTTGGAGCTAGGCGGCGGGTCCGTTGGAGCTAGGCGGCGGGTCCGTTGGAGCTAGGCGGCGGGTCCGTTGTATCGGCGCCGCTGTGAATATCTAATTAACTTTCCCGTTAACTATATCGGTGACTGCTGTGCCTGCTGTGGAAGTGCTAAAAACTACTAAGGTAGTGCTTGCTGCTGTGCATGTGCTATACTTGCGCGGCGGCCAGCGGGCCAACTCTAATATATATTTAATATGATCTTGCGGGCCAAATATAATTATATCGCGGGCCAAATTTGGCCCGCGGGCCAGAGTTTGACATGTGTGCTGTCGGTGATGTAAATTTCAGAGGATAGGCCAACTAGGATACTTGAATCACAGATCAGCTGTCAGATCTCTCAGTGGATGAATATTTTGGAGAAAGTGATCACAACAGCACAAGAGAAGGGCAGGAAGAGACAACTTGGGAAAACATTTAATTGGAGTATGAGAAAATATGCTATTAGGCAGGAGATTGGGACCATAAATAAGAAGCATATATACTGTATATATAAACTGGGTGTTTAAGACAATCCCAGAATTTCCGCTTAAAATGTAGATTTTGAGCTATATTCGCTGTATAAAACTACCCCAAGCATGGAACTTGCCATTGAGAGCTTACTGCCTCAGGAGTCCTTTACCAACCATTCCACTGACTACTAGAGTGATGCTGTTAAGTACACTTACTAAGCAACACAGGCTTGGTTATTTAAAATTTAGCCAATTAATTTCAAGTAATGGCAAAATACCATCGATTACCTACCATAATATTCACCAAACGTTCCCAGCTGCCATAACATAACCATTAGTGACTTCACTTAAGGGTTGGTTATTTTACATGCTTCTCTAGAATTGGTCAGTGTGTAATGTGACTGTTAGCTCTGTTGGCTGTGCTGTTATTTTAAGGTATGTTAGACATTTTTTAATTGTTTTAATGTAACATTACTATTAATCCAGTTTCCCAAACATAAGTTTCAGTAGAAAAATATGTAGTGGTAGGATGGTTGGAATGAAGATTTAGATTTTGTACTCGGCATATAAGATAACCCCTGGTTTTGTGGCAAAATTTTTAAGGTTCAAATTCCATCTTGTACACCAATGTATATGGTTCTTGGGGAAATGTACAGCAGAAATGTGGCGAATGTTCAGGGAATATTTGTTTGGTGACCTGCACGTATATTCAATTGAGGCAGGGAAAGGATGGTAAGGCGAAATAACTATAGTGTACAAGAGAAATAAGAAATCCAGTTAAAAAAAAGAGAAAGGTTTACGAGAGGTTTAAGAAGATAAAAACTAAGAACTCTCAAGGAATTACAAGATTCTGGCATGGTTGGCATAGCAGTTAGCACAATGCCATTACAGCATCAGTGATTCGGACTGTTGATCGAATCCCACGCTGTCTGTATGGAGTTTTGTACATTCTTCCAGTGTCTGCATGGGCTTTCCCCAGGGGCTCTGGTTTCATTCCACTGGTAGAAACATACCAGGGATAAAGGTTATTTGGATGTAAATTGGGTGACACAGACTAGTGGGCCGCAATGGCTTGTTACCATGCTGTATGTGTAAATTAAAAATTAAATTAAATTTAAAACTTAAATTGCCAGGAAAGAACTTAGGTAAGGACTTTGGAAAGCTGGAAGGGGCCATGAAAAGGCATGGGTACTCTATAAGTGGATGACTCATGTGAAGATGGGACCAATCATGGATGATAGTGGAAATGTGTGCTAAAATGGCTAACAGATTAGGGTATAGATTTGAGGAGCTTGGAATAAGACAGAGGGGATTAAGAGGTGTGTTTTTTCAGACTGGTGGGTGGATGGAAGGCACTGCCAACAATGGTGGTGGAGGCAGATGCAATAGGATCTTTTATAGGTACATGGAAGTCAACAAAATGGAAGGTTATGCAATAGGGAAATTCTTGGAAGTTGGTAGAATAGGTTATTATGTTGGCACACTACTGTGCTGTAGATTTCTATGTTCTGTGTGTATTAAAGTAGTTATTTTAATTGAAGTGCCTTTTTGGCTGTAGGAAGTAAGAATTTTGGTACATACAGCACGTAGATTGTACAATGTATGTGATCATAAACTCATTATAATCAAAAGGTATCACTTCATACATAAGTTAAATTCCATCTTGAAGTGATAAAATATTCAGTGTCCACTTTACTGTCAAATTTGATGTCACCTGTACAATTGTTAACCATTCCAACTGCAATCTCATTCAAATTGTTAATGTTGATGACAAAGAGCATTGGACCCAGCAATAATCCATGCAGCACATCTCTGGTCACAGGCCTGAAATTTGTAAAACAACTGACCACTGCACCCTCTGAGTCGTACCACCAAGCTAAGTTTCTCACCAATTAATTGGCTCACCCTGGATCTTGTGATCTCACTTCCCAGACCAGCCCTCAATTTTACACTTTTCAATTCAATCTCCATTAATTATCCACCCTTCCAAAAGCAAAACAATCTCAGAGTCTGAGAAGCTGGAGAGCTAGCCCCAAAAAATTTTTGTGCAACTCCAAAAAAAAAGAAATGGCATGCTTTTAAAAATAATCTTAGAATGTTGTGGTGTGATACCGTGATGTTAAGTAGACTTTGGTAACACTGAAGTTGGTTGGCATCAAGGGAAAACCATAAACTGGTTGGTATCATACCTCACAGAAATTAAAATGCTTGTGATTGATAGAGTTTAATTATTCCAGCCACAGGAGTTCACTGTTTTGCTCCTCAGGTCAGAGTTATCAGCCGAATCTGTCCTCGCATCATTAGGTCAGAGGTGAGGGTGTTCACTGCAGGTTTCACAAGGTTCAGTTCCATTTGCAAGTTCTGTTTTCTCAAGCAACAAGACCTAAACAATAAACAGGCATTGCTGATAATTGACAAGTAACATTTGCACCATGAAATTGTCAGACAATATCTAGATCTAATGAGAGAGCATATAATCATCTCTCCTTCATTTTCATTCCATTATCTTTCCCAAATCCCCCAACACCAACATTCTGGAGGGGTGAGGGGCATGGGAGTGAGGAGGTTGACTAGAAACTCAAGTGGATTGGCTACATAAATGCAAGAACAAAAGCTAGGATCTAGTAGTGAATGATTCACCTCCGAACACCTCAAAGCCTTTTGAGTATCACAGGTCAGGACAGCATGTTGTGTATTTCCCTGCTCGCGTGTAGCTCCTACAATTCTCAAGAAGCATATCATAATCCATGATAAAGCCATCCACCTGATTGGCAGCCCATCAACTCCCTGAATTCTTATTCACTCTGTGAGCACGGCTGTGCAAAGAATTCAGACACAATGTTAGCAGACTGTAGAACAGGCTTTAATCAGCTTAAACTTGTACACACAAGGTCTCTGTACCTTCTTGGCTCCATGTGCCTGACTACTCCCAAAGGAGGTCGGCTTGAGTCTTTATATGGGCCAGTGACTGACAGCGGGCAGGTGGGCCACCTCCCAGGTTGCCAACTGCAGGTACAGTGGTTGCCCCCTGGAGTAGACCAGTAGGAGTGCGGCCAGTGTAGTGAATGTATCACCACACACTCCATGCGAGCTCCAGTGAATATGGCATGCAAAACACATTGCAATTACTTGTCCAAGATATTACATCAGCACTTTCTAAACCCTATCCTCCACAAACAAAAATACAATGCACAAGGTACATAGGAACACCCCAGCAGAATCTCTGCCAAGTTCCACATCATCTTCAATTGGAAATCTATCGTTACTTGGTTTGTATCCTGGAACCTTCCACAACAATATTATGGGTGCAGTTTACCACAAGACCTGCAGTAATTCAGAAAGTAGGGGGGTGGGGGGCTCACCATCACCTTCTGAAGAGCAGTGGAGAAGGGGAAATAAATGCCAGGGATGCCTCGATCCTGAAAACTAAATGAATAGAAAAAAAAAAAAACTTCAGTTTATACAATTTATGGTTCATTTTCAAACTGGTTTTGGCCCTGAACTATTTATGAATATTGTATTTTTTGTTATTATCTGAAAATCTGTTTCATTTTTCAGTTTCTTTAAAATTTGTAGCTTTTGTTGATAAAGGTTTATTTTGCATTGGTTTTACTGTATGATTCGCTGATTTCCATTATCCACTCCTTATCAGTAATGCATAAGCAACTACAAATTTAGCTTCTTTCACCAAATGGAAACTTGCATACAAATCTATTAACAGAAAAGGGATGCGTGACTCCTGCCCCAATGTGGCATATTTCAGGCACTGCATCCTCAATGGTCCAATTAAGCTTCAATTAATTCTTGTAAATCACATTCCAGGTTCTTCTTCAACTGCAGATCGTGATACTATGCTGTGGTCTGCACTAATATTCCCAAAAAAGATTCCAATGGGAGCTGTTTATGCTTTTATGATGCATCCACAAGGTTATGCTCTGAAAAACAGGAGTGAACGTTACTGTATCTCCACCAGCTGACCTATGGTAGCTATGTTTTTATCTTGCCAGGATTGGACCTACATTTCTTGTGTTGTGAATTCTCGTAAACACACTTCAACATAAAGCTTCATTAAAGTAGCATTACAAAATATCTCTTGATATTTCACAGGAGAGTGGATCTATCTGTTGTATTATAATTGAAGCAAGTGAAGGAGCTGATGTAAACTTGGTAAAACAGGTAAGCTTTGAAGAGTATTTTGTATGGAGGAGAGAGGTAGAGATATTTTCAGAGAACGTATCAGAACTTGGGTCAAGAGAGTTTGGGTCACATCTAGTAGCAGTCTATTGAAGGGAGTGCACTCTTAGCAATGAACAACTGCTTTTCTCTTTGCATATTCATTTAAAGGCTTTTTTCTCTAATGATTTTTCACTGCTTTTTTCAACCTCGTACTATTAATTTTCTTAATTTTACAAAATTTATTTATGGAATTAATCTGCTCCATTGTGGAAATCCTCATTTCCTTTCTTCTTTTACTAAAGGAATCCCCAGTTTGCAATGGTATATTTTGGAAATATAACAATGGCAAACTTAATTTGGCTTCAAAATGAGTTCAGTGACAGGTGGCGGAGGGTGTTGGTAGAAGGATATTTATTTTTCATGACTGGAATTCTATGGCTAGTGGTGCACTGATACTTTCACTGTGTGTGTGATGTGTATTTGCAAAATGGATGTGGCATTGTGGATAATTAGGAAGGTGGTCTTAAGTTACAGCATGATATAGATCAGCTGGAAATTTTGGCTGAACATTAACAAATGGAATTTAATCTTGCCAAGTTTGAGACAAATGCATTTTGGGAAGTCAATTTGGGGTAGGACATAATTCAGTAAATAGAAGGGAGCTAAACATATTGGTGAACAGAGGCTGAAAGGGCCAAGTCCACAGTTGCCCGAAAGTGACAACACAGGACGATAGGGTGGTGAAGAAGGCATATGGCATGCTTGTATTCATTAGATTGGGCCATAGAATAAGAGATGGGACAGTATGTTGCCAATTTACAAAACACTCAATAGAATTGTGTACAGTTCTAAGGAGAATTGTGTTTTATTTGGTACATGCCAGGAAGGATGTGATTGTGTTGGGGAGAGAGCAGAGGGAAGTCACCAGGATACTCCCTGATTGGAGGTCTTTTTATATGAGGAAGGTTTAGATAGGTTAAGCTTGTTTTCCATGAAGTGTAGGAAGCTGGGGAGTTTTCCTTATGGAAGTTTATAAGATTATGAGAAGATGGATAGAGTCGCTGGTCAATATCTTTCTCCTCTGGCAGAGGTATCAGAAATTAGCGGATTTTGGTTTAAAGTGAGGGAATAAGTTTTATTATTTTGGATTTTTCCCATCTGCAGATTATTAGATTCTTAACCATGGACTGAGGTTTTCCTTGGGCACTGCACTATATTGTCAACAAAGATTAAATGTTCTGTTCTATTACCCATAGTATCAACCTTCTGATTCAGAGATGAAAGTTTTGTGTTGGCAAGGGTGACTTTGAAGTGAAAGGTTAGGTTGACTAAACAAGTCATGAAGATAAACTATAAATACACTAGATACCTCCAGGGGTTAACCAATACCTGTTCAAATCTATGGTAGATTAAATTAGTGGAATTCATAGTAGAATGAATATTTCTTGGCCTGTGATGAAATTGACTTTTTTCATTCAATGACTTCTAATGGATTTATTAATTGCTTGGTGTAGATATTATCAGTCATGAACTAAAAGCACATGTTTGGCAATGTCTCACTATTTCACAGCCCAAAGCAAGATAATAAATCAAAATAAATTTCCCACTAACTAACTCTATAGTACAATAGTAAATGACACACTAAAATATGTTAGAAACATGAGAGTAATTTCAAGGTTGTGATCTCATTTCAGTACTCAGATGATGGTGGTAAACTGCTTCATTATTTGATTTCTGATGCTGTTGGATGGCTGCCTTCTCATTTCTTTCATTATTCTCTCAGCAGAATAAAAACTCATTCAAATAATCAGTACCATGTTACCTTCCATCAATCATCAAAATGGCATTACTGGTTCTCAAGTCAAGTTCAGGTTTACTGTCATGTATACAGAAGTAGAGTGGGAATGTTTATATTGTGAGCAGGCCAGCTAGTCAACTCACACTTAGTACAGCTTTTAAAAGCATAGTTCAGAGTGCAAAGTTATAGTGAGATATCAATTAGAACTGAACAAAAACAACATGATTTTAATCATGTGAGGTTAGTGTTATGATTCTTTACAAATCACAAATTTGGCATTATTTATAAGTGGCCAGGTTGATATTTTGAATATTTTGATTTTTTTAATGAATTAATCAAAAGATGTGAGGTTTATTAGAAAGACAAGTGTCCAATATCATTGGACATTCCTATTGCTATCCCCAAATACTCAGTTCATCTGGTTAGGATGCCCACATTATTATTCTTCAATAAAGGGGTCCAGAACATCAATCCAATACCAGTGATGAAAGTCAAATTACAAATCAACATAATGTGTGACTTGGAGTGAACTTGTTGCATGTCACATGCCACGAGCCATGACACAGTACCCCTTTCACACTTGCAAGTGGTCCCAGAAATCAATGGCCAATCGTCTTAAAAATGGTCTAGTGTGGAATGAAAATTGTCTCAACATCAGCATCAGATGACGTCATCTCACGCCAGAGATGGACTCCCTCAACCCTTAATGCAATCCTCGGTGTTTGCAGATGCCAATGTTGCAATCAGGCAAATGTAGAATGAAAAATTGCATTCAAGGACAGAAATGACCCAAGTTTTTCTGTGAGTGCAGGATTGTGAAGGAAGAAAAGATTAATATGGAGATATAAATTTTGCTGTGGGAAAGTCACAGCAGGATAATTTATAAACAGCATGGGAAAGTTGGTAGTGCCATAGTGCACAATTTATAAATACTGTGGGAAAAGTGATGGCAGAGAAAGCCCTCCATGAGTGTTCCATGCACACCATCCTTTCTCTGCTGCATGGAATTCTGGGAGGCCAGGTCCGCCATTGCTTTCCCCCCCACAATATTTTTTAAGTTGTGTGCTATATAAACTACCAACTTTCCCACACTGTATAAATTGTGTGCTATAGAACTACCAGCTTTCCCACACTGTATAAATTGTGTGCTATAGAACTACCAACTTTCCCACACTGTATAAATTGTGTGCTATAGAACTACCAAATTTCCCACACTGTATAAATTGTGTGCTACAGCACTACCAACTTTCCCACACTGTATAAATTGTGCTCAATGGCACTACCAACTTTCCCACACTGTATAAATTGTGTGTTATAGTGCTACAAACGTTCCCACACTGTATAAATTGTGTGCTACAGCACTACAAACCTTCCCATGCTGTTTAAAAAATGGTCCGCTATTGCTATTTATTGCTAGCACTTTCCCATGGTCCTTTATATAGGTTGGCACAAACAGCAACAGGGGCTGAAGGGCTCATACCGTGGTGTACATAAAGCTTTATTATGTTACAATTATGCATAATTAATTTTGTTCAAATATAAGGTCATATATTAATCAGGATTTAGGGCAGGTCCACCATTGCTTGATGTGTCATGACGTCTCTGGTAGAAGGTAGAACAGTCGTAACCCCAGGGACGGGTCCTTTCAATTGTGAACTCATGCAGTGTCCCATTTAAGAGTGGTCAAGTGTGAACAGCAAAAAAAACACCATTCCTCTCCCGGGACATTGAATGGGTGATTTAGTGGGGCAAAAGTGTAAATGGGGCTAGTGTTGCAACTCTATAAAATTCTGCTTAGACCACACTTGGTGAATTATGTTGTGGTCTGGTTGCCTCATCACAGGAAGGATGTAAGTGCTTTAGAGAGGGTCTAGACTTCATTTACCAAGATGTTGCCTGGGATGGAGAACATTTCTTATGAAGCAAGTTTGAAAGAGCTAGGGCTTTACTCTTTGGAGTGATAAAAGATGAGAGATGTATTAACAAAGGTGTATAAGGTCTTTGCCCTCAGACAGCTCCAAGAAAAGTGCAGAGAACAAAACAAAGGACTCTACATCACCTTTGTTGACCTCACCAAAGCCTTTGACACACCGTGAGCAGGAAAGGGCTTTGGCAAATACTAGAGCACCACGGATGCCCCCCAAAGTTTCTCAACATGGTTATCCAACTGCACGAAAACCAACAAGGTCGGGTCAGATACAGCAATGAGCTCTCTGAACCCTTCTCCATTAACAATGGCGTGAAGCAAGGCTGCGTTCTCACACCAACCCTCTTTTCAATCTTCTTCAGCATGATGCTGAACCAAGCCATGAAAGACCTCAACAATGAAGATGGTGTTTACATCCGGTACTGCACGGATGGCAGTCTCTTCAATCTGAGGTGCCTACAAGCTCACACCAAGATACAAGAGCAACTTGTCCATGAACTACTCTTTGCAGATGATGCCACTTTAGTTGCCCATTCAGAGCCAGCTCTTCAGCGCTTGACGTCCTGTTTTGCGGAAATTGCCAAAATGTTTGGCCTGGAAGTCAGCCTGAAGAAAATTGAGGTCCTCCATCAGCCAGCTCCCCACCATGGCTACCAGCCCCCCCACATCTCCATCGGGCACACAAATCTCAAAACAGTCAACCAGTTTACCTATCTCGGCTGCACCATTTCATCGGATGCAAGGATCGACAACGAGATAGACAACAGACTCGCCAAGGCAAATAGCGCTTTTGGAAGACTACACAAAAGAGTCTAGAAAAACAACCAACTGAAAAACCTCACAAAGATTAGCGCATACAGAGCCGTTGTCATACCCACACTCCTGTTCGGCTCCGAATCATGGTTCCTCTACCGGCATCAACTATGGCTCCTAGAACACTTCCACCAGCGTTGTCTCCGCTCCATCCTCAACATTCATTGGAGCGACTTCATCCCTAACATCGAAGTACTTGAGATGGCAGAGGCCGACTGCATTGAATCCACGCTGCTGAAGACCCAACTGCGCTGGGTGGGTCACGTCTCCAGAATGGAGGACCATTGCCTTCCCAAGATCGTGTTATATGGCGAGCTCTCCACTGGCCACCGTGACAGAGGTGCACCAAAGAAGAGGTACAAGGACTGCCTAAAGAAAGCACTTGGTGCCTGCCACATTGACCATCGCCATTGGGATGATATTGTCTCAAACCGTGCATCTTGGCGCCTCACGGTTCGGCGGGCAGCAACCTCCTTTGAAGAAGACCGCAGAGCCCACCTCACTGACAAAAGACAAAGGAGGAAAAACCCAACACCCAACCCCAACCAACCAATTTTCCCCTGTAACCGTGTCTGCCTGTCCCGCATCGGACTTGTCAGCCACAAACGAGCCTGCAGCTGACGTGGACATTTACCCCTCCATACATCTTCGTCCACAAAGCCAAGCCAAAGAAGAAAGAAGAGATAAGATTAAGAGAGGCTTAATTGGGGTGACCAGCCAGCACCCTTTCCCAGGGCGATAGCAGCAAGTACCAGAGGACATCTGGTTAAGGTGAGTTGAGGTAAGTTTAGGGGAGATGTCAGAGTTACAATTTTTTTAAAACACAGAGAGTGCTGGGTGCCTGAAAAGCATTGCCGGGGGAGGTAGAGGAAGCTGGCACAAGAGGGAATTTAAAAAAAAAACTCTTAGATAGGCAGATGGATGCAAGAAAAATAAGTTGTTAGTGTGAGGTAGGGAAAAATTAGATTGTTGTGGAGTAGATTTATATAGATTGGCACAACATCATGTGCTGAAGGGGTTGTACATTGTTGGAACATTCTACATTCTAAGAACCTGTAGATGCCCTTGCCCTTCTGAGTGATTAGAAGGTATAGTTTTGGGAGGTATTGATGAAGAAGCAACACATTTTGTAGATAAAAACACATTGCAGCCACAATTTGTCAGAGTTGCTGCATATGAATTGATTAATGAAAGCTCAATGACCAGTGATATTAATTGTTTCAATAGTTGCTGAACATTTCCAACATGTTCTGGTTTCAATTCCGATTTCCTGCATTTGCATTATTTTGCTTTTGGATGAATGAATATACACTATAGAGTGCCATTGATGTGAGATGTTTTACCTGGATAACATTTTATTTTTATAAATGTTAATAGAATTGCAGTCTCCCCAATAAGTGGAAAATATTCCATCACAGAGCCAACATGTGCTTTGTAAGTGGTGAAAGGGCTTTGGTAGTCAAGAGGTGTGTCATCGATTATAGGATTTTTGATCTTTGAACATGTGCACCACTGTATTTATGTAACTAGTGTTACGCACTAACAATCCTTTTAAATATATTTGGGACTAAAGGGACTTTGTTAGCACTTACAAAGTAACAGCAGACAATGGCAAATTCAAAATAATAGTTTTTCATTAAACTGTTAATATCATAACATTTCTTACTTAACTCTAAACTTACTAAACTAAACTTCACCGCACTACATGCAAATGTAACTGTGTGTGTGTGTGTGTGTGTGTGTGTGTGTGTGTGTGAAAATTTAATGTCCCACTCTATAAAATCGATTTTTAAACATTCAGCATCATTTTAGTCTTGCTTGAAGGTCTTAAATTTTCAGTTCAAAAATAATTATAAAGCACTTTTAAATATTATATCTTCAGGCCTCTTTTACTCACAATTAGGTTTTCCACATGAAGAATCTGCTCTCTACTCAAAGACAACAAATGTGGCTATTCCACAATGAATTCACAAACCTAGATAAGGGTTAAACAAATGTGGCTATCTTCTTCCACAATGGTCACAAACCAGACAAAGGTTAAACAAAGTTTCCAAGCACAAAAATAGACACAGTAAAAATCTGTCCTATTTTCTAAAGAGACAGCAAAGTAGCCATCATTAATTCAAAAGCCACAGATTCTGTGTTCCCCTTCTTTTAGGAGTAACACACAATAAACAGTACCAATTCTGGGTTACTGTAACTCAACCTTGTCTTTTACAATGTTTCAACTCCTGTATGTCACAGGGTTTTGACATCTGTGAACTCCAAGCTGAACTGTTCTCAAAAAATAATGGTTCTCTATAAATGTGCTGTACCAACTTACTAAATAAATGTACAGCTAACTTACTAAGAATAAAGGTACAATATTTTAACTATTGTTAACTTTACTAAGACATTTTTATAAAAGAGATTATAGTTTAACATTAAAGATTAACATAAATCTGTTACACTAGTTAAGCTAATGGTCAGTGATTACCCTCAAGGGGTGGGTGTGGGTGTGTGTGTGTGTGTGTGTGGGGTGGGGGGTTGTGGTTGTGGTTGGAGGAACAATGATTATCAAACTGTTGAATATGGAATAAAAGTGCTAGACTGTTCCTGTTTGGTGGCAACATATCAACACACACATATGTAGGTATATAAATACATGGAAATGGCATATATTGAAAATATTTCTATAACATGAGATGTTAAACAAAGTTCCATCTACATTCAGATGCACATCTCGTGAGTCATGGCACTGTTCCAAAGAAGAGGGTAGAAATTATCCATAGTATCCTGATTAAAATTTATCACCAGCCACCATTATTGTTAATATTATGTCATGTTACTCTTTGGGAATTTGCAGTGCACAGATTATATGAGGACATCCATGGCTATGTTTCATCCCCACTAACGTCCTCTGGCAGGCCAAGGCCAGAAAATGAGCTCTGTAAATTTGACCTTTCATTTCCTGCTCCATCTTTCTCTTTTTTTGTTAGGCCTTACAATGATAGAACATACAGCAAAGAAACAGGGATTCAACCCTTCTAGATAATACTGACCTATTTTTCTGCCTTGTCCCACTGATCTGCCCCTAGTCCTTCTCAAAGAGAGAAAAAATATAAATGGAAGCTATCAGCATAGAACAGATGGATGGAATTGGAAATTGCAGCTTTTCTCACAGAGTGGCAAGGATGTGTGATTCACCACAATTCTTCTTTTCTTTGGCTTGGGTTCGCAGACGAAGATTTATGGAGGGGTATGTCCACATCTGCTGCAGGCTCGTTGGTGACTAACAAGTCCGATGCGGGACAGGCAGGCACGGTTGCAGCGGTTGCAAGGGAAAATTGATTGGTTGGGGTTGGGTGTTGGGTTTTTTCTCCTTTGTCTTTTGTCAGTGAGGTGGGCTCTGTGGTCTTCTTCAAAGGAGTTTGCTGCCCGCCGAACTGTGAGGCGCCAAGATGCACGGTTGGAGGCGATATCAGCCCACTGGCGGTGGTCAATGTTGCAGGCACCAAGAGATTTCTTTAAGCAGTCCTTGTACCTCTTCTTTGGTGCACCTCTGTCTCGGTGTCCAGTGGAGAGCTCGCCATATAACACGATCCTGGGAAGGCGATGGCCCTCCATTCTGGAGATGTGACCCACCCAGCGCAGTTGGGTCTTCAGCAGTGTGGATTCGATGCTCGCGGACTCTGCCATCTCGAGTACTTCGATGTTGGCGATGAAGTCATTCCAATGAATGTTGAGGATGGAGCGGAGACAGCGCTGATGGAAGCTTTCTAGGAGCCGTAAGTGAAGCCGGTAGATGACCCACGATTCGGAGCTGAACAGGAGCGTGGGTATGACAATGGCTCTGTACACGCTGATCTTTGTGTGTTTCTTCAGGTGGTTGTTTTTCCAGACTCTTCCAAAGGCGCTATTTGCCTTGGTGAGTCTGTTGTCTATCTCTTTGTCGATCCTTGCATCAGATGAAATGGTGCAGCCGAGGTAGGTAAACTGGTTGACCGTTTTGAGTTCACTGTGCCCGATGGAGATGTGGGGGAGCTGGTAGTCATGGTGGGTTGCTGGCTGATGGAGGACCTCAGTTTTCTTCAGGCTGACTTCCAGGCCAAACATTTTGGCAGTTTCCTCAAAACAGGACGTCATGGGCTGGAGAGCTGCCTCTGAATTGGCAACTAAAGCAGCATCGTCTGCAAAGAGTAGTTCACGGACAAGTTTCTCTTGTGTCTTGGTGTGAATTTGCAGGCGCCTCAGATTGAAGAGACTGCCATCCGTGTGGTACTGGATGTAAACACCGTCTTCATTGTTGAGGTCTTAATTGGCTTGTTTCAGCATCATGCTGAAGAAGATAGTAAAGAGGGTTGGTGCGAGGACGCAGCCTTGCTTCACGCCACAATAAAAGGCTTGAATTGAGCATTGTCAGTAGCAAGGCCGACTGGTTCAATGCCATTCACTATATGCGATTCAATGAGTGTTGTTGCTCAAGGAACTTGCTGTTCTTTAACATTGATATTCATCCAAAGAGGGTGTTTGTTTTTTTTTTGTGGTGCCATGTGGACCATGTTTTTAGGCTGCCAACTCTTTTAATTGTCAAATGTGCACAAGGTATTTCAGAATGAACTGGACTTAACTGGGATTAATCCAGTAAGGTTTAATTAGGATGCAATCCTGCCTGATCAGTTTTTATTTCTCTCTTTGTGGAGTTTATGAAGTGTATTGTGGAGGGAAGTACCAATGACTTTGCTTGAGTGAACTTCAGTAAAGCCTTTGGAAGTGTCCAACATGGGCAACAGCAATTTGGCCCAGTGATAGAAGGCAGAGGGCAATAGTGGAGGGTTGATTTGTGTGACTAGTGGTGCTCACTAGGGATTGGTGCTGGAACTGTTTCTTCTTGTTATTCAAATAAATAATTTGAATGTAAAATTTGAGATATGATCAGTTTGTTTGCAGGTGCTATGAAAATGTTGGCAATTGTGAAAAAAGTATCTTTGGGTTGAAGGTAATATTGATAAGACAGGCAGCAAAAATTTAATTCTGATAGTGTGAATGATGCAGTTGCTAATAAGGGTTAAAATATGTATAAATTAAAAGGTAACACCTATTGCTAATTATTGAGGAACAATACTTGCTACAAGTCCATGGTGTCAGCACAAGAAAATAAAAGGAGAGAAGGTATGGTACAATTTTATAAAATATAGTATTGTTTAGGCCACAGCTGGAGTAAGGTATGTGGTTTGACCACATACTGTAAGAAGGATGCGATTTCACCGTGGAGGATGCAGTGGTGATGACCAAGGATTCAGAATGTTAGCTACTAGAAGGTTATACAGCATTGGATTGGTTTTCCTTGGAGGTTAACATCCAAGGAAGATTTTATTTCAGCCCAAGAATCTGGACCATTTTGCTGCAATGGAAGCAGGTTCTCTCACAACATCTGGACATTTCCAGATGTGCACTCGAATTGGCAAGACATAGGAATTCAGAAGTGGTAAATGGGATGAGTGTGGGTGGCTACTCGCTGACTGACGTGCACATGGAGGACTGAAAGGCTTATTTCTACACTGCATCACTCTCCGACTCTGAGAGCATACAAGACAGGACAGAAACTAGATAATGAAAGTGGCAACTGTTAAACAAGAGCAAATATATTATCTGGGAGAAAGGAAATAAAACCATGGGTTGGGGCTTCACTGTGATAGCTGTATTGGTGCTGAAATTATGGCACAATTAAGATACAAAAGCATTAAAATGTTCAGCATGTTGGAGTTCATTTTGCAGAATGAAGCAGTGTGACTAACAGCCAAGTTTATTTTCTCAACCATTCTTTTATAGCCAGCTGTAAATTGCTGAAAGGTATAAACTAGGATATGAACTGAAGAAAGATTAAGGGAGCAGTACTTCTGTTACTCTATTAGCTGTGATCTAATTGGGTGAAGCTGTAAGCCTGAGGGCTGACAGGCTCACTCCAGTCGCCTTCCATGAAGTGATGGAACTGTGAGTGCTGAAGTGCACCAATTTAATCAGATTCTCATCTGAAACTAATCTCAGAAGCAATGCTTAAAACAGTCATCATGAGAGACAATTTTACAGTTTCACGGAATGCCATCTCTTCTTTACGTCTGCTTAGAGAAGCATGCAATTTTGTTTTTGTTTTGTGCCACAACAATGTTTATGAATGTGGACTGCTTCAATTAGATAAGTTAAGTGAATTAAGACTTGAAATGGGAATAGTTCTAAAAATGTTCAGTGATGATGTTGGCTCTTTGAAATGAGCCTCTATGATTCCTTACAAAGCAAATAAAAATTCCAAATGCTGCAAATATGAAGTAAAAATAAAAAAAAAAGATAGAAAAGCTCTGCAGTTCAAGTTGTGCCTTGGATTTGAAGCTTCAAGTTGATAATCTCACGGTTCAAATGTTATTCTTACCTACACCTTACTTTATTCCTCTGTGCTTTTACAACACTCAGGTTTAGGTTCCTCTATTAACATGTCTCTTCTTTGGCTTGGCTTCGCGGACGAAGATTTATGGAGGGGGTAAAAAGTCCACGTCAGCTGCAGGCTCGTTTGTGGCTGACAAGTCCGATGCGGGACAGGCAGACACGATTGCAGCGGCTGCAGGGGAAAATTGGTTGGTTGGGGTTGGGTGTTGGGTTTTTCCTCCTTTGCCTTTTGTCAGTGAGGTGGGCTCTGCGGTCTTCTTCAAAGGAGGTTGCTGCCCGCCAAACTGTGAGGCGCCAAGATGCACGGTTTGAGGAGTTATCAGCCCACTGACGGTGGTCAATGTGGCAGGCACCAAGAGATTTCTTTAGGCAGTCCTTGTACCTTTTCTTTGGTGCACCTCTGTCACGGTGGCCAGTGGAGAGCTCGCCATAGAACACGATCTTGGGAAGGCGATGGTCCTCCATTCTGGAGACGTGACCCATCCAGCACAGCTGGATCTTCAGCAGCGTGGACTTGATGCTGTCGACCTCTGCCATCTCGAGTACTTCGACGTTAGGGATGAAAGCGCTCCAATGGATGTTGAGGATGGAGCGGAGACAACGCTGGTGGAAGCGTTCTAGGAGCCGTAGGTGGTGCCGGTAGAGGACCCATGATTCGGAGCCGAACAGGAGTGTGGGTATGACAACGGCATGTACAAAATACACAAAATGTGTTTTCTTTTGTGTGCCTATAAAAGCACCTAAAGTGACACTGCTTGCCAAGAAGCAAAAGAGATCAACAATTCCTTTATGCATTACTCCAATGCACATAATTATTTGATGCAAGTTCTTTAAACCTCCTCTTCATTCTAAAACTAAAAATAAACTCTGATGTAAAACTTTTACTTATATCTCCTCTATTAATGTGTAGAGAACTTTAAAACAATTAAGAATGAATGAAATAGCTACAAGTCTGGTCCTGTAATTACTATCATGTGCATTGAATAGGTGTGTCATTAACTTATAAATGTAATATTGTAAATGGATTTGCGCATCCTGATTAATACCTTTTGGACTAACAATATACACTTAATTATTGTAGCTCCTTTTCTACTGCAATTAGTCAACAATTAAGTAAAATAAACACCTTGTAATGTTTCTTTTGCTTAATTGAGCTGTTGTAATCAAGGGAAGGCCTCTTCTAAGAATTTTTTTTTCATTTGCTCTACAGTCTATCAGAACCTCAAAGTGCTTTTTTTAAATTCTTCATTAAGGTTTATTATTTGGAAATGCAGGTTTGTTATTTGTTACTGCATTTGGGTATATTTGATGGTGCTCTCAGCAGAAATAATTGGTGTTTGGCTTTTAATGTAATTACGTTCTTGGTGCAATCACTTTGTGTGCTGGCTATTTTAATGTTTAAATGTAAGCTTTTTATTAACTACAATGCCACATACCTACTGAATATTCATGAAAGTGATTACAGAAGCAGTTATACTTGATTCTTATTGGCATATAGGAAGCACCCATATTATGGAAATTCACTCTTCAAGAATTAACAAATTATTGCTCAACATTTGAGATATGGAATAAATTTCACTCTCATGGAATAAAGTATATATGAAAAATAAATAAATATTCTTTTTTCACCTGGCAATTTTTAAAAATAATTCCCTACATGTAATTATAGGCAGAAGCAAAATATATTTGTGAAATATTAGTACCAAATCCATTTTACATGACAGTATAAAAAGCCAAATTCCCTCCCCTAAACAAAACCCCATGAAAAAAAAATAAATACCAGAAAAAGCACAAAAAAAATAGGTAAAGTAAGAAAACAAAAATAGAAACCTGGTTGCTGAACCACACAGTTATAATCACTTATATCTTTTAATATTTCCAAGGAAGTTTACAAGGTTTGAAGCTTAGGGAAAACATCTAAAAATTAATTCCTTCAATTTGTAAATATGGGCACCAAATTTTTGAAAATACATTGTATTTCTCAGATTATAAGTAATCATCTCAAGAGGAACACAGCTATGCATTTCTTGCTACTCCCAAGGCAATTTTTACAAATTCTTTTTGATGTGTAGATCATTTCAATTTTGGTATTATCCCTACAATCTTTTCTTTGGCTTGGCTTCGCGGACGAAGATTTATGGAGGGGGTAAAAAGTCCACGTCAGCTGCAGGCTCGTTTGTGGCTGACAAGTCCAATGCGGGACAGGCAGACATGGTTGCAGCGTTTGCAGGGGAAAATTGGGTGGTTGGGGTTGGGTGTTGGGTTTTTCCTCCTTTGCCTTTTGTCAGTGAGGTGGGCTCTGCGGTCTTCTTCAAAGGAGGTTGCTGCCCGCCAAACTGTGAGGCGCCAAGATGCACAGTTTGAGGCGTTATCAGCCCACTGGCGGTGGTCAATGTGGCAGGCACCAAGAGATTTCTTTAGGCAGTCCTTGTACCTTTTCTTTGGTGCACCTCTGTCACGGTGGCCAGTGGAGAGCTCGCCATATAACACGATCTTGGGAAGGCGATGGTCCTCCATTCTGGAGACGTGACCCATCCAGCGCAGCTGGATCTTCAGCAGCGTGGACTCGATGCTGTCGACCTCTGCCATCTCGAGTACTTCGACGTTAGGGGTGTAAGCGCTCCAATGGATGTTGAGGATGGAGCGGAGACAACGCTGGTGGATATTACCTAATAAAATGACATTGGGTTTTGTGGGAATTTAATTCCTGTAACCCATGCTTTAAAAAAAAAATACCAAATTTAACCGAAAAGATCTCACTTTAGGGCAGGACCAAGTGGAATGTAAAATGAAAGTACCATCTCCTGACCACAGTTTAAACACTGGTCTGATAAATCTAATTTCAATTTATTTAACTTCTGTCGTGTGAGATATAACATTTTGTGCTGTACACCTGGCATTTCTGGTTGTAGGTAAAGATGACATGTCTTCCTGTTATGGAAAATCGTGATTTGGACTGTTTTCGCGGGATGCAAACCCCAAACCTGCCCACACCTGCAATGCAGAGGTCACCTGTACTTAGTTGAACTCCTGCAGTTTCTTCACACAGTAGATTTGAAAATACTGCATTGATCAGTGGACATTGTCAGCGTGGGGGAAACACAAAGATTAGAGATGGTAGAAGCTTGAGCACACAAATGAGTTGCTGGAGGAACTTGGCGGGTCAGGCAGCATCTGTGGGTAGAAGTGGTCAATCAGCTGAGCAGAAGGAGCTACAGAAGAGATGGAAACAGTGGGACTAGATGCTGGTGGGGATTACCTAAAACTGGAAATAAACTATGATGTAAAGTATAAACAATTGAACAATGTGCAGCAAAAATCAAAGTACCGTAGTGCTGGACACAGCCAAGAAAGACTCAGCCACCACATTGAAAGTCGTTAATGACTCTTTTTATTCAAATTCATCGCGTACCCCTTTAAGGGCAGCATGAGCTCAGTCATCCTGTGCATTGTGACATCATAATTGCTGCCCCAGGCGCACGCTGGGCAGGAGACTTGAGCCAGGGAGAAACCCTAACAGCGCCACCTTCCCATGGCTGCCCCACCACATGGTGTTACATTCGGGGCTGGTTCGCCACGCAAGAGTGCGCTGCCATGCAAGAGTGCCCTGCCACGCAAGAGTGTGCTGCCACGCAAGAGTGCTCTGCCACGCAAGAGTGCCCTGCCACGCAAGAGTGCGCTGCCATGCAAGAGTGCGCTGCCATGCAAGAGTGCCCTGCCACGCAAGAGTGCGCTGCCACGCAAGAGTGCTCTGCCACGCAAGAGTGCCCTGCCACGCAAGAGTGCGCTGCCACGCAACCCCCACCAGAACCGGCTACACATCCCGCCGCTTGGGCAGGCGGCTCTGGCGTTTTGGCATGACCGTCTGCACCAGCCATGATAGGTCTAAATGCGCCGCCTTCAAATGGTCCACAGTGAAAAGTTTGTCTTTACCCCCATGCCCTAAGTGAAAGTCCTGCCAGACTGCTGAAGGACCTTGTATGGACCTTCGTACAGGCATTGTAAAGGGGCCGTATGTGGGGCGTGCTGAACAAATACAAATTCCGCTGAGTCCAGCTCTTTTGGATGATGTGTCAGCTGGACGCCATGATGTAAGGGAGGTCGGGGTTGGGGGGGGGGCCTAGCGAGGATAGTTTCTTATGGAGATCTGTCAAAAACTTTGTGTGCTCAGACGTGACATTGGGCTCCGGGCCAAAGAACTCACCGGGCAGCAAGAGCGGCGTGCCATAGACCAGTTCCGCAGAAGACGCCTGTAGGTCCTCCTTGGGTGCTGTTCTGATGCCGAGGAGGATCCAGGGCAGTTCGTCTGCCCAGCCTGGTCCAGTGAGGCGAGCCATGAAGGCGGATTTCATATGATGATGAAACCTCTCCACCAAACCATTTACTTGCGATGGTAGGCTGAGTTTAAACCCCAGGAGGTTCGCCAACTGAGCCCAGAGCGCGGAGGTGAATTGGGCACCCCTGACATTGGTGATGTGTGCCGGGACTCCAAACTTAGCGATCCAATGACTGACTAGGTTCCTGGCGCACGTCTCTGCGGAAGCCTCTTTGATGGGAGCGGCCTCTGGCCATCTCGTCGTCCAATCGACTATTGTGAGAAGGTAGTGCACTTCTCTGGATACTGGCAGGGGGTCTACAATGTCAACGTGGATGTGCTGAAATCTCCACACCACTGGGTCAAATTGCTGGATTGAGGCCTGCATATGCCAGTGGACCTTGGAGGCCTGGCACCTGGTGCAGTTCCTTGCCATCTCGGTCACCTCCTTTTTGAGCACGTACCCACAAACTGCTCTGCCACCATTCATACCAAAGTCTTCACCGAGGGGTGGGCTAGGTCATGGACTAAGCTGAAAACCCTCGACCTCCACTGTGGTGGGACTACCGGGTGCGGCAAGCCAGTGGAGACGTCGCAGAGCAGTGTGTCTGGGCTGTTGGGCAACTGAATGCCCTGGAGCTCAAGGCCAGAGATGACGGTCCAGAGAGCCTGCGTCTCTGTCCATCTTCTGGGCCTGTACCAAATGTGTGTGGTCGAGGCCGGGGGTGAGAGCATTGATTGTTGGATGAGAGAGCGCATCTACCACGACATTGTCTTTGTCTGCCCTGTGCCGGATGTCGGTGGTGAACTCAGACATGTAGGAGAGGTGGTGTTGCTGGCTAGCCGATCATGGATCTTTGGCCATCGCGAGTGCCTGTTTGAGGGCCTTGTGGTCCGTGAACACCGTGAAGGGCCAGCCCTCCAGAAAATATCGAAAATGCCGGATGGCTAGGTA
The DNA here is from genome assembly GCF_036971445.1 of Narcine bancroftii. NCBI lineage: Eukaryota > Metazoa > Chordata > Chondrichthyes > Torpediniformes > Narcinidae > Narcine > Narcine bancroftii. The sequence goes on along the minus strand of NC_091469.1, from coordinate 34,268,038 downwards.
CAGTGCCAGGAGCTCCCAGTCGAAAGTGCTGTACTTGAGCTCCGGCCGGCACAGCTGTTTGCTAAAGAAGGCCAGCGAGTGCCACTGTCCGTTGAGCCACTGCTCAAGTATGTCCCCTACCACCATGGCTGAGGCATCCACCGAGAGCGCCAAGTGTTCCTCCGGGTGTGGGTGCACCAATAGATTTGCATTGGCGAGGGCCTCCTTTGTTGCAGCAAAAGCAGTTTCTGCCTCCTCCGACCAGGATTTTCTCCTCAGTGGTGATCAATGTGAACATGGTGCAGGCAGTGCCGGGGATAAACCGATAATAAAAATTCACCATCCCCACAAACTCCTGCAGGCCCTAGAGGGAGGTTGGCTTGGGGAACCGCTGGATGGCCGCGACCTTCTCTGGCGCCGGGGCAGCACCTACTGCCGAGATGGCGTGCCCCAGGAACTGCAGCGTCTGCTTGCTGAACTGGTCACGTTGACTGTGAGGCCAAACTCTGCCAGTTGGGCAAACAGGATATGGAGGTGGGCCTCGTGCTCTTTGCGGTTGTGGCTGGAGATAAGGATATTGTCCAGGTAGATAAACACAAAGTCCAAGCCCCTACCCACTGCATCCATAAGGCTCTGAAAAGTCTGGGCTGTGTTCTTGAAGGGGAAGGGCATACACAGGAATTCAAAGAGGCCAAAGGGGGTGATGATCGCCATTTTGCCAATGTCCTCTGGGTGGACCAGGATCTGATGATACCTCCGCACCAGATCGACCTTGGAAAAACTTGCGCGCCATGGAGATTGGCTGAGAAGTCTTGGATGTGTGGAACTGGGTACCTGTCCGGTATGGTCACGTTGTTCAAACGTCGGTAATCGCCACAGGGTCTCCAGTCCCCGGAGAATTTGGGAACCATGTGGAGAAGATTTGCGCGCTGTGGAGATTGGCTGAAAAGTCTTGGATGTGTGGAACGGGGTACCTGTCCAGTGTGGTCATGTCGTTCAAACGCCGGTAATCGTCATAGGGTCTCCAGCCCCTGGAGAATTTTGGAATCATGTGTCCGAGCGATGGACAATCCCCAATTCCTGCAGCTGGGAAAACTCCTCCTTTCCCAGCTGCAGCTTCTTGGGCAGAAGTCGTCTGGGCTTGGCGTACAGCGGGGGGCCCTGCGTGGAGATATGGTGGTGGTATACCCTGTGCAGGGTTAAGGTGGCATTGAATCGTGGTTGTAGGATGGCGGGGAACTCATGGAGTATGTTCGAATACTTATCCCTGGAAGTGGCGACGGTGACAATCTCGGGCCTGCAGGCATTCGTGGCGTCCAGGTGCACCAAATGGAATGTGCGAGCATTGAGCAGGCTCTTGCCCTTCATGTTGACCAACAGTCCATATGCCCTCAGGAAGTCGGTCCCTAACATTGCAGTACCCACTGAGGCTAACACGATCTTCCAGCGGAATTTCTCTTTCCCGATCTGGATCTGCACCCTGTGGGTACCGAAGTTCTTGATGGTGGAACCGTTGGCTGCCCGCAGGGTGGGACCATGAGAATGGGTGAGTGTCTCGAGGGTGGTGGGGGGCAGGAAGCTCAACTCCGCTCCTCTGTGCACTAGGAAATGTCGGCCAGTGGATTGTCGGTAACGTGAAGGAGGCTGTGCACGTAGCCAGCCGTCGCAGCCATCAACAGTGGCTGGCCGGGTCATTTCCCCTGGTTGTCGACACTTACAAGCTTGCACTCCCCATCGCTGATGGTAAAAGCACGAGGTGGAGTGATGCTCCTCTGGCTTGTGCTTGGGGGAGTGTTGCGGTCAGCTGGCTCTTGGTCGTGCAACCTGTCCGAGGGCCGCTTCATTCTCCCTCTTGGTGCACCAGAGGGTGTCTGCTCAGGCTACGAGTCGGCGTGGATCCGTGAAGTCCTCATCTGCCAGGAGTAGTTGGATGTTCCCAGGCATCTGCTCAAGGAAGATCTGATGGATCCTTTGCCAGCACCAGCATCTCGTCCATGAGGGCCGATGGTGTGCGGTCCCCAAGCCCGTCGAAGTGCAGGAGCCTGGAGGCATGCTGCTGAGGGGAGAGCCCAAAAGTGCCAAGGAGCAGGTTCTTGAGGGCAGGATATTTACCGTCGGCTGGTGGGTTGTTTATTAGATCGTCCACCATGGCTGCTGTTTCTTTGTCCAGCACGCTCACAATGTGGTAGAACATCGTGGCGTCTGCTGAAATGTTCCTCAGTCGAAACTGCGCCTCCACCTGCCCAAACCACATAGGCGGGCGATATGCCCAGAAGGGAGGCAGTTTGATGGCAACAGCGTTGATCTCTGCCAGATCCATGTTTTTGAGACCAGAGAGGCATCTGGGGTCAATGGGGTCACCAATGTACTACTGGACACAGCCAAGAAAGACTCAGCCACCACATTGAAAGTCGTTAATAACTGTTTATATTCAAATTCAGTGCGTCCCTTTTAAGGGCAGCATGAGCTCAGTCACCTCATGCGTTGTGACAGCATAATCGCTGCCCCAGGTGCGCGCTGGGCAGGAGACTTGAGGCAGGGAGAAACCCTGACAGTGCCATCTTCCCATGGCTCCCCCACCACGTGGCATTACATGCGGGGCAGTTTCGCCATGAGAGAGTGTGCCACCACAGTACATTAAAAAACCCCAACCCAAAGGAGAAAAATATGGAAAGTAAAAAAAAAATATGAAATTATAAATTTTTCTCAAGGAAGCTGTAAAATATCTTTTTTTATAAAAGAGGTTTAAAATTTGCTTTCCTTTTCTTCTGCTTCTATAATAATTTTATCAATGTTTACTTTATTCACAGTTGAACAGAACAGTTATGTATTATATTAAAAACATAAAAAGAAAGAAAATAAATTCCCGAACAAAAAAAAAAGATACTTGGGAATTAATTGACACCAACCTGGCATGAGACTGCACAGAACCAAAGCATCTAAACACCCTAATTCTATAGGTTATGAAAATAGTCCACACATGTCAAACTCTGGCCCGTGGGCCAAATTTGGCCCGCAAGATCATTTCAAAAATGTATTATAGGTGGCCCGCCCTGCAGCGAGAGCCGATGCTGTTTTTTGGTAATGTCACCCCCACCATCCTCCCCCTTCATTGCACATCCTTCCCCATTGTAACACGAGAAATTGTAACACGAGAAGTCTGTCGATGTCATCGGCCGGCAAGCCGGTTGGAAGGCTCCCCACACAACCAGTCACTTCTCCCACCTGTCGAGCAGTGCGACGGATGGGCGAGCGCCTGTCATTTCCTGTCGGCGCGACGGGCATGGCAGGCTGCGCACGGCCCCCGAGCAGCGCGAGCCCCGCGCGACTGGCACCGGACGGCCCTTCCACAGCGCGAGCGCACTTTTCCCGGTCGCCACGGCCTTCAGCACTTGCACCCGCGCGGACCCCAGGGACGGCTGATTTGGCCCTGCACATGAAGAGAGAGATGGTGGCTGTCCACAAAGGCTTATCGGCAGCGTGCTGGGCCTGAGTGGGTGGGTAAGCAGGGGTGGCAGAGGGTGTAGGTGAGGAGTAATGGGCAGGGGAAGTTATGGTGGTGCGAGGGGCAGTTAGAGGGAGGGATGAGTAGAAGGAGGGGTGGATAGGGAAGAGGTAAAAGGGGAGGGGCAGGTCGAGTAGGGGAGGGGTGATTAGAGGGTGAGAGACGGGTAGAGGGAGGAACAGGTTGAGGGGAGAGGCAGTAGAGGGCCGTGTATAGGATGGGGTGGGTAGAGGCAGAGCGAGTGGAGTGAGGGGTGAGTAGAGGTTGGGTAAAGGACTGGTCAGGTAGAGGGATGGTGGGTCGAGGGTGAATAGAGGCCTAGAGCCTGAGGAGTGAGCAGGAAATGCTGAGTCCTGATGCAGGCCAAAATGGACACAGCCTGTGAATGCTGACTACATCTCCACAGGGACCAAATATGTTTCCCTCAGGTCAAGCAAAGGGTGAACTTGAGCTACCTACTCCTGACCTGTAACATTATCCTCCTAAAGTTATATCCTAAAGTTTAACATTACATATGTTGAAAGAAGAGAAAACATGCAGATGTTGTTGAAAATTTTCAATAAATATTTAGTTCGGCCCTCGACTTAGTCCAAGTTTTTAATTTTGGCCCTCTGTGAATTTGAGTTTGAAACCCCTGAAATAGTCTATAAATAGGCCCTGCTTCTTTTGGAAGTCAATATTTGAGTCTTTAATAGCTTATCTAGTTTTTTTTCTTGACTGAGGTAAGACATGATATCACTTAACCATTGAGTATGCGCAGGTGGTGTATTGTCTTTCCATTTAATCAAAATTACACGTCTGGCTATCAATGAAATAAAAGATAAAATTTGGTTTTGAGTTGGAGTCAGTAAAACATCATGTTCTTGGTATATAGCAGTGATTTTTGTTTCCACTTTTTGCTGTATGCTCAAATCTGTAACATTTACTGAAGTAAAACACCATTGCACCTCACATATCTGGCGGCACTCTTTTACCCATATTGTTTCCTTCCATTTCTTTTGCCACTCTAATCATTTGGTGTCTTTCTTACCCTTTAACTGTGTTTACTCTTTGATTTCCTTTTGTTTTCTTTTTTCAGCCAGGAGCTGTATAATAGAAACTAACTATCAATAGTGAGTTATGACTCTTTGAACACAGTATTATCACCAACACTGTGTCTTCCAAAGTATTGACCTAATATTTCATCCTTCTTCTGTTGCTCTGCAGTTTTTAAATGTCCCTCTAAAATCCTTCCCCTTTTGTTCCCTTGTACCTGGTTAAAGGATGTATCCCCTCCCACTTTTAATCACCTAAACTCTTTTTATCCATCTTTTTTTCTCAAGGATATTTTTTTCAACAATTGCAGTGGAATTGTGTAAGTACCTTTATCTCATGCTGTCCTTCATTTATTTTATTGCTTGAAAACATATATTTCTATCAAGTAAACATGAGTGAAATAATTATATGCTCATTCAATGTTTAAAGTTTAATTCATTTTACCTTCCTTCCAATCACTGCTGTCTCTGGTATACCCTACTTCCATCGTACGTTTTGAAATGCACCAAATCACACAACAAATGAACAACTGGTATATAATCAGAGCACGGCCATGTTTCATTTCCTCTATTCACAGGTTTTCATTGTATTTTGAAGGAAATAATGTAATTGTATCACAATAAAGTTTTACAACTGCATCACCAATTAATATGAAAGGAAATGTTTCAATATAAAAACTGCAGGAACATATTCCTTGATGCAACTGACTGAATGGTATTGATATATAAGTGGAAAAGCTTGATCTACAATACATATTGAGTTCTGCAAAAATGTTCTAGGGCAATAAATTTAAAAAAACAACAGAAAAAAAGATTTAATTGAGAAATATAGTCATAAAACTGAAACCATGGTGGGAGAGGTAATTGCCTCAGATGCTGGTATTTGTCTTCATACACTGAGCACCAAGTAGAAGCAAATGCATGGGAAGTTGTGACATTATGTACAAGTATAAGTAGTAAATGTTATATCATTTGTGAATCTTTTGACTTTAGTTAACACAATATTTAGGTACTGGTATTTCAAACTACAGAAAATAAGAAAAAAATTATTAGAAATCATTTTGGGAAAATTGTGGCCATGAAAGTGGTGATCCTGTTATGCATTTTAATATTTATTAATTTGAAATTAGTCTTGACCAATGTCTTTATTCTTGATCATCTTCTTAAGAAGGGAAAGGGATGGGAGCATATAATGCAGTTTTAACGTCCCCTGACTTAAAGTGGCATATGCCTCAGAAACCGAATGGGAGGACAACTTGTTTAACAGGCCTTTCCATGTGTTTGAACAACACTGCTGATTGTTCCATATTTCCCACCTGAAAAATGTCCCCAAATACTATTTCACTATGTGTTCTACCGATGTCAAGTCTGAGGAGTTCATGTACAATGAGGGCAGACCAACGTTCAGGTCGGTGGCTGTCAGCCTTGTCTAGCATGGTTATGATGTTCCAGCATGCTAGCTTGAGTTTGTGAGCATCTTTTTAGGGGGAGGACGTGGAGGGGGAGGACGTGGAGGGGGAGGACGTGGAGGGGGAGGACGTGGAGGGGGAGGACGTGGAGGGGGAGGACGTGGAGGGGGAGGACGTGGAGGGGGAGGACGTGGACCTGTCCTCGAGCCTGCGCAAAGGAGCTTTTAGGTGGAGTGCAGTGCGCGCAGTACTGGCCCCACCCTTTACACCCATAGTTCGTGTGCTGTGGCCAAGCAAGCTGGGACGTGGCAGCGAGGTCCTTGGGTCGTAGGTTTTATAACAGAGTGGCCTTCTCCTATGCAGGTTTCTTACCCGGGCTGGAGGGGTCTGCCTCCCCTCCTAGGTCGGTCCATACCGCTGCAGCTCTCCCTGTGCCCGGACTGGGGCCACCGCCTCCAACTCTCTGCCCGGATCGGGACCTCTGCCTGCCTCACTCGACCAAAGCCGGGGCCGCCGTCTCCCCCTTGCTCCTGCCCGGATCGGGGCTGCTGCCGCCTACCCTTCGCCCGGACCGGGTCCGGTGCCGCCGCCGCTCTCCCTGTGCCCGGACTGGGGCCGTTGCCTCCAACTCTCTGCCCGGATCGGGGCCTCCGCCTGCCTCACTCGACCGAGGCCGGGGCCACCGTCTCTCCCTTGCTCCTGCCCGGATCAGGACATCGACATAGCCGCTCTCAGTGAAGTCCGCTTGTCAGATGTAGGCATCCTCCAAGAACGCGGCACGGGCTACACACTCTACTGGTCTGGCAAGCCTTCGAATGAACGATGCCTATCTGGTGTAGGCTTCAAGGTCAAGAACTTCATTGCCTCCAAACTCGAAAACCTTCCGACAGGCCACTCGGACCGAATCATGTCCATGCGACTCCCCCTTCAAAACAAGCGTTGCATCACCCTCATCAGTGTCTATGCTCCAACCCTCCAGGCGGAACCAGCAGAAAAGGACAAGTTCTACACTGACCTGCGCAACCTCATCCAACGCACCCCTACAGCCGACAAGGTTGTCATCCTTGGCGACTTCAACGCTCGCGTCGGCAAAGACTCAGAAACCTGGCCAGGAATCCTGGGCAAGCATGGCGTCGGCAAGTGCAACGACAATTGGCGCCTTCTGTTGGAGCTCTGCACAGAACAGCGGCTTGTCATTACAAACACCCTTTTTCAGCAGAGGGACAGCCTTAAGACTACCTGGATGCATCCCCGATCCAAACACTGGCACCTCCTGGACTACATCCTGGTGCGAGAAAGTGACAAACGAGATGTGCTCCATACCAGGATCATGCCCAGCGCGGAATGCCACACTGACCACCGGCTGGTTCGCTGCAAACTCAACCTTCACTTCAAGCCAAAGCCCAGGAACAGTAAAGCCCCCAGAAAGAGGTTCAATGTTGGAAACCTGCAGTCAGACGAAGCAAGAGGAAACTTCCAGGCAAACCTCAAAGCAAAGCTCGACGATGCAACCCGCCTCACGGACCCGTCCCCTGAAACCCTCTGGGATCAGTTGAAGACTACCATACTGCAATCCACTGAAGAGGTACTGGGCTTCTCCTCCAGGAAAAACGAGGACTGGTTTGACGAAAACAGCCAGGAAATCCAGGAGCTGCTGGCAAAGAAGCGAGCTGCCCACCAGGCTCACCTTACAAAGCCGTCCTGTCCAGAGAAGAAACAAGCCTTCCGTCGCGCATGCAGCCATCTTCAGCGCAAACTCCAGGAGATCCAAAATGAGTGGTGGACTAGCCTCACCAAACGAACCCAGCTCAGCGCGGACATTGGCAACTTCAGGCGTTTCTACGAGGCTCTAAAGGCTGTGTACGGCCCCTCACCCCAAATCCAAAGTCCGCTACGCAGCTCAAACGGCAAAGTCCTCCTCAGCGACAAGATCTCCATCCTCAACCGATGGTCAGAACACTTCCAATCTCTTTTCAGTGCCAACCGCTCAGTCCAAGATTCCGCCCTGCTCCAGCTCCCTCAACAGCCTCTAAGGCTAGAGCTGGATGAGGTCCTCACCCAGGATGAGACACATAAGGCAATCGAACAACTGAAAAGTGGCAAAGCAGCAGGTATGGATGGAATCCCCCCAGAGGTCTGGAAGGCTGGCAGCAAAACTCTGCATGCAAAACTGCATGAGTTTTTCAAGCTTTGTTGGGACCAAGGAAAACTGCCTCAGGACCTTTGTGATGCCACCATCATCACCCTATACAAAAACAAAGGCGAGAAATCAGACTGCTCAAACTACAGGGGAATCACGCTGCTCTCCATTGCAGGCAAAATCTTCGCTAGGATTCTACTAAATAGAATAATACCTAGTGTCGCTGAAAATATTCTCCCAGAATCACAGTGCGGCTTTTGCGCAAACAGAGGAACTACTGACATGGTCTTTGCCCTCAGACAGCTCCAAGAAAAGTGCAGAGAACAAAACAAAGGACTCTACATCACCTTTGTTGACCTCACCAAAGCCTTTGACATCGTGAGCAGGAAAGGACTTTGGCAAATACTAGAGCGCATCGGATGTCCCCCAAAGTTCCTCAACATGATTATCCAACTGCACGAAAACCAACAAGGTCGGGTCAGATACAGCAATGAGCTCTCTGAACCCTTCTCCATTAACAATGGCATGAAGCAAGGCTGTGTTCTCGCACCAACCCTCTTTTCAATATTCTTCAGCATGATGCTGAACCAAGCCATGAAAGACCTCAACAATGAAGACGCTGTTTACATCCGGTACCGCACGGATGGCAGTCTCTTCAATCTGAGGCGCCTGCAAGCTCACACCAAAACACAAGTGAAACTTGTCTGTGAACTACTCTTTGCAGACGATGCCGCTTTAGTTGCCCATTCAGAGCCAGCTCTTCAGCGCTTGACGTCCTGCTTTGCGGAAACTGCCAAAATGTTTGGCCTGGAAGTCAGCCTGAAGAAAACTGTGCTCCCCACCATGACTACCAGCCCCCCCACATCTCCATCGGGCACACAAAACTCAAAACGGTCAACCAGTTTACCTATCTTGGCTGCACCATTTCATCAGATGCAAGGATCAACAATGAGATAGACAACAGACTCACCAAGGCAAATAGCGCCTTTGGAAGACTACACAAAAGAGTCTGGAAAAACAACCAACTGAAAAACCTCACAAAGATAAGCGTATACAGAGCCGTTGTCATACCCACACTCCTGTTCGGCTCCGAATCATGGGTCCTCTACTGGCATCACCTACGGTTCCTAGAACGCTTCCACCAGAGCTGTCTCCGCTCCATCCTCATCATCCATTGGAGCGCTTTCATCCCTAACGTCGAAGTACTCGAGATGGCAGACGTCGACAGCATCGAGTCCACGCTGCTGAAGATCCAGCTGCGCTGGGTGGGTCACGTTCCAGAATGGAGGACCATCGCCTTCCCAAGATCGTGTTATATGGCGAGCTCTCCACTGGCCACCATGACAGAGGTGCACCAAAGAAAAGGTACAAGGACTGCCTAAAGAAATCTCTTGGTGCCTGCCACATTGACCACTGCCAGTGGGCTGATCTCGCCTCAAACCGTGCATCTTGGCGCCTCACAGTTCGGTGGGCAGCAACCTCCTTTGAAGAAGACCGCAGAGCCCACCTCACTGACAAAAGGCAAAGGAGGAAAAACCCAACACCCAACCCCAACCAACCAATTTTCCCCTGCAGCCGCTGCAACCGTGTCTGCCTGTCCCGCATCGGACTTTTCAGCCACAAACGAGCCTGCAGCTGACGTGGACTTTTACCCCCTCCATAAATCTTCATCCGCGAAGCCAAGCCAAAGAAGAAGATGTGTTCTACCACAATGGGCTTTGCGTGTAATTCACAAATGACTCACAAATGCCAAAGCAGTGCAAGGACAAAGAGTAAGAACAAATGCCATCTGAGAAAGATTGACCATTGATGGCAATGCAGAAGGAAGTGGGTGGAACTGACTGCCTTAAGTAACTGATTGTGGTTTGCAGTTCAGCCTTCCAGTCCAGATCTTCACCACCATCAACTCAGCTCTTACCCAAATCTCCTCTATTTCTTGCTCATCTTCCCTGGCCCCCTTGGCCTCCAGATGCAACAAACATAGAATCCCCCTTATCCTCACCCCGCACCCCACTAGCCACTGCATCCAACACATTATCCTCTGGAATTTTCAACACTTACAGCAGAATGCCACCACCAGACACATCTTCTCCTCTCTGCTTTCCATAAGGACCACTCCCTTCGAGACTCCTCCGTGCACTGATCCCTCCCACCAGTTGCCCTCTGCACTTTCCCGTGTGGCTGCAGGAGGTGCCACATTTGCACCCACATCTCTTCCTTCTCTGCAGTCCTGGACCCAAAACAGGTCTTTCAAGTGAACCAATGGTTCATGCTTGTCCATGGCCTTGTGTAGTATCCCACCAAGACCACATGCAAATTGAAGGAACAACAGTGGATTTTCCGTCTGGGCACTCTCCAACCAGATGGCACTAACATAGACTTTTCTGGTTTCTGCTAACTTGCTTCCTTTTCCCCCTCCACCCTTCCCATCCCCTTTCCAGTTCTCCTCCCTTCCCCCTCACTTCACCTGGCCATCTCTCCTCCCTTTGACCATTGCTGTCTCCTCCCTCCCTTCTCCCTATCACCTTCAGCCTCTGTGACCACACATTCCCCCCACTTTTGTTTTGAGACCTGCTGACATTTTTCTATCCCTTGATGAAGGGTTCAAGCCAGAAACATCGGCTATGTATTTTTACTTTTGCTATTATAAAGGACACCGCTTGACCAGTTGAGTTTCTCCAGCTTTGTCTTTTTACTTTAACCACAGTGATGACAGATTTTTGTCTTTTACTTCAGACTTTTGAGTTGTTCTCCTTTTGACTAACTCCTCATCTTGAGTATGTTGTGCAGATTATGCATATCCAGCATTCATTTTGAAAAATGGCTAGAATCTTAAAATCTAAATGCACAAAGTGGTAGCAATGCAGAATTATTCAGTCTGTGCCAAATAATTCATCCCCTACACTCCCATTTCAAAATCATTTTTATATTATTCAATTGTACTTTTAAAGTGACCTATTTTCTATCCCAGCAATATCAATTTTTTTTCCCTGCCATCTGATCAGAGTGTCCTGATGAGTGGTGCTGAATGTCAGATTATTTTAAAATGGGCCATAAATTTCAGATGTTTTGTGCGAATGCCTGAATTCTTTAAACTGTTATATCACAGCTGCCGGCCTTATCAGACTAATTACAAAGAATTTCCACCATGGACCTCTATAGACAGGGAGAATGGGCTACGATTCAGTTCCAATTTGCTAAGTGTGTATGTGTATATATATATATATATGTGTGTGTGTGTGTGTGTGTGTGTGTGTGTGTACAGATCTGGTAATAAAACACAACCCTGCCTGACTCCTCATTTTATTGGCTGTTATTCACCAATCTCATTGTCTCTCTATATGGCTGCCGGTAGAGATTCCTGATTATTCTTGGATCTTTGACTTCGATAATAATGCCTTTAAGCATTTTCATTTGATGACTTGGTGTTTCACTGCGTCAAAGGCTTTTGTGTAGTGAATGAAACAGAAGTTTAGGTTGTCCCCTTGCCTCTGACAAACTTGCACTCTTCTTCACTCATCTCATTTAATTTTGTGTCTTATGCTAAGTCGGGTTTTAGTGAAATGGTTCATGAAACTAATTGTTCTGTGTTGCCCACACTCTGTAGCATGTATGTGTGTGTCATACACACACACACATGCACCCACACCCCCCCCACGCAACCCCCACGCACCCCCCACGCACCCCCCACGCACCCCCCACGCACCCCCCACTCACCCCCCACTCACCCCCCAGGCACCCCCACCCAACCCCGACCCACCCACCCACAACTCAACACACCCACACACCCATCCACACCATCACACCCCCCCCTCACCCACACCCCCCCACACCCACACCCCCCCACCACGCTCACACAACCCCACACATCCACCGACACACCCCCACCCCAACACCCCAACCCCCACAACCCCACCCCCACACCCCACACCCCACACACAAACCCCCACCCCCACCCTCACACTCCCGCACCACAACACCCCCATACACCCCTACACACCAACACCCTCACATGCGCACCCCCACAACCCCCATCCCCCGCACTCCCCGGACTCCCCGGACTCCCCGCACTCCCCGGACTCCCCGCACTCCCCGCACTCCCAGGATTCCCCACGCTCCCCGCGCTCCCCGCGCTCCCCCGCGCTCCCCGGACCCCCCCGCGCTCCCCGGGCTCCCCGCACTCCCCCTCCCCGCACTCCCCCTCCCCGCACTCCCCCTCCCCGCACTCCCCCTCCCCGCACTCCCCCTCCCCGCACTCCCCCTCCCCGCACTCCCCCTCCCCGCACTCCCCCTCCCCGCACTCCCCCTCCCCGCACTCCCCCTCCCCGCACTCCCCCTCCCCGCACTCCCCCTCCCCGCACTCCCCCTCCCCGCACTCCCCCTCCCCGCACTCCCCCTCCCCGCACTCCCCCTCCCCGCACTCCCCCTCCCCGCACTCCCCCTCCCCGCACTCCCCCTCCCCGCACTCCCCCTCCCCGCACTCCCCCTCCCCGCACTCCCCCTCCCCGCACTCCCCCTCCCCGCACTCCCCCTCCCCGCACTCCCCCTCCCTGCACTCCCCCTCCCCGCACTCCCCCTCCCCGTACTCACGCGCACACACACACACACACACACACACACACACACATACACACATACACACACACACACACATACACCCACCCTATATACTCCTTGCCTCATTTATGTATGGGAGGACACAATATCAACATCCTCTGCTATGCAGATGATAAAGTACTGATAGCAAACAGTGAAGTAAATTTACAGAAATTGGTCTACCATCAACAGTGAAAGCAAAATACTTGGCCTAACTTTAAACGAAAAGAAAACTGTTGTAATGGTAATATCAAATAAACCTGATATTGCATATTGTAGGATTGTGTTGTGAAATGTGAACTTGTTTCAGGATTACAACTTCACGTACCTGGGATCATGGGTAAAATCTGATGGCCAATGTGAAATAGATACAAAGGCAAGAACAGCATTTATAGAAATGAGAAATATCCTAATGAACAAGAAAATAGCAATTGATATTGTCTTAAAACACTCAGTTGCTACATTCTTCCTATATTGATGAATGGCTGCAGGTCATGGACCATCACAAATATAATGGAAAAAAGAATCAATGCAGCAGAGATGTGGTTTCTCTAAAGAATGCTATGCATCTCATATAGAAACAGGATAACAAAGAAAGAAGTTCTACAAAGAACAAAACATACATTATTTAAAAGAACTAGAAAACAGCAATCAAAATTCTTTGGACACATCATGCAAAGAGATACATTAGAACATGTACCTTAAGCAATCCCTTATTAATCATGGAGCTTCTATGGCATAGGGAATACTTAAAGTGGTATGTGAGTGGAAAGAAAAACCAGTTGAGAACCACTGAATTGGAATATTTAGTTACTGCTGGAAAGCTGGAAGGTAAAAGAAGCTGAGACAGACAGAGAATGAAAATGATAGATGGATTAACATCATAGTTAGAAAAAGGAGAGGCAACATCTGCAATTCGGAGGGTCAGAGACTGTGATGGATGGAGAAACATGATCGCCCATGCCGAATGTTAAGGAACCTGAATGATATAGAGCAATGAATCCACCAATCAGCACATCTTTGGATTGTGCAAGGAAAATAGAACATTTGGTGGGTAATCTGCATGGTAACAAGGAAAATATTGGTAGTTGGGGCTGAGTTCAGGTCCTTGCAGGCTTGGGAATCAGCCCTAATCAGTGTGACAATACTGTCCAATCATCTCTGACACCAGTTATTACAAACATACTTTTCTTTAAAAAAACGACATTGTTTATCAGTGGCTTCTGGCCAGCAATAATCAACTGTGATGGACTTAAATAATGGAGGAATGCTGAATGGTCTACACCTCCTGTCTTCTGTATTTCTAATGTATTGATTTTAATATTATTTAGTGTTTACAAATCCATATCTGGCCTCATCCCTGCTGACCACAATAAGTTCCGTAGGGGTAATTAACAGTAGCCATTTAATGTACAAGCCAGCACTTCTATAGATGAGGGAGGAAACCAGAGATTTCCTTTGGGGGTTGCCATTCTGTTACAGGTAGCTGTTATAAATACCACATGGACATCACTGAAGGTGAGGATTAAATGTGGATCACTGGGGCTTTCAGGTAGTAGCACTACTGTTGATCCATTGTGTCACGCCATGGCCTATGCTTGTTATACATCTCAAAATACTGTTGTTCAACAAGAATTTTATGAAATCTAGTCTTGGTTGGTGATACTATTAGTGCATTTGGTCAAGTTCCACCTCAAAGTTAATAAATGTATTCAGAGTATTTAAATATTTTTGTTTAATTAAGTTTACCTAAGTGAAATTTGAATAGCCAAAGTCCAGGTCATTTGTCAACTACCAAGATTACTAAGATGCCATAAACATAAAATCTATCTGTAGTGGTTAAATACAAGTCTGCTGAGCTCCGAATCCAACTTGTACCATGTGCCTTAATGTTAGTTATGGGTCAGTTTCAGGTCTTATTTCACATTGGGCCAGAACCTGTTGAAAATTAGTAGTGTGTGAATACTGCACGCTATGACAATGTGCAGATCAATCATCAACATGTATCAAGTAGAGAGACCTGTGGACATAAAATATTGATAAATGCTTCAGCTGATTTTTTTCCCACTGTGCTCTTAGCCTTGTAATAAGGGCAATGAAGTTTCATGAAGCTGTGACATATGCAATACAAGTTGTTCTGAACTGAAAGGCTGGGACATGAAAGAAGCTCATCACCTCATCAAACACTGACAATACTTCATGGTTAATTCACTTTTCACTTTCATTTCTGTGGGAGTTTTTAAACACAAAAAAAGACAGTTTCTATCTCCTTGCAGAAAACTGCTTTGAAAATCTAGACTTGCAAGTTCCTTTCACAAACAGTGGCAGAGGTATGATGTAGTTCTTTGAGTTTTAGATTCTCCATGATTATTTGATTTTTAAGATTTTCATCCTCTCTTTGCTTCTGCCATTTCAGGTTCCTTATGAATGAGCACTGTTTTTTTCTGCAGATACACCACACAATGTTTGTTGTTCCCATTCGTGTGTCTCAATGTTAAATAGGTATATTTCAAGAGAGTCTTTCAATCCCTTTTCCTGTGCCCTCATTCAACTCTCCATAAAGTATTTTCTTTGGTATTCTGGCACTAGACATTCCTCTAACGAGTCCTGCCTTTCTGATTTGTGATTCATTCTTCAGTCTTGATCAGTGGTTCTCAACCTTTTTCTTTCCACTCACATACCACTTTATGTATCCCCTATGCCATAGGTGCTCTGTGATTAGTAAGGGATTGCTATGTGTGTGGAAAGAAAAAGGTTGAAAACCACTGTTTAAATCAATCGTACCTAATTGACTCATTATGTGCATGGTTTCTTAACTCCAAAGGAAATGGGCCAATGGCAATTTTTCTCAAGTAAAATATTTCAGTAACAATTGAGTCTAGAGCAGTGATTCTCAACCTTGCCTTCCCACTCACATACCGTCTTCATCAACCCGTCACTAATCACAAAGCACCTATGGCTTAAGGATAATTTAAAGTGTTTTGTGAGTGGAAAGAAAAAGGTTGAGTACCACTGGTTTAGATGCTGGGGAGGTTCATCTACAACAGAATCTGTGTCTGGAATCTTGACTTGCCTCTTGATGTGAAATGTTTTGCCTCATGTTACATATAGAAACCTAATCTTTCAATCTAAACTTTCCCTCCCTCACAGTTCGTAACCCTTTGTTTAATTAGTCTGAAAGGCTGAATGAACCTGCTGTTGAATGCCTCAGCAATGTTGACTGATCTTAAGAGAGTGCTGCAAAGGTATGTGAGCTTGTCTACTACTAAGAATTCACAACCCATCTTCAAAATGTTTTTTTTTCCCTCAAGCTTGCCAGCTTGTCATGTTCTAATCCTACCTGCTGCTGATCTCTCTCTCTCTCTCTCTCTCTCTCTCTCTCTCTCTCTCTGAGAAAATCCTGTTTGACTCTCTCTGATTACAAAACTACATGGCCCTTCTAGAACACCAAACTGCCCTCAGACTGCCTGCGGCTCTGAACTTAATCCTCCGAGTTCTTTCATCTGTTGCTTTTCAAAACAACAATCCATTAGTGAAGTTCCTTGAACACTCTTCAAAGTTTTTTTTAAAGGCACTCAGAGCTGGGCCTGTCTGGCTTGAGCAGAGCTCCAGTCTTTTAAATGAGATCTGTTTTGAAGCACTAAAAACCTGCCACAATTTATCTCCTTTAAAACATACCTATATACAATACAAATACAACATAATCTATCACAGTATTAAAATATATATTGCTATATTTAAGAATGATAACTTGGTGCATGCTTGACACCTGCCACTTGGGTTGGACCTTGCCACTTATTTATTTAGTTAATGCACACTGTCTATTTATTAATACAAAAGAACTTTTAAAAAGTGTGTAGTTGTGTTTGTTTACCTAGATTAATTAAAAAAAAAATACCAGTTTGGGTTTTCTTAAGCAACCACAGTCAATAGAAACTCAGCATGCAAATGATTTCCAAAGTAGGGGGACAGCTAGCTTCCAGTGGGTCAATAAGTAACAAAAGAAGGGGAAACCTGACTTTTGCTGGACATAATATGTGCATCTTCAATCATTCATTCTGGTTTGGCCAATTTCACTGAATCACAGAATGCTTACAGCAAGGAGGACATTCAACCCATCAGGTCCATGCAGATTCAGTGCACGAGCATTGTAATTCAACTCACTCCTCCAATTTCTATAAATTCTTTCTGAGATGTATCCAGTTCCATTCTGAATGCCTTAATTGAATCTGCCTCTGGTGCTTCCCTTAGCAGTGTATTGCAGAGCACTAATAAAATTAATTTTTCCCTGTCACTTTTTGTTCTTTTGCCTTTTTGCTTCATTCTATATCAGTTTTTGACCCCTATTACAATGGGAACAGATTTACTCTGATTCTGTTGTCAAAACCCTTCAAGATTTGAAATATTTCCATCAGATATTCTGACAACTTTCTCTGTTCCAAGGGGAATAGTCCTAGCTTCTTCAGACTATCCAACTAAAGTCCCTTAGTCTTCATGGAACTTACACATCCATCCTATAATATGTTGCCTGGAACTAGATAGTACTCCAATGGTGGCCAAACAACTGTTGTATAAATGTTCAGTATGACTTCTGGCCTCTTTTACCGTTTGAAAACTGAGCCACTTTCAATACACATGTGCTATATATTACGGAACTTCAGTAATAACATCAATCCAAAAGAACAGAATTGTTGGTCAAAGCATCAGACAATTATGCACTTGCTAAGGTGCCATCTGCCAACTGGCTAAGGGCTGATCTCAAATGTTAAGGGTTATAAATCATTTAATCCATAGTCCTAGCATTTGTGTTTGCAACTTTCAGTTCATTTTCTTGGCTTCAGCAACACCATTGATTCAGCTGACTTCAGGACCCTGAGATTTTCACTAACATTTAAATGACCTGAAGCTCATTACAGAGAAGATCTGATGCATGTGGAAATGGAACAATTCTATTTCTTTATGTGACTTCTCCTGCGGACATACTGATCAGTAGGGAATTTGGACCATCAGTTGGCTGAATCATATGTTTGTTCCCATACATTGGTTATCTTTCTTCTTTGGCTTGGCTTTGCGGACAAAGATTTATGGAGGGGTAATGTCCACATCAGCTGCAGGCTCGTTTGTGGCTGACAAGTCTGATGCGGGACAGGCAGACACAGTTCCAGCGGTTGCGAGGAAAAATTGGTTGGTTGGGGTTGGGTGTTGGGTTTTTCCTCCTTTGTCTTTTGTCAGTGAGGTGGGCCCTGCGGTCTTCTTCAAAGGAGGTTGCTGCCCGCCGAACTGTGAGGCGCCAAGATGCACGGTTTGAGGCGATATCAGCCCACTGGCGGTGGTCAATGTGGCAGGCACCAAGAGCTTTCTTTAGGCAGTCCTTGTACCTCTTCTTTGGTGCACCTCTGTCTCGGTGGCCAGTGGAGAGCTTGCCATATAACAAGATCTTGGGAAGGCAATGGTCCTCCATTCTGGAGACGTGACCTACCCAGCGCAGTTTGATCTTCAGCAGCGTGGATTTGATGCTGTCGGCCTCTGCCATCTAGAGTACTTCGATGTTGGAGATGAAGTCACTCCAATGAATGTTGAGGATGGAGCGGAGACAACGCTGGTGGAAGCGTTCTAGGAACCATAGGTGATTCCAGTAAAGGACCCATGATTGGGAGCCAAACAGGAGTGTGGGTATGACAATGGCTCTGTATATGCTAATCTTTGTGAGGTTTTCCAGTTGGTTGTTTTTCCAGACTCTTTTGTGTAGTCTCCCAAAGGCGCTATTTGCCTTGGCGAGTCTGTTGTCTATCTCGTTGTCTATCCTTGCATCCGATGAAATGGTGCAGCCGAGATAGGTAAACTGGTTGACCGTTAGTTCATAAATCATAATCATAAATGGTTAGTTCATAAATCCCAATGGATTTACAGTGTTGTATGATGTCATCCTGAGCCCAGCCATTGAGATTTTTTTTAATAGGCATGGCTTTCAGTTGTATAGGGATTGGTATTTGGTGAGGTTTGTGCTTCTGCCTGGGGTACAATTTCAATGATTTCTCTCCAGCCTGACAAATTCAAGGAAAACTGGAAAAAAAAAATCATGCGCTTTGAAATGGGCATTTATCATGCGTTAACTGCTACAGTTCAAATTTAAATGCTCAACACTAGCCTCCACTAGCCTTACTAGTTCTACCTTATCCTGCTGCTTTCTGAGCTTCGCTCTTGGAAAGTTAAGACAAAGCTCTGCCCAGAAACTGATTTTAAAAATACTTAGTGCTCTGTTCTGGTTGTCTCATTAGAGAAAGGGGATGTGGAAGTTTTGGAGATGTTGCTGATGTTGCCTGGATTGGAGAACAAGGTTAACAGACCTAGGGCATTTCTCTTTAGAGCGAAGAAAGATGAGAGGTGACTTAATAGAGCTCTACAAAATAATGAGAGGGATAAGGTGTTTTTATGGAGGGCCTCCGCGTAGAAGCTGGCTTGATCCGCGGAGAAAAAAAACCTTTTTTTTTATAGAGCGCTCCTAAAAGGATGCTCCAGCATCACATTGATGCAGAGTGGAGCCTCGGTGCATACTCCAGAGCTACTGTCGGTGGGGCGACTTTTGCTGTGGTGCTGGCCATCATAAATACATGATGAGCAATGGCCGACTTCTTTACCCATAATCCCACAAGCAGAAAATACAGCTCTGGGGACTGCAGAGAAGTTCCAGCTGTATGTGGGATAATGGTTAAAGAAGTCAGCCATTGAATATTTTCATAGTGTTTATAGTTCTCTCACTCACCTGTGAGTTCTTGGTTCTGAATATTGCAAATCATCAGTGAAAATAGTAATCATCGGCGTGGCTGCCGTTACCACCCGTCACCGCACCTTTGGGCCCCGGATTTGCTGCTGAGCTCCCTCGTTCTTCTCAATCTCTCGGCCATGACAGATCAGAATTACGAAGCCCACGCTGATCATTCTGTAGCAGATCAGTCGAGCAGTCAACCCCTGCCCAACAGAGTCTTCCATTCCCAGAACTACTGTAAGTGGATGATGATGGTGCTGGGCCAGTAACAGCAGGGGCCAGCTGCTCCTGTGGATCTGCTGTGGAAT
This sequence comes from Narcine bancroftii, assembly GCF_036971445.1. Lineage (NCBI taxonomy): Eukaryota > Metazoa > Chordata > Chondrichthyes > Torpediniformes > Narcinidae > Narcine > Narcine bancroftii. The sequence goes on along the minus strand of NC_091469.1, from coordinate 34,248,301 downwards.
GATCGTCATGGGCTTTGTGAACCTGACCCATTGGGAGATTGAGAAGGATTCCCTTAAGAATACTTCCTTATGGGCTGTATTCAACTCACCTTTACCTTTCTCTATTCCAAAACTATCAAAGAATGAGACATAGATTGAAATTTGGAATCCATTTAGGATTTTCTTTTGAATTATGGGATTTATATTCTACTCAATCATTTATTCCAAGCTGCCATTTTACTTGCAAACTATGAAGAATGGAATCATCTCAGAATTAAAACTTATAACAAACTTTTTATCCAACAAAATTTTTATCTTTACACAATTGATGATGAAATGTAATCTGCCAAACAAACACTTTTTTAAAGATATTATCAAGTTGGACATTTTATTTGTTCTAAACTTTCAGGCCTTGTACGTCTCTTCCCGGGTGAGGACCTCATCCAGCTCTAGCCTTAGGGGCTGTTGAGGGAGCTGGAGCAGGGCGGATTCTTGGACTGAGCGGTTGGCACTGAAAAGAGATTGGAAGTGTTCTGACCATCGGTTGAGGATGGAGATCTTGTCGCTGAGGAGGACTTTGCCATCTGAGCTGCGCAGCGGGCTTTGGACTTGGGGTGAGGGGCCGTACACAGCCTTTAGAGCCTCGTAAAAACCCCTGAAGTCGCCAATGTCCGCGCTGAGCTGGGTTCGTTTGGCGAGGCTAGTCCACCGCTCATTTTGGATGGAATCCCCCCAGAGGTCTGGAAGGCTGGCGGCAAAACTCTGCATGCCAAACTGCATGAGTTTTTCAAGCTCTGCTGGGACCAAGGAAAGCTGCCTCAGGACATTCGTGATGCCATCATCATCACCCTGTACAAAAAACAAAGGCGAGAAATCAGACTGCTCAAACTACAGGGGAATTATGCTGCTCTCCATTGCAGGCAAAATCTTCACTAGGATTCTCCTAAATAGAATAATACCTAGTGTCGCCAAAAATGTTCTCCCAGAATCACAGTGCGGCTTTCGCGCAAACAGAGGAACTACTGACATGGTCTTTGCCCTCAGACAGCTCCAAGAGAAGTGCAGAGAACAAAACAAAGGACTCTACATTACCTTTGTTGACCTCACCAAAGCCTTCGACACCATGAGTAGGAAAAGGCTTTGGCAATTACTAGAGCGCCTCAGATGCCCCCCAAAGTTCCTTAACATGGTTATCCAACTGCACGAAAACCAACAAGCTCGGATGAGATACAGCAATGAGCTCCCTGAACCCTTCTCCATTAACAATGGCATGAAGCAAGGCTGCGTTCTCGCACCAAACCTCTTTTCAATCTTCTTCAGCATGATGCTGAAATAAGCCATGAAAGACCTCAACAACGAAGACGCTGTTTACATCCGGTACAGCACGGATGGCAGTCTCTTCCATCTGAGGCGCCTGCAAGCTCACACCAACACACAAGAGCAACTTGTTCGTGAACTACTCTTTGCAGACGATGCCGCTTTAGTTGCCCATTCAGAGCCAGCTCTTCAGTGCTTGACGTCCTGTTTTGCGGAAACTGCCATAATGTTTGGCCTGGAAGTCAGCGTGAAGAAAACTGAAGTCCTCCATCAGCCAGCTCCCCACCATGACTACCAGCCCCCCCACATCTCCATCGGGCACACAAAACTCAAAACAGTCAAACAGTCAACCAGTTTACCTATCTTGGCTGCACCATTTCATCGGATGGAAGGATCGACAACGAGATTGACAACAGACTTGCTAAGCCAAATAGCGCCTTTGGAAGACTACACAAAAGAGTCTGGAAAAACAACCAACTGAAAAACCTCACAAAGATTAGCGTATACAGAGCCATTGTCATTCCCACACTCCTGTTCGGCTCCGAATCATGGGTCCTCTACCGGCATCACCTACGGCTCCTAGAACGCTTCCTCCAGCGTTGTCTCCGCTCCATCCTTAACATTAATTGGAGCGACTTCATCACCAACATCGAAGTACTCGAGATGGCAGAGGCCGACAGCATCGAATCCATGCTGCTGAAGATCCAACTACGCTGGGTAGGTCACATCTCCAGAATGGAGGGCCATCGCCTTCCCAAGATTGTGTTATATGGCGAGCTCTCCACTGGCTACTGTAAGGTAAAACATCATGAGATGGGAATGTGTAAGGAGTTACCCTGTACAGGGCTGTAACAAGAAGGGGAGGTGTCCTTGTACTCCTGTTAGGTAAAACATCATGAGATGGGAATGTGCAGGGCTGTAACAAGATGTGAATGCATCCTTGTACTTACAAGATAAGAGAGACATTGATGGATTGAGAGGCAGGAAGCTAGCAGGGAAAGGATAGCAACAGTTTTAGTCATTGGACAAGTAATGATATGATGATGTTCTAAGCACATATCCAAGGGTATAAAAAATCACCATTTTGCTGATAACGGCAGAATGCATTCTCCGACTAACATGGTTAGTCACAAGTGTTACAATCCGGTAATAAAGAACAAAGAACCCTGATTTCGACTCAGCCTGGTGTTTGTCTCACTCATTCATGAACAAAGCAGACCTAACACTACCGAGACAGAGCTGCACCAAAGAAGAGGTACAAGGACTGCCTAAAGAAAGCTCTTGGTGCCTGCCACATTGACCACCACCAGTGGACTGATATCGCCTCAAACAGTGTATCGTGGCGCCTCACAGTTCGGCAGGCAGCAACCTCCTTTGTAGAAGACCGCAGAGCCCACCTCACTGACAAAAGACAAAGGAGGAAAAACCGAACACCCAACCCCAACCAACCAATTTTCCCTTGCAACCGCTGCAACCGTGTCTGCCTGTCCCGCATCGGACTTGTCATTCACAAATGAATCTTCAGTTGACGTGGACATTACCCCTCCATTAATCTTCGTCCGCGAAGCCAAGCCAAAGAGAAAAGAAACTTTCAGGATTTCCATATTTTCTGGATTTGAATTTCGTAGACAAACCTTTTGAATTATAGTCTGTACATAAATGTATGCTGCCTACCTTATTATAAAATATCAAATTTAAAAACAGTTTCTTTAATAAGGATCAAAACTGAATGAGAGAATAATCTTAATATGTCTATTTCAGAAGAATGGATTTCATTGTATGCTAGGAACAGTTTGATTCAATTTAAAGTGGTGCATAGAGGACATTTTTCTAAAGTTAAGATCATTCGAACCTACCCAGATATCAGCTCATTCTGTGACAAATGTAAAGATTGGAAGCCTATTTGCTGTATATGTTTTGTATTTTGTCCCAATTTAGCAGAATATTGGACAGCTATTTTCAGTACATTTTTGGCCATTTTTGGGATCAAACTAGAACCATGGCTGTTGATTGCAATGTTTGGCTTCTCCAGTGATGTAAACGTATTCTAATCTCTAACCAAACACATTTTCTACATTACTAGTTAGAAGAGGAATATTGCTTAAATGGAAAGAGGACTTTCCATCCACCCCTTTGCAATGATTACTGGATATTATGTCCTTTCTAAGTTCGGGGGGGGGGGGTGGGGGGATCGGACATAATGTTAGGAAGATTAAGATCTCTTTTGATAAGACTTGGGTCCATTTATAGCTTACTTTCAAAATTGGAATGATCATTGTGTGGGTATTCACTAAATGGGCATGTTTTGTAGGATCTCTGGAGGCTGTTGCTTGATTTCGTGTCTGCTTCAATACTAATTGCAACCTTGGTTGGTGGACGGGTTAGATTCTTTATAATCAACCTTTTTCCTCTTGTTTGTCCTTTCCTTTTCCTTTTTTTACTATTCACTAAATGTTTAGATTGGAATGAGTCGATGTATTATTTCTACATGATATACCAATCCAGATGTATATTAAATTTAATGCATATGGACATAATATATGGTTGTATGATAAAAGTCAATAAAAATAATTTTAAAAGAAAGAGAAGGACGAGGGAGCGGAGCGGCAAGTCCAGGGCCCCAAAGATGTGATGGCAGCAGACACACTGATGATGACTATTCAGTGGCACTCTGGCATGATATGTTCACTAAACATTCCTGGGTCACGGGCTAATGGCATAATTGTGATATCATCAGCCCGCCCCTAGCCAGCCGCTTACAGTAGCTGGACATTTAAAGGGAGAGGTGGAGTGCCTTGGAGCCACTCATGAACCATTTTTGAAGGTAAGGTTGTGATGTGAGAGCAGAGGACCTCTGCCTTTATGTTCGGATTTTTTGGCTTTATTTAAAGGGCCAATAGATAGGGTACATGGCCAGTTCCATTTTCCAAGGGTGACAATACCAGATACCAGCATATGTGTCCTTCAGGTGAGGGGAGGAAAGTTTAGGGAAAACATCCGCGTTGGTTTATTGTTTTACACAGAAAGTAGAGAGTACCTGGAATATATGGCCAGAAATGGTGATGGAAGCTGGTACAATAGGGACATTTAAAAGACTTTAACACAGGCACATGGATGCAAGAAAACTAGAGGGTGTGAGGCAGGGAAGGTTGAGATTCCTGAGTGAGTTTACGTTGATTGGCCCTACATCATGTTCCAAAGGGCCTGTACTGTTCAGTAATTTTCTATGTTTTATGTTCTTAAAGCAGAGCGAATGAAGTAACTTTGATGTTTACTTGGTGTCCACCTGAAATTAGGCAGGATTTTAGTTTAACAATGCAGGACAACCTCAGTCATCGATAGGAGCATCAGCAACAAATTTGTTTTGGTTCAAGACCATTCCATAACATGTTCATTGCCTTTATTTCAGGGCAATTTAATGCCACATCTATCCCATATCTTTTTAGTGAAAGATTGATGTGAGTTGTATCCTCATGTTACTGTTGAATGATGGTGGTTAGGTTCCACATACAGCAGATTGCCAGCCAAGGTTGTGAAACTTGCACATTTTCATGGCTGATTACCTTGTGGTGATGACATTGAGATTCTTTGAAAAGACATAGAATTTAGTTCAGTTGGAAAATCACTGAGTTCAGTGGTTTCAACCACGACTGTCCAGGTGGAATGTGAACATTAATGTAAGCCAGAGAACTATGTCACTGTGGGGCACAAGGCTCTATGCTGAAGATAATGGAGATTCAAACCATTTTTCTTGCCATCAGATATACTGGGTATAGATAGGATTCAATGCACCATATGACCATAAGATATGGGAGCAGAAGCAGGCCAGTTGTCCCATTTAAGTCCACTCAAACCATTCTGCGATTCAGCTTTATGTACCAAAATCATTGTACATAATCTCAGAAACTCTCCAAAAGATCTTTTCACTTCTGGTCCTGCACAAGACTGCTCCCTCTCTATGCAAGAGAAACTTCCAACCAGCAAACCACTGAGAAATATCACCCTAATTGACACCTGCTGCTGACCATTAAGCAGCTACACCACCCCCATCCCACATACACAGACACACACACCCTTCTTCCTTGCTTCTCACTCAGTCACCAGCTCCTCCTCTGATCCCAGCAGCATGGCATCATTCCCAACCTCCTGATCTGGCATTGCCAGTCTGCATTTCTCCATTTTATCTGCAGCTGCATATGAGGATGTGTTCCCAACTCCAAATACATAGTTGTCTTACATTCCAATGTCACTACTGACCTCCTGTTCCAACCATACACATTGACAATATTCCTGATTCCTATACAGTCCTTTATACCAGATCCACATTACCAGTTCATCTGAATACTGGCCCACATTCCCAACCTTAGCTGTGCAGTTGAGCTACAAATCCACCTCATTATCAACCTTCAGTTCCAGCCATGCATTTCACGTGCTGAAATCTGAAATCACAGCATTGAAGTCACTTAGTCAGGATGATCTGCAATATGGAGGAAAATCTGCAGATGGTGGTATTCCCATGCACCTTCTACTTGGTGGTAGAAGTCACATAAGTGGGAGATACTGGTGTAGGAATCCAAGCAATCACTGCAGTGTATATTGTAGATAGAATGTGCAGCAGGCCACTGAGTGGTAGCACTGGAGAATAAATAGAGCAGGTTGGTTAATTATCATGTACAGATGTTTTTAGTAAAAGAGATACCAAGAACAATGCACATGGGATCCAATATTAAGGCTAATAACCAAAATTCTTGATGAAACAGAAGGATTCTTAAATGGCATCTTTGAGGAGAGATGAACAGACAGCAAAGTCCAGGAAGAGAATTTCTTGATTTAAAGCCATTGGTTTTATTTTTAGCATTTACGACGACGGCAGTGTTAATTTATTCATGATATCAACAGATACGAAGTCTAATATTTTGAAAATAAAGTGTCAAAAAATCCTCCATGGAATATTTGTTGATTTAGGGATGAAATCCAGCAAATACTGAGTGTGCTATTTGCACCAATTTAAGACATGCTGAAGTTTCTCTTCCTTAAAATACATTATCTGATAATTATGTATTAATGAGACTTTCCTTGGGTTGATGAAGATTTATTCTGTTTTTCATTTGGAATTTCACTTGGCCAAGTGATCAAGAGGCCATATTGTGCCTGCTCATTCTGAGTTAAAAAATAAACTGGGTGAATAGTGATGCAAACTCATCTACTGGTAATGCAGAATTTTGTGCATCTTACTGCTGATTTGTGAGTGAAGATGGCAGCACTGCTGGAGCCACAGTAGGAGTACCACTGCTGCTGGTGTGGGTCCGTGGCGTGCACGGGAGCAGAGATGCAGCCCTCCCACGGGGTCCAGCCACTCAGTCGACTACCATCAGCTCTGCATGGACTTTGAAAAGCAGGTGGAGGGAACCGACAGTGGTTTTTATTGGAGATCCCATGACCTCGGGGTCTGCACCCAAGATGGCAGCGCCTATTAAGTGGCAACAGCCATGAGGGGCTGCAGACTCCAGGGATGCAGAGGACTAGACCAGAGCATCAGAAAATGGGAAGACCAAGCCACCGTCTGAGAAGGAGAAGCAGAAGTGATGACCCATGGGACTATGACCACAGCGAAGGGGCTCTGAGGCAGGTTGCTGGTGACTCAAGGCGAGGAACCCACGGAAGCTGCAGGCTGCTGGAGACTGCTGTCGGGAGACTCACTGGAGTCTGGCTCAAACTGGCTGGAGGGATACCAGATATCTGAACCCGGGTATGAGGAGGGCACCGAAGGGTTCCTTACAGTGTCAGAGGTTTGGGTCTGAAGCTCAGGTTGCCAGTGGATTGGACTGGACTCTGTGTGGCTGCAGAAGCGCTGGAGGTGAATCTACGGATACTCGATGACTCTGGGGGGAACTTGCTTTTGCTTCTCTTTCTCTGACTAAAAAATGTAAGAGGCACCTAGGCAATTTCTGCCAGTGGTGAATTTGTCTGCCTTGCAGCAGGCAAAAAAGAATTTCATGTGATAGGACACTGTTTTATTACTATGTCAATAAATTGAATCTTAAGGGATTTATTTCTATATCAGTTAAAGAAATAAGCAACTTCTGATTTCTTGCAAATTGAATAATAATTTGGAAGACAGTTAGTTAAGGATTCAAGTGAGCCTTTTTCTGTCAAACTGGTGAATGTTTTCTCCCTTTCATATTGGGTCTCAATCACTCAGTGATTTAACAGTTCTCAGAATTTTATTCATATCATTCTTCAGTCTTTAAACATATCCATTTCTTATTTCAATCCAAAAAGCTTCCAAGGTCTCTTGTATTCCTTAATTAGTGCATATTCCTAATTGTTATGGGTGTACATGGATGGCACAGTTGGTGTAGCAGATAGGGGAATGCTGTTACAGTGCCAGAGACCTAAATTTGAACCCGGCACTGTCTCAGGTATCTGTATGTTCTTCCTGTGTCTGAGTGGGTTCATTCCTACCCTTCAAAAATATACAGAGGTTGTAGGTTAATTAGGGTAGTTTGACGGCATGGGCTTGTGGTTTGGAAGGTCCTGTTATCATACTGAATGTCTAATTTTTTTTAAAATTAAAAATATAATATGTTATTGGTGGCTGTCCCTTCAGCTGCCTGGATCCTGAGCTTTAGAAATCACTTTTCAAATTTCTCTGCATTCATCCTATCTCAGCTGAATCTATCTATATGAGTCACATATAGAAATAATTGAAGAACAATTATCTTTAAATGATCATTATCAGCATCCAGTTTACTCAACAAATGAAGGGAAATTGAAAGTAAATGTAAGCTGAGATAATTTGGGAGTGGGAGAAATAATGAAGTGCCAAGAATAGTAATTATATAACATTCCCATTGTATTGATGATTGAGCATTTTGAGATCCAACCAATCATAGCTGAACGGAGGGAACATGCACTCAATATATTTTGCATTACCTTTTGACATTTCAGTCTGCTTGCAATCAATGAATCTTTTTAACATTGTCATTTATGCAATGTTCAGTTATGCAGTAGTTATTTTTCATCGAGATAAATACACAAATTTTATTTTGATAATGGTAAGTGAAGAATAAATAAATATTACCAAGATATGAGTGTTTACATGTACTTATATTACCCCTTATTTTTTACCTCTATCTAATACATTTCCCAGATAAACTTCCTTCATTTACTGTCCTATTTGTCTAAATTATATTGTCATGCTTTGGCAATGTGCTTAGATTCATTTGCTTTCCCCCATCAATCTGACTATGTTGTTTTCAGTTTGTGAATTTGTTTTGAATGAAAACTGAGAAGATTTCAGATTTATTGTCAGAGTACATAAGTGACATTCACATACAACCCTGAGATACCCTTTTTCTTGTGGGTGTGGCAGAATTACTATTAATTGTTGGTGCAAAAAATAAATAGTACACAGTGTGAGCATGTAAACAATCAAAAGAACTGGAAACAAACTGTGCAGTACAAGAAGAGCAAAGAAAATCTATAAAGTAATAGTTCCTGATTGAGTTGTCTAATGGTGGAGGGGTAGCAGCTGTTTCTGAACCTGTTGGTGTGAGTCTTGTGGCACCCATACCTCTTTCCTGATGGCAGCAATGAGAACAGAGTGTGTGCTGGGTGGTGGGGGACTTTGATGATTGCTGCTGCCCTCCAATGGCAGCATTCCCTGTAGATATTCTCAATAGTGGGGAAGGCTTTGCCTGTAATGTCCTTGGCAATGTCCACTACCTTTTGATGGGCTTGACACTCAGGGTATTGGTGTTCACATACCAGTCCACGATGCAGCTGGTCAGCACACTTTCCACCCCACATCTGTAGAAGTTTGCCAGGGTTTTTGATGTCATACCAAACCTCTCCAAAATCCTAAGGAAGTAGAGGCGCTCTTGATCACTTCACCTCCTACAATCTATTGCCAATTTGTAATGCTTGCATGCACCAAAACACTTCATACTTATAGCAGGTTTCATTTTGTCAAGCAATGGTAGGTGGCAATATTTTTTCGGAGATGTTTTGAATAATCACCGTGTGCAAACATCATGGATGTGTGAAGGTTTCATAAGACAAGAACTTTGCCTGCAGGCTTTTACAGATTATTCTCAGGAAATATTATAAAGACCTGCTTGTCCTCAAGATATGATCAAGCATTATATACATAAAGATTCCTTTGTGTTGCTGTGTTTAGGATGGAAGCAAATTAATGCCCAGCAAGTTCCCAGGATCAGCAATCTGATGATAGCCTGATAAAGTTTGTTCATGCCAGCATATTAATAGCTGAATGAGCCTTTGAAGTTGTATTGTTTTAGAGATAAGTATTGAGAACTCCCTGCTCTTTGCATGTCATGAAAACTTTTTCTATGCCCATATATTTTGCATGAAGAGTATCAGTCTGGATAATGGCCTCAAAGGTCTGGAATGAGATTTGAATGGGCATTACTGATCCACGTGTTCAAGTTTAAAACAAATGAGAATTCTATTGTTTCATCTCATAAACCGTGTTGGCTTTTTTTTTAAACTTCTACAATTTTGAAAATTACTGGAGGAAAGTCAGAAATTTGTGAGATTATGATCTGATGCATTTTGGGATGAATAATGTAACTAGGACTTGCACACTGAATGGTGGGCCTGAGGGTAAGAAAGGACCTCAGTCTTCAACTTCAAGGATCCCTGAAGTGGATTAAGAAGGCGTTTGGAATATTTTGCCTTCCATTAACCAAGGCATAGAATAGAAAAACTAGTGAAGTTATACTGTAACTTCACGAAAATTGGTTAGGTCACAGCTGGAGTATTGTTCAGCAGCAGGATTATAGGAGCATGGAATGAGGTGATTCCATTGGGAGAGTATGGATAGGTTGACTTTGTTTTCTTTGAAGAAGAGAAGGCCGAGGACTCTTGTTGCGTTATTCCAAATTATGAGCCTATAAATGGGTGAAATGGTTAAAAAGACAGTTTCCCCCCACCGATGGAAGATGTGTCTAAAACCAGAGACTTTAGGTTGATAGTAGTAGATGGACCTTTGAGAGGAACTGAGGCTACTTGTACCCCAGAATGTCTGAGCAGGGTACCTAAACCACATTTAAAACATATCAGTGAATTTTAATTGCCAATGCATAGAACTTTACAGTGCAAGTGCTGGTAAAGGAAATGAGTGTAGATAGATATGTAATGGTCGCCATTTACATGATGGACCTACAGGCATGTTTTTGTACTGTGTGACCCTCTGAATCGAAGGTTAATGGATAATGTGGATATAAGCATTAATAAAGAGTTGCTAGCTTTTTTTTAATTTTAATGGAAATGAATACTAGGTAAATGGTAAAATATATTTTAAATTCACGACCAAAATCACTCTTCCATTCCTGCAGTAGTTGTTACCAATTAGTCAACCTATTCACCTATATGCTTTAATTGGATTTTTAATATAAATGTACAAGATTTTGGGCCAAATAGAGTATTCAGTAACTTATGGACCATGTTATAACAAACACTGGGTCATTAAAGTGGCATTCTTTAATAGGAATAGTGCAAAAAAAAAATGGATTGCCAAGTCCAACTACTGACAGATCTGTACAGGCTTCAAACAGCCTGTAAAGGAGCTGATGGTGTTTAATTTTAAAATCCAGGTTTCACAGGGTCTAGGCCCAAGATGGCAATGCCTGTGTTGGGCAGAGACCTAGAGCAGTTACGGATTTTGGTGAAACAGAGTACTGGCCCAGGACACTAGAAAACTGGGACACTGCCCCTCGTCTGAGAAGGAGAAGCAGAGCAGATGACCCTATGGGACAGTTACCACGGAAGTAGACCAGAAAGGGGCTCTGCAGCTGAAGAACACACAGGTGATAGGCTATTGGTGACCTGAGGCGAGGAACCCACGCAGTCTGCGGGCTGCTGGCAACTTTCAGTCAAAGGACTTGCATTCGGTTGCAGACTGCTGGAGACTGACTGAAAGGATACCAGGAATTGGAGTACAAGAGTGCCAAGGGTGTCCTGATCATGTCGAAGGTTTGGATCTGGAGCTCTGGTTGCTGATGGTTTGGATTGAAGTCTATGCGGCTGCAGAGGCTACAGGAATGCTGGAGGCGAATCCATGGACATTCAGTGACTGAAGAGACTCTCTTTTGCATCTCTCTCTAACTGTAAGTGGCACCGGGCAATTTCTGCCGATGGCAGGAACATCTCCACAATCTCCAAAATCTCTATCAGCATCCGAGCATTACAGGGTTGTGTGCTTAGTTCGCTGTTCGACTTACTTTACACTGATGACTCTATGGTTTGGTACGACAACAAGATCATCCACAAATTTGCTGACGACACCACAGTTGTGGGCTATATAAAATGGTGCAATTAATCAGCATTGCAGGAGGGAGATTGAAAACTTGGCTGAATGGTGTACTAACAACTTCTCATTCAATGTCACTAAAACCAAATAGCTGATTGTTGGCTTTTAGAAGGGAAAACCAGATGTGCACTTGCCAGTGATAATTGAAGGTGAAGAGGATGAGAAAATTTAATTTCTCTTGAGTCAGTATCACAGATGACCTTTCCTGGGCCCATTATACTGAAGTTGTCATGAGTGCCTCTACTTCCTCAGGAGTTTGCTTAGGTTAGGTATGACATCAAAACGCTTGGCAAGCTTGTACAGATGTAAAGTGAAATATGTGCTGACTAGCTGCATCATGGCCTGGTAGGGGGACACCAATAGCTCTGAGTGAAAAGCTGTGTAAAACATTGTGAAGAGAGCCCAGTATATCACAGGCAAAATTCTCCACAACATTGAGAATATCTATATGGAACACTGCCATTGGAGAGCAGGAGCAATCTACAAGGATCCACCCACCCCCCACCCCCCAGCATGTGGTCTGTTCTCACTGCTGCCACCAGGAAAGAAATATAGGTGCCACAAGAATGGTGCCACTAGGTTCAGGAACAGTTGCTACCCCTTAACTATCAGACTCTTGAACAACAGGTTGAATTAGAGACTCATTGAAGGGCTTTTGCTTTGTATATTATTTATTACTGAATGTTTTTTTTTTCTAAATTGCACAGTTTTTACATTTTTGTTTATATTTCTCCCTCTTGCTTACATATTTTTCTTCTTTACAGTACCTGTTAAATAGAAATTCTGCCTGGCCTGCAGGAAAAAGAATCTCAGGGTTGTATGTGATATCGGTTGTATGTTAGAGTCAGTTATTAAAGATGTGATTGCGGCACATCTGGAAAGTGGTGAATTCATTGGTCAGAGCAGCATGGTTTTATGAAGGGAAAATCGTGTCTGACTAATCTTAATGAATTTTTTGAGGATGTAACTAGTAGAGTGTATAGGGGACAACCAGTAGATGTGGTTTACCTGGATTTTCAGAAGGCTTTTGATAAGGTCCCACACAGGAGATTACTATACAAACTTAAGGCACACGGTATAGGGGATATGGTATTGAGGTGGATAGAGAATTGGTTGACAGATAGGAAGCAAAGAGTGGGAATAAACAGGTACTTTTTGGAATGGCAGTCAGTTGCTAATGGGGTACCACAAGGCTCAGAGCTGGGACCCCAGTTATTTACGATATATATTAATGATTTAGATGAGGAAGTAGAAAACAGCATGTCCAAGTTTGCAGACGACACGAAGCTGGGTGGGATTGTAAGCAGTGTAGAGGCTGTTAAGAGTGTGCAGGGTGACTTGGACAGATTGGGCGAGTGGGCAAATGCATGGCAGATGCAATATAATGTGGATAAGTGTGTGGTTATCCACTTAGGAGGAATGAATGGGAGGGCTGAGTACTATCTTAATGGTATCCAATTAGGAAAAGGGGAGATGCAAAGAGACCTGTGCATCAGTCATTAAAAGTGGGCAGGCAGGTGCAGCAAGCAGTAAAAAAGGCGAATGGTATGTTGGCGTTCATATCAAGAGGATTCGAGTACAGGAGCAGAGAGGTATTGATACAGTTGTATAGGGCCTTGGTGAGACCTCACCTGGAGTATTGCGTTCAGTTTTGGTCTCCTTATCTGAGGAAGGACATCATTGCCATGGAGAAAATGCAGAAAAGATTTACCAGATTGATACCAGGGATGGCGGGACTTGCACATGAAGAAAGAGCAGAAGGACTGGGATTCTACTCACTGGAGTTTGGACGATTAAGAGGAGATTTAATAGGAACGTTCAAAATTCTTAAGGGATTTGACAAGCTAGATGCAGGAAGATTGTTCCCAATGTTGAGCAAGTCTAGAACCAAGGGTCACAGTTTAAGGATAAAGGGGAAGTCCTTTAGGAATGAGATGAGGAAGAATTTTTTCACTCAGAGGGTGGTGAATTTATGTAATTCTCTGCCACAGGAAGTGATTGAGGCCGGTTCCATAGCTATATTTAAGAGAGAGTTAGATTTAGTACTTGTGACTAGGGGGATCAGGGGGTATGGAGAGAGCGCTGGAACAGAGTACTGAGTGGATGATCAGCCATGATCAAAATGAATGGCGGTGTAGGCTTGAAGGGCCAAATGGCCTACTCCTACACTTATTTTCTATGTTTCTATGTTTCATGTATGTGCTCTGACAATAAAACTGAAATTTGAACATTCCTTCCTTTGAACCCAACTCCCTTCAATGTTGATTGATGGGTTTAAACTTGATAATGTTCTGACACTTGACATGATGGAAATTTAATAAAATCTCTCACAGTTTAATATACAACTTGACAGGAAGTCAATCCTTTCAAAATGGTGAATGTTGTGCACATATTGCACAAACCTGGAAGTGCTCTGCCTACCGATAATAAAGAAAGCAACAGACATTCACCCAATTACATTCACAAGCAAGGGTTCCTATGTCAGATTGAAGCATTTCTTTGAAAATTGTCCTGAGACTTATTGAGGTTGACACATGTTTGGGTATGTATGGGCCATGACCACTGAAAACCATACAGTCCAATCTCATCCCTTGAATTTTGGGATGATTACCTTCCTGGGAAGGACATAGGTTGGCAAGGAAAATAAAATACCCAGATAAGTTAAGCAGTAGGTACTTTGATGGTCCTATTGATCATTAATGGATCACCAATTTCTATCTGGTCAGTGCAAAAAGTAAAGCAGGTGGGAGAAATCAGCAATTCAGGCCAAATAACCAAATAATTTAATGGTCTGCATTGGTGGAGGCAGAGCTCAAATTTTAATTTTATTATTTTCCTCTTTGATTTCAAACTCACCTATTAATTCATAGCTTCTTATCCCTTTTACATTTAATCTGAGAAGCTGCAATAATGGAGATCTCTCAGTGGCCAACCACTTCAATTCCACACCCCACTCCCACACCAACATGTCTGTCCATGGTCTCCTGTACTGCAAAACCAAGGCTACCAACACCTCCTATTCTGTCTGGGCCCTCTCCAACCAAATGGCATTAATACTGAGTTTCCCAGATACTGTTAGGCCACACCCCTGTCTCCCTTCCTCCAGCTCTCCACCCCCTTTCCTCATCATTCAGAAAGCTATCCCTTCCCCTCCTCAGCTTTTTTTCTCTTGTACCCTTTCACCCATATCCACCTATGATATTTTGCCTGTGGCCCTCTGCTCCTCCCTCCACCATTTTGTTCATAGCTTGACAAAAGACACAGGCCCAAAACATTGGTTATGTACCTTTATCTTTGCTCCCTAAAGAACCCTGCATGACCAGCTGAGTTTCTCCAACATTTTTGTGTAAGCCCCACTTACTCTGGAGTCTTAAACACCTCAGAAATTAATCCTCCCAGTAATGATGTTCAATATTCAAATGCCTAGACTTCCCTCTCTCAACCTCTTTGCCCCAACATTGCTCCTCCATTAAAATACTATGTCCTTATTGATACACATAAGTGTGACTTGACATCACATTTAGTGAAATGTCCTCGGTAGACACCTCAACATTCATTGGATATTGAAAGAGCAACTTAAATCTTATGTTTTGATGTTTTACTCTTGCCACATTCCAAAGCAGATTAAAAGACTGAGCATCAAATTAAATTCATATTTCTGTGTCTGTGATGAATAAATAATTATAGAACAGTACCTCAGAGTTATAGGTATCACATGGCAGTGTGCAGCAAGCTATTTCACAAGTGCTACTTTTTACATTCAGGGACACTTTGCTAATATTTTAAGTAGATTTAAATGTATATTTTGGTCTGACAGGGAGAAAAATGCTTTGTTACAGCTGAGAAATGTTTGAAGAGAGCTCCAAATTAATTGCTATGGTACTTATTATCTGGTTGATTCTGGTGTTGGATCAAACTCACAATGAGGAGACTTTTGAATTCTATCAGTGCGTATCATGCTGTGAGTTGGTTTGTCCTTCGCAGTGGTAGGTTCAGTGAATGATCTGAAAAAGACATTAAATAAATCAGAGCACCTTTAGAAACAAAGTGAGGATTGTGATTATTAATTATGAACATTTTATTTTAACGTCAGTAGAATGCAATATTTCTAAAGAGATTAGTGTTCAGTCTAACAAATTTTGCAACTTCAGTTAATCTGGAATGCACAGTGTGGTGAATATGTCATGCAATATGTTTAAGAAAAATGTGGATAGGTACATAGATGGGAGGGTTATGGAAAGTTGCAGTCTGGGTGCAAGTCAATAGGACGATGCAGAATAATAGTTCAGAATGGATCAGATGGGCTGAAGGTCTGTTTCTGGGCTGTAGTGTGCACAACATGATGAATATTTCATGAAACCTGTTCTAGTCTTTTATACAAAATAAGCATGTTTCATGAAGTAATTAATGCTTCACTTTTATTTAATGGAAGATGGTCAGATTTAAATAGGATCAGGTGTTTTGCAGATATTCTGTATTCAACAGTATCATTTTGTGAAGGCAAATGACGATAGGATCTCATTAAGATGTGGTTTAACATAGGGAGGATATCCTCTCATATATTTACAGTAATCCACAAAATATTTAATATTGTGTGATTTTTAAAATGTCAAGTATGGGGCAAAAAAAAGGTATGTTTTCACAGTGCATTTTTCATGATGATCTTTGAGGATTTATAACCAATCACAATCGAGAATTCTTCAAAACTAAGGGCTTGTGGAAGATTCTCAGAATTTTCAACCAATTCTTCTGTCTCAGTGCTGTAATGGTCAAGATGAAGGTGGCCTGGATGGATGTGATTAACGGCATCTGTGGCACTGCCCAGAATTGGGTTATAATAGAGGTCAGATAGAAGCTGTAAACAGAGTATAAATACAGAGGCAAATGTGATAGAGGCATTAGGCTTAATCTGACATTTCATATATCAACAGAAGAAATTTAACGTCCTGGAAGATTTGTGTGTCATTTGAAATTTGCAGACAATTGAATGAATGATGAATTTTATGACATACAATGTGCCTTGGCATTTTATAACCATTTTAAGTACTTTTGATGGTAATAGAGGTCAAAAGAAAGATTTTAATTATTTCTGATTCTATCCTCATGTTGAATGTAAATAGAGGTAAGAAGATGAGCCTTCCAAAATTGGAAATTTGGCTGATCTCAGAACTCGGAAGCTGGTCTGATGCACTTGGATTAAATTAGTCATTGAAAGTTATGTAATCAAAAACAGACATCAAGGATCTTGTAAGCATAAAATGTACATTATTCCCTAAGCATTAAGTTTACCAGCATACTTGATTTAATATTCTCATGTCCAGCCACTCTGTGTAACTTTGATCCAATTCCTATGAGAATTGCTCAATTGGAATGTATTTTGAGAGAAATGATTAGATTAACTCTGTTTCTCCCCCTTCTATTATGAGGAGTGTGTTGGATCTGTGACATGCTGTATTCAACACCCATGAAGGTGGCTGGCATCAACTTGCCCAGAGAGGGGATGGAGACCTTTTGCATAAAAAGGTGCCAGCTCGTGCACTGAAAATGTGCAATGTCTGCTACATTCTGGCAGTAAGCTTCCTCAGATGAGTTCAGACACAAGCTAAAACTTTAGGTTTGTCTTTTTAAATTTGTAAAGTTTTGATGACACTTGGCCAGAACTGATCTGTCTGTCATTATTCTCAGATAAGAGAAAAAGAAACATAATAATGAAATGGTATAAATCATTGAACATTAGATGTATGTTATCCATATTGTACTGATTGGGATATCTTTTCCATTTCAATGATCAACCAATCACAAATTATTATAGGATCTAATAGAATACACTTGTGGTAGGGTTAAATTACACAGAATCATGCTTCAGTCCTTCTCCTATACCCATTGATTTTATTTTCCCCCTTTGTGTTCTAGCACTGATTCTGGTCAGGTTACCATGCATTTGACACGATCAGAAGATATAATGATGAGAAAGGGCATGCTTTGCTTGATTTGTGGGATTGTTGAGAGTTCAAGTCTAATATAATTCTCCAGGAATGTAGTCATGTACAAAATGTTTTTGCATTCATTGGACACAAAAGTAACACAGCCATTTTCATTCCCTTACAATTTCTGAGATCTTTTTAGAAAGCAGCAACAGGAGCATGAAGTAAATTATTCACATTTGAAAGTTGTTTTTTGACATTTATGACTTCAAAATTCCCAGTGTGCTTTACAAATAAAGTTATTTTGAAACGTTGCCAGTTTGGAAAAATTGCAAGTAATTTGCTCAGAACATAATCCAACAAACATTGAAGAGTTAATGAGGAGAAGCAAGCAAAAAATTCTGGAAATACGGAGCAGGTCAGAAAATGTCTATGGAAGGAGAAACTGGGTTAACAATCAAGGTCGATGACCTTTCCCCATGCTGTGCAGCACTCCTGTACTGCTTGAAAATGTTAGTCCCAAATCAAATGAAATGGAATTTGAATGAACCACCTCCTGCTTCATAACCTTTGATTTGCAAACACCCAGAAAACATGTTACACTTTAAATTCAAGTGCCACTGTTATTTATACCTGCACCTATTAAGAGCAAGACTGAGCCACTCATTCCATGACCCTGCTCTGCCATTTAATATCATCAAGACTTATCTAATTGTTACCAAAACTCCCCAGCTTGGTGTTCAATCACCATCATACCAACAAAACGTGATCAAACCCTGGGATCTGGCACTCTGCTCGTCCCTTTGCAACTGGATCTGTGACTTCCTAATTAGCAAACCCCAATCTCTGTGGATTGGCAACAATGTAATCTTCTCACAGATCATTATTACTGGGACATTCCAAGGCTGCATGCTTAGTCCTCTGCTTCTATTCCATGTACATTCATGCTAGTGCAACCAAGTTCAGCTCACATTTGCTGATGACACCACCATCTTTGTCCGAATAACCAGAAATGTTGAAACTGAATACAGGATAGAGATTGAGTATCTGTTTTGGTGAGGTCAGAACAACAATCTTACTCTCAACATCACGAAGACCAAAGCGCTCATTGTGAATTTTAAGAAGGGAAGGCTGAGAGACCATGCACTGTCCGCATTGATGGGACGGTGGTGGAAAATATTTGTACCTTCAATTTCCTGAGACTCCACATATGATAATGAAATGGCATAAAGAGAAGCATTTTTTTGTTTCTGGGGCCAGCACATCGAGATGAACCTGAAGAAGGCAAACCAATGCCTCTACCTTCTAACAAGTATGAGGAGATTTGACCTTTTATAGAATACTCTATCAAACTCCCACAGATAGACTTTGGAAAGTATACTGTCTGCTTGCATTGTGGCCTGGTTTGGTAATTTGAGCGGCAAGGACTGCAGAAAGTTGCAGAAAATAGCAAGCACAGCCAAGTTCAATAAACATTCTGATCTCCCATCCATCAAAGACATCTATGTGAGATGCTGCCTCAAGAAGGCAGCCAACCTTAAAGGATGCCGTCATGAAAATCACAACCTCTTCTCATTGCTACATTCGCAAAGAAGATGGAGAAGCCTGAAGTCTAACACCTAAAGGTTCAATAATATTTTTTCAGACTCCTGAACCTCCTCTTTCTACACTAATCACCTAACCGTGACCACCAAAGGACCTACCTGTAGTGTTGCACTATTTCATTTCCTGATTTTTTTTTTGCATTAATTGTAAATAATTATTATCTATCTTTTATTCTTATTATCTTTCCATACTGGGATAATTTAATGTATACTATTTATTTTTTTGAATAAAACTACATGAAGGTGCCAATGCACAGGTCAGAAAAGACTACAGAAAATTGTGAACTCGGGCAGCACCAACAAGGACATCTCCAAGAGGCGGTCTTAAGAAAGCAGCCTCTTTCCCCAAGGACCCCTCATCACCCAGGGCATGCCCTCTTCACACTGCTACCATCTGGAAGGAAGTGCTGAGGATGAACACCCAGATACACAAAGAAAGCTTCTCCATGGCCATCAGATGTCTGAATGGACAGTAAACCACCGACACTACCTCACTTACTTAATCTTTTATTTCACTAATTTATTTTTGTATGTAATTTATAGCAATATTTGCACCTGCGATGCTGCCACAAAACAAGAAAATTTTGTGATAGGTTCATGACAATAAAATCTGATTCTGTTTGGCTACAGCATTTAAGAATGTTGCTGCATATGTACATTGTGCTTTTGTGTGAGACAAGGCCCTCCTTAACATGACCATTGTTCCACCTTGTGCCTATTAAGTATTTATCTTTCTCTTGTGCCCTCGAATTATCAATCTACCAATACCTTGTAACATATTCAAACATTATTTCCATGGGCATTTGAAGAAGAGCTTTTTTCAAAGACTCAAGTTTTCTGAGAATAAATAAAAGATTGTCTTCAATCTAACTTAAAGGGGCAAATTGTTACTTTCAAATATTGGCATCCTCCCCAGGCCACCCTGTTAAGTTATCTTAGCATCTTAAAATTATCAGTGAAATCACCTTTTCTTCTAAGCACCAACAGGTATAAAGGATACACAAGAGACCCAAATTTTGGAATCTGGAGCCAAAAAACAGGGCTGCTGGAAGAACTCAGCAGATCAGGCAGCATCTGTGGAGGCAAAAGGATGGTTGCTGTTTTGGATTAAAACCTTGCCTCAGGACTGTCTTGACTCGAAACATCCGCCAGAGCTTTACCTCCACACATGCTGTCTGACCACTGAGTTTCTTCAGCAGCACCCTTTTTGATTCCACAGACACAAATATAACCTAATGACATGGTTAGCATGGCGGTTAGCACAATGCTCTTCAAATCTAGCACTACCTGTAAGGAGTTTGTACATTTCCCTCGTGCCTGTGTGGGTTTCCTCTAAGTGCTCCAGTTTCCTCTCACCATCCAAAGTGTATGGGGTTTGGAGGTTAATTGGTATATTTGATGAGCTAGAAACGCCTGTTACTGTTCTATATCTCTACATTTTCATGTTAATCCTTACCCATTAGACAATCTGTCCTTTCAATGTACTTATCGAATCAACTTTCTCGTAAATAATTGTATATCTTTCCTTAAAAAGGAAAACCAAGACTGTGCACATTACTACAAATATAGTCTCTCCAATGTCCTATATAACTGAAGCATTACCAACCATTGTATAGAGCAGGGGTGGCCAACCTTTTAATTTTACATTTTAAATTTAGACATACAGCCCAGTAACAGGCCATTTCAGCCTATGTGTCCATGGTGGCCAATTACCCTATACTCCTGGTTCGTACACATGGCCTGAAATGGCCTGTTACTGGGCTATATGTCTAAATTAAAGATTAAAAATTAAAAGGTTGGCCACCCCTGGTATAGTTACCATAGCAATACCCAGTGTTATTCTGTGAGCTTTTCTAGAGACATGCTTTACCTTCATATGAGGTTTTTTTTCAAATCCTCACCAGAGCTTCAAATCCCTCCATGAGAAATAAAGTGATGTTGTAAAGAAAAGGGTTAAGGAATGTGAAGTGTCCTGTAAAATAAAGATCCTTGGAAAAAAAATTAAAGATGCACAGTATCTTCCATCAATTCAAAAGATTGAATGACAGTATATAAAGTGATAGATTTGGAGTGGGGGGGGGGGGGGGGAAACAAATCTGAATAACAAGCGCAATTTTTTAATCACTTGAGCTTCACCAACAGTGATAAAGTGGATATGATCCCATCTAGAGTCATTGTGGTCTGAGGGTTTGAGAACCAATATGTGGCCTTCCAATATTGGATTAATGGTGGATTTATTGAAAAATGCCCCAGTATTATCTGTCATTATTGTCGATGCTGTTGTGTTGACTTATGGGTGTTCCATTATCACTTCAAGGATTTTTTTGCCACAAAATACATATAAAAGATTGATTTTAGTTCAGTTACATTTTCTCTAAGCTATAAAGATTCAAAGAGATATATCATTCTTGCAGTCAAATTACCGGGTAAGTGCTTGCCTGAAAACCATTATTTTATTCTTTCTCAGCAACAAAAGAACAAAATACCATTTAGTCCATCTTTTAATAAACTGTCTTTGGAAAAAGTCAATATGCAATTGATCTAACTAAAACTCTCTCGAGCATCAGATGAAAAATCACAAGGTCAGCAATGTAGTTTTTTATTCGACAGATGGTACTTAATTTCTTGAAGTGGAAGAAAACTCAATAATTTAGTTAAAGTGCAATATAGTATGAGATTTCCCTAATTTGGTAAGAGATTATTGACAAGTAAGTTTAAGTTATTGTGCCCCTGGTCTGTACTAAGTATCCTCGCTGAATTTGTCATTATACCAATTAACTGTTCTTAAAGAAAAATGGTCATCATTTTGTTAAGAGATTTACAAAGGGATTACTGATGGTGTAGTGGAACGTGGTTGGCTTCTCAGTGAATTAGTGATCCAGAGAATTCAAATGCTACTGTGTGAAGGTATTTGCATTCAGTTAGTTAAATAAATCTGGATTAAATTTGTAGCATAACTAATGCTGATTTATAAAATTACTGAATTGTCATAAAAATCCATTAGTTGAGGGGGCGTGGCAAGATGACATAGAGAACAGACTACAGTCCCACCCTCCCTCAGCTAGTTTTTTAAGCACCCGTTTTTAAAGTTTATAAAAGTGATTAAAAGTTGTATTTTTTTACTTTTGGGAACATTAGTGGGTTATAATGGCTACTAATGTAAAACAAAAACTGCAGAAGAAATTACCTTTTAAAAGTGCTGAAGAATTGAGGCCTATCTGTTTAATTGAAGCCACAGACCCGACGTTTGGAACCTCCAAGGCGCAGAGGACTCCTGCTCGGCTAAGTATGACAGTGGTGCCGACCTTGCCTCCGCAAGATGGCGCCGGTTTGATGATGAGTTCAGTCAGTGCCAAACCACGCGTCTGCGATGTCGTGCGCGCAGCCGACCCAGCTGAGAGAAGAGCCCTTGAGCCCGGGCTGCTGTCGAGTGAGCTGGGGACGCGCAGAGTGATGTTGGAATTCGCACCTGCTCAGTCCCTGGCCTTACCGGGCATGCGCGGTGCTTCAAAGGTCCGGGACCTGTTGGATCACGTGTGGGCTGTGGGAGGGGGGGGGCCCAAGCGGCGGCGTCCCAACGTGCTCGGGGTGCCGTCGTCGGGTGTACAGACCCGCAGCTGCAGCAGGAGGGGACCGACAACGCTGGAAGAAGCAGCAGACTTACCTTTACTGAGCAGCTTACAGGAACAATTGGAGGTGGAGACCAGAGAAAGTGGAACTGGAATCTGGAATGGAGTCTGTGTGTAAGTCCTGGAAGGGATTGCTTATCAAATGGACAATATGTTTAAACAAATGACTCAAGAATTTTTAGAAGTGACAACCAAAATGACTACTATGTCTGAAGATATGTCTGCAGTTAAGAGTGGTGTTAATAAGTGTATTAAATCAGTGGATTCAGTGCAAGAAAATTTTTTAAAAATTGAAACACCTTTTTTTGAATGTAAAAATCAAGTTGAACGTAAAAGGGAAAGAATCAAAAAATTATTCCTTTGTGGATTGGGGAATTCAGAAGAAAGACTTATTGAAAAAAAAATTGATTCATTGGAAAATCAAAGTAGGAGAAATAATGTGAAAATTTTGGGTCTCCCAAAAGATATTGAAGGGTCCGATCCAATAAAAATTTTTAAGAACTGGATTCCCAAGGTGTTAGCCAAGGAGTTTTTTTCAGAAGGCTTAGAATTGGAATGGGCACATAGAGCGTTACGAAAGAAACCGTTACCGGGACAACCACCACGGGTGGTTTTAATTCGTTGTTTGAAATACCAGGACAGAGAAATGATATTACGGTTGACAGTGCAGAAGTCACGACAAAATCAAACCTCAATGATGGTCCAAAATAACAGAGTATTTTTCTATGCAGATTTGAGTCAAGAGATTATTAGGCGACGTCGGGAATTTAACTTGGCTAAAGTAATATTGTGGCGGAAGGGTTACAAATTTGCTTCCCATTACTCTGCAGTATTAAAAGTCTTTTATGGTAATTTTCATCTCAATTTTTTGAAAATGACCACGATGCATTAATTTTTGCTAATTCACTACCAGATTTGTGAGGATATGGAAGATCTTCACCGCTGTCACCTAAAACAAAAGCCAAATGGGAATGGGAAAAGTGGGAAGCATGGAAAGAAAGAAGTTTTAACACAGTCTTATTGACATTGAAGATCCAGAACAATAATTGGGAATGGAGTCACTGGGTTAAATATACTACTTATGGTATTTGATTGTGTTGGAATAATGTATTTCTGGCTGGGAGGGGGGGTGGATACCACTGAAATCTTTCATAGTCATCCTCCACTAGTGGGGTTTACCATACCTAGATTTTTAGGGCGTTGCTACCTTTATTTTGGATAATTAATATTTCCTTTTTTGCATTTTCTTTAAATATCTAGGAGAGGGATATTGATTTAAGTTATGATAAGGAGAGCGATATTTTGTAGTGAGAGATTATATTGTTAACTTGTAAGGATGTCTAATTTGAAATTTGCAACTTTTAATGTTCAGGGTTTGAATAATCCGATTAACGAAAGCGAGTTTTGGCTTATATTAAATAAATGAAAATTGATATTGCCTTTTTACAAGAAACTCATTTGACTGAAAAAGAACATTGAAATTGAAGAGAGATTGGGTTGGACATGTGTTTTCTTGTTCATTTAGTTCTAAGGCAAGAGGTGTAGTAATTTTAATTCATAAGAATTTGCCTTTTGAATTACAAAATATGGAAGGAAATGTTGGGTGGGTCTTTAGGGTGAATTGTAAAGTTTTTGGTGAACCTTGGATTTTGCCCAATGTTTACACATGTAATGTGGATGATTACCGTTTTATTTCTGATGCTTTTTTGTTGTTAAATCAAGCTAATGAAAATGTCATAGTTGGGGGAGATTTTAATTGTATTTTAGATCCTTTACTGGATAGATCTCCAAAAAGTATAAAGAAATCAAAGATGGCGATACAAATTGGGGCCTTGATGAAGGACTTAAATTTGGTGGATATTTGGAGAAGGGTCAATCCTATGGATTTTTATTCGTCCCGACATGATTCATTTTCTAGAATAGATTTTTTTTGTATCGGCACATTTACAAGGAAGAGTATTCCAGGTGGAATATAAAAATAGGGTTATATCAGATAATTCTTTATTATTTTTCTCTTGTGTAAGTTCAGGAGTGGTACATTCATCTTATAGATGGAGATTTAATACAATGTTGTTGAAAAAAAACAGAATTTGTTACTTTTGTTAAGGAACAGATTACTTTGTTTTTGACTGAGAATGCTAATTCTGTAGATAGTCACTTTGTATTATGGGATGCATTAAAAGCTTATTTAAGAGGGTAGATTGTTAGTTATAATTATTAGTTAAGAAAGAGTGTATGGCAGAGAGTTTGGAACTGGAGAAGCAAATTGCTGAACTGGAGAAGGAATTTCATAAAGATGTAACAGAAGAATTTAAAAAAAGTGGCTTTGGCTTATTTGAAATTACGTTATAATACATTGCAAACTTATCAATTTGAGCGTTTAATTAATCGATCTAAGCAACGTTATGAGTTGGGTGAGAGGGCACATAAAGTACTAGCATGGTAGTTAAAGACGGAACAGGTTTCACGGACTATTAATACTGTTAAAAAGAATTCAACTGTTACTTATAAACCTCAGGAAATCAATGGCCAGTTTTATTCATTTTACAAAAAAATTGTATACTTCTGAGGGGAAACAGAGTAGTGGTTCTATTGAATCTTACTTATCTAAATTAACATTACCAGCATTGGAAGAGGAGGCTGTTATGGAATTGGAAGCTCCATTTACAGAATTTGAGATTAAGGAAGCTATGTTGGAGATGCCAGATGGGAAGTCACCAGGGGATGATGGATTTTCTGTGGAAGTTTATAAATTTTTTTATGAAGATTTATTTTCTGTGTTTGAGGAAGTATTACAACAAGTAACTGAAGAGCATGAGTTTTCGGAATCTTGTTCTAGCGCTTTAATTACTGTGATTCTGAAAAAAAGATAGAGACTTGTTGAAAGTGTCTTCGTATAGACCTATTTCTTTATTGAATGTAGATTATAAAATCATAGCGAAAATGTTAGCAAAACAACTTACCAAGTATTTACCTAAATTAATACATATTGATCAAACAGGTTTTATTAAAAATAGAATTTCTTCAGATAATATTCTCCGATTAATTACTTTGGACAATTCATATCGACAGCAGCCCATCCATCCAATGGTGATTTCGGTTGACGCTGAAAAAGCTTTTGACAGGGTTGAATGGGATTTTTTATTTAAGGTGTTGGAAAATTTTAAATTTGGTCCTTTTTTATTGGTTGGGTTAAAGCTTTATATGTGAACCCGATTGCCAGGGTGGTGACAAATGGTCAAGTTTCATTACCGTTTAAATTGACACGTTTGACCCAACAAGGATGTCCATTGTCACCAGCCCTGTTTGCATTGGCTATTGAACCATTAGCTCAAACAATAAGACAGAATGAACAGATAAGAGGGATGAGAGTTATGGATGAAGAGTATAAGATTAATCTATTTGCAGATGATGTTTTGATATATTTGACAAATCCAGAACAATCATTGCCGCATTTGTGGGAATGTTTATTACAATATGTAACATTATCTGAGTACAAGGTTAATTGAGATAAGAGTGAAATTTTGCCAGTTGGAGAAGGAGATTATTCAGAATATAAAAATATTATTAAATTGAAATGGTCTGATAAAATTAAATATTTAGGAATAATTGTCAATATTGATTATCAATCTTTATATAAATTAAATTATGCTCCTTTATTAAAAAAATATTAAAGCAGATTTAGTTAAGTGGAAAGATCTCCCGTTAACTTTAATTGGTCGAGTTAATTCTATTAAAATTACTATTTTTCCTCAAATTCAATATTTATTTCAATCAATACTGTGTTCTCATTCAAAGGGATTTTTCAGGATTTAAATAAAGCTATGAGAGAATTTTTATGGAAAGGTAAATTACCGCGGGTAGCATTATATAAACTTACTTGGAAGTATGCGATAGGTGGGCTTCAATTACCCCATTTTCAAAATTATTATGAAGCAGCCCAGTTGAAATTTATTAGTAGATTGATGGATTTGCACCAACCCCCGAGTTGGGCTAAAGTTGAGATGACTTGTATCTCTGAAGTTGAGTACATCAATTTAAATTTTGATGGAATGTAAATTTGTTGCAGGAATATAATATGCTGATATTAAAACATCTATTAAAGGTATGGACTGAAAAAAAAAGATTTTAGGATCAAAAGGTAAATTGTCAATTTTAACCCCATTATATAACAATCAGTTTATTCCTTTTTCAATGTTTAATAATCATTTAAAGAGTTGGGACTCTAAGGGTATAAAGATGTTACAGGATTGTTTTGTAGAAAGACAGTTTCTTTTAATGAATTGAAAGAGCATTTTGATATTGCTGAAAATTCTTTGTTTGTTTATTATCAACGTCGAGCTTTGGTGAAAGAAATCTATGGTAGCGAGATGATTTTACCTGTATTGATGGAATTCGAGCCTTTAATTTCTTCTATACAAAAAAAGGGTTATATTTCTGTTATGTACCAAGTATTATAAAACAATATGGATAAATTGGAATGGGAGAAGTCTAAGCTTAAATGGGAAAATGATTTAGTCTTTGTTTTTCCTGAAGACTACTGGGCAGATATGTGTTATGATTGTGTTACTAAATTGATGAATGTGCGGCATGGAACGGTTAATTATAATTTTCTACATCAGTTGTATTTAACCCCAGAGAAATTGAAAAAAATATGGTTTTGTAATTCGGATTCTTGTTTTAGATGTGGTGTATGTACTGGTACTTTTTTACATGCTCTTTGATCTTGTGTTTATGTACAACCATTTTGGCATGAAATTTGATTAACTTTGGAAAAATTATATGACATTGTTACCACTAGATCCACCTTTTTTTTAATGAGTTATATGATTTCTTTAAAGGGATTTTGGTTGGATAAATTTCAAATTGCATTTGTACGCTTAGCATTCTCTGTATTTCGAAAATGTGTAGCAAGTACATGGAAAGATAACATAGTGATTAATATAATGCGATGGCATAATGAATTGAAAGCTTGTATTGTTATGGAAAAAAATTACATATAATCTACATGATAATTATTATATTTTTATTAATAAGTGGTTACCATATTTTGAATATATGCATTTAGATGCATTTTAATTTATTATATATTCTTAGTTTCTGTTTATATATTTTTGGCTTTCCTTAAGAGGGCTGGCTGATGGGGTGGGATGGTGGGTGGGGACTTTTTTTTCTGTTTTTTATTTTTAATAAATAAATAAATACATAAATAAAAATATCTATCTATCCATCTATCTATTTATTTATTTATATAAATTTGTCTTTATGGAACGTATGGTGTATTATTACTAATGATCTTTGAAATATATTTTTTTTAAAAATCCATTAGTATTCCATGGGGAAAGAAATATCCCTTCATTGAAAAAGACCAAAAAGCTTCATGATTAGGTCAAGAGTTAATGCTGGCCTTACAAATGAAACATAGATGTTAAGAATTTTATTATAATCTTCGCTGCTCCAGCAGCATGGGTTCACCCCTGATCTTGGGTGTGTTCCACATTTTATTTATTAAAAAAAAAAATTTAGACATGCAGCACAGTAACAAGCCCTTTCAGCCCACAAGCCCGTGCCACCCAATTGACACCCAATTAACCTATTCTACATTCCACCGGTACATTTTGAATGGTGGGAGGAAACAAGAGCCCCCGGGGAAACCCACACAGACAAGGGGAGAACGTACAAATTCCTTACAGACAACATGGGATTCAAACCCCAGTCCCGATCACTGGTGCTATAACAGTGTTGTGCTAGCCACTACACTAACAGTGCGACCCATGGGGTTTGCACAGTTCCCTTTGATCATGGAGATGCCACGAGTCCTCCAGTTTTTTCCCCCGCATCCAAAGAATGTGAAGGTTGGATGTTTAAATGGTTCCAAATTTGTGGATGAGTGGTGCATTTTGATGGGATTTCAAAAGAACATGGGGAGATGTAACAGGATTCACTTAAATGGGTGCTGGATGGTTGGTGTGGCCCTGTTCTGAGACTATTCTCTGACATTTTTTTTAAATTGCATCCTTGTCTGGTGGCCAAACTAAACAAAGTAGCTTTTACTTGTAGTTACTTTGTTGGGTAGATAAGCATGACAGAAATTTAAGCACATCAAGGTCTCAGGGGGAAAAAAAATGAAAGGGTTATCAAATAATTGGCTTTGGTCTCCACAGTCAAATGGAGAAATGCTATGGAGGTCAGTAGAAACCACAGTTCTCTTTGAATAATAGTGGACACTTTGTCATAGGAGGAGAATTTTAGTTGGTTCAGATTTATCATTAGAATGCATGCATGCACCACATATAACCTGAGCTTCTTTTTCCTGCAGGCAAGGCAGAATTACTACTATTGCTATTGCAAAGTACTGTAGTCAGGAAGATATGTACACATGTAAACAAATAGAGAAATGTAATTAATCTGTGCAATATAGAGAGAAAAAAGCGCCAATAACGTGCAAAAGTAGGAGTCTGTAAACGAGTCTCTGATTGAGTTTGTTGTTGAGGGGTCTGATGGTGGAGGGGGGAGCAGCTGTTCCTGAAACTCTTGGTGTGAGTCTTATGGCGCCTATACCTCTTTACTGATGGCAGCAACGAGAACAGAGTATGGGCTGGGTGGTGTGGGTCCCTGATGATTGCTGTTGCTCTCCAACAGAAGTGATCCCTGTAAATGTTCTC
This sequence comes from Narcine bancroftii, assembly GCF_036971445.1. Lineage (NCBI taxonomy): Eukaryota > Metazoa > Chordata > Chondrichthyes > Torpediniformes > Narcinidae > Narcine > Narcine bancroftii. Next base: position 34,218,847 of record NC_091469.1, on the reverse strand, counting down.
GATGGTGGGGAAGGTTTTTCCTGTGATGTCCTTGATGCAGCCGGTCAATACACATTCACCACACATCTCTAGATATTTGGGGTTCCTGATGTCATGGCAAACCTCCTCAGAAGCTTGAAGTAGAGACACTGAAATGCTTTCTTAAGGATGCCATTAGTTTGTTGGGTCGAGGAAAGATCCTCTGAGATAGTGACTCCTATGAACATCTCCACCTCTGATTTCCCCCAATGATCACTTGATCATGTACCTCTGGTTTTCCCTTTCTGAAGTCAACAATCAGCTCTTTGGTTTTTGTGACATTGAGTGCAAGGTTGTTGTTGATACACCATTCAGCCAAGTTTTCATTCTTCCTGTATGCTGACTCATCACCTTTCTTTATACAACCTATTACCGTGGTACTGTTGGCAAATTTGTAGATGGTGTTCTTGTTGTACTGAACCAGACAGTCGTGGGTGTATAGCGATTAGAGCAGGGGGCTAAGAATGCAACCCTGCGGTGCTCTGGTAGTAATGGAGATTGTGGATGAAGCATTCTTACCAATCCTCACTGATTGTGATGTGGAGGTGAGGAGATCTAGGATCCAATTACACATTGGGGTTTTGAGTCCTTGGTCTTGAGACTTGATGTTAAGTTAGACAAATTGGAATGGATCCATGTTGTTGCTCTAACCGGAGCTGATATGCTTCAACAACAACCTTTCATCACTGTTGATGTGAGTACCACTGGTCGATAGTCACTTAGGTAGGTGTAGAATGTGTCGAAAGAACCAAAGTCTTGTTGATCCAAACCAAGGCTTTTATTAACTAAAAGACTGGAGCATATCACATGTAGGTCAACCAGTCCAGAATGACCTGGTCTGGCTAGGAGCAATCCTTTAAGACCTGCGAGTAGGTGTGGTTACACTCTCAGCCAATCACAGTCATCCTACACTACCATCTGTACATTGGTGACAGAATCTGTACTATCACAGTAGGTTACCACACTCTCTCAGGCACTGGTACAATTAAGGCCTGTTTAAAACAGGTGGATACCATGCCCTGCCAGAGTGAGATGTTGAAGTTATCCATGAATATGTTGGCAAGTTGGTTAGCACAGGTTCATTAATACTCAACCAGTACTCTGTCTGAACCAAATGCTTTCATTGGATTCCCCTTCCTTAAGGCAGCCTACTCATCATCCTTGGATACGAACAGTAGAGGATCAGTCATCTGGGAACTTGAGAGTGCACTTTAGTGATTCTTCCTTGTTATTGTGATCAAATTGGTCATAAAAGGAATTGAGTTCATCTGGGAATGAAGCTTTGCTGTCTCCTGCACCGGATTTTGTTATGTAGCAGGTCATGTCATTTAGGTCCTGCCATAGCTCTCGGGTATTCTTTGTTGTTTCCATTTTCGTCTGGAAACTCAACTTAACTTGGGAAATGGATTTCCATAGGTTGTACTTGCTCTTTCTGGAGTGATCTGGATCTCCGGAATTGTGGAATTTACAGTAAATGGACTGAGGGCACTAAACTTATTCTGATATTCATTCCTGCCTCATTATTCTGTACTTTAATCCTAGTCAGGTATCCTTAATACCCTTAACTAAAGAATATCTTTGTAACAGCTGCTACACCCAGAAAACACCATTAGACTCGGTGGGGTTTCCAGTGGAATGGTTTATTTGAATTTCTCACATGCCCCTTTAAGGCCAACGGGAGTTCTGTGCCATGCAGCAGTGATGTCATCCCGTGGCCCGGGACGCAAGCTGTGGCCTAGGCCCCGATGGTGCCATCTTGTGCTGGTGCCCTGCCACCGTGGTGGTACAAGCAGGGCCAGGTCACTCACAGAGATGTGCGCTGCCACATCTTGGTCATTAACTCTAATTTTCCCAGTATTCACATCATTTTAGACAATGAGATTCCCAATGATTATCACCCTTGATTTCCTTTATATTCACTGAGTTATTTAATGAAGCCTCAGATCCTTCATCAGCGCAGCATTTTGTCAGTACTGCAGAAGTGGCAGTATTTTTCAAATTTTTGAAGGTTTTCTGTAATGTTTTAAAATTTTATGTACGAGTCACACAGCATAATCTTAACAATGAGAGTACCAACTTTTCTTGATGAAATTTGTATGCCAATTGTTCCAACAAACTTCCAACTCCAATGGAAAAGATTTTATTAAAGCACACACAAGCATGAGCTCATAAGTAAGTGACTGGAGGAACCAATAGTCCTGCTGTAACCACTTTCCAATTGTTCAGAAACATTAGCAAGGTGTTTTTTTTTTGTTTAAGTTCTTTTTGTTTTTGTTTTTTCATATATATTCTTATATAATAAAAAATTTTTGGATTAATAATTAATACTTAATTTATATATTTTTTTGTTTTTTTATATATAACATAACATAACAATTACAGCACAGAAACAGGCCATTAGGCCCTTCTAGTCCGCACCGAACCAAACACCCCTTTCTAGTCCCACCTCCCTGCACAATGCCCATAACCCTCCATCTTCTTCTCATCCATATACCTGTCCAACCTTTTCTTAAATAATACAATTGACTCTGCCGCCACTATTTCTCCTGGAAGATCATTCCACACGGCTACCACTCTCTGAGTAAAGAAGTTCCCCCTCATGTTACCTCTAAACCTCTGCCCCTTAATTCTTAACTCATGTCCTCTTGTTTTAATCTTTCCTCCTCTTAACGGAAATAGTCTATCCACATCCACTCTGTCTATCCCTTTCATAATCTTAAATACTTCTATCAAATTCCCTCTCAACCTTCTACGCTCCAAAGAATAAAGACCTAATCTGTCCAATCTCTCCCTATACTCTAGATGCTTAAACCCAGGTAACATTCTGGTAAACCTTCTCTGCACTCTCTCCACTCTGTTTATATCCTTCCTATAATTAGGCGACCAGAACTGCACACAGAACTCCAAATTAGGCCGCACCAACGTCTTATACAATCTCAACATCACCTCCCAACTCCTATATTCCATGCAATGATTGATAAAGGCCAGCATACTAAAAGCCTTCTTCACCACCCTATTCACGTGAGTTTCTACCTTCAGGGAACGATGTACCATCACTCCTAAATCTTTCTGCTCTTCTGTATTCCTCAATGCTCTCCCATTTACCACGTATGTCCTATTCTGATTCTTCTTACCAAAATGAAGCACCTCACACTTATCAGCATTAAATTCCATCTGCCATTTTTCAGCCCACTTTTCTAAGCAGCCCAAATCCCTCTGCAATCCTTGAAAACCTTCTTCATTATCCACTATTCCACTTATCTTAGTATCGTCTGCATATTTACTAATCCAATTCACCACCCCATCATCTAGATCATTAATGTATATAACGAACAACAATGGGCCCAATACAGATCCTTGAGGCACACCACTGGTCACCGGCCTCCAACCTGACAGACAATTATCCACTACCACTCTCTGGCCTCTCCCTTTCAGCCAATGTTCAATCCATTTGACTATCTTAAAATTTATACCTAAAGACTGCACCTTCCTAACTAACCTTCCATGTGGTACCTTATCAAAGGCCTTACTGAAGTCCATATAGACAACATCCACTGCGCTACCCTCATCCACATTCCTAGTCACCTCTTCAAAAAATTCAATCAGATTGGTCAAACATGACCTTCCTCCCACAAATCCATGTTGAGTGCTCCTGATCAGACCCTGTCTATCCAGATGTTTATAAGTACTATCTCTAAGAATTTTCTCCATTAATTTACCTACCACAGACGTCAAACTTACAGGCCGATAGTTGCCAAGCTTCCTCCTTGAACCCTTTTTAAATAACGGAACCACATGCGCAATGCGCCAATCCTCCGGCACTATCCCCATATCTAATGACATTTGGAAAATTACCACCAGAGCCTCTGCTATTTCCTCCTTCACTTCTGTCAATGTCCTGGGGAAGATCCCGTCTGGTCCCGGAGACTTATCCACCTTTATATTCTTCAAAAGCCTTAAATCTACACCTTTTGTAATCTCTACATTCCCCATATTTACCCAATTTGCTTTTTTTATCTCACATTTCCCAATATCCTTCTCCTTAGTGAATACCGAAGAAAAGAAACTGTTCAATATCTCTCCCATTTCTCTAGGCTCCACACACAGTTTTCCGCTCTGATTTTCTAAGGAACCAATTTTGTCTCTAGCTTTCCTCTTACCATTAACATATTTGTAGAACTCTTTTGGATTAGTTTTCACCCTGCTTGGCATAGTTTTCTCGTACCTCCTTTTAGCTTTCCTAATTCCTCTCTTAAGATTCCTCTTACATTCAATGTATCTTTCAAACATCTCCTTAACTCCATGCTTCTTATATCTAATGTACGCCTCCCTTTTTCTTCGAACCAAGTTTCCAATATTCCTTGAAAACCACGGCTCTCTCAAACCTTTTGCCCCTCCTTTTAACCTAACAGGAACATAAAGCTTTTGCACTCTCAAAATCTGATCTTTAAAAGACTTCCATCTCTCTACTACATCCTGCCCATAAAACAAATTGTCCCAATGCACACCCTGCAAGTCCTTTCGCATCTCCTCAAATCTAGCTTTTCCCCAATCAAAAACCTCAATCCTTTCTCTCTTTCCATAATGACATTGAAGCTGATGGCATTATGATCACTGGACCCGAAGTGCTCGCCAACACTAACCTCCGTCACTTGACCCATCCCATTTGCCAACGGTAGATCTAACACTGCTCCTTCTCTGGTCGGCACCTCTACATATTGTTGTAAAAAACTATCTTGCACACATTTCACAAACTCTAACCCATCCAGTCCTTTCACAGAATGTGTTTCCCAATCTATATGTGGAAAATTAAAATCTCCCATAATTACAACCCTGTGCTTATCACAAATATCTACTATCTCCCTACAAATTTGCTCCTCTAGGTCTCGGTCCCCTCCGGGTGGTCTATAATACACCCCTACAAGTGTAACCTCTCCTTTCCTACTCCTCAGTTCCACCCAAATAGCCTCCGTGGATGTGCCCTCTAATCTATCCTTCCTAGGCACCGCTGTAATATTTTCCCTGACAAGCAATGCAACCCCACCTCCTCTTGCCCCTCCGACTCTATCACACCTAAAACAACGAAACCCAGGGATATTCAGTTGCCAATCACATCCCTCCTGCAACCATGTCTCACTAATCGCTACCACATCATACTTCCAAGTATCAATCCACACCTTCAGCTCATCCACCTTTTTTACAATACTCCTGGCATTAAAATATATGAATTTCAGAGATTTCCCAATTTTTAATCCCTGTTTTCCCTCATCTTTAATAACAACATTATTTACTTTTCCTGCCAATTGCCCTTCATCTTCTTCCAGAGCATTTCCCTTCTCTATCACCTGCCCATCCATATTCAAATACTTACTACAAACTTTCTTTGTTTGCATTCTAACCTTCTCCTTACTGCTCTGTACTATTTTGTTCCCTCCCCCCAACCATTCTAGTTTAAAGGATCCTAAGTAGCCCTAGCAAATACCTCTGCCAGGATTCTGGTCCCCCTGGGATTTAAGTGTAACCCGTCCTTACTGTACAGGTCACATCTCCCCCAAAAAATGTCCCAGTTATCCAGAAACATAAAACCCTGCCCCTTACTCCACCCCTTCAGCCACGTGTTAATCCTCCACCTCATTCTATTTCTATTCACACTGTCACGTGGCACAGGGAGTAATCCAGAGATTACCCCCTTTGCGGTCCTTCTTTTTAACTCCCTACCTAACTGCCTGTACTCACTTTTTAGGACCTCTTCTCTAATTCTCCCTATGTCATTGGTACCTACATGTACCACGACCTCTGGCTCCTGTCCCTCCCACTTTAGGATATCTGGGACACGAGCAGCAACATCCCGGACCCTGGCACCAGGGAGGCAAACCACCATCCGGTTCTCCTTGCTGCGTCCGCAGAATCCCCTATCCGTCCTCTTAACTATGGAGTCTCCTACCACAATTGCCCTCCTCTTCCTTTCCCTCCCTTTCTGAGCTACAGGGGCCGACCTCATGCCAGAGGCACAGCCACTGTCACTCCCCCCAACCTTGATGTCCCCCTCAACAGTGCTGTCCAAATATATCAATTTTTTTTAAGATATATATATATATTTTTTCTTATTATACTAATAGTATTAATTCTTCACTCTTTATTGTGGGGGTGGGGAGGGGGGGGTTTAGGGGTTAAAAATAGTTTTTTTTTAGTCTTAGTTTTTAATTGTTAGAGGGAGATGCCGAGATTGGTACTGTATTAACTATGTTACTTTGTACTTGTATTACTTTATTTTGTATTTTTTCTGTACGTGAATTACTTACTTTCTTCATATGTTAAAATTAATAAATAAAGTTTCACAAATTGAAACATTAGCAAGGCAATTATCGATTCAGAACTCAGATGTTCTTCACTATTAGTGTGTGGAAACAATGTGTGGGAATGGCATTCGTTTATTGATTCAGTCTAAATGAAGGAATTTTGTCATTTTTGTGTAAAACATTTGATATTATTTAATTAATAATTTAATTCCATTCTGATTTTTAAAATCTTGTCTAATGGTGAAGAATTTGCTCAAGTTCATTGAGAAAAGTGGTCTCTTTTAAATTTCTGCTCAAAATCATGAAAAACAAATTATCCAACAAATCCTGACATCAAACAATGCAATTTGGCAGGATATTAGAACTTAGTTTACCTTTTCTTTTCCATTTAAAAAAAAAAGTAATTATTGACAGAATAGATTGCATTAAATATGCTTGAATGGACATACTATCTCTATATATGTGCAAAATGATAACTACAATCCCATTTGACAGGAAAGTCGCGAGGCTGTATCAGTGTAGCAATATGTTTTACCACTGTTACATCTGCTTGGTCAGTATGAGGAGCTAAAGGACTCGGCATGTAAATTGCTTTAAGTATTCTGACTGGGAAAATAAACCACTATCCCTTGATATTTTAGTGAGTGAAACACTCCATTTCTATTGCAGTTTTACTTCGAAGCTGAAAATGAATTTAGCACAAAAATTAAAACTGCCAGCTGGAATATTAAACACGAAAAGTATATTTAAAACTAGATTTTTGAACTGGTTAATGTTGGAATTTTGGTGGAAGTGCTGCATGCTTCAGAGCCATATACATGAGTGGATAAATGTGTGTAAACTGTTTTTGTAACAGATGCCTGTTTAAAAGTCTTCAAGTCAGTCAGCAAGGCAGAATGACAAATGTAATGGTATTAAATTATGCTTGTGCATGTCATTCATGGGAATGCAGACAATTAATTAGAAGGCTTAGCCATGTCAAGTAAAGTTGTTATAAAGCTTCTAACAGAGTGCAATGAGGGACAGATTTTAAGATGCTAATACGAATAGTATTTTGTTTTTCAAATTTCTGGGTGATTGGGGCAGAAATGCAGATTGCCAGTGTATTTTGGAAAGTTAACTTTAGGATAGAGCAAATGGCTGCGAGGTGGACCGACATTAAAGGAGGTAAGAATCTGTGGCTTGAATCTGGAGCACGTCTACTGGATGAGTATTCCTCACCTGTGAATGAGCTTGCCACTCGCCTACAAGATTTGTCCGGTTCGAAAATCTCATCATGTGTGTGATGATGAAGAAATGGTTTACTTTGGCAATCTGGAACATTTGCCCAAGAAAAAGGAGCACCTGGACTTCAGAATTTAAACAGGAGTTCCAGAAAATAATGTGGGGATCTGATGCAAAAAAATGCCATTATATATGGTTAACTGCTTCTTTATATTAATGATGTGTGAAGTGGGGGTATAATACTATAATAAGCTAACAAAAGATCTTAGCTGTTCTTTTTTGCATCAGTATATACTCAGGATCCTGGCACAGAGTCTAGAGAATTAAAGAAAACAAGCAGTGAGATCAAGGAACCGATGCAGATTAAAGAGGAGAAGGTGCTTGCTGTCTTAAGCAAGTAAGGGTGGATATATCCCCAAGGCCCGACAAGATATTCCCTCAGATCTTGAAGGAGGCTAGTGTAGAAATTGCAGGGGCTCTGGCAGAAATATTTAAAATATCCTTAGCCACAGGTGAGGTACCAGAGGATTGGAGGGTAGCTTTCATTGTTTTTAAAAAAGGCTCCAAAAGTAACCAAGGAAATTGTAGGATAGTGAGCCTGATGTCAGTAGTAGGGAAATTATTGGAAGTTGTCCAAAAGATCAGATATACAAGTCTTTGGATAGCTAGTGTCTGATTAGACATATATACAGATATACCATTGAACCATAGGATGTTTCAGCACAGAAAATTCAGGCCATTTGAACTTTCGAGTCTGTGCCAACCAATAAAACTAGCTCGTCCTACTGACCTGCTCTCATTCCATACACCCCCCCCTCCCCAGACCACTCCTATCAATGTATTTATCCAATTTATTTTTAAAACTCAAGATTGAATCTGCATTCTCTACATCAGATGGCAGCTCATTCCACACTCCTACCTCTCTATTGGATGAGTCAGTCTGCAGACGAGACAGAGATCGGGGGTGTTGTGGGCAGCGAGGAAGGTTTCCAAAGCTTGCAGTGGGATATTGGCCGTTTCGAAGAGTGGGTTGAAAGGTGGCAGATGGAGTTTAATACTGAGAAATGTGGGGTAAATTGGATGAGTCAGAGAGTGGAAAACTTTCCCCTAATGTTTCCCTTGTACCTCTCCCCTTTCAGCCTAAAGCTATGACTTCTCGTATTTATCTCCTCCAATCTAAGTGGAAACATCTTACTCACATTGCTGTCTATACCCCTCATAATCTTATGAACCTCTATCAAGTCTCCCTCATTCTTCTTCGTTCCCAGAGTATAGTCCTAACCAGTTTAATCTTTCCCTGTAACTCAACTCCTGAAGACCCCACAACATCTTAGTAAATCTTCTCTGCACTATCTTATTGATATCTTTCCTGCTGTTGGGTGACCAGAACTGCACACAAATATTCTAATTGCGGCATCACCAATGACTTGAATAATTTAAACATAAATCCCAACTTCTATATTTTAATTTATAAAGGCTAAGATGCAAAAGAGTTTTCCATTACAACCCCATCGACATTCAAAGCCACTTTCAGGGAACAATGTATATATATTCTCAGATCTCTTTGCTCCTCCAAATTCCCCAATGTTCTACCATTTACTGTGTATGTCCTACCTTGACTCTCTCTTCCAAAGTGCAATATCTCACACTTGTCTGCATCAAATCCCATCAGCCATTTACTGGCCCAATTTCCCATGTGGTTCAGATCCCTCTGCAAGCTTTGGAAATCTTTCTCACAGTACACTATACCTCCCAGCTTTGTCATCTGCAAACTTGCTGATCAAATTCACCACGTTATCATCTAGTTCATTTATATAAGTAACAAACAATAATGGTCCCAATACAGACCCCTGAGGCACACCACTCGACACAGACCTCCAGTCTGAGAAGCAACCATTCTCCACCACCCTCTGTTTTCTTCTGCCAAGCCAATTTCAAATCCAGTTTGCAACCTCTCTCTATATATATACCTAGTGTCCTAACCTTCTGAACTAACCTCTCATGTGTAACCTTGTCACAGGCCTTACTGAAGTCCATATAGGCAACATCCTCAGCCTTTTCCTCATCAACTTTCTTGGTAACTTCCTCAAAAAACTCTAAGATTTGTTAAACATGACCTTCCACTCATAAATCCATGCTGACTGTTCTTAATTATCTTATGATGGTCCAAATATCCATATATCCTAACTCTCAGAAATCTTTCAAATAATTTACATACTACTGTTGTCCGGCTCACTGGTCTGTAATTGCCTAGTTTCCTTTTGGAGCCCTTCTTAAACAGCAGGACAACATGAGCTACTCTCCAATCCTCCAGCACCTCCTCCATGACTAAGGACATTTTAAATTTATCCACTAGGGGCCCTGCAATTTAAGCACTTGCCTCCCTCAAGGTGTGGGGGTATGTCATATCCAGTCCAGGGGATTTGTCTGCCTTTTATCACCTTCTCAAACTCCACATGTTCCATGACACTTCAATTTTTTCCCTTCCACCCTTATTCACTTTGCCAATTTCTTGCATAAATACCAACGCAAAAAATATGTTCAAGATCTCCCCCATTTTGCGAGGCTCCACACATAGTTGACCACTTTGATTTTCTAGGGGTACAATTTTGTCCCTTACTATCCTTTTTTAATATACTTGGAGAAACCCTTTGGATTTTCCTTCACATTATCTTCCAAAGCACCTTCATGTCTTCTTTTTGCCTTTGTAATTTCCTTCTGAAGTATTCTTACATTTTTACACTCTGCAAGTAGCTCATTTGCTCCTTGCTGCCTATACTGCATTTAGAGCCCCTTCCTTTTCTTAATCAATATCCCTTGAAACCAAGGTTCCTTAAGTTTGTTGACTTTGCCCTTATTCCTGGTAAGAACATGCAATCTCTGCCCTCTTAAAATGTTGTCCTTAAAGGCCTTCCACCTTCTGGATGGATTCTTACCAGAAAAATTACTTACTCCAATTGACCCTTCCAAGATCCTTCATTATTTCCTCAAAATTGGCCTTTTTCCAATTCAGAACCTCAACTCGAGGACCAGATCTATCCTTCTCCATAATTAATTTGAAACTAATGATATTATTGTCATTGAACCCAAAATACTCCCCTATACATACTTCTGCCACCTGACCTGCCTGGTTCCCTAAAAGAAGATCAAGTATTGCATCTTCTCTTGTTGGCACCTTTACATATTGATGTAAAAAACTTTACTATACATATTTGACAAATTCCAACCCATCCAGTCCTTTTACCGTATGAAAATCCCAGTCTATGTGCAGAATGTTAAAATCTCCTATCACAATTTTTTTTTAAGCTTGCCTCCCTACAGATTTGCTACTCCAATTCTCTTGGACTATTGGGCAATCTATAATACACCCCAATTAGTGTGCTTATGCCCTTCCCTTTCCTCAGCTCCACTGATATGGCCTCTGTAGATGAGTCCTCAACATGGTAACAGTCCATTTCAGTCTTTGAGTCCATGATTCCCAATTTACACCCATTAGCCTACACCCCTCGAGAAAACCCACACAGATGCAGGGAGAAAGCACAGATTCCTTACAGGCAGCGCAGGATTCGAAATCTGGTCTGCTCCCAATTGCCAGTGTTGTAAAGATATTGCACTAACTGCTATGCCAACCATGCTGCCCACAGATGGTCAACATGGCTTTGTGTTTAACCAATCTGATAATGTTTTTCAAGGAAGTTACCAAGAAAGTTGATGAAGGAAAAGCTGTGGATGTTTTCTACTTGGAGTTTATTAAGGCCTTTGACAAAGTCCCACATGGGTGGTTAGTTAGGAAGGTACTGACACTAGGTATTCATGGTGAGGTAGTAAACTGAATTTGACATTGGCTATATGGGAAAGGCTGTGGGCCTGTGACTCTTGGTGTGCCTCAGGGATCAGGATGATAATGATCTGGATGATAATGTGGTAAATTGGATCAGCAAGTTTGCAGATGACTGAAAGATTGAAGGTGTTTTGGACAGTGAGGAAGTCTTTCAAAACTTGTAGGGAGATTTGGAACAGCTGGAAAAATGGGCTGAAAAATTGCAGATGGAATTTAATGCAGGTAAATATGAGGTGTTGCATTTTGGAAGTACAAACCAAGGTAGGACAAACTCAGTAAATAGTAGGACACTGAGGGGTGCAGTAGGACATAGGGATCTGGGAATATAGATACATAATTCCCTGAAAGTGGCATCACAGATAGAAAGGGTTGTAAAGAGAATTTTTGGCATATTGGCCTTCATAAATCAAGGTATACCATTCAGAAGTTGAGATTTTATAGTAAAGTTGAGTAAGACTTTGGTAAGGCCAAATTTGGAGATTTGTGAGCAGTTTTTGGTTACTTAACTACAGGAAAGAGGTTAGTAAGATTGAAAGAGTGCAGAAAAGATTTACTAAGATGTGGCCGGGTCTTCAGGAACTGAGTTACAGGAAAAAGTTAAACAGGTTGGAACATAGAAAAATGAGGGGAGATTTGAAAGAGGTATGCAAAATTATGAGGGGTATTGATAGATTAAATGCCAGTAGGACCTTACCACTGAGGTTAGGTGAGATACAAACTAGAGGTCATGGGCTAAGGGTGAAAGGGGAAATGTTTAGGGGTAACATCAGGAGCAATTTCTTCGCATAGAGTGTAGCAGGAGTGTGGAACGTGTTGCTGGTTGAAATGGTGAAACCAGGTTTGATTTTTTAAAATTTTTTAAAATTTGGACAGATACATGGGTGTGAGGGGTATGGAGGTCTATGGACTGGGCGCAGGTCAGTGGGACTAGGCAGAATAATAATTTGGCACAAACTGGAAGGCGTCAAATGGTCTCTTTTCTGTGCAGTAATGTCTTATGGTTCGATGATTCTAATGACCTGCCGTAAAAGCATTTTACACCATAGAATGCCGTAGGTGCTCTGTAGTTAGTAAGGGATTACTTAAGAGGTATGTAGTGGGGGAAAAAATGGTTGTGAACCAGTGCTCTAGCCCCATTCCTGTGCAATCAGCAATCATTTGATTGTACTCAATAATTTGCATTTCAAACGTTGAGAAATTTTGGCTTGTTTGACAATTTCAAAGGAATTGTAATTGAGAGAACTGGTGTTGCTGTCATAAAACTGCCAGCTTTCTAACTACTGAAGGGCGCACGTAGACACCAACTCATACATGCATGCATGCAGCACATGCACACATATACACAATCTGAAAGTCTTTAGAATAAAAGAGGCTATTCATCCCATCACACTGCTTTATGCGTGAACAATTCAATTAGCCCCACTCACACTTTCACCCTTCCCATTCTTGTGTAATTCTTTTCAAGACCACAATTGATTCTGGCATTATAATTCCATCTGGCACTTCATTGCAGAGCTTAATCATTCATTGCAGTTAGAATTTTTTTTCTCATCGTTCATATTTATACTGCAAATCGCCTTCATTTCATGAAAATTGAAGGAAAAAGTGCAGATGCTGCAAAGCTGAAGTAAAACCAGAAAATGCAGTAAAAACCAACAGATCGGGCAGCGTCAGAGGAAGAAGAAGCTCTTCACCAGAACTGAAAACATGAAACAAGCAAGCTATTTCTCCAGTTCTGATGAAGAGTCTTTGACCTGAAGCATTAGCTGTTTCTTCTTCCACAGATACAGTCTGTCCTGCTTTTTTTCAAAATGTTCTTTTTTTTTTTAAAATCCTTTAGTCTATATCCATAATGGACGGCATGGGTAAAGTAATGTTTAGCACAGAGCTATTACAGCTCCAAAGCACTGACTGCAAGGAGTTTATCAGTTCTCCCCACGTCTCCGTGGGTTAACGCTTGGTGCTCTACTTTCCACCCACACTTCAAAAGCATATGAGGATTGATGTATTGATGTCGTGGCTGGAAGGACCTGTTACCATGTGGTATGTGTAAATTTTAAAGAATATATAATTAAACATTTAAAAATCCTCTGCTTCTCAACCTTTCTGGCAATTGAAACAGTTTCCCTGTTTAATTAGGTCATGATTTTGATTATTTTAGATTGTCTCCCTCTGTGCGAAGGAGAAATCTTATAAAGGTTCTGAGTTTGACTGAAACATTAAATTCTCTTCTGCTTCCATAAATGCTTTCTGACCTGCTAATAGTTCTATATTTTGCTTTTAATTCAGATTTATGGCTCCTGCAGTTTTTTTTTTTAATTTTGATTTTGTCATGCGTTCCTTGAGCTGAGTACCTCATGACAATTAAATATGTTTTCTTCTTAATTAAGGTTCTCCAAAATTCCACCCCTACACAAAAGAGAATACATTTTTAATGAGATCCAGTAATGTGCTAAGTTACAACTGACATCTCTGAACTCGCATCAATCTGTATATTATTTCCATGCCAGATGTCCTTACACATTGAAACAGTTCTCAAGAAACTTGCAAGTACAAACTAGGTTGAGTCCCACTCTGCTGTTGCCCTCTATCCCCGTAGGAACTCGAGTTGGCTTCATTCATCACTCTTCTTAATTGTGCTATTGGCCACAGGGAAAATAACCATCCAGAACCTTGTACTTTGATATTCGCTCTTCATTGGGAACTTCCCCTTTGCTACAAATAATGATTCTCATGACTGATGATGAGTAATGACACTAACCTTAGTGCCTAAAGCATTTTTTTTTTAGAAAACATATTTTGTAGTCGAACAGTTAAAAAAATCTGTAAAATGTCTTCAAGGAGAGAAAGAAAAAGGTTCAAGCAATGTACAGGCACTGTTTGAAAACTTATTACCATTCCTGGAGAATTTCATGACTCCCCTGACTCTTGGGATCTTACTGACCTCTTGCTTCATCCCCATATCAAAAACCTGAGCTATAGCACAAATGCCAGGCATAAGAACTTAGAATACTTCTTTATTCCTCTAGAATATTGAGCAAAAACAAATGTAAAACCAGTTTCCAAGATCTTTATGCCCATTGTAGCGGCTTGTCGGAGGCTTAATTGAACCAGCTTGGGATGTTCCGAGTGACATCATGGCGTCATAATACGATGACACTGTTTGGAACAAGCAGGGTTTTAAAAAGCTGCACATGACTGAGTAAATGACTTTTACTGAACTTCGACGACTACGTCTGATTATTTTCTCATTCTTCATTTCGCACTGCAACACAGATGTTACATGGGCGACCCTGAGAGGCCCAAACGGATTTTCGAACCAACATGGACAACACAACTGTTTCGCTCAAACTGCCTGTCTTTTGGACCATTCAGCCTGAAGTTTGGTTCAGGCTGCTGAGTCGCAGTTCCACGTTCACAAGATAGAAATGGATGCCACTAAATACTATCATGTGGTAAATGATCTCGACCAGGACATGGCTAGTCAAGTAGTGGATATCCTTAGGGACCCACCAGATCTTTGCAAGTACGATGCCCTGAAAACCCTCCTCTGGATTTACAGTCTCTCATGGTGTAAGTAAATTGAAAGGCTCCTCCATATCGATAGCCTGAGGGACGGCATCCCTTCGGAGATGATGAATGTTGTGTTGGCCCTGGCAGATAACTATAGGCCTTGATTGCTCTTCAAGTAGTTTTTAGAGCATATGCCAGAAGACATCTGCCTCACATTGACTGATGAGGACTTTGATAACCCTTGAACAGTGGCCACCCGTGCAGATATTCTGTGGCGCATGAAACAGCAAGGTGCAAGACCCATAGAAATTAGTGCTGCTTCACACCCAAAGGCCCAGGCTACATGAATACCAGCGATGAGGGGGAACGTTCCCCCAGACAAGCGTGACTCCGTGACAACCACCTGGTGTTTTTACCATCAATGCTGGGGTTCTAGGTCTTGCTACTGCCAATCCCCTTGCACTTTTCTGGGAAAATGCCATGACCAGTCATCGCTACGTGTCCACCATAACAGCCTACTCTACATTTGGGATGAACTCTCCCAGCGCAAATTTCTAGTCGACGCAGGTGCAGAGGTTAGTGTTCTTCCTCCTTCAGGATTTGACACCAATACTAGGAGCATGGGTCAGCACTCACTGCAGTGAATAGCAGTTCAATTCGTATGTATGGGACCCTGAAATTCGGTGACAATAACTTCACATGGAAGTTCATTCTTGCTTGTCCCAGCCGTTGCTGGGTGCCGATTTCCTCAGAGCCCACTCACTGATGGTGGACTTTAAAAATTACCAGTTGGTGAACCCCACAACGTTCCATAATTTCTGCCTTGGAAAATTCAAACTACCCGCCCCGCTGTGGAGTACTTGAACAATAAATTTGCCATACTTCTTGTCACTCCCTAGTTCTCCACTGCTACACCCAAACATGGCATCCTACACCACATCCTCATTCAAGGACCTGCTCTACATGCCCTAGCCCGACGCCTGCCACCCGACAAATTGTGGCTTGATAAACAAGAATTCCACAAAATGGACGAACTTGGAATCATACACAGGTCAGATTTCCCCGCTAAATATTTTGCCTAAAACCATGGAAGGCTGGAGACCTTGCAGAGATTACAGGCATCTTAATGATGTGACCACTGCAAGCCACTACACTGTCCCCCATATACAGGACTTTAAGCTAATCTTCATGGAGACAGGATATTTTCGAAAATTGGCTTGGAGCTTGGGTACCACCAAATATCTGTAAACCCGACGATTTGCCCAAGACCGCCATCATAATACCATATGAATTTTTGAGAAAGCTGCACAAACATTCCAGTGGCTAATGGATGCAGTGGGGCGTGGCATGGACTTCCTTTATGCATACTTGGACGATGTACTCGTTGCCAGCCACTCCCACAAAGAGCACCTGCAGCAAATGTGTTTACTCTGCCGCCACCTACAGATGTTCAGGCTACTGTGAACCCTGCCAAATTCAGGCAGTCCTCTATCGAGTTCTTGGGACATTAGATCAGTAGCCAGAGTGTCGTTCCATTGCCTACCAAGGTGGAAGCCATCCTCAAATTTGCGAGGATATTTGGGGGCATCCAAAGATATTTACGACGGACTGACAAAAGCCAGCTCATCTTGACTTTGATCGGCCCTTGGCATGACCCCCGATGCAAAGGTGTGGACGATCACTCCAGAGCCGTGGTCAGTAATGTCACCAGAGGCTTAGCCTCCTATTGCCAGTTCTGGGGAGGGGGCAATGTAGCAGCTCACAGAGGTTTAATTGAACTGGCTCGGGAGGATCCGAGTGACATCATGACGTCACAATACGATGACGACAATATAATGATGTCATTTTGAATGTGTTGGGTGCTAAAAGCTGCTTTAGTAAATGACTTTTACTGAACTTCGACTCAACTATGTCTGATCATTTTCTCATTCTTCATTTCACACTGCAACACTATATTTTTGATTTCTTTAGTTCCCTGCCACACTTGAATTGAAAGAACAAGCAAAGTTGTATTTATACATAGCTGTTACTAAAGCAATTATAGATGACAACCTCTGATAATTTCCATGCTGTGGGGTCTCACCCCAACTATTTAATGTACAGGAATGCTATAATTAATTTATGAAAATGTGAAACTGGTTCGATAGATAATAATTGATTTGATTACTGCTATGATATTAATTTCTATAATGGCAAGGATATGTATTGATGCATTACATAATAGCAGTCCCGATAACTGATAGATTCAGGGTTGAGAATAGAAACAGAGCAAGTTTACTTTGCCATTATTTTGATCTGCAAACATTATTAGTTTTAGTATATCTTGGGAGTCAATGGTATAAATGTTTCAGTCATCATGGAAATTAAGCCCCTGTATTCAGCATCACTAATCCGAGAATCTGCCATCAACTTTGATATTTTGACGTGCGCACGGTTTATCGTATAAATCACAAGACTGCTGTTTGATGTAGCACCCTTATCTGCACTGCAGTTTGCAAACTTCTCTAACATAATCAAGGGAAATCATTAGAAATTATGTGAATTTAAACTATTTACAAATTAGTTTTACTGTGAAATACCTCAAAGGTATTAGACTTAATTATATGAGGCCTGTGAGGTTTTAATGCTAGTTCTGCTTCCTGAGGAAAAAAAAACTAATTTCCTGTGCATATTTTAATTTTCTCACAAATATTTCAAATTTTTTTTTTCATTTTTCAACGGGTTTAAAAAGGTATTGATGATTTTTCAAGTCGAAGTTCAATCCATGAATTTGTCCCCTTCTTTATCAAGCAGTTTGCATTCTTAATTTTTTTTTAAATCTTTTGTTTTCTGCTTGTAAGAATTCCTTTGAGCTTGGATTCATAGAGTTTGATTGTATCACAGCTGCTTGGTGCCAAGGATCTTGTTGATCTGTCAAACTCCAGCACCAGATGAAGGAAACAATCAAATGTTTTGCCTTAGAGGTGTTTTGACCATAATGGGGACCTTTCTCCAAGGCCAGTAGCAAACATTGCATCATCGTTGTGGACAATTGACACATCCAACAAAAAACATGCAATAACTTGCAGTTATTTCTAGTATTTCCCAGAAAATACATCTGCATGCATAGTACTGTGGCTGTTGAAGGAATCCAATCATTTTAAAATTAAAACTTGCCTTCAGTGAAGAAATTAAAGCATATATTGTGACATTTTTGTTTGTAGCTTGTAAAGGGAGATAAATAGATGGACATAGAGTAGTTTAGGATGTGGGCACTAGAGATAAGGATGAGTCTTTGTTGAGTGAAACGTGTTGATTTTGCAAGCAGGATGTGGAAAAAGTTGTTTGGATATACTGTAACAGAAACATTGATGAGGATATCAGTTCAAAATAAAGTCTGTCATTTATATATCACCTGAGAACATTTTTAAAAAGTTTAAAATGCAAGCAATTTTGTGATTGTAGTAGTTCATGTTAACAGAAATATAAGGACAAATCCCAATGGTGTGCACGTGCATGAAATAGCTGAATATGCACAATTGGGACTTTTACTTTGCAATAGCAGCAAAGATTCACGTTATAAACTTGGGTATCTTCTCATCATGTTACAGAGCCTCAGATATATGCTCATTGATATGTAGGTATTTGGATAAATTTCATAGTGATCTCAGTTTTAATTGCAAAGCAGAGCACCAGTTGCTTATTTCCATCTTCTTCTTTCTTCTTTGGCTTGGCTTCACGGATGAAGATTTATGGAGGGGGTAAATGTCCACGTCAGCTGCAGGCTCGTTTGTGACTGACAAGTCCGATGCGGGACAGGCAGACACGGTTGCAGGGGAAAATTGGTTGGTTGGGGTTGGGTGTTGGGTTTTTTCCTCCTTTGCTTTTTGTCAGTGAGATGGGCTCTGAGGTCTTCTTCAAAGGAGGTTGCTGCCTGCCGAACTGTGAGGCGCCAAGATGCACGGTTTGAGGTGATATCAGCCCACTGGCGGTGGTCAATGTGGCAGGCACCAAGAGATTTCTTTAGGCAGTCCTTGTACCTCTTCTTTGGTGCACCTCTGTCACGGTGGCCAGTGGAGAACTCGCCATATAACATGATCTTGGGAAGGCGATGGTCCTCCATTCTGGAAACGTGACCCACCCAGCGCAGTTGGATCTTCAGCAGCGTGGACTCGATGCTGTCGACCTCTGCCATCTCGAGTACTTCGACGTTAGGGATGAAGGCGCTCCAATGAATGTTGAGGATGGAGCGGAGACAACGCTGGTGGAAGCATTCTAGGAGCCGTAGGTGATGCCGGTAGAGGACCCATGATTCAGAGCCGAACAGGAGTGTGGGTATGACAACGGCTCTGTATACGCTTATCTTTGTGAGGTTTTTCAGTTGGTTGTTTTTCCAGACTCTTTTGTGTAGTCTTCTAAAGGCGCTATTTGCCTTGGCAAGTCTGTTGTCTATCTCGTTGTCGATCCTTGCATCTGATGAAATGGTGCAGCCGAGAAGACGCTGTTTACATCCGGTACCGCACGGATTGCAGTCTCTTCAATCTGAGGCACCTGCAAGCTCACACCAAGACACAAGAGAAACTTGTCCGCGAACGACTCTTTGCATACGATGCCGCTTTAGTTGCCCATTCAGAGCCGGCTCTTCAGTGCTTGATGTCCTGTTTTGCGGAAACTGCCAAAATGTTTGGCCTGGAAGTCAGCCTGAAGAAAACTGAGGTCCTCCATCAGCCAGCTCCCCACCATGACTACCAGCCCCCCCACATCTCCATCGGGCACACAAAACTCAAAACGGTCAACCAGTTTACCTATCTCGGCTGTACATAATTGCACTTGTTATCTGCTGAGGACCTATGCATCAACATCAGCAGGCAGATCGCTGCCACCAAGGATTGAAAACAACCAGCATGTCCATCTGTAACTTTTCCAGTAAGGAGGTTCTGTCGAGTGCACCAGAACCCTGCACACCACCACTGGCTATCTATGGCACTGGATCTCCCAGATCAAATTGACATGGACAAATAAAAATCTGGCCCAGTGTGCAATGTGGTGGCTTTCTGAAAAGGTCCATCTTACAAGGACGGCTGTAGACAACTAAAATCAAGCAGCTAAAGAGAAAGAGGCTGTTTGGTACCATCGGACAAATTAGTTGCACCTGAAAGCTTAGAAATAGTACCTTGTGACTGATAGGTCTTCTTATTTCACAGTGCTGAGTGAACTGAAAACAACTATTTACAGGCTTAGATCCCAAAAGTTCATTGCGGTGACTTAAGCAAGCACGCTGAACTGCAACTTAATTAATCCTTTGAACAATATCCCTGTATCATGTATAATCTCAACAACTGTCAGATTACAAATCATTACTTAAATCCTTGTGTTGTTTGAACCCTTCTGACAAGTGCTATCAATAAACAAATTAAGTAAAGGAGTGATGATGGAGAATACAATTTCAGAGTAAGATTGTACAATCTTGGAATGGAACTAAAATGTGAAATTTAGCTCAGTTACCACTGTGCTTAAGTTTAAATTTATTATCAGCTGAATGCTCATATACAACCAGACAAAACAGTGTTTCTCTGGGCCACAGTGTACACACATTAACATATTTATCACACATACATACCAAAAAATATGGAATAATTTCCTTTATAAGGGATACAAGGTTATAGGATATTTTTCATCAAATCTCATAGCCTGCAGGAAGAAACTATTACCTTGCCGGACAGTTCTGATTTTAATGCTCCTGTACCACCTCCCTGACAGTAGTAGATCAGAGATATGGTGTGATGAATGGTAGGGATCCTCAATGCCTGAATATCGATAAACATCCTGAACTAATCTGTAGCTGGGAAGCAAAAGTGTTCTTGTGGAACCCTATGTTAAACTAAAATCTATCCATTAAAAAGATTTGGCAAAATGTCACCAGGATAGAACAACAAAAACATTGGGTGTTGGTGAGAAAGCACCTCAGTGTCTGTAAGCTCTGATCACCAGCTGTCCTCACTTCTGTGCATTGAACAGCATTGAGGTTAATTAATGGCAACGGATAACTTTCTCCCTTGTGCAGTCGCATCAATGTGCATGTGGAGATGAACATTCATTCACAGATAATATTATTAAACAGGAAGCAGGTTAATTAGATATATCAATGAAAGTCAGAGAATGAACCTAAAAATATAGTAAATGGAAAGACACAGGTATTAAAGGACACACAGGCTGCATCAGGGGCAGTTAGGAATAGGACCATGATTAATAAATGGCTGAGAATTGCAAGAGAAAGAAAAAGTAGCGGTAATTGTTCTGGGAGTTAAATTGATGTCAAGATATTGGGTAGAGGGAGGTGATGACTGCTATAGAAATTGATCAGAATGGACTTGAACTGGGAATAATCATCACTGATCTAAATCGCAATTATATATTGAAAATCCACTGATAATTACAGGTCAGAGAAGGAAGCAGTTAAATGTTAGTTTATAAAGAAAGGATTTTTCAAATTTGAAACAGACTGCTAATATTGGCTTGAGTTGGACTGAAAAAGGTGATTGACTAATCTTCTATTAAAAAGAGGCAGTTTCAGAGGGAGGCAAGGAGCAGGTGAACAATTGGAGGAATCAACAAGGATAACTGAAATTAATTTATTAGTTTAATAGAAGATATTCAGAACATTGAGTCTCCACAAGCTTGAAAATGTTGCCAAGAATATTTAAAACAGATTATTTATCTGACAGTGTCATTACAGGATCAGCATGTCTGAAGAAAAACTATAGCAGAGGAAAAAAAATGATTCTGAACGGTGTACTTAATCTCTAAAACATTCTTGTTGTAATCAGGCTTGATTGTATGTCAATCAGTCCTTTAGAAATGATCTGGATGAATATTTGGTGATAAAGGTTCCCAGTTTGAAAATTGGCATGGATGATCAAATCGTCTGTGGGAAAACTTCACTTAATGTATTGTCAAGAGCATTGACGTATTGGCTCTATATAGAGAACGAGCATTGAGTATTCTCAACTGAAACATAAAACTCATCTCCTGCAGGTTTTCATGATTACTTTTGGGGGTCAGGGAGGGAGGGAAAGTTTTCACAGTGATTTATCCTGGAAATGTTATCTTTGGTTATTCATTATCCTCAGGGAATAACTATACTGTTGGAGCAGACATCATGAATGAAATTTTCTCTTTCTAACTTGTGTGGGAGAATTAAAATCAAATTGTATGCAGAGGAAGAAGTAAAGGAAAGAATGGATTAAGAAGCAAAGAATGGTAAAATGTTGCTACCACAGGTCCAATCTTAACCTCTGGCGTGATCTCCATAGAGTTTGCATGTTCACCTTGTGCTGTGTACATTTCCCTTTGGTGTCCAGTTTCCTCCCTCATCCCAAAGATCTGCTGGTTGGTTAGTTATCCACTCTAACCTGAACCTGGTGTGTAGATTAAAGATAAAGTTATCAAAGAGAATTGATGGGCATACAAGTTGTGGGCACACAGAGAAATAAGGAGAGAGAGAATGGAACTGATGGGAGTTTCTCTGTCTATGAGTTGATGGGCCAAGCAACAGCTTCTTTCATCATATTAAGTAAGTAAGAATAAGCTGAGAACATTTTTATAAGATTTGCATGAAGTTACTTATTGCAGGAGTTCTTTTGCTGTCAAGTAGGTGATTTTGCATTCATTAAGAGGATAAGGCATTCATAATTACCAGCTTTCAGGTTTAATGGACAATTAAAATGCAAGATGTGCATATTTTCAACCCAGTCGTTAGAACACTGGTCTAGTAAACCAGGGGTAATGATTTTGTTCCTCACTGGGGCCTCGTTTCTGTGATGAGCACTGGACAAAGTGGTGACTCTCTGTCTTCTTTACAGTTAAAGAATTTCATGTTATATTCTAAACATAGGATTACATGTCAATAATGGAACATTTACCTTAACCTCTAATAAAGGGTGAAGAGATTTAAATTGACCAGAATATTTTGGAGATACACAGCCTAAAAATTATTATTTTTGCCCTTGGATTTGCTGCCCACTTAATGCATGCAATATCAACACCCTTTCACTTGTACAGCTAGAATTGATGCTTTATCTTTAAAATGCCCTCATGAATGAAGCTAGTAAATTAATGCAAAATTAAAGCTCTCGATCCTGGGCTCTTGTGCCCACCTGTTACCTGGTTGACATTTTCAGACATCTTTTATTGTCAAACCCAATTAGTTAACAGCATCCTCCGGTCAACAGTGCAAAAGAGTGTAAATATATATATATATATATATTTTTTTTTCTTTCTTTGGCTTGGCTTCGCGGACGAAGATTTATGGAGGGGGTAAATGTCCACGTCAGCTGCAGGCTCGTTTGTGGCTGACAAGTCCGATGCGGGACAGGCAGACACGGTTGCAGGGGAAAATTGGTTGGTTGGGGTTGGGTGTTGGGTTTTTCCTCCTTTGCCTTTTGTCAGTGAGGTGGGCTCTGCAGTCTTCTTCAAAGGAAGTTGTTGCCCGCCAAACTGTGAGGCGCCAAGATGCACGGTTTGAGGTGATATCAGCCCACTGGCGGTGGTCAATGTGGCAGGCACCAAGAGATTTCTTTAGGCAGTCCTTGTACCTTTTCTTTGGTGCACCTCTGTCACGGTGGCCAGTGGAGAGCTCGCCATATAACATGATCTTGGGAAGGCGATGGTCCTCCATTCTGGAGAAGTGACCCACCCAGCGCAGCTGGATCTTCAGCAGCGTGGACTCGATGCTGTCGACCTCTGCCATCTCGAGTACTTCGACGTTAGGGATGAAAGTGCTCCAATGAATGTTGAGGATGGACCGGAGACAACGCTGGTGGAAGCGTTCTAGGAGCCGTAGGTGATGCTGGTAGAGGACCCATGATTCGGAGCCGAACAGGAGTGTGGGTATGACAACGGCTATGTATACGCTTATCTTTGTGAGGTTTTTCAGTTGGTTGTTTTTCCAAACTCTTTTGTGTAGTCTTCCAAAGGCGCTGTTTGCCTTGGCGAGTCTGTTGTCTATCTCGTTGTCGATCCTTGCATCTGATGAAATGGTGCAGCCAAGATAGGTAAACTGGTTGATCGTTTTGAGTTTTGTGTGCCCGATGGAGATGTGATATACAACAAAGCATACATACAGAACAATGATAGTACATAGAGTAAAATAAGTATTATTAATAAATAGTAGATCATTGGACAGTTGTTTTAGCAATTCAACATCCATTCAACAGTCTCGCTGCCTATGGGAAGGAACTGCTCCTGACCCTGGTGGTTCTGGTTTAAATATTTCTGTATCTTTCCCGACAGGAGTCACTGGAAGATACTGTGTGCAGGATTGTAAGTGTCCTCCCTGATTTTGCAAGCCCTCATTAAACAACCATCCCAGTAAATCACACTGATGGTTGAGTGGGAGGAGCGGAAGGGAGACCCATCCTGAGATTAGTTTCGGGCTTGAATCCAGCACAAAACTGCATTGTTCCAATTTTAAATGTGAGGTCATTTATCAGGTTGCCATGTAACAGTGAACTTTCCAATGTGTACCACCACTCATAAGTTTCAGAATGCCCTTAATTTAAATATTTGATTATATTTTATCAGTGTATCAACCACATTTACTATCCAGGTGTAATTACCTAGTAAAATCAGAGGCTTACTGATAGGATGGTTAAGAGTGAAGCACACTGGTGTGGATCTGGAATCACATAAAGGCCAGGACTTTAGATTTCCTTCCCTGAAGCTCATCAGTAAACCAGATAACAATCTTTGTTATGGGCATTACAATAATTTCACAATTGCCATTCCAGGGCTTATTCTATTTTTTCCAATTTTACTTGATGGCACAAATTTAAATTGCCCAACAATCTGAGGAATATTCAAGCTCACATCTCTGAATCAGTAGTCCAGACCAGCAAAATGCAACATCTATGCCATTTCATCGATGTCTGTCAGAGATGTTTACTTAAAAAGAAGCCATTAACCATGAGATCCTTGACCTCTTAACCAAAGCATTCCTTATAAATGCAAAAAAAGAAGCAACTCATTAATAGCAATACAATTTCTTCTCACTCTCTTCCCATTGCCTCTCTTTTCTTTGGGTTGGCTTCGCAGACGAAGATTTATGGAGGGGGTAAATGTCCACGTCAGCTGCAGGCTCGTTTGTGGCTGACAAATCCGATGCGGGACAGGCCTCTACTTTCTCTTTTAATGTCCAAATGAACAATTCAAAGCAAAAGGCAGTTTAAAATTTTGTATTCAAATCAAAGTAATATCTTCCTCAATGGCTATTCCTTTCCAGAGTTGTTTTGTCTTTCCTCGTTTATGTGTAACCCATCAGGACATCGTCATTGTGAGCATTTCTTCCTGTCAGCTGTAAGGATTTTGAGCTTCTAGAGCAGTGGTTCCCAACCTTTTTCTTCCCACTCACATCCCACTTTAAGTAATCCCTAGGCCAGCGGTGCTCTGTGATTAGTAAGGGATTGCTTAAGGTGGGATGTAAATGGGAGGGGAAGGTTGAGAATCACTACTCCAGACCCAATTGTTACTGAAATATTTTGCTTGAGAAAATTTGTCACTGACCCATTTCCTTTGGAGTTAAGAATCTGTGCACATAACGAGTCAATTGGGTACGATTAAAACAGTGGTTTTCAAACCTTTTTCATCCCATTCACATCCCACCTTAAGCAATCCCTTACTAATCATAGAGCACCTATAGCATAAGGAATACTTAAAGTGGGATGTGAGTGGAAAGAAAAAGGTTGAGAACCACTGTTCCAGAGCAAGAGCAAACTTGCAATCCATTCCCTCTGTTTACCAGGTACTTTTACATGCACTGAATACATTCTTATTTCAGTCTAAGCTGAAGAGCTGAAAATTCAAGGTGCAATTCCCTGGCTGTCGTAGGCTCTGCACTGAAAATTTTGAAAAAAGGGTTCCATTCACTGAGGTTCACGTGAAATTGAAGCATCCGTCAGGTGAAACGAAGTAAAATCTTAAATGCCAAGAGCTGATAAATAAGTAAGGATTTTCTGGCAAGCCACAGTAATTAATTGATGAAAAAAACAATCAGGTTCTAATTACATGAAATATTAACTGTGCTATTATCATTCACAATCTAATGTGCTTTCTCCCTGTAGGTAGAGACTAATGTGTCTCTCATGAAAAACTTCTTCCCTCAGTATCATCCTGTGCATTTTTAGCACATGAATGAATTTCAACTAATTAGGTACCATAATGAAAATAAAATTTGGAGTTTGTAAAGAATGCAGTCAAAAATGAAGTTGATGTGATACGAACTACTGTATATTCCAAAAAAAATAGCCAGGTATTTGTAGCGAAGAATTAGGCCAATTTTTCCCAATAATGCAAAATATGAATGAACTTTAGGAAGAGATGTTAGTCATTTGAGGCTGATTGTAACTTCAAGTCTCCATTCCCAGGTACTGTACATAACATGGCCTTGTACTCCCTCACATGTTTATGTCTTAAAAAAAACATTCAAAGACACTATGTCCAATCATTTGAATGAGGTGGTTTGAAAGACTCATAATCCTCTGGGAGAGAAAATAATTTAATTTCTCTTAAATAGTCATTTTGGTTATATGGTTATTGTTTCTCCTGCAAGTGGAAATATTCTCTCTGCATCCACCTTAATGCCCCTCAGCAGCCTTTGTGTTTCAATGATGTTCGCTCTTGTTGATCTAAACTTCAGCCTCTCCAGCCTTTCCACAGAAGACAACCCAACCTTGTCAGATATTAATCTAGCTAACCATCTCTGAATTCCAACATATTAATAATCCCTCCTTTTTATACCTATTATTGATCCAAGGAAGAGTTAACATTTCACATACATTGACTGTCACTCTTCGGAATTATAAGGGGATATAAAATATGTTTGGAATGAGAAAAATGGAAGGGGTGGCATTGTGGTTTAGCAGGTAGTTCTGTTGCCTTACAGCTCAAGAGACCTTCAGTTCTCAATTCAGGTGCTATCTGTATAGAGTTTGGACATTTCCCCTATCCCACTGTGGTTTTACCCGAAATGCTCTGGGTTTTATCCCTCATCCCAAAAATGGATGGATTTATAGACTAAATGGCCATTGTAAATTCCCCCAGGAGTAGGTGGGATCAGGAGGAGCATTGATGGGGGTCTGAGAGGATAAATGCGATAAGCATTTAAATTCTGTAGTGTGGTCAAGGGTACTATTTCTGTGCTTATGACTCTGTGGTAGATGGAAAATGTCAGAATTGCACATCAATGATTGGTAACATTTGGATAAAAGGCCTCTTTCATCCAAGAGCAAACCATAGCTCTCTCATAAAGATGTGAAACATCCCATAATGTCTTTTGAACATGGAACAGTATTGCACAGGAACAGGCCCTTCAGCACGTGCTGCTCGGGCATGATGTATTCTTACATGTTCATGTGTCTACCTAGAGAACTCTTCAATGCTACTATTGTATCTGCTTTTACCACCACAGACTGCTCCAGGCATCTAGCTCAGTCTTTAAAAATATTGGCATTTGCACATCTCTTTTAAACTCCCACCTCACCCCTTTCACCTTAAATGCATGTTTAAATATGTGATATTGCTATTCTAACTGTTTCCCCTATCAAGGCCACCCAGAACTTGATGAACTTTTATCTGGACTCACCTCAGACTTTGTCACTCCATAGAAAACATATTTGTTCAACCATTCCCCATAGCTCATATCCTCTACTTCAGGCAAATCTCTTCTGTACTCTTTCCAAATCATCCATATCCTTCCTGTAATGGAACCACCAGAATTGCACACAGCATTCCAGGTGTGCCATCACCCACATTTTATACAGCTGTAACTCATATACCTAATGCCCCAACAATGAAGACAAGTATTCCCTTTATCTTCTTTGAAACTCCATCTTCTACCCTGATGACTCTCAAGGAGCAATGAGCCTACATGGTTGTTTTTAAGAGTTCTGTCATGAACTGCATACTTTTCTCTTACATTTGATCTCCAAAGTGCAGCACCTCACACTTGTCTGGAATGAACTCCATCTGTCATTTCTCTGCCTATTGTCAAGACATTATTTCTGAAATCCAGGCTGATATCAGCTCCAGAGCTGATTGGTCCAACATGGACAAAAGATCTAAAATTCAGAAGTGAAGTGAAAATGATTGCTGTTGACATCAAGGCAGCATTTGATTGAATGTAGCATCAAAGAGCCTTGTATTAAAACTAGTCAAATGGCATCATGG
Organism: Narcine bancroftii; assembly: GCF_036971445.1. NCBI lineage: Eukaryota > Metazoa > Chordata > Chondrichthyes > Torpediniformes > Narcinidae > Narcine > Narcine bancroftii. The sequence goes on along the minus strand of NC_091469.1, from coordinate 34,190,752 downwards.
GGAAACCACTCGAGGCATATTTTGCACATAGGTAAGTGGAATTGGTTGTTGGGTCAAATGTCTCCCCCAAGAAACCTTGAAGCAGAAGTTTCTTAGATTTCTGTTCTGGGTCGCATAACCTTCTGCTGCTTCATTAATTACTTTCAATCCATCAAAAGGTCAGAAATGGGAATGTTGGACTCGTAGAGTCATCCAGCATGAAACAGGCCCTTCATCCCAACTCGTCCATGGCAACCAAGTTGGCATTCTGAGTTAGTGACCAAAGGATATGCTTGCACAAATCATCCAAGCTGTCATATTCACAATGCAATATTTATTTATTTATGTGTGTGTGTGTGTGTGTGTGTGTGTGTGTGTGTGTGTGTGTGTAAGTACCAGACTGCATTATGTAGTATGTGTGTTATGTCTGATTGTGTGTCTGTGTGTTTTGCACCAATTGCTGGAGAACGCTGTTTTGTTGGGTTGTACATGTGCAATCAGGTGACAACAAACTTGACTTGATTTACCTACTTTTGGCTGGTATCCTTCCAAACCCTCTCCATTTTTCTGTCTAAGTGTCTTTTGAATATAAAAATCATACCAATTTTTATTGTTTTCTCTGGCATCTTGTTCCAGGAATGGTCCACCCTTGAAGTGAAAGCATTGTCCCTCTTGTAACTTTTAAATCTTTTACTTACACCCGTGTTCTCCAGTTCTCAAATTGTGAACTCTAAAGGACAGTGAGCATGTTTATCCATGTCGTCATGCCCTTCATGACTTTAAATACCTCTATAAAGCCACCCCTCAACCTGCTTTGCTGCAGGGAATAGAGAGCCTATTGAACCTCTCCCCATAATGTCTGCCCTCTTGTCCTGGTATCATATTGGTGAATCTCTTCTGCATCCTTTTCAACTTAATGATAAATTTGATGTAACTGGGAAATGAGAATGGTGCAAAATACTCTTAAGTGTGGTCTCACCAACAACCTATACAGTTGTAACATAAGGTTGTAACTTTTATACTCAAGAGCTCACTCAAAAAAGGCAAATACACCTTCATATCTTAGACTTTTTGAACCTCTATCTTCACTGAAAATTTTTGCTGATAAGTTGACCAGCTTGTCCTTAATTGCAGTGTTTTCAGTTTTGTGGGTTTAATCTGCAAGGAAGACAGTCAACTTTTGAATAAGGCTCAGGACTCACAATTCAGCTCACAATATGGAATTATTTGTACCAACAGGGAATTTTTGATAGGATCTCTGGTTTTATCTTTGGTGGGGGAGGGGGGGAAGGGGGGGGTTGGATACATCATTAAGAAGACTGAGAGTGCCCATAAATCCCTTGAGTTTGGAATTTCCATGCTAATTGTTTTAAGGATTTGTGTATTGAATACAGGGAAGTTTAGAATCAGGCTTGAGTGCAATGCTGAGCAATTAAACAAGAGTTGGAAGAACTCAGTGGAGAGAAATGTATTGTCAACATTATGAGGTCGGAACCCATTTACGATGTTGTTGATTGCAATGCTGTCCATGGAAGTTGAGGCTCTTTACGTGAGATTAGATCAGACAAACCAATCAACTGGAATCATATCTTGCTGGAGAGAATATGGAAAGCACACAACAAAAAGCAAAAGTAAACAACATGGGCCTTCACCTGTTCTAATAAAACCTCCCTTTCTCTAAACTCAGAGCCTAAAATTCCATTTACCTTCTTCACTTCTTGTTGCTCCTGCCGAACCTTTTCATATTCATAAACGGGAATATGGATTCCTCTGTGTTTCCTGCATGGCAACCTTCATGCATTTAGACAGTAATTTGCATTTTGATTCCTCTCCCCATCCTTACTTTAAACTCCATTTGCTAAGTTTTAGTCCATTCATTCAATCAATCTATATAAATCTCATTGTAGAGTCACAATACCCTCCATTCAGCATCTTAGACTTTTTGAACCTCTATTTTCACTGAAAATTTTTGCTGATAAGTTGACCAGCTTGTCCTTAATTGCAGTGTTTTCAGTTTTGTGGGTTTAATCTGCAAGGAAGACAGTCAACTTTTGAATAAGGCTCAGGACTCACAATTCAGCTCACAATATGGAATTATTTGTACCAACAGGGAATTTTTGATAGGATCTCTGGTTTTATCTTTGGTGGGGGAGGGGGGAAGGGGGGGGGTTGGATACATCATTAAGAAGACTGAGAGTGCCCATAAATCCCTTGAGTTTGGAATTTCCATGCTAATTGTTTTAAGGATTTGTGTATTGAATACAAGGAAGTTTAGAATCAGGCTTGAGTGCAATGCTGAGCAATTAAACAAGAGTTGGAAGAACTCAGTGGAGAGAAATGTATTGTCAACATTATGATTTTCAATTCATCGGCAGTACTTTGTTCCCTCCAGCTTCGGTTAGTTAAATGAGAAAGCAAGAACTGATTTCTGATGTCCTCCTGATCTGAAACAAAACTATTATTCCAGCTCCATTTTCTATGTGATGACCATGCTAACTGAATTCCTCCAATATCTTAATGCGGGCACCATTCTCTTATGAGCCGCCTTTGGAAGTCCTTGTACACCATGGCTGTAGGAAGTCCTTGTACACAAAGGGCATGATGACATGGATAAACTACTGTACATGCTCACTGTACTATCTACTCTGCTTGTTACATCCTGAAAGAACCCATAGAAATGCAGAGATCCAGATGCTCTGGCAGATTGAGCCAGCATTTGTCACAATTTAGCATTTCCACATGTTTTGGGATGGGTGTGAGTTGAACTCAAATGGTTGAGTCCAAACTTTTACATTTTAGGGTGAAGCTAAGTTTATTTTAAAGGTTATCAAATCAGAATGCAACAGTGAACAACTAAACTTACCATTAAAACTAACTGTCCTGCTCAGATAATATGCAATTATCTGGATAGGCAGCACTGATAAGATATAATCAACCAAATACAGTAGAAGTCCTAAAATCTGTACTGGTTGAGGATTGGGTTGGTCCAAATTTTTGGATTTTCTAGATTTTAAATTTAGACCTACAGCATGGTAGCAGGCCATTTTGGCCCATGAGCCCACACCTCCCAATTAGACCCAATCAACCTATGTCCCCAGTATGTTTTGAACAGTGGGAGGAAACCGGAGCCCCCAGGGAAAACCCATGCAGACACAAGTTCCTCAGAGACGGTGCTGTAAAGTCATTGTGCTCACCGCTACTCCAACCGTGCTGCCCAATTCTCAGGCAGTACTTCTAAAATTCAAATTTAAGGAGGAATAAAGAGATGAAAAGGTAACATTTAATAATTTATTTATTAGCAAGCATGATCATTTATCAAAATGAGCAGTTTTAAAGTCAGCAAGCATGGTCGCTTGTTGCCCCTGTGCATCACATGCTTGCTTACACATGCACACACAAAAGCTCACTTAAATTTTAAAAGTTTGACAGTTTTTGTAAGGTCCAGATCCTCAGTGGTCCAGATTTCTGGCATTCAAATATTTACACTTCTACTATAAGCCTGCTTTCAAAATGTTTCTGCCACAAAAAAAACTTACCAGCAGCTTTCAGTCAAAATTTTATATCAGTGGCCATGCATTCTTTGGTTGGCATATCAATAAATAAATAAAAAGGCAAAATAGAACAGCAAAATAATTGTTACCTGCAAATCATAGCTCTAAATCCATCAGCAAAAAGCATTTACTGGAACAGAGAAAATCAAATAGGAAATGAAGTCAAGAATGGGGGCTATGTTTTGAACTGATTTCCAATACCATGATTATAATGTCAGAACCTCAGAGTCAAGTTTTCACTTAAAATTCAACTGTGTGACAGCTGCCAAATAGAATGGACAGAGCTTCTGGTTCTCTTGGACTTCATGGGTTTCAGGAAACGAAAATGTGAACATAGATGATAGATTTGACAAAAATCCTTATTTTTTGTGAAAGCATTTTACCTGAATTTTAATAGACCTGTATCTACCTATTACAGCACCTCTTATCCGTTAACCTATGTTAATCTGTTAACCCCTTCCCTTTCTCCTCTCTTTTTAATTCTGGAGTTTGCCTGAACTTTAGCACTCATGATAAAGGACTCGGGCCCAAAATGTCAACTGCTTCATATGGATGCTGGGTGATCTACTGAGTTTTCCTGGCATTTGTGTACTGCACTAGACCCCAGCGTCTGCAGATTTTCTTGATTCCCTCCAATTGACTGCACACTCAAGCAGAAAATATTGGATACACTTTGAAGGTTCAGCAGTAACTATGGCTGCTAAAACCAGGTTAATGTTTCAGGTCCAAGACCTTTCATGAGAACAGTAAATGTGTGGGTTGTTTTTACTGTTTGAGGTGTTTTTTTTTTATTTAGAAATCTTATAAAATATTTGGAGTATTTAAGTTCTGCTTTTGGAAGAAATTGTTTCTTTTGGCTTTTCTAATTTTAAATGTCTTAATGTTATGAAACATTGTTGAATCTCTCACAAACATTCAGTGTTTTACTGTGTTGGTCATCTGAGAGTTTTGATGTCAAACACTTGTAATTTAGTCAGATAACATGCTGTTTTTTTAAACTTGCTTTTGTTTTGGTTGCACCTTATGATCTTATTAGAATGAAGGTATCCTAACTTTACAGAGTTTTGTCTTCCCAGCAGCTACTGCAGGCTCCCAACCCTTGAGCAAGCCACTTATGATGGAGATAAGGAAGCCTAAATTTCACTTATTTCCAAAAAGAATAGGGATTTATCTGACTGTTCATCTTATAGGTCAATCTCTCTTTTGAATGCTGATGCTAAGATTTTTGTCTAAAATACTGTCCTGTAAGTCATTAGATATCATGCCTCTTATTATTTCTGATGATCAAACCAGGTTTATTAAGGGTCATTATTCACAATTTAATATCTGTCGCTTATTAAATATTCTTAACTCCTCCCGTCTCAACTTCTGAGTGTGTTATCTCATTAGATGCTGAAAAAGCTTTTGATAGGGTAGAATGGATCTATTTATTTAAAGTACAAGAGAAAAAATAAATTTGGGACTAAATTTATCAATTGGATTAAATTGGTATATTTATCTCCTGTTGCCTCAATCTTTACCAACTCTTTAAAATCCAAACTCTTTAATCTTTACCACAGAACTAGGCAAGGTTGTCCTCCTAGCCCAATATTATTTAATTTGGCATTAGAACCATTAGCTGTGGCCTTTTGGCAGTCTAAGATATATTATCGATGCTGTGGGCCTGAGCAGTTCTTAAAAGTATAAAAATGCAGGCAGATGTCTGAATATCTGACAGAAACCCAAAAGTTTGGCAATATATCTTTACCTCCTATGGATGCTGAGAGACCGGTTTAGTTCATCCTGCATTTATTGTGTTTTTACTACAATCACAGTGTCTACAGACTTCTGTGTTTCACCCCTTTTTTGAAAGCCCACCACTGTTGTATTGTCAGCAAATTTGTAAATGGTATTGTTGTTATTTTGAGCCTGCAATTATAGGTGTTAAGCAAGTAGAGCGGGGGCAAAGTATGCAGCCCTGTAGTGTTCCTGTGCTGATGGAGATTGTAGAGGTGATGTTCTTGCGAATCTCCACTGACTGGGGACTGGAAGTGAGGAAATCCAGGATCCAATTACACCGTGGGATATTAGGCCTAAATCTTGGATTAGTTTTGAGGGGATAATGATGTTAAATGTTGAATTGTAGTCAATAAAGAGCATGTTTGCTGTCCAGGCATTCCATGGCTTGGTGTAGAGCCAGTGAGATGGCTGTAGACCTGCTAGAACCAGAGAAAACTACAGCACAGAAACAAACCTCTTCTAGACTGCACCAAACCATTTTTATTTGCCTAATCCCACTAACCTGCACCCAATCCATAGCCCTCCATACCTCTACCATCTATGTACCTGTCTATATTCTTCTCAAATATTAAAAATGAGCCTGCATTCACCACCTCAGCTGGCAGCTCATTCCACATTCCTTCCAATCACTGTGTGAAGATGTTCCCCCTTAGGTTTCTCCTAAACTTTTCCCCTTTCACTCTTAACCCATCTCCTCTGGTTTGTATCTCACATAACATCAGTGTAAAAAGCTTATCTACATTTGCTCTGTCTATCCCATCATAATTTTAAATACCTCCATCAAATATTCTTCTACGCTCCAAGGAATAAAGTCCTAACCTGTTTAACCTTTCCCTGTAACTCTGTTCCTGAAGTCCAAGCAACATCCTAGTAAATCTTCTTTCCATCTTATTAGTTAAGTGACCAATATTGCGCCCAATGCAACAAATTTGGCCTCACCAATGTCTTATACAACTTTCCCATAACAAATCAGTTTCTATACTCAATAATTTGATTTATGAAGGCTAATGTGCCAAAACCTCTCTTTATAACCCTATCCTCCTGTGAAACCACTTTCAGGGAATTATATCTCTGTATTCCCAGGTCTCTCTGTTCTACCACACTCCTCAGTGCCCTACCATTTACTCTGAATGTCCTTTCTTGGTTTGTCCTTTACAAAATGCAATACCTCACACTTGTCTGCACTGATTTCAATCTCATTTGGCTCCATGCAAAGCCAACCACGCTGATTAATTTTATCCCTTACTATCCTTTTGGTCTTAATATACTTGTTGCTGCTGAAGGAATATTAAAACAGATCCATGTCGCCACTCAGCAAGAGCTGAATAAAAATCATGGTGGCGCTGCTGTAATGTAGTGCTACTGCTGGTGTTGACCCATGGAGAGCGACGAGTGGAGACACAGTGCTCCCACGGGGTTCAACCATCCAGTTTGTCTGCTGTCAGCTCCGTACAAGCTTTGACTGTCCCGTTAAAGGAGCTGATGGTAGTTTTATTTAAAATCTCTTGAACACAGGGTCTGGGCCCAAGATGGCGTTACCTAAGATCAGTAGCAGCCATGAGGGGTTGCAGACTCCAGGGAAGCATAAGACTGGCACAGGGCACCAGGAAATGGAGAGAACCCTCCCTCCCCCATCTAAGAAGGGATGGTGACCATGGCGGCAGACCGGTGAAGGATCCTGTGGCTGAAGAACCCACACAAGCAGTGGGCTGCTGGTGACCTGAGGCTAGGAACCCTTGGAGGCTGCGGGCTGCTGGATACTGGACTCAAGGGACTCACACCAGGCTGTGGACTGACTGCTGGAGACTGGATCAAAACTGGCTGAAGGGTTACCAGGTATCAGAACTGGGATGCGAGAGAGAGTATGCTGAGGGCTTTGAAGGGTTCCTAACGGTATTGGAGGTTCAAATGTGGAGCTCGCATTGCCAGTGGTTTGGATTGGACTCTGTGTAGCTGCGCAGGCTGCAGGAGTGCTGGAGGTGAATCCTCTGACACTCGGTGACTCTGGGGGAGCTTTTATTTGCATCTCTTTCTAACTATAAGAGGCACTTCAGGCAATTTCTGCTCATAGTGAATCTGTCTGCCTTACAGCAGACAAAAACAATTTTGTGTAGTATACAGTTTTTATTGCATGACAATAATTTGAATTTTGATCTTGATGTGCTTCACACCAACCTTTCAAAACACTGAATCACTGTGTATGTGAGTAGCACTGGTTGGTAGTCATTTACGCAGGTTATCCCACTTCTCTTGGGCCCTGGTATGATTCACGCCTATTTGAAACATGGACACCATGCACTGTCAGAGTGAGATGTTGAAGAGATCTATGAATACTTTAGCCTCTGGACACCACAGATTTTCTGAAATTTTGCATGTAAAATTTGTTGTTAAGAAATGGCACATGATGACATTGCACCGTTTCTTCATTTTTATGCTAAAAGTTGGAAACCAGTCTACACGATTTAATTGCTGGGTGCATTTTTTCTGAACAAGTCTATTTTCTCCAGGATGACTGGATTTCATTCATTTAATTCATGCAGAGAGCAAAATAATGCATTCTGATACTTTTAAGTGTGATAAGTATTAAATAATTCCACTGTGACAGGATAGTTGCTTTTTATCATGTGTCAGCATTGATTGGATTTGCAGTGTCTTTGTCTCGGCCTTATACAGCCTGACATCATGGTATTCAAAATCAGAACCTAAAGCATTGTCTGAGCAAGTGCTACTTTGTTTAAAAGAGCTAAGATGACTGAACCCTTTGCCCATTCTGGAAAGTGCCAGGTTGGTACAAATGGATGTGAAATGTTTACCAGATGGTTAGATCAATGCCCTTCCACAGCCTAAGCCAAAAGCAAACCTCTTGACAGTTCACTCATCGTGCTAATGCCATGCACAGAATGGCTATTCTGTTAGATTACTTGGAAACACTTTTCACAGTTCATTTTCTCTCATTTTACATTTAGGCTTTCTGTATTATCAAGCAATACCTTAATTCAGCGGCAATTACCCACAGAGGCTCATAGTTCATTACTTGTGGAGTCAAGCCTGAAGTTTCAAGGATCATGTCTTGCTACTTATTCATTGCACCTCCTCTCCTTATTAGTTTAGAAATTATATCTCAGTAATGGTATTTGAGTCTCTCACATCATCTCCTTATATTCCGTCCATGGACTTATTACTCCATAGACACTCATGTTCTGGAAAAAGGCTGTGGATTAAAAGGCTTGCAGGATTAAAATAAACTTAAGATTGGGGCTGGATTCCGATGTCACAAGCACAATGAACTGAAATGTTTTATTGCAAGGAATGTATCCAATATTTTCCTTATCATCAATGCTACTCTTCATACACAATAAAATAGAAGTGTAAGTCACCAGGCACCACCATTCATGTCCTCAACTCTTCCTTGTGAGTTCATCATCACCCTCAAATGTTTAATTATTGATCTATCTCTACCTGAAATATATTGATTGATTTAGGCTCCACTATCGTCTGGCACCATAGAGTTCCAGAGATTCACCACCCCTTGACAGAAGGAATTTCTACGCCTCTTAGTCTTAATTGACTGGTATCTTATTTTGTTACAATGCCTCTCTTTTTGTATCTCTCCCACTGCTGAAAACATCTTAACATCAATCTTGTTAAATCTCCCTAGTGTCTACTATTATGAGCTCCTATTTCAGTGTGAGTATCACTTTAAGGGCTACAACCATTCACAGCTGTGGAGAGACTGGATGGCAACCTCTAGTACAGACTATACTGAAAGTTGATACTCTGGAGGAAGAGAAAGAACCTTTATCCAGGGACACTGGTGGTGAAAGAGACAAGTGAGTGGAACACTGGAGGAAAAAAGCACTTCATTATTGACCACCAGCCATCTCATGGAACACTGAGGTGGTGTGACTCTGTGTGAAATGGATGATTCTGCTGTTTCTCCTTGTCAGGGGAGTTATTGAACCAAACTGTGGCCAAAGGAAAGGTCACTTCGACTGATCCTGTATCTAGGTTGTGGAAGCATCATGAAAGTTGCACATTTTGCTTTTCCTATGTAAGAAAAAGGGGAATTGTGACAACCGATTGTCCAAAAGGATATTTCTCAGCAAGAAACTTGACAAAGATTGGTGAGTTTTCAACAGTCCGGTCATTCAGTCTCTCCCACCTCCTTTGTGATAACTTTTGGGCATCATTTTAAGAGTTTGTGTTTTAACACAAAATTTAGAATTGTATCTATGATTGCATATTGTCACCCCTCATTCCCCTAAGCAATTAGCCTTGGATGGCCTCCACTGCTACATTTTTTCAGGTAAGATTGTCTTCAATGGGCACAACATGCCATGTGAGGTCTCACAAACTCCATGTACATCTGTAAGAAACCTCCCTGTTCTTAATGCCTTTGCAATAAAAGCCAAAATGTTGTTTGTCTTCTTAACTAGTTAAACCTGTTTGCCAACTATTTGTGATTTATCTCTAGATCCTTCTGATGTTCACTCATTTGCAATCTGATTTTGCTTTTTCGGTTCCTCTCATTGGAATCCATGACATCAAAATTCTCTGCATTAAACTCCCTTTGCCAAGTGCTTGCCCGATAATTCCACTGAGAATAACAACATTATCATCAGAACATGCCTTTAACTGATTTTTGTATTTTCATGTTATCTACCTGCTCAATCTTGGGAGATGTCAGAGTGAATCTAATGTACAGAATTGGAGTAATTTTACCTCGGGTGTCTATGACATCTGCTCTGCAGAAGGACATATGTTGGGGGAGGTGTATATTGACTAGTCATTCTAAATTTATTATGTCTGCTATTGCTTGAAGTTTAATTGACCCTCCTTGGCTCTGATCATTTTTAGTTAATCTGTTATAATTGCACCCATGGTATAAAGTAGCATTCAGATAATGATACTGTTTTAATTTTAAATTTATGTGATCATTTTAATTCCCCTTTTTATGTCTGGATATTCAATTTTACCACCAGTTTCATGAGTTTTTCCAGTAATTGGAATATAATCCTGTTTTCCTGTGCTCATTCTTGAGGTCACTATGCATAAATTAAGTTGGCAGTGTTGGTGGAATTATCTTTATGTTTACCCCCTCTGATACCTGGTGCTCAATTGAAATGTCACTTTGCTTCATGTTGTAGAAACCCAAAAGGCAGATTAATTGTGTGACTGCTTGCAAATCAGCACAGACTAGATGGTGTTTCTTTGTTGTTTTCTCAATTTCGTATGGAATGGTAACATTGTCAAATGCTGTCATGACATTTTTTTTTAAATGAACTAATTATACAAAGGGTTTATGCTAAAGGCAGTTTGTTTGGAGTTTAGAAATGGTAGATGATTATTGGAAAAATTATGCTTGATCAACTTGTATATAGGAAAAGAATATACCCCCTGCAGAAAGAAATGAAAAGAAAATATAAAATTGTACATAGCCCCATGGGCATAATGTACCATTTTGTCCTAGACAGCAGTATTACCAGATTTCATTGTATCCGTCCATCTTCTCTTCTTGAGGTAGTCCCAGTGCTGTCTCATTCATAGATACATGGAATTCAGCTGGGAAAACTTTAATCAATTAAGCCACCTTTGAAATATTTTCAGTGCATCTTGGAAATAGCTTTCTATAATTGCTACAATACTTTATAGGGGAAGGAATGGTAAAAGCTGCAAGGAGGTTGGATCCAATCTGGTCGTTCTCATTAAACATATCTTTGAAAATTGAGATTTTTAAAATGGAGAAAAATACTTTGACACTTTTTTACTTGATAACATTTAGATGAAATTTCGATCATGCTGTGGTTGCATTTAAAATGGGGTTGGATTATTCTGTTACAGAGACCAATAGATAGGAAAAATATATTTAAAATGCAGTGCAGTCAGCCTCAATTGACACATTGGCTACTTTGGAATGATTTTATACATTTAAAATATTAGATATTGTTCAAATATTAGCAAGATATTAAAAAAATTACTTTTTAAGTAATATATATTATATATTTTACAAGTTTTTTTTGCTTTAGCTTGGACTGAGAATACAGTAATTGTCCAGGCCTCATGATACCTCACATAGAGTTATTTGCTAATGCTTATATTTTTTTCTGTGGCATGAATGAGGATGGACACTTCAAATTTGCTGATACGGCACTCAGGTTTATTATTTTGCAAATGCAATCTCCTGGGAGTTAAAACATCATCAACAGATCTGTCATCTTCCTGATCCATAAAATGAATATTTCCTGACAAAATAATTATTTATTATCTGCTGGAAAATACAGATCAGATTCAGAATCAGAATTTATTGTCATGAACAAGTCACAAAATTTGGTGCTCTGCGGCAGCATCACAGGTCAAACATTGATAAACACCACCTTAAAACAATGCATTTTTTTAAGAGCGCATGAGAAAGTAAAGCAGTGTCTTTGGTTCGTTGGTTATTCAGGAATCTGATGGCAGCATAGAAGAAGCTGTCCTTGTCCCACTGAGTGCTTGTTTTTAGGCTCCTGTACCTTTTTCCCCATGGTAGCAGAGTGAAGCAAGTATGGCCTGGATAGAGGCGGTCTTTGAGAATAGAGGCTTTTTTTTTAAGACACCTCCTCTTGAAGATGTCCTCAATGGAGTGAAGTCTGGTGCTTGTGATGTCACAGACTGTGTTAGCAACCTTCTGGAGTTTATTTCTGGACCAGAGAGTTAGCACTTCCAGTGATGCAACCAGGTAGAATGCTCTCCATGGTAAAGCTGTAGAGGTTTTCGAGAGTATCCGGTAACATACTGAATCTGCTCAAAAATCTCACAAGATATAGCCACTAGCAAGCCTTCTTCATTATTGCATCGACATGAAGGCTCCAGGATAGATCCTTGGAGATGTTGACCCTCCCCCCACCCAGGAATTTGAAGTTCTTGAACCTCTCCACTACTAACCCCTCAACAAGGACTGGGCCATGTTCCACTGACTTCCTCCTGAACTGCTCCCCTGACACCCATCTACATGAAGATCACAATCTCAAAATGCCCCAGAGGATTTCTGAGCCAATTATGCACAGTTGTGGAAGAACAATGTGCCAATAAAGACCCAATAATTATGATGTTGATTAAAGATGGGCATTGACCAAAATATTTGCGAGATTTCTGCAATTCTGCCTCAAATACGTAGAATTAAATTAAATTTGCAGCATTTGTTCGCCTTGTAGATTGCTTTCTACTGCTTTAATTTTACTTGTTCAGCTTGCATGAGGAAGACAGAATGTGATGCTTTCAAAACCATACATCACATTCAAAACAATCTGTAGGTAAAAATGTTTCACTTCAATTCCCTTTCAGATTTATCAGTAATTACCACACAATTATCATTCCTCATTCTAGATTCCTCATAAGTTAACATACTGTCTTTATATTTTGAACATGGCACAGAACAGGTCAGGAATTCTCTCTTTTAATCTTTCACACATTTAAACTTTTTTTTTGCATGTGAACTGTTTGGAAGTGTAATGAATGTTACAGAGAGGAAGGACTCTGGCCCAAACTGTCAGTAATGTATCTTTACCTCCTATGGACTCTGCAAGACCTGTTGAGTTCCACCAGCATTTCTGTTTTTGGTATAGAGAGGTCAATGGGGCGCATAGCCGCTGGAATCTGAAGTCAAACACAATCTGCTGGAGGATCTCACTGGATGGAGCAGCTTGCAGCTTTAGTAGGAGGAAAACATGATGACCATTCTTTTTTTTTCACTCATTGATGCTGTTTGACAGATTGATGTCACAAGGATGTTTCCTGCAGCTCTAGGAGTAGGGAGCATGGTCTTCTGATAATGGTCAACAATATAGGAGAAGTTGGGAAATCCTTAGAACTTTGCACATCTGAGATGAAAGTAAATTGTTGAGAAAATTCAAGGCATGGATCTATTAGGTTTTGGAATACTAATGGAATTGAGATGCAACGATCATGCAGAAAGGGTATTTGAGGCACAGGATCTGCCAAGACATATTAAATAGTGGGAAAGGCTTGAGGGGCTGTAAATGTTACTGTTGCTTCTTTTCTGTTCAGTGCAATAATTAATGAAAGTATGGTCAATCATGCATTGTTCTTTCTGTTGTTTATTATCAATATTTACTCATCAGTATTTCAGATACACCCTGTATATTTTCAAGTTTATGACCAGATTTTTTTTGTAGTTTCCATTAGTCTGAGATGTGAAACAAAGAATCTGAATAAACCATCAGAAAAAAAAAATGAATGGTAGTGGGAGAAAAGAAGTCAGATAATGAGCAATATAAATTATTTTACTCAGTATCTAATTAGCACACCCTTTGAACTATAACTAATTATCACTAATCATTTTTTGATTGCTGAAAGAAAAACAGTGATTTAATAATTTTGCATAATTGATCCAGAGTATAATCTTGAATGATTTGCAAGCGACTTAAAAAACCAATGCTTTTATCAACAAAACATTATTTCAGGTCATAGTAGTAGCTCAAACATTAGTCATTAAACATTAATTACATTAAAATAGACATTCGTCACTTTACAAATATTCAAATTTGGAAATATTTACTTGAATGTCAGTGGAACTGGGATATGTGTCATTGATTTATGAAGCTATTTGTTCCCATTAACAAATAGTACACACATCTCTGTATAGTAACAATCAATGGCAATATTCCCATTATGCATGTCAACCTGTCTTTTGAATTTATGCAATTTTGCTTCATCAGAGGTGTTCCAGGAATGCATCCCATTAGCAAATTGATAAATTGATGTAAAGTTGGTTATGAAGTTCAGTAGCTGAGTTATATTTTGTTTAATCTTTCACTTCCTTTGAACTTTGTGTGCATTTTCTCATTAAAATCCTTGCAGATGTGTCACATGTTAGGAGTCGTAATGTGACTCCTCATTGTTGACTCCACATCCCATGAAGTCACATTGCATCGGGTCAAACACTGATGAAGAACCAATTATCACCCTCATTCAGCTGATGTATCAGTGCTCCTCCTTGGTGAACAGTCTCTGGAAGAAGCACTGAGAGGAGCAAATTGGAGAACTTAAGTGTTCATCACAAAGAGTTGTTGGGTGCCACAACCCAGACTGAGTTGGCTGTGCCTTCGCTGCCAGATGGAGCCTATCTTAGCTGGTGCATGAACCAGCATTTGGGATAAATCTACACAATCTTGTTCTTTCCAATCCACCAGTTTCAAATGTTTCTATCCATGGTAGAAGTGATCACTGCTTAAATTGTCATGGAGATAAGCTTCTGTCTTTATATGAAGAATAATATCCATCATGTTATTTGGCATAGAATTATGTGATATAGACATGACATCTAGCAGTTCCATATCGGGCATCTATGAGGATATGAGACCAACAGAGGCAACAGACATGTACTCCATCATGATCTGCAATCTTAAGGCTCAGCAGCTCCATAACTCCTCCAATCCTCTCAGGTCAGGTGTTCAAACCCTTTTCAATGTCAAGTTGAGAAGAGCATGCTGGGAACATTGCAAGGTACACTGGAAAAAAAAATCAGCTGCCAATAGAATAAAGCTTCCAAATCAAACCACAGGCATGATGAACAGTATATGCATCATGTAATCAACAGACAGAGGATCAGCCCTAGACTCAGCCATTTTACAACTATAAGTTGGAGAGTCAACAGCTCGGAAATAGGTCCACCTTGCCCACATTCGTCCCACTTGGTTGGATTTGACCCTTATCTCTCAAAACCCTATCCATGTATTCATCCCAAGTTTTCTAAAACATTGCAACATAGCCTGTCTCAACTATCTCCTTGGGCAACTTGTTCCACCACCCTATGGTTAAAAAAAAGTTATTCCTTGCATTCAAATTAAATCTCTCCCCCTCACCTTAAAGACCTCTGACTACCAGTTTCCTCACTCTGAGCATTCACCCAATCTATTCCATTCAAGATTTTGTTAACCTCTATAAGATCACTCGTCATCCTCTTACCCTCCAAGGAATAAAGCCCCAGCCTGCTTTCTCTCTGTAGCTCAGACCTGCAAGTCCTGGCAATATTCTTGTAAATCTTCTCTGCAGCCTCTTCAGTTTGACATCTTTTTTTTATATATATAGCATGGTGTCCAAAACGGAACACAGTGCTCCAAATGGGGCTTCACCAGCATCATGGAGCTAATGGGAGAATAACCCAACAAGAATATTTACGTCTGCAATGATGGCAGGGCCTAGCAACACGAGATGCAATTCAAGCCATTGGATAAAATTGTGCCCTCTACATACCACACCTTTAGCCAAAATTTTCCATACAGCAACAATCTGGCATCTACCCAATAATTTGGACAATCGGTATTCTGTTAGGACAAATTCAAACTGACCAATTACCAGGAATCAGTCTATTCTCAATTATTTGTAAAGTGATGGAAGTTATTGTTGACATTGGAATCAAAAGCATCATGATGTCGTCAGCTTTTCATTAAAAGTTATTGAAGGTCAGTCACCCCAGCCCAGTACATCATTGTTGCAGTTCTTCAGAGCAGTATTCTTGGTCCGACTATCTTCAGGGTTAGTGAACATCAACAGGCCTCCCTGCACTTAATCATTGTGGACCATCAAGTTGTATGATAGCTGAGACAGGTCTCAGAGAATGGTGGCCTCCTAGAGTGTTCAAAGTATTAAAGGAAGCAAATTCCCCTCCAACAAATGCTGATGGGATTATGGGTAATGAGGTCAGCCATTGATCCCTCATTGTGTTGCCATCATGACGTGGCAAAGTGATCCCCAAATTCTGGGGGGGGAGAGGGAATGGATGGGTGACTGCGACCGGGGACCCCATTTTACACATTTTACATAGGAAAATTTCCAAACATGTTTCATGATACAAACATTATTCAGTTCTTTGTTAGAGATAGCAGTGGAGACATCACCTTGCTGTCGTGAGTGGTCCAGGGCAGAAACTTGCCTCTCCTACCTTTATAAATATCAGTACAGTCACACGCATTTTCAAAGAAGAGAGTATTAAGTTAGTCTTTTTACACTGCCAGCAAGCAGTGACCCTACTTGGACCTGGATGAAATGCCTAGGAATGCAGGACCTCCCGGGCCTTTCACACCATGGTCCAAACTCCCTCTAATTTACCCTCCCCAGCAATTTAGGTGGGTCCCGCCCCCAGCGGTGACACGTTATGCACTCACAGGAGTAAGAGTAAGTCCCCCCCCGAATAATCGCCCACGCTGTAGAATATTTCCAGCTGTTGGGGGATTATGGGTAATGAGGATGGCCATTGATCCCGTAGTGATCCACCATCATGATCCTGAAGCGGCCCTTTGATGTCAGGTGGTATGATTCTTTATTTTAATCACCGTGTGATGCACCAAACAAGCGCTGACATCAAGATGCTTCCCCTACTTGGCCATTTATTTTTTTCATTCCACAGGGAGAGGGTTTAGGTAGGGCCATGGACCTGGGTAATTTTCCCAGGCTGACATTTTCACAGTGCTGGATCATGGGCGGGTTCCTGCGAAAATTTCACGGAATCCCTATTTTTCATAGTGATGTGAAAAGGCCTAGAGGTCAAGTACCTAGTCATTATTAAGGACCACTTCTAATTGGAGAAATTGATAAAGGAGGTGGTTAGCTGTGTTGACTCCCACTGCTTCAGAATGAGCTTCTGAATTGATTCTGCAAATTCTGTGACTTGCAGCTAAGAATGGCCATGTCAGGCAAGTGTGGATGTATAATTAGGAAGGGCTAAGAAGGTTATGGGTGAACTGCAGGTAAATGTGACTAACCCAGAATGCTAACTTGATTCCTGTAATTATGGGATTAGGATAGCTCTTGGATTGTACTCCTTGGAGTTCTGAAAAATAAGGGGGGACCACATAGAAGCATTTATAATGTCAAAAGATCTGGTCAGATTAGATGTGGTACATTTGTTTCCCATGGTAGGGGAGTCTAGGACAAAACCGCACCACTTTAGAATTGAAAGGTGCCCATTTAAAACAGAGATGCGGAGGAATTTCTTCAGCCAGAGAGTGGCGAACCTTTGGAATTTGTTACCATGGGCAGCTGGGGAGGCCAGGTCATTGTGCATATTTAAGTCAGAGATTAATATGTATCTGAATAGTCCAGGGTATCAAAAGCACGGGGAGTGGGGCTGATTGGGAGAACGGATTAGCTCATAATGGAATGACAGACTAGACTCAATGGAATGAATGGCCTACTGCTCCTATATTTGATGGTCTTATGGCAAGGATGAATTGAGCTGAAGGGCCTGTTCTATACTCTAGGATTCTAGGAATGGAATAGCTTCCAGTTTGCATGAATAGGTTGTTCCATGCAGAAAACACGGATAACTTCATTTGGAACTAGAAGCCCAATACTCATTTCCTACAAGCAAGTCCTCACTTTCTATCTGTGCCACAGGGGAAATAGAAGACAGTGGGTCAAAGCTGAGAGAGTCCTTTTGCTGTTCAACTTGATACCTTCAAGGTAAACATGTCTGGTGCTGACAATTGATAGCTAAAACAGAAAGCACTAATCTTGTATTTTTAGATTAATGGAAAGTTTAAACCCCCACTCTCCCAGACCTACAGATGAATGAACAACTTAAACTTGCTTCCCACACTTGCTAAAAGTATTTCCTACATTAGAATTAATTTAATTGAGTTATGCTGGAAGATTTGTCCCATTATTTATCTATGTTATTTATATTATTCATGAAGGACCAAACACAGCCCTACTCCACTGCATGTATTTGTTTTATTGAAATGATTTCATTCAGATGTTTACTCAACAGACCTTGCTTTATAAGTAACATCTAGAAAGCTAAGCATTGATAGATGCAGTGAGGAAATTATTGCTTTAGTTTTCCTTTTACCATTCAAGTAGTTTCACTGTACAAGGACAAGCAGAGGTGTGAACAGTACTGATTATATGTGAGGATTCTCTTGGCCACTCTGCCGCAAAGTACAGGGTGAGGTTACGGATCATGGAGGGAGCATGCTCTGTTGACCAAGAAAAAAAGGCAGTGGCCCCTTCAGAATCAAGGGAGATGCCAGGGTGCTGAGCAAGCAAACATGAGGAAGGAGAAAGGTTGCATACCTGAATAACAGATCGAAAAGTGGACCTGAAAATGAGGCATTCGAATGTCAGCAAGCAGACCTAAAAGGGCGACGCTGGGGTGCTTAGCAAGCGGACATAAAAATGTGAAGCTGTGAATTCTGCGGGGACAAGGCCCCACAGATCAGCGTGAGGCAAGAGGCCAGTGGACCATGAAGCATGGAGGCCCCGCGGACATATTTAAGGAGAAGGGATTGCAGTCCTTAAAGCAAGACCAGCCAGTGAACCTGAATGTGAAACACCAGGATGATCAGCTGGTGGACCTGAAACTGTGAAGAGCAAACAGAGCGTGCAGGGTGACGGGGGAGTGGGCCAGGACAAGCAGGCCATGCAGATTGAAAGGAGCAGACCATGGAGGGCGAAGGACAAGGGGATCATGTGGGCTGAAACCAAGCCGACCCGGCAGAATAAAACCACCCAGACCTAAACGGGAGACATTAGTTCACTGAGCAAACTGACCTTGAAGGGTAAAACAGACAGCTTAGGGAGGCCAAGTGGACCTGAAAGGGAAAGGATAACAGGGAAGGCAAGCACCTCAAAGGGTTGAGTAGATCATGTTGTCAGTGAAGCAGGAGCAGGGATGGACAAAGTGTTTGGACAGCAATTACAGGCCATGGGGTGAATGGGGAGAGTGATGGGTAATGAAAAGACATGCAGGGTGATGAGTCAGTACATCAAGGATCACTCAGCAGATAGATATATTGTGGGTAGCTATCAACCCACAATGTTGGCATGATGCTCATGCAGACCTGAAAGGAAAAACTGGAGACAGGATCATGGAGGGAGTTTATTGATTAGCATCACTTTATCTGGAGGCCTTTCTGTGACACTTAATTGTATTATTAATTATGACAGAATCAATTGAACAGCTAAGTATGAAGCAAGAATTTTGAGACTGAAAAGGAGGGACAATATAGAATAAGAATAAAGAATGAGCAGGTACCCAACAAGCTGTTTATTTCCTCATCAAATGCTATGATAAAAGATGCCTCTGACTCGTACACCCACCCTTAGCTTTGAAATATGCCAATAATCAGTTTCTGTTCTTGCTTCTAAATAAGGCACAATATGCATCTAGGAATAAAAATGTGCATTTGTATGTATAAATATTCTCACTTTGATTACACTTTTACACACACACACACACACACACACACACACACACACACACACACACACACACACACACACACACACACACACACTCACTCTCTGTGTATGTATGTGTATGTATGTGTGAGAGATGTATATATTTTATATATATACAGGTAACATCCATTCGGCCAACATCCAAATATGTATATGCCTGTGATCCCATTCAGTTACCACGAGCAAGTTCACAGCAATTTAGAGAAAGTGATCGCTAGCTATAGGAAATTGCATACTCTATACCCAAACTCATCTGATTGCTCTGCTCTCTCTCGACAGTCCTGTGTCTATCCCTACACTGATCCCACTGCCGTGCTCTCTCCCCACAGCCCTATTATCTGTCTTCACACTGATCCCACTACCGACTCTCTCCCCGCACCCTCGTGTTGATCCCCACACTGATCCCACTGTCCCACTCTCTCACCACAGCCCCATGTCAGTCCTCACACGGATTTCTACTTGCAAATAAATAACCCATTCAGCTTTGCTAAGTATATACTATGGAGTTCACGCAACGTCCACATCGCATAATGCCCACTTTCACAGCACGTATCGTGGATGTTAAACGGCACATACCTGTATAGATATATTGTACATAGATTTGTGCATGTATGTATATACAGGTATGTGTGTTTATATATACAGATATAGATAAAAATATAATACATATATAAATATATTATATATACAGCATATATACTGTATGTTTGTATACATATATAATATCTTTATGTGTGTGTAATCAAAGTGAGCATATTTATTTGAGGTAGGACACTTAATTGTATACAATTTGAGTCCTCAGGTCCTACTGCAGATTGAGTGTTGCAGTCAACCTTGTGTTACTATAAACCAGTCACAGAGTATGACTCTCCCCACCAACAGGATCAGACTGTGTTGTTTGTTTGAATGCTGCCCTTCTTGGGAGAACTAACACTGTATTCCTCTCATAGTGTAGTCACTTGTTCATGATTATAGACAGTGAGGGAAGATTTGTCAACGCTGTTTCTAACTTTGTGAAAAATGTTATCCATTATACTAGTTAAATGAACCTGTTCATCATGAGATCTAATTGGTTGATTCAATTCCATTCAGTATATGATGGTCCAACAATAACAAATTTAAAAATATTCAAGGAATGTTTGATACTTCCTCCTCAATTAACATTGACAATTCAGAGTTAGGCCACCATTCTCAATGGAGATAATTTTGTTGACCTTCTGAAACATTAATGATGCTGACATTTGCAAGTAATAATTAAAATGCATGGTTTAAATGTGCAACTCAATACTCATCTCTGTCTAAGGAGCAAATGATGGTTAGTGTTTCTCGTATTTATGACACAGGCATCTCAAATTCTTTTGACTGGGCAGTATGATTTTGCTTATTACCTTTCATTGCATATCCAGCGCAATTACCAACCACGCTGCTTTCAGTTCTCAATGCAAGGCTTTAAAAAGAGTTTGTTACTTCAATGGTAATTGAGAATTCTGTGGATAAACTCTGATGTTATGATGACTTCATTTGCTAGGCTTATTGATTCCTACAAGCACAAGACTTGTGGTCAGAGGATGAGGTAACTGAATTGATATGGTTAGAGCAATCCTTATCATCCCAGAAGTGTTAACATTTGACTTGTAATGTCCATAAAAATGTGAAATTAAATTTTGTGTATTGCACTCAGTTTCTCAAATATGGTTCTGTTGACTTCGACAGAACTTGTTTTCAGAGTAGAGTTCAACTGGCAATGTTACCCATTGAATGAGGATAACAGCGGATGAATTTTCAACTCGTACTCCTCTTTTCCTTGGTGCAAATTGTTCAATTTTCAGTTTTATACATTCAACAAGATTTTAGTTGTTGATCTGGCTTTCTTACTTTGGACAGAATGAAGCTGTAAATGGGAACCTGAAAAGATCACATCTTTGTGAAAACGTTTCATTTCCATCTGGTAAACACAAACTGCGGAGGGACTCAGCATCAGTGGGGGGAAGAAAGAAAGTCAACATTTCAAGACAAAACTTTTTTTTTTATCTGCAGTCTCCTGTGTCTCCAGTTCACCTCTCCCTTGTTCACCAATCTAACATGAGGCCCCTAGTCCCACCCACCCACCCTGTCCTCTTTACACCCGCATCTCTTCTCCAGTTCCCTGTCTTGATGAAAAGGTGTCAGCCCGAAATATCAACCATTTTTTTTCTCCCACTGCTGCTGCTCAACTTGCTGAGTTCCTCCAGAAGAGTGCATTTAGCTTCAGGTTCCAGTCGCTGCAGTCTTCTTTGTGTCACCTGAAAAGATCTCATTTCCTCCAGTGCATACAGTCTATTTCACAAGCATACGTATTATTGATGTTTGGGTAGCTTTATTGTATCCTGCACTTGCTGCATTGCTTCTCAAAAGGTGAACTCTTCTTGACCATCTGAAGACCATGAAATGAAAATGCAGCTGTGATGCTGTTCGAGAGGTAGCTGTAGGTCTGGACAATGCTGGAAAACTAGATACCCAGGATCAGTGATGTTAATAGATGAGCACAGACACCATTTGAATACTTATTTCAATTATGTCAGGACAAATAAAATCTATATTGTTGCGTTAATCTGCCGTCTTATTAGCTCCATGTGCTATGCAAAGTATGCAATAAAAGGCTGACTTTGATTTACAGTGAGTACACAAAGATCCTAATTAATATTAAACTTCACCTGTGTTTATCAGCATACAAAAAACAAGCACTAAGGCAGTTGTGTGGAGTACAGTTAGATGGATAGAGCCACATCATGAATTAATTGCCCCTGATGCTCTTCCAGATCTGACCTTGGGATGAATCACAGTGCACAGTGAATAGGTTATCATAGAGAGGAACCAACTTCAAGGGCATGCCTTTTTGTCACCCAATTATCCTCAGACTATAAAAGGCCTAAAAATTGTCATAGCCAGAGAGTGGTTGTGGGGACAAGCTCCCACTGCTATACAAAATGCTCTTCTAGGCGTGTGTCTCAAACAGCCTCTGACAGCCGTCCATTTCCAGACCTTCACATGTGGCATAGTTTTTATGCCTGGCAGAGCTATCCTCACTGATAGGATAAGGGTCAAAGGCAGCCCATTGGTGTCTTGAAGCCAGTTTCCCCAAGCAGATGGGGTTAATTAACCACGATGGTAACTCATCTAGGAGAGGGAAAATTCTGATTTCAAACCTCCGCTGCCTTGTGGCTATACCCGCTCATGAGAAAAGCTTTGGGAGTAAATCCAGAGACGGGGTCCTGAAGGTGACTGACTGCTCTACTCAGCACTGGCACGAAACTCCGGCGATGCTGCTGGCACCAAATTGTATTGACTTTTGTCATTCCTTTGGACCTATCATTAGCATTGAGCGGAGTGGGGGTGGGGTGGGGGGAAGATCCCACTGCATGGGCCATAGACAGTTCTCCATATCAACTCTACCCTGGCTTGCGCTCTGGAGAGGCCATTCCAGCTTTTCTTTCTAGCATCGTACAAACACGGGAAGCAGCAATTACTGGTTACAAGTCATAATGGTTGGTTGGCATAGAACATGGCACCAGGGGTTGCTTCTGATAGTGGGAGAGACCATCACGTTTCACTTCTCAGCTACCATCCTCCTCAACCTGGCCAGTCCCCAACCAATAAGCTGCTGTCCTGCCACAGTCAGACTTCCTCATTGGGTGCATGGGGGTAATGGATCATTGCATGAAGAGCTGCCTGTAACTACTGCACCAGACAAGAAAGAAAACAAATCCAATAAGACAACACTCTTCAAACAGGGATGTTGGAATGTCCACACAATGATAACTAGAGTAGAGCAAAACCTCAAAGATATCGAAGATGTACAAAAAAACAGAGATCATTAACAATGAGCTATTAAGGCTCAAGGAAGATGTAGCTACCCTACAAGAAATACATTTGCTGGATTCAGGTACACTGAAGGAAAGGGACTACACATTTTTCTGGCAGGGAAAGAACCAAGACGAGCCCCATGAGCATGTTGTGGGTTTTGGCATTAGGAACTCCTTGTTGCAAATGATGGAGCTACCAGAAAATGTAGCAGCACGATCCGACTCTCCACCTACACATCAGTTATGGCCCAGTATATCTCGTCAGTGTGTGTGCCTCTACCTTGAACTCCACCTCTGAGATAAAAGACATGTTCTACGACAAATTAGAAGCTGTTATCAGGAATATTTCCAGTAACGCGCACCTCATTCTCCTTGGTGACTTCAGCACCAGAGTGGGAGCCGATAACGACTAACCTTGTCTTGGTCACTTTGGAATTGGCAAAATAAATGACAATGGAGCTCTGCTCCTATCACGGCCTGTGTGTAACTAACTCTTACTTTAAGATGAAATCGCAATATAAAGTCTCATGCCGACATCCAAGGTCTAAACTGGCACCAACTAGACTTGATCATCTCTGGGTACTCTTTCATCAACTCTGTACTAATCATCATCTCATACCACAGTACTGACTGTGATGCAGATCATGCTTTAGTATGCAGCAAGATCAAACTGCACGTGAAGAAAATCCACCACTCCAAGCAAACTGGACAACCTTGCATCAACACTACAGAGATGAAACAGCAAGAAAAGGTTGACCAGTTTGCAAAATCAATACAGGTTGCTATGACTACCTCCTCACAATGAGATACTGCAACAGAACAATGGTCATACCTTTGTGACACTATCCGCAAATGAGCACTCTCAATCTTTAGAAGAAAGACCACAAAGAGCAGTGACTGGTTTGAGACATATTCCAACATCATGACTCCTGTCATCAAAACCAAGTGTGCAGCTCTCACAGAGTACAAATACTCACCATCTGACCAAACGCTTCAGGCACTTCGAGCTGCTGGAAGCAAAGTGCAACAGACTCCAAGGCAGTCTGCAAATGAGCACTGGCTCTAGCTCAGTGAGGACATCCAGACAGCAGCTATGACAGGCAACATCAGATCAATGTATGATGGTATCAAAAAGGCTCTTGGCCCATCACATAGCAAGACAGCACCCCTGACTCGTCCAATAGTGAAATAATCACAGATAAAAGCAAGCAGATTGAGCATTAGGTAGAACACTATTCTAAACTCTATTCAAGTGAAAACGTTGCTGCTAGCTCAGCCATTGATGCCATTGATTGTGTACCAGTCATGGATGGACTTGACTTTGAACCAACCATTAAGGTTCTAGCAAGTCAATTGATAGTCTGGCCCCAGGGAAAGTTCCTGGCAATGATGGGATCTCTCCAGACCTAATCAAAAACAGTAAAACCGCTCACCTCTCCAACCTTTACATGAGGTCCTCCATCAGTGCTGGAAAGAAGGAGCCGTACTACAGGATATGTGCGATTCTAAAATCGTCACTTTGTATAAGAACAAGGATGACAGGAGTGACTGCAACAACTACAGGGGTATCTCCCTTCTGAGTATTGTCGGCAAAGACTGCTCGAGTAATCCTGGCATGTGTACAAACTCTGGCAAAACTATTCAACCCTGTGACTCAATGTGGTTTTATGCAGGGAGGTCAACTATCGACATGATTTTCTCACTCCATCAACTCCAGGAGAAGTGCAGGAAATAACAGAAACCCCTCTTTGTCACTTTCATTGACTTGATCAGAGCATTCAATCTTGTTAGCAGGGATGGGCTCTTTCAGATTTTCCCTCAGCTTGGCTGTCCCCTGATACTCCATAGTATCATCAAGTCATTTCCATGACAACATGAGGGCTACTGTTCAGTATGATGGCAGCTCATCAGAATCCTTCACTATTCATAATGGAGTCAAACAAGGATGAGAATTGGCCTCAAAATTATTTGGCATCTTTTTCTCTCTGCTATTGAAGTACGTGTTTGGGTCATCGACCAAAGGCACCTACGTGCATACCAGCGCTGATGGGCGGCTGTTCAATCCTGCACGCCTGAGAGCAAGTACAAATTTCCATAAATCTTATGGCATGGTATTCTCTTTGTTGTTGAATCTGCTATAACCTCGCACAGCAAGCAGCAACTGTAGACCCTCTTGGACCGCTTCTCTAAGGCATGCAAGGATCAGACTTAATATCAGCCTAAGGAAAACCAATGTCCTTGCCCAGAACGTAGTAGAGACACCAGTCTTTACCATCGACATCTATGATCTAGAAGTGGTTCCAAATTCACACACTTGGGGTTAACCATTAGTGACACTCTCTCCCTTGATGCTGAAATCAATAGACAAATTGGCAGATCAGCATCGATCCTTGCTTGACTCTCCTCATGGGTCTGGGAGAATCAGAAACTTGCTACAAAGACTAAAACTGCTCAGCACCTTCCTGTATGGTAGAGAAACTTGGACCATCTACTCCAAGATGGAGAGAAAATTGCATAGTTTTCACCTGCACAGCCTTCACCGCAACCTCAGCATCACCTGGAGAGTAAAAATTCCAAATTCTGAGGTCCTCTCCCTGCTAGACTTCACACAATGTTCATGCATTTAAGACAACACAGACTGTGCTGGCTGGGCCACATCTGTCGTATGAAGGATGTTAGACTGCCAAAGGACATCCTCTACAGAGAACTAGCAATAGGCAAGAGAAATGTTGGTAAACGCTTGCATTGCCTCAAGGGCCTCTGCAAGCATGATATGACAGCCTTAAAATTCAACACAGTGCTGGGAGGATACAGTAGATGACTGCAACGAATGGCGATGTACTCTTCGTCAACACCTAGAGCAAGGCAAGAAAGGGATCTTGAGTCAGTTTAAGGAGCAGAGAGCAACGGGCGAGGACAGCGGACAACATTTCAATGATGCCCAACACATGCAACAACTGTGGCAGAGCGACGCTGCTCAACAAAACAGTGACTACCAGAGCTGCAGTAACCATGGTCGACCACAACTGATGGAGGCCATACATGATTCTAAGACCATAACAAATAAAATCAGCCTCTAAACAGAGCATTATGCATGCTCTGCCATTTAAGAAAACTGTGGTTGAACTTCTAACTCAGCACCACTTTACTGTACCAACCTCACAGAGAAACATAGAAGATAGGAGCAGGAGTAGGTCATTTGGCCCTTCGAGTCTGCTCCACCATTCAATGAGATCATGGCTGATCTTAAAGTTCAGTACACCGTCCCCGGCTTCTCTCCGTAACCCTAATTCCCTTATACTGAAGAAATATATCTAATTCCCTCTTAAATATATTCAATGAACCTGCCTCTACTGCTCTCTGTGGCAATGAATTCCACAGATTCACCACCCTCTGGGTAAAGAAATTCCTCCTCATCTCGGTCCTAAATGATTTGCCTATTATCCTCGAACCATGGCCCCGTGTTCTGGACTCCCCCACCATTGGAAACATCACTTTTGCATCCATTCTGTCCAGTCCTGCCAGAATTTTATATGTCTCTATGAGATCCCCTCTCAAACTTCTAAACTCCAGTGAGTACAATCCCAAATTGCGCAATCTTTCCTCATAAGTTATTCCTGCCATTCCAGGTATCAGCCTGGTGAATCGCCTTTGCACTCCCTCCATTGCAAGAACATCCTTCCTCAGATAAGGTGACCAAAACTGCACACAATACTCCAGGTGTGGTCTCACCAAGGCTCTGCACAGCTGCAGTAAGGTATCCTTATTCCTATACTCAAACCCTCTTGATATGAAGGCCAACATACCATTTGCCTTTTTAACCACCTGCTGTACCTGCATGCTCACCTTCAGTGACTGGTGCACAAGTACCCCTAGGTTTCTCTGCACTTCCCCATCTCCCAATCTATTACCATTCAAATAGTAATCTGCCCTCCGGTTTGTATTACCAAAGTGGATAACCTCGGATTTGGTACGTTTTTTGGCCAATTCATATGCTCTCTCTTTGGACCTAATACTGTCTCTAACTTCCCTTGTTATCCACGGTTGAGTCACCTTTTTTGGTTTATTTTTATGCCAAACGATTTCTACAATTCTTCCATTAGATCTTTGAATGCTTTCCATTGTCTATCCACCGTCAACCACCCCCACCCCCCATAAACACCACCCAATCAATCTTACTTAACTCCCGTCTCATACCATCATAATTCCCTTTATTTAAATTCATGACCTTAGTCTTGGTTTTAATTTCTTCACTCTCCATGTCGAGTGAGAATTAGATCATATTGAGATCGCTCCTACTCAAAGGGCCTCGTTCAGCAAGTTTGCTGATTAGCCCCTTTTCATTGCATAATACCCACTCTAAAATGGCCTGCTCCCGAGTTGG
Organism: Narcine bancroftii; assembly: GCF_036971445.1. Classification (NCBI taxonomy): domain Eukaryota; kingdom Metazoa; phylum Chordata; class Chondrichthyes; order Torpediniformes; family Narcinidae; genus Narcine; species Narcine bancroftii. The sequence continues at coordinate 34,162,976 of NC_091469.1, read as the reverse complement.
TTCCTCGACATATTGGTCTAAATAACCGTCCCGTAAACATTCAAGGAATTCCTCCTCCTCAGTATTTTTACTAATTTGGCTAGTCCAATCTATATGTAAATTAAAGTCTCCCATGATGACAACTGTTTCCTTATTGCACGGTTCTCTAATTTCTCTTTTTATGCCTTCCCTCACCTCTACATTACTATTTGGAGGTCTATATACCACCCCCACTAACGTTTTCCGCCCCTTGCTATTCCTCAGTTCTACCCATATAGATTCCGTATCTTCCGAGTTAATATCCTTCCTGTCAATCGTGTCGGTCCCTTCTCTCACCATCAATGCTACCCCACCCACTTTTCTTTCTTGCCGATCCCTCCTAAATATTGTATACCCCGGGATGTTAAGTTCCCAGGCTTGCCCACCTTGCAGCCATGTTTCTGTAATCCCAATCAAATCATATTTGTCTCAATTTCCACAGCCAATTCATCTACCTTGTTCCGAATGCTTCTTGCATTAAGATATAAAGCCTTCAGATTTGCTTTTTTCACCCTCCTTGCTCTTTCTAATATTTTACTTTCGCTGCCTAACCTAACTTTTCCTATTTTATCTTTCCTGTCCTTTGCCCTATCATGCAGGTTCTGATGGCTTTACTAAGCCTAGCTGCCAATATATTGACCCCTTTTGGGTTTAGGTGTAACCAATCCTTCTTGTAAAGGTCATGCCTTCCCCAAAAGAGATCCCAATGGTCCAAGAGGCCAAAATCCTGTATTTTACACCAGCCTCTCAGCCACACATTCATTTGTCTTAACCTTCCATTTTTGTCCTCAGTTGCACTTGGCACAGGTAGCAATCCAGAGATCACCATCCTGGTGGTCCTGTTTCTTAGCTTCTGCCCTAGCTCATACCTCCTCCCTCTTTTTATCACATCACTTGATTCTCTTAGTGTCCAAAAAAATCTTTCAACCTCCTTCTTGAATGACTCATTGACTGAGCCTTCATAACCATCCACCATTGAAAATTCAAAATCGTCACCAATATTTGAGTTTTAAAATAACAATCTATATGTCTGTCCAAGATGAACCCTTACTTTGAGGCAATAACTCCTAGTTCTAGACATTCCAGGCAGGGGAGAAAAAAATTCTGGTATCTACCCTGCCAAGCCTTGTGAGAATTTCAGGGTAGTGAATATGCCCCCAGTTTTCTAATTGTTACTTTATTTTTTTTTATTTTTCTTAACCCACCAATCAAAACTTTCAAGTGTTTTACACTAGATTCCTGGTTCATGAAGTGTGTAGTGCTTTCAGTTTAAATGTGTACTTCTGACTTGTATGATGCTGGTGTAGCTATAAATTGTGCATGGTCTGCCATTTGAGTTCATAAATGTACATGATCTTCTGTGGTATAGCAGTGGCAGGGGTAGGATATGCACAGAGATAATTATGGACAACTACCTGTTAAGAGTACATTTCGGTGACAGGCTGGAGACCTCATCTTGAAAATCTGGTGTAAATGTGAACTGTTCTATGAAGTGAAGGAAAAGGGTCAAATTCTTCCTGACTGAGCCAATAAACATGTTTGTTGTTAGTAATTGCAATATGTGGTTAAATGGAGAGTCCGCATGTGTCTATGTATGTGTACTCAATCTCCAATTATCCTGGACTCCCTTGCCATTGGACTAAGACTGCACTCAGTCTTGCCTGCATGGGTTTTTTTTGTGTGCGTACATGTTTAAAAGAGCCACTCTATGTTAACAGAATGTACACATAGACATCTTTCATACTCAGACATGGAATGGGACCTATTCATTTTTCTCCTTGAGTGAGTGCTGGAGAAGATGGAAATTATGCAATATTACATGAAATTAATAGGCAGTACACATTTTGGGCACTGCAATTCAAATGTAAGATAGAATTACACAAGTAATTGGAGCAATTAATTTACAATTTCATTTGTGCATGGAATTCTGGTCACTAAATATAAGCTCAATCAGTCCCAAATATTAGTCAGAGCTCAATGGTAGCAGCCTTACAGCTTGAAATAGAAAGAATGAAGTTTCAAGGGTCCTAAACATAGAGACCAGCTAGGCACTAGGATGAGTTGGGGAGTAACTGCTGCACTATTGAAAGTTTCCGACACTGAGTGAACTTTACGCAATGTTCCAATTCAAAATATTCTTGAGAACTGTTTTGAAAAACAGGGATGTTTTCCCCAATGTTGTGAGTGATATTTATCTCAGGATTTTGTTTTATGGGCTTTTTGGACAGTTCTGCCTGTGTTATCCCATATAAATGCCAGAACATGCAGATTTCAGCACAGATAATGAGTGTGAATGTGGAGACCGTCCCTCAGCTAAAATAGCCATTGTCTAGTTGTTACTTCTTTGTCATTTGTATGAACTAGATGCCTGCACAATTTAACTAGATCCTTGCTAGTTTGTGATTACACTTTAAAATGTCCTTCATTAGGCCAAAGGCACTTCAGAAAATTGAGGTGCTAAAGACGCAAGAGACTGTAGATGGTGAAATCTGGTACATAAAGCTGGATGAGCTGCTGGAGGATCTCAGTGGGTCAGGTAGCATCTGTGGAGACTAAAGACAGTTGATGTTTCAGGTCAAGATCCTGCATTGGACTGCGAGTTAGAGAGGGAAGATTAAAGTATAAATTCATATAAAGTGGTGAGAAGGATAGGTGAGGCAGGAGATGGCAATAGAAGGGTGAAGATAGCGACAGAGGCTGGGAGGTGAAAAGTGGAAATAACCAAGGGTTGCAGATGATGGACACTGATTAAAAAAGGAAAGTGAAGAGTAGAACCAGTTAAGTGGATGATGATGGTCAGGCGACAAAAGCAGTGATAAGTGCAAGACATTTTATCCTTCAGTCTTCAAGATTAATGTAGAATAACAGTATTAGGACAAAGAAAGTGCTCACAAAATTTGTAATATAAGGAGGCAATTTGGTGCATCATGGCAATTCCAGCTCAAAAAAGACTAATCCCACTGTCAGGCACTGGACTTTGAGTGTATTGGTGAATCAAAAGCATATCCAGGCTATTTACGATGAAGCATTGGGTGTTAGATTCCTCCCCCTTCATTACCAAACTTTCTCTTATCATTCTGTTATTTTAAAACATACCCCTTGGTAATTGATCTCTTTGTTCAGAAAAATAAAATATTTCTGTTAATTTTATTCTGATTTTCAATAAATCTCTCTTCAGCTCTTTGCTCCCAGAGAAAATAATTCCATCTGAGGTTGTGTTCATTCATAACATAACTTGAAAACGTTCTGGGGGTCGTAGGTTTATTGGGTGTAATGGGGGTGGGGGGGGGGGGGGATGGGCTTATGGGCCAAAATGGCCTGATTCTGTGCTTTGTGTCTAAACTTATGTTTAAAAAAAAAACATGCTGCCCAAATGCACCGATTAACCTAAAAATCCCTTATGTTATTGTAGGTGGGAGGAAATGGGAGCACTCGGAGGAAACCCATGCAGACATGGGGAGAAAGTATAAACTCCTTACAGGTAGACCTGGATTCAAGCCAAGGTTGTGGGTGCTGAAATAGCATTATGCTAATTACTGCACAAGCTATGCTGCATTAAAATATCCAAAACTACATTTTTACCCTTTTTCCTGCTACCACATCCTACAATGTGAGCCGGACTTCAGACAGTTTTACAACTGTAGCCTGATAAATGTTGTATGTCGTTCTCACATGACTCTCCTGTTCTGTCGTCTCTGCCTTGTCCGATGAAGCAACCTATGTGCTGGCCTTCTTAAATGCTATATATCAGGGAAATTGTGTCTCCGGTTCTCTGTGCTCATCACTTATCCTAAAATTTGTAATGATTTCCACAGAGTCAGGGAACATAATAACAAACAATTTAGTCCATCACTTCCATTCTGACCGTCAAGTATAGTTAATACGATTTCCATTTCCCTTCACTTAGATCATTGCCTTCTACACAGTGGCGATTCAAGTGTTCATCTAAATTCTTAAATGTTTTGAGAATACCTGTCTCCATCACCTATTTAGTATGTTCTGGATTCTAACCTCTCTCTGGATAGAAAATGTTCTTCATCAGATCCCGTCCATTTAACCTCTTATCCGAGACCCACGTCCTCTAGTTGTAGATTCACTTGCTATGGGAATAGTTTCCTATATTCTATCCATGACCCCTATTTTCCTTGCCTGTATGCCCATCGTTCCAACTGAGCTACGCTGACTTTTTACAAACTGACTTTCATTTGCCATTGCTCTGAGCTGCCTGGGTCATGTGTCATTGCAATATATGTGCCTGCTTTGTGAAAGGAACATTAAAATTAACTAATCAATGACATCTGCTGCAGAGAGCACTTGTGACTTGGCAATGTTGGCAGCATTAAAAGTGGCCATAAAATCTGCGATCGTACACCAGTCCATTGCAGATAGCAGCTGGTCAGCTTCATGAAGTCACTGTTCAAAGTCACATTGCTGTTCAGACCTTTTGCTGAAAGTCTGAGCTAACCAAGGTTATCAGTTCCAATTTCAACCCAGGTACACCAATTTTATGGTCGCAAATAATTATGCTAATGCCTTTGAATGTCAGCATCTATTGTTTGAATCTCTTTACACTGGGCAATAAAAGGCTAAATTTAAACCTCAATCCAAAGTAAACCCACATTTGTGGAGATGATCTGAAAATGAGCATGAATTGGTTTAAGAGTGAACAAGGTATGAGTGGAAGACAAAATAGCTCTGTTTCTCTCTCTAGATGAATGAATGCATGAAATTGTAGATTCATAATTTACAATATTTATGTATATCATTATTGGTTTGGGACAAGTCAGAGAAAAGCCCATCAGCCCACCAAGTTCACATCACCATCATGCATTCATTTTCACAAATTATTTTTATGTTCCCCACATCCCCATCAACCTTCCCCTCCCCCAAGTCAAATCACGTACCCAGATACGAGGGGCATTTTACAGAGGTGAATTAATCTGCCATCCCAATGGATTTTGTATATGGGAGGAAGCTTTGAACGACCCATGGGGTCACAGAGAAGCGCAAACTCCACGTGCACATCATCAGAGGTCAGGATCGAACCTTGAAGTACACAAGAGTGCTGGAGAATATCAGCAGGTCATGCATTATGCTTAGGAAGTAAAAGTCTTTTGATTTTATGGGCCTGAGCCATCCATCAGGAATGCTGAAAATTCAGTTATGCTCCGAAATAAAAAGGTGGGGCGAGGAAGAGAAGGAGATGGGTGGAGAGGTAAGAGGTACTAGGTGACTACAGGTGGAAGAATTCAAACCATAGAATGTTACAGCACAAAAACAGGCCCCTTTGGTCTTTCTAGTCTGTGCCCAACCATTTTGTTTTGCCTAGTTCCATTGACCTGCACTCATTCCATAACCCTATATAACTATCCCATCCATTGAAGAGAAAAAAAAGATGAGAAGTGATGCGGAAGAAATATTAGCATTTCTTCTGGAATAAACCTAAAATCATGGAGGTTAAGAGTCTCACAATATTATGGTTTAACAGCAACTTATTCCACCCATCCAGTCTATGCTTTTTGTTTTATCCCTTGTGATTTATTTTCATCCTTTTCTCTCATGTCTGAATTTTTGTTTTCTCCAGTTAAGTATCCATTTCTGTTTAATTCTGCCATTGAATCTATATCCTGCACTTCTTAAACGCATTTCAAACGCTAACTACTCATTTTGGAAAAAAATAATTTCCTCATGTCGCCTCTGGATATTTTGACAATCGCCCTAAATCTCTTTTTCAGGTTAATGACACTGAAATATAAACATACTATCTTGGTTTAGTTGAGCTCAAAGCTCTTCCACTCTTTTTACCAAACATCTTCATTGTTTTAATCAGCTATCCTTCAAGTCTTCTCTTGACTGTAGAATGTTACAACCTAACAACCCTCTCAATTTTGTTAGGGACTAAAGAGACTTTGTTAGCACCAAACAAAGGAACACTAGACAATGGTAAATTCAAAATAATAGTTTATATTAAATTATGATAACATGACATTTCTTACCTATCTCTAACTTAAACTCTAAATTTAAACCCCCACTATGCGCAAAGTGTATGTGTGTTTGTGTGTGTGTATATATTGAAGTCCCAAATCCTGAAAAGTCCATTTTAAAACTTCAGCATCATTTTGGTCTTGCTTGATAGTCTCAAATTTTCAGTTCAGAAATAATTCCTCTTCTCTTTGGCTTGGCTTTGCGGACGAAGATTTATGGAGGGGGTAAAAAGTCCACGTCAGCTGCAGGCTCGTTTGTGGCTGACAAGTCCGATGCGGGACAGGCAGACACGATTGCAGCGGTTGCAGGGGAAAATTGGTTGGTTGGGGTTGGGTGTTGGGTTTTTCCTCCTTTGCCTTTTGTCAGTGAGGTGGGCTCTGCGATCTTCTTCAAAGGAGGTTGCTGCCCGCCAAACTGTGAGGCGCCAAGATGCACGGTTTGAGGCGTTATCAGCCCACTGGCGGTGGTCAATGTGGCAGGCACCAAGAGATTTCTTTAGGCAGTCCTTGTACCTTTTCTTTGGTGCACCTCTGTCACGGTGGGTTATAATGCGCTTTTAAACATAAACTCACAATTCTTATGATGAGATTTTCCTTCATGTGAATGATTTCACAAACTCCCCTTTAACTTGCCTAAGATTTCTGGAGTCTGTTTACTTCTCTTGAATGAAGACTTTTGGAATCTGTGTTCCAAACATTGAAACTGCCCTCTTATTCTTAAAGTGACAATGAAGCCATTAATTCTGTGTTCTCCTTTTCCGGGAGTAACATAGGGAGTTTTTTTTCCCCTCTGCAGGAAATATCTTAACACAACAGCAGGCTTTTTTCAACTGAACTCTTTGAAATCCTATTTCAATAATATATTTTTGGCAATTCTCTCATGTCACATTTTATGTGATATCATTTCTGTCTTTGAAATTCATAATTATCCGTAAAATCAGTGAATTTTCTTCACTTTGATCATGGACATCTGTAATATAACAGGGAGCAGCAACCTGTGATGTGTGGTAACAGCTTGGATTGAGGCTCGGAAACTGAAAGAATCTGCAAATCTCAATTTCACAGGCAAAGGAGTGGTGACATGTGACACACAGGTTTTCAGGAGGTCACAGGTCTTAGTGAAGGCAACGGATTCAGTTTGTGTATTGGCTCTTTAGTATGGTGTCAGGGGAAATTCGGTGGTTGTATGAATAAGTGAGATTGAATATCTGATTACTTTTTTTCACTTTGCATTCCTACTGATGTTATTTAAAGAAGTTTAAAAATGGTGAAAATGTGCTGGGAAAAATGACAATCACCCGATCTTCACCATGTGGCCAAGATACTCTCGTGTTTGCAAAATTGACCTGTTCCAAGTTGTACTTGGAAATTACTTGTACCGTGCCTCTAATTTGAAAGCCCAGGAAATTCTTTTTTTTTCTGATTTGTCCCCTATCCCTTCAAATGCCTACACATCAAGATGGTAAGCTGTCACTCATTTTGTATCACATTAAAAATATGGCATTCTTTCCCACCCTGCACTAACTTATACTTTTCTGGATTCTTACACAGAATCCCGTGTGTTTAATCAAGCTGCCTATTGCAATTAAAATCTATAACAAACTCTCTGACTGTTCAGTGCTCTTTCTGTTCCTAAGCTCTGATTCTGAAGTTTTGAATGTGTTCCCACTGCCCTATTAGAAATGTAAGTGGTTAGCTTAACAAGAATAGAAGGGTGATGCCTCATTCCTGATTCATTTCACAAGGAAGTTTAACTGCATTGCATGGCTATAAGGTGAGAGGAAACATAAGAGAAGGTCTCTAGGAATGTAGTGACATCCAGCCGAGAAATACACATGGGGCGCCGTTATGGTAAAATAATCAGAGGAAATGGAAAGAGGCATAGATCTTATTGGTCACTCTGGCCATAGACTCTGACTGAACATGCACAGATGGTTCCCAACATGGATTCATTATTTATTCCTCAAGGATTTTCGAGCAACGCAAGATGAATATCTGATTCCTTAGATAATCATGGAGCATTGCCATTTCTAAGTATTCGAGAAAGAGATAATCCTTTATCACAGGACAGCCTGTTTGAAAATAGGAGGACTCTTTAAGTGGCAGAGTTCTTTTAGATGTCACCCTTGAATGACCAAGCTATAAGTCATCGGTTTACCCATTATACATTTTATGGTCAGGTACTGTATGAAGTCAGAGAAACCTAACAACTACTGGGTCTGAAATGTTGAGCAAACAATGATTACAAAACAGAGATTTGAGGGACTTGACGGGTCAGGCAGCATCAACGGAGAGAAATGGACAGGCAGCATTTTGAGTCAGGAGCCTTCAGAATTGTTGAAGGACTGCAACTGAAATGTTGACTGTTCATTTCTCTCTATGGATTCTACCTGACCCATTTAGTCCCTCCATCTTATTAATAATAAACAATATTTTTCCTCCTATTTAACACATTTTAGCATTTCAATTAGCTTTGATACAATGAGTTTATATATTATATAATGTACATATGTTCTGAAATTCTTCATTAAAAATTTCATTCATTAAATTGGGCAATCATGTTCAACAGTTGAAGACAGAGGAGCAAATGATTGGGCAATCAAGTTCAAGTTGAAGTCTAAAGGGTTGAAAAGGAGAGACTGAAGAGAGCAGCTGATTGGGCAATCGAGGTCAGGTGTCACAAACATCACTATTAAAGTGAGGGTCTGTGCAGCTGAGTGGTTTAATTATAACATATATTTGTTCCTCTAGTTATAGACAGTGGGAATGGCAGCCAAGGCAGGGGAATGCTCCTCTTGCAGAATATGGGTCATCAGGGAAGTGAGCGATATCCCTGACGACTTCATCTGCAAGAAGTGTATCTAGCTGCAGCTCCGGACAAACTGAGTTAAGGAATTGGAGCTTGAGTTGGAGGAATTCTAGATCATTCAGGAAGCAGAGGGGGTGATAGACAGGAGTTATAGGGAGACAATCACACCTAGGAGGCAGGAGGAGGGGAGATGGATGATAATCAGGAGAGGGAAAGGGAACATGCAGACAGTTCACGGAACCTTGTGGCCTTCCCCTCAATTACAAGTGTACCATTCTGGATACTCTTGGGGAGGAAACAACCTACCAGGGACAAGCCACAGTGATCAGGTCTCTGGCACGGGGTCTGGTGCTGTGGCTAAGAAGGGAAAGGATGTGAAGAGACAAGCTGTGGTGATAGGCGATTCCATAGTTATGGAGACAAAGAAGAGATTCTGTGGAAGAGATCAAGTATCCCAGATGGTATGTTGCCTCCCAGGTGGCAGGGTCTGAGATATCTCAGATCAAGTTCACGGCATTCTCAAGAGGGAGGGTGAGCAGCCACTTATCATGGTCCATGTAGAGACCAATGATGTGGGTAGGAAGGGTGAGGAGGTCCTGCAAGGAGTGTTCAGGGAGTTGGATGCTAGGTTGAAAGACATGACCTTCAGGGTTATGACCTCCAGGGTTGTGATCTCAGGATTGCTTCCTGCGCCATGTGCTAGTGAGGTTAGAAATAGGAGGATAATGCAGCTCAACATCTGATGCAGGAGGGAGGGCTTCAGGTTTCTCTTCCATGGAAGGTGGAACTTGTTCTGATGAAACAATTTGTATCGACACTAGAGTGAGAATAATATCCTTGTGGTAAGGTTTGCTTGTGCTTCTTTGAAGATTTAAATTAGATCTGCAAGGGAGAGCAGCTCGAGGAGTGGAGGAGGGAAAAAAAATGTTAAAATCACATGCATCAACCAATCAATGGGTTGTATGTGGTGAAATGTTTTCAGGTGCATCTCTTTCAATGCCAGGAGAATAGTAGGAAAGGCAGGTGAGCTTAATGCGCGCATTGACATGTGGAATTATGACTTTGTGGCATTAGCGAAACTTGGGTGAAGGAGGTGTGGGACTGGCAGCTCAATGTGCTGGGCTTCCATTTCTTCAGACATAATAGAAAGAGGGAGGAGTGGATTTGCTCATCAGGAAAATATCACAGCTGTGCTCAGGCAGGACAGACCAGAAGGCTTGTCAGAAGCAAAATGGGTAGAGCTGAGGAATGGAAAAAGTATGACCAGATTCATGGGGTTGTATTATAGATACCCAATAGTCAGTAAGAATTGGAGGAGCAAATCTGTAGAGAGACAGCAGACAGCTACAGGAAGCATAAGGTTGTGATCGTAGGAGATTTTAACTTTCCGCATATTGACCTGGACTCCCATATTATAAAATGGCTGGATGGCTTTGAGTTTGACAAATGTGTCCAGGAACATTTTCTAAGTCAATATATTGAGATACCAACTAGAGAGTGCAACATTGGATCTCCTATTAGGGAACAGGACAGGACAGATGACGGAAGTATGTGTAGGGGAGATTTTGGTTCCAGTGATCAAAATGCCATTGATTTCAAGTTAATTATGGAAAAGGATGTGTTTGGGCCTCGGGTTGAGATTCTAAATTGGAGAAAGGCCAATTTTGAGGAAATGAGAAATTATCAAGAATGTTTGAACTGGGATGTTGTTTTCAGGGAAGGATGTGTGAGGTAAATGGAAGGGCTTCAAAAGGTGAAATTTTGAGAGTGCAGATGTTCCTGTCAGGATTAAAGGCAAAGTTAGCAGGTATAAGGAACCTTGATTTTCAAGGGATATTGAGGATCTGGTTCAGAAGAAGAAAGAGGTGAATAGCAGGTATAGGGAACACGGAGCAGAGGAGGTACTTGAGAAATATAATTAATGCAAGAAAAACTTCAGGAAAGAAATCAGGAATGCTAAAAGAATGCATAAGGTTATTTTGGCAGACAAATTGAAGGAAAATCCTAAGTATTTCTACAGGAATATTAAGTGCAAAAAGATACAATGGTCAAAATTGGTTCCTTTGAAGATCAGAGTGGTCAGCTTTATATCGAACCAAAAGAGATGGGGGAGATCTTAATGTGTTTTTCATCAGTATTCAATCAGGAAAAAGGCATTGAGTTGTGAAAAGTAAGGAAAATAAGCAGTGAGGTCATGAAACCTATACAGATTAAAGAGAGGGAAGAGCTTGCTTACTTCAAGCAAATAAGGGTGAATAAATTCCCAGATATTCCCTCTGATCTTGAGGGAGGCTAGTATAGATATTGCAGGGGCTCTTGCAAAAATATTTAAAATGTCTTTAGTCATAGTTGTGGTGACAGACGATTGAAGAGTAGCCTGCATTGTTTAAAAAGTCTCCAAAAGTAACCCTGGAAATTATAGACCAGTGAGCCTGACGTTAGTAGTAGGTAAATTATTGGAAGGTGTTTTAAGAAATTGGATATACAGTCATGCATCGCTTAATGTCCATGATATAGATTAATACTTGTACAATACTATATACATAATTTTCTTTTTCTTTGGCTTGGCTTCACGGACGAAGATTTATGGAGGGGGTAAAAAGTCCACGTCAGCTGCAGGCTCGTTTGTGGCTGACCAGTCCGATGCGGGACAGGCAGACACGATTGCAGCGGTTGCAAGGGAAAATTGGTTGGTTGGGGTTGGGTGTTGGGTTTTTCCTCCTTTGCCTTTTGTCAGAGAGGTGGGCTCTGCGGTCTTCTTCAAAGGAGGCTGCTGCCCGCCAAACTGTGAGGCGCCAAGATGCACGGTTTGAGGCGTTATCAGCCCACTGGCGGTGGTTAATGTGGCAGGCACCAAGAGATTTCTTTAGGCAGTCCTTGTACCTTTTCTTTGGTGCACCTCTGTCACGGTGGCCAGTGGAGAGCTCGCCATATAATACGATCTTGGGAAGGCGATGGTCCTCCATTCTGGAGACGTGACCCATCCAGCGCAGCTGGATCTTCAGCAGCGTGGACTCGATGCTGTCGACCTCTGCCATCTCGAGTACCTCGACGTTAGGGGTGTGAGCGCTCCAATGGATGTTGAGGATGGAGCGGAGACAACGCTGGTGGAAGCGTTCTAGGAGCCGTAGGTGGTGCCGGTAGAGGACCCATGATTCGGAGCCGAACAGGAGTGTGGGTATGACAACGGCTCTGTATACGCTTATCTTTGTGAGGTTTTTCAGTTGGTTGTTTTTCCAGACTCTTTTGTGTAGTCTTCCAAAGGCGCTATTTGCCTTGGCGAGTCTGTTGTCTATCTCATTGTCGATCCTTGCATCTGATGAAATGGTGCAGCCGAGATAGGTAAACTGGTTGACCGTTTTGAGTTTTGTGTGCCCGATGGAGATGTGGGGGGGCTGGTAGTCATGGTGGGGAGCTGGCTGATGGAGGACCTCAGTTTTCTTCAGGCTGACTTCCAGGCCAAACATTTTGGCAGTTTCCGCAAAGCAGGACGTCAAGCGCTGAAGAGCTGGCTCTGAATGGGCAACTAAAGCGGCATCATCTGCAAAGAGTAGTTCACGGACAAGTTTCTCTTGTGTCTTGGTGTGAGCTTGCAGGCGCCTCAGATTGAAGAGACTGCCATCCGTGCGGTACCGGATGTAAACAGCGTCTTCATTGTTGGGGTCTTTCATGGCTTGGTTCAGCATCATGCTGAAGAAGATTGAAAAGAAGGTTGGTGCGAGAACACAGCCTTGCTTCACGCCATTGTTAATGGAGAAGGGTTCAGAGAGCTCATTGCTGTATCTGACCCGACCTTGTTGGTTTTCGTGCAGTTGGATAATCATGTTGAGGAACTTTGGGGGACATCCGATGTGCTCTAGTATTTGCCAAAGCCCTTTCCTGCTCACGGTGTCGAAGGCTTTGGTGAGGTCAACAAAGGTGATGTAGAGTCCTTTGTTTTGTTCTCTGCAATAAAGCCCCCAGAAAGAGGTTCAATGTTGGAAAACTGCAGTCAGACGAAGCGAGAGGAAACTTCCAGGCAAACCTCAAAGCAAAGCTCGACGTTGCAACCCGCCTCACGGACCCGTCCCCTGAAACCCTCTGGGATCAGTTGAAGACTACCATACTGCAATCCACTGAAGAGGTACTGGGCTTCTCCTCCAGGAAAAACAAGGACTGGTTTAACGAAAACAGCCAGGAAATCCAGGAGCTGCTGGCAAAGAAGCAAGCTGCCCACCAGGCTCACCTTACAAAGCCGTCCTGTCCAGAGAAGAAACAAGCCTTCCGTCGCGCATGCAGCCATCTTCAGCGCAAACTCCGGGAGATCCAAAATGAGTGGTGGACTAGCCTCGCCAAACGAACACAGCTCAGCGCGGACATTGGCGACTTCAGGGGTTTCTACGAGGCTCTAAAGGCTGTGTACGGCCCCTCACCCCAAGTCCAAAGCCCGCTGCGCAGCTCAGACGGCAAAGTCCTCCTCAGCGACAAGATCTCCATCCTCAACCGATGGTCAGAACACTTCCAATCTCTTTTCAGTACCAACCGCTCAGTCCAAGATTCCGCCCTGCTCCAGCTCCCTCAACAGCCCCTAAGGCTAGAGCTGGATGAGGTTCCCACCCTGGATGAGACATATAAGGCAATCGAACAACTGAAAAGTGGCAAAGCAGCAGGTATGGATGGAATCCCCCCAGAAGTCTGGAAGGCTGGCGGCAAAACTCTGCATGCCAAACTGCATGAGTTTTTCAAGCTTTGTTGGGACCAAGGTAAACTGCCTCAGGATCTTCGTGATGCCACCATCATCACCCTGTACAAAAACAAAGGCGAGAAATCAGACTGCTCAAACTACAGGGGAATCACGTTGCTCTCCATTGCAGGCAAAATCTTCGCTAGGATTCTACTAAATAGAATAATACCTAGTGTCGCTGAGAATATTCTCCCAGAATCACAGTGCGGCTTTCGCGCAAACAGAGGAACCACTGACATGGTCTATATACATAATATATACATTGTAAATAGACACACTGTGTACAAAGGCTAATATGTAATCTATACTTATTACAATTGGAGCTTGCAGGGCTAATGTAGTGTTTGGTGAGTCTGAAGGCCTTTGCTGGTACAGTAAAGTAGGGAAATTTCACATTAAAATAATAATAGAAAGTACAATACATACATAAGCCAGTAACATGGGTGTTTATTATGACTATCAAGACATGTATGTACTGAACCATTATACATCTGCAGTACAATTGCTTTGTATACAAGAGACATGAGATATATATGTTGCGTGCGGGAAGCTTGTGTGTTCGCTAAGTCAGGTTATGACTGCTACATCCCGTTCTCCCATTGCTATTTGTGATCTTTATTATACTTTATGGGACCATGGATGTATATGTGGTCAGATGTTTCTCGAACTGATGTTATGCAGCAGATGACTGTACAATTATTTGTATAGCCAGGAACTAATTAGAGGTAGTCCACATGGTTTTGTGCATGATAGGTTATGTTTAACCAATCTTACAGAGTTTTTTAAGGAGGTTACAGGTAATGTTGACAAAGGAAAAGCTCTGGATGTTGTCTACATAGTCTTTAGTAAGACTTTTAACAGGGCCCCACAAGGGAGATTAGTGGTGAAGGTTCAGTCGCTCATGGTGAAGCGGTATACTGGATTCAAAAATGGCTGGACGGAATAAGCCAGAGAGTAGTGGTCAATGACTGCTTCTCAGACTGGAAGCCAGTGATTAGTGGTGTGCCACAGGGATCGGTGCTGGGACCATTCTGGTTTCTTGTCTATATCAATGATCTGGATGATAATGTGGTAAATTGGATCAGCAAGTTTGAAGATGACACTAAGATTGGAGTCATTATAGATAGCAAATAAGGATTTCAAAGCTTTCAGAGGGACCTGGACAGCCTGGAAAAATGGGCTGAAAAATAGCAGATGGAATTTAATGCAGACAAGTGTGAAGTGTTGCATTTTGTAAAGGACAAACCAAGGAAGAACATATACAGTAAATGGTAGGGTAACTGAGGAGTGTGGTAGATCACAGGGATGTGGGACTACATATACACAAGTCCTTGAAAGTGGTGTCACAGAGAGATAGGGTTGTAAAGAAATCTTTGGCAGATTTGCCTTCATAAATCAAAGTATTGAGTATAGGAGTTGGAATGTTATGGTAAAGTTGTATAAAACATTGGTGAGGCCAAATTCAGAGTACTATGTGCTGTTTTGGTCACCTAAATACAGGAAAGATATCAATAAGATAAAAAGAGTGCAGAGAAGATTTACTGGGATGTTGCCCAGCCTGGAACTGAGTTACAGGGAAATATTAAAGAGGTTAGGACTCTATTCCCTGGAGCTTAGAAGAATGAGAGGAGATTTGATAGTGGTATTTAAAATTTTGAGGGGGATAAACATAATAAATATAGGTAGGCTTTATCCACTGAGGTTAGGTGAAATACAAACCAGAGGACATGGGTTAAGGGTGAAATGGGAAAAAGTTTAGGGGGAACATGGGGGAAACTTCTTCACACAGAGATTGGTGGGAGTGTAGAATGAGCTGCCAGTTGAAATGAATATGGGCTTAATTTTAACATTTAAGAAGAATTTGGACAGGTACCTGGATGGGAGAGGTGTGGAGGGCTATGGATCTGATGCAAGACAGTAGGACTAGGCAAAAAAAAATGGTTCAGCTCAACTATATGACATGAATGTGCCTGTTTTCTTTGCTGTAATATTCTATGGCTCTAAAAAGAGATCATAAATACAAAAGATGGATAATAAAAATTCACAATTACTATAGTGTAAGAACAAAAGTGGAATTACAATAATTCAGGCAGTCATTTTAGTGGTATCGGAGTTATCCACGATTAATGTGTGACAGATTGTTTATATTATGTTGCAACAGATTATAGATATGTTTTTAGGAGATAAATTGGGGCAATTTTTTTTAGTGTAGGCCACATACAAACATTACAAAACAGATCTCATTTAAAATACTAGAGCTCTGCTCAAGCTACACAGGCTGCTCTGAGAACATTTGCAAAAACTTTGAAGAGTGCCCAAGGGACTTCACTAATGGATTGTTGTTTAGAAAAACAACAGATGAAAGAACTCAGAGGAGCACGTTCAGAGCAGCAGCTGTCTGGGAGTGCTGTTTGCTGTTCTAGGAGGGTCATGTGGTTTTTGCAAGCAGGGAGGGAGTCAAACAGGCTTTTATCAGAGAGAAAGAGAGAGTTCAGTTTTACAGTTTTACAGTCAGCAGTAACAGCTGGGACTGCAACAGGACAAGCTGGCAATCTTGTAGAAAACCCAATTTGGAAGACAGGTTGTGAGTGCTTAGTTCACCTTGGTCAAAGCCCTTATCGTTTATACAAGAGAGAGGACTGGCTGCCTAATATTTCATTTGAAATAAGAGAAACAAAAAGGAACTCTGTAGTGACCTGAAAGAAAGAGGTTATCATTTGGAAAATCCTGATGGGGCAAGTTTCTTCGGCAAGACACTGTTATAGTACAGATTCTATCACCAATGTGTATATGTACATATGTATAGATGGTAGTGTAGGATTACTGTGATTGGCTGAGACTGTAGCCACAACTACTGGCAGGTCTTAAAGGATTGGTCCTAGCCAGACCAGGTCATTCTGAACTGGTCGACCTACTTGTGATATGCTCCAGTCTTTTAGTTAATAAAAGCCTTGGTTTGGATCAACAAGTCTTTGGTTCTTTTGACGTGCATTACAATGCAAGACACTGAAGTGGCTGATAAGTTAAAGTTAAAGTTTGATCCTGTTTTCATGTTTAAAGATAATTAAAAGTAACTTTTGTTTAAGTAACCATTTGCCTTGGTGAATTTCTATTGCTGCTGGGTTTTGGGGTCCTCTGGGCTCATAACAAGTGTAACAACTAACAAGGGGAGGTTCAAATGCTTGGACCATTGGAACGAACCTGGAAGTGCTGTCTGTTAGGCTTCTGTATCTTCCTTTTGGCTGAAGAGGTGTTGATCAGAGTTATGGGAGCATTTATAAAGTTGGCCGCCTTCATGAGGCAGCACTTCACTTAAATTTCTTCAGTAAATGGGAGCTCAGAGCTTGGGATGGGCTCAACGAGGACTGATACCTCTGTAGCCTTCTGTATTCCTGTGCACTCAAATTAGCAAACAAAGCTGCGAAACAACAAGACAGTGTGCTATCCATGGTGCACCTATAGAAGATTTATAGAGTATTTGAAGACATGACAAATCTCCTATGATTTCTTAGAAAGTAGAGCCACTGGTGACCACCTTCATGGCTATCTCAATGTGCAGGAGATCTTCTGAAATATGGACTCACAGGAATTGAATGTACAAAACCTCTCCACTGCCATCCCATCAATATAGACGTGTTATTGGTCCCTTGGCCTCTCCTTCCTAAAATCAATGAGTTACTCTGCATTGGTGACATTGTGAGCAAGGTTGTTGTTCTGGCACCACCCATCCGGATTCTCAATCTTCATCCTGTACTGAGTGCTCAGGGAATAGAGCAGAGGATTAAGCAAGCAGCCTTGGATTGTTCAGTGAGCAGGGAGTGGTGTTGCCAATGAAGAAGTCACCGATTCAGTTACAAAGGGGCAAAGAGAGTCCCAGATCCCATAGTTTGATCATAAGTTGATAAGTTGTGATTCCAGAAAAGTGAGGGAATGAAATGTTACTGAGGATTGATAACACAACAGAGCTTAGGTTACAGTTGCTGAGCAATGATATTATTAAGCGACTGAAGTGGTTTGAGGGAGCAGATGACCTTGTACTAATTGATTATTTTTCTTAATTTCTCAAATGCCATGGTTTGATCTGAATTCCCGTTTCTGTATTAGAAAGCCAGTAATGTAACCAAAACATCCATACTCCACAGTATTGAAACCAAACTGGCTGCTTGGTGAATCCACTGGTGATTGTAGCCATTAGTAATTGAGTTTTAAATCACTAAACCTTTCAAAATCATTGATTAACACTTGGATTAAGCTTTATATAGCATTCACCTTGTAATACTGAGTAATGATATGGGAGGACGTGAATAGCTGAAAGAAAGTAAATTGAGCATAAAGTTAAGTTATTTTGGATACTTTGTAAATGTAATGAGATTAGAAGGGGGAAGCTTAGCTTGTGTGTATGTGTACACACATAGGTTTAGATATGGTTTCATGCTGTGTGGCCCTCTTCCATTACCTTCAGGGGGTATCACAGATTTTGATGACTACTGCACTCTCCAGATAACATGATTAACAATAGAACATTGAGCTGCGACAATAGCTAATCTCCGTAGATAGTGATACACATCAACTCTATTCTAGGTCTCTGCAACCATTAATTGTGAAGACGTTTGTTGGAAAATAGATGTTTCCAAATGGACAAATGTAAGACCAGGGAATCATCAATATATAATCTATCTCTAAAAAATCCAATAAGGAAATGAAGGCATTGAATTAATCTGGATTGTGGTGACATTAGTTATTGTTATGAATTGTCATCCAAAGATTGGGTTATGGATCTGGGAATATGACAAAATTCCACCATGAGTGCAGTGGTATTTATGTTTGAATAGTTAATTTAGGCTCAAATTAAGTTTGATTGTGGTAGAACACATCTGGTTCATTACTGCTCCAGAGGGAAGGAAATCTGTAGGCTTTAACTAATATGGCCCACATGTGACTCCACTGGAAATGGCTGTAAAGCAAAGCCTATTAACACATGAGGTAGATGAGGTGGATGAGCTGTTGCTGTAGGCAAAGGGGACACATGAAATGTAAAGTATTTTAGTAACTTAGGTAGGACAAATGGTCTGCTTCTGTGCTGTAGATTCTAATTTTCTGGGACAGCAAGAACAATAAAATTAGAAACAGTCCTCTTTCAACAAATTACTCCCTCATTCCAGACTGCGACTTGCTAAAGTAACACTCTTGCAATGAATAAAATCAATTATTCATCAAACGGCAATGAAGAAGCAAACAGGAGGGAGATAGATCTGTTCGTTGAATGGTGTAACAACCCTGCACTTAACATTAGCAAGTCCAAGGAATGATTGTGCACTTCAGGAGGAAGTCAGTGGAACATGACCCAGTCCTCATTGAAGGCTCAGTAGTGGAGAGGATCAAGAACTTTAAATTCCTGGGTGTCAACGTCTCTGAGGATCTGTCTTTGAGCCTCCACGTTGGGCGCAATCACAAAGATGGCTTGCCAATGGCTCAACTTTATGAGGTGTCTGAGAAGATTCGGTATGTCACTGGAAACTTCCACAGGTGTAGCGTGGAGAGCATTTCTGGCTGGTTGCATCACTGCCTGATATTAAGGTGCCAACTGTCAGGACAAGAATAAACTCTTGAGGGTTGTTAATTTGACTTGCAACATCACTGGCACCAGATTTCACTCCATTGAGGACATCTATATAAGACTGTGTCTTAAAAAAATAGCCTCTATCCTCAAAGATCCCCACCACCCAGGTCATTCCCTCTTCACTCTGAAGGACAGCTTCTTCCCCACTGTCATCAGATTCCTGAATAATCAATGAACTAAAGACACTGCCTTACTTTTTGTGTATGATTGTCTTTATTTTTTTATATTAGTGTCATAAGATGGTTATAATATGAATGTTTGCACTATTGATGCCTCTGCAAAACACCGAATCTCATGACTTGTTCATAGCAATAAATTCCGATTCTGACCTCCACAATCAGACTCTTAAACAACAGCCCCAGTCTGAGGCTGATTTAAGGACTTTTACTTGCACATTATTTATTATTGAATATGGTTTTCTTTTCTGTATTGCAGAGCCAGTTTGTTTATATATTTTTCTTTGTTTCTCTCTTTTTCATACATATATTTCTTCTCAAATACAGTTGAAAGTAACCAATAAGTAGGAATTCTGCCTGACCCACATGGAAAAGAATCTCAGTGTTGCATGTGATTTTGTGTACATACTCTGAAAATAAATTTGAACTTTGAACTTTTATCCAGGGTTTTTCCACAATTTGCAAAGGAGCTAATAAATAGCACTTAGTAAATTGATGAGGAACACTTTGATAGGTTGGCTTATTTAGTGAACTTAAAGGTTTCAGTAAGAACCATTTGATTTGAAGATGTGAACTGATAGAGTTTCTAGTACCAAGGTGAAGGTGGTGCGCATGTGTAGTGATCTTAACTCCAAAGAGTATGTAATGTTATCAAAATAATACCAAGGCAACACTATCAGTATTGTACAGAAAATTTTATTGTATTTTTACCCCACTTGTTTTTAAAAAATGTTGCAGATGCAGAAACCAGTTTGCTGGATCAGAGTCAACATTTTTATACATTTAAATCAGCAGCTGGTGCAATAATTGTTGCTACGGCTGCTTTAACCATAACAGGAAACATGTACCAAGATTCGAATGTATATTGTTTTTAAAACTCATTAGGAAAAAGAAAAAAAATGTTCATGCAGGTTTCTGAATCATTTTCCCCTTCCACACCTTATAGTAACTGATAAGTTTGCAGGTTATTTCAGGTGACTGGGGTTGTAACTGATCTAAAAAAATTACTTTACAATAAGAAGAGAAACTCAGGGCCTACAGATGCTGGATTTCTGTTCAAGCAAGATTTTTTTGATGATATTTTCTTTCCCCAACACCCTCTTCCACTCCTCAGGTTTAACATACTCCTGTTAATCTGATTGACACTGAATATTCAAATTTGTAAATTTTAAATTTTGAAATACAATAAGGTTACAGGCCCTTTCAGCCCACTAGCCTGTGCCGCTCAATTATACCCAATTGACCTACACCCCCCGAATGGGTTTTGAACTGCTATATGAACACTAAACGGATTCTCAATCAAAAGGTGCGCTTTGTCTAATCCCATGGCTCCATATACAAGCTGAAATAGCCAAACACACAAAGGGCAAAATAAATAGAGGAATGGACAGCTAGTGTTCTATTGGGGGAGGGGGGGGGAAAGATAATATCTCAAGTTCATGAAATGGATCCGAAGCATAGAGCTTTCTTGCCCTTCAAATAATGCTGATAACTATAAAAGAAAAAGAGAATCTCAGAGTTGTATGTGATGTTTGGATATACTCTGACAATAAATCTGAATCTGAGATATACTAACTCCATAATATCAACACCACAGGATTTACTCTTGAACACTCTGATTACAGCTGCTGGAAGATGCTCCCCACGCTGATGCAGAACATTAAATGATTCAAGAATGGACTCGATTTGCAGTGGTATGTACCTGCATTCCTGTCTCATTTTGATACACAGTGTGAATTATGTTATCCCTCTTTGCCTGCTAATGGCATACAGATGTCTTCTCTCTCCTTGAAACATAGCATAGTATTTAACAGTCAAATGACTTGGAGCTGCATACCTTTAATGAAAAAACAGTTAAGATTCCTGTTTGTAGTTCAGAAAAGTGCTGGAGAATACCAATTGAAACTTTGGGTGCTGTGCCCTTCTTCAGGAGTCCCAAAAATTAGGCACATGCCTGAATAAAAGGGGGTGGGGGTAAATGGGAGGGGGGAGGAGAATAAGCTTTCTGATTAGATGTAATAGATGGATACAGGTGGGAAGGTAGAAAAGAAAGATGGGGGAGAGGCCAGAGCTAAGAAAGATAGCTCTCTGATAGGAGATGGAAGGGAAGGGGTAGAGAGCTAGAAGAAAGGAGACAGAGGGATGAGACAAAGAGAGAGACTGGGGTCAAGGGAGTTAATGGAAATTGGAGACAGATGAGATGGAATACAAGTTGTTGTTCCTCCAATTTTCTGGTGGCCTCAATTTAACAGTACGTGAGACCATGGGCAGGCATGAAGTGTGGAAGTGAAATAGTTGGCATTGGAGGTCCTTGCTGATGCAGTGGACAGAGCAAAGGTGCTCAACAAAATTAGTTTCTAATCTGCATTCAGTCGTAGAGGAGGCCACATTGGAGGTACCTTCTACTTTCTATGGGTGCTGCAAAACATTCTGAGTTTATTCAGCACTTTACTGAACTAGACCCCAGCATTGCAAATACTCTTGTTTACCCAAGATTCCTGTTTACTCGGTTGTGTAATACATACAGTGCCCTCCATAATGTTTGGGACAAATACACTTTTTTTCCTTTATTTACCCCTGTGCTACACAGTTTTAAATTTGTAATCTATTCACATGTGTTTAAAATTCACATTCCGGATTTTATTCAAGGTTATTTGTATTCATTTTGGTTTGACCATATAAAAATCACAGCACTTTTTACATATTGTTCCCCCATTTTAGGGCAACATAATGTTTGGGACATTTGGCTTCACAGGTGTTTGTGATTACTCAGGTATGTTTAATTACTTCATTGGTGCAGGTATAAGAGGACTAGTCATGTTTCTAAGGTTTTTATCACTTTTGGAGTCTGCAGTTGCCATTTTTCAACATAAAACCCAGAGTTTTACCACTGAAAAACAAGAATAAATCAGTAAGCGACATTGGCCAAACCTTAACATTGCCAAAATCAACACTTTGGAACATAACTAAGAAGTAAAAGAATACTGGTGATCTCAGTAGTTCCAAAGGGACTGGTAGGCCAAGGAAGACCTCCATTGCTGATGACAGAAGAATTTTCATCTTAATGAAAACAAATTCCAAAATGTCTGTCCAATAGATCAGAAACACTCTTCAGGAGGTAGGTGTGACTGCTGTCTGCAGAAGACTTCATGAACAGAAATACAGAGGCTACACGGCAAGATGCAAACTACAGAAGTAGGATGGACAGATAACAGTTTGCCAAGAAGTATTTTAAAGAGCATACAGAAATCTGGAAAGAACGGTCTTGGGGACAAGATGATGGCAAGAGTAAAGAGTAGACTGTGGAGGTATAAAGAAACTGCCCAAAATCCAAAGTATCCAAAGTATACCACTTTGATATAATATTACTTATCGAGTCAATAAAAGTTAGATATTAACCAGATGACACTCTTTTTTTTTAAATTTGGCATTAATTTTGGGAGAAAGAGAGGGAGGAGGGATGGGGAGAAAATGGAAAATATACATATATAATGAATTTATGTGTTTAAAGCATATAGTTTTGAATTATTGTGACTTATTAAATAAAACAAAGTATATCTCTCATTTGTGAAACATAGTAGCGAATGTATTATGGCCTGGGCATGTTTCTCTGCCACACTTTTCTTCATTGATTATGTAACCTGCTGACTTTTGAGATGTTTAGAAATGTTATCTACTCAAGTTCAAGCAAATGCCTCCAAATTCATTGGACGGTGCTTCATCCTACATTAAGACAATGATCCCAAACACACTGCTAAACCACAAAGGAGATTTTCAAAGCTAAAACTAGAATGGCCAAGTCAGTTGCCCATTCTAATTCCAATTAAGCATACCTTCCATTTACTGAAGAGAAAACCTAAAGGGACAATCCTGAAACAAGCAGGAGCTGAAGGTGGCTGCAGTAGAGGCCTGGCAGAGGATCACCAGACAAGATACTCAGCACTTGGTGATGTCTATGAATCACAGCCTTCAGGCAGTCATTGCATACAAGGGATATACAACAAAGTACTAAACTTGATTACTTTAATATACATATCATTGCTATGCCCCAAATATTATGGTGCCCTGAAATTAGGGGATTATGTGCTGTTATTTCTACATAGTCAAACCAAAATGTACATAAATACCTTTTAATAAAATTCATTTTTATCACCTGTGAATTGTTTGATAAAAAAATTTAAAACTGTGGAGCCCAGGGGTAAATAATGAAAAAAAAAGAATTTCTGGAGGCCAATGTAGTACATGATAATTTGTTAGTTTGCTCTGGTAAAACTCTCTCACGGACCACCTTACGTAATCCCTTACTACCTTAAGTCATCCCTTACTAAACACAGAACATCTATGGCATCCTCCTTCCCTCACTCCAAATGCCATAGCTGCTCTGTGGTTAGAAAAGCATTACTTGGGAAGGTATATGAGTAGAAAAAAAAAGGTTGAGAACCTCTGGTCTAAGAGATCACAAAGATCCAACATTTTTTTTTATATCACCATCTCGCTGGGAGAGAGTTTTGCCAGAGCAAACTAACAAAGGGAGAGCATAATATCAGCTGGTATTTCTATTCCTGATGTCTATCCAATAGACGTTGCAACACGTAAATTGAGGAATGGTCAAATGAGGCCAATTTGTCTCTATGTGAAAGGCTTTCATGAGCAATCATTTTTTGTGCTTTGGTTTTTGTATGACAATAGTCAGTCACACAAAGAAACAAATGTCTCCCATACAATATCTTTCAATTTGATGGGAACAGTGTGAAGCATAGTTTGCCTAGAGGTGGCTGGGACTTTGAGCAATTTAGTGTTAAACTGAAATTGGTCAGATTACCATGGCAGCTTTGATCTTCAATGAGTTACTGTGATTAATCAGTCAAAATTAACATCAGTGGTTGGAACTGTTAACCATATCCATCATGTCAATTTACAAATTGATTCTGTTCTTATTCACTCTTGAACAATAAGTCTTTCAGCAAAGATGTCTATAACATGTCAGGAGACTTCCCCATTTAAACATTTTTTGTATCAAGAAAGGAGGAGAATTAAGAATGTTCAATAGTTTGATAAATGTTTCGCATTTTATTGATTTAACTTCCCAAACTATTCAATATTCTTGTTCTTCAAGTTGTCTGAATCCCTGAAATTCATTGTTACTGCACAATCAATATTTTCTTATTGTGGTGGATGTACTAGCAACATTGCACAAATGAAGCCGAGGCAATTGATTGATTTTGAAAATGATTACCACACAGAGAACCCCGATGTAGTTTGAAAACCAGTTCAATTTATGTGGGAACTCCAGGGAGGGAAGGTTTGAGCATCGATTATAGATTCAATAATAGCTTTTATTAAACCAAAGGTATAATTAAGTTAGAAAGGAGGAATGATACCCAAAATTATTGTATTACTGAAGTGTTTGAGAAACAATGCTTTAGTTCTACCAGATGGTGCTTATGAATCTTGCATTCTGTCATTAGTGATCAATAATGTGGTCATGTAGTACATAAAGGTGTTGGAGAAAGTAAAAGGCAGGCAACAATATTGCAAATGTTCTTGTTTATTTCCACTCCGGAATATATGCCTGGTTTTGCTCGTCAATTTCTTCAACCCCCTTTCTTCGATGACACTCTTCCCCAGGGTTGAAGGTTTGTCTTAAGCTGACTATTTATACCATAGGCACAGATATCCTTGCAGTTGACGTCTAATGGACAAGCTGCAACCAATTAAGGATGATGTTCGCATTTGTTTAACAATAGTTTAAACTAGAGCTTCAGATGGTAAAACTGAGCATAAAAGCAAACCTAAGTCTAACTTGTCCCTGAATTTAGAGCTGAATTTTAGTGCATTATATTGACAAGTGTTGCAGAACAATAGTGAGATAAATGTTGTTGGGGATTTAAATCACCTGAGCAATGAATTGGCAATGGCAGCTTAACTCTTCTTATAATTTATTGTCATTGTTTACCATACTCTAACAGATCACAGGAAGTAAACATCACTTTCCAATAATGTCGCAAAATCTATCACATTTTTGTAACATAAGCAAATATATTGTGGTCATAGTTAATACAGAACTGTAATTTGTTACTAATAGTAAATCCAAATAGCAATTCTTTTTATTAATGTCCATGTTACAACAACCTAGATGAGAGCAAATGGAAGTTTAAAAATATTGTCCAAGATGCACTGCATCTCAGTAAGCTCAATTAAAAAGTCACTTTACACTCTGTCCTCCCACTGAAATGCGCTTGTGGAGTAAACATGGACAAAAATTGCCACTGTAAACAACTTTGTCCACCTCACAGTATCTTTTTAACAAAATTTACGTGTTAAATACTGACACATTATTTGCCTTGTACTGAGAGTTAACAAATTCTGGGGTGGAACTACTTTGCTTCAGATATTAGTTGTCATATGTTTTAAAAATATAACATTTTATGAACTTCCACCATTTTCTTTTTCTCTTCCATTCTTTCTTTCATTCTCTTCATTTCTTTGCTACTTTGATTTGATATTAATTTAACTTAGGCCTTAACTGTATTTTGGTCCCAGTCATTCTGGATGAATCTTGAAGGAGCCAGTGGGTTATTTGCCTGTTTTGAAAGGTCCTAGGTGGCTGATTTCCTTCACTGTGATATTATCAGCTCAACCCTTCAGTACACTGCAAACATAAAACCCCCCAAAAAAACTTGATTCTGCAAATCCAAGTTTAACTAACATTGCCAACCTTTATTGCATTCAAGTAGTTTATTAAATGATTGAATTATCTTATCATTGGGGTAATTGTTCCAGCAGCTATTTACAATCCTTCAATTCCAAGGGCTTGATTTAGCAGATCAGAATTAGAATTTATTGTCATGAACATTTCACAAATATTTGATGTTTTGTAGAGGCATCACAGTGTACACATTTATATGAACCACCTTACCAAATAAATAAAAACAGTGCAAGAAAAAGTTAAGGTAGTGTCTTTGGTTCATTGTTCATTAAGGAATCTGACGGCAGAGGGAAAGAAACTGACTTTGTGCCACTGAGTGCTCGTCTTCAGACTCCTGCACCTTTTTCCCAATAGTGGCGGAGTGAAGAGGGCATTGCTTGGGTGGTGGAGGATCATTGAGCATAGAGGATGCTTTCTTAAGACACCACATCTTGTAGATGTCCTCAATGGAGTGAAGACTAGTGTCTGTGATGTTGCAGGCTGAGTAAACAACCGTCTGGAGATTTTTCTTGTCCTGAACCTCCAGCCAGAATGCTATTCATGGTACACCTGTAGAAGTTTTCAAGAGTCTTCAGTGACATAACAAATCTCCTCAAACTCCTCACAAAGTGTATGATCTTCTTGCAGAATGTGGTTTGTCAGGGAAGCCAGCAGTATCAAGGACACCTTCATCTGTGAGGTGCATCCAGCTGCAGCTCCAGACAAGCTGATTTAAGGAATTGGAGCTGGATGAACTCCAGATCATTCAAAAGGCAGAGGGGGTGATAGACAGGAGTTATAGGAAGCAGGAGGAGGGTAGATGGGTGACAGTCAGGAGAGAGGAAAGGGAACATGCAAGTAGTGCAGGCACCCCTGTGGACGTACCCTTAAATAACAAGGATATAATTTGGGATATTGTTGGGCAGAAACTACTTACCTGGGACAAGCCACAGTGATCTGGTCTCTGGCACAAAGTTGGGTCCTGTGGCTAAGAAGGGAAGGGAGGAGATGAGGTGAGCTATCGTGATAGGGGATTCCATAGTTAGGGAGATAGATAAGAGATACTGTTGAAGAAATTGAATACCTGGATGGTATTTTACCTCCCTGGTGCCAGGGTCCAAGATATCTCAGATCAAATTTGTGGCATTCTCAAGAGGGAAGGTGAGCAGCCAGATGTTGTGGTCCATATATGGACCAATAACATGGGTAGGAAGGGTAAGGGAGTCCTGTAAGGCAAATTCAGGGAATTAGGTGCAAGGTTGAAGGACAGGAACTCCAGGGATATGATTTCAGGATTGTTATCTATGCCACATGCTAGTGACATTAGAAATAGGAAAATAATGCAACTTAACACGTGGCTAAAGCCATGATGGAGGATGGAAGCCTTCAGGTTTCTGGATCATTGGGCTCTCTGCCAGGGAAGGTGAGATGTGTTCTGATGTGACAGTTTACATCTGAACTGGATGGGGACTAACATCCTTGTAGTAAGGTTTGCTAGTGCTGCTCCGATGGGTTTAAACTAGATTTGCAGGGGTAGGGGCACCAGACTGCAGAGCAGATAGTGGAGAGGAGGAAGGAAAAGATGATGTGAAAATTACATGCGCAATTAGAAGTCAAAGGGTTGTATGTGGTGGAAATGTTTTCAGGTGCATATATTTCAATGCCAGGAGTATTGTAGGAAAGACATACGAATTTAGATTATGGATTGGCAGGTGAAATTATGACATTATGGCCATTAGCGAAACTTAGTTGCAGGAGGGGCACAAGTGGCAGCTCAATGTTCAGGGCTTCTGTTTCTTTAGATGCAATAGAATGGGGGGGTGGGGGTGGTAAAAGGGGGAGGAGTGGGATTTCTCATCATGGAAAATATCACAACTGTTCTCAGACAGGACAGACCAGAGGGCTTGTCCACTATGGGTGGAGCTGAGGAACAGGAAGGGTATGACATCACTCATGAGGTTGTATTATAGACCGCCCATTTGTCAATGAGAATTGGAGGAACAAATCTGTAGAGAGATAGGAGACATAAGCTTGTGATAGTTGGAGATTTTAATTTTCCACGTATTGACCTGGACACCCATATTGTAAAAGGGCTGGATGGCTTGGAGTTTGTCAAATGTGTCCAGGAACATTTTCTAAGTTAATATATAGAGGTACCAATTAGAGAGAGTGCAATACTGGATCTGCTTTTAGGGAATAGGACAGATGACAGAAATATGTATAGGGGAGCATTTGGGTCCAGTGATCTTAATGCCATTAGTTTCAAGTTAATTATGAAGAAGGACAGGTCTGGGCCATGGATTGAGATTCTAAATTGGTGAAAGGCCAATTTTGAGGAAATGAGAAAGGATCTAGAATGCGTGGATTGGGATGTTGTTTTCAGGCAAGGATATGTCAGGTAACACGATCCCAAGATCGTGTTATATGGCAAGCTCTCCACTGGCCACCGTGACAGAGGTGCACCAAAGAAAAGGTACAAGGACTGCCTAAAGAAATCTCTTGGTGCCTGCCACATTGACCACCGCCAGTGGGCTGATAACGCCTCAAACCGTGCATCTTGGCGCCTCACAGTTTGGCGGGCAGCAACCTCCTTTGAAGAAGACCGCAGAGCCCACCTCACTGACAAAAGGCAAAGGAGGAAAAACCCAACACCCAACCCCAACCAACCAATTTTCCCTTGCAACTGCTGCAATCGTGTCTGCCTGTCCCGCATCGGACTTGTCAGCCACAAACGAGCCTGCAGCTGACGTGGACTTTTTACCCCCTCCATAAATCTTCGTCCGCGAAGCCAAGCCAAAGAAAGAATGTCAGGTAAGTGGAGAACTTTCAAAAGTGAAATTTTGAGAGTACAGATATTTCTGTCAGGCAAGTTTATCAGCCATAGGGAACATTTATTTTATAGGGATATTGGGGATCTGGTTCAGAAGAAGAGAGAGGTGTATAGCAGGTATGGGAATACGTGCAGAGGAAGTACTTGAGGAGTGTAAATAATGCAAGAAAAACCAGGAAATAAATCAGGATGGATAAAAGAATACAATGTTATTTTGGCAGACAATGCAAAGGAAAATCCCAAGGAGAATTGGGATTGGTCCCTTCATAGATCAGAATGGTCATCTTTGTATTGAGCCAAAAGAGATTGGGGAAATTTTATTTATTTTTTGTTTCATTAGTATTCACTCAGGAAAATGGCACAGAGTTGTGGAAAGTAAGGAAAACAAACAGTGAGATTATAGAACCTATACAAATTAAAGAGAAAGAAGTTCTTGCTGCCGCAAAGCAGGTAAGGATGGATAAATCCTCAGGGCCTGACAAGATATTCCCTCAGATATTGAGCGAGGCTAGTGTAGAAATTGCAGGAGCTCTGACAGAAATATTTAAAATGTTCTCAGCCACGGGTGTGGTGCCAGAGGATTGGAGGGTATCGCATGTTGTTTCAAACATATTGTTCCATTGTTTAAAAAAGGCTCCAAAAGTAACCCTGGAAATATATAGACTGGTGAGCCTGATGTCAGTAGTAGGTAAATTATTGGCAGGTGTTCTACGAGATCGGATATACAATTATTTGGATAGCAAGAAACTGATTAGAGATAGTCAACTTGGATAGGTGTGGTAGGTTGTGTTTAACCAATCTTATGGAGTTTTACACAACGCTTATCAGGAAAGTTGACAAAGGAAAAGCTGTAGATGTTGTCTATATGGACTTTAGAAATGCCTTTGACAAGGTCCTAAGTGGGAGTTAGTCAAGAAGTTTCAGATGCTAGGTATTCCTGGTGAAGTAGTGAACTAGATTCGAGAATGGCTGGATGGGAGAAGCCAAAGAGTAGTGGTGGACAATTGCTTCTCAGACTGGAGGCCTGTGACTAGTGGTGCACCTCAGGGATCAGTACTGGGATCATTGTTTGTCATCTATATCAATGATATAGATGATAATGTGATAAACTGGATCAGCAAGTTTGCTGATGACATTAAGATTGGAGATGTTCTGGACAGCAATGTTTTCAAAGCTTGCAGATGGATCATGACCAGTGGGAAAGGTGGACTGGAAAATGGCAGATGGAATTTAATGCAGACAAATGTGAAGTGTTGCATTTTAGAAGGACAAAACAGCAAAGACATGCACCCTAAATAGAAGGGCACTGAGGAGTGTGGTAGAACAGAGGGATTTGGGAATACAGATACGTAATTCCTTAAAAATGTCATCATAGGTGGATAGGGTTGTATAAATAGCTTTTAGAATATTGGCCTTGATAAATCATTGCGTATTAGAGTTGTGATGTTATGGTATAAAGTTGTATAAGATATTGGCGAGGATAAATTTGGAGTATTGTGTTCAGTTCTGGTCACCTAACTATAGGAAAGATATCAATAAGATAGAAAGAGTGCAGAAATGATTTACTAGGATGTTGCCTGGAATTCATGAACTGAGTAACAGGGGAAAGGTTAAATAGGTTGGGACTTTATTCCCTGGAGGGTAGAGAATGAAGGGAGATTTAATAGAGGTATTTAAAATTATGAGGGGGATAGACAGAGTAAATGTAGATAGACTTTTTCCATTGATGGTAGGTGAGATACAAACCAGAGAACATGTGTTAAGGGTGAAAGGGGAAAAGTTTAAGGGGAGAATGACGGAGAACTTCTTCACACAGGGGGTGGTGAAAGTGTGGAATGAGTTGCCAGCTGAAGTGGTCAATGCAGGCTTAATTTTAATATTTAGCAAGTATTTGACTAAGTACATGGATGGGAGAGGTATGGAGTGTTATGACTGAGTGCAGGATAGTGTGACTAAGCACAATAAAAATGGTTCGGCACAGACCAGAAGGGGCAAAGGGACCTATTTCTGTGCTGCAATGTTCTATGGTTCTATGGCTGCTGTCGAGCCTTCTTTCTGATTGCATTGACAGAGGCTGAGAGTTTGCTTCCCCTGACTGGAGAGACTATAACCAGGGATCATAGACATATATTGAAACTTCCATCATTTTCAAATTAGGCAAGTAATGTCTTCATTGGGAGGGTTGTCAACCTTTGGATCTTTTTTATATTTATAGACTGATAAAACTCGATCATTCTGTAAGTGATGACTAATTTTGAATCTTTAAGGAACTCAACCAATGTGTGGTTTAAAGTGGATTGCAGACTTGCGGTCAGTGATCAATTATGATTTGTTAAATGTTGGTAAAGACTTAACAGGATATAGGTCCCTCTCCGGCTTGTATGTTTTTTTTAAATTCTGTGTATATATAATTACTGGAATGCTCCACAATTAATCAACAGGCTTGTATCTCACAATTTAACAGTACCACATCACTAAATTAGCTCTGAGACAGCTTTTTTAATATCAGATTTTAATATTATTGTCAGCTTGCACTGAACTCAGATAGCACAATCAATCTGATAGCATTGCATTTTTTTCCGACTCCAAAGACTTTTTCAGTGGATATCATATTATCATATTGATTACATATCACATCTGAATGTCATGGAAAATGTTCATGATTAAATTTTAAAACTGACATAACATAAGGTAATTGCCTATATGTTTGATTCAGATTTCTTTGTTGGCACTTTATTTATTCCAGTCATGCAATATGATATAATAGCCCTCCAATGAATATTTCTTCTGAACAATACCATCATAAAACACCACTTTCCATCACACTATTTTTAGCATTGTCATTTTTATTCCATACCACGGTTAGTGGCACGGTTAGTGTGGCGTTTAGCACTGTGCTATTATAGCTGTGGTGACCCGGGTTTGAATCCAGTGCTGTCTGAAAGGAATTTGTATGTACTTCCCTTGACTGCTTAGGTTTCCTCCCACCCTTTAAAACATACAAGGGTTGTAGGTTAATTGGGGTATTTGGATGACAGGGGCTCCTGGGACAGAAGGGCTTGTTAATATGCTATATGTGTATTTTTTTTTTTAAAAAGTCAAATTATTTACTGTCAAGCTGTATTGAAATTGGAAGTACTGCTGTACTGGGGTTTCTTTCAAAAACACTTTAATCTGCTGCTCCACGTGTTCTCCCAGGATCGATCCCACAATACTACAGCACATTTCTGATAATCTGTTATCTAATTTTCAGTAGTTCAGCATCTGGATCAGCAGATGTTGATTCTATTGAATTGTGACAGAATTTTTCAGGAAGGATGAGTAATTTTTGGATCACAATTATTTGAGTTATGATTAATACTTTTTAAATTAAGCTTATTTAGAACATTACAGGGACTGGCCCTTTGGCACCTCTAACAGTGTAATCAAGGTTGCAGATGAATCAACAGTAGTTGGGCCTCATCAGCAACAACACTGAGACACACTATAGAGAAGAGATGAAAAATTGTCTGATTATGCTGCGAGAGTAATAACCTGTCTCAATGTGGACAAGACAAAAGAGATGATTGTGGATTTCAGGAGGACCAGGAGTGACTACCCTTCACTACACGACGACTCTGTAGTGAAGAGAGCACCAAGTTCCTTGGAGTTCACTTAACTAGTGACTTATCATGGGCACTCAGCATCTCCACACTTGTGAGGCAGGCACAATAGTAACTGCACTTCCTGAGAAGACTGAAGTGGGCAAAGCTATCAGCCACCATCATGTCAATTTTCTTTAGGAGCTCTATCGAGAGCATCCTGGCTGGTTGCATCATAGTATGGTATGGTTGCTGCAGAGAAATGAATTAAAGATCAACCAACAGGACTATAAGAGTAGCAGAGAGGACCACTGGAGTCTCCCTCTCCCCCATTGACGTGACCTATTGCAATTGTTGTTCGAAGAGGGCGTGCAAAATCATGGAGGACATTCCACTCTGCACAGAGCAACTTTCAGTTGCTCTCGTAGGGAAAGAAATACAGGAATATCAGAGCCAGCACCACCAGGCCGAGGAACAGCTTCTTCCCACGGGCAGTGAGAACGCTGACTGGCCAAAGGAACTGCTCACACTAACCATCTAAGACTTTCATATCAACACCAAAATGTATTTATTTACTTACTTGTACATTTGAAAACTTGTCCTGCTTAGGTACTGTTGTCTCTATGTGTGTTATATATGGCTGTTTGCCTGCAGGTTGTGCACCAAGGACTAGAGAACACTGTTTTATCGAGTTTTACTTGTGCAATCAGAGGATAATAAACTTGATTTGACTTGATATTCATGTGTTTGTCTAGAAGCCTGTCAAATTTTACTATTGTATCTGCTTCCACAACCATCTATGGCAGCCCATAACAAACATTTACCACTCTCTGTGTAAAATCTTTACCCTAATCAGCTCCCTTAAACCTTCTCTCCCTCACCTTAAACACTTGTCCCCCACTTGTTCTTGGAAAAACGTTCAGATCGGCCATCCTTGCAATGTGTTCATCAAGTCTCCCTCAGTCCCTTATACTCCAGGGAGTTCAGTCTCCCCCCTATGACTCATACCGTCTAAGCCAGGTAATATCAGGAAAACCTCTTCTGAAATGCACACATAATCCAAGTGTGGCCAAACCAAAGATGTAACTAGCTGCAGTTTGACCTGATTTTAATACTTAATGCCAGGCTCAATGAAGGCAAACGTACCGTACATCTTCTGTCCCACCCTGTCTACATGTGTGGCCACTTTTAATGAGCCCTACCATTAACTGTGTGCTTTCTCTTCCATTTGATTTCGCAACATTCATTGCTTCACACTTGTCTGGATTAAATTCCATCTTCCTTTTTTTTGCCTATATTTTTAACTGAAAGAAATCCTGTTCTATTCTTTGACAGCTCTCGACACAACAAACTTCACATTTTTTGGTGAACTTACTGGCACACCCATCTCCTTTTTCATCTAAGTCATTAAATACATACCACAGGTGTCTCAATACAAAACACCAGTAATCACAATCCTCAAGCTGAAAAATATCCCTCCACTCTCTTCTAAGGATGAGAGTGAAATGGAAACATTTTGGAGGTGTCAATCTCAAGGTTTGCTGAATTTTGGTGGTTTAGTGGCAGCCTTGATGAATCTTAAAGCAACTTTTTTTAATATCTCACACCCATAGACTGTTGACATGGACAGCAAAGTGACATAGAGGTGGATATTCAGAAAATCTATCCGCACACATGGGCTTATTTGGAATCAAATCAACAATGACGTCATGATTTCCTCATTAATGATGGTAATAGGGAGAATCCTTGGAATTATAGACTGGTGAATCTTGTGTCATTGGTATGCAAACTCGTGGAGAGAATTCTTAACGGCAGGATCTATGAACATTTGGAAAAGTACAGACTACTTAAGGATAGACAACATGGGTTTGTGAAGGGAAGATCATGTCTTGTGAGCCTAATTGAGTTTTCTGAGGAGGTAACAGAAGAAATTGATGAAGATAGGGTGGTAGATATGGCCTTTATGGATTTTAGTAAGGCATTTGACAAGGACCCCATGTTCAGAAAGTCATCAAGCATGGGATCCATGGAATCTTAGCTGCGTGGATTAAACATTAGTTTGCTTGTAGAAATCAGAGAGTAGTAGTGGATGGAAAATATTTTGCTTGGAGATCAGTGACTAGTGGGGTTTTGCAGGGATCTGTTCTGGGAGCCCTGCTCTTTGTGATTTTTATAAATTATCTAGATGAAGAAGCAGAGGGATAAGTCAGTAAGTTTGTGAATGCTATGAAGGTTGGAGGAGTTATGGATAGTCCTGAAGGTTACCAAAGGATATAGACAGGATGCAGGGTAGGCTGATTGAATTCAATCTGGACAAGTGTGAGGTGATGCATTTTGCAAGCTCAAACAAGAAGGCTGAGTACAAGGTTAAAGGTAAAATATATGACAGATTATAGATTTTTTTGAGGGGGATAAATTGGTGCAGGTTTTTTTTTGTGTAGGTCATATACAAACACTTCGAAACAGATCTCATTTAAAATACTGGAGCTCTGCTCAAGCCAGACAGGGTGCTTCCAAGAACCTTTACAAAACCTTTAGAAAGTGCCCAAGAGACTTCACTAATAGAGTGTTTTTACAAAAAGGCGACTGATGAAAGAACTTGGAGAAATAAGTTCAGAGCACCAGGCTGTCTGGGAGTGCTGCTTGCTGTTCTAAGAGGGACATGTGGTTTTTC
Organism: Narcine bancroftii; assembly: GCF_036971445.1. Taxonomy (NCBI): domain Eukaryota; kingdom Metazoa; phylum Chordata; class Chondrichthyes; order Torpediniformes; family Narcinidae; genus Narcine; species Narcine bancroftii. The sequence goes on along the minus strand of NC_091469.1, from coordinate 34,127,873 downwards.
AAGCAAAGAGGGAGTCAAACAGGCACATCTCAGAGAGAGAGAGAGAGAGAGAGAGAGAGAGAGAGAGAGAGAAAGATCAGTTCTGCAGTTCTACAGTCAGCAGCAACAGCTGGGACTGGAACAGGACAAGCTGGAAAACTTGTGGAAAAACCCAATTTTGAAGACGGGTTATGAGTGCTTAGTTCAGCCTGGTCAAAGCCCTTTTGGTTCATACATGTGGAGAGGACTGGATGCCTAATGTTTCACTTGAAATAAGAGAAACAAAAAAGTACTCTATGGTGACCTGAATGAAAGAGTTTATCATCTGGAAAACTCTGATGGGGTAAGTTTCTTAGGCAAGACACTGAAGTGGCTGAGTAAAAGGAATCAGTTGTGGGTATCCAGCGAACAATAAATCTCTCTCTGAAAACTGACAAGAACCTTCCTGAATGGTAACCATTTACTTTTCAAGCACCAAAGCCTTGTTAAGATTCATAAATGTTAAATTCTGTGCACAGAATAAGAATTGCCTAATACCAGTGAACTTGGAGGAATGAGAAGTGAGATTGGACTGTGAATCAAAGAACTTTTCTAAAGCTATATGCACATTATATACATGTGTGCTTAGAATTAGAAAGGGGTTAAGTTAGGTTAGTTAAGTTAATAGTAATAAGTTAAAGTATGATTCTATTTTCATGTTAAAGATCATTAAATGCAATGTTTGTTTAAGTAACCATTTGTCTTGGTGAATATCTATTGTTGCTGAGTTTTGGGGTCCTCTAGGTTCATAACACTTAAGAGTGGAGGAACTGAGGGATCTTGGGGGTCCAAATCCATACCTCTCTCAAGGTTACTGTGCAGGTTGATAGGATAGTTAAGAGGACATGTGGGACTCTGGACTTCATTAATAGGGGGATTAGGTTTAAGAGTCGAGAGGTCATGTTGCAAACCTATAAATCTCTGGGGAGACCATATTTTAACTATTATGTTCAGTCCTAGTCACCTCATTTTAGGAAAGATGTGGAAGCTGTGGAGAAGGTGCAGAGAAGATATACCAGGATGCTGCCTGGAGTGGAAAATAATATGTATGAGGCAAGATTATCAAACCTTTCCTTTTCGGAGTGAAGAAGGATGAAAGGAGATTTAATAGTGGTCTTCTAGATCCCGAGAAGCATAGATGCTTTTTTTCCAAGGTAGGATTAGAATACATCAGAGGACATATGTGCAAAATTAAGGGAGAGAAGTTTAAGGGAAATATCTGGGTAAGTATTTTACACAAAGAGATGTTAGTGCCTGAAATGCCTTGCCAGGGATGGTAGTAGAGGTTGGAACATTAGGGATATTTAAGGGTCGTAGACGGGCACATGGTTGAAAGAAAAATAGAGAGTTATGAGGTTGGAAGGATTTAGTCCTTTTTTTAGTAGGAATATATGGGTCAGCACAATATCGAGGGCTAACGAGCCTGTACTGTGCTGTAACGTTTTATGTTTATTGTTCTGGTGCCCATATTCATTCTAATATCCTGATACCTACAGTTCTTTTAACACATTGGGTTAAAATTTCCTATGCTCCCTATAATACATCATGATCCTGGCACCCACATTTCCTTGAACACACTGCGACCTAATTTCCATGCTTTCTTTCACCCACCAGAGCCTCAGATCCCACACTCCTTTCACCTACCGGAACTACAGATCCCACCAGGGGTTTTATGTTTCTGGCCCCATCCATTTAAACTCTCCGGAAAAATGTATTAATCAACAGTGTCACATCTTACATGGGTGAATTAAATGTGTTGAAATATTAATAAGAGTAACGTGAAAAATATACAGGCCTGGTAGGACCAAAATTCTGAGTGTGCCAGATTAATAGAGGGTAAATGTACTTTTCAGAAATGCTGGGATAATTTCCTAATTTCTTGATCTGCTTTTATTATTCAACCAACACTTAAATAACAAAGTTATCACACTATTTGAATGCTTTTATCTGTTTAAAAATCGTGTTCTAAAAGCAATGCAAACACTCTCCATAAATTTTAAAAAAAGTTACCTGGTCATTTTTACCTCGCTGAGCACAATTTGTCTGCAATATTTCCTTTATTGTTCATTGTGCTGAATTTCAAAATGTACAAAAGACACTATATAGAAGATGCAGTAAAATTGAAGATCTTTATTTTTATTCTTATTTACTGTTCTCAAGGGGAATGGAACTCATTCCCTGGATCACATTAATGCTGCTGAGGTGGAGATAGTAGATAGTAGGTTCCAAGGGGTAAATATCTCCAGTAACTTGTCCTGGTCCGCTAACATCAATACAATGGCCAGGAGACAGCACCACCTCCTTTACTTCCTCAGAAGCCTGAAGAAATTTGACATGCCACCAGCATCCATTAACAACGACTACAGGTGCACCATTGAACGCACCCTATCAGGGTACATTACTGTGTGGTACAGGAGCTGCTCCACCCAAGACTGCAAGAAACTGCAGAGATTTGTGAACATGGCTCAAGACACCACACATACCCCCTTTCCCCTCCATCAACTCCATCTATCAATCCAACTGTTTTGGAAAAGCACCCAAAATATGGAAGAAAAACTCATCCCAGTCTAGCCAGACTCCTGTCATGCAGAAGTTGCACGTGTGAGATTATGTACTACCAAATTCAAGGACACTCTCTTTCCTGCCATTATCAGAATCTTAACTGATTCCCAAAATTGTACAACTATGTTTCCTTCACACCGTACCAACTATTCTCTCTCTGTAACGTTGCACTTTTGTATTGTGTTTTGTTTCTGTTGTGTTTGAGATGTCCACTGGTCTTCTCATAAAATAGCATCTATTGCTGCATGTTGGTGCATGTGACAATAAACTTAAACTCATTATTTATCACATTCAATTGATATTACAATTGCAAAGTACTTTCAATAGAAGAAGTCGCATTTCACCAACACTCCTGGTGTGTATAGCATTCAAATAACATAATAGTCTTATAAGATTGCAAGTTTGATTAACATTGTCAATATTGATCATATTCCACTCACAGCAAGAACAGTTAACACAGTTCAATAGAATTGATCTAATATGTTGCACTGTAATTTTTTTGCAATTCCTTGAAGGATAATTGCATTGCCAAATTACATCACATTTGAATAGTATTGCTAACATATGTCTAACAGCATTGCTAGTGAGCATTACATCCTGGTAATATTTTGCAAAAGCACACATTGAATAAAATAATCAACTTTCAATTGCATTCTAATGTTACTAGAAATATTTATTAGTGGTACCAGGAATTCGCAGTAGAATGGAATTGCTGATAGGTGTTGCAGTATAGTGCCTCTGCTTGATGGATCATCACTCAGAATTTGTCTCCACTGGCTTTGCTGAGCTCATGTGGGGCAGGGCTATGTGAACAGCAATTGGCTTTTGTGTCAACTGCTCAACAAATGGAAATTTAACCAGGTTGCAGTCCACAATGGTTAATGTCTGAAAGTTCAGGCACAGAAGACCTCAGTCTTGTACTGCTCTGTTTCTCTTGTGTAAAGACTGGATACCAGAGGTCATTGGGGAGGAATTTGTTGAACTTTAACTAATTCCTGAGTAGAAATATTGATATTAATGACAATACTTAATTGCAAGTTTGTGTGATCTGGAATATACAGCCAAAGAATAAGGTGAAAGCAGTACCAAAAATAACCTTCAAAGTAAATTTTGTCTAGTTGAGGTGAGGAGCTTATTATACATCTGTACAAATTATTGTGTGCAATTCTGGTTATCACATGATCAGAAGGATGTGACTGTCCCAGAGGGAGGGCAGAGGATTTTCACCAGAATGTTGCTTTTGACATATAATTTTCAGTTATGAAGAGGGACTGTGTTGGCGGGGTTTGTTTTCCTTGGGACGGAGGAGGCTCGGGGGAAGTGGAAAAAATGCCGCTGTCGGAACTGCTACAACAGCAGCGCTACCGCTGATGCAGACATACTGAGAGAGGTGTGGAAACACCACGCTCCTCAGCAGGGTTCTACTGCCTAGTCCAACAAATGACAGCTCTGTATAGGGTTTAAACAGCCTGTTAAAGGAGCAGATAGTGGTTTATTTTAAAATGCTGCGACCGCAGAATCTGGGCCCAGGATGGGTGTGCCTGTGTTCGACAGACTCTAGGGGGGCTGAGGACTGGTGCAGGACACTAGAAAATGGGGTCGCCACACCCCATTTGAAAAAGAGAAGAAGATGAGATGACCCTACAGGATGGGTGACCACAGAGGCAGACCAGTGATGGGCTCTGCAGCTGAAAAACACCCAGGCGGCATGCTGGGGTGACTTGAGGAGAGGAACCCATGCAGGCTGCATGCTACTGCCGACGGAGGTCAAAGGCTGTAGAGTGCTGGAAATTGGCTTGAGATTGACTGAAGGATTACTATGTACTGGAAATGGGATTTGAGAATGTGCTGAAGAAGTCCTGATCATGTTGGAGGTTTGGATATGGAGCTCAGATTCCTCACGATTTGGACCAAAGGCTCTGTGGCTGAGAAGATTGTGGGAGCACTCTATGTGAATCTATGGACACTCATTGCTTCTCTTTCTCTGACTGTAAAGGGCACTGGGTTATTTCTGTTTATGCCAGATCTTTAGTAAACATGCATTCATCAGGATGCTCTTTATCAACTACATTTTGGCATTTAATAACATCATCCCCTCAAAACTGATCAGCAAATTCCAAGACTTGGGATTCAACACCCCACTCTGTAATTGGATCGTGGATCTCCTCCCATCCAGACCACAATCAGTAAGGATTGGTAAGAACTTCTCTTCCACAAACTCCATCAGTACTGGAGCACCACAGGGCTGCATTCTTAGCCCCCTGCTCAACTCACTTTTTACACCTACGACTGTGTGGCTTGCTATACCATCTACAAATTTGCCAACAATACCACTGTGGTGGGTTGAATAAAATGGGGCAAAGAGTCAGCATGCAGGTGGGAGATTGAAAACTTGGCTGAATAGTGCACCAACAACAACAACCTTGAACTCAATGTCACCAAAACTAAGGAGCTGATGGTTGAATTCAGGAAGGGAAAGCTAGAGGTATACAATCCAGTGATCATTGGGAGGAATCAGAGGTGGAGAGGGTGAGCAAATTTAAGTTCTTGGGAGTCACTATCTTGGACCCAACACACTAATGGCGTAATGAAGTAAGCACATCAGCACCTCTACCTCTTCAGGAGTTTGCGGAGATTTGGTATGACATCAGAAACCCTGGGAAATTTCTATAGAGGTGTGGTGGAAAGTGTGCAGACAGGCTGCATCATGGTCTGGTATGGGGACACCAATACCCTTGACCATAAAGCCCTCCAAAAAGTAGTGGACATGGCCCAGGGCATCACAGGCAAAATGCTCCCCGCTTTCGAGAACATCTACAGGGAATGCTGCCGACAGAGAGCCGCAGCAATCATCAAGTGTCCACACCTACTCTACACATGCTTTGTCTTTGCTATAACATCAGGAAAGAGGTATAGATGCCACTCAACTCACATCACCACATTCAGGAACAGCGGCTACCCCTCCACCATCAGTCTCCTCAACAACCAACTCAATTAAGGGACTCTTTTAAGGACTCTAACTTGTTCATTTGATTGATTTGTTTTATTCTTTCAGTTTCTTTACATTTGTTATCTGTTTACAGTTTATTTATTTACATGTACTGAATACATCTGGTATCATCTGATTTCAAAAGCTAAGCAGGTCACTAGTTGGAGAGGAGATCACCTAGGAACACCAGGTGCTGTAGGTTTCTGTGAGGGGTGATGTCTCTCTGTCTGCCTTATAATAGACAAAAAATAAAGAATTTCATGTATGTTTCATTCTAAATGTAGTAATAAGTGACAATAATGGAACCTTTGCCTTTATTCACTGTGTACAGTTTGTTTGCACTACGAATAATTGGTAATTCTGACTGGCCTGCAGAAAACTAATCTCAGGGTTGTACGTAATATCATGTATGTATTCTGACAATAAATCTGAAATTTAAATCTAAATCTTTGGCAGACTAAAGTCAATTTTGTGTAACATGACTCCTATTTTGATACATGAGAATAAAGAAAGCTTGTAAACCGGAAGTTTAAAGTTAGAGTTATAAGATTCTCAGAGAATTTGGAGAAGATTTATTTACTGAGAGGGCCTTGAAATGTGGAACATATTACCTTAGTAGGTGAGGGCAGATATTCTCAAAACATTTAAGAAATATTTAAATGAACATAATGACAAAGAAAGGAATGGGCTGGATCATGGGATCGGTATCAAATGGGACTTGATGGCCAACACAGAGACTGTACCCGTGAAATTTAACTTGAGAATAAAATTACTTCACAAAAGATAAAGGTCAGGAACATGGAACAAACTGGAGGGCTCCTACAAAAACAACCATCTGTGCTGTTAGATTTTATGATTCTAAAGGAGAAAAGTAATAAGTAATAGGTTTGGAGCTTTGAACTTTTTACTTTGTAACTCTACACTGTTCCTCAGTGCTCTTTGAACAGGCAGTGAATCAACTTAGGAAGCAGCTGATGTGTACCCTTTGATTAATTGAAACCTGGGTGGTACAAGGTAAAGATTTTGATTCTAGTGCTAGATGAGGTGGATATAAAATAAATACTTCTCTCCAAGCAGTATCAACTTTCATTTGATGACCACTGAGTTCACTTGAAAAAGAATGACAAAGATGTATTTTGCCTGAATCTTGGGCAATCACGGTATTTTTTAAGGTGTCCACATAATGGCAATTATAGACTCTCAGAAGCAGAATTGCATAGCATGGGAAGACAATATTCGGCTCTTCGAAAACCTTTTCAATTAGTATTAATCCTGCTTTTACCCATTTGCTCTGAACATATTTATCTTTCAAGCACTTTTCCAATATTTTATTGGAAAATTACAATTGAATTTTCTACATCACCCTTTCAGACAATTCCCTTGAGATTACAAAAATGTTATTTTAAGAAAAAAACTCAATTTTTTTTTCTGCTTATTATCTTACATCTTTGGCCTTTGGCTACCAGCCTTCCTGACAGTGAAAGAATTTCTCATTATTTTACTTATTGGAATACTGCCTCGTTTTGTTGGGCATATGTTGTCGGTTCCAGATAAATTATTGAAGAAAAGTTTGTTTGTTGACTTGTGTATCTAAACTGCTTGATAATTCTGTGAGCAGACCGTGAACATGTCATACATAATACAAGAAATCAGATACTTGTACTAAGTGCAAGGGAGAGATTCAGTTGGTATGGGGTAAAAATAATATATTTTTTTCTTTTTTGGATTCATTCATGTGTTTGATAATGGTGGAGAAATAAACTGTCTTTGAATCTAGTGGTGCTTTCATTGGGGTACTTGTTGAGGTTGCTGATAACATACTGAATTTTGTCAGCCTTCTGGGGAAGTAGAGGCACTGTTGCACTTTATTAGTCATTGCTTTCATGTGAGTTGTTCAGGACAACTCTCTGGGGATGTTTACCCCAAGGAAGTGAAAGCTTTCTACTTTCTCCACCTCAGAAGCATCAATGCGGTCCAGGCAGTAACCTCCAGACCTCCCACTGGAGTGTATAACCAGCTGACATTGAGGGAGAGATTGTTGTCCTGGCATCATGCCCACGTCCCTCTATCTCTCTTCTGTTCTGGTTTTTGTTGTTATCAGAGATCCTGCCTGTGACCGTAGTGGTATCTGCAAATTTGCAGATGGAGTTTGATCTGCGTTTAGTCACACAGTCATGCGTCTACAGGGAGAAGAGTGGAGGAATAAGCATCAGCATCGCGGTGCCCCAGTATTGAGGATCCTCCCAGATTGTGGCTTGCTCTATAAAAAAAAATCAAGAATCCAATTGCACTGATGGGTTTTGACCCCAAGGTCACGCAGCCTGAAGATTAGTTTGTTTTGTAGTAATATGTTGAATAAGGAATCAAACCTAAGTGAAAGTATTTATGTCAATTTGGAAAGGCACAATTATCAAGGATAATCAGCATGGGTTTGTACTAGTGGAAATTGTGGCTCACTAATTTAATTTAGCACTTTGACGAAGTAACTGAAAAGACTCATGAAGGAAATATGGATATTTATAAAGCATTTTCCATAAACTCCCCCACCTGCTCCCCAATATTCCTGCCACCCAGCTACACTTAGAGCAATTTACTGGAACTGAGACATCTCCCAACCAGCACATCTTTGGCAAGTGGGAGGAATCCAGAGCAATCTGGAGAATATGTGAAGTTTACTCAGGACAGCAGTCGGGTTCAAAGCCACATCTCCAGAGCTGTGAGGCATTCTGTCATGAACACTGTTCCTCTACTTCACCATGCCGACTGGCGTAATTCTTTGCTGTTGGAAGCATAGAAGAAATATTAGATTCAGCCATATGTTGACACTGGATCTGAATAAAATCTTATTAATACAGTCCACATTAGAGCACACAGATATGCTGATTTGGATCTGTCTTATTTGTCCAATTACAATTATTGATAAGACTGAAATGTGTGGACTGGGAGCTTGATTTGCCTTGCCCAAGGTGGTTAACTGGCTATTCCCACAGAATTTGATGTGAAATCTTGTCTCAATGTTATATTTCAAATGTTTCTGTTTGGTGGATATTAAAAATTGAGATAAAACAAGCAAAAGAAACAGTGAAAGGAAGACCTAAATTTATATTGTGCCAGCTATGGTTGCAGCCCTTTCCAAAGTGCTATATAATTGAAGAAGAGCTACTTTTCTCAAGATGCATATGGAAGTGTCAATGTGCACACCAAAAAAATAAATAACCCCACAGGAGTCACCCAGGAGAAGTTGATGTAAAGTGCACATAAAATATGGATAAGTGTAGGTTGTGTTCGATGAGGTTGGTGTTCTACTAATGCTTCACATGATGTACTGGAAAACAGAACCTGTGGTCAATTAACCATACAGATTTATGTTGGAGATACCATTCCCATGAACAGTATGATGATTCCTCTCTCATTCTTGCTGAAAGTGAGTTTATCCTATTCGGCTTAAATCCTCCCATGCTTTGCTATTTTGCATTTAAAAGTTTATTTGTTATAATCTGTGTTTAATAACACAGAAAGTTGTGCACAGGTGGCATTCTGTCTTTCCATAGTATAATTATTCCATTTAATTGTTAGCAAGTTGCCTGCCTGGAGAGTAGAATACATTCTGCATATAAAGGACAGATGTACCATCTGGTACACCTGCTATCATTGCACTGTTGAGGAAAGGAACAGCTTCTGTCTGTGTAGGCAGACAGATTTAAGACATCTGTGGAATTCTGATTGATTGACAGATACTACATGCAAAACACACACACGCGGTTCTGTGTAAAATTGAATAGATAGAGGTGGAAGCATGCAGGTGAGCTGGAGAGGTGTGTGGACATCACACTCATATCACGCACATACAAATACATAGGTTACATCGATGTTCAATTAAGCTTGATATTATTCCATCGCCTTCAGTTCAGTAGATCATACTGCTCTGAACCAACGTGAGCTTTGCCACTGGTGCAAACAGTCATCCTCTTGTATCTTTTAAGTGGATCTGACAACTCGCAGCTAATTAGTGCTGAGCCATGAGGAGCTTTATAATGTACAATAAAGCTCAGGTAATATAGGTAATGTCCTTACAAATCTTAAGAGAATTTACATTCATCACATACAGATCATGGAGGATTCAAATTTACCTGGCAGTATAAGAAGAAAATAAGAAATCAGAGTTCAGTTTTTTATTTAAAAAACAGTCCTTCAGATTATTTTGCAAAAAAAAAAGATAATTTAAGTTTGGACCACCTTAAATTATAATAAGCAGTGTCTTGAACAAAATGAGGAGTCATTAATCAAGTTGAGAGTAGAGTACCCATCTTCATTTGAAAATGTTAAGTTCAAATCTTGTTCCCAATCACTCTTGATTCAAGCCATGGGACCGGAATTTAAATAATTATAAATATATGATGTTAATCCACCATGAAAATAAGACTGTTTAAATTAAAACAAAATCAAGAATATTAGTGTTGGACATATGTGTAAAATCCAAAATCTTAAACTAAAGAAAATGACTAATTTGTAAATATCTAAAAAAGTGTCTATTGGAAACTTTAAATTTCGCTGATATTTGTTTGAAAGAGGCAAAATTATTTTGAACAAGTAAATCATTCAACCATTGAATACGTTTTATATACCATTCCTTGAAACGTGCAACCAACAAAGATGGTTGGAAATGATGGTTATCTATAATTGGACTAGTTAGTGAAAAACCACTAATTCTAAAGAATTTCCTAAATTGGGCCCAAATTCTCAACCTATTTCTCATTAACGGATTATATGTTAATTTTAAAAAGGAAAATGTTTAAAAAAAAGCCTAAAATTACCAACATTGTTTATGCAGATATTGATCCAATATGTGATAAATTTTTAAAAAGTTAAGCTTCTCCAATTCATATGTTTTGGGAGTGCCCAATTTTAGAGAAATTCTGGAAAGACATTTTCTAAATTTTAACAATTATTCTTAAGATTAATTTGGAACCTTACCTGTTAATTGCTTTGTTTGTTTATTCTTTCATTCAGATAAATTTATATCAGTGTCTCAGGATAAAAAAGTTTTAACTTGTACTATGTTGATAGCCAGATGAGCAATTTTATTGAAATGGAAAGATGATTCATCTCCTACTTATACACAATGCAATGTCCTATTTAAGTTTTAGAAAATTAGATATAACATTAAAGATGGAGAGTTTCAGTTTATGAAATCGTGGGCCATTCTTAGAAATTTTATTTCTGATTGTAAGAATTACCAATTATTGTATGTTCTGGCGATTCATTGCCTGTTCTCTATGGGTCGCCAGTGGTTCCACATTATTGATTTTTTTTAAATTAAGTTATAAAGTAACCTTGATTTAGTTTCAGATTTTAGTTTTTCTTTTTTTCCCTTCATTTTATAATTTATTTCAACAAATGGTCGCATAGATCATTTCAATAAAATGTTTTTGAGGTATTATAAGCAATTATTGATGTAGTTTTATCTACCTTTTTTATTGGCTTTTTTGTCTGTGCTTACTTGTATACAAATGAATTATTATGTAATTGTCAATTCTGTACTTATGCTTATATGTTAAACTCAATAAAAATATTTTAAAAAAGAGATTATTTTGGCTTTAATTGACTGTTTTCTATCTGTGAATTATAATTTTGACAAATTAATTATATCTCAGCTCCCCTCAATAAAATATTATCCAGAACAAACACTATGTGCTAAGTTGTAATTATACCCACTCCCAAGGAAGGTAGAGTGAGAGTGTCTGTGAGAATGGTGAATGCAACAGTATCTCACTCCAGCAGGGTGTGGTATCCAGCTATTTCAAACAGGCATCAATCATGCCAGTTCCAAAGAGAGCAGTGACCTCCCTTAATGACTATCGACAAATAGCACTTACATCAACAGTGATGAAGTGTTTTGAAAGGCTGGTAATGAAGCATATCAGCTCCTATCTGAATAGTGACATGGATCAATTTCAGTTTGCTTATTGTAGAAACTGGTCTCTACACAAAGCCCTAGAACATCTGGACAGCAAAGATGCATAATTCATGATGCACTTTATCAACTACAGTTTAGAATTTAACACCATTATCCCCTCAAAACCGATCAACAAACTCCAAGACCTGTGTTATTGGATCATGGATCTCCTCACCTATAGACCACAATCTGAGGATTGGTAAGAACTTCTCCTCCACAATCTCCAGTGCCACAGGCTGTGTTCTTAGCCCCCTTGTCTTCTCACTTTACATCTAGGACTGTGTAGCTCAGTAGGACAATTACACCATCTACAAATTTGCCGACGATACCACGGTAGTGGGTTGCCTTAAAGAAGGGAGTGGGTCAGTATACAAGTTGGAGATTGAAAACTTGACTGAACAGTGTACCAAAACTAGGAGCTGATTGATGACTTCAGAAAGGAAAGCCAGAGGTATCCAATCCAGTGATCACTGGGGGATCAGAGGTGGAGAGGGTGAGTAAATTTTGGTTCTTGGGAGTCAGTATCTCGGAGGATCTTACCTGGATCCAACACACCAATGGCATCATGAAGAAAGTATGTCAGTGCCTCTACTTCCTCAGGAGTTTCTGGAGGTTTGGTCTGACACCAGAAATCCTGGAAAAGTTCTACAGAAGTGTGATGGAAAGTGTGCTGACTGGCTGCATCACGGTCTGGTATGGGAGCATCAATACGTCTGACCATAAAACCCTCCAAAAAGTAATGACACAGCCCAGGTCATCACAGGAAAAACCCTCCCCACTATTGAGTACATCTACAGGGAATGCTATCGTCAGAGGACAGCAGCAATCATCAAAGACCCACATCACCCAGCACACACTCTGTTCTCATTGCTGCCATCAGGAAAGAGGTATAGATTCCACAAGACTCGCACCACCAGCTTCAGGAACTACAGCTATCCCTCCACCATCAGATTCCTCAATGACAAACTCAGAGACTCATTTAAGGACTTGTTATTAGCTTTCTTTGTTCTCTCTGTATTTAAATTTGTTTATATTTGTTTTCTATTTACAGTACTTTTATTTGTTTACATGTTTATGCTGCGAACAGTTTATTTTTTGCACTACCAATTAATGGTAATTCTGCGCATCTGTATGAAAAAGAATCTCAGGGTTGTTTGTAATGTCATGTATGTACAGTGACAATATATATATAAAATCTGAAAGCTGAATCTTTTTGAGGAAAGGAAGAAACCATTCATCATCTTTGACTGTCTAGTATCCCGAGGCTTAAGAAATGTGTTTGCTCTGCTTACTGGGCACATGAGCATTACCTAAAGGGACATGAAAGAAATTGCATAAGTTCTCGTTTTCTTTCAAAGTAAGGGAAGGCAGCAACAAACATTTCCAGGTATCCTGTTCCAATTTAGAGGCTTGATTTTCTGAGACATGTTTCCAGTACATAATCTCTTGCTCCTGATATGATTTATAATCATAGAGTCAAACAACACAGAAACAGGCTTCTCAACCCACTAAATCCACACTCATTGTCAAGAAACCATTTACAATGATCCTACACTAATCACATATTATTCTCCCCACATTCACCTCCCCCCAGATTCTACCATCCATCTGAACACTCAGGGCAATCTACAATAGTTAATTATCCCATCGGGTTTGGTGATGTGGAAGGAAGCAGGAGCACCAGGGGAAAACTGCTGCAGTCACAGGAGTACAGCATTGAACTTGGGTCATATGAGCTTTGAGGCTGCAGCGCTGGTACCTGTGTCACTGTGCTGAAGCAGTGTTTGCTACATCATTGAAATAAGTCTGATTTCACCCGACATTTTAATTATAACAATCCAATTGAGCATCAACGCTATTTTGTACAAATGTAACAACACTTGCTGTTGGAATGAAACAGCAGAAAAAAGTTTCTCCTTCGAAATGTGTTTTTAAAATAGTCTGTTTCAGTGCAACCGAACAGGATTTCCAACATTCACAATTTATTTTGTAAGTATGATGTCTCATTCATTCATATTTTAACTAAAAATACTCTGTTTTTCTCTTTTGTCTTTCTTGTAATCCAGCATTTTACCACTTTATTTTGATACCTTCTCATGATCTGGCATTGAATTAAATATTCTAACCTAAATCTTCTGGTTGTATGTAGCCTCTGTATGATGCATATTTGTTCTTGGTCACATTGGCTGAATACATGATATGTCATGGATAAGTTTGTTAATGTGACTGTGAACTGTTTTTTGCTATTATCGGGCTCATATTTGCAGATAAGTTAAGCAAGAAGATCTGCAGATGTTGGTTAATAAAAAGTTATAACTAGAGTGCTGGAGAAACTCGGCAGATCACGCAGCAACCATAGAAAGTACGAAGTAACCAACTTTTCAGGCCTGAGCGCTTTGTCAGGAATCAGGTAAAACAGTAGATGCCTGAAAAAAAAAGTTGGAGGGGGGGCAGGAGCAGGTCAGAGGATGGAGAAAAGGGAGGGGGAGGAACACAAGCTAACTGGTAAGAGGTAATAGATCAATACAGGTGGGAGGGAGAAGAGAAAGACACTGAGAAGTGATGGGAGATAGAGCAGAAGGCTCAGAATGGTAGCTCTCTAATAGAAGAATGGTGGAATGCTGGAGAAAAGGAGACAGGTAGGGAAAGAGAGAGGCGATTAACAAAAAATGGAGACGTTGGTATTTATGCCATCCTCTTGGAGACTGCCAACATGGAATATAAGGTGTTCCTCTAATTTGCAGATGGCCTGGATTTGGCATTACATGAGGCGATGGACAGAAATATCACAGTGGCAACTGTGTTTAGAATTAAAATGGTTGATCACAGGCAGGTCCTTCCCATTGTAACAGAAGATGCTCAATGAAACTAATTCCCCATCTGCGTTCAGTTCCCACCCTCCCCACCCCCCAATGTAGAGGAGGCCACACTGGGAGTACTGAATGCAGTAAATAACTCCTACAGACTCATAAATAAAGTGTTGCTTCACTTGGAAGGACTGTCTAGGGTCCAAAGTAGTGCTGAGGGAGGAGTGTAGCACTTCTTGTAGTCATTGAGGTTGGTACCAAAGGGGTGATTGGTGGGAAGGGATGAGGGAGTACTGGAGGGTGTTGTCTCTTCAGAAAGTAGATAAGGAAGTAATATGGTACATACACTCACATCTCACACAACTTAGGGCTGTGGCGTGTTGATGGAGCATGCTTTTAGTTGTCCCCTGTTTACTTAGTGACATCCCTATCACCTGTAACCTTGTCCTTTGTGATGTTCCCCATGTCATATTTTCAAACACATCACACCAGTTCTTAACACGTGACTGTACATCTTTCTTGGAGCTCCTTTGGTGTACTGTAGTGAACGATGGAGTTCCATATTTGGAGCACAAACCTTTCACATATTCAGCTCTATCATGTTTATATCTCCAACATTCATTCCACAAAAGGAGCAATGTTGACAATCCTACCCTCTCTTGGTGTTAGCTGGCAGCACAGATGAAAACTATCAAGATTTGAAATGTGTGAGCAGTCCCAGCATCACACCCCTCGGCAGGGTAGGTGGGACGACAGTCTTGTGGGCATATGCCCTTGCCCTCAGAAGCAAGGTGTGTCCATTGCATAATATTTAAACAAATGGAAGAAAATGACACTGGCTTCAGAAATTCCAGCCATTGGAACCAAATTCCTGAAGTGGATCACCAAGCATAATCTGTTCCTGCATGTACTCAAGAGATTCCAACTTTCCCCACTCACACAATGCCCAAATTACTGGTTTCAGGGTATAGGTCAGGGTCAGACTCCAAACAACCATAAGGTGCAATGAAAAGACTTCTGACTTTAGATGGGTTTTCTTCCAGAGATCACAAAACACACACAACAGGAGTACTCTTATTCCATAATATCCTCAAATATAGGAGCAGAAGTAAGCCAATCCCCCATTGATTCTGATCTGTTATTCCATCATCAGCTGATCCATCCTCCCACACAGTCCCACTCCTTTGCCTTCTCCTCATAACCTTTAATACCTGGACTATTTGGGTATCTATCAAGTTAGCAAATTCAAGAGGTTCACCACCCTTTAGGTAAAGAAATTCCTCCGCAACTCTATTTTAAATGGGCTACCTTCAATCTGAAGTTGTGCCCTCTTGTACTTAACTTCCCTACCATGGAAAACAATGTTGCCACATCTTCTCTGTCCGGGCATTTCAACATTAAAAATGCTTTCACGTGGTACCTCCTCATTCTTCCGAACTTGAGAGAGTGCAGTCCAAGAGCCATCAAATCTCTTAATTGCAGGAATCATTCTTGTGAATCTTCTCTGAACCCTCTCCAATGTCAGCACATACTTTCTTCCAGGAGTCCAAAACTACCCCGTATGCTCAGAGGACTCTCCAGTGACTTATAAAACCTCAACATCACATCCACGCTCTTATATCCTTTTCTTCTGCAAATGAATGCCAACATTGCATTTATCTTCTTCAAAACCAATTCAGCCTGGAGGTTTACCTTAATGGTGTCCTCCACAAGGACTTTCAAGTCCCTTTGCACCTCCAAATTTTGAATTTTTCCCCTATACAAATAACAGTCTGCCCTTTTATTCCATCTAAAAAAGTGCATGACCATACACTTTCAAACATTACATGTCATTTGTCACTTCTTTGCCCATTCTCCTAACTTATGTATGTTTCTCTGCCACCTCTCCATTTCCTCATCACTGCCTGCCCCTCCTCCTATCTTTGTTTCATCTGCAGAGAGCCAAAAAGCCACTCATTCCACAGTTCCAGTCATTAGCATATAATGTAAAAAGAAGTGGCCGCAACACCAACCATAGAAGCATAAAACGCTGCAGCACAGAAGATAGGCCATTTGGCCCTCTAGTCTGTGCAGACCATAATCTCCCGAGTCCCACTGACCCGTTCCCATTCCACAACCTTCCAGACCTCTTCCATCCATGTACCTATCCAATTTATTCTTAAAACACAAAATGGAGTCTGCATTCACCGCATCAGATGGCAGCTCATTCCACACTCCCACCACTCTGAGTGAAACACTTCCCCCTAATGTTCCCCTTAAACATTTCCCCTTTCAACTTAAAATTATGACCTCTCATTTTTATTTCCCCCAATCTAAGTGGAAAAAGCCTACTTGGATCCACTCTATCTATACCTCTCATAATCTTTTAGACCCCTATCAAATGTCCCCTCATTCTTCTTCACTCCAAGGAATAAGGTCCTAACCTGTTAAATCTTTCCCAGAAACTCAACTCTTGAAGACCTGGCAGCATCCTAGTAAATCTTCTCAGCACTCTTTCAATCTTATTGATATCCTTCCTATAGTTAGCTGCCCAGAACTGCACACAATATTTCCAAATTTGGCCTCACCCATGTCTTAAACAACTTCAACATAGCATCCCAACTCCTGTACTCAATACTTTAATTTATAAAAAGCTAAAATACCAAAAAGAAAATTCTTTACAACTTTGTCCACATGCGATGCCACTTTAAGGGAATATCGCATCTGTATTCCCAGACCCCTATGTAAATTCACTGGTAATTTGTAGTCAACTAGAGCAGGGTCCCTTTATTCCCACTCTCCGTGTCTTGCTAATCTGCCAATCCTCTACCCATACTAGTATCTTTACTGTAAATCCATGAGCTCTCGTTTTGTTAAGCAGCCTCATGCGTGACACTTGTCAAAGGTCTTTTGAAAATCCAAATATACAACATCCACTGGATCTCCTTTTTTTTAAAGCCTGCTTGTGGTTTGATCAAAAAATTGCAGTACGTTTGTCTTGCAATATTTTCCCCTAAAGAAACCATGTTGATTTTGGCCTACCTTGTCATGCGCCTCCAAGTATTCTGTAACTTCATCCCAACAATTGACTCTAACAACTTCCCAACCACTGATGTTTGGCTAACATGTCTATTTATTTTTTTCAACTGCCTCCTTCCCTTTTTAAATAGTGGAATGACATTTGCAATTTTCCAGTCTCCAGAAACATGGCAGAATCTATTGATTCTAGGAAGATCAATATTAATGCACCACAATCTCTATATCTGTTTTGTTCAGAATCCAAGGGTGCATTCCATCTGGTCTGGGAAACTTACCTATCCTTAGACCACCCAGCTTCTCAAACATCTCTTTGATGATCGTCACTGAACTCACTTCTCTTCCCTGCCACCCTTGGAAGTCCAATGTACACAGTGAAGACTGATCCCAAATACTCATTCAGTTCCTGTGACATCCCCTTGTTCCCATTACAATTTCTCCAACATCATTTTCTGGTGGTCCTCTATCTACTCTTGCCTTTAAAAACAAAAATCCTGATTATAATTTTTTTTTAAAACTTTCAATATCCTTTTTGGTGTAATTTTATAGCTTCCTTTCAAAGTTCTTCTTTTCTTTGCTAATGACCTTCTTAGTTGCCTTCTGAAAGGTTTTCAAAGCTTTCCAGGCTTGTCTCTTCCCACTAATTTTTGCTTTTACTTTGGCTTCTCTTGTCATACATAGTTGTCATTTTTCCTTTTGAATATTTCTTCTTTTTTTGAATCTAGCTGTCCGGAACCTCTAGCCAGTGCGGCTGTGCCATCCCTCTCTGCTTGTGTGCCTCTCAACTTTGGCACTTTCCTCTCTCATACCTCTGTAGTCCCCTTTATTCCACTAGTATACTAAACATCTAATTTTAGCTTCTCCCTCTCAAACTACAGGACGAATTCTAGCATATTATGATCACTGCCTCCCAAGGGTTTCCTTACCTTCAGCTCCCTTACGACCTCTGATTCATTACACAATCCAGAATTGCCATTTCCCTGGTCGCCACAGCCACAAGCTGTTCTAAAGAAGCCACCCTGAAGGCCTTCAATAAATTCCTTCTCTTGAGAACCAGCACTAAAGTGGTTTTCCCAATCAAGCTGCATATTGAAGTCCACCATGACTATTGGAACATTGCCCTTTCTAAATGCCATCTCTATTTCCCTCTGTAGTTTGCATGCTATATTCTGGCTACTCTTTGGAAGGCTGTGTACAACTCCCATCAGGGTTTTTTTTTTAACCCTTACCCACATGGATTCTGTATCTTCTGATCCAATACACTACTCTCCATAGATTGAATCCCATTTTTAACCAGCAAAATTACCCCACCTCCTATGCCTACCTTTCTGTCCTTCTAATACACTGTATAAAAGGATATTTAGTTCCCAGTTGTGGTCTTCTTTCCGCCACAACACAGTGATGGCTACAATGACGAACCTGCTGATTTCCAGCACCCAACCCCAACCAACCAATTTTCCCCTGCAACCGCTGCAACCGTGTCTGCCTGTCCCGCATCGTACTTGTCAGCCACAAACGAGCCTGCAGCTGACGTGGACATTACCCCTCCATAAATCTTCGTCCGCGAAGCCAAGCCAAAGAAGACTAGGTCATCCATCATATTTCATTGCTCTAGGCATTTAAATACAGACCCTCATCAACTTTTTCAATTTTGTTTCCAAAGTAAATCAAGTTAAATTCTTAATCTTTTGTGTGCACTTTTGCCCTATTGACTGCCCTCTATTCTGGATCTCAACCCCCTGCCAAACTAGTTTAAACCCTCCCCAACAGCTTTAGCATACTTGCCCAGCATGATATTCATTGGTTATCTACAAGGTTAATGAACAGCCATCACTGTTCATTCACTGTTGGGCAAAAAAATCTGGACTGATAACATTGCTGCTACTGGTTTAAACTGCCTGTGAAATCTCATCTTGCTGAGATTGCTTTATTATGTGACTAGCTGGCAAAAGAGAAGAGCAATAACTGCATGAGCTCAATGGTAAATCATTAATATTGGTGTCCTAACCTTTGAATGGCTCACTGCCTGTTTATTCAGAGTGACATTCAGCTTACATTTTATCAGGCTTTTATTAGCTCAGGTTAGATTAAGACTATTACTGAAGGAAGAGAACCAGATGTTCCCCATAGGAGATAACTCTAAGATAAATGATGTCTGTTTTTTTGTTTGAACACTTTTTATATTAAAAAATAAATCTTGTTTTATCTAGTTGTATGAGTCAATTTTTTATACTTTAATGATTACTAACCAACTGGGAAGTTTTCATCACATTATCATTATCTTTCCTTATGAAGGACTCAGGCTCGAAATGTCATCTGTCTTTTACTTCTCTACTGTGTGATCTGCTGAGTTTCTCCAGCACTTTTGTGTCCATCATCATATGTTCACCTTCTTTGGGAATGCCCTCAAATCAATTACAGTTCAGCAATTAAGCCCTTTAGGTATGGAACACTGGGCGACACGTACCCATTTTTCTAAAACCTGGGAGTTTTCAGCTGGTGTATATACCTCAATGCCAACTTGTGTGTCTTTAAATTAAATATTGGGAAAGACATATTGCTCTTCCTCTTGTATGACGAGGCCAATTCATGCCAACCTTATGCCTTCACTTTGTGCCTCACCTTTGAAGGAAGTAAGGCTCAAAATTACAGCCCGAAATTGATGTGTCATACGCAGCAGGTCATAAATGAAATGAGTTCTGCATCTTCAGGCTGCTTTTGTCCCCCAGTGGCCGTGGAACAGCTTTTATTCTGACAGTCTCTGTTCTAAGAATAGAAATTATTTTTTTCTGCAGCACACACCAGGATAACTGGAATTGATCATGCCCAATTTATTGGAGGAATGCTGTCATAGTATTATGAAATGAAGATGTTAAACACTGGATTGATGATGTTGAGAATGTTTAAATGAGGGGAAAGGTTTGATTGAATAGAAGCAGAGAAAATGCTATTGAAATTTGTACTATTGCATGTTGGAAGCTGTATGCTCTATCTGTTTTCCTTCTTTCCCTTTTGTCTTCTATTTCCTCACTTTATCTTTTTATCCGACTCTCCATTCTTCTCTCCTTTCTCCCACTTTTTCTGCTCTTCCACTTCTGCTGTCTCTACCCCATTCTATCACAGACACCCCCCCCCCCACCATTCTTATTCTTTCCTCATACTCTCCACTTCTTTTGCCTGCTTACAGACTGCTTAATATAATGGAACTGCCTTAGCAGCAAGACCTGAAACACAGTTTGCCCTTCAGGGCTGCAATGTATATGTATACCCATAGATATTAAAATGGAAAAGCATCATCAGGTCAAACATTGTCCTTTGTATAGCATTATTGGTCCAGAGGACCTCAAAACCCAGCAGTAATAGAAATTCACCAAGACAAATGGTTACTTAAACAAAAGTTATTTTAATTTTCTTTAAACATAAAAACAGGTTTAAACTTTAACTTATTACTATTAACTTAACCTAACTTTACGCACTTCTAATTCTAAGTGCACGTTCATGTAATGTGTGTACCAGTTCAGAAAAGTTCTTTGTTCCACAATCCAATCTCACTTCTCATTCCTCCAAGTTCATCGGTATCAGACAATTCTTATACTGTAAAGAGAATTTAATATTTATGAATTTCACCAGGCTTTGGTGCTTGAAAGGTAAATGGTTACTGCTCAGGAAAGTTCTTGTTGGTTTTCAGAGAGAGATTTGGACACCCACAACGGATTCCTTTCGATCAGTCACTTCAGTGCCTTGCTGAAGAATCTTGCCCCATTAGGGTTATCCAGATAATAACCTCTTTTCTTCAGGTCACCACAGAGTTCCTTTTCTGTTTCCTTTATCTCAGGCAAAACATTATACAGCCAACCATCTCCTCTTGTATGGACCACAAGGGCTTTGAACAAGCCTCATAACTCATCTTCAAAATGGGGTTTCAAAAGCCACTGCAGAAAACCAACAGTCTCTCTTTCTCTGTGTCATACTCAAGAAGAAAATAAAAGCATATGAGCTTCTTAGAGCAGCAAACTGCATTCAGACAGATTGTGGCACCGGACCCAATCTTCTGAGTCTGTTCAACTGTTGCTTTCCAAAACAATAATCCATTACTTCACAGCATGTCCAATTAACACCTGCTTGTGAAGACCTTCAGCAAAGCAGTTTCCATTGTCTTTATAAAAGCACCGAGAGCCTGGACTGTCTGATTTGAGCAGAGCTCAAGCATTTTAAATGAAATCTGTGCTGTGAAGTGTTTGTGTCTTTTTGAGTCCTAACCAAAAAAAAACCCACAATGTATCTCCTTTAAATATAATATTAAACAATATAAAATATAACATAATCTGTCATAATAGCAAATGTAAAAATACATAACTGACCACTTCATCAAGGTATGGAAAAATGTCAGCAAGCGTCCAAGCAAAAGAGTAGGGAGGTTGAGGGGGTGCTCATAAAGGCAGGAGGTGATAGGTGGAGAAGGGAGGGAGGGACGGCAGTAATCAAGGGGAGGAGGGAAATGGGGAGGGGGGGGGGAGAAGAGGAGAGCAGGTTAGCATAAATCTGAAAAGTCAATATCACCATCTGGTTGAAGAGTGTTCAGACAGAAAATCAGTTGTTCCTCAAATTTGCTTGTAGTTTTGGTGGAATGGTACATAAGGCCATGGACAGATAAGTCAGTATGGAAATGTGACACAGAACTGAAATGGTTGGCTACTGGGAGGTCTCTGACACTGCTGCGGACAGAGTGAAGGTGCACAGTGAAGTGATCTCGCAATCTGTGTCCAGTCTCTTCAATGTAGAGAAAGCCATAAAGGGAGCACTCAATGCAGTAAATCAGTAAATGAAGTGTTGCTTCACTTCAAAGGCCTGTTTGGGGCCCCGGATCTACTGAGAATGAAAATGGTGGGCACAAGTGTTGCACCGCCTGCGACCACAGGGTAAGGTGGGGGGGTGGGGGAGATTGGTGTGGAGGGATGAATACCTAAAGTAATCATGGAGTGGGCCATCCTTATCGAAAGCAGCAAGGGGAGGAGATGGGAAGATGTGTCAGGTGGTGGGATCCTGTTGTAAGTGTCATAAATTTTGAAAGATAATGTGTTGGATGCCGAGGCTAGTGGGGTGATTGGCGAAGATAAGGGGGGGGTCTCTGTTTGTTGCATCTGGGGGTGGGGGGAAGATGAGCATAAAATGGAGGAGATGAGGGTGAGATCAGAACTGGAAGCCATGAGGCACAAGATGGCAGTGTGGGCAAGTAGCAAGGAAGGTGGAATTGAGTCTGGGTAAGTCTCTCGTCAAACCTGATATTAAAAGGGAATAGTGATTGGAAGTTGTAGTTTGCATAAAACATAATCTTTCCCAACATTTCAAAAAGAAGCATATCATTAGGTCCTTTCTGTCTGTAGGATCTTAATGTTAAAAAAAAGTTCCATCTTCCACATTGTAACTGAGAATACAAAATTGGTTAATCTGTTTTTAATTATTAGCATTATTTCTGGGATATAGGGCTATGGTGCATGGATAAACCTGATAAACAGGGGTTGTTTTGAGCAGTGAAGGTTCTGAGGAATCTGATTATGGTGTGTTTAATCATGGAAGATTTAGATAAGCTATTCTTAATGGGGGCCATATGTCCCCTCCCCCTGGAGGCCACAGCATATTTAAGGGTTGGGAACAGACTAAACTCTTTTTTTTTTTGCTTTTAATGTATTTGGTGGTAAGGAAGTATGGAAGAAACCAAGTAAACTTGACTGGGAAGGAGCCCATAAATTTAGAGCAGATTCCTAAGGGGCCATAGCCCAAAACAAAGGGTTAAGAATGGCTGGTTTAGACAAACCAGAACAAGTGAATCCTTTCCAATTGGTGGAATAGCCAAAAATTAGGGAATGTACATCTTGCAACGAGCCACAAATAGAATGAGGAGAAAAGTATCTCTGAGCTGGAGGTTGGAAAACTAGAACAGGGTGGGGCACAGGGTGAGTGGTTGAGGTCAATACAGATGCGCTGATGAAAAAGAATACTATCACAATGAAGAAATAAAAAAACAGGGCTATGGAAAGAAGTAGTGGAACTGTTTAGATTCCTCTCCAGAGAGCCAGCACAAGCTTGATGGGCTGAATGATTTCCTTTCACAATATTCCATCCTTATTGTCCTAAAATGAGGTGACAAAAATGACAACTTGAATTTAATGTATGAAGAAGTACCCAACTACTTCATATTAATAATCTCAAACAGAAGTTGATAAACAGATATTTGAATGAAAATGTTCAAACTACTTTGTAGACCTGGTAGAATCTTCAAAGAAAGGATTTAGATGACGTTAACTTTCTCTTGAAATTCTGCCTAATCTGCTGTAATATTTTATGATTTTACTATCGATTTCCAAAGGGTTTGTATGGAAATATTGATCAAGTTGATTGAGACCATGTTCCCCAAAGATAACACTTTTGTTCCATCTTTTATATTCTCTTTCTTCCCCATTTTCTCTGTCAAAATCTTTCATTCCTAATGGCAGATTCACAGACTCTTCCATAAATTTCTCACTTGTTGCCCTTTTCAATTTACCACTGAGCATATTCATAAAGATAACATTATTCATAACTAATCAATGTTGAATTTAAGATGAATATAGAGATCAATAAGATTGCAAAGAAGGTGGAAATGTGCTCGTTACTTGTTGATTGCCTCTCTGACTGGAGCCCTGTGACTAGTGGCATGCCTCATGGATTAGTGCTGGGTCCAATGATGTTTGTCATCTATATCAATGATCTGGATTATCATGTGGTAAATTGGATAAGCAACTTTGCAGATGACGCAAGGATTGAAGTGAGGAAGGCTTTCAAACTTGATACTCTCCATCTTCACCTCACAGGGATTACTTTACAAGAAATTTGTAACTCATGTTATAAGCTATCTTTTTTCTGGAGCAAATAATGTTCATGGACTGGGTAGACTTGTCCAGTATATTGGTGCAGTATTGTAAATATGTTGAGAATTTTCTCAGTGCTAAGGTGAAGAAAATGATGAACGTAGGATTCCAGGGAATATTTTGCCCTATAAAATAGAAATAAGCACTCACAGTTTATTAGCAAATTTAATTGATGTTGAAGATGTTGTATATTTTTATTATTTTTAATATTGTAAGTTTTATTTCCAATCCAAACTTTTGTAATCTTTGGGACTCCATTTTGGCAGTTAGAAGTATTTTGAGCAATATTGTTTGTGGAAGCTTCTGATGAATTTCATTTCATTCATTATTTATTTTTTTTAATATGTGATTTTCACTGTTTCCCCTTAGAAACATAGAAGATAGGAACAGGAGTAGGTCATTCGGCCCTTCATGCCTGCTCTGCCATTCAATGAGATCATGGCTGATCTTAAAGTTCAGTACCCCGTCCCTGCCTTCTCTCCGTAACCCCTAATTCCCTTATACTGAAGAAATATATCTAATTCCCTCTTAAATATATTCAATGAACCTACCTCTACTGCTCTCTGTGGATGAAACAGAATCAAACCTTGAATGATTTGTAAAATAAAACATAAATAATCAGTGAGGCAAACAAGTTTAAAATTAACACAGGCAATTAAAAAAAAGGTAAACATTTAATATAAATCATGTTCCCTATAAAACGTATACACCTAGATCCATATGCTATTATATTGGCTCATGTAAATAAGAGTGATGCTATGTGTTTGTCAATCACTATTCCACAAGTCAAAGTATTGATGATATTCAAAAAGATCTAAGTTAAAGATTTGTTATTGTTTATTTATAGTACATAATGTTAGCTAATTTTTCTGAATACCTTTAAAGGTCCATTTTGAAAAATACATTGTCAGATAAAGCCAAAAAGAAGCCACTACTATCATATCACAACCATCTCAATTATTTGCATATTTTTCAGGGCCTTACATT
The DNA here is from genome assembly GCF_036971445.1 of Narcine bancroftii. NCBI lineage: Eukaryota > Metazoa > Chordata > Chondrichthyes > Torpediniformes > Narcinidae > Narcine > Narcine bancroftii. The sequence goes on along the minus strand of NC_091469.1, from coordinate 34,102,631 downwards.
TTGATTTTGCAAATGTGATTCATATGTGTTTTTGTACCATGCACACATTCAGTCTGATATACTGTCATTATTCATTTCATTCCCAATTAACTTGCCAAGGCGATTCAGTGAAAGATTTTCCAATGGACAGGAAGAATATGGTCTTGAACATTATCTGAGATTGGACTTTGCTCAAGACAACTTTGCAGAATTGAAACTAATTTATGCAACCCCTTTATGGCATTAAACACCAAGGAAACTCTCATTCTGCAATAAACCTGGGGAAAATAGGTTATTTTTAAAAATATTCTGAGTGTTATTGGCACATGTCAGGTAATAATGTATTCAATCGTACTCATGTGAATTAAAATCATTAGACTGTGAAAGCTTATTGAACAGACCTGCTGAATCACTTGTTCTACTGTTAATAATGCATTTAATGAGCTGGAATCTATAACACATGGATGTTGTGTGGTGTACATTATCCTGAATAACTTTGCAACTAATAGTAAAGGACGTCAGAGAAAAGTGAAGAGCAAAATTGCATTTGCAGTGTCATCTAGGCTTCAGGAAGAGGCCAAGCTAGAGGATCCTGGCCTGTTTGAAAATGAGATATGTCCCCAATAATACGTTTAAAGATCAATGATGAGCCTACTATCAAAATGGAAACATTGAGTATTCTCCCTTCAGTGCTTAGTCAATTTGCCCTTGATTTCTGAGAACAGACTTGTCATTGGCACAGTCAAGTTGGCGCCTGTTCAAGTAAGAGACCTGGAGTACTCTTGCTTTCCAATTGAAACATGGGGCTGAATTGGGCACAGGGTAGTTGTATGGTCTCAAAGATAATTCCTTACCTCTGATCTGTAACCCTAAAACAGGCACAATGCATGACGATCCATCACAATTTCAAACCCAATTTGTAATGGGAAGTCAATGTATCATAAATTTCAGTACTTGTCTCTTTCCAGATTTAATTGTTAGAAATGTGTTTGCATCAGAAGGAGCCACTTTGATGGCAGGAAACCTGAAAATGCATCAAAGATCTGACTTTTAAATGCATTTGAATGCATACATTGTATTCACTGATCTACCTGTAATGAGTGCAAGGTGAATGCCAACTCTTTAATCGGCTTAAATGGTTCTATGTATAATGCATTTATTCACAATGCCATGTTATTATTTTTTAAGAGATACTAAGCATCATTCCTCAGTTCTAGTTTGTCCTGTTCAAAATTATAATTAATAGACCAACTAATTGGGCAACATTCAAGTTTTTGACAATGTGGAAATATTACCCTCAGGGTGGTCATTCACTGATAACGATGTCATTCAAATTTTATTATTTGTATGTGTTTTCACAACAGAAGGGGGGCACTTTCTATTCTTCGAGAGGATGTCGATGGCACAGACACGCATTTATTGCCAATCACTACCTTTCCAACAAATAGTGATGGTGAAACATTTTTTTTTCAAGAGCCTCAATACAAAGTGCTGAAGGAAGTCGAAGGAACAGGCACTATCCAAGAGTGGAAATGGATAGTCTACATTTTGGGTTGAAAGAAGAGGGAAGGCATGCAGTGTTAAGGGAGGGATAAGAGTCAGTTGGTGATAGGTTAACTGAGAAGGACTAAATGATGATGGAAAGATGGAGTCAGGTTCAATGTGTTGGGAGACACTGATTAGACTTGGATCCAGCATCTGCAGTCTCTTCTGGTTCTATCTGAGAGCTAATCCTTTTCTGTAGGTCAGGAATTACATGTAGTCCCAATTATTAGAGACATCAGATTTTGTTCAGTTTAGTTTCATTTAGTTAGCTAAAACTTAAGTTCCCCATCTGGTGCAGTGGAATTTAATCAAATCCCTCTGGGCCATTAGATACTGCATCCTGAACTCTTGATGTGACCTTCTCTACATCAGTGAGACTGGACAGAGACTGGGAGATCATTTCATTGAGCACCTTCATTCTGTCCTCTGTAGCAGCAAGGACATCCCAGTGGCCAACTACTTTAATTCGATACCCCTCATTGACATTGACTGTCCATGGCCTCATGCACTGCCAAACCAAGGCCACCCACAAATTGGAAGAACAACACCATATATTCCATGTTGGCACGATTGCAACTATATGGCATGGATTTCTCCAATTTCCTCTCCATCATCTTTCTCCTTTCCTTCAGCTCTCCAACCCTTCCCTTCCCTCCATACAGAGAGCTACCCTTGACCTTCTCCCCTATTACTTCTCAGGTTTTATCTTCTTTTCTCCAACTTGTATCCACCTATACCTGTTAGCCTGTGCTCATCCCTCTGGCCCTTCCTCCCTCCTCTCTATTCTTCCTCCCTCCCCCCCCCTTCACCACTTTTTTATTCAGGCACTACCTGTTTTTCTTTTACCTGATGAAGGGCAGGCATGGTTGTCCTTTACTGCTTGTGGCTGCTGTGTGACTTGCTGAGTTTCTCCAGCAGGTTTGTGTATTGCCTCGACCCCAGCATCTGCAAATTTTTTTGTTTCATTCTATTAAATCTGGACTCTGTTCATTGAGTTTATCAGCCCTTCAATGTTGTATTGCCATTAAATTAAATCATGAGGGACCTTTTGCACAATTTTCCGTGAGAGCTTGGATGGTTAGTCTAGGCCTGAATGTCATAGTGAAGCTTAGAGTGCAATATTTTGGAAGAGAAGTGACCCACTTGTATGAGAAAGTATTCCTGGATTTCACCTCTTCCTGCTTTACCAATCCCATGAGGGACCCTTGTCTCATGCCTTCTCCACCCTGTAATTTTTACACAGGGCTTCTGATGAAGAGTTTTGGCTTGAAATCCTGACCTTTCTTTTTCTCCCACTGATGCAGTTTGACCTGCTGAGTACCTCTGGCAGATTGTGGCTAGCTTCAGATTCCAGCTTCTCCTGTGTGTCCTCAGTTTACCATGATTGATCCCATCAGTCACTCGGCACACAAAGTGATTACCCATTATAAGCAGGACTGATAGTGTCCTGTAGCTGTTACCTTCAACTTGATTAGGTTATTGGAATGCATTTCCTCTGGTCGAGGGTTGCATAAGCTTTAAAATCTCAATGAAAGATGGAGACTCTATCTGCTCGAGTGAGCTCGCCATTGTTGTTTATTTCTAGCACTAATATCGCCTTCCTCTTCTCGTGTGTGGTTGAGCTTTTCTGGCCAATGTTATAGACAATAGGTGCTGGAGTAGGCTGATTAGCCCGTCGAGCCAGCACCACCATTTATCGGATCATGGGTGGGATGATATTATTTATCCTCAGAAATATTTCTACTGTTCCAAATGGCTGAATCTACTCATAGATCTCAAACTCACAAACATCTCCATCAAGACCGCTGCACTGCTACTCCCCAATCACAAGAACAATGTTCTCCATTTATTTTGCACTGGATGATATCTCCCTGAAGCAGAACCATCCTAAACAGAACAGCAGCAAGGTGCCTGTAGGCCCTCAAATTTGCTGTTTACTAAGATGAATAACAAGTAGAGAGCTGTCAGCAGAATAGTGGCTGATACAAAGTATATTAAAAATAATGTAATGTTACAACTCATCATTAAAAATGCACTTACAGCATTATGAGGCATTGAACTGATGCTTTGCTCTCTTTTCTGGCAGTTTAAGTGAACATTACTCCAGAGAATTCTTCTAAGTACACCCCAGTCCTTTTGCTATCCCAGGCTAAACTACTCCAACAGCAGATTAATATGGTGGGGCACCCACTGAACATTCTACCACCATCCCACCTCACACCATCTGATAATCATTCACAATGTAAAGGAGATGGGTGAATAACTCAAGTTTTATTTTAATTGAATTCTTGAATATATATCTGTTGATAAAGCTGTTGTTTAGTTTCTTTACTCTAATATCAGTCTTTTGAGTTTGAAAATAAGGTACTGTGGTGGCTCACCACAAGGTAGGCGAACCGACCCTGCTTGTAAGCCACGTGGCCAAAATGGCGCTGTCGTGGGTTTCCCTTCCTTCCAGCTTGGGGCTCAGAAACCCCTGCTTGGGGACCACGTGACACCCGGATGACATCAGCGCACTCCAGCGCGGTTCTCAGCCAGGTCCGGGCTGGGAGTATAAGTGCAGCCCAGCAGCCTGCAATGAACTAGTCTGCTCACTAAGCTCAACCTGTATGGTTGCGTGTGTTATTGCAGGAGCAGTGTAGCCGCCGCTACAATTGATGACCCCGACTGGTTCAAATGTCTTTGAACCCATCGTGAGCTAGCCTGGGATCAAGCACTATAGCCGTGAAACTGCCTGAATTCTGGGTGCAGGAGCCAGAGACCTGGTTCATTCATGCGGAGGCCCAGTTTCACCTCTGCCAGATTTCGTCTGACACGACCAAATTCTACCATGTGGTCGCTGCCCTGGACCAGGCCACCCCCAGACACGTGCTGCACCTTGTTCACCCACCCGCCGAGGACAAGTATAAAGTCATCAAACGAGTGCTTACCGGGTCCCTTGGACTATCCAGACACCAGTATGCCGCTCGGGTACTGCACCTCTATGCCCTGGGGGACAGGACCCTGATGGACGAGATGCTCACGCTCATGGGTGAGCACACCAACTGCCCACTTTTTGAGCGCACCTTCCTCGAACATATGCCTGGGGACATTCGCCCGCTGCTGGTTCAAAAGAGCTTCACTGACCCGAGGAAGGTCACCCAGAAGGCCCAAGAGCTATGGCTCGCACAATTCTTGGAAGGCTCAGTGGTCCAGCAGGTCATTAGGCACGGGTACTACCACGCCAAGCCCGCCCCTAGCGCTGCAGTAGAGCACCCGGCCCCTGCAGGGGCCCCCAAGAGCATAACCAAGGCCACAGCATCTGCTTCAGGCCTCTGCTTCTACCACCAGCGCTGGGGAGCCGATGCTCAGAATTGTCATCAGCCCTGCTCGTTCCAGGGAAATGCCCAGGCTGGCCGCTGTTAATGGCTGTAGCGACTGGCCAAGGACACAGCCTTCTCTACCTGCGGGACTCAGTCAGCGGCCGGCGGTTCCTTGTTGACACTGGAGCCCAGATCATTGTCATACCGGCCACGGCCATCGAATCCAGGAACCGAATTCATGGACCTCCCCTCCATGCGGCCAAAACAACAGCAATCCAGACGTATAGAGACAAGACAGTCCACTTCCAGATCAACCAACAGAATTTTGCGTAGAGGTTCACTGTCTTGTCCCTCCAGACTGCCATCCTGGGTGCAGACTTCCTCTTCACACACAAGCTTCTGGTGAACATTCGAGGTAGGCACCTGGTGGACTACCGTATCTTCCAGGCCATTCGCCTCGACGCCTCCCGCTTGGAGCAACCACAGATGGCCACGATCGGCACACCCAGAGATGAGTTCCAGCAGATCCTGGACGAGTTCCCGATACTCCTCAAGCCACAGTTCTCCACTGCCTCGCTACACAACGGGGTGTTCCACCACATCCCCACCCAGGGCCCGCCGGTTCACGCCAAGGCGTGCTGGCTCCCGCCTGACAAGCTCCAGGTAGCAAAGGAGGAGTTTTCACACCCGTTGGAGCTGGGGACCATTCAGCGGTCTGACAGCCCATGGGCCTCGCCACTCCACCTGTTCCCGAAAGCCTCTGGCGGCTGGCATCCCTGCGGAGACTATCGAAGATTCAGCGAGGTAACCGTTCCTGACCGTTACCCCATTCCTCACAACAAGGACTTTATGGCTAAAATGCACGGTGCGAGGGTCTTCTCCAAGATTGACCTGGTGCAAAGATATTACCAGATCCCGGTGCATCCTGAGGACATACCCAAGACGGCCATCATCACCCCCTTTGGCCTGTTCGAATTCCTGCGCATGCCGTTCGGGCTCAAGAATGCCGCTCAGACCTTCCAGTGCCTCATGGACTCAGTGGGCAGGGACTTGGATTTCATCTTTATTTATTTGGATGACATCTTTGTCACCAGCAAGGACCCGGCGCAACACAATGCCCACCTACGTGCCCTTTTCTCCCAGCTGGCCGACTTCGGCTTTACCATCAACCCAGCCAAATGCCAGTTCGAGAAAGATTCCTGCAGTTCCTGGGCCATAACATCACGGCTGAAGGAGCCACGCCCGCTGCTGCGAAGGTTGCCGCCATCAGGGAGTTCCCACGCCCGAACAGCCTCTAGGGGCTGCAGGAGTTTGCAGGTATGGTCAACTTTTACAACCGCTTCATTCTGGGAGTTGTGCGCATCATGCAGCCGCTGTTCGCCGTCATCGCAGCCAAGAACAAGACACTCGTTTGGAACCCAGAAGCCTGCACCACATTCAAGGCCACCAAGGACACTCTTGCGAAGGCCGCCATGCTCGTCCACCCGCACACCAACCTGCATATGGCATTCTCTGTCGACGCCTCTGCCACAGCCATCAGTCCCGTCCTAGAGCAGCAGGTGAATGGGCATTGGAAGCCGCTGCCATTCTTCAGCTGCCTGCTCCACCTGCCAGAACGCAAGTATAGTGCCTTCGACCGTGAGTTACTGGGCATGTACCTGGCGGTGCGGGATTTCCGCTATTATTTGGAGGGGAGGACTTTTACCATCTTCACCGACCACAAACCCCTCACCCAGGCATTCATAATGGCAAAGTATCCCTGGTTGGCCCACCAGCAGCATCATCTCTCCTTCGTGTCGGAGTTTACCACCAACATTCAGCACAATGCGGGGAAGGACAAAGTGGTTCCTGATGCACTCTCGCAACCAGCCATTTGTGCGCTGATGCCCAGGCTCGACTTTGAACAGTTCGCCCAGGACCAGGAAGCTGATGAGGAGATGAGGGCCTTCAAGACCGCCATCATCAGCCTGTAGTTCTGAGACCTCCTGACTCCGAGCAACGAAGGCACCATCCTGTGCGATATCTCCTTGGGCACCCCTTGGCCAGTGGTTCTGCAGCAGTGGTGCTGGCAGGTCTTCTGTCACATCCCCGACCTTTCACATCCATCCCATCAGACCCACGGTCCGGATGGTGGCAGAACAGTTCATATGGCATGGGCTGCAGAAGCAGATCACGGACTGGGCCAAAACATGCACCCATTACTAGACGTCCAAGGTGCACAGGCACACCAGGGTGCCTGTACAGGAGTTCAAGCACATCCGGGAACAGTTCATCCACACTCATGTGGACATCGTCGAGCCCTTACCCGTTTCCTGGGGCAACTGTTACCTGTTTATGGTGGTGGATCGCACCACTCGCTGGCCCGAGGCGATCCTGATGCCAGACGCCTCCACCAACTCCTGCTCCCAAGCCCTGTTGCATGGTTGGGTCACCCGGATCGACATCCCGGCTCAGCTCACCAGCGATCAGGGTGCCCAGTTCACATCTGCGCTCTGGGCACAGCTCGCCAACAGGTTGGGGATACAGCTACAACGCACCACAGCTTACCACCCGCAGACCAATGGACTGGTTGAACGTCTGCACCACCACCTTAAGTCGGCGATCATGGCCCACTTCACCGGTCCCGATTGGATGGACAAACTGCCTTGGGTGCTCCTGGGCATCCCCTCCACTCCCAAGGAAGATCTGCAGGCATCATCAGCTGAACTGGTCTATGGTGCGCTGCTGACACTACCTTGCTGAGATTGTTAACGCACCTCACAATCCCCAGCAGTGGCCACATGAACTACTTCCTCACCTCAGGGCACGCTTGGACTCCTTCGAACCCCCACCACCATCCAGACATGGCACCCGCCCGACTCACGTTCCTGGTGAGCTGCTTTCCGCAGAGTTTGTTTTCGTTTGGTGGGTCCCATCCACGGCACCTCTGCAGTGACCATACGAGGGGCTGTACAGGGTTATACAGCGTTCTGACTCGACGTTCATGCTGGACTTGGACAGGCTGAAACCTCGATCCCACCAAGCCTGTGGTTGTTGCCCAGCTCAAGAAGCGAGGCCGCCCGGCAAAAAAGGACATTGGCGCTGGTTCTGGTGGGGGGCTGTGTGGCGGCTCACCACAAGGCAGGCGAACCAGCCCCGCTTGTAAGCCACGCAGCAGGGCAGATGGCCAAAATGGCGCCATTAGGGGTTTCCCTTCCTTCCAGCTCGGGGCTCAGAAACCCGTGCTTGGGGATCATGTGACGCCCGGATAACGTCAGTGCCCTCCAGGGCGGTTCTCAGCCAGGTCTGGGCTGGGAGTATAAGTGCAGCCAGCAGCCTGCAATAAATTAGTCTGCTCACTGAGCTCAACCCGTCTGGTTGCGTGTGTTATCGCAAGAGCAGTGAAGCCACCGCTACAGTACTTCATTTGAAGTGGTGTGACACACCTTTGCAAGGATCAGTCAGATGCATTCTGAATCCAACTCCTTTAATTTACTGCACTGAGTTTTCTGGCTTTTTTTGCACACAGCTGTGCTGATATTAATTGGAGTCTGGCAATAAAGGTAAATAGAGATGGACCAGTGATGCTGAAGTGTTCATCCACTGGACGTACTCAAGTTTATATGCCCTTCTGAGATACTGTGTTAAAAATGAAATTGGTATTTCATAAATGTTTCCCTTGTTGTGACTGAATAATATCACTTCACCTAAATTAAACAATGCATTTCCACAGAGTTTGAAATCAAGCAGCAACTTCATTTTTATTCAAAGAGATGAGATTTTATTCAGGTAAAATTATAGGACTATAAAATGGCAAGAACATTCATATCTATCATAAAGGAAATTGCACCTGGCAGGAGGTGAATAAATCTGTTTGGAATGTGTAATTGTGAATTGAAAATCTTGGCAAAAAAATCAGTTTGAAGATGGGCACAATTTTAGAATGTGAAAGAAGCTCTATGATGTGGATTATTGGCTTTTACTGAAAGAGACACAGCAATTTATGGCAGGATGGCCATGTGTGTTGTCAAGGAATGAAAGGTACATATCAAACAATGTTCATAAACAAAGCAATAGAAATGTATTTTCTCCACAACTCATAACCTTTTCAAGGTGAAGCTTATCAATATTTAATCTCTCCTGTTTATATTGGGAACTTTTATGCTTTCTTGAATCTTGGTAGTATCTGATACCACATGCATTAACCAAAATTTAAAGTTAATGTCTTGTGACACCTTGGGCATTCTGCTATTCTGTGCTCTGTTCTACTAAATTCTTTCCACTGAATACTAGAAGAAGTAAAGGAGTTGGAAGTGTTGTGATGTTGAATAATTTCACCTTTTGACTTATGTGGAATACCAATAACAAACTACATTTTGGAATTTTGAACAATAGAGGAGGCTGCTCTTCTGATTGAATTTCTGTTCCCAAGGAATGTTATTAGGCCTCCTGTATGTTATATTAGAACATTCCACCCATTCCCTGACACCTCACTGTGTGTGTATGTATTCACAAAATGTGAAATATTTAAGATTTAAACCAGCTGAGCACCTTTCCCATTTAAAGCGAGACTCACATTTCTTCCAAACTATTGTGTTGCATTACCTTCTCATCATGAGAAACCAGATGCACTGTCTGTCTTTGAGACTGATCCTGAACTACCAGCCACTCTAATATCCACTTCAACCCCTCAGCTTTTGCCCTCCTATCCTGCTCTAATGATGCCTGCCTAACCTTAAGAAACAAGACATCATCTTCTGATCATGAATGTTGTATTTTTCAGGCAAACTATTCCCCTAACCCACCTTCTTTTGGGCAATTTTTGCTGTATCTCGATTGGACTCTGAATCAGTGGCCGCCTCTGTTTTACATGCTCCCGCACGTGTACATACTTCACAGACAGGAATTTTCAACAACATTCCCAATTCTCTGTATCAACAGGGGTGCGGCTCATGCAAGCACTGATCTTTTGCAATACTACAGCTCACCTTAAGTGTAGAAGTGCACACCTTACCCACGACTCCTCTAACGATGGCAATGTAGCATCCTGTCATGGAGCGATGTCCTGGACTTGGACCAAGAGGCAGAGAGAGAGAGAGAGAGAGAGAGAGAGAGAGAGAGAGAGTAATGTGGTATGCATCGATATTTTAAACTGTTCTGAACTGTGCATCTGGCCATTGAAGACACTGGGTCATTTAAAATTAGTCAACGAGAGATGTGCACTAATGGGTGGCTGGAGTTCAACCTTGATTGGCAGATGATGCAACTTCCAAATAAGTTTCAGACAGGGAAGTCAAGTGACCCTCCACAGTCCACATTGTTCCAGACAGAGAGGCCTCGTGTTTCTCCACAATCCACATATAACAGCTTCACAGTCTGATATTGAGATCTGAATGACTTGATATCCACAATTGAACAGTAATCAAAGGCATAGCCTATTTACATTTCCCACCTCTTCCATCCAGCATTATCTCAAGGCCATTTCATGCAGTGAGAAAGCCTGACTGTGAAGGTGGAGGAGATTCTCTGCCATTACATCGGATGACTTACCTTCTTGAATGCACAATAGCCCACTCGGGGAAGGATAATCAGCAGAGCGCAGCACTCTGCCACCCCACGTGAATGTACAGTTGCTGCAAGCAGCTGGTAATGGGTGGGTTGATGATGTCACGATGATGCTGTCAGCTAGAAACCCATCTCCCCACTCACCACTCTCCATCCATGACCCCCTCAAGGCAGGCAGATGCGGTTGGCAGGAGCCATCATGGTGGGGAGGGGGGGGAGTCGTCAGAAGCCATCAGAGTGGGGGGGATGAGCAGGAGCCATCATGGCAGGGGCAGCCAGTGGGAGCCGTCATGCAGCGGGGGCCATCGGGGGGTGGCCGGTGTGAGCTGTGACAGCCTCACCGGGCTGCTTTGGTGTTTGAGGCCACTCTCTGCGGCTCAAAATGCAGCAGAGCAATGGCTGTCTTCCCTACTCATAATCCTGCAGGCAGATGGAAGTTTTGGGAAACACAGTGGTTCCAGTTGCGTGGGTGATAATGGGTAGGGAAGACTGCCATTGCTCTGCCACGTGTTTATGATGGGTAGCACTACAGCAGCAGTCACCCGGCCTCCATCGGCTCCAGAGGGTGCTAGGAGGTGCTGCTTGATATGAATGTGGCGCAGGAGCAGCTCTTGATATGGAGATTGAATTGATATGGAGAACTGCCATGGAACTGATGGGCCAAATAGCTTCTTTCTCTGTTATAAGAATGTGTGAGGACTATAAAAAATATTAATATTGCTTCAGCTTCGTTTCATCTACCTCTCAGACTCCAGTCCAAAGGTAATTAGTTCTGGAGCAATTTAAATTGTTCACGGCAGCTCGCAATTTAATACTTTGAACTTTGAATCTTTCAAAATACTCTGTCCTAATTCTACTTTGCACAAAACTCCATTCAGCTGTCTTCAAAGGCTGACCGTCATTGACATGCTTCCTCAGTAGTTCCAATGCAAAGGTCCTCAGCCACCTGTTTAAGACCATCCTTTGCCATTTCTTCTCCCTCTCTTGACATCTTCCTCCAGACCTGGTATCTCTAAAACTCTCTGGGGCAGAATAAAAGCAGGTGCTGCCCTTCACCTCTGACATGCGACCAAACAAGCGACTATCAATATATTCCTCATTATCTATGATGATGGATGGTTTTAAACAAGATATTCAGGAGTTCTCATTAGAAGTATTAGCGAACAACATCAATTAAATCATTATGGTGAACATGTACATAGACCCTTATGTTTCTCTGGTGCAAAAGGCTTTATTTACCCTTTGCATTGTATATCATCTACAGCCACACCTTCAGCCATTTATTGTTCTTCCACTTTGGAATTTTCTCCTTGCAGGACTGTTTTTGCCGACACATTAGCACCTTCAGATGACTCTTTTCTGCCTGATTACATCTCTATTAAATATCTTGAGGAAAGCACCTCAATTTACAATGGTCTGAAAAAAAATAAGGCAGGTGTTAATTCTGAGGCAGCTGCCTTTTGTACCTAGTGTTAGATCAGGTGCCAAGATGCACTCATTCATCGTATAATGTTGCTGAGAATGATTATATTACTGAAAGTGTCTATTGTTACTGGGGCATCTCTTTTGCAAGACAGTTATCTTTCTTCTTTATCTTCTTTGGCTTGGCTTCGCGGACGAAGATTTATGGAGGGGTAATGTCCACGTCAGCTGCAGGCTCGTTTGTGGCTGACAAGTCTGATGCGGGACAGGCAGACATGGTTGCAGCGGTTGCAAGGGAAAATTGGTTGGTTGGGGTTGGGTGTTGGGTTTTTCCTCCTTTGTCTTTTGTCAGTGAGGTGGGCCCTGCGGTCTTCTTCAAAGAAGGTTGCTGCCCGCCGAACTGTGAGGTGCCAAGATGCAGAGTTTGAGGCGATATCAGCCCACTGGCAGTGGTCAATGTGGCAAGCACCAAGAGATTTCTTTAGGCACTCCTTGTACCTCTTCTTTGGTGCACCTCTGTCTCGGTGGCCAGTGGAGAACTCGCCATATAACACGATCTTGGGAAGGCGATGGTCCTCCATTCTGGAGACGTTACCTACCCAGCGCAGTTGGATCTTCAGCAGCATGGATTCGATGCTGTTGGCCTCTGCCATCTCGAGTATTTCGATGTTGGTGATGAAGTCGCTCCAATGAATGTTGAGGATGGAGCGGAGACAACGCTGGTGGAAGCGTTCTAGGAGCCATAGATGATGCCGGTAGAGGACCCATGATTCGGAGCAGAACAGGAGTGTGGGTATGACGACGGCTCTGTATACGCTAATCTTTGTGAGGTTTTTCAGTTGGTTGTTTTTCCAGACTCTTTTGTGTAGTCTTCCAAAGGTGCTATTTGCCTTGGCGAGTCTGTTGTCTATCTCGTTGTCGATCCTTGCATCCGATGAAATGGGGCAGCCGAGATAGGTAAACTGGTTGACCGTTTTGAGTTTTGTGTGCCCGATGAAGATGTGGGGGGGGCTGGTAGTCATGGTGGGGGAGCTGGCTGATGGAGAACCTCAGTTTTCTTCAGGCTGACTTCCAGGCCAAACATTTTGGCAGTTTCCGCAAAACAGGACGTCAAGCGCTGAAGAGCTGGCTCTGAATGGGCAACTAAAGCGGCATCTTCTGCAAAGAGTAGTTCACAGACGAGTTGCTCTTGTGTCTTGGTGTGAGCTTGCAGGTGCCTCTGATTGAAGAGACTGCCATCCGTGTGGTACCAGATGTAAACAGCGTCTTCATTGTTGAGGTCTTTCATGGCTTGTTTCAGCATCATGCTGAAGAAGATTGAAAAGAGGGTTGGTGCGAGAACGCAGCCTTGCTCCATGCCATTGTTAATGGAGAAGGGTTCAGAGAGCTCATTGCTGTATCTGACCTGACCTTGTTGGTTTTCGTGCAGTTGGATAACCATGTTGAGGAACTTTGGGGGGCATCCGAGGTGCTCTAGTATTTGCCAAAGCCCTTTCGTACTCACAGTGTCAAAGGCTTTGGTGAGGTCAACAAAGGTGATGTAGAGTCCTTTGTTTTGTTCTCTGCACTTTTCTTGGAACTGTCTGAGAGCAAAGACCATGTCAGTAGTTCCTCTGTTTGCGCGAAAGCCGCACTGTGATTCTGGGAGAACATTTTCGGCGACACTAGGTATTATTCTATTTAGGAGAATCCTAGCAAAGATTTTGCCTGCAATGGAGAGCAACGTGATTCCCCTGTAGTTTGAGCAGTCTGATTTCTCGCCTTTGTTTTTGTACAGGGTGATGATGATGGCATCATGAAGGTCCTGAGGCAGCTTTCCTTGGTCCCAGCAGAGCTTGAAAAACTCATGCAGTTTGGCATGCAGAGTTTTTCCGCCAGCCTTCCAGACCTCTAGGGGGATTCCACCCATACATGCTGCTTTGCCACTTTTCAGTTGTTCAATTGCCTTATATGTCTCTTCCCGGGTGAGGACCTCATCCAGCTCTACCCTTAAGGGCTGTTGAGGGAGCTAGAGCAGGGCGGATTCTTGGACTGAGCGGTTGGCACTGAAAAGAGATTGGAAGTGATCTGACCATCGGTTGAGGATGGAGATCTTGTCGCTGAGGTGGACTTTGCCGCCTGAGCTGCTCAGCGGGCTTTATACAGCCTTTAGAGCCTCGTAAAAACCCCTGAAGTTGCCAATGTCCGCGCTGAGCTGGGTTCGTTTGGCGAGACTAGTCCACCACTCATTTTGGATCTCCCGGAGTTTGCACTGAAGATGGCTGCATGCGCGACGGAAGGCTCGTTTCTTCTCTGGCCAGGACGGCTTTGCAAGGTGAGCCTGGTGGGCAGCTCGCTTCTTTGCCAGCAGCTCCTGGATTTCCTGGTTGTTTTCATCGAACCAGTCCTCCCAGATGAACACACTGCACGGTCATAGTATTAAAGGTGAGCAATGTTTGTGAAATGTTCAATAATTACAATAAAAAAATTGTAATTATTCTAACTCTTTCAAAAATTTGCTTTTAATATTGGTAGTTTTGACAAAAAAATAGCAAATGTGAAAATATTCACACCATCTTTATGTCTGTAGGTTAATTTCCTTGAGACTTGAGCCTTCAGTACAGAAACCATTTTCTATGATTTCAGATGGACAAAGAGCTTTGTGTTACTTTTGTACAGGAAGCAGAGAATCTTGACCGATATCTATCAGTCAATGTTACACTTTATTTAACCATTATCAGATTGTCTATTAGTTTGTTCATGATGATTAGTTGCAAGTAATTTGTTTCTTCATCGAGATGAGGAACTTGACAATTTAGGGATTGACAAAACATGAAAGGAAATGATGGTTTGTGAAAATCTGGAAACTGATTTTCGCTTCAGCTGCTGTCAAGATGTAGTATTGAAGTGAGCAGGTGGAGGAAGGGATGTTAGAAATGTTAGGGAAAGAGCAATTGCAAGAAATTCTGGAGCCTTAACACAATACGTGTATTACAACATCAAAATGGAACTCGTTAAATTTCAGGAATGGGATGAGCCACGTCAACGTTTGGACGTGAAAGGTGCTGATGAACCATTTCATAATCTCATGGAAATTTAATCTGATGAACCATAATCTGATGAACCATTTCATAATCTCATGGAAAAGTCATCAGCAAAATAGATGAGCAATTTATGTGCCTGCCTCAGGGATGAAAATCCGATTAGAAGTATTGGGTGGCACGGATAGCGTTGCGGTTAGTGCGACAATATTACGGCGCCAGCACCCCAAGTTCAAATCTCATGCTGTCTGTAAAGAGTTTGTTCATTCTCCCTGTGACCTGCGCAGGTTTTTCTCAGGTTCTCTGATTTACTCCCACACTCCAAAATGTACGCGGTTGTAGGTTAATTGGGGAGGATGGGTCTCAACAGCCAGAATCGGCTTCTTCCGAGTTGTAATTAAAATTTAATTTAAAAAGAAACAGCAGGTCTGATGGAAAATCCTTGTCATTGACTCTATTCTGTCATCTTAAATGCTGCCTGACTGCTGAGTTGCTCCAGTATTTATAATGTGTAGTCTTGGGTAAGATGACCATAAATTTTGGAAGAAGCAATACATTTTTAAAAATTGTAAAAGAAAGAGAGGTTGGAGATGGAGTAATAGTTTGTAAGCAAGGAGGATGGATGATTGCTTTTTGAAGAAATTGATGATGACTGAATTCAGGGACAAGAAGAAATTATTGAAAAGAAGAAATGATTTAAAAAAAAATCAAAGCCTATGGTATGCAGTCAGAAGATAAACAATCACCTTCTGAGTGGGAACAGTGTAAAGGGAGTGGATGGTGTGTCTCATTGAATGGATGAACTCATAGAAGGCACAAGTAGGAAGAGTTCAGAGCTGGGTCTTGGAAAAAGATGAATATGAGAAAACCCTTTTGATGAAGGACAGGCAGAGCTTCAGTTTAACATCCCATCTGAAGGACTGTAGTCTTTGGTTGCCATTCAAGTTAATGAAACTTTAGGTGCTCAAATACACTCACCGTGGCTTTGATTGTTGACATCCAGCATTCCTCTACAACATGTTCTGACAATGGTCAAAGCAACAGAACAATATCTTCCCTTTAAAGCAAATATGCCATGTTCTTGATGAAGTCACCCTACTCTGCCAAGGATCTCTACCTTTAATCCGATTCCAGAAGCTTATAAAATTAGCCATTTTACCGAACAGTCATGCTATCAAGCCAATTAACATTTCAGTCCACTGATAACTTCACAGCGGCACTTAGCGTAGTGGTTGAGGCAGTGCTGTTACAGCACCAGTGATTGGGACCATGGTTCAAAACCCACACTGTCTGTAAGGAGTTTGTACGTTCTCTCCATCTGTATGTGTTTTCCCCAGGGGCTCCAGTTTCCTCCCATCCTCCTGAGTAAAGCACCTCAAGTTACAATGGTCTGGAACAAAATAAGGCAGGTGTTACTTCTGAGGCAGTTGCCTTGTACCTGGTATTAGATCAGGTGCCAAGATGCACTCATTCATCTAATAATGATGCTGAGAAGTAGGTCATTTGGGTGTGATTGGGCGGCGTGGGCTCGTGGGCCTGTTACCATGCTGTATATTTAAATTTTAAAATAAAATTTAAAATTCAAATATTACATCAGATGTTCTCTCCATGAAATACAATCACATAATCTCAACTAAATATTCAGTTTTATTTTAGTCCTTGCCAATGTTGGTATATAATAGGAGAGTGATCATGTGATATTGCTAATTTTACCTTTGGTTGAAGCTTTGTCGGAAAGCTTATATGCTACACAGGCAAGTCATCTTATAATGAAATTCATATAGTGCAAAGTCAAAGTGCAGGATAGAGTGTTACAGTAAGGCAAAAAGTGCAGAGCATCTTGTTACTGGGACACGTTGCAGGGTCTGAGGGAATGTACAGTTAAGCAATGCAGCTTTCACCAATGATGGCTTCACTCAAGGGTCTGTTATCGGCAGGAAAGAAACTTGCCTTGTATCAAGCTTATGTGGGATTACAATGCTTGGAATAAAAACAGAAAAAGCTAGAAATATCCTGCATGTTGACAAGTGTCTGTGGAGTGTGAAACAAAGTTAACATTTCAGTTCTGCAATCTTGGAACAAGTATTCGTTTCATTTCGTTTTGCTAATAGACCAAAAATGCCTCTGGGTGACAAATCCCATTACAAACATCAAAACAGATCCTCTGCAAAAACTGATAGACACATTGGCTCATTCCTTCACTCTCATCATCATTGAGGAATCAGATCTGTTACGGACTCATTGAATGAATAGCTGTTGTGTGGTTGATTCATATCACAACATTGCTCATTCATCTGTAACATATTGGCTCAGGACCAATTCAAACAGATGGGATGAAAGATTCACTGACAGATGTATAGGGATCAGCATTGCAGGAATTATCAACCTACAATTCCCACAGCCCCTAGTGACTCTCTGCTCCCAGTTTCTGAGGCTGATGTGAACAGAACCTTTAAGGGGGCAAGTCCTTGGAGAGAATCTAGCCCAGATAAAAGTACCTGCCTGTTTCCTTGAAACCTGTGTGAGCCAACTGGCAGGACTTTTGCACACATTTCAAACCTGGTTCAAAAGGGCATCCATTATTCCAGTGTCCTAGAAGAGCTAGGAGATGGACCTCAATATCAATTCGCTGGTGATACTGATTTCTACTGAAATGGAGTATTTTGAAAAGTTGGGTATGAAGCTGTTCAAGCCCTCACTCAGAAAGCACCTGGACCCATTTAAATTTACCAATAGGTCAATGGCAAGTGCAATCTTGCTGACTCTCTGCACTGCATTAAATCACCTCTACTATCGAAACACCAACATCAGGTTGTTATTCATGACTACATTGATGCCAACAAAGCTTATGACCAAACTCAAGGATTTCGGACTCTGTTCGTCCCTCTGCAACTGGATTCTCGAATTCCTCATCAGCAATAATTAGCAACATCACCTCCTCCTCACTGACCATCAACAGACGAATATCCCAGGGATGTGTGCTGAGTCTCATGCTCTGTTCCTGTGCACTCATGACCTTGTGGCCAAGTTTGGCTCCCAACTTAATTTACAAATTCACTGATGACTCCATGATGGTTGTATAAGAAACTGGAAATGATGAGCCAGAATACAGAATGAAGATCTCAAATCTGGTTGGGTGGTACCAGAACAACAATCTTGCTCTCAATATAACTAAGATCATGGAGCTCATTATTAATTTTTGGAAGGAGAGGCAAACAGGTGTATGGTCCCTCAAAGGAATGGAGGTAGAGAGCATTAGAACCATCAAGTTCCTGTGAGTCCATATTTCAAAAGACTTCTCCTAGAGCCAGCACATCAAGGCAACCATGAAGAAGGCTCACCAATGCCTCTATTTTCTATGCATTCTGAGGAGATTTGGTATTTTGTTGAATATTCTGAAACTTCTAGATATGCACTACAGTTACAGCAGCATTGCTGCTACTGTGGACCCAAGGATAAAGGGAACACAGACACGATGGTGATCTCCAGGGTTCTACTACCTGGTGCTGATGACAACAGTTCTATACAAGCTTTAAATGGCCTCTTAAATGGGCTTGTAGTGTTTTATTGTAAATCCTGCAGCCGTGGAGGTCTGTGCCCAAGATGACGGTGTCTGTGCTCGGCAGTGTACCATGAGGGATGGCAAACTCTTGGGGAGAAACAAACTGCATTAAGAAGTAGAAGCAGAAGATACCATCTTAAAAGGGGGTGACCATAGCAGTGGCCCAGCAAGGGGCTCATCATCTTAATGACCCATACAGGCTGTGGGCAGCTGGAGATGACGCATAGAAAAATTGTATCGGAACCAGGATTCAAGAGGGTGCTGAGGGCAAGAAGGACTCCTGAAGGGCCCTGGGCACCGACAGCTTCTTGAAAACATTGAATTGGATCTGGAGTTTATGTTCCGATGGTTTGAACGGGAGTCTGTGCAGCTGCATAAACTGAGAATGCCGGAGGCAAATCAATGGACATTCAGTGTTTCTGAAAGGAATCTCATTTGTTTCTTTTTCTCCCATTGTTAGGGGCACTGGGTAATGCCTTACAGCAGATGGAAGTTGAGATACATCATGTAAATACATCTTTAATGTATTATTATGAGACAATAAAAGGAACCTTTGAGGATTTGGATGCCCCTAAACGCAGAAGGTAACAAATATAGCCAGGTTCTGAAATCTGAAATAAATCTGAGGTTCATCACAGGCTCTGCCCTTCCATCCATTGAATACATCTACATGAGCTACTTCCTCAAAAAGGCAGCCAACACTGAAAAGGAACCCCCCCCCCCCCCCCATCATGCTAATTACAACCTCTTCTTGCCTCTACCTACTGAAAGAAGGTAGAAAAGTCTGAAGACCAGCGCCTCCATGTTCAAGAATTGTTTCTTTCCAACAGCTGTCAGGGTTTTGAGCCTTCTCTGGTTACACTAATCATGGACTGCTACAACACCACAAAAAGGAATGCCTGCATCATTCCAGAGTCATTTTTCTGCACTTGTCTCATTTTGATTCAAGTTACTATTGTTTCTTGTAGTTTTGCTTTGCAAAATATCTATTTGGCTGCAGCAAGCAAGAATTTCAGTGTATGTGTATACTGTACAATGGCCAAAAGGGCCTGTTACTGTGCTGTATGTCTATTTTAAAAAAATAATAAAAAAAACTCATTGTCATAAAGCTCAACAGTTATCAGATCCTAAATTTAATGAAAATCTAAAATTAATCTCAAATGTAATTTCATTTGCATATCTAAAGAGAGAATAAGTATTTTTTTTAAATTTAAATTTAGCCATACAGCATGGTAACAGGCCATTTCGGCCCATAAGTCTGTGCCACCCAATTTACACACCATTAAACTATACCACTGGTACATTTTGAATGGTGGGAGGAAGCCAGAGCCCCAGGGGAAAACCCATGCAAACAAGGGGAGAACGTACAAACTCCTTACAGACAGCCCTGTCCCGATTTCTGGCACTGTAAAGGCGTTGCGCTAACTGTACCATAATGCTGAGAGTCTCTCTTGAACATCCTCTGTAATGGGCTAGCCAGGCACTTAGTTTAAGCGAAATAAGCAATGGACAATGAATGTTGGTGTTGCTGGTAACAGGTAGATAGCCTCCAAAAATTAATTGGGAAACAAAAATAGTTTAAAATCATACCAGGAGCTGGTAATGGCAAACATTAATGCATTTCACCCAGTTTTGTGGAACATACTTTCATCTTGTTGGATTGAGTATTCATGGTTTTGCTGATGAATAACTATTGCAACTGTTTGTTCATGAGCTACGCGACCCAGTGCAAAATAAAAACAGAACAGAAATGATTGGAAATGCTCAGCAGGTCAGGTGGTAAACAGGGAAAGAGAAACAGAGTTACCATTCTAGTTCTTTGTCCTGAAATATTAATTCTGCTTTTCTTCCCACCAATGAGGTTTGTCTTAAATATTTCCAGTAATTTTCTGATTTTTTTTCTTAGATTTCCAGAATCTACAGTTTGTTGTTTGAGTTTTGCCAACTTTAATGCAAATTCAATTTGATAATGAACAATATTGAGCATCCATAAATTAAGCCTTGAGGGAGGAAAAAAAATTGATGAAGGTGACGTAGTAGACATGGTTTGTATGGATTTCAATAAAGCTTCGACAAGGTAGTCAAAGTCTTTAACCATGTGAACAATTAGCCTTCTCATCCCATATGTCTTTAGAATATGGGAGGAAATTTTAGCACCCAGAGGAAACCCACATGGTACAGACAGGAGCAGATTCGAACCGGGTCTCTGGCACTCTAATAGCTTTGTGCGGACCATGCTGTAATCAGGCAGGATTCTGGGGTTATTGCTCCTGTATTATTTTGAAACAGTGTAGTGGGATGTTTTATGACGCACTGCTCAATTATACACCATATCTTATATGGATATTTTGTGTGTGTAAACAAAGACTGTCCACAGTTATTCTGAAAAATAATACATCTGCCCTCTCTCAGTAATGCACTAGAGCATCAGCCAGATTGTTGAGCTTAGGTTTCTGTGACGGATTGGAACTTGTAACCTTCTGACCCTGAGCCAAGAGTCATCTTGAAATTTAAATGCCCATTGATTTAAAACAAGCAACTGTGATTGCTTTGTTTTCTTGGAATCCATCACCTGATTGGTCGCAGTTTCACCAGGCTCACATTTTCTTTTTCCTCTGTACATGTTTCGGGTTAGAAGCAAACAGAAGCAGATATGCCTGGATTTAATGGATTGTAAGTACATGGGTGTAAGTGGGATGCTACAGCCAGAGGGCACAGTTTAAGAAGAAACAGGAGAAACTTAAAGGAGATATAAGGGGTAGATTTTTCATGCAGAGTGTGATAGTTATCTGGAACAAGCTACCAATATAGTGGTGGAGGCAGATATAACAATCTTTGAAGGGCATTTGGACAGAGACTTAGGATAGACATAGAGGGATATGGGTCTCATTCTGACAAATAGTCCAGATGGGATGAGGTGGGCTGAAAGACCCTTTTTCGGTACCATATAGTGGTGTGAACCTAACTTGTTATTGCCAGAGAGCGGGAGGTTTGAGCTAGTGGAGCTGTTCTAGTGAACCGGTGCGGACCAAAAAGGCCAACATGGCCTGTTTCCGCTCCGTAAATGATTATATGGATATATATATGGTTATATGGTTTGTTCACAAATGCCAGTTGTAATAGACACATTAATAGGACATAATGGAGTATTTTGAGAACTTAAAATTAAATTCTGTTCCTTCCATTGTCCTGTACAGCAACCTTGCAGAATATTACTCTCATTGTGTCAACTTCCCAAGAAGAAAATGAACAGAAAACAATCAAAAAACCCTTTTCTTTCCCAAGCATCAGAAATAAACATAATAACAAAGTCTGCTTATTTCCAGGTCCAGTCAACAACAGTTTGGGCGTCACTCTCTGCTCTATGTCATTGGATGATTCCCGCTGAGATCGTCTGTCACAATCTCAATCACTTACAACTATCCATTATTTTCTGTACCTGTCTCAATTGAGAAAGAAAAGGGAAACCTTGAAATTGCCTTGTGCTTTTGATGACCTTAGGACACCCTAAAGCACTTTACAGCCAATAAAGTACTTTTGAAATGTAGTTCCTATTAAATGGTGAATCACAATGATCGATAGGACATTAAAACTCATAAATGTCCTTTTGCCAACATCAGTAAGTCTGAGTATCATGACTTTGAAATGCAGTATACAAGTGAAGAAATAGTGGTACAGAAAGCTAATAAAAAAACTCCACGCATATCAAACAGTGATGCCAATGGGCCAGCCTTTATACCTGGCAGCTCTCCAATTTCAATACTGAAGTTGGTTGACCTAAACCTTTTGTGCTGGGAAACTGGTGGGATCACTCACGTTGAGGCCCTGGTCACCAAAATGGATTTTTATAAGGGGGAGGCAAACGAGTCTCATTCAGAAATATTACCATGCTTGGCTTGGCCATCATTAACAAGTCATAAAACATTAAATTTTTCTGAATGTCACAGACTTGAAAATCATACAGAAACATTAAAAAAAAGCTTCACAAAAGTAGAATCACTTGTTTTAAATCAAAGAATTAAAGAAAATCACCAAAGCTACTTGTTGCCATTACCTTTCATTTAACTGAAGCTCTCCAGTCCACTCCTGGACGTGATCAAGTTTCCCTCCATTATGGGCAAAATGCTAACAGGCCCTGAGAGATCCATGTCAACAAATTATGCATGGATATTCCATGAAAAAAAGTTATAATATCACTTTGTATCTCTGTATCCCTTCATGGCTCTAAATACACAATTATTTGTTCTTGATGTCCATGCGAGCATCAATTAAAGACGCAGGTGGCTCTCTCCCTTTTTCTTTATACTGGTTTAGATCTGAGAGACAGAAAATAAATTAAAATGGGTGGGAGTGGAAAATGAGGTTGCAAGTGCCCCTGTGTACTTCTATAAATTTTGACAATTATTCTCTTTAACAGGATTTAGTTTCTGTCACCATTTTCCTGAGACTTTGGTTACCACACTTAAAATGTACATCATTTTCAGTCGAATGAAATGCTTTTTGAATGTGGTCACCAACAAAAACTGAATAGCCTCTTTAGACAGAGTGGACTCTCATATGTAACAATCTGAAAATGTTTGTGTTATAACACTTGCTGGATAGGTTTCAGTTTATTTCTAGATACAGCACAGTAACAGGCCAATCTGGCCCAGCAGCCTAAGCTGCCCACTTACACCCATGTGAACAATTAACCTTCTAATCCCATACATTTTTGGAACATGGGAAGAAATTTTAGCACCGGGAGGAAACCCACGCGGTCACATGAAATGTACAAACTCCTTATAAACAGCAGTGCATTCAAACCGGGTCTCTGGCACTCTAATAGCCTTGTACCGACCATACTGTAATCAGGCAGGATTCTGGGGTTAACACTCCTGCATTATTTTGAAACTGTGTATTATGACCCACTGCACAATTGTACCTCATATTTTATATGGCTTATTTTGTGTGCATAAACAAAGACTCCCTACAGTTATTCTGAAAAATAATACATCTGTCCTCTGTCAGTAATATACTGGAGCATCAGCTATGGAGAAATCAAGGTTAATTGCTGAAGTTTGCATCGACTGAATTCTAAAATTCTGGAGTACTTATATACCATATAAAAACTGAATATACTTATATACCATTATATACCATAGCTACATTAATATGGAGAAATGTTATCAAGTGCCACACCTGACAAAAATAACTGACAAGAAGCGTAAGTGCATATTAGGGCAGATGGCCATAGGTTTTGATATTCAGAAAGTATTAGCGTTTGGAAAACTTTGCAATATTGGGATGGTGAATTTGTGGAAGGGAAGAGCTTCCTCATTAAAGATCCTTCAATTGGATTAGAATCCAATCAGAATGTCAGGGGAATAAAAGCAGATAATAATGAGATACAGCAAGTACATGAGACAAGTTATCTTCTAGTTGAAAGCCTCTGCATTCTTTTTTTGACTGTTCTTTAAGTCAGGATAACTTCAGAGAACTAAGATTACCAGCCAATCATTCTTAGCAGGAGAATCTCTTATTGAAGAAGCTTTGAACTCACCACATCACGCACAAAATCTGCAAACTCTACCAACTAGCAGATCAAAAGCTGTGGGAGCAAAGGGTCACAATGTCCTGATCTTCCTTCCAAATTTCATGCCAAATTAACTTTGAAATCTCTCACTCTTCCTTCATCATCGCCAAAATTGGAACTCCCACAATACCATGGGGATGCTTTCTTTAGACATTGTGATTCAGAAAATTGGCTCAACTTCTGAAGGGAAGTTAGGGATGGGCAATAAATGCTAGACTTCCTTACAATGCTCACTCCCTTACTAATGTATTAATCAATAGCATTTCCCTTCACTCCCAGCATTATTTGTTTCAACTCCAGTAGAATTTTGAGCAATTGCTTCATCAGCTATTTCCAGGCAGTTTGTTCATTGTTAAAAGTCACAGCAGTCTGTGCTTAAAATTTTGACTGGAAGGGCTTCAAAACAGATGCTTGTCTACCTCCTGTTGCCTGCTGTTTCTAGTGCCAGGTCATATCCAGCTGCTGATTTGTGACAGGTGGTTGCTGGTATGGGCTGCACCCTGCAGTTACCGCAGACACACTTCACGTACTCTCTAGAGTGGAGAGGAATATCAGCCAGTCAGGGTAAATGGGTCAGAGCAATGCAGGATCCAGCACAGACCTCATCATATTTGATAGATATGTGCCTATCTTAGCTGCATTCTATTTGTTCGGCACCAGGTAAAAAGCTGGCTGCGACAGAAATCCCCCGATTAGACAAGTGTCGATGGCTATGACTATTTCTTTCAGAAGCACTGACTGGATTTGCTTTTTCCTTTGTTGTTGTCACGCAGTGAGGGTTTTGACAGATTGGCAGCCTGTCACTTGTTTTGAGAATTGTGCCTCTACTCAATATTATGGATGCTGTGTTCAACCCAGCTGACTGTTTTATTTTGGTCGGAAAGCTTCTGCAGTGCTTTGTACCTCATTGTTTCAGCACTATGTTTTTCTTTTTCTCTTCTCTGCTTTTACTTATCTCCTTTTATCCCTCCATCTACCTTCTAGTGGATCAGCTGTGATTATTGAGGCTTCATCACCTCTGCTTGCACCTCCATCACTTGTTTTATATGATTTTTTTTTTCTGGTGTCCGTGCCTTAACCTCCTCTGCAAGTTTAAGCAAGTTACATTTCCAAAAGCTCATCCACCTAGAATGCTAATTCTCCATTTTTTTCCCACAGAAGCCCACTGATCATCTTTCTCTATTGCATTTTATTACCCTCTCCAATTTGTGTATGAATCATTTATTACAATATCCTGGAACAGGAAGGAAAATAGTATTTGTGAGTCAATAATTGATCCTGACTCTCAACACTGTTCTGATGTCTTTTAATCACTTAAGAAGATTAACATTACATTAAGTACATTTATAGGATTTTAAGTTCAACTCGCTCTCTATTTAAGTCCCTGGTTATTTGCTATCTTGGGTGGTAATGAACTTTAGATTTCAAATGTTACTGTCTACTAGTCAATAGATTGCCTTCTGTATGTTAAAGGTTTAGTGGGGAGTTTAAACTCTGTTGCCTTAATAGATGTGCTTGAAAGTTGGGCAAACTTGAAATGTAGATGGGTTATGACAAGGGATCTGCTGAACAATTGCCCAAACTTGTGGCAGATTATTTTAACACCAAGGTGACCCAGATCCAATTTCCATTTTTAAAAGGCAAGTTGTTCTGGTTCAAGAAAGCACTTCTCAGTTCCATGAAAGAATATTTTTCTGTTCAACCTTGGAGAATATCTCCAGTTTGCAGATCAGCCATCTACGAGAATTAGCCTGGGGAAAACACCTAAGCTTCTCAGTGAGAATCCATTAAAGGTCTTATTGATGCATCAGGATGCCAATTTGTACCAACCCATCAGGCTCTCCTTGCTTTATCAGGAGTGAGTAACAGGCCATCTCGGCCAACGAGTACGTACTGAGGGTGTAGGTTAATTTTGCAGCACAGAAACGGACTCCAGGGCTGAGATGGCTTGTTACTGTGCGGTATGTCTAAATTAAAAATTAAAAGGTTGGCCATCCCTGCTTTAGGTAGCCAAAATGCCAAGTAAAATCAGGAATGCATGGCATCGAGAGACAAAGCACTGCCTACCTTGTTATTTTTATCAGTCAGACCCCAATAGCATGTACTATGGCAAACTATTCACATACTGAAAATATGCAATATAATTTTGTTCAAAGGGCATTCAATATCTTCAAATATTAAGAGCAGGTTTCCAGCTCTTAATGTTCAAGCAGACATCCTCAAGGCATTACCAGCTAAAGCTAGGTATATTAAAGTAACCATGCAACTTCACAATCTTGTCCTCTCCTGTTGGTATCACTTGCACAAAGTAAGCCACATGGGTGAGGTTTCTACTGTCTGCTAATGCTGTGAATCACTGCCAGAGAACCAATGCATGAGGTCAGGAGCAGTGTGTAGCGTGAATAAAAACTCTCACAATGGGAGGGAGAACATATGCTTTTATTCACTTATAACTGAGGGTAGGGTATTACAGTGGTCTTCAGATAGGCTGGGAATTAGGTGGGAAACCAGGGTTATATATGGGTAGTTGGGGTGGAGCTGGGAGGTGGAGCCAGCCATCAGTATAACACACCACCAGTGATAGAGGAATTAAGGGATATGGGGAGAACGCAGGTAGGTGGAGTTAGGTCATAAATTAGATCAGCCATGATCTTATTGAATGGTGGAGCAGGCTCGATGGGCCATTTTTGGCCTACTCCTGTTCCTATGAATCTCAATTCACTACATTCACCCCTTCCTGCAGAATTTAGGGTTTTCATAGTCACTCTGGAGTTGCTGAGCTGGTGAGGTTTGGCCTGATCTAGAACTGTCGAGGCTAGGACACTGGAAACTCCATATTCCTCACTTGAGTGGCCCCCACTGTCCTAAGTTACCCATGGGTAAGATGGCCACCCTCCTTTCTCCTCTGACCAGGATGGAACCAAGTTTGAATTTGAGTCATGGCAAGATGGCCACTGAGCCTTTTCACTCTGTTTCTTTGTTGCCACTATCACCTTCCGTCGGCGTGTAGCACAGCAATTGGGTTCAGTTAAATTAGGGGCAGACAGCTTGAGGCTGCAGTCGGATCCTGGAGCAGTGCAGGCCATAGACTTCCCCGGGTTTCCCCTCATGTGGCAAACCCTCTCCCAATGCCCTTGCTTGCCACAACTGGAACATACTGAGTGTTTAGCCAGACAATGAGATCGGGGATGCTGGCTCTTGCCACAGAAAAAGCATTCCCTAGCACGGGGGCGCTCACTAGCACAGGAAGCGGCAGCCGTTAGGGCAGGAGTAGCGGGAGCAGCTGGTCCTTGGAAGCGGTCACCTGGGTGAGCAAGCTCACTAGCTTCGAGGTCGTCGATCTCAAGCTTGGACTGTTCCAAAAATTTGGCCAGTTCAACTTGGCTAGTCAGGTCCATCTTATCCGATTTGAGTAGTTTCCGCCTCATGTACCAGAGCGGACCCCCATGACTAGAGTGTCCCAGATCTGTTCTTCCTCATGAACATGGCCCATAGCCACTTCATACTTGCACTTCTTGGCAAGAGTCCACAGATCCAAAAGGTTAGTCATCGATGGTCTCTCCTGGCCATTGGTGACGTAGAGCGAGTCGGTGCCTTGCTAGGACCTCTTTTTGCGACTTCAGCTACCGAGCCTTCAAAGCCTTGTTGGCTGCATCATATGTAGTGTAGTTCCTGATGACTGCATACCCTTTCGTTCCTACTCTTAAGACAAGTGTGGACCTCCTGAGTTCATCAATGTGGAAGACGTCTCTGGTTGCGTTCAGGTAGGCCTGGAAGGAGTCTAGCCAGTATGTGAACTCCTCAGCCAAGTCGGGGGACAGAGGGTCTATCAGCAGGCACCCCTGGCTTGAGTAGCGCTTCCATCTATTAGGGAATAAGCTAATAAAATTGTAACATGAATAAAGGCTGTCACGACTGGAGGGAGAACGTATGCTTTTATTAGCTTATAACTGAGGGTAGGGTCTTACAGTGGTCTTCAGAGGGGCTCAGGGTTTAGGCGGGAAACCAGGGTTATATATGGGGTAGATGGGGACAGAGCTGGGAGGCGGAGCCAGCATCAGTAAAACACACCACCAATGAATCTCAGTTCACTGTACAGTGAAAAGCAGCACAGTTAGAGGCTGTGAAGAGGTTATGGGCCTGCTCAGTCGGCAGGGGTATGGGACAAGGCACCCATGTATTTAGAGCTGAAAACTGAGCCTATCTCTTGTTGGCTGTTCCTGGAGGAACGTTGGCCTCCAGTGGATCAGCCTGCATCTGAGTTCTGTACACTTGCATTGGAATTCGAGTTGGAAACAAGGTACAGGTTGTACTGCTGGACTCTGAATATCTGTTTTACACCAGGGATAATTGGTATGCTCGTTACAACCCTATTTGAAAAATAGACTTTATTCACAATAAACTATTTACAAAAGGAAAACCATTCAAAGTCTCTTACCACCAATTTTTCATATCCACACATTTCCATCACTGTACATTTGTTACATTCATTTCTATTTAGAAAATTGCAACAACTGTGGCATCATGTCGCTTCTTCCCTCCTTTCCCCCCCCCCCCCCCCTCCCGCTCCACCCCCATCTCTTGTTTGAGGTACTTCCTCTCGGTCTCAGACCTTCAATGTTTGGTAATGAGAGGACTCTAGACTGTGGTCCTTTGCCACAGTGCCCTCACGTTGACCTCAGGGTGTCCCTCAGCACATACTCCTGCAGCGTGGAATGTGCTAGTTGGCAGCATCAACACATCCATGTGCTGAAAGACTAACAGGTTTCAGGCAGACAAAAGTATGCCTTTCACCATATTAATGGTCTTCCAGCAGTTCTGGAACTCTGCCTTTGTGTGTGTCCATTAAATCAGGGAGACCTCTGTAACACTGCTGCTGGGTATGAACCATGACAAGAACCCTTGCATCCTTCTCCACACACTCTTAGCAAAACTGCACTCTGCAAAGAGGTGGATGACTGTTTCCCTTCCACTGCAGCTCAGCAATGACATGAGTGATGTTTGGTTGTACAGGAAGGATCTGACTGGGAGGGCTCCTCTCACCACCAGCTAGGCCAGGTCCTGGTGCTTGTTTGTGAGCTATGGCAATGAGACATTCACCAGTAGACCTGGATAGTCTGCTCAGGGAACCACCCCACTGGGTCCAGCAAGTCCTTGTCTCTCCATGTCCGCAGGATGTTGCATGCAGACTGGAGGCCGAGGGACTGGCAGTTAGGGGAGATGATGAAGGAAACGGTGGTCGGGGGAGACTGTCGGGGAGGCAGCCGGAGAGACTGCCTGGTGGCTGAGGGGTCGGGGGAGACTGCCGGGCGGCCAAGGGACCGGCGGTCAGGGGAAGCAGCCGAGGGACTGCCCCACTGCCTGATGGCCTTGTGATCAAAAGCGGTGGTCTGGAAAAACTTTTCCATGAAGGATTGATAGTGCGGCAAAGTTCAGCAAACTGGGCCATTGCATGGCAATGGGGCCAAGCCCACCCAACGCAACACCTGAGACAGGTAGAACCATAGCACATGGTGACACTTGATGCCTCATACTTTGGTTCCACGTACAGCCTGATGCAGCCACACATAAAGGTGGTCATCAGGATGAGGGCCACTTTGATTATGCCCTTTCTCCATTTTCAGGCAACTTGTATATGGCAACCCTTTCCATCTTGCATCCCTATATGAACCAGAAAACTGCTCTGATGACTGCCAGGGTAAATGTGCAGGGTATGGCCCACACTTGCACTACATCCAGCAGTACTAAGAGTACCTCACATCTAATGACCAGGTTCTTCCCTGTTATTGAACGGGAGCACCACATCCACAAACCCAATTTCTGGTAGTCTTTTGCAATTTGCACTGACCAATTTTTGTTGCATGCCTTAACCTCTCCATGCCAGATCCCCAACACTGTCAGGTACTCAGATATGACTGTGAAGCAGATGGTGGACCAGTCAGAACAGTTACCGAATAGTGTTTCATTGCCCTTCTTCCAGTTTACTTTATTTGTTTTTATGGTCTTATCCATCTTGACTACACAGGTTTATGCAGGAAAGCAATGAATTTATTTTTCCTAATTTTACTTTGCTTTAATACACCTCTCTCTGTGACTGGATTCTGAACTTCTTCGTAGTCTGTCCAGGTTGGTAGCAGAACGTTGAGCACTGGCACACCTCGAGTCTGTTTGCTTTGCCCACTCCTGTTCATACTACTGACCCATGACTGCATTGCTAGATCCAGATCCAACAGTGTCATCAAAATGCAAATGACACAACAGTAGTTGGCCTCAACAGCAACGATGAGTTGCACTGCAGAGAAGAGGTGGAAAATCTTACGATATGATTCGAGAGTAACAACCTGAGTCTCAAAGTGGCAAGAGGAAGGAGATGACTGTAGATTTCAGGAGGGCCAGGAACAACCACATCAACATCTCTGTAGTGGAAAGAGAAGGGAGTACCAGGATCCTTGGAGTTCACTTAAGTAGTGACCTATTGTGGACACACAATATCTCCTCAGGAAGGTGCAAAAACTTCCTGAGATGACTGAAGTGGCTAAGTCTACTAGCCACCATTATGTCAACCTTCTACAGGAGCTCTATCAAGAGCATCCTGGTTGGCTGCTTCACAGTGTGGAACAGTTGCTGCAGAAAAATGGATCGGAGGTCATTCCACGGGGCCATCAGCAAGTAACGCAGCAGAGATGATCACTAGAGTCTCTCTCCCCTTCCATCAAAGTGACTTAGCAGGATTGTTGACTGAAAAGGGAGTGCACCCCACACACAGATCTTTCAGCTGATCCTTTCAGGAAAGTGTTACAGGAGTATCTGAGCCAGTACCACCGGGTATGCTGAGGAACAGCTTCTTCCCACAGGTAATGAGAATACTGAACCACCAAAGGAACTGTTCACGTTAACCATCTGAGACTATCGTATTCACTAAATCAAATTTATTTGTATATATAAAGACCTGTTCTGCATGTGAATTATTTGTCCGGTTGTGTGTTTGCTTCTTTTGTGCCAAGGATCAGAGAATGTTGTTTCATCGGGTTATACAGTACAACTCCGATTATCAGAAATGGACCGGGTCTATGTCAGATAATCACTTTTTTCAAAGAACTGGTCATTTGTTAAAAACAGCACAGTAGCAACAGCAAATCACTTGCAACAGTGTTTAAACAGTAACAAACAACAAGGTATGGCTTATTAAGCATTAAAATAATGTTTAATTCTCACCAAAAAAATTCTGGCTGCTGCCAATCACCACCATCTCCCTACCGGGACCCCACTCCTGCTGGGAGCCCGACGTTCCCACTCCTGTCTGGGAGGCCACTCTCCTTGATGATGCCGGGACAAGGGATTCTTCTTACCACTTGCAGCTGGTAGACAGTGGCATGCAGTTTGAGAGAGTGAGAGTTGTAGAGAAAAGTCAATAGGGGAAGGTAAAGAAGAAATACAAAGAGAGACGGGAGGGACCTACCTTAAACGAGGACAATCATCGTCTAATTCCATGTTGAGTTTTTTTTTCGTTTCCGAAAAAAAAATTTGGATAAATGAAGATTTCTGATTTATTTCGGATATCCTCATTTATCCAATTTTTTAAAAAAAATGAGGATTTCAGAGAATCTGATTTTGGATAATTGGGTTGTACTGTACTTGTGTAATCAAATGACTATAAACTTAACTTGATCTGACTTAATACATATATACATATAATACATTCCCTTAAATGCATGTTGAAGTAATTTTATCTTTTATGTTGGATATCTATTTGAACTTTTTAAATGTCTTTGTTTTTCAAAGATATTAAAAATAGTTCAAAGGCCTTTGACCACAGTGAGCATCAAGCAGTGCTCCAGCGCAATTAGTCTCCAAGCCCTTCAAAAAGTAAATGCATCTGTGGGCGATGATCCACCCTAAAGATGCAGCAAAGCCATTTATGTTCAGCAAAAGAATAACTCCTGGCCAGCAATTTAAGGATATTGTTACCTCACTCATTTCAAAACACTGGTCTGGTTGTGAATCATGGCATGTTACACTTGTTATATATTAAAACAATTGTATCCATTCAGCACCTTTCATTAGCTCCTTCAGGTGCCTTGCCATTCAACATGGGTAATCATGTCTCACCATCCATCACAATTTCTGGGCCTCCAAATTCTAGTTGTTGCCTCCTCTGTTCTCCTTTGGTGAAGATTCCATCTTTGAGATGAGACTGCAGTCGACGTTGAATTCATGATTATACAAGGGAAAATTAATTTCATTACCTATACACCATCCAATGAAAACCAATAATTTTGAGGTATAGTCACCGTTGCTCTGTCATAAGTGTTCCTATAAGATGCAATGGAATAGGTGACCAATGCATCATTTCTAAACTTGTGATTGATAAATGCTAATCAAGATATTGGAATAACAGCCTTATTCACTGTTATCTAAATTTGCACAGCAGGCTGATTGAAATTTCAGGAGTTCCACATTTGTGGAGGAATTGTGTGGAGAAATATCAGGGATTGGATGGGAAAATATCAGCATTTCCTTGATAATGGTGGACTCCTGTGTATTTTGAAATACCTGCGCAATGTTTACATCCTACTCATGTTTTCATTACATTTTACTTTATATTTGTACATGTTTACATTTAGTGACCAGTTTAGTTTGACGTTAATGTTAGTGAATTTTTTGTGTGACATCTACCGCCTGCATATTTTTTATGTTCATTTTCATTATTATGAATGCTATTCATAACTTGTGTATTTTCCATAATGTACATCTTAGCTATTGACATTGTTTACATGAGCTCATTGCTAATAAGCTAGAGCAGTCGTTCCCAATCTTTTTTGGGTTCTGCCCCCAGGCTACATCCCTATGTATTCCTCCCACCCCACCCCCCCCCCCCGCACACACACACACACACACACACACACACACCAGCCCTCTTGGTATTAGGTCTACTGCAAATTTAAAACAAATACTCTAACACGATAAACAAGCATATGTATTTCACAAATAAAACTTCTAGTAAACCAATTTAGTTAGCAATGTGAAAGGGAAAATTCATATCTCACCTGTAACTACATTGTCTTAACAGTTTTCACACTACCTTTTTGTTTGCTGGATTGCGGCCTTACATTATTCTGCAACAAAAAAAAAATAAGTTCTTTGTAAAAATCATGTAAATTGCAACAAAATGCTGCAGAAAAATAGCATAAGGAAATACAATAGCAATGAAATTATAAGAGGAAAAGTACACGACACAAAAATATAAGTACGAATGTGAAACTAAAAAATCAAACACTTAAGAAAAACTTAACATTATAAGTTACAGTTAGACCTAAAGACAGATGTACCTTGTATAACACAGTTTTGAACAGCGCAGGTTTTGATATAACGTAGTTGGTCCCTATCCCAAGCAGTAAGTCCCTGTCCCGAGCGGTCAGTCACCCTCCGAGAGATCCTGTGCTTGCCAGTCGCCGTCCCAGCCATCCAATCCTGGGTAGTCACTGTCCCGGAAAGTCGTTCACGAATTCTGTGTCAGTTATCACTGCCTGTTGTAATGTAAATAGAAATAAATGAGATAATTGTGTGCCACTATAGAGGAGAACAACAAAGCAGAGTATTTCTAGAAAAAAAATGTAAATCACAGCAGAAGAACTTATGGAAATATTATGTAGTCCCCCAATCATATCTTTATTATATTATAATTTAAATGTACATTACAAGACTGAAGACAGCTTGCAATGCTTACAAGGGAGAGGCTGTGGATGTTGTGTATTTGGATTTTCTAAAGGCCTTCAATAAGGTGCTGCACAAGAGGCTGCTTAAAAAGATGAAAGCCCATGGAATTACAGGAAAGATAATAGATTGGGTGGGGCATTGGCTGATAGGCAGAAAGCAAAAGGTGGCAATAAAGGGATCCTGTTGGTTGCCGGTGATTAGTGGTGATCGGCAGATGTCAGTGTTGGGGCCACTTCTTTTTACAAAGTACAGGTACACGATCCTTTATCCGGAAGCCCACCCAAATTGTACTGGTGTATCCACCCTCACCCCCTTCCAGTCGCCCAGCTATCTCCCCCAACTGTGGTCCCTCAGCTTCCCCCCACCCATCGCCGGTCCCTCAGCCATCTCCCCCGACCACAGTCCATCAACCACTCAGACGCCTCCCCCGCCAGTCCCTCGGCATTCTCCCCCAACCGCCAGTCCCTCGGCCGCCCGGCAGTCTCCCCTGGCTGCCTCCCCCTACATTGCAGTCTTCTCCCCCCAGATGCCTCTCCCGACCGCTGGTCCCTTGGCAATCTCCCCCAGACGCCTCACTCGACCACCGGTTCCTCGGCTGCCTCCCCCGACCACCGGTCCCTCGGCTGCTTCCCCTGACCGCCGGTCCCTTGGCCGCCCGGCAGTCTCCCCCGACCCCTCAGCCACCCGGCAGTCTCTCCCGGCTGCCACCCTGACAGTCTCACCTGGCCATCAGTCCCTTGGCCGTCTCCCCCGACCACCGTTTCCTTCACCATCTCCCCTAACTGCCAGTCCCTCGGCCGCCCAGCAGTCTCCCGCGACCGCCTGTCCTCCGACCGCTCAGCCACCGGACAGTCTCTCCTGGCTGCCTCCCTGACTGCGTGGCAGTTTCCCCCCGACCATCAGACACTCGGCCACCTCCCCCGACCACTGGTTCCTTCACTGCCTCCCCCGACCACCAGTTCCTTGGCCGCCTCCCCCGACCGCTGGTCCCACTTGCCAGATTTTGGAGCTTTCCGGATTTTAGATGTCCGAATAAAGGATCGTGTACCTGTTCATTGATGATCCAGATTATAGATTGAATGGTTTTCTGGCTAAGTTTGCAGATGATATCAAGATGGGTGGTGGAGTAGTAGAAATCGAAAGGTTGCAGAGAGACTTGGACAGCTTAGGAGAGCGGGCAAAGAAATGGCAGATGAGATACAATGTTGAAAAATGTATGGTTGTACATTGTGGAAGAGGAAATAAGCAGGAAGATTATTATTTAGGGGAGAAAATTCAAAATTCAGAAGTGCAAAGGGACTTGGGGGTCCTCGTGCAGGAAAACATAAAGGTTAACCACCAGGTTGAATCGGCAGTAAATGCTATGTTGGCATTCATTTCAAGAGGAACAGTGTGTAAGAGAAAAGAGGTGTTGATGAGGCTCTGTGGGGTACTGGTGATACCTCATTTGGAGAACTGCGTACAGTTTTGGGCCTCATCTTAGAAGAGATGTAATGATATTGGAGAGGGTACAAAGAAGATTTACCAGGATAATTCCTGGAATGCAAGGGCTAACATATGAGGAAAGTTTACCGCCTCTTGGACTGGATTCATTGTCGTAGAGAAGAATGAAAAGGTATCTAATAGAAACATTTTGAATGCTGAAAAGATTGGACTGAGTAGTTGTCAATTTTTCCCTTGGTGGGTGAATCCAGGACAAGAGGGCACAGTCTGAGAATTAGAAGGAACCCATTTAAAACAGAGAGAATAAGAAATTTCTTTAGCTGGAGGGTCATGGATTTATGGAATTTGTTACCACATACAGCTTTGGAGGCCTGATAATTGGCGGAGTTTAAGGGGGAGATTGATAAGTATCAATCAGGGTACAGGGGATATAGGGAAAAGGCCGGAAATTTGAACTAGATGTGAGAATGGTTTAGCTCAGGGTGGATTTGCAGAGCAGACTCGATGAGCTGAATGCCCTGATTCTCTTCCTTTATCTTATGAACATAGAGCATTAACCCTTGCAGACATGAAAATATGGTGATCACCAGTCCCCACGGTGTCTGCTGTCTGATCTGGCTAGCGTGTGATGCGTGTCTTGTCCAGACTACGTCACCAAGATATGAACAAATGTTTGGACCACCCCTTTTTCCTCACTGCTCCCTTGGATCTTCCCACTGCCTCCAGGTTAGGAATGAATGCTCGAGAAAATACAACCTAATAAACTGTGTATAATTAATGTTATGCATACCATAACATTGTTATTCCATTATCAACATTGTGCATATTATTCTACATTGTTTATTATCAAGATAATATCTCTCCAACATCCTAAGCTGTTTCTACTTTTTGTAAATTATTTATACCTAGTACATGATATTAATATTTTGTAATGTGTATATGATCAACATTACTTACATTATTCATACAATATAAATTAGAAATCTTAGTGTTCAAGTAGTATAATGGTCACAGAGCAATTAAGCACACTCCTGGTAGCGTCAGAGGGGTAGATTCATTCTTCCTTGTCTGTATCAATGTTGATCTCTTTTGACTGAAATCTTTGTCAGCTACATCAGGTCAAAGGAAAGCTTTGAACATAAAAGTAGCAGCTAATAAATTGCACGTTCACTATAGTCTTCGCTCAAGTATTTCTTGCTCCACCATCAGACTCCTCAATGATAAACTCAATCAGAAACCCCTTTTGCAGAGGATTCAAGCCGGGTATTATCTGAATTTTTGAATGCTTTGTCTACCTGTATAAACAGATTGAAGGCAGATTGGGGGGGGGGGGGTCTAAACTGACATGGCTTTTATCTGTCAAGGCCAAAAGTGTTGGAGCGAAGCATGGCCAGTCTAAAAGGGCAAGCCATGTTGCCAGGTCGAAATGGAAAAGGAGGATGACATCATGATGATGTGTGTGATGGAAATCCATAGTTCCATGCCTTCTGCACTTCTGAACACCCAACACTCTAGCCGCCCATGCATCTGAGCTCCTGACACCCCAACTGCCCATGCATCTGAGCTCACAACACCCCGGCTGCTTGCGCATCAAAGCTCCTGCTGCCCCGGGTGCCCACGCATCCAAGCTGCCAATGTCCCGGCCGCTCACGCATCTAAACTCCCAACGAACAAGCTGCCGTCACACCAGCCGCCAACCTATCCGAGCTCCCGATTCCTCAGCTGTCCGCGCAACCGAACTCCGAATACCCCAGGCTGTCCCTTTAGCATCTCCACTATCCTCACCATCCAGTGGTTAATTTTAATGCAATGTTTCATTCTTCAAACCTAATGTACTTTCAGCTATGTACAATGCAGCATTTTTTTCTGTGTATTTTCGCTTTTGAAGTTTTAAGAATAAAAAACTATTTTTTTTTAGTGTAAAAGGCTTTTGAATAAAGAATTTAAGAAAAACACTTTGAACTGTACAAGATAGCTGTAATATCTCACCAAAGACAGTTTATTCATATGTATGCATTCAGCCGGCTATCACTAGTCCTCATTTCAGTAACATCCATCATCGAGAATTTACTACATAATTATTGTTCAATTTGAAGTTTCAAAACCCAAAGATGTTCAGCATTGTGAATAATTCTATACTCCTATTATGCTTCAAAGTAACTTGAGCATTCCATTAAAACAAAATGCACCATTATTGTGTACAGAGCAATGTCACTGCCTGGTGCATATGTTTTACATCACACTAGATGTCTATGCTGCTGTGCTACACCCCTAACCCCTTTGTCTGCAGGAAGCTGGCTTGTTATGTAAAAGGACTCACCAACCTGGCACTTCTTCTGTGGCAACAAACCAGCCGGCTTCCTGAGATGGGTCGTGTATACGGCAATAACACGGCTTTTCAGTGTAAAAAGGGTAAGAGACTCAATTAAGGTCTCTTACCCACGCACTTTATTGATCTTATTCTTTTATTCTCTTGGTATTGCACAAGTCAGCTTGTTTACATTTGTTATCTGTTTACAGTTATTTATTTTTTTGCATGTATATGCTGCATAGAGTTTTTTTTTTGCATGACCAAATTAATGATAATTCTGCCTCACCTGCCGGAAAATGAATCTCAGTGTTGTATGCGATGTGACGTCATGTATGTACTCTGGCAACAAATCTGAACCCTATTTTGTGTTGGCAGCTGCTCAGTATTTCTGATTCAAGTGGGCATCCTCCAAATCTGAGCACAAGATCCAGTCAGTTATAGGGGTTTAAACTGAGGAACTGACTGAACTCCCCAATCAGCATTAAAACAAATCTGAAAGCATGGATTTGAGGAGCTGGGGCTTTTTTTTTCCTCTCACCAATATCAATATTAATTACCTGGTTGTTATTTGGGAAAACTTCTCCATAAGTTGGCTGCCAGATATCTACAATTCAAAATTCTTCCAATGCGGCCTTCAGGTGAATTTAGGTACCCTGAGCTCATGAGATCCTATATAACTGCATGCTCTCTTTCCCTTGTTCAATTCATCTAATCGACAAATACAAAATGTAGCAAAACATCATTCAATGTTAAATTTCAAACTGCTGTGTACCCATTTAAGAATGGCTTGGCACCAATAATTTATACTTTTTTTTGGTTTTCACTAAATTTCTTCTCTCACCAATTTGTGTTAACTCCAAAATGCTGGAGGCATTATAAGTACTTAATGCCTCAAGCTTTCTAGTACAGTTGGGAATGTGCAGGTCTTCCTTTCCTCATTCACTGAATGCCCATTAGGATCAAATGCTCACCTTCATCCTCCATTGACAGTGGACAGCTGAGCATCCCTGCATGTTGGAAAATCGTGATAGTTCAGAGTAAAACTACCATTTTGTCTAAAACTCATCATTGCCCGCCATCACATACAAAACTACAAAAAATTTGACCATTTGATGCTGCCTGAACCTCAAGCTTCTCATCATTTGATCAAATCTTACAAATTAATCACTCAAATGAATTAAGGCATGCTTCTGGTGTGTAAGGCTTCAATTTGGACATTGCAAAGCCTTTTACATCACAGTGAAAATATATCTGTATCATTGACCCCTTTCTTTTTAATGGCACCTGTCACTCTGATATGTTGTTAGAGCCTTCCACATGCATGAGAGTTGATTCACAATGTCCGGATAAATATTATGTCCTTGTGGAATAGACAATAATGTCAGCCTCCTCTTCTATGAAATCTTTTAAAGGACACCACTTAAATTGTATCTTTTTCCAAAACCACTTTTGTGGAGGTAATATCAAAAGATCCCAAAATGTGGCAATGTATCTCATGGCATTTGTTCAATGTTTGAACTTTGAATAATTTATCATGCAATAGATACCTAACATTTTTATTTTGCCAGGATGATTAATGTGAGAGTGCTGCACTTATTGCTCTCATTCTGCTTTGAAGATGTAACAATCCATCAGAACACTCCAGCAAGTGCAATGCACCAACCTGACTGTTAGCCCTCTGTTAATCGCCTTTGTGTTGTATCTCGGTTTGTGCTGCATGTCTTTTCTAATAGCACTTCTTCCTCTTCATGTGTGCTTTATTATATTTACAGTGCAGATGGAGCAAGTTCATTCAGCCCACAAAAATGTTGCTGGTTCTCTGCCAGAGCATGGCTGGAGAAACATTGGCACAGCTAGCAGACTTGCTATCTCACTGTTGCTGTTACCCAGCTTCCATCTTCACCTGTCACCTGTGCTGTTGCCTGAACGGAGTTTGGGCATTTTTCTTGTGACTGTGCAGATAACCTCAGGGTGCTCTGATTTCCTCTCACATACTAGAGATGTAGAGGTCAGCAGGATAATTGGCACTTATGTCAGTGCATGGTAGATTCTTCAGGGGGTTGGTGGGAAGAGTAAAATGGGATTAGTGTAGTCTTGTGCTTGGTGGCATGTTCAAATTTGATGGACAAAAGGGCCTGTTACCATGCTATTATGATGAAATGGCTAACATTTAAATTTTGTGTCTCAGCTTTTAGCCATTACATAGCCTTTTCCTCAAAGATATTGCAAAGATTGTCTATAGTGAATTTGTATTGAGGGCCGGATACAACAATGTGGTCCAATGTTTGATCCATTTGAATGCATTCACGAATCTGATAGACCTTTAATCTATTAAGTACTTACAATGTCCATCTCTTGTTCAGATCCTGATTAGAGCTACTCATGCCCTTTGAAGCTGGTGATATTGGGTCATGAATACATTTTGCGTTTTTGATGCGATCATTAGTGTGAGCTAATGACAATTTGCACAGCTCTCTGTATGTCACAGCATCTTTATTGAGTGAAGGGGGATACTTGACTGCACTAGGCACCCTGAAAAGTGGAAGATTCTAAACTTCCATTGACTCTCCACATTGATCATTCAAACAATATGTCACCCAGTTCAGAGTGTGCTCCTCAACAGTGGGATCCACTAGGGAAAGAGTAGATGTCTGCAACATCCCAGTGTTCGTAACTCAGGTTGTATTTGTTAATGTGCTCCTTTGGCCACAATATTCTGAAGATAGAACAGTGATGAGGAGAAACTACTTCAGCCACAGGGTGGTGAATCTATGAAATTTGTCACCAAATGTGGCTGTGGGGGCTTAGGGTAGATTTAAAGTGGAGTTTGATTGTTCTTGATTTGTAAGGCTGTCAAAGTAAATGGTGATAAGGCTGGAGAATGGGGTTGAAAGGACAATGACATCAGGCAAGATTTGAAAGGCAAAACAGACTTGATGGGACAAATGGCCTAATTCTGTTCCTACATCTTATGGTGCTGACCATAAAGTGTGCTGTCCGGCTGCATCATGATCTGGTATGGGGACACCAATACCCTTGAGTGTAAAGCCCTGCAAAGGTTAGTGGACATAGCCCAGGACATCATAGGCAAAACCCTCCACACTATCGAGAACATTTACAGGGAACGCTGCTATCGGAGAGCAGCAGCAATCATCAAGGATTTCCATCACCCATCACTCTGTTCTCGCTGCTGCCATCAGGAAAGAGGTATAGGTGCCCCAAGACTTGCACCACTGGGTTCAGGAATAGCTGCTACCCTTCCACCATCAGATTCCTCAGCAATAAACTCAAACAGGAACTCATTTAAGGACCCCTACTTGTGGGCTTTATTGTTTTGTTTAATTCTCTCTATATTGCATAGTCGGTTTGTTTACATTTGTTATCTGTTTACAGTTCTTCATTTGTTTACATGTGTACATTATGTACATTTGGGGTTTTTTTTACACTACCTCGCTCACAGGAAAAAAATAATCTCAGG
This sequence comes from Narcine bancroftii, assembly GCF_036971445.1. NCBI lineage: Eukaryota > Metazoa > Chordata > Chondrichthyes > Torpediniformes > Narcinidae > Narcine > Narcine bancroftii. Next base: position 34,061,736 of record NC_091469.1, on the reverse strand, counting down.
GTTGTATGTGATGTCATTATATACTCTGACAATAAATCTGAAATGTTATGGACACGGTTGTAAGAGGTCAATGATCAGTCAATTATCACTCCAATGTATATGGTGAACTTAATCTCCATAGAAATTAACAGAGTAGAAATGGAAGCTCAGGGTTAGGTTCAATGGCTCCACTTTGTACTGTGCACTCTATTATAGCCAGACACGAGCTGCAGAACATGCATTTATTCTGGTTATATGTGAGATTTAGGACTTTTGCTGTCTAGAGGAACTTTTGCAGGTTAGAGTCATGGTCCTGCAGATGGTCACGATGTCCAGGTAGGGGAATGTGGCTTTCAGTTGGTGGTCATCCACCATTTGGTCTACTTCCCTCTGGATGACCAAAACTCCATTTGTGACTACAAAGTGGATCCTAAGGAAATGGAAGAAGTGGCTGTATGACTCGAACACTGTGTGTGGGCTGTCATCTGGGTGGATCAGGAGCTGGTGATAGGCCAACGTGAGGTCACTGATGGAGGAGACCTGGTATTGGGCAATCTCGTTCACCATGCCAACTATGCGGACCAGGGGGTAGGCATCCAAGAGGGTGAACCAGTTGATGGTCTGGCTGTAGTCTATGACCATCCTCTGCTTCTCTCTGCTCTTTATCACCACAACCTGTGCTCTCCAAGGGCCGGTACTGGGCTCTTTGATACTTTCTGCCAGGAGTTGCTTAATCTGAACCTTGATAAAGGCTCTATCCCCAGGACTGTATTGTCTGCTCTTAGTTGCCACAGGCTTACAGTAGAAGTGAGGTTTTCAATCAGTGGGCCTGGAGGGTGGACAGATCACAGGTCATAAGCAGTGGGCGATGTTCGGGTCGCTGGTTGGCTGAATACAAAGGATGCTGCGGTGAAATGTGAGGGAAATGGTTTAATCAGAAGAACATGATTTCACAGAATGCATCTCCCCAGTGGATTCTTTTGTTCTCTCCTCTTCCACCCCCCCACCCCACCCCCAACTACAACCCCATCCCTTTGGATCCATCTGGTATCCCTTTATACCACCATTCTCACCTTCTGTACTTATAAGATTCCAGCACTGGCAGACTTTGTCTTTTAATCATTCAATTCACGCTGTTTGGTTCATTTCCTCCACCTGACCCATCTCTCTATTTGTCATCTGCCCCTGTCTGTTATGTCAACTCTACCTGGTTTGCCAATCCCCTGTAGACCCCTTCCTCTCCCCTCCCGTCCTGTCCTCCTTTACACTGCTCCTGTACTACGTTTTTTCTCATTCCTGGTGAAGATTTTTGGTTTGAAATGTCTTTTTTTTCCTCCCACTTCTTCTGCTCAACCCACTTATTTCCTCCAGTGGGTTATGCTGGGCTTCAGACTCCAGCACCTGCAGTCTCCTGTGTGTCTTTATAAAACCTTGTTCCTCAGTTCAAATTCACTTAAATTGCAAAACCATTTTACTGGGCAAGAGGCTGTGCGCGGGTGTTCGGACAAGACAAATAAATGGCATGGCTTTGTTCAGTGATCCTGTGTTGCCAGCAGCAAGTCTCACTGAATGCAATCACCCGACAGAGAACTGTGTAATAATCCTCTCTCAAACATAGATCCCTGCTGAGCAAGAACAACTACATCCTCTCATTTTCTTGGCCTCTATTTGTGTTTAAAGTTTTAAAATGTAATATTGAAGCCTTCAGGTTTGGGAAGATGTGCTCTCTCTCTCTGTTAGAGCTTCCGATTTACCATCATTAAATTATACGCCAGATGTGGAGCAAATTATCCATCAGATGTTCCAAATAGGTGCTCAATTGCAAGCTTTGCCAAGAGGAAAGATTAGGAGATGAACAGAGATAACGGTTCAGGATGTGCTCAAACCCTCCTTTAAAATTTACAACATTCTTACTGACTTAAAGAGAGGAAGGAATATTCATTAGCCACTTTCGGGTGCATTCTCCTCCAAGAATGCGCATGAAGAAGTGGATGCAAACCTGTGGAATGGTCGTTCAGGTGGCAGCCCTGAAGGCACTGTGCTGTCCACCTGAAAGGGACAGCTGCAGGAGAGGCGCCTCGGAGCGCACTCCGGCTCCTGTCCCTTCAGGACATCGGGGCAGGTGCAGCCAGCGCGGGACATCGGGGCAGGGGCGGCCGGCCCCAACATCCCATGTCGGCCATCCCTGCCCCGAAGTCCAGCGCCTGCTGCCCCTGCTCCGACGTCCTGCACTGTCAGCCCCTGCCCCAAAGTTCTGTGCCTGCCACCCTAGCCTTGATGGCCCGCCCTGGCAGCCCCTGCCCCTTAGTCCCATGCCAGCAGCCCCTGCCCTGATGTCCCACGCCAGGGAAAGGGGCAGCAGGGAGCGGAGCTGTCAGGCAGTGGAGAGGGGGGCTGTCAGGCGCGGGGTGTTGGGTCGCCAGCTGATTGTCATCAGCACACCCCTTAGCAGCCGCTTTCAGGCGGCTGCATTCAGGTGCCTTGGGGGACTTCAGTTCTCCAGCGATTATCTCTTTCGGAGGAGGGTTAGTAAGTGCACCTCGGAGACACCTCCTTCACTTTCACGTGGCCTCTCGACTGTCGCATAGGGGTAGAATATGGGGCTTTACATCAGGGTATTCTGGCCACCTGAAAGAACCTATTCAGCATGATAGCATCACCTCTCAAACTGCCCATATGCTCATCTGAACAAGCACCTTCTGCCTTATCTGAGGCAGATTCTGCTGGGACCATCACTGGACTTACCAGACCTGTTGAAACCCACAAAACTGGAGTGGAAGACATTTACTTCAATGCGAAGGAATCCTCAATGAAATGGATAGTCACTATGGATTGACAGGTGAGTTAGCCCAACTGGCCCATTCTGGTAGCTATTGTAAGGTAAAAACATCATGAGATGGGACCGGAGAAGGAGTCACCCAGTACTAAGGAGTAACAGAATGCAGATGTGACCTTGTACACTCAAGATAAGCTTTGCACTAACAAGAATGATGAGCAGCAGACTAACAGAGAAGGGTAGCAACAGTTTATTCATTGGACAATGTCATGGTATGATAATTTACTAAGTACGTATCCTGAGGTATAAAAAAACAGATAACTTGCTGATAACGGCAGAATGCGCCTTCTCCAACTAACACTGTTAGTTGCAAGTGTTACAATCCGGTAATAAAGAACAAAGAACTCTGATTTCGACTCAGTCTGGTGTTTGTCTCACTCATTCATGAACAAAGCAGACCTAACACTATGCAGCACATGAGCTTCCCCTCACCACTTTCCATCAAATACTGGTAGCAGTGTCACAAACTAAACTCTCAAACACTGCAAAAAATATTTAAATAGGGATTGAATTTCATTGATGTAATCAATATAATCAAAGTTTTTTTTATTTCAAAACTTGAAATAAAAACTTGTGATGTGCAAATATCTCATATTTTTCAAAAATAAATGTTAAAGGCCAGTTTAATTTCTGGCTGTCAATATTATTTTCTGCTGGGAATACATTTAAAAATTTTTGTCTGATGCCAGGTTTCCCTTGGAACATTTGTTTAGTTGTCATGCCAAGAATAATTTGGCATGACCCTTTTTTATAAATCAAAATGAAGTGATTCTATTGTCCTCATAATGCTTTAATAACTCCCAGTGTTAGACATGGATTGTGGCATTGCCATACAAAGTAACTTATGGTGTTTCTTGGGTACCTTGTTTTTCATTTGTACGCTACAGTGACATTGCCAAGATAGATGTTTCACTAATTTAGCCTGTTAGCTCCACTCTAAGTGTGGTTAAGACAATCCCTGCATTGCATAATAATTTATTTAATTATGGCTGTACAAAAGTAAGATTCATTCTTAACAATGCCTCAAATGACTCTCTATTCCAATTTATCAATTTTTTTTCAGCAATTTACTTTTCAAAATAACATCTGTGTTGAACATTGGGAGTGGCACTTCAGCAATTTTGACGTTTTATTCCCAGAATTAAAGGTCAGAATTTCACCCAGTTGCTGCAACCAACATGCATAAGAATTCAGAGGAGCATTCAGGGATACTCAATGGCTTTGAGAGTAGCAGGACATGCCTCAAGAGCCTACCTAATTCAGTTTTTTGAGGAGGTGACAAAAGAAACTAATGAAGGTAGAGCAGTGGTGTGGCATATATTGGATTTTAGTAAGATAACTGACAAAATCCTCTGTTACAGAGTCAGGATAATGTGAACTATTTTGTAACCGCGTAAGGATACCCCCTTCTCACCGTAGCAACTGTAGTGCACCACTTAGGGTGTATGTATATGTGAGTGTGTGAACAGTTTCCTGAGATGATGGAAGACATCAGTAAAAAAAAAATCTCTTCTGTTATTTGAATGTTGCATCTCTCAGTTATTTAAGAAGCCTCCCAAGTAACACAGAGACATAACGTGGTGGCAGCGGTATAAGAGAACAAGAATAAAGCCGTACAATTGATTATAAGTCACTGAAATACGAAGGAGGAGAAGATAAAAAACATGACGGAATCGAAATTGCTGGAACAACAGCAGTTCATCCAGTGATGGGCTGGGAGGCTGAAGACATTGTTGAATTGTTTTAAAAGGTTTCAGCAGAAGTGCAATTTAGCATTCAAAAGCTATTTTAAAAATACCACAGCAGAGGAGAAGGTCAGTTATATACTTCTCTGGACAGCGGAGCGAGGCCTTGACTTGTTTAATACTGGGAGCTTACAGAGGTGGAGAAAAATGATCCAGAGCAGATATTTGCAAAGTTTGCTTCTCACCTTGAACCCAGGTCTAATCATAGAATTAAATGCTATGAATTTCAAGGCTTAATGCAAGAGACTGATGAAACTGTTGATAACTTCCTCAGTAGACTAAAAATTGTTGCTGCAAAATGCAGATTTAAGGATATTGAGGAAAGATTAGTTGATCAACTAATATGGGGGTGCACCCATCCTGAAGTGCAAAAGTATCTTATAGGGAAGGATAGCTTGAAGCTGGCCGAGGCTATAAACACAGCCAGAGTTTTTGAAGCCATGAGGATGCAAATGAAATCCCTATCTATTGCAGACCCACCCACAGCAAATAAAAGGAAGGTTTGATGCTATAAAGAACACAATCAGAAAAGTGCAAACCCCCAAGACCTGCAGGAAGTGCGGCAGACAATACCCTTTCTATAACCAAAATGAATGTCCCACTTACGGTTTTGAATGTAGAGCCTGTGGTGAAAAAAGCCACTGGGCAAAGATGTGCAAGACTGGCATGGAGACAAGTGAAGAAAGAAGACAAGAAGAAGATCCACCACATAAAAGGAAACAACAATGAGGACTGACATCCAGATACTGGACATAGAATCCATACACTTTCACAAGATGTCGGGTGAGATGAAAGAAAGAAGTGAATTTCACTCAAGGATCCAAATAGAGAGGACAATCCAGAACAAGCCTATGATATTTAACCTCAAGATGAAGCTGGATACTGGATCACAAAGCAACATCCTTCCACTCAGACTCTACCACCAGAAGTTCCTAGAGAACATAATAAAAGGGTATCCAAAAGATGGTGCACTGGAAACAGCAAATGTCACATTAACAGCCTATGGTGGATCCATGATAAAGCATCTAGGGAGATCTAAGGTCAGTGGCTGCCATCTGTATGTTCTATGTGGTAGACACAGATGGACCAGCAATTCTAGGTCTGGCTAGTTTCTAGGAGTTGCAGTTGATCTCTGTCAATTATGAGATCCAGATGAAGAAAATATCCAAAAGCATCAACAGAAACATACAACAAAAAGAGGAAATCTTTTCCACAGAAGTACCTGCCAGGACATGGCACACAATGGGAGTAGACTTGTTCACCAAGAATCAAGAGTAGTATTTAATAGTGGCCTGTTACTACTTTAAGTTTCCATTTGTCAAAAGGGTGAAAAACCTGAAAGCATCAACTATTACCTCTGAAATTAGAGTACTCCTTGCTGAACAAGGAATACCTCAGCAACTAATATATGTCAGTGGAACACAGTTCACTTCACAAGAATTCAGAAAGCTGACTGTAGAGTATGGGTTTGTTATCACTACATCATCTCCATACTACCCCAAAGGTCATGGGTTCATTGAAAGACAAGTGCAAATTGTGAAACACATACTAGTTAAGTGTCGCAAGCAAAAGAAGAGTCATCCTTGTCACATTTGTGGCCCGAAATGTGAAGTTAATAACACTAATAACGCACGTTTTACCAGTTAAACATCTCCGTGTCTTTATTCTCCAGCTTTCATTGTTCCTCCATTTCGCGCTCTTCTCTCTCTCTCATACCACGTGACTTCCGGTCAGGTGAATACATCTCATGCATATTCATTATCATGACATCCCTCCTTTTACCAGAAATAAACTTTACACCTCAATGTTGAAATGTAAACACCGTCACCTTATCAATATCCCTCGGAACCAACAAACAAACAAATTCAAACTCCTTCTACACACAATGTAACATGAACATGTTGTAATTAACTGTAACACAATAATTCAACTAACTAAAATGTACTACACGCACTTTGATATATGATTAAATCACTGTCCCAATGTTCTTTTATCAATCCAACTGTCACACACTTAGAAATACGGCACAAAGTCTTCGTATCGTTTAGGCGCTTTCCTGTCTCGTTTCGGCCTTCCTGTGACACTATCGTGGCTACTCGGTTGTTCACTCTCAGCGTCGGAAACACTGCTCGCCATGGCCTCGGGTGCTTCTGACCCTCTAGTCACTTCATCAGGAATGCTGGTAACCGCCTCGGGAACATCATCTGGTCTCTCAGGTTTAGCATCTCGTATTGGACTTTCAACCTCCTCGCTCGATGTCTCTCTGGACTGGTACCTTTTTACACCTGACACATTTCTTTTGTACAGGACTCCAGCCGGAGACTTGACTGTTACCATACTGCCACTTCTGGATACGACAGTGTAGGGTTGATGGTAATAAGGTGTGTCTAGCTTACCACCATTCTTATGCCTCACCAGAACATTATCTCCGGGCATGATGTCTGAGTACCTGGCTCCACGTCTCGAGTCTGTGTACAGCTTTGCTGCTCCTTTCTTTTCAGCATCGTGGTCCCTCATCTCCTGGTCGTGCAAGATTTCCTTTATTTCGGGCATTTTTGTGCGGATTTTTCTCCCAAAAAGTGCTTCTGCAGGACTTCTTCCTGTGGTTGCATGGGGCATTGCCCGATAGACAGCCACATAAGATAGCAATGCTTCTCGCCAATTTTGTCCTTCTGCATGAGCAATCCGTAATCGTTTTTCAATGGACTGATTTTGTCTCTCTACTTCCCCGTTGGCTTGCGGCCATTTCGGAGTTACTTTATGATGGTGGATACCTGTGGTCCTCATGTATTCAGCAAATGTCTCTGAAATGAATTGTGGACCATTGTCAGAGTATAGCGTAACAGGCAATCCATATCTTGCGAAGATCTCTGTTAATGCTTGTATTGTTTTTTCTGTGGTCGTGGACCTCATCACAACGTACTCATAGTATCTGCTGTAGTAATCTATCACTACCATGATTGATTCACCAGTCGGTAAAGGTCCAAGAAAATCAACGGCTACGTCGATCCATGGTCCTGTCGGGAGTCGCGTACTCTGGATCGGCTCTGGAGGATTACTCCTACTTGTGATTTGACATCCATGGCAAGTTTTGACGAATTTCTCTGCGTCTTTATCACAACCTGGCCACCATACTTTACTCCTGAGGTTTTGCTTGGTACTAACAATAACTAGGTGTCCTTCATGAGCTAAGGATACGATCTTCAGTCTCAACCTCTGTGGTATCACCAATCTACAACCTCTCAATACACACTGTCCGATGCAACAAAGTTCGTCTCTAATGGGAATGTAAGCCTTGTGAGTACATTTGTCCCATTGTCCACTCTGGATACATTTTCTCACTTCCATGAGTTCTGGGTCATGTTCGGACTCTCTCTCGACTTCCTTCGTGGTCACAGCTTTCGGTGTTGACTGAATAGCTACGAAGTGTACAAAGCTCTCTGCTTCTGTCCCCAATTCTGACTTGGATTGTGGGCCTCCATCCTTCACCAATCTGGACAGCGGATCAGCAATGTTTGCTTTGCCAGCAATGTGAACTACTTTGTACTTGTAGGGTTGGAGTCGGAGTACCCATCGCTCTATTCTGGCACACGGTTTGGATCTAGCGGCATAGATCACCTCTAATGGTTTATGATCTGTGATGATTTCAAATTCAATGCCATACAAATATGCATGGAACCTCTCACAGGCCCATACAAGTCCGAGTGCTTCTTTCTCTGTCTGAGAATATCTTCTTTCCACATCTGACAACGATCTGCTGGCGTAGGCAATGATTCTTGGTCCTACATCATGTATCTGTACCAATACGGCTCCTAAACCAACAGGACTAGCATCCGCTATGACTTTGGTTGGTGCAGCCGGATCATAATATCCAAGAGTATCACCATCTGTCAGACTTTGCTTCAGCGTTGTGAATGCTTTTTTCTGCTCCGATCCAAAATGAAATGGTACACCTTTCCTGGTTAGTTTCCTTAGTGGTTCTGCCACTGTAGCAAAATTAGGGATTAACTTTGCGCAATAATTGACCAATCCTAGGAAACTCCTCACCTCAGTTGCGTTCTGGGGTGCACGTGCATCTGCAATAGCCTTCACCTTGGCCTCTGTTGGGTTTAGTCCTTCCTGTGAAAGTCTGTCTCCCATGAAGTCCATTTCTGACACACCGAACTGGCACTTGTTTCCATTCACGGTAAGGCCTGCCTCCTGTAGTCTAGATAGTACACGCCTCAACCGTCTGTCATGCTCCTCCTTGGTGGGTGCATGGACTATGATGTCGTCAGAAATGTTGGCAATTCCAGGAATGCCTTGAATCACTCGATGGATTTCATATTGGTAGATCTCAGAAGCTGCATTAATGCCGAACGATAGTCTTTTGTATCGGTACAATCCACAGTGAGTCACAAATGTTGTTACGTCTTGGGATTCTGGGTCCAGCTCTAATTGATGATAGCCCCATTTTAAATCAATTTTTGAGAATATCTTACTGGTAGTTAACTCTTGAAGTATTTCCTCCACTGTTGGTATAGGGTGTCATTCTCGAATTATAACTTCATTGGCCATTCTCATATCAACACACAGTCTTATGTCACCATTTGGTTTGGGCACTGTCACATTTGTGGCCTGAAATGTGAAGTTAATAAAACATCAAACACAAGTTTTATCATGTAAACTTCTCAGAGTCTTTATTTTCCAGTTTCCTTTGTTCTCCTGCTTGTGCTCTTATCTCTCTCTCATACCACGTGACTTCCGGTACATCTCATACATATTCATTATCATGACAGGCACAATCACTACTGGGCTAACCCATTGCGTCGAATGTTCCACAGGTTCAATAATGTCTTGCTCTATCAACTCTTTAATTTTGGCTTCGACTTTCCCACGAAGTCCAAACGGAGTTCTGCGCACTTGTTGCACCTTGGGTTTGACCGTTTTGTCCACCGCTAGCTTTAGTTGTCGACCTTTCAGCTTTCCTACTCCTTGGAAGACTGCGGGGAATTCTTGCTTCATATTCTCGTATGACTGAACTGAATTGACACGAGCTCCAATATGAAGTATTGCCAGGTCTTGCGCTGTGCGCCTACTCAGCAATGGTTCTCCCCTCTCATCGATGACAACAAACTCTGCTTCGGTGTACTTATCACCAGCTTCAACAGTTGCAGTAAAACATCCAATGGTCTGCAATGGCTTGGTTGCTGTATATGGATACAGTTTCTTGGAGCACTTCCTTGAGGTACAGATGATCTTTTTCCTTTTCAATTTCTCCCACAAATGTCGATCAATTACATTACTGTCACTGCCTGAGTCTACAATGACCTGAACTGTCACACCACCAATGATCACTGGGACCTTCTCATGATGTACATCATTCAATGTAAATTGATAATATCTCTGTCCATCCTGGTTATCATCATCATCGTCACTTTCTGGGTCACCATCTATATGGCGGATAGTGTCTTTCTTTCCAGGATACTTTCCTTTACCCCAAGCTTTGCCTTTGGAAGCTGTGCTCTTCCCCTTCTGGACTGCATTGGACTTGCTTTTGCACTTCTTTGCAAAGTGGTCTTTACCTCCGCACTTTCTGCAAACTTTGCCTTTTGCTGGGCAGCATGGGTCTTTTCCAAAATGACCTCTGTTTCCACATCGATAACACTCCACGTCATGTCTCGACGTATATCTTGGTTGGTTATGCGATAGCCTCTTAACTTGCTGGCTTGAGTTGTCCTTCAGGGTCATGGTGTGAAATTGCCCCTCAACAGCCTCTAATGCAGCAGCAATGGCTAAAGCATCGGTGAGCTTCAACTCACTCCCTTTTTCCAGCAGACGTCTTCTGAGTTTATCTGATCTGCAGTGCTGTACGACTTGATCCAATAATTGGTTGTCCAAATCAGCTGGCATGTAATTGCATCCAACAGCCAGCTGGCGCAATCTCATCACGTACTGAGCAATTGTTTGTCCATCTTCTTGTTTCGTTCTCCGAAACAAATGGCGTTGAAATGTAGCATTCGGTGTCACTACATAGTGTGCATTCAATGCATCGACCGCTTTCCAGTATTCATCCTTCCTACCTGTATTCAAAAGTGTCTTAAAAGTTTCCCGATCTGCGGGTCCTGCGGTGAAAAGAAGTAACACCCTTCTCTGCGCTTTTTGTTCCACCGTACCGCTATCGAGAAATAGGCCACGACTGTCGGTATAGGCTTCAAATTCTTCCAGCCATGCCTTCCACTTCACACTTACAGTGCTTGTATCACCATTCGGGTCAAAATGAGGAACACCTCGAAGTGTTAAAAAATTAGCTTCTGTGCCTGCCATGAGGAAACTTTTTTCAGCCCAAAGCCACTGAATCAAAAATCAAAATTCTTATCACATTTAAGTTCCAAAATGTTGTTGTTTTAATCCTCGTCGCCAATATCACATTTGTGGCCCGAAATGTGAAGTTAATAACACTAATAACGCAAGTTTTACCAGTTAAATATCTCCGTGTCTTTATTCTCCAGCTTTCATTGTTCCTCCATTTCGCGCTCTTCTCTCTCTCTCATACCATTTGACTTCCGGTCAGGTGAATACATCTCATGCATATTCATTATCTTGACAATCCCTAGCTCTTCTATCATTGCGAGCAACTCCTTTAAGGGTTGATATGAAGTCCCCATTAGAACTTCTAAATGGCAAGCAAACTACACCCTCCAAAAGTCCAGGAGGAAACCAGAAGAAGACTGGTTGAAATGCAAGAAGAAGGACGCCAGCATTACAAGAAACACTGCCAGAACTCTTCAGAGGCAGCTTGTGCATATTCAAGAGCCGATGTTGAAAACATGGACCCCAGCAAAGGGGTCATCAGAGAAGCTAAGACACCAAGATCATACATTGTCAAGACAGACTATGGCAATCAGCTGAGGAGGAATAGAATTCACATCCGCCCGACACAAGATGTGATGAAGTAGAAAGCTTTAATACCAGCAAAGCCTGCAACACCAATATCAAGTGAGGTATCAAGTGAAGAGAACAAAACCACTAATACCGAAACATCAACAAGCTACATCACCGACATGTGTACCAGCAACACAGAGCCCAACGGTCACAGCCAAATCCACAAAATGGCAAAGCAACATGCTGTTTGAAATAAGAACTATTTCAAAATAAGCTGTGAATATACCCACTGAGTATAGTGGATAGCTGGAAAGCATTCTCATGGTGGTGGTGGAGGCTGTACAAAGGGATATTTAAAAGACTCTTGAACAGGCACATAGATGCAAGAAAAATAGAGGCCCATGGGTGTGAGTTTGGGAAGATTTAGATTGTTGAGTAGGTTTATATAAATTAACACAACATTGTGGGCAGAAAGGCCTGTACTGTGCTATAATGTTTGTTAAACCAATATCAATTCTTCCTGCTTCATGTTCAGAATGGGCTTTTGAAGCCATAGGTAGTCCATACCATTAACACCTTTTGCTGAGGTTTAAATGTCCTTTTGTTGGTTGAGAAGTTTGGAAATTGCATTTTAGAGATTGATTTTTTTGAAGTCTATTTTTGTGATTCATAGGGATCATGGTCATGAAGGGCTCTTAAAAGTGCACGTTGAAACAAAGGCAGTGACAAAGTTAAAAAAAATGCTTTGTAGAATTTAAAATAATAGATTTATTTTTATTTAAGTAAACTGTCAATTTAATCTAGGCAAGGAACAAATGAGAGAAATACAAATTTCAAAAGAGTTAGCTGTGAACCTTGGTCAAAACATCAGGACATTTATGTTTCATTGGAATTTTGTAGAAGAGCTGAATAGTGGATAGTGGCAATGCATTTTATTTAATATAGATTGGTAGGGGAAGGAGGAAATTGAGGAAAAAATTGGCTTTGATAAGTCATATGAGGTGTAACTATGCATAAACCCCTGGTAATATACTAATTTATTCTGTATTTAACCTAAATATTTCAACATACCTCATATATTAAAGAAAAATTACTTTATCACATCAATTAAATCTAATGAGATCACATTGAAAGAAATTTGAGATGATGGCTACACAATTAAAATGAGCATTTTTTAATGAAACATTTCCAAATATTTTCCCATCTGATGTTTACATTTAATGCAATGTGTTAAATTTAAATTTAATATTTAAAATTTTATAAAAATTTAGAAACAGCATGGTTAAAAGCCCTTTTGGCCTATGAGGAAATGCTGCCCAATTACAGCCAACTGATCTACAACCCTTGGTACATTTAGAAGGGTGGGAAGAAAATGGATCCCCCAGGTAAAACCTATGTGGACATAGGGAGAATGTACAACTCCTCACTGACAGTGCAGCATTCGAACCCAGTTCCCGATCCCTGGCGCTGTAACAGTGTTGCAGGATATGATAGGATATAATATTTCTGGAATCATCAAATTGTATCATACAACATAATCATTCCATCCTATATCTCTTAACTTGTTCAGTGTAAAAAAAAATTAACTTTCCACTGCACTTCCCAGCTCTTTTTTTTGTTATATTAAGGCTAATTTCCTTTGAGAGTTCCGATTGAATTTGCTTATCCATTCAAGCAGTGGAAATTGTATAATAACTTGCGTGGAAAATAAATCTTCATGTCATCAGATTCATACCGATTACACCTAGAGATTTGGAATCTTTATTTCCAGAAATGGCTTTTAGATTAATATTGGCAGTATAGTCCTGTATGAGTTTGGAAACTTGAGTGCCCAGGAATGCAAACCGAGCCAAGTCCATCACAGAACATGGACCCTCTGTCCATTGAAGACATATATGTGAGGCAGGGCCTCATAAAAGATCCCTATCACCCTGGTCACATTCTTTTCTTGCTGCTATCTTCAGGCAAAAGGTACAGAAACCTGAATTTCAACACCTCTAACTGCAAGAATTTTTTTTTTCTACAGCTATAAGGCTCTTGAAGCTTGTAGTATTACCCTAACCCTAATCATCAATGACGCCAGGACCCAAAAGATCTGTTTGTAGTATTGAAATATCACTTTCTTCCATTGCTTCAACAGTGAATATTTATCTATTCTTTTATATGTATCACCTTTTTTCCTGTCTCATGCTAATGTTTCTGTTGTTGGTATACCTTACATTCCTGTGTGGTTGTAACAAGTGGTAATTTTGGAGTACCTAAACTTTGTAATTATGTATATGGTCATATCAAATCAAGCTACTGAAGCTAAGAGCATAAATTGTTTGATTATTTTAATTAATAATATTCTAAAAGCCAAGGATGCACATATGGCAATGTAAGGGGATTTTTTTTTCTCCTGGGACAGTCTGTAAATCCATTTTTCTATTAGTCATAAATGAACAATTTCAATGAGGGTTAATTAACATGAACATGCATGGCATGGTTAGCATCGCATTTAGCACAACATTGTTACAATGTCAGCGATTGGGACCGGGGTTCAAATCTCATGCTGTCTGTAAGGAATTTGTACATGAATCTCCCTGTTTCTGCAAAATTTTTCCCCAGGGGGTCTGGTGTTCTCCAACTCTTCAAAACGTACTGGGAGCATAGATCAATTGGGTGTAATGGATGGGATGGGCTTTCACACTTGCATCCCAGTAAATTGTCCATTTCATGTCCTGGAATAAGAGTGGGAGTTTGGCTTTTCATACTTGACCAGTCTTATCTGGGATACTGAATGCTTTCACACTTGCAAGGAGCCATCCTCATGGTTAGGATTGTTCTACCTTCTACCGGTGACGTCATGACACATCGAGTGATGGTGGACCTGCTCTAAATCTTGATCAATGTATTATAATCTTATATTTGAACAAAATTAATCATGCATAATTATAACATAGTTAAGCATTATATAGAGCACAGTATGAGCCCTTTAGCCCCTGTTGTTGTGCCGACCTTTATAAATCTTTATAAGGGGCCGTGGCAAATGGCGAGCAATAAATAGCAATAGTGGACAAGTTTTAAACAGAGTGGGAAAGCTGGTAGTGCTATCGCGTATAATTTATAAATACCGTGGTGGACCTTACCTCCCAGTATTCCAGGCAGCAGATAAATGAACCACTTGCCAGGCTGCATAAATGAACCATTCATAGAGGGGTTTTTCTGCCTCTCGGCATTCTGGGAAGTAAGATCCACCATTGCTTTTTTTCCCCCACAGTCTTTATAAATTGTGAGCTATACTGCTACTAATTTTCCCATGCTATTTAAAAATTGTTTGCTATTGCTATTTATTGCTATTTATTTTCTCTCTTTCTCCCCCACTTTGACTTTTCCATGGCCACATTTATACTTTCATTTTATACCTTCCCGCACCAACACAAAAAATTGAGTCATTTCAATCCCACAATGCAATTACCCATTTCACACTTGCCTAATTGCCATGCTGGCATCTGCAGACACCAGGGATTGTACTAAGGGTTGGGGCCATCAATCCCTGGCGTGAGATGATGTCATCCAACTCTGGTGTTGAGTTGATTTTGCTTTCAGACTAGATGCTTTAAAGGCTGATTGGCGTTTGATCCCTGGGACTACTTGCAGCTGTGAAAGGGGCTATTGTAAAGTCATAGTTCTATAACTCAGGTTTTCTGGTTTTCTGCAATCCAGGAAGTCCCTGCAATATAAAAACTATATGCTTTTTACACAGCCCTTTCATTCTTGGATATTTGCTCCTTTTCAACAGCTTGCCTACAGTCTAAAAAGCACCGAGACGAAATGGGGGTGGGGTGGTGGGGGATTTTTTCTGGCCTCAAACCTAGTAACAGTCCTGGAATACTAGCTATCTGAAAGGTGCCTGATATTCCAAGATCAATTTGGGTGTGGATGATTATGTGTACTGTATTTTTTTAGTGTATTTACGGATAAGCATTTAAAACTTGGACAAAACGTACAAGTAGGATAACAGGAAAAATCTTTTTTTAAATAATAATATCGCTGTCACCCTCTCTTCCAGTGTCCCACTGCCTGCTCTCTGTTGCCGTGGCTGCTCATAGAGAGTGGTGAAAACAATCACAAAGTATGGCTTGGTCCATTACCAACCTGCATTAACCAACCCTAACCCAGTACATCTCTGATTTGACACTAGTCTACCACTTTGACCTGTAAATATACAGCAAACATAAAAGGCAGAGTCAATCTGGCTAACAGCGAGTAGTTCACTGGGCAGGCACTTGGGGTGTAGCCCATCTCGTGTGTCTTTGCACGCTCCCATAAATACAGAAGTCTGAAATGAGCTGTAGATGAAATGGCTGGAACTTGATATGAAATGAGCTGATGGTGAAATAGTGATGCATCCTCTACTAGACTCATCATTTTGTTAGGTGGGTGAAGCACTGATGTGTTGCTGGGAGGAGAATGAGAGATAATTTAATCATAAGTACATGGTTTTGACAGGACAGAGTGAGGTGGCTGTTGATCATTCAAAATAGGGCTTGATCATCCATGAATAAGATAAAAGTATGTTATGAAAAGGTACTGAGTCTGGAACTCTACAGAAGGAGGCTGTGAATGCTCAGTTATTGAATATATCACTGATAGACCTTCAGATATTAAGGGACAGGCCTTGTGATAAACATAAGCCACAACACTAATCCCAACGTCCCACTCTCAGCTGTCCTCAGGTGTCTCTAGTCACCTTGTGCTGTGAGCAAGCTGGTCTGTGGGTTTGTCCTCATTTTGAACAGTCTGAAGCCCACCACCCTATTCCAACCACTTCCCCCTCCCCTCAACAGCCCAGCACCAGTCCCCAATGATAGATAGCAGAGATTAATAAGGGATTACTAAAGTGATATGTGAGTGGAAAGAAAATGTTTGAAATCCACTGCTATAGATCAATGCTTTCAGTAGATTTTCCCATGCTCTTTTACAAATTGCACACGTATGTTTTATTAAATTGTCCGTCTATTTTCCCATACTCTTATGTAATTTGTACGCATGTGTTTTACAACTGCTATGATTTTTGCACACTATTATTAATTTTTGTGTGTTAATAGAAGTTACGATTGATTGCAAACCCTTGTGACCAGACTTGTCGCTCATGAATCTGACACCTTCTCAACATAACAGTGACCAGTGTAGGGACCGACAGCATTACTCACCATTACTCACCATTATCATCTGAATTTAAACCTTGCATATAAGACTGTGGGAATAATTTTGAGACATATTTTGGGGAAAAAAAGTGAGTATAACATGCCGTCAAATATGATATATTACACGTCACACTAGACACTGACGCTGTTGAGTTACATTTCCTGCCTCTTTTGCACATGGACTGCTGGCTTGCTGTGTAAAAAGGCACACTGACCTGGAAAAATGCCGGCTTTGTTCATTTTGGTTTAAACAACCAAAGCAGGCTTAATGGCAGGTATTCCTTCTGGAAATATAACAGAATTTCTGTGTAACAAAAACATAATTGGACGTAGGGGTTCAATCAGGCAGACGCAGCATTTAGAAAGGGAAGATCTTGTTTGACAAACTTGTTAGGATTCTTTGAGGATATAATGGGTGCGGTGAATAGAGGGGAACAGGTTGATATTGTATATTTGGATTTCCAGAAAGCGTTTGATACGTTGCCGCACAAAAGACATCAGTAAGTTACAGGAAAGTGGAGTCAGTGGAAGTATATTGGCATGGATCGAAAATTGGTTGTCTGACAAGAAGCAGAGAGTCGGGATAAGTGGGAGATTTTCAGGTTGGCCGAGAGTGGTAAGTGAGGTGCCGTAGGGGTCGGTGCTAGGCCCACAACTGTTCATCATTTACATTGATGACTTGGAGGAGGGGACAAAATGTGGTGTAGCCAAGTTTGCAGATGACACCAAATTGAGTGGAAGAGCAAATTGTAGTGAGGATGTGGAGAGTTTGCAGAGGGATATAGTTAAGCTGGATGAGTGGGCAAAGGTCTGGCAGATGGAGTACAATGTTAGTAAGTGTGAGGTTATCCACTTCGTCAAGAAAAATAAAAGAGCTGAATATTATTTAAAGGGTGAAAAACTACAGCATGCTGTTGTGCAGAGGGACTTGGGAGTGCTTGTGCATGAATCACAAAAAGTTAGGTTGCAGGTGCAGCAGGTTATTAAGAAGGCAA
Organism: Narcine bancroftii; assembly: GCF_036971445.1. NCBI lineage: Eukaryota > Metazoa > Chordata > Chondrichthyes > Torpediniformes > Narcinidae > Narcine > Narcine bancroftii. The sequence goes on along the minus strand of NC_091469.1, from coordinate 34,044,128 downwards.
ATGGAATGTTGGCCTTCATTGCTAGAGGAATTGAATTCAGGAGTAGGGAGGTAATGTTGCAACTGTATAAGGTACTGGTGAGACCGCACCTGGAGTACTGTGTCCAGTTCTGGTCTCCATATTTGAGGAAGGATATACTGGCTTTGGAGATGGTCCAGAGGAGGTTTACTAGGTTGATCCCTGGGATGAAGGGGTTGACTTATGATGAAAGATTAAATCGTCTAGGATTGTATTCGCTCGAGTTCAGAAGAATGAGAGGAGTTCTTATAGAAACATATAGGATTATGAAGGGTATGGATAGGATAGATGTAGGAAGGTTTTTTGAGCTGGCCAGGGAAACTAAAACGAGAGGACACAGTCTCAAGATTCGGGGGAGTAGATTTAGGACAGAGATGAGGAAAGATAGTTTTTCCCAGAGAGTAGTGAATGTTTGGAATTCTCTAACCAGGGAAGTGGTCGAGGCTGCCTCATTAAACATATTTAAAATTCGGTTAGATAAATTTTTACATGATAGAGGAGTTATGGGGAGAAGGCAGGTAGGTGGGGTTAGGTCATAAATTAGATCAGTCATGATCGTATTGAATGGCGGAGCAGGCTCGATGGGCCGTTTTTGGCCTACTCCTGTTCCTACTTCCTATGTTCCTATGTTCCTATAATAGACCAGGGGTGACCAAACTTGCTTAATGTAAGAGCCACAAACGATAAAGCTCAGATGCTTGAGAGCCACAGGACTTGAACAAAATTCACACATACGTTTTTATTGTTACATACAAATCTTGTTACAAAATTTTTTATAAATTTTAAGAAATGCATATTAAATGCAATATTTATACATGCCTGCAGTTTTAAAACTGTTAACTTGAATTAATTTCAATAATCACAAGACACAAATATGTAAAAAAAAAGTAAACCAAAAAATTTGAGATATTTTAATCAGATTTCCACTTTACAAAATTAGTCAGGCGGGCGAGAGACCAGCCGCGCGAGTCGGGCGAGTGAGGGGCAGTGACCGGCAGTGTGAGTTAGGCGAGTGAGGGGCGAAGACCGGTAGCGTGAGTCGGGCTGGCAAGGGGGAGAGACTGGCAGCGCGAATCGGGCGGGCGAGAGGGGGAGAGACCGGCAGCGTGAGTCAGATGAGGGGGAGAGTCCGGCAGCACGGGTCAGGCAAGCTGCATATTAAAGGTCAAAGAGCCGCATGTGGCTTGCGAGCTGTGGTTTGGCCACCCCTGTAATAGATGGTATTCATTTTTGTTTCTGAAAATGTTTTGACTCAATGTCCATTTTCATTTTAACTGGCACTTTCTTACAATGGATTTTATTGACGTAATTATTGGCAGAGAGTTAGTCATAACTGACTTTATTCTGAATCCTTCAGGAATTGCAATCCAGGAACTTGAGCACAAATTCTGTTTGCCTCACCCATTTTACCAAAGAGTACAAAACCCTGTTACCAAACCAGATTGTTCATGCCTCGCAGTTGGGTGGAAATGAAGCTACTTGAAAGAGGATTTTTAATTAAGGCATTGTTTATCTCTTAACCAAGGACACTAGGGATAGATTCCCCAATATGTGCAAACTTGTTGATTTCTCATTAGCTATTAAACCCTGTTGGTCATCCTCACACCTGTCTTTATTTCATGATGGCCTTAAGGAAATAGGAGAGAGAGAGCCCTAATCTATCCTTTCTGATAAAACATTCAACTGGAGCCCTCTCAAGAGGATGTAAAAGATCCCCAGGCACTATTTTGAGGAAGAACAGGATAATTCTCTATTGGGGTTTGGTAAACATTCAATAGAATAGATTATTTCATCCTTATCACATTCTTATTGTTCTCAGTAGGCTATAAAATAATGGATTAATTTTTGGATATGTCAACAACTTAATCTTGATGAAGAAGAAATAAATAGATTGTTGAAGTACAATATTCAGAAAATTGGGCAAAATTACTCAGAATAATAGCAAACTGTTTGTAGGAAATTGGTGTGTACAATTTGGCTGCCATGTTTCCTCTGTTATAAAAATGACCACATGTGTAAAAGGCAAATTCTTTCCCTCTAAAACATTTTGGAATATTCTGCAAGGAACAAGAATGGAGGTTAATGGCATTTGAATGCAATACTCATAATAGGAGAGGGATTGATTTTGTGATTGACTTCCCTCTCCTGACCCACCCATACAGAGTCCAATTTTGGCGTCCACGCTAAGATCAAGATAAAATTTTAGCTCAAGGTCTACCCACTGAATTTGGTGTAAATTTTTTAATGGAGTAAATCTGTAAAGAAATTGAAAAATCTTTTGAAACTTTCAATCTGAGAGAGAAGGCTACACATGGTATTTAAGTGAAGAATGAATGACTGTGATAAGCAAAAGGTCAGAGGAATTTTGTATAATATATAAGGTTAAGAATGAAAAATTTGTGAAGCCTTTCACAATTTCCAGCTAACTCTATGTTTTCCAATCAATATGACATTCTAAAGTGTGGACAAAGTTGTTTAATTAACGCTCATATCAGGATTAAGCAAAAAGTACAAGAGCATTATTTCAGTTTAGCCTCTAAGCTCATTAATGAGGCCATTCTTTTCACAATCAATTCCAACCACACATCATTCAATATCAAGTTTTATTTTTCAGTGAACTGTATAAAATACATGAAACTGTCAGCAATCACTGCCATTACACTGTGAATGTGACAGCAAGTTCAGGATTCATTTAATATTTCTTAATGTGAAGTAAGTTTCAGTGATCAAATATTTCCACTAATTTCCACACAACATTGATGGCTTCCCCTTTCTTTGAAGTCAAAGAGAAGCACTGTTGCTTCACTGCTAATGGCATAATCCATAATATTAACTGTAGATTGTGACTGCATTTGGAAGAGGAGCAAAAGGGCAAAGTGATAATAAATGATAAGACAAGATTTACGGGCAACAGTTCATTGACCTGTTAATTGGTTTTCTTTGGTCATTATTTACTGGTTTTCCTGTCATTGAGAAGATAATAATGTAGCTTACAAGTGTCTGTTTTAATAGTCTATTTTAGCCAGGAGTGAAGTCACATTGCACCCAATTTCTAATTTACCAAGGGCCCAATATCATTAGGCAGAAAATGTACCATTAGTCACATTGGCTGGGAATGCATTTGACTTTATAAACCATTGTCGTTAATTAGAGAAAATGGTTTAAAAGATAGACAAGGGAGGAATAACATTTTTTGTTGAATGGAATCGATAAAAACAGGCTGTATGAATGTTAGAGATAATCTGTTAGTCACAGAAGAACTCTTCTCACTGGACGGTATTTGGTATGACATGGAAACTTAAACTTATTTCATGATAATGGAAATGCTTGTCCTCCCTTGCCCTTTTGTACCATTTTCTTTGGCCAACCCCAATGCTTTCCGTGCTCAAGTGCACTCTTTGCCCATCTACTAATCATACCCACATTCTGTCTTTCTATGTTTTGGCCCATCACTTGTATGCTTGCTTGGAGATCAATCCTCACTTGTTTTCTTTATTCTCCTCACATACCCATCAACTCTCCCCAGATTCCAGCCAGCCCTAAACCTAGGAGTAATTTACAGTAGCCATTACTGCTACTGACCTATAAATCTTTGGAAAGAATGAGGAAATAATGCAGTTAGAAAAAAACATCACAGAGAAAAACATTAAACTCCACACAAGCTGCATTGGATTTGAGAATTGAACCCAAGATGCTGGCAGTGTGTGGCAGCAGCTCTACTAATTGCATGACCGTGCCAGACCAGGTGGCAAAGTCTTGGTGGTGTCCAGACTTTAGGCTTCAGAAGGGCTAGCAAGACACACCATGCACATTCAACCCCAAGTAAGTACAGATATGTAAATACAGTATTATGGATGGAGGACATGATCGAGCAGTTACTTTCCACACTTCTCACTATCTCAATAATTCCAAAGCTTTTCATTGTAATGAAAGAGAAAGATACAACCCAGGTATGGCAGGGTGTGCACGCCATTACAGCCAGAAAAGGGAGGGCAAACACTATAGATGACTGCGATGCTTCATTACCCAATGAGCTAAACATCTCCTATGCCCACTTTGAGAAGAAGAACCAAACAATGCCTACTAGAATCCCTGAAAAGGCTGAGGACCCTGTAATATTTATCTCTGAGTGCAACATCAGACCATCATTCAAGAGGGTGAACCCTTGCAAGGCATCAGGGCCTGACGGCGTACCTGGCAGGGCACTGAAAATAGCAATCAAATAGCTGGAGTGTTCATGGACATTTTCAACCTGCTTCTAAAGGGCATCAAAAATCCTGGAACCCAAGAAGTGTGGAGTGAGCTTGCTCAATGACTACCACCCAGTAGCACAAACTTCTGCTATGATGAAATGGGTTGAGAGGCTGGTCATGGCCAAAATTAACACGTACCTCAGCAGAGATCTGGACCCACTGCAATTCGCCTATCGTCACAATCGCTCCACAGCAGATGCAGTATCACTGGCTCTCCACTCAACTCTGGATCACCTTGAAAACAACAATTCACAGATACAGCTGCTCTTCATCGTCTACAGCTCAGCCTTTAATACCATTATTTCCTCAGTGCTGATCAAAAGCTACAAACTCTAGGCCTCTATACCCCCACCGCCCCCCTCCCCCCCATGTATTTGGATCCTTGACCTTCTCATTGAAAGACCACAGGAAGTACAACTTTGATTCAACATCTCATCCACACTGATTATCAACACAGCTGCACCCCTCAGAGGAGTGATTAGCCAACTAATCATTATTAACCCATGACTATATGGCCAGGCACAATTCCAATACCATCTACAAATTTTCTGATGAAACCACAGCTGTCAGCAGAATAACAAATGCAATGCGGAAGCATACAAGAGGGAGATAGATCAGCTCATTGAATAGTGTAACGTCAACAACCTTGCTTTCAACATTACCAAATCCAAGGGGATGATTGTGGACTTCAGAAGGAAATCAGTGGATGACCTAATTCTCAAGGGCTCAGTGGTGGAGAGGGTCAAGAATTTCAAATTCCTGGGTGTCAGCATCTCCGAGAATCTGTCCTGGAGTCTCTATGTTGATGCAATCACAAAGAAGGCTCAGCAGTGTGAGACTTTGTGAGGTGACTGAGGAGATTTGGTATGTCACCGAAAACTCTCAAAAACTTCTACAGCTGTACTGTAAAGAGCATTCTGGCTGGTTGCATCATTGCCTGGTATGGAGGTGCCAACTCTCAGGACAAGAATAAGTACCAGAGGGTTGTTAACTCAGCCTGTGAGATCACAGGCACCAGACTTCACTCCATCAAGGACATCTACATAGACTTCACTCCATCGAGGACATCTACATGAGGCAATGTCTTAAAAAAGCAACCTCTATCGTCAAACACCCCACCACCCATGCTATGCCCTCTTCAGTCTGCTACCATTGGGGAAAAGCTAAAGACCAGCTCTCAATGGCTCAAGGACAGCTTCTTCCCCACTGCCCTCAGATTCCTGAATAATCAATGAACCAAAGACACTCCTTTTATTTTTTGTGCACTATTATTTTTTTTATTTATATTATTGTTGTAAGATGGTTATAACATAAATGTCTGCACTGTGACACTGCCACAAAACACTGAATTTCATGACTTGTTCATGACAATAAATTCTGATTCTGAACTTTTCATTGTATTGATTTGCACCATGCAATTAATATTTAACCATTTAAGGGACAATTGAAAGCAATGAGCTCATATTTGCAGTCTCAAGAAGTCCCCAACGCACTACTTGAAGTTAGTGTTTTAAGGTTTATAAAAAAAAATTCAGGTTTTCAATGGTAATTCTGTATTTTAATGGTATTTTATTTGCTACCGCCTTTTGACTATTTCTTGCACGAACTTTTTGGATCAAAGGACAGATTTGACAGCTGGTGAGCAATAAGCAAGGCCTCACTAGCTTATTTGGTAATTGAGGAGGAGAAGCCTGTCAAGCCTTTTGTTGCACTGGGCCTCTTGATCTGCAGAGAACCATTCCTCCTGAAGAAGACGGCACTCAGACATCTGCTCAAGAGATTGCTCCTTCAGGCACTTTGTTAGCAGAAATTCTTTTTTCCCCTCCTACTGATAAACCATGCACACTATTACATCAGATAATCTCTGGGGGAAAATGAATTAATTCGACATTCAAGATTCCTTTTTTTTGTCATATTACATGAAATTTCCTTTTGCCTGCTATAAAGACAGTATTGCCTGGTGCCACTAACAGTAAGAGAAAGAGAAGCAAAATAAAGATCCTTCTGAGATACTTAACCCAGATTTTGCCTCCAGCTCTTCTGCAGCCTTGAGAGCTGCACAGTCCTGTTTCATCCATTGGCAACCCGAGCTTCGGATCCAAACCTCAGATGCGATCAGGAATGTTTCAGCACCCAAGGTCCTTCGGGAATCCTTCTTGCCCTCACCACCCTTTCGATTTCCAAGGCATAGACTGGTTCCCATGAACCTATCTCCATCAACCTGCAGCCTTTGCAGGTCATTCAACCACAATTCACCAGCACCCCGTAGCCTGTTTGATTCCTTCGACTGCAAGTTGCTTGTGGGGGTCTTTCAGGTGCTGACCTCCTCGCGGCTCTGCTGCTGTGCTCACTATCCTGTAGGTTCTTCTCCATTGTTTCTCCTTCTATTCAGAGCTTTATTAGATTATTTTCTATTAATTAATAGTTCAGTTTTACCCAACAATCATAGACTATTCTGGAAGTACTCTAAATGGCATATGTAACACTGGAGATTATGGTCCCGGTACAAGTTTCTTCTGGTGGCCTTAACTGTCCATTACTTAGACTGAGCACTCCAGCAATATCATTGCCTGAGAACACTGTTTCATCCCAGTGAAAATCAGCTAATATACCACAATGCATTTGCAATGTAGTTTGGTCAACTTTGGAAATTTGGAAGTTCAATACCTATAGAAAAAAAAAACTAGGTTCCATTTGTCCTTCAATTAGAAAGAAAATAAAATGCAGACATGCCTTTACAATTTGTGAATGGGAGGTCATCCACATTGAGAAGGGAGCGTCTCAAATTTGCATGCCCATTTGACAATTTAAAGTGCACATCGCCAAAATGTGGCAATGATCAGGGAGCCGGGAACATGTATTCACATCTATGGATAAAGATTCTTCCTTGGGACTGTTTGTGACAAATATTTGGCGCCGCAGTTGTTGCATACTGTATCAGCTTCCAAAATATACTCCTACATGTTTCATTGAAGCAGAGTTTGGAAAGCAGGTGCAGTGCACCTTCCACACATTTCATTTTTAGCACTTGCACATGGAGATGAACAACACCTTCAGCAGCAAACATATTTTAGCCAAGAAGATGATGGGACCATTAAATAAACATTGCTTGCATTCCAACTACTATTTCAGATGGTAATACTGTAATGAGATGTAGGGAGTGAGCTGCAAGATACCTGTGTCAAGTGATGAAGTACATTTTGTTATCCTTTACTTTGTTTTTGGATTGGAGAAACTAGGTTTGCATTCTCAACACAAAGAACATTGAAGATAGATTTAAGAATATATTTTAATACACTAACTCAGTGGTTCTCAATATTTTTCTTTCCACTCACATACCACTTTAAGTAATTCCTATGCCATAAGTGCTCTGTGATTAGTAAGGGATTGCTTTAGGTGGTATGAGAAGGGAAGGTTGAGAATCACTGCTCTAGACCCAATTGATACTGAATTATTTTGTTGGACAAAAATTGTCATTGTCGCATTTCGTTTGGAGTTATGAAACTGTGCACATAACAAGTTAATTGAGTACAATTAAAACAGTGGTTTTCTAACATTTTCTTTCCACTCACATACCACCTTAAGCAATCTCTTACCAATCACAGAACACCCTTGGCATAGAGAATACTTAAAGCTGTATGTGAGTAGAAAGAAAAAGGTTGAGAATCACTGCTCTAAATACACTAGTAGGTGGGTTGATAAATGGTTCAAGATAATTGACAAATTAATTAGAGGAGAGACAAGATTTTTTTTATGCCATGAGCTGTGATCAGGAAGGCCCTGGCAGCAAGCAAATTGATTCCAATTTGCAAAATTGAGTTGGGCAAACCCTTGAAATGTAAAAGCTCGCAGACATTAAGAGAAAGAGCAGGAATAGGATTATTTTGCTAATTGTTCAGGTAGACCTAGTCACTTATCATATCCAATTAACACTTTTTGTTGGTCTGGATTCCTCCCCCATTTGAATTCTAAGACTTTCTGCTTAGAAGGTCTTCCTGCTCCAGTCTTTTGCAATATTTCTTTGAATTAGGCCTCAGGCCCGAAACATCAGCAATATATCTTTGCCTCCTATATATGCTGAAAAGACCAGCTGAGTTCCTCCAGTATTTCCAACACAAAACATCAGCTGGTGTTTTAAACTGCATATCCTCTCATTTGTTTTTTTTCCACATAGTTCAAAGATGGCTGGATTCTGATAGTTAGTTATTGCCAGTTAACATCTATTTGGTATGTTTTTTTTTAATTTAATTCATTCAAGGAATGCAAAGAATGCAGGCTCAGCCAGCATTGTCCATTCTTAATTGTATTTGAGAAGTTGCCTTTCTGAACCATTGCACTCTCTGGTGTTATTTAAACTGTAGTGTTTCTAGGTATTTTCAAATCTAAAGTAAAACAGCTTAGCAACATTCTTAAATGGCCAATAACACTGGACCACAAAGATTTTGCTTTCTGAACACTTTTGGATGTACTTTACAGATTTTTGGCAGCTGATCATGAAAATCACGTTAAAATTTTCCAATCACAAACCATATGATTTCCTCTCATTTTAAGTCTACTTCAAGTATATAAAACCATGAAGTGCAATATGTCATAGAAAATTCATTTTCTGCATTCACACTTGGACTTCTTCCCTACTGATCTTGGTCCAGTCAGTGACGAACATGTTGAAAGTTTTCACCAGGACATTGTGACCTTGGAAAAGCATTATCAGGGCAACTGAAATCCATCAATGCTGGCTGACTACTTACTGTTGGACACTTACATAAGAGCCATCAGATGCTGCGTACAAACAAAAATTAGTGGCAAAACAGTTTTAGGTCAGTTTAACTAATGCAATATGTCAGAATTATGTGATTAAAAATGCTAAATACAATAAAAGTTAATTCAATGTCTCTCCAACTTCCTACATGATACAGCAAACCTAAAATTATCTTTGTGTTCAGGTTGAAGCTATCCATCATAATCCCCAATTTTCAGGATGCAAACCTTTTGGGGAAAAAAAATGTTGTTCAATGTAATTACTGTTTTCTTTGGGAGTGTTATATGACAATAAGTTTTTATAGTTTTAAAAAGCAAAAATTTTGATATTTTAATTTGCTTCATTCAGGAAGCTTAGACATCAATCTGGTAGCTCTCTTTGCAAAACGTCTTTTGGAAATACTACTACAAAGGGAACCTCAGTTGTTTGTTCTTTGGACATTGACTTACATTGTTGTGATAATTATTTAAAACAATCTTTGAGAGAGGTCAAAGGCCTTCAAAATAAAGTATTTGAAATGAAAATCCTCATGATGATCTATTTAGAAAAGACACAAAATGTTCTGTAAGCCAATATTCTTTAAGCAGGCTTAAGGCTCAAACTTGAAACATTAGCTATATATCTTTGCTATATAAAGTAGACTGTTTAGCCTGCTGGAGCTTCTCAAAAAGAAGGGACAGATAATTGTCAGGTAATTTTTTTCTCATTAAAAGTACCACACATGGTTCTCTCTGTAGTGACATTGGTGTATGGGAGCATATGATAAATTAATTTTGGCAACTACAGTATTTCACCTTATTGCTGAAATCTTGTCTTCATTCTATAACCATTTCATAAACAAGATACATTTTCCACATTGACCATAGATTTTTTTTTTAATCTATGTCCATTTTACACCCTGAATGTTCAATGGTTTGAAAGGAAATGCATTTATTTTAATCCTTCCCTTCACAGGTTTGTGTTTTTCCAAAACCTGGAGGCCGATGACAAGTATGAGAAAGAAACAATGTAGTGATGAGGATGTAATATACACAGTTTCTGGTTCATTAAAGCTGATGTATTTCTACCTTATTTTAGCAAGCTATCAACATGATACATCATTGCCAAGTGCAAGCTTGGACATCTGATGCTAGTTCCTACAGTAGTTGATCAGGAAACTGTCAGTTACCAGAAAACCTACAACTGTTACAGTGAATAATGAACAGGGATCGGGGATTGATACAGCCTTCTGCAAAGATTTTTATGTTTTTTCATCCTTTATATTTTTTTAATGTAAAATGTATTTACAGCACAGTAGAAGCTGAATCCAGCCATTGAATCCCATACTGCCCAATTACACCTAATAGATCTACTAACTGTTAGGTCTGCTTTGTTCATGAATGAGTGAGTCAAACACCAGACTGAGTCGAAATCAAGGTTCTTTGTTCTTTATTGCCGGATTGTAACACTTGCAACTAACAGTGTTAGTTGGAGAAGGCACATTCTGCCGTTATCAGCAAGTGGTGTTTTTTTATACATCAGGATACGTACTTAGTAAATTATCATACCATGACATTGTCCAATGAATAAACTGTTGCTCTCCTTCTCTTAGTCTGCTGCACATCATTCTTGTTAGTGCCAAGCTTATCTTGAGTGTACAAGGTCACATCTGCATTCTGTTACTCCTTAGTACTGGGTGACTCCTTCTCTGGTCCCATCTCATGATGTTTTTACCTTACATAACCCACTACATTTTTAAATGGTGGAGGAAACTGGAGCACCCAGAGAAAACCTAGGCAGATTGTGCAGAGAATATATAAACTCCTTACGGACAAATTCAGATTCAAACCCAGGTAACTAACACTGTAATAGCATTGTGGTAACTGATACGCTAAACATGCAACTTGTACAACAAAGAATCACATTTCAAATCCATAATCTGCAAAAAAAAAAGGTCAAGACAAAGATTCTATGGATCTCCCTGGCAGTCACCTCATATTTGTAGAATTTATTTTCTTCCAATCTCAAAATATAAACAATCAAGCAAGTCTATAACTCCTGAAACAAGGGCATTGTCTTGTGAGGAAAAGGTAAATTGGCTATCGCCATATCTGCTGGAGTTCAGAAGAATGAGATGGGACTTTGAGAATCTGGAGAATTTTTTTCTGTGTAGGGGAATCTAGAAGAAAGGGTTACTGCTAAAAAAAAAGGAATTATTTAGGCAAATTGGACTAGCCCAGAATGTCAATTTGGTTGTCACATACATTGGTCTATAGGACCTGTTCCGTGCTGTTTGGTTCAATGATTATGACTCATCAAAGGCAGAGATGGTAGTGCTAGGGTGCTAGTGGCACTCCTGACCTCTAGAGGGAGTCAGAGACTAGTTGGTGGCAGCTTGGGTTGAATTCAAGATTGATGCCTCCACCCAGTATGAGTTCTTTAGCTAATCAAATATAGTTCTTTTGAAAGAACCCAAGTTTCTTTCTTGCTAAAAAGAAACATCACATGGTACCAGGAGTGGGGTAAAAACCAGGATTGTACATGAAACCAGGAGTGGAAGAAACACCAGAAGTGTGCAGACTGAGAATCAGTTGATAGCTGCAGAAATGGAAAGTGTAAAGGCTCCTGACTCTGTAAATTGAATTAGAAATGTTGACCATGAGTGGAGGCTGTTCAAAAAAAGAATCATACTGTACCTGCAAGCTATTGGACTCGATAGCAGACCAGATGCATGGAAGATTGAACTGCTACTTACCATAGAGGAACCACAAACACTAAAGATTTTCAATACATTTCTTTTTGCTGAAGCAAGTTCGACAAGGTTATCAAGATGTTTGATGAACACTATTCACCAAGGAAAAATGAAATGTTTAACAGATACATAGTTCACTCGTGCATGCAGCTGCAGGGAGGGAGCTTTGATACTTTTTTTTAATGGACTTGAAATTAAAAGCAAGAGGATGCAATTTTGGATTGCTGCAAGATTCAATGATCCTTGATCAAATTGTGTTTGGGATTATTGATAAGAAAGTGAGAGAGAAGTTGCTATGCAAGAGAGAGCCTACCTTAGCTGGAGCTGTGAAGGTATGCCATGCCAGTGAATTAGCACAGCCATATGCAAGAAAGTTTGGTGAGAGTGCAAAAGCCAGTGAAAACGAGGGCATAGCTGTAGCCACAGTGCGTGCCCACACACATAAACAGAAACATAAGATAGAGGAAGCAACAAAAAGTGGAGAGACATTCATTTGTAATTGAGGACATGTGATAAATCTGGAAAAATCTGTAATGAGTTTTAAAGGAGGAATCACTACGCAAAGCAATGTTTTCCAAAAGGAAACAAAACAGAAGTGAAAACTATACACAGTATAGATTAAAATGCATTCAGGGATACACTTTTCATTGGCATGATAGTGCAGGAAGATTATAAACCAACAGACACTGAACAGTGGACTGTGTCATTGCATACAAATGGACCAAATATTCCTTTCAAACTGGACACAGGGACAAAGGTCAATTTGATTTGCGAGTTCAACATCAGAGCAATAAAGATAATGCCATGCATCCATGCAAATCCTGGACAGCTCAAAGCCTACAATGGACAGAGCATTAACATGGAAGTTGCATGTAAATTTAAGGTGAAAGTTAAAGATAAAGAGCACCACCTCAGGTTCACAGTAGACCCAGGTGGATGTGAATCGCTGCATCATGACAAAGCATGTGAAGATTTAAGTATAGTCAAGAGATTGTATCACATTAACAGCGCCAATGCACAGAACAGCCTAGAGCAGGGGTGTCAAACTCAAATTCACGGAGGGCCAAGATTAAAAACTTGGACTAAGTCGAGGGCCGAACTAAATATTTATTGAAAATTTTCAACAACATCTGCATGTTTTCTCTTCTTTCAACATATGTAATGTTAAACTTTAGGATATAACTTTAGGAGGATAATGTTACAGGTCACGAGTAGGTAGCTCGTGGGCCAGAGTTTGACATGTGTGGCCTAGAGGAAATCCTGGATCATTTTCCAGACATCTTCAAGGGGTTTGGACTCTTACCATTCACCTATAAGATACAGTTAAAAGAGAATGCACAGCCAGCATGCCTCGGGCAGGTTCCAGTGCCACTAAAAGAAAAGCACAAGCAGGAACTCATTTCAACTGTGATCTTATTAAATGGAGAATCAGGTTCATGGGGCTGAATGGCTTCATATACTTCATGCTCCTGTACGTTTATATCTATTTCACAAGATTTAATGTTTATGGTAAGCAGGCATTGATCACACATCCTTTCTTCACTGATGATGATACAGCAATCAATATTATTCAGGTGCACCTCCCATGTTCTCTTGTCCTGATGTTGCAGACAGATCTCCTTGAAGAATGGAATATTTGTATATCTGCTGCAAGGGCTTATTTTCCATTTTTGCAGCTATCAATATTATTTTTGGAACTGCCAATGCCTGTGTTGTTGTTTCAGTCCGCTTGCTCTGCTTCCCTACAGCTGGTTTGTTTGAGCAAAATGTGTGCAAACACTTTAAACAGTCAGGGACACCATTACAGAATCTATCTGTTGACTTGCTTCCTGAGTTGTTCCTCACACTCCTGGAACTGAGTAGTTCACAAACTTTTGAGACCATGCTGTCGTTAAATCCTTCAATAGTGCTTTACAATAGACTGCTAACAGGAACAAATTCACCACCACTTACCTTGGTGTATTCAGGTATCCATCCATTCCCCCCCCCCCCACCACCCCCCAATGGCCATTTGATCTAAGTAGATATTTCTAACATGATTTCCAATATAAACTTTTTAATTGACAGATTTGGACTATTTCACTGAATTTGCATTGCCATGTTCTATGCTTGCTCACTGATCTGATAACCATGAAAAATTCACACAAGCAAAATTGCTTTTCTCTTCTTTGAGTCATTGCCTTTTGTCTGCCCCATCACTTTCTGATACAAGTTTGGCTGAACCAAACATATTTGTGTGTGAACATCACAATGTATCAACTGCTTTGCAGGAGTAAAACCATGGGAAGACAGAGTTGTCATGTGGTATTTAGTTAGATCATGGATGATGAAATTGGAGTGATCTTGGAATGGTTGCCTCTTCAAGACTTCCTTTGACATATCTCTGGTGTCACATTGGAAACAAAATAATTTGGAAGAATCAATAAATGTTTGATGCCATTGCATGGCAGCAAACTCTCAAATAAATGCAAATGAACTGTCATCCATTGTCAGTCACATTCTTCTGATGTTCTATCCATCTAAGTTCCATAATATTCTGCTGTCATGCAAGTACCTGCCTACCTAATTATTCTGAGCAAGCTTAGAATGACTTCTCAAGGTCCCCTTGGTTGATTGTTAATTCAAGCCTACAGTTAAAGAATGGTTGTAATGTTTCTTTTGGTCCATCTCTTTGAACCATGTTCTTTGGCCTGCAGTTGTACAACTATTTGCTGGTTATTACTGAGTTTTTTTCTCCATAAATTTCAGTGTGAACATCAAACTTCCTCTTCAGGTATTAAATGGTTCATGCAGTCATATGCACAAACAGTGCACAGCTTGTGCTGAAAACACCTTTGTTCAATTGATTTCCAATTTTGTTAACAACTCTTTGTTTGCAATCTCAGGTTGTCCGGTAACATCTTCTACAACTTGAGATATTAGCCTTCATAGCATATCATAAATTTGCAGTGGCTTCAAAGGCTTCAGACTTCACCAGAAAAAACTCTGAGGTTTCTCACTGAAAAATTATTACTTGTATTTTTTTTTAACCTAAAATCGAACAATCACTCACCTTGCCATTTTTTCTTTATTGAATGTCTGTCAATCAGAACTGAAAACTTACAGCTCTACCATCTTATACTTCAGTTATTTGTAGCACAGGTAAGATGCAAAGTAAATGACCTGTCATGCGCTCTGTTTGTCATACTGTGTAGTTTCTCTCTTTGTGAATTCTTTATAAGTTTGTTTTCTCTGTGCTGATGTTCCCTTTAAGATTACTCTCTGTATGATGTCTTGTATTCCAATTTACAAACAGCTGTCTTGTTTCCTTTCTTCTGGGCATGAGTCAGAATGCGACGTAGGGAAATGAGAAATAACTGCCGATACCTTTATAATAGTGAGTTTAACCACTTATCTGTGGGTCAAACCTTTCAGTAACGTCTTTGACTAGCAGCAGTGGTTATATCTGCAGTTGGCACTGAATGAAACTTACTGGCAGCTTCAAGCCAAATCAAACGTGTGCTTTGCACAGAACAACAAAGATCTTTTAGACCATGAATAAACCTGGCCTTGAGGGCATGATCTAAAACTCTCTCAAGTCAGAACACTTTGATCACCTTTGATGCAGTCACACATAGTTTCTATTAAATTTTATTGGGAATGTCTTAGATATACAAAATAGAAACTAATCTTTGCAACTTTGAGACACACAAGCCATTTTATTTTCCTGACATTCTATCATTTGCTGAGAGAATGTACAGATTCCACACAAATAACACTGGTGATGAGGATTGAATGTGGGACACTGGAGCTATATGCCACGAACTACTAGCTGTGGCCTGTGCTGAACTTATAGCTCTCCAATATCTGAAACTGTTGTGGATGAAGCATTCTTCTCACCCTCAATGTATGTCTACAAATAGTATATTTGCAGCTTTCTCCAGAGTGACTAGATTTGTTTCTGAGCAAATGAAACACTTCAAAGCTGATTTCCATAAGGATTGTTGCTTGCTTGGATCCCTTTACTGCTGCACACACTGCTTAGGCTTTTCAATAGGCTTTTGCTTCAGGAGTACAAAAGCCATCTGCATCCTCTTTGCAAAGGAAGTAAGTGATTCAGAGATTTTATAAAGCTTATGCTGCATGGCAACAGACTTCTCTACCCACCAACTTCTATCTTAACTCTCATGCTGATCTATACTAATCCTACTTACCTGTATTAATTCCATGTCCCACCACCCCTTGCTCATTCAAGCACCTGTCCAGATGCTCTTGAACAATGTTACAGTTCCTGCCTTCACCATCTCCACTGGTAGCTCACTTCAGATACCAACTGCTCTTTGTTTGAAAAATTCACTCCTTTGATCCCCTTAAACTCCTGCTATTTTCAGACACCCCCTACCAAAGGAAGACACAGAGTAGCTCCTGCCACCATGATTCTCATAATTTTATATACTTCTATCATATCACCTCTCAGCTTTGTTTGCTCTGAGAAACAGGCCCAGCCTATCCAGTTTCTTGTTATAACTCAGGTCACATTCTGGTGAATCTTTTCTGTGCCATCTCTAACTTAATCTCATTTTTTCTGTGCTGTGATTACTAAACCTGCACAAAATATTCTAAGTGGGTCTGGCCAACATTCTGTGCAACTGGTCTATGATTTCCTAACTCTGAGTGGCATGGCTGATGAAGACAAGGCTGCCATATTTCTCCCTCACTGTCCTGAATCCATGTGATGGCCACTTTCATGGACCAAGGTATTTGCACCCCAATGTTGATTTATTCAGCAATACTCCACAGCCCCCTGCCACTCACAGTTGCACGCCCTGCCCTTCTCAAAATGCATCACTTCACATTTGTCCATTATAAATTTCTAGTTGATTAATTTCCTGCTTTAACCTTAATGAATCTTCTTCCTTACCCCACTATACCAGCAATTCTGGTGTCATTTGCAAACTCACTAATCATCTAAATCATTATTAATTATGCATATAAAACAAGAGGGGATCTATCTCCAGTTCCTTTGGCACAATACTGGTATTAGATCTCCAATCTGAAAAAAAAATATCCACTTCTACCCTTTGTCCACCATCATCAAGCCAATCTTGCATCCAATTGCCAATCTCACACTGGATCCCATCTGTTCTAACATATCAGACCTTGCAAAAGTCCATGTAGACAATATTGATACCCTCATGTGACAGATTATGTTATATTTTATATTGTATATAGATATGTTTTAAAGGAGATAAATTGTGGCAGGTTTTTTTTTAGTGTAGGTCACAAACAAACACTTCACAACACAGATCTCATTTTAAATGCTAGAGCTCTGCTCAAGTCAGACAGTTCAGGCTCCAGGTGCCTTTGCAAAAAAATTGAAGAATGTCTATAAGGGCTTCACAAGTAGGTGTTAATTGGACATGCTGTGGAGTAATAGATTATTGTTTTGGAAAGCAACAGATGAACGGACTCAGAAGATTGGGTCTACTTCTGCAATCTGTCTGAATGCAGTTTGATGTTCTAAGAGGGTCAGGTGGTTTTCTCTGAGAGAGAGAGAGAGAGAGAGAGAGAGAGAAAGAGAGAGAGAGAGAGAAATTCAGTTCTACAGTTCAGCAGCAGCTGGGACTTGAACAGGACAAGCTGGCAAACTTGTTTGGAACCCAATTTTGAAGATGGGTTGTGATTTCTGAATTCAGCCTGGTCATAGCCCTTCTGGTCCATACAAGAGAAGATGCTGGCTGTATAATGTTCCACTTGAAATAAGGGAAACAAAAAAGAACTCTGTGGTGACCTGAAAGAAAGATGTTATCATTTGGAGAACCCTGATGAGGCAACTTTCTTCAGCAAGACACTGAATTGGTTGATCAGAAGGAATCAGTTTGTGTTCAATGAGCAACAAATCTCTCTCTGAAAACCAACAAGGACCTTCCTGAGTGGTAACCATTTACCTTTCAAACACAAAAGCCTGGTGAAGATTCATAAATGTTAAATTCTGTGCACAGTATAAGAATTGCCTGATACCGGTGAATTTGGAGCAGTGAGAAATGAGATCGGACTGTGAATCAAAGAACCTTTCTGAACTTACGCACACATCAAATACTCATGTGCTTAGAATTAGAAGAGGGTTATGTTAATAGAAATAAGAATTTGATCCTGTTTTCATGTTTAAAGATAATTAAAAACAACTTTTGTTTAAGTAACCATTTGTCTCAGTAAATTTCTATTGCTGCTGAGTTTTGGGGTCCTCTCGGTCCGCCACACTCATCAATCATAGAACATGGATCAGTGCATCTCAGGTTTTACCTGAACATTGCCTGGATAGTTATCAGGATGTTGCCTGAATTGGAGAATGTCTGATGAAGAGAGGGTGAGCAAGCTAGGGTTTCTCTTTTTGGAACAACAGAGGATAATAGGCAACTTAATAAAAGGTGTTTTAGACAAAGAGAGACATCAATTTCTCATGACATAGGAAGAGGCCATTAGGCCCACTAGTTCTGAACCAGGTCTCAGAGCTTTACTCAACTTATTCCCTGTTATTCTATTTCTCTTTGTAACATCCATCTCTCTCTGTAACTTCTGTTTCTCTCTCTCTCTCTCTCTCTCTCTCTCTCTCTCTCTCTCTCTCTCTCTCTCTCCTCCCCCCCTTTCCCCCTTCCTCCCTCTCTATTTTTCTCACTCATGGTAATCAACTCACCCTATGATTCTTCTATTTCCCCACCAACACCGACCGGGGCATTTTTACAGTGGTAATGTCACCTATTAGCAAGTCCAAGAGATGAGAGAGGAAAGTGGAGCACCCTGACAAATTCCACAGTGTCACAGAGGGAACATGAAAAATTCACACAAGCAGCACTGGAGATCAAGTTGGAAATGAGATCAAGTACATGTCTGGCAGGTCCTCTCGTCACTGTGCCATCATGTGGCAAGAAAGAGAGTGAATTTAGCTGTGCAGTCAAGGGTGTAGAGGGAGAATAGTAGGGGACTGATTACCTATCTTTCTTTAATAGTGCTGGCATGATTGTGGGGATGTTGTTACCTATCTTCACTGATTGCTCTCTGATAGACTTCAAGTCTAGGATCAAGTTTCAGAGAGAGAGAGAGAGAGAGAGCGATAGAGAGAGAGAGAGAGAGAGAGAGAGAGACTGACGCTTAGATCCTGAAGTTTTGGAATTAGTTTGCAGAAGTTCATGGGCTTGAAGGCAGAGCTGTGGTCTGTGAACTGTCATCATCAAACATAAGTATGTGAATAAGCAAGACACTGAAGAATATAGAATTAATGTAGGCACGAGGGGTTCAAAAAGATAAGCATAATGATCAACATAGACACTGTGTGCCAAAGGGTCTTGGTCTATGCTATTCAACTCCCTGACTCCATCTATGACTCTAATATGAAAAATGGAATGAAACTCAGTGAATAAAGAAACATGAATGGCAGATTTCTGAGGAACTTTCCAGAGGTCAGCAAAGTTAAGTTGATGAACAGAACTTGGAAAATTTTCCTTCCTGAGATTATATTACACTTAAGTATTTCTACAGAAGAAAGTATACTTTTTATGTGGTAGTTCTATTACATGTGATAATAAGTATCATTTAGCAGGAGCATAAGCACCAGGAGCAGCCCAGTTTGCATAGTGGTTAGCGCAATGCTATTACAGCACCTGTGACGTGGGTTCAAATCCGGCACTGTCTGTAAGAAGTTTGTATGTTCTCCCCATGTCTGTGTGGGTTTCCTCCAGGTGTTCCATTTTCCTTCCACCTTCCAAAAATGTACAAGGATTGTAGGTAAATTGGGGTATTGGGAGACTCCAAGGGCCAGTTACCCTGCTGTATTTCTATTTTTAAAATGTATAAAAAGAATTATGCTATTGTCTGCCAGGATCCAAAGTAGATAATGCCTCAATGAAGTACACCTGAGTTGTAATTATTGTTAACATGAAGGAACGCCAATCAGCATTTAGTTTAGGTTAAGATATTGGGGGAAATAAGACCTCCAGTTGCCTCCAAAGCAGCTCCATCCTTTATATCCAGTGAGGTCTCCAATTTACAAGGTTTACAGCAGCATTTCCTCAGTACATCACTGGATAGTCTGCCTGAACTTTGTTCTCAAATCTCTGGAGTGGGATATGAATGTATTTCTAATATCATTCCTTGCATAATTTACGATTCTTTTGGATGGGAATGTGCAGTGCATACTAAATGGTTGGATGCAGTGAGGATGAAAGGGAAACTCCATTCCGAAAAAAGCTCAAAAAGATGCAAAGGATTTGTGTGTTTCTTTCCTATACTTTGTTGCTGTTATTTTAATTATTCACTTTTCGTAACTTAGAGAAATTATAAATCTGAATAGAATTGTAACTAAATATTATCCCCAAAATAAATGTAGTTATCAAACAGATACATGAGGCTGCAACCATGTGATACTGGAAGTGCCAAACTGAACATCACTGGCCAGGTTATCAGTAAGATTCACTAATATACTGACAGCTTCACCTTTCATCACTTTTAAAGAGCGAGTGAGAACTAATTTAACTTTGAGTAAGACATATTTTGGAGGAGAAAAAAAACGCTCTTTGTCAGAGAGACAAAAAAAATCTTTGAACCAGTTGATCTCTCTCTGTAACTTTGCATTCAGCCCTGCTACTATATTTATGGGATGATGAGGTGGGCTGCTCGCAAAGAAAATTTTCTTGCCTCTGAGCATGTGACAATAATCTTGAACTTGAACCAGGTTGATACCAGATTGTAGTAGGCTGCAAAAAGCTTGGCTGGAGTCAGGTGAATTTTCTTTACTCCCCACTTCTGATGAGCAGTCATCAGCCTGAAGCTTTCATGCTGTTTCTTCTTTGACAGATGTGACCTGATCGTTCTCTCCAGCATTTTCTGTGTCTAATTATAACTGAGCTCAGGTGCTGGTGAATTAAAAGTCAACATTTGCCTTGCACTCTAAGATCGAGATTTAAAGCAAAAGAGTATATGGAGAGATAGCTTTCTATCTAAGACAATTGTTGGTGAGAAAAGCACTGAGCAGTGCTCAGTTACCATTAGGAACTAAAGCTCACAAATAGCAGCTAATTACAGCTTTATCAGTGCACAACACCAACAGTTGCTCAAATGAATTGAAACTGTTTAGAAAACTGAGGGGAAATTATTTGCCTCTCTATGATGAATAAAAGATAATGCTACACCCATTGTCAGGAAGCTTTATGTCATGGGATGGAGCTAATTGCTTAGGAAGCAATTTATATGCATATAAAATATGGACTTCCAGTTGGATGTGATATGGAGTAGTCCTCTCTATCACAGCTCTATAATTTCAGTATTTTTTCCCTTGCTCACTTTTTAAAAACTTTCAAAGAGATGTTGAATTTCATTTTTTGTGTTTTTTTTTATCAAAGTTGAAATGGATACAAGGAGTGGCAAGGTCAGAAAAAAATAGAAACATGAAACTCCGACTAATCCACTGGCAAACCCAACTACTGAGGACCTCTTTGAAGCACTTGAGCAGTTCAAAGCATTGATCGCTGAAGAATTTAAAGTTCTGAATGCTAGGTTTGTGGCATTGGAAAATCAACTTGCACAGGCCTGTCATTCTACTGACGAACAAGGTGAGCATTTGACCTTGGCAGAATCTACTTTAAGGTTTGAAGATAATAATGAGAAGTTAACAGCGAGAATTATCGATTTGGAAAGTCAAAATAGATGGCAGAACCTGTGCATTGTGGGCTTGGCTGAAGATACTGAAGCTGGCATGCTTACTTTTTGTTACTTGCTGGTAATGGTGTTTGGGAAAGAGTTGTTTCTGAGACCACCAAAACTTGCCAGAGCACATCATTCACTATTGCCTGCCTAAATCGGGGCAAAAACTACATTTGCCGGTTATACGCCTACACCACTATCAAACAAAGGAGCTGCTGATCTGTGAAGTCTGTCGTAAAGATACACTGTAATACAATGGCAAACAACTTAGAATCGTGGAAGATTACTGTCCTGAAGTTATGAAGTAGTGGGCTGTTTACAGGGATGTTATGTTGGAGCAATTCAAGCATGGGTGTAAGCCTTCATTGCTGTATCCAGCACATCTTCGCATTTCTCTTCCCAGCCGGAACAAGAGATGGCTTAGTACAATGGATGAGACTTACTTCCTGCTCCAAGTCTTGAATGTTATTTTTTTCTTTCCTTTTTTCTATTGAATGGTTGTTTTGAACCGATAATTAAACTTTAAAATGTTAGAGGTTCATTCATTTGTTTTTAAGGCTTTCACAGGAAAAACATTGTTATTACAAGTTGATTTAGTTTGGAGTGATTGAACAGAAAGAAATTGACATAATTTGATTCTATTTACAGTTAAGACTTTTCTATCAAAATGGGATTTAAAAAAATATCCTGTAATAGACATAAAAAATGATGAGAAGTCTTCAAACTTTTTTTTTGTGTATTGTGATTTAGCTTAAACATGTCTGGTATGAACAGCTGCAGGGGTAATGTTTATTATTTTGCTTTTGAGTGGGAACATCTAATCTCCATTGGAAGATAGTGGGTTTCTAGATTTATTATTTAGCATGCTGTTGGTCTATTTGGCAGCCTTAGGAGGTGGGACTGTAGATGGTGGATGGGTTCTATTTTGCATTGCCATGGTGCTTATTGTTATGTTTTTTTTTTGGTTCCAGCTTTTGGAGTTGTACTTTTTGATTTAACAGGGCCATTTGCAGATTGGGGGTTGTTGTGTACTTTGCATGAACTTGGTTCTGTACCTGTGCACTAGCATTTTTGAAATTAGTATTACTGTTAATAATTATTTTTATAACTGATTGATCATGGCTAATTTTATTAATTTCCTTAGTTGGAATCTAAAATGCCTAAATCATCCAGCAAAGTGAATGAAAGTAGCATCACATTTTGGATTCTAATGGTCATTTTGTTATCGTTTCAGGGAAATTACATGATAAAATAGTGGTTTTTTGAAAATGTTTATACTCCTAATGTTGATTATCCGTGGTTTTATTATTTTTTTTACTTCTTTGCTGAATCTAAGTTTATATTCACTTATTCTTGATGGAGATTTCAGCTCCTGGTTGGACTCTATATTAGAGCCTTCATCTTTTAACCCTGCCACATTAAACAAATCTGCTTTATTAATGCATTCTTTTCCATTGGATTATGTAATGTCACATGTCTGCCATTTTTTTTATCCTACTAACAGAGAGTATACTTTTTTTCTCATGTTCATCAGACTTACTTACATATTGATTACTTTAAAGATGATCAATTAATTCCATTAAATTATTCTTGTGAATACCACAGTATTTCATAACTGATCATGCTTCTGTTACATTATCATTGATTTTTCCTAATTTTCCTCAGGTTAAAAGACATTGGTGCTTTTAATTCAGTATTAATATCAGATGCCGCCGTCTCCCCCTTGCTCCTGCCTGGATCGGGGCCGCCGCCGCCTACCCTTCGCCCGGACCGGGGCCGGGGCCGCTGCAGCTCTCCCTGTGCCCGGACTGGGGCCGCCGCCTCCCACTCTCTGCCCGGACTGGGGCCTCCGCCTGCCTCACTCAACCGAGGCCGGGGCCGCCGTCTCCCCCTTGCTCCTGCCCGGATCCTCTTATAGACTCATTTCTTTCCTGAATGTTGATGATAAAATTTTAGCCAATAGGATGGAAGACATTCTACCATCAGTTATTTTTGAATATCAGACTGGGTTGAGTAAAAAACGATATTCCTATTTTAATATATGCCACTTAATGAATATTATATGTTTGCTCTCCGGGAAAATTCCTGTGTGTATTCTTTCATTGGATGCAGAACAAATTTTTGATTGAATTTAATGGGCATAATTGTTTATAACTTTTGACAAATTTAATTTTAGTTCCAATTTTATTACGTAGGTTAATTTATTGTATCACATCCATTGCCACAATTCTTACTAATTTGCAACAATCTCAGCCTTTCAATCTGCAACGTGACACTCGTCAAGGATACCCGTTAAGTCCTTTATTATTTGATCTGGTGATTGAACCATTAGCAATTACATTTCATGAGTACATGATGATTTGGGGATACAGAGGAAAGGGATTGAACATAAAATCTCCCTTTATGCAGATGATCTCCTACTTTTCATTTTAGATTCAGTTGCCTCCCTCCCCATTATGATGCCATTACTTTTATAATTCAGTCAATTTTAAGATATAAATTGAATTTGCATAGAATGAACTTCTTCTGTTAAATTCTCCTGTATCAATGTATGATTGTTTTCCTTAGAATATTGATAAAAATCAATTTACCTATCTTGGTATTACAATTACAAAGAATCATAAGGCCTTTTTTATGGCACAATCCCACATTAAAGCCGACTCATGAAGAAAAAGATGAGAAGACCTACAAGGCAGATTCAGCATTGCTTTCTTAGAGCATCATTGGGAGCCATCTTCCAGAGCTGAGGGAGGTGGGGCAAGTAGTGCAGTAGTGCTGGCTGTCACTGTAACATCATCCATATGTGTCGATAAGTGAAAAATTAATGTTGACATTCCCTCCCACCCACAAGAACAAAAAACGTTAGCCATCACTAATATGAACACAGTAATGATGTGATTGATACGAGAAATAAGTATCTTAACACACTAAGTGCTTTGAAATTCGCGCTCCTGGGTGGCAGAATGATGACATAATTAAAACATCATCAGCCCACCCATTTCCAGCCAGTTTCAGTGGCATTGCCTTTATGGAGTAGGTTGAGAGAGATGCTCTACCCCTGAGTGTACCCTCCCTCCCCCGACAGATTGGTGTTTGCCTGCTGAATCTGCCCTCGGAGCTTTTATGAAGGTAAGTGAAGTGATATAAAGACGGAGAATATTCCCTTTACATGTGCTTTTTTTTAAACTATAAAAAGGCCTATAAACATATTTTTAAGGAGAATTATCTTGCTATGTTCAAACAAGTGATTTAATGGTCACATTTGTCTACAACCTTTGTCTATTAAAATGACAATCTTACCTAAATGTTTATATCTTTTTCAATCTGTTCCAAGTTTTGTACCTAAGTCATTTTTTTTACTTACTTGACTTGACTATGTCATCTAACATATGGAAGGGTAAGCATCTTGCCTTAATTAAATACTTCCACAGAGATCTAAGAGAGATGGTAGAATGGCTCTGCCTAACTTTAGATTTTATTATTGAGCAGTCAATATATGATGTCTTATGTTTTGGTCTTTTTTTCATAATCATTCTGACCACCCATTGTGGGTATCAATGGAGCTGAATTCCATCCCCCCTCCCCCCCCACCAACCACCCACAAATTTTTCCAATTTAGTGCTTCTTCACTCTTCATTTATACTTTCAACCCATTTAATAGACAATCCTAATGTTAAACATTCTGTGAAAATTTGGGCACAGTTTTGAAAGCATTTTGCATTTCATAATTTCTCTCTTTTGAGCCCTATCATATCTAATCACCTTTTTCAATCTTCTTTGCATGATGTTATTTCTTCAGAAATGGTAATGGTACAGAGAGGGTATTCAGTTTTAAGGATCTGTTTGATGATGGATATTTTGCATCACTTGAGCAGCTTTCTCCTAAATTTAACCCATCCAAACCTCTCTTTTTTTTTAGATGTTTGAAAATTCAGCATTTTCTTGAATTTCAGTTTTCTGATTTTCAAAAACAGTCTGTATCAAATTTTGTGGATGAGTTTTTTTAGTTTAATTCCTTCTTGTAAAGGTTTAATATCTATTATTTATGATAAAATATTGTGTTTGAATCAGACTTTACTAGTTAAAAATTTTTAAAAGCCTGGGAACAGGATTTAAATTTGACTATATGAGAAGTTGATTGGGACAAAATTCTTAAGTTAGTTAATAGCTCTTTGATATGCACCCGTCATTGTTTACTGCTATTTAACGTGGTACAGAGCACTTATAAGGTTAAATTGTCTCGCTTTTACTCTATGAGTCTCTATTGCAACAGGAGTAAGAGCAGAGAAGCATTGTTAATTCATATGCTCTAGACTTGTCCTAATTGATAAAAATACTGGAGAGAGGTTTTCTGTACTTTGGCTACAATTTTTAATATAGATTTGGTACTGAATCCTTTGGGGCTCTCTTTGGTACAATGAGAGGAAATGATTCTTTTTCATCTCTGGTTCAGAGTCATGCTAAATCTTTTGCCTCTCTTTTGGTGAGATGTACGATTTCACTTAAATGGAAGGATACTGCCCCACCTACTCATGATCAGTGGTTGTGCGGCATCATGTCCTGTTTGCTTATGGAAAAGATTAATTGTTCAGTTAAAGGTTAAAAAAAAGGTAAAGGTTCCATTATTGTCACATAATACTACTTTTAGAATATAACATACATGAAATTCTTTAACTTTATAATTCAGATATATTTCTGATGCTGTGGGGGTCATTTATGACACACTTTCTTATTTTATAATTTCACTTGAATGTAATTGAATTATCTGACATGTCTTTTCCATGTTATTTTTCTTTTTTTTATTCTCCCTTCATTTTTTCTTTTAATGCTGACCATATATAACATCTGGCAACACTGTTAGGGAGAGCAACTGAGTTTTTTTTTCTTTTTGTGTTGTTTCTCCTTTATTTTTCTATCTTTTTATTTTTTATTATTTTTACTACTAGTTCCTTTTTTAAAATATGCTATCTGGACTACGAATGATGGATATGTTTTACAATTTACATGCTTTTGATACACTTATTGTTTTATTAATTATGTGTAAATATTCATATCATCTTGTGTTTTATTATTGACATAGATAAAAAGAAGGAGGAAGTACTGAAAAAGGATTACAGAGAGCTAGGACAGAAACTAAGAAATAGGACAGCCAGGGTGGTGATCTCTGGTTTGCTACCTGTGCCAAGTGCAACTGAGGACAAAAATGGAAGGTTAAGAAAAATGAATGTGTGGCTGAGGGGCTGGTGTAAAGGACAGGGTTTTGGCTTCTTGGATCATTGGGATTTCTTTTGAGGAAGGCATGACCTCTACAAGAAGGAAGGGTTAAACCTAAACCCAAAAGGGGTCAATATATTGGCAGCTAGGTTTGGTACAGCCGTTGGGTGCGGTTTAAACTAATTTGGCAGGGGGGTGGGAACCTGTTTGATAGGGCAAAGGACAGAAAAGATAAAACATGAAAAGTTAGGTTAGGCAGCAAAAGTAAAAAATCAGAAAAAGCAAGGAGGGTGAAAAAAGCAAATCTGAAGGCTTTATATCTTAATGCAAGAACCATTTGGAACAAGGTAGATGAATTAGCTGTGGAAATTGAGATAAACAAATATGATTTGATTGGGATTACAGAAACAGGGCTGCAGGGTGGGCAAGCCTGGGAACTTAACATCCCGGGGTATACGATATTTAGGAGGGATCGGCAAGAAAGAAAAGGGGGTGGGGTAGTATTGATGGTGAGAGGAGGGACCAACATGATTGACAGAAAGGATATCAACTCGGAAGATGCGTAATCTATATGGGTAGAACTGAGGAATAGCAAGGGGCGGAAAACGTTAGTGGGGGTGGTATATAGGCCTCCAAAGAGTAGTGTAGAGGTGAGGGAAGGCATTAAAAGAGAAATTAGAAAAGCGTGCAATAAGGGAACAGCTGTCATCATGGGAGACTTTAATTTGCATATAGATTGAACTAGCCAAATTAGTAAAAATACTGAGGAGGAGGAATTCCTTAAATGTTTACGGGACGGTTATCTAGACCAATATGTCAAGGAACCAACTCGGGAGCAGGCCATTTTAGATTGGGTATTATGCAATGATAAGGGGCTAATCAACAATCTTGTTGTACGAGGCCCTTTGAGTAGGAGCGATCACAATATGATCGAATTCTCACTCAACGTGGAGAGTGATGAAATTAAAATTGAGACTAAGGTCCAGAATTTAAATAAAGAGAATTATGATGGTATGAAACGGGAGTTGAGGAAGATTGATTAGGTGGTGTTTATGGGGGAGTTGACTGTGGATAGACAATGGAAAGCATTCACAGATCTAATGGAGAAATTGCATAAATCGTTTATACCGGTTTGGCATAAAAATAAATCAAAAAAGGTGACTCAACCGTGGATAACAAGGGAAATTAGAGACAGCATTAGGTCCAAAGAGAGAGCATATCAATTGGCCAAAAAAAGTACCACAACCGAAGACTGGGAGCAGTTCAAGATGCACCAATGGAGGACAAAGGGATTAATCAAGAGAACCAAAATTAATTACGAAAGTAAGCTTGCGGCAAATGTAAAAACCGACTGCAGAAGCTTTTATAAATATGTCAAGAGGAAAAGATTGGTGAAATCCAGAGTATGTCCTTTGCAGTCTGAATCAGGGGAATATATAATGGGGAATAAGGAAATAGCAGACCAATTAAATTCTTACTTTAGTTCTGTTTTTACAAGAGAGGATACAAATAACCTCCCAAGGATGTTGGGAAACATAAAGACTAATGCAAGGGAGGAACTGAAAGAAATCAGTATCTCTAAGGACATGGTCTTGGGGAAATTGAAGGCAGATAAATCCCAAGGGCCTGATAATCTACATCCTAGGGTACTTAAGGAAGTGGCCATTCAGATAGCAGATGCTTTAAGAATTATTTTCCAGAACTCGATAGATTCAGGATCAGTACCCATGGATTGGAGGGTAGCTAATGTTACCCCACTATTTAAAAAGGGGGGAAGAGAAAAAGTGGGGAATTATAGGCCGGTGAGCCTTACATCAGTAGTGGGCAAAATGATGGAATCCATTATTAAGGATGTAATAGCGGAGCATATGACTAGCAGAGAAGGGATCGGACGGAGTCAACATGGATTTACAAAAGGTAAATTGTGCTTGACAAATCTATTAGAATTCTTTGAGATGGTGACAGGTAAAATAGATGGGGGAGAGCCAGTGGATGTGGTATACCTGGACTTCCAAAAGGCCTTCGATATGTTCTCGCATAAACGACTGGCTTTCAAAATCAAGGCTCATGGGATTGGGGCAAAGAATTGATGTGGATTGAGAACTGGCTGACAGGTAGAAGACAGAGAGTTGGGATAAATGGCTTGTTTTCTGAGTGGCAGGCGGTGACCAATGGGGTGCCCCAGCTGTTCACAATTTACATTAATGATCTGGATGAGGGGATTGGATGTAATATCTCCAAATTTGCAGATGACACTAAGCTAGGAGGGGTTGTGTGCACTGAAGAGGGGGTCAGGAAGTTCCAGTGTGATTTGGATAAATTGAGGGACTGGGCAGATACATGGCAAATGCACTACAATGTGGATAAATGTGAGGTTATCCACTTTGGTAATACAAACCGTAGGGCAGATTACTATTTGAATGGCAATAGATTAAGAGATGGGGAAGTGCAGAGAGACCTAGGGGTACTTGTACACCAGTCTCTGAAGTCGAGCATGCAGATACAGCAGGTAGTTAAAAAGGCAAATGGTATGTTGACCTTCATATCAACAGGTTTTGAGTATAGGAACAAGGATACCTTACTGCAACTGTACAGGGCCTTGGTGAGAGTATTGTGTGCAGTTTTGGTCACCTTATCTAAGGAAGGATGTTCTTGCAATGGAGGGAGTGCAGAGGCGATTCACCAGGCTGATACCTGGAATGGCAGGAATGACTTATGAGGAAAGATTGCACAAATTGGGATTGTACTCGCTGGAGTTTAGAAGATTGAGAAGGGATCTCATAGGGACATATAAAATTCTGGCAGAACTGGACAGAATGGATGCAGATGGGATGTTTCCAAATATGGGAAAATCCATAACCCGGGGCCATGGTTTGAGGATAATAGGCAAACCATTTAGGACTGAGATGAGGAGGAATTTCTTTACCCAGAGGGTGGTGAATCTGTGGAATTCATTGCCACAGAGAGCAGTAGAGGCAGGTTCATTAAATATATTTAAGAGGAAATTAGATATATTTCTTCAGTATAAGGGTATTAAAGGTTACGGAGAGAAGGCGGGGATGGGGAACTGAACTTTAAGATCAGCCATGATCTCATTGAATGGCGGAGCAGGCTCGAAGGGTCGAATGACCTACTCCTGCTCCTATCTTCTATGTTTCTATGTTTCTATTATAAGCCCTTTATTAAAATCAATAAAATATTTTTAAAAGAAAAAAAATCAACCTAATTATAAAGAGGTGGTATCTGGCCTTTAAGAATTAATTTTAAATTCTAGGGATAGTTCCCTGGACAGAATTAAACAAAACTATGGGAACAAGATTCTCAACAGCTATTTTCGGAAACTACATGGAATTCTATTCTGAAATGAGTGCATTCGTTCTCTCTTTGTGCTAGACATTCATTAATACAGTTTAATGAAGTATACTGGGCCCACTATTCCAAAGTCCAATTAGCTAAATTCTGTTCTAATTTTTCTTCTAAATATGATAAATGTATAAATGAAGAAGGTGCACTGTATCATATGTTCTGCTTATGTCTGTCTCTTTCCATTTGTTGGGAAGGGGCATTTCATACTTTGTCTTTAGTTCTTAATATTAATTTGACTCCAAATCATTTTCTCGCTCTCTTCGGAATAAGTGGGCTAACAGTTTTCATTCTGGCGGCTTCACAATCCCATGTAGTTGCCCTCGCCTTCCTTATCACAAGAAGGGCCATTTTAATGAGATGGAAAGATGCTGTCCTTCCCACTCATCCTCAGTGGTTGTCCAATATGATGGCATGTTTGACTTTGGAAAAAAAATTAGTAGTGGACTGTTTGTGTTAGTCAGTAGCCTCAAAAGGGAGGGGATTGAATTAGATATTTGGCATAGTGTTTTTCTTTTTAATATAACATGGGTCTCAGTATTATTTGTATTATGATTCAAGATTTGTTAATACTTTATTTTATTGTTATGCACTGTCGGACTCTGGCTTTACCTTACTCTTAATTTAGTCTATGTGTGGTCTGAGTCCAGCATGTTCTTTGAATGAAGTGATAGGAGAAGGTATTCAGTTCAACAGTCAATTTATTACACAGCACAAGAATAAAACTTAACAGAGTTCTGGGTCAGTCGTTATTTCATAGGTCACCTGCACAGTGAGCTATTCCCCAAGACTGACCCCTATTGTCCAGTTGGCTCAGTTTATATAGATCAACCTTATCATACAGAACAAAAGTTTTCTTCCTTTGCTAGATCTTTTTGCATAAGGGTTATCACAAGTCATCTCCTGTTTTGCAGATATCTGGTGTGTAGCACTCCCATCTTAATCCTCCAGGCCAGACTATCCTGTTGTGTTGATCAGAAATTAATTCATCCCCAGATATTTCTAATCACCATTCTGTTCCTGTCTGGCCAATTTCTGCTGTTCTCTTTAACTCCTCCTCAGTTTGAGCATTCCTCCTAAATCGTTTTATGCATTTCCTCTCCCTGTATTTTGGGAGCGGACAATTTTGCTCAGCCAACTTTGCTCCATGCTGTGATTGCCACTTAATCACATTCCTCTTTTTCCCTGAACCATGCAGTAAATATAAAATTATTAATTAATCATTTCTTTCATAATGTTTTAACCCCTAGATTCCAACAGCACCTATGGAACATTTATTTGATAAAACCAATAAAAATAGTGAAAAAGAAAAAAAGGAAAATATTGCAAATATAGTACAGTAAAATTGAAGCATCCTAAAATCTGGAGATTGTATCAATGAGGTTCTGCACTAAATACAAAACTCCAATCCAAAAGGTCATTTCTAGGATCTGCTCTGTTTGACAGTATGTTCCAGTACCGATTCTCGACTGAAACACAGTGCAAGTCTGAGATATTTCATATAGATGCTGATGCTCCTTTCGCGCATTGACAATGTGACAATCTGCAAGCTAAGAGGTTAAAGCAGGATGATATCATAAATTTAAATGGAAGGTAAATAGTTACACACACCTGTCAATGTTTGGTTTGTTATAATTGCTTAGAGTTTGTTTACCAGAGTACATAATGGGTGTCTCTGAAATACATCATCATTGAAAGGGAACTTACAATTTAATAAATCAGTTTCTTCTCTCTGGCACCCAAATTATTCACTTCATAATGAACCTGTCTATTAATTGTTCACTCTATATTGTGTGCTTTTGTATGTGTGAGACAGAAAGAGGGAGAGAGATCTGGCAGTGTAGTTTTAAATGATGAGAGCAAAGATTGGTTACCACTTTTTAGACATGACACCGAGTTGAAAGTCATTAATTTAAATAAATTACTATCATTAGAATGACCAACAATAAAAAAAAATGGTGCTATTGTTAGTTGCCTGGGAAACACAAAAATTGTTTTTTTTTATTTTGTGGCAGGTATTTAGACATGACTTGAATACAAAGGAAAGCATGCTAGACCCTGAATCAAGCTTGAGTAATGAATGTAACAGTGGAAACTATTGTCTTGAGGTAAGCAAGTAGATATCCCTTTACAAGAACAAACTGTACTGTTTTTTTAGAAAAAGTATGTTTCTAGAGGACTGCTATTCTAGGACTAAATCAAGGTTCTCAAATTGTACTAAATATCTGCATTGGACTAGTAAAGTCTGCTCTATTTGTTCATCTGGATTGTATTTGCTTGAAACAGAACGTTGTGATGGAGATTTTAACTTGACACATATTGACTGGCACTCCCATACTGTAAAAGGGCTGGATGGCTTGGAGTTTGTCAAATGTGTTCAGGAAAGTTTTTTAAATCAATGGAGAGGATACAATACTTCTTTTTAGATTATTTTATTTATATTTTCAAATCAACATAGAAATGAAATTCATCAATTGCTTAAAAGAAACATAATCTTATAATGCAATGTTGTTTTTAAATAAGAAAAGAACAAGCCCTAACCCTTCCTCCTCCCATTAACCCAAAGATGCAATACTTGATCTCCTATTAGGGAATCAGATAGAACAGGTGACAGAAGTATGTGTCGGCAAACATTTTGGGTTCAGTGACCATAATGTCATTAGTTTCAAATTAATTATAATTAAGGATAGGTCTAGTCCTCGAGATTCTAAATTGGAGAAAGGCCAATTTTGTGGAAATGAGTAAAGGATCTAGGAAGAGTGGATTGGGATAAGTTATTTTCTTGCAAGGATATGTTCAGTAAGTGAAAGGTCTTCAAAGGTGAAATTTTGAGAGTGCAGAATTTGAATATTCCTCTCAGGATTCAAGGCAAAGGGAGGTTAATTCAGAAGGTTCAGACACTAGGAGAGTTTGTAAACTGGATTCACATTTGGCTGAATGGGAGAAGACACAGAGTGGTAGTGGATGAGGCTGGAGGCTTGTGACTAGTGGTATGCTTCACGATTGGTGTTGGGACAATTGTTGTTTGTTGTCTATATCAATGATCTGGATGATAATGTGGTAAATTGGATCAGCAAGTTTGCTGATGACACTAAGATAGGAGGTGTTGTAGACAGCGGGTAAAGCTTTCAAAGCTTGCAGAGGGATCTGGTCCAACTGGAAAAATGGGCTGAAAAATGGCAGATGGAATATAATGCAGACAAGTGTGAGGAGTTGCATTTTGGAAGGACAAACCCAGGTAGGACATACATAGTAAATAATAGGACACTGAGGAGTGCAGAAGAACAAAGTGATCTGGGAATACAGATACACAATTCCCTGAAAGTGGTATCACGTCGACTGGGTTGTAAAGAGAGCCTTTGGCATGTTGGCTTCATAAGTACAGGAGTTGGGATGTTATGGTGAGGTTGTATAAGACATTGGTGAGGCCAAATTTGGAGAATTGTATGCAGCTCTGGTTGCCAAACTATAGGAAGGATATCAGTAAGATTGAAAAAAGACTGCAGAGAAGATTTACTAGAATGTTGTCAGGTCTTCAGGAGTTGAGTTGCAGGGAAAGATTAGAATGAGGGAACATTTGATAGAGGCTTGCAAAATTATGAGTGGTAGAGACAGAAGAAATGCGCGTAGGCTCTTCCCACTTAGATTAGGAGAGATAAATATGAGAGGACATGGTTTTAGGGTGAAAGGTTTAGGGGGAACATTAGGGAGGGAATTTCTTCGCTCAGAGAGAGGTGGGAGTTTGGAATGAGCTGCCATCTGATGTGGTAAATGCAGACTCACTCTTAGGTTTTAAGAATTAATTGGATAAATGCATGGATGGGAGTGGTCTGGAGGGTTATTGAATGGGTTTAGGTTAGTAGGACTAGAGGAATGATGTTTTGGCACAGACTAGAAGGGTCGAATGCCTGTTTTCTATGTTGTAGTTTTCTGTGGTTCTATGGACTGACAAACAAAAGGGGGAAAACAGTGAGTGTAATGGTTGGACCTAATGCTGTTTCCCATTTGACAGTTGAATCCACAGTGGAAGGTTTCAAAGGAACAAATAATGCACCATTGTCATCTTTCTGAGCATTTCCTTTGCTCTCTGTATGTTAAAGACCTGGAGTAAGGGGACAAAGTGTAGAGTGTCCAAGTTTACCAATGACACAGAACAAGGAATGGGAGGTTAGTTAGGAAGGCTGAGCCCTTGGGTATTAATTTGGAGATATTCAAATGGATTCAACAGTGGCTGGAAGGAAGGTGCCAGAGAGCAGTAGTAGATAATTGTTTGTCAGGATGGAGGCCGGTGACAAGTGGTGTACGTCAGGGTTCGGTATTGGGACCGTTGCTGTTTGTCATATATATTAATGATCTGGAGGATGGAGCGGTAAATTGGATTAGTAAATATGCAGATGATACTAAAATAGGGGAAATTGTGGATGATAAAGAGGGTTTTCAAAGATTGCAGAGGGATTTAAACTGCTTAGAGGAGTGGGCAGAAAGATGGCAGATGGAGTTTAATTCTGATAGGTGTGAGGTGCTTCCTTTTGGAAAGAATAATCAAAGCAAGACATATGTGGTAAATGGGAGGGCATTGAAGAATGTAGTGGAGCCGAAAGATCTAGGAATAACGGTGCATTGTTCCATGAAGGTAGGAGCGCATGTGGATAGGGTGGTGAAGAAAGCCTTTAGTATGCTTGCCTATATAAATCAGTGCATAGAATATAGGAGTTGGGAAGGAATGATGAAACTGTACAAGGCATTGGTGAGGCCAAATTTAGAGTACTGTGTGCAGTTCTGGTCACCGATTTATAGGAAGGATAGAGAGAGTGCAGAAAAGATTTACAAAAATGTTGCCTGGGTTTCAGCATTTGGAACACAAGGAAAAAATGAGCAAATTAGGTCTTTATTCCTTGGAACGTAGAAGGCTGAGAGGGGGTTTGATAGAGGTGTTTAAGATAATGAGAGGGATAGATAGAGTTGATGTGGAAAGGCTTTT
Source organism: Narcine bancroftii (assembly GCF_036971445.1). Taxonomy (NCBI): domain Eukaryota; kingdom Metazoa; phylum Chordata; class Chondrichthyes; order Torpediniformes; family Narcinidae; genus Narcine; species Narcine bancroftii. Next base: position 34,009,134 of record NC_091469.1, on the reverse strand, counting down.
CCCATTGAGAATAGGAGAGATGAATACAAGAGGTCATGGGTTGAGAGTTGACGGGCAAAGGTTTAGGAGTAACATGAGGGGGAACTTCTTTACTCAGAGAGTGGTCACTGTGTGGAATGGGCTTCCGGGAAAGGTGGGAGAGGCGGGGTCAATTTTGTCATTTAAGAAAAAGTTGGATAAGTATATGGATAACAGGGGGAATGGAGGGACATGGGCAGAGTGCTGGAAAGTGGGATTAGAGGAGGGTACTTGGATCAGTGCGGACTAGAAGGGCCAAATTGGCCTGTTTCCATGCTGTAATTGTTATATGGTTATATAAGGTGGGACATCATGTTGCAAGTGGTGGATATTTGGAAAATGGAGTTTAATTTTGGTCAGCATGAAGCCATGCACTTTAGAACTTCAGAAGGAGGAATCTGAATGCAGGCTATTATCTAAATGGAGAAATATTACAGATGAGTGAAACATGAGTCACAAAAGGTGAACAAGCAGGTTAAGGAATGTAAATGGCATATTAACCTACATCGCAAGAGGGATGGAGTTTACATAATAGTCTTATAATTGTACAGGATATTCATGAGATGCATCTGGAGCACTGTTTTGCTCCCTCTGTTTGAGAAAGGATATTGGTGTTAAATGCAGTCTGAAAGAGATTCACAAAGGAGAGAGGGACATAAGCTAATTACTGGGATGAGAGGACTGTTCTATCACAAGTGACGAAAAAAAATTAGATCCTATTTTACAGCATAAAGAAGAAGGATGGCAGATCTTAATGAAGCAAATAATTCTTTGGCTTTGCATTTATTTTTTGGTGGATGCAATGCGAGTATGCACCCTTTGATAATTTTGTGAATCAAATAGATCTCATCTATTTATCTGAATTAGCAACAGGATAGATGTTGAGATGTTTTCATTGGTAGGAAGATATAAATGAGAGAACAGTTCTGAATAAGAAGCAAATTAACGATTATGGGAAACAGGCAGATAAGTGGAGCCAAGTCCATGGGCAGATCAGCTGTGATCCTACTGAATGGCAGAACACACCGAATGGGCTACTCCTGCTCCTATTTCTTATCTTTTTATGATATGGTTACAAGATTGAAGGGCTTTAATTTTAAACTGAGTTTTCTGTAGTTTAGGGTAGAGTTATGGAGGCTAAATCATTGGGGATACCAAAAGATAAAGATTTTTTTATAAGTTCTGGGGAATGAGGACTATGGGGAACTAGCAATGATGAGGAGATGAGGCCTGGGGAAGATCAGCCATGGTCATGCTCAATAGTAGGATGAGTTTGAGGGGCCAAATAGCCTATTTAGTTTTCATGTTCCCTGGGCAATATTTTCATTTCTTCAGTGCTAATTTCCCAACTTCTGGAGCCATTGATAATATTTAAGGGATGGACAACCGACCTATACATAATAGGACTTTGAACCAAGCACAGATGTATGGCAAACCAAGTTTGGAATTGATGGCTTCTCTTCTGAAACCATACAGATTTATTGGTTTGAAAATGTATTGTGCAATATTAACAGCAAATTAGTCACAAATGTTCAAAGAGTATTGCTAATGGACTATCGATTTGTCTTGTGCCTTTCATATATTGAAAAAGAAAGCATGAGCAGGACTATTGATTTTTGTTACGTTTATCATTCCTTTTGGACAAGCAGCATGAATCTTGTGAATATCTACCATTAGAAATGTAAACAATAGGAAAAGGAACTCACATGATTTTCCACCCTATTCTAGTACTAGCATTTCAATGATCATTGTGTGAGGTGATTGAAGTGTAATGGTCTTTTTACATTGCCAAACAATCTATTTATTGAGTTGGATAATAGTTCAGCACAGACTAGATGGCCTGAAGGGATGGTTTCTGTGCCTTATTCTATTGTTCAAATTGAGCTTTTTATGGCCTCGTACTGAAATAAAGGGGAAAAACTGTGTTTTGCATGCTATCCAGGCAAGTCAACCTATCCTTGAGTACACTTTGCAAGCTAAGGGGTTTTAACAAAGATTAATATCATAAATTTAAATGGAATATAAAGAGTTACACACACCCGTCCATCTGTTTGATTTGTTATAATTGCTTGGAGAGATAATTTAGTTCTTTTATTTTAAATATTTGTGAGTTTAACATTTAGCTTACATAAAAAATTTTTAAGGAAAACACATAATAAGTCATCTCATTTTCATACAAGTACATAAAAATGGTTGGAGCTACATTAGATAGTTCCTTAATTCACATGAGAAACAAGTTATTGAATTATTCAATGATACCCATGTTGAAACCTATATTTGCCAAATTAATCCAATTTAATGGCTAGTCCCATTAAAGATCATCATCTTTTTCAGCTGTCTCTGCTAGATGTAGGTTTGAAGGAATAGTATAGATTAGGTCTCCACTGGCCACCGTGACAGAGGTGCACCAAAGAAAAGGTACAAGGACTGCCTAAAGAAATCTCTTGGTGCCTGCCACATTGACCACCGCCAGTGGGCTGATATCGCCTCAAACCGTGCATCTTGGCGCCTCACAGTTTGGCGGGCAGCAACCTCCTTTGAAGAAGACCGCAGAGCCTACCTCACTGACAAAAGGCAGAGGAGGAAAAACCCAACACCCAACTCCAACCCACCAATTTTCCCCTGCAACCGCTGCAATCGTGTTCGCCTGTCCCGCATCGGACTTGTCAGCCACAAACGAGCCTGCAGCTGACGTGGACTTTTTACCCCCTCCATAAATCTTCGTCCGCGAAGCCAAGCCAAAGATAGATTAGGTATCCAAAGTTTAAGGATCTTTTTATTCAAGATAACTTTTGCCTCTTTTGAACAATTATCAGCCAAATTTAATCTTTATAGCAGAGATTTTTTACATATTTACAAGTTAGATATTTTGTTCAGTCCAAACGTAATGATTTTCCTCAAATACTAATATTCTTTTTTTAATTGTATTTAATTTTAAGAAAAGAATATACACACAAACACACACACAAAGGACTTAATGAAAGTACATTCAAATATACACACACACACACACACACACACACACACAATCCTTAAAATGCAAATTAAGTCTAGAAATAATCCCTCTGTAGCTTAAGAGAAAGGAAGGGAGACAGTGGACAGAGAAGAAGAAGAAAGAAAAGGGGAAAAGAGCTGGCATCTACTTTTAATACAAGCAAAAAATAAATAAATATAAATATAAAATTTTTAATAAATAGACTAAACTCTCCAGGAATTTAAATAAGGCTGCCAAATATCTATGAAAATTTCTAAGTAATTTTCTCCAGGGCTATACTACTTTACATTTCCATATTCCAACAATCAATATATAAAATGGAATTGGATTTCCATGTTTCTGCTATACATTTCCTGGCTATTGCCAAAGCAATTTTAATAAATTTGGATTTACTTTTGGGGAAGTTCCATTCATGACAGCCAAATTCCCCAAAAGGAACAATAAATACATTAATGAACCATTCTTGATTCATTATTTAACTAACTTTTTTTCACGGTGGATTAATAATGATTTTTGAATTTCAACCACAATACTTGGGATTCAGAATGATTGGGAATGAGATTTGACCATCACATTTTCAGAGGAAGGTTGGTACTCTACTCTCTACTTGATTAATGATTCCTCATTTTGTGCAAGGCATTTTCTTTTTACAATTTAAGGTGGTGCATTGAATACATATTTCCAAACTTAAATTATCTTGTTTTTTTATGCAGATATAGATCCTCTATGTGAGAAGTGTAACACTTTTGAAGCTTCACTGACCTCTACGTCTGGGAGTGCCCAAATTTAGAGAGATTTTGGAAAGACATTTTCCAAACTTTATCAACAACTTTTAAGATCAAAGTAGAAGCACTTGGCAGTGTAAAAGGGGTTTTAACACCTCTGGTTGAAGAAAGAAAACCTAAGCTCAGCAGATAACCTAAAACCCTCATCCCTTGCAGAAGATCATTTCTGCGCCATCTCTGTGCATCCATAAGTATGGTGTCATCTTCTGAACAAATGAGATCTCCCTGACTGCTAAGATAAAGGAGTATCCTTAATGATTCTACAAGAATAGTAAGATCAAAAGGGTAACTAAGGAGAGAATTGTCCTGTGAAGGATGAGGGTGGATATCAGTGTACAGAGCCGTAGAAAAAAGGCGAGGATTTTGGTAACTTCAAAAAAGAGAAAAGGGATATCCTGAAACTATCAATATTATGAAAGAGGAGGTGTTGGGAGTCTTGAAATGCTGAACTCTCTGATCAACTATGGTGTTGTGAGAAGCAAGGGAAATGATTGCTTTTGGCCTGGCAGAGTTTTATATTTTTCTGAGCCACTGGTCATGTGCTGGAAGAGTGGAGTGTGGCAAATGTTTATTTAAGAGAGAAATAAGGAACCACAGGCCAGTGAGCTTATTATCAGTGGATGGAAGGATTTCTGAGAAACAGAATTTATCTATTTAGAAAGGCAGGGACTGATTACCATAAGTAAGCATGTCTTTTAGTGGGGAAATTGTGTCTGACAAAATTGATCTGAGTATTTTAATGAGGATTCATGAGAGTTTGGCACAGATGTTGTCCACATGGGTTTTAACAAGACCTTTGACAAGATCTTATAAGGTACACTGATTCAGAAATTTAGATTGTATAGGATCTGGGGTGAGCTGGCTAACTGGATACAAAAGATGGTGGAAGTAGACAAAGTTGAAAGTGGAGGGTTATCATTCATATTGGAGGTCTGTCACCAGCAGTGGGACACAGGAATCAGAGCTGTATCTCCTTTTGCTTGTGTTACAAGATCAAACCAGCAACCACAAAGAAGGCATATCACGCAGGGGTAAAAGTGAACAATTACTTTATTAACAAAAAAATTCACCTTCAAACTTTAATTCAAAATCCCCCCTTTTATAACAATGCCCACTGGTTACTATGCAAATTTCTATAACAGTGTAAAACTAATAAATTCCCCAGCCTAAATATAACATATGTAATTAAAGTCTAAGTTATATTTCCAACCTGCCCTCACAAAAACTTAGACACAAAACACATAAGACTCACAAAACTTCGATCTCAACTGAAGCAAAGATCATAAACAAAATTCAGTTTGTTTGGTAAACTGAAGCCAAAAGATCTTTGAGAGAGAGAGAGAGAGAGAGAGCGAGAGAGAGAGAGAGAGCACAAAATTCAAAGTTGTCTTGTGTTACTTGCAGAGAGAGGAACAACTGCCTTTGTCTGGATCCTTCTGGCTGCCTTTGGAATGTTCCTCCTTTTTGAAATCCCAACATTCTAAACAGTCCACCAGACCATGACTCATGCTCTGGGCCTTCTTCCACTCCACAGCACCCCCAGTGGTGGTTTATCGTCCAAGTCCAGAATTTTTTTTTCATTTTCTGCACATGCTCAGTTCGTCTCCCACACTCTCAGCAATCCACCTTCACCTTGGCTCTCTAAGGCAAACAGTCACTTTTTAACATAAAACCACACAACACAGAGGTCAATACACAACACAGAACTCTGTAACACTTGTCATATAAGTTAATGATTTGGATGAAAATGTAGGTGGCACAATCATTAAGTTTGCAGATAACATCATAATTGGTGTTGTGGAGATTGAAGAAGGTTGGCTCAGGTTATAATAGGATATTGATCAACTGAGAAAGTGGCAAAGTATTGGCAGATGGAATCCGAGAAGTTTGATGTGATACATTGAGGGAAGCTAAACCAGGGGCAGGACATACACAGTGAATGAAAAGCCTTGGGGAGTGTTATATACAGTGGAAACTTGGGACTATTTTATGCTGGCTCAGTGAAACACATTGTCAGAGCCACTGAATGGTGAGCATGCTCAGTGCGAAAGTGTATTCATACATGACCGGCAGTCTGAGATATGAGTAAAATATGTGCTGTAAACTTACAAGCTTCTCTGAGTGTTTATTAATACCTCTGATGGTATAACTAAGGACATAACATGGTGGTAGCGGTGGGATTGACAGAAACCCACATCAGATAAGGGAAAAATCCCTATAAACTAAAATAAACATGAAATAAAGGAACAAAGGGAAAAAAGCAGCATTCCCTGATGACCAGACCTGGAGAAGAAAATGGCCGCAGCAGGAGCAACACCAGCATTACATCCAGTCATGGACGGGGAAGCTGACGACATCAAAGATGCTTTTAAAAAGTTCAAGCAGAAGTGCAACCTAGCATTCAAAAGTCTCAAGGGAATCACACCAGAGGAAAAGGTTAGTTACATCTTTCTTTGGACGGGGGAGCGAGGACTTGACCTGTTTAATAGCTGGGAGCTGGCTAAAGGGGAAGAAAATAACCCTGAAAGGATGATAGAAAAATTTGCCTCTCATCTGGAACCAAAATCCAACCATAGAATAAAGCGATATGAGTTCCAGGGATTAAAACAAGAGCCTGATGAGTCAGTAGATAATTTCCTCACAAGGCTAACGGACATTGCAACAAAATGCAAGTTCAAAGAAGTTGAGGAGAGAATAGTCAACCAACTAATCTGGGGAAGGGCTCATCCTGAAGGGCAGAGAGCTCTCATAGGAAAAGACAGCTTGAAACTAGCAGATGCCGGAGACACAGCTAGGGACTTTGAGGCCACTAGGAGACAAATGCAATCCCTCTCCATGCAGGCCAACATGCAGCACAGAGATAGAAGTGTCCATGCCGTAAAGGGCACGCAGAGAAAGTCGCAGACATTCGAGAACTGCAGGAAGTGTGGCAGAATACACCCCTTCAATTGCTGGAAGAAATGCCCCACATATGGTTCGTGCAGGACCTGTGGGAAGGTCACTCATTAGGAAAAGATGTGTAGGTCTGACATGAAAAGAGAAAGAAACAAAGAATACAGAAGGAAAGTACACCACATCAAGGGAAGTGATAGCAGTGACTCCGACTCACTGATGCTCGGCATCGAAACAGTACTCCTTCATGAGATATCCAAGAAAGGGAAGGGAGAAAAAAGTGAATTGCACACCACAATCCAAATTAAAAGAAAGATCAGAAACAAACCAACAACATTCAACTTGAAAATAAAGTTGGCTACTGGATCAGAAAGCCACAACCTCCCACTTAACCTGTACCGCCAAATCTTCCCCGAGTACAAAAAGTATGGGTACCCGGAGGAAGGCACACTAGAAGCTGCCAATGTCACGCTCACAGCCTATGGTGGCCCCATAATTAAACAACTAGGAAAAGTCCAAATAAAAGGCAAACATAAATGAAAGAGCATTATATGCACATTATTTATGGTTGACGAAATCCTAGGCCTGAATAGTTGTCAAAAATTACAGCTAATGTCTGTAAACAATGAGATCAGGGAGAAGAAAATGTCCAAGAGGATCAATAGCGACACCCCACTTGAGCAACGGCCTCTGATCACAAATATGGCCGAGCTCATGGACTTGTACCCTGAATGCTTAGATGACACAGTCGGGTGTTTTGAGACCTTTGAATACCACATTACTATAGACCCAAATTACAGTCCAATAATCCATGCTCCACAGAAGGTGCCAATAGAGCTGAAACAAAAGCTAAAGCAGGAGCTGGAAGAAAAGCGAGGAATAGCAAAAGTAGTCGAGCCAACTGACTGGGTAAATTCGATAGTAGTAAAGGAAAAACCGAATGGCCGCCTAAGAATATGTCTGGACCCCAAAGACCCTAAACCAAGCAATGAAAAAAGAGGGCACTATCCAATACCAATGCAAGAAGACATCACTTCTGAACTAGTCAGATCCAAAATCTTCAGTAAGCTAGATGCCAAGAATGGATATTGGAATGTGAAGTTGGATAAAAAATTGACACTGCTAACAATTTTCAACACTCAATTCAGCCAGTATAAGTTCCTGCGCCTACCTTTTGGCCTAAAGGTGAGCCAAGACATCTTCCAGCAAAAGATAGATGAGACCTACAGGGGATGCAAGGGTGCTGTTGGCATCGCAGATGACATCCAGATTTTTGGCAGAAATGGAAAAACTCATGATCTCCACCTGCATGAGGCCATAGAGAGAACAAGAGTGGCCGGCATCAAACTCAATGCAGACAAATGCATTATCAAGGTGGAGGAGTGCCAGTTCTTCAGAACGATGTACACACCTGAAGGGGTCAGGCCAAGCCCAGAGAAGATAACAGCCATTGCTGAAATGGAACATCCAAAGGACATAAAGGAACTAAGAAGCTTCCTCAGCCTGGTCCAGTACATGAGTTCCTTCACCCCACACATGTCATACCACACAGCCAACCTCAGAGAGTTGCTGAAAGGGAATGTGGAAATTCAGTGGTCACCATCGCATCAATGAGATTTTGACAAGCTAAAGGAAGTGGTCTGCAGAGAAGTAGAACTGATCTACTATGACAGAAAAAAAACTGTCACATTACAAGTAGATGCTTCCACCAGAAGCCTCGGGGCAGCATTGATGCAGGAAGGAAAACCGATAGCCTTTGCCTCATAGGCCCTGACAACAGCAGAGACCCAATAAGCCAATATTGAAAGGGAGCTGTTGGCAGTCGTATATGGATGTGAAAAGTTCCACAAATTCCTCTATGGGAGACAGTTCTTGGTAGAGAGTGATCATCTCCTGCTGGAACACATATAACCATATAACCATATAACCATTTACGGAGCAGAAACAGGCCATGTCGGCCTTTCGAGTCTGCACCGGTTCACTAGAACAACTCCACTAGTTCAAACCTCCCGCGCTCCACCAATAACCCTCCAACCCTCTCACCATCCAGAAAAAGAACCTAAGCAAGGCACCCACCAGATTACAGAGGCTACACCTCCGGCTCCAATGTTACAACTTTACCTTGAAGTATAGGCTAGGGAAGGAAATGATGCTCGCTGATACTTGTCACGTCTTTCCCCAAATGAAAAATACGAGATGAAAGACATGGAAATCAAGATTCATCACCTCGTTAGGGTAACTAATAACAAACTAAACCTGATTAAAGAAGAAACAGCAAAGGATAAGGAGCTGCAGCTGCTCTGCCAACAGGTGATACAGGGATGGCCAGAAAGGATAAAACAGGTGCAGCCTACAATACGTCAGTATTGGTCTGTCAGGGACAACATATCCTTGGAGAATGGTGTACTTCTTGCAGGGTCTTGGCTGATAATACCAGAGACAATGAAAAAAGCAATTCTCCAGAAAATACACCAAGGCCACATGGGAATGGAGAAATGCAAACTCAGAGCAAAGTCAGCAGTTTTTACTGATTAGGCATGTACAAGGACATCGAAAACATGGTGGCAGCCTGAGATGTGAGTAAAATTTGTGCTGTAAACTTACAAGCATCTCTGAGTGTTTATTAAAACTTCAAATGGTACAACCGAGGACCTAACAGGAAGACATAGGGATACAGGTTCATAGTTGCCTGAAAGTAACAGCACAAGTTGATAGGATGGCAATGAAGGCACAATTGCCTTCATTGGTTGGGCCATTGAATACAAAAGGTGTGATGTCATTTTATACCACTTGAATGTATCAGAGAGGCTGTGTGCAACATACTATAGGAAGAATGTGACTAAGCCTGAGAATTTCAGAACTGGATGGCTTGAGTTATAACGATACAGGCTTGGTTTTCCTGGAGTGAAGGAGTCTGATGAGTGATCTGATAAAGGTTAATCAAATCGTGAGAGGGATAGATAAGATGGATGGAGAGAGTCATTTCCCCAGGCAGGGAAGTCTGAAACACAAATTTGAATGTGAGAGGGGAAAGCTTTATAGAACTGAGGGGCAAGGTTTTCACACAGAGGCTTCTGAGTGGATGTAATTAGCTTTCTGAGTGCATGGCAGAGGCCAGTGCAATTACAACAGTTAAAAGACATTGGGATAGGTTCATGGATGGCAAAGGTTTAGAAGGATATCGGCAAATAGAGGATCATGCATCTTAGTCCTAAGAAATCTCTTTTTCTCCTTTTTCTGCCATTTGTTGCTATACATTGAAATACCAAGATCTCAAAATGTTTGTTGTCACTGCAAATTGAGTCATTCCTCCAGTTTGCTCATATCCTATCAAATAACAACAGAGATAATAAACGTCGCAGCTAGACATGTCTTCATTTCAAATACCTTTGTCCAACGTCTTCTACTTTAACTTAACATCCCACTCTAGAATTGGATAATGATGTTTATCTGTTCCTGACTTCAACTTAACGGTGTCAAATTCATTTCAGTATCAGTATCCACTGCTGAAGACCTTTCCGGAGATGGTAATTATGAAGATGTTACTGGACGATATAGTTTACAAGGACTGCTGTTGCTACAGGAGCATTTAATTAATATACACGTGATTGGATTGCTTGTCATTCTTCTGCATTCTAAGTGGGTCGAGTGTTCTTCAGCTCAGGTTTCTACAATACTGCACTGTGGGTGCTTATCTTTTCAACATCTTGTAACATATCCAGCCTCTTCAAGGAGAAAGGCAGAGCAGGTGTTGAATAGTTCGACATAGGTGCTTTTGAATTCACAGCTCCAGTGCAATGTATTCAAGAATTGTGAGTTGTCTGGTGTCGCCAAAACTTAAGATGACTGTTCCATATTGAGGTAAATTGTTTTTATTTAAGATGAAAGGATATTTTAATTGATTTTTGTCTGGATGGCTGGCAATGTGGGGAGCACTCAATTAAAATTTCTTCACCCTCTTCTATAGAGAGTGAGGTCACACCAATGTTCCAATCAAAGGGCAAACTCTACATAAGAAACAGAAGTCAGAGAAGGCTATTTCCGTCTTACCACTCCAGTAAAAAAGAATAGAACCAGAATCAGGTTTATTGTCATGACAACGTGTCATGAAATTTGTTGTCTTGCGCTAGCAGTATTACAGGTGCAAATTCCACAATTTAAAAAAAATTGGTGCAAAAAGAGAAAAAAAAAATGAGGTAGTGTCAATTCAGAACTCTGATATCTGAGGGGAAGAAGTTGTTTTTTGTAATGTTTGGTGTGCATTTTCAGGCTCCTGTGCCTCCTTCCTGATAGTAAGTCTGAGTAAAGGACATGGCCTGGGTCATGAGGACCCTTAATGATAGAGGCTGCTTTCATGAGACACCGACTCTTAAAGATGTCCTTAATGGAGTGAAAACTATTGTCCATGGTGGCACTGGCTGAGTTCACAACTCTCTGCAGCCTTTTCCGATCCTATGCATTGGCACCTCCATACCAGACAGTGATGCAACCAGTCAGAATACTCTCCACAGTCTTCTTTGGCTTGGCTTCGCGGACGAAGATTTATGGAGGGGGTAAAAAGTCCACGTCAGCTGCAGGCTCGTTTGTGGCTGACAAGTCCGATGCGGGACAGGCAGACACGATTGCAGCGGTTGCAAGGGAAAATTGGTTGGTTGGGGTTGGGTGTTGGGTTTTTCCTCCTTTGCCTTTTGTCAGTGAGGTGGGCTCTGCGGTCTTCTTCAAAGGAGGTTGCTGCCCGCCAAACTGTGAGGCGCCAAGATGCACGGTTTGAGGCGATATCAGCCCACTGGCGGTGGTCAATGTGGCAGGCACCAAGAGATTTCTTTAGGCAGTCCTTGTACCTTTTCTTTGGTGCACCTCTGTCACGGTGGCCAGTGGAGAGCTCGCCATATAACACGATCTTGGGAAGGCGATGGTCCTCCATTCTGGAGACATGACCCATCCAGCGCAGCTGGATCTTCAGCAGCGTGGACTCGATGTTGTCGACCTCTGCCATCTCGAGTACTTCGACGTTAAGGGTGTAAGCGCTCCAATGGATGTTGAGGATGGAGCGGAGACAACGCTGGTGGAAGCGTTCTAGGAGCCGTAGGTGGTGCCGGTAGAGGACCCATGATTCGGAGCCGAACAGGAGTGTGGGTATGACAACGGCTCTGTATACGCTTATCTTTGTGAGGTTTTTCAGTTGGTTGTTTTTCCAGACTCTTTTGTGTAGTCTTCCAAAGGCGCTATTTGCCTTGGCGAGTCTGTTGTCTATCTCATTGTCGATCCTTGCATCTGATGAAATGGTGCAGCTGAGATAGGTAAACTGGTTGACCGTTTTGAGTTTTGTGTGCCCGATGGAGATGTGGGGGGGCTGGTAGTCATGGTGGGGAGCTGGCTGATGGAGGACCTCAGTTTTCTTCAGGCTGACTTCCAGGCCAAACATTTTGGCAGTTTCCGCAAAGCAGGACGTCAAGCGCTGAAGAGCTGGCTCTGAATGGGCAACTAAAGCGGCATCGTCTGCAAAGAGTAGTTCACGGACAAGTTTCTCTTGTGTCTTGGTGTGAGCTTGCAGGCGCCTCAGATTGAAGAGACTGCCATCCGTGCGGTACCGGATGTAAACAGCGTCTTCATTGTTGGGGTCTTTCATGGCTTGGTTCAGCATCATGCTGAAGAAGATTGAAAAGAGGGTTGGTGCCAGAACACAGCCTTGCTTCACGCCATTGTTAATGGAGAAGGGTTCAGAGAGCTCATTGCTGTATCTGACCCGACCTTGTTGGTTTTCGTGCAGTTGGATAATCATGTTGAGGAACTTTGGGGGACATCCGATGCGCTCTAGTATTTGCCAAAGCCCTTTCCTGCTCACGGTGTCGAAGGCTTTGGTGAGGTCAACAAAGGTGATGTAGAATCCTTTGTTTTGTTCTCAGAGGAACCACTGACATGGTCTTTGCCCTCAGACTCTCCACAGTACACCTGTAGAAACTTGCAGTAGTCATTGGTGGCCTACCAAATCTCTCCACATTCCTAATGAAATATAGCCTTCTTCATGATTGCATCAACGTGATGGTCTCAGGTTAGATCTTCAGAGATGTTGACAGCCAGGTATTTGAAATTCTTGACTCTCTCCACTGCTTATCCCTTGATGGCGAGTACTCGACTAGCTGATCTATCTCACTCCTGCATGCTTCTTCATTGCCACCTGTGATTCTGCCAACAACCCTGGTGGCATAGGCAAATTTCCAGATGGTATTTAAATTGTGTCTAACCACACAGTCATGGATGTAGAGAAACTAGAGCAGTTAGCTAAGCGCACATCCTTGAGGTGCACCTTGCTGACTGTCAGAGATTAGGACACACCCCATCTTTAACTTAAGCATCACTCTCCTGGTCTAACACACCAATTTCATGAATACTTGAAGCCTAATAATCTGTTTTAAGTGTACTGTAATGAAGCTCTATAGCACCCTCCCCCTTCCACAGGTAGAGAATTTCAAAGATTCGCCACCTTCTCATGTCAGACCTTTATAACCTGCTCTTTAATGTGAGACTGCCAACCCTACCTGGACCAACCTAGTCAGAGATTAAGCTTTATTGTTACGAATAACAAGAGGCAGTACAATTCTTAGTTTTCCACGCTATCTGGGCATTGCCAAACAGTCACCCATGTTGGATTTAAAAGTGCCAAGTGTTAATATTCAATGAGCGTTTCCAGCATTTTAACATAAAAGCCAAATCATGTAATTCTGGGATCTGTTCACTTGTCCCCTACCAGTGCTAACCTGCTGCTATTGCACTGTGAATGAAGCATGATTGATTGAGGAAAACCTGGCAACTGAGGCGACTGTGCATTGCCATGGTTTCAGCCAATGCCTTAAATGACCAACTGTCACTCAACATCATTGCTAGTCTTCTAATGCTGGGAAGGATTGTGAATGCACGAACAGGAGGCCAAAGTGGAGCAACAGTTATGGAACTCTAGTTCAGTCTCACAATTGCATTCACTGGGGTTTGTTTTGGTTATTTTCTCCTGGAGACATTCAAAGGGCACTGTGCTGACCCACTTCAGTCACTCACATCAAGGGCTGCAGTGCTTCAAGGGAAGGAACCATTAGTGGAATATTTAACACACGATTTGGAGCAGGCAGTGAATGAAAATAAGGATACCCTCAGTGTAGCACTTGCACCAACCAGACTATCATGAAGTTGAGTTTGTCACTTGGTGAGTAGCTGGACAGGAGACTCTGTTCACTTGAGAGTAGGCATCACTCAACTTTAGCATTAATGTCCTTATGGCAGAGGTCGACAGCATCGAGTCCACGCTGCTCAAGATCCAGCTACGCTGGATGGGTCACGTCTCCAGAATGGAGGACCATCGCCTTCCCAAGATCGTGTTATATGGCGAGCTCTCCACTGGCCACCGTGACAGAGGTGCACCAAAGAAAAGGTACAAGGACTGCCTAAAGAAATCTCTTGGTGCCTGCCACATTGACCACCGCCAGTGGGCTGATATCGCCTCAAACCGTGCATCTTGGCGCCTCACAGTTCGGCGGGCAGCAACCTCCTTTGAAGAAGACTGCAGAGCCCACCTCACTGACAAAAGGCAAAGGAGGAAAAACCCAACACCCAACCCCAACCAACCAATTTTCCCTTGCAACCGCTGCAACCGTGTCTGCCTGTCCCGCATCGGACTTGTCAGCCACAAACGAGCCTGCAGCTGACGTGGACTTTTACCCCCTCCATAAATCTTTGTCCGCGAAGCCAAGCCAAAGAAAGAAAGAGTAAAGTGTGAAAGAGAGGACAGCTGAGTATATGGAAATAAATTATGGTTGCAGTGGCACATGGAGCACAAACTGTGAAAGAACCCCGCACTGGGCTTTTCATGGGGCTTGGGGCTTATTCTTTCCTGCATGGAAGTGGAGGGCAAAACCACCAGCCCTGCAACATCAGTAGAAGCCAGCCAACACTGTAAACTGCAGTCAAGGTTCAGACCACTCTCACAAGCTCAGGGCACTGATATCATGGCTGCAACTGTCAGATTTCAAAGGGTCTTGTGGGATGAGTATGAGGAGTGATCAGAATTCACCCTTCTGGGTGAGACAATCCCTCTTCTTGACTATCACCACCTATAAACCATGCACGGCACTGATCCCCACTAGAGGGCAACAGCTGGAAAATCATCAGATGTGAAGAAATCCCTGCTAACAGATCGTCAAAACATCTTATGTACAACTGTCAGCAAAAAAAGAATTTCATAAATCATTCCTGCACTGCTGAGGACAACACCCTCAGAGTTTCTTCCCCCACAAACATCAGGATTTTAAAACCCAAGTCTCTGCACTCAAGTGAAGTCAGTTTTCAGTCTGAGTTATGTCCTGCAATGTAAGATTTGGCTCTTAACAGTGAACCATTTGTGCCACCTGTCCCTACATTAAGGCAATTTGGTCATGGAAATTCACCCTTACAGAATTCATGAAATACGATCAAAACTCTTGAGATGCAGAACAAATTTTAAAAATCACTCTTACAAAATGTGTGTGATCAATAGAAAGTAAATTTACCTGAAATGTGTTTTTATTGTCAACTTACATTTCTTGAAACATGCTGAGATGACACAGCTTCGCATTATGGAAAATGTTAATGCAAACCTTTTTAGGAATGCAATCTCTACCCCATATTCTGGTTTCTCAGTGAAGAACGATGAATTGTCTGTAAAATTCTTAAAATTTCTCACTGCCCTGGGATAAAGTAAGAAGACAACCTACAAAGCTAATGTGATCACACATTTCATTGAGAAATGTAGTTTCAATTCATTTCTATGTACTTTGAATACAAATCCACACATCCATCTCTCAAGAGTATAACCCTCAGGTCTATGATGTGAAAACATACAAAGATTTATTTAAAATGTTGCAAAATTAATTAATGCACTGTGGGTAGGGGTGCTAATGCATTGAAGTTCTGTTTAAGGCAAGTTTCTGCCAGCATTTGACCTTGTCAGAATATTTCCAGTCAGGGTAGTTATAATTTACTCAACTCAGATTCAGTCGTTTTACCAACAATACAATTAATTACACGTCGATGTGAAAATGATCATGGTCGGTTGGCACAAATCTGTGGTCAGTAAAACATAAAAGATTGAGTGATCTTCATTATTATAGTGGTCAGGAATTTCCTTTGAGAATAGTGAGAATAGACTCCTTTTTTTTAATGATGTAATTTAATTGCAGCATCCAGTTCAATGCCAAAATCCAAAATTGCTGTTAGCGATTTCCAGTGTCTCCTGAGCCTCCGATTTTGCTGCGGTTTCTGATGTAACTAGTCTGAAAAATAACAGTCTCTTGAAAACCTCAAACATTTATGCACCATTCCAGCTCGAGAAATCATTGATATTTTTGTACCTTATGGAAAAAGGTATACCTAAGTTTTAATGCCATGCCACTCTCTAAATAATCCCCAAACCTGACATATGTCTGAGGTCTAATTCCATTGGAAAATTCAATTCAAAATTATGTGGATTTTATTTTTCTATGCTTGTTTAGAACATTTTAACTAGTGCTTTCATGTTTATGGATTATCCAATCTTTCAGTAATTCTCTACAAAATGTTTAAAAGTTTAATTTTTAAGAGGACCTTTTTGATCCTGGTTTGCCATCAATAGCTCCTTTTAACTTCTGTCTCACTAAATTGGCTGTTCAGTGTCCCAGGATAGGAATGGGGGTTTGGCTTTTCACACTTGACCACTCCTCACTGGAACAGTGAATACTTTCACACTTGCAAGAGCCATCTCTGAGATTAGGACTGTTCTACCTTCTGCTGATGACATCATGATTCATTAAGCAATGGTAGACCTGCCCTAAATCCTGATCAATGTATTATGATTTTATAGTTGGACAAAATTAATCATGCCTAATTATAACATAATTAAACTTTATGTTCAGCACGGTATGAGCCTTTCAGCCCCTGTTGTTGATTTGCTGAGCTATATAACCTTTATAAGGGACCATGGGAAAGTGATAGCAATAAATAGCAATAGCAGACAATTTTTAAGCAGGGTGGGAAAGTTTGTAGCTAAATACCATGGGAAAAAGCCCTCCCAGAATTCTGTGAGGCAGAGAAAGGGCTGTATGCATGGCTATTTGCATGGAGCACTCATGGAGTAGTTTGCCTGCTGCATAACATTCTGGGAAGTCAGGTCCACCATCACTTTTTCCCCACGGTCTTTATAAATTGTGTGCTATAGCGCTACCAACTTTCCCACACTTGTTTAAAAATTGTCTGCTATTACTATTTTATTTCCTCTCTCTCCCACTGCGACTTTCCCACAGCAAAGTTTATACCTTAATTTTAATCTTTTCTTCTTTACATTCCTGTACTCACACAAAAACTTGCCTCCTAGAATGCAAGTGCCTGACGGCAAGTGCCGACATCTGCAGACACCCAGGATTGTACTGGGGGTTGAGGCCATCTATCCTCGGTGTGAGATGACGTCATTTCACGCCAGCATTGAGAAGATTATCCTTTCACGCAAGACCCTTCTTAGGCCAAATGTCCATTAATTTCTGAAACCACTTGCAGGTGTGAAAGGGGCTAATGAGAATTCTTCAGTCTTATTGGTTTAAAGGTCAGCTTAATGATAGTGTGTTTGCAGGGCATCATGGATTCCATGCAAAAGGGAACTATGTAACAGTTGCTGCATTACAAGAAATATATCTTCAAAGTCTAATAATTAATCTGGGAGCTGTTTAGCTTGAAGTCACCAATAAACTGGCATTCTCTAAATTATTCACCACTATACTTTTCATTTGTGAGGGTGTCATTTCTTGGCCTTCCATTTTTTAAACCTCCTTTACTGCTCGGTCTCACAGTTCAGCATGACAGTTTCTTGAGGTACCGTATACTTCAGTGTTATTGACTTATATTTTCAGTGACATTGTTGACCTTGCCACTGATCTTGAAGAAAATTTCCCACAAACCTTTCGCATGGGCATCCTCGCTTTAACATCATTTCCTGTAAAGCAACAGTTGAAAGGGAGGCCTGGCATTCAGCGTCTATTATGTCATTCAGCTAAGCAGCCAATCACACTGACAATTTGTCACAAAGAGCAAAGCAGAAAGGAAAATGGAGAATTTTCAATTAATTTAAATTATATTGCACTAAATAAAGAGTGTACAGTACACATAAGATTTGGTAAAATTAAAATACCACAAATAAATGTACTTAAATATTATAAAATAATTTTAAATACATCTATTACTTTTAAATGCTTATGTAGATTAAATATAATAAATACATATATCCAACATTGTTTTGTCAGGCACAGAAATTTGCTATCGCGTCACCACGGTTTAGTATAACAATAAAATCTTAATTCAATATCATGCCACAGATAATTTAGGATATTTTTTTAGTAGATTTTCTGGAAACATTATATGATATAACTAAAACTCCTTTTAATCAAATTAATTGTCCTTAACTCTGATGGAAAGGTTGGAAAGCAACAGCCCGAGAAAAATCATCTGAATTCAATAATGCATGTGCTGTAATCTCCAACTGCAGACTAATGAAAATGAGCATTATTGGCTTTATTGCTATCACACCCACAACATTTCATACTTCATATCATCTTGCAGAGAAGCAGGCCATTCAGCCAGCATGTCTATGCTGCCTCTCCTGAATGGTTCATTTCCCCAGTTATTTCCCCATAACTTGGGGACTCGGCAATTGTGATCAACCGTCAAAGGCTTGTAAAGGAAAGACTCGGCAGATGGTAGCTGATTAGGCAATCAAATTCAGCAGTTGATGCCAAAGGCTTGAAAAGAAGAGACTCATTAGATTGCAGCTGATTGAGCAATTGAGATCAGATAACCCAAGCATCAGTGTAAAAGTGAGGAACTGTGTAGTGGAACGGTCATCGAGGGAATGGACTGAGTCAGGGTGGAAAGGCTTTGGCTCAAGTGGCTTCGGTGAATAGGGGCTGAGGTAGTGGTGCAAGAGTTGATGTAAGGGCTGCCATATTCGACGATTCATCAGGTAGGCACAGGTAAGAGCAGGTTTTATGTATTTTTTTTCCTCAAGTCATAGGCAGTGGGAATGGCAGCCAGGGCAGGGGAATGCTCCTCTTGCAGAATGTGGGTCATCAGGGAAGTCAACAGTATCTCTGATGACGTTATCTGCAAGAAGAGCCTCCAACTACAGCTCCTGACAAAAAGGGTTAAGGAATTGGAGCTGGAGTTGAATGAATTTTGGATCAATTGGGAGGCAGAGGGGGTGATAGACAGGTGTTACAGGGATGCTATCACACATAGGTGGCAGGAGGAGGTTAAATGGATGAAGGTCAGGAGAGAAAAAGGGAATGGAGAGTCACTACAGGTCACCCTGTGGCCATTCCTCTCAATAACATATGTATCATTTTGGATACTGTTGGGGGGATGACCTACCAGGGATGATCCACAGAAAACAGGTCTCTGGCACAAAGAATGGTCCCATGGCTAAAAAGGGAAGGGAGGAGAAGAGGGGAACTGCCGTGATAGGGGATTCCATAGTTTGAGAGATAAGAAGTTCTGTGGAAGGAATTGAAGATCCTGGTGCCAGGGTCCGAGATATTTCAGATCAAGTTCACATCATGGTCGGGGGAGGGTGAGTAGCCAAATCTCATGGTCCATGTAAGGACCAATGACGTGTGTAGGAAGAGGTCCTGCAAGGAGTGTTCAGGGAGTTAGTCATTAGGTTGAAGGACAGGACATCCAAGGTTATGATCTCAGGATTGCTACCTGTGCCACATACCAGTGAGGATAGAAAAAGGAGGATAATGCAGCTTAACACATGACTAAAGTCATGGTGTAAGAGGGAGGGCTTCAGGATTCTGGATCAATGGACTCCCTTCCAGGGAAAGTGGACCTGATCTGAACGGAGAGTTTGCATCTGAACTGGAGGGCAACTAACATCCTTGCGGGAAGGTTTGTTCATTCTGCTCCAGAGAGCTAAACTAGATTTGCAGGAGGATGGGAATCAGGGTGCGGAAGCAGATAGAGGAGTGGTAGAAGGCAAAGATTATGTGAAAATTGGATGTAACATTAGAAGTCAAGCATTTGTATGTTGTGGAAATTTCTCAGGTACATCTATTTCAATGCAAGCATATTGTAGGAAAGGAGCATGGATTAGCACATGGAATTATGACATTGTGGTCATTAGTGAAACTTAGTTGCAGGAATGGCATGACTGACAGCTCGACGTTCTGGTCTTCTTTTGCTTCAGATGCAATAGAAAGGGAGGAGGGGATGAAAGGGGTGGGGGGGGGAAGAGTGGCATTGCTCCTCATGAAAAATATTATAGCTATGCTTAGGCAAGACAGACCAAAGGGCTCGTCTACTAAAGCTATGTTAGTAGAGCTGAGGAATGGGAAAGGTATGACCACATTCATGGGTTGTATTATAGACTGCCCAATTGTCAATGAAAATTGAAGGAGCCAATCTGTAGAGAGATAGCAGACAGCTGGACGAGTAGTGAGGATTTTACCTTTCCATGCTTTGACTAGGGCACCCATACTGTAAAAGGGGTGGATGGCTAGGAATGTGCTAAATGTGTTCAAGAAAATTTTCTAAATCAATATATAGAGGTACCAACTAGAGAGAGTGTTAGGGAACAAGACAGGAGAGGTGACAGAAGTATGTGTAGGGGAGCATTTTATGTTCAGTGAACATAATGCCATTAGTTTCAAGAAAATTGTGGAGAAGGATAGGTCTGGGCCTCAGTTTCAGATTCTAAATTGGAAGAAATGAGAAAGGATCTAGAATGCATGGATTGGGATTATTAGCCTTCAGGCAAGTATGAGTGAGATCAGTGAAGGACCTTCAAAAGTAAAATTTTGTGAGTACAGTGTTTGCCTGTTCCTGTCCGATTAAAGGCAATGTTAGCAGGCCTTTGGGAAACCTTGGTTTTTGTGGGATTTTGGGGATCTGGTTTGGAAAAAGAGAGAGGTATATAACAAATATAGGCAACATGGAGCAAATGAGGTTCCTGACCAGTATAAGAAAAATTTTAAGAAATAAATCAGGAAGGTTAAAGAAGACATGAGATTGCTTTTGCAAGCAATGTGAAGGAAAATCTTAAGGGTTTCTATAGGTATATTAAAAGCAAAAGGATAGTAAGGGACAAAATTGATCCCCTTGAAGATCAGGGTGGTCATTTTTGTATGGAGCCAAAAGAGATGAGGGAGATCTTTTTTTTTGCATCTGTTTTCACTCAGGAAGCTGGTACAGAGTTCAGGGAAGTAAAACTAGCAATGAGGTCAAGAAACCTATACAGATTAAAGAGGAGGAAGTGCTTGCTGTATTCAAGCAAATAAGGGTGGATAAATCCACAGGACCTGACAAGATATTCCCTGAGTCCTTAAGGGATGCTAGTGTAGGAACTATAGGGGCTCAGGCAGAAATACTTAAAATGTTCTTAGCCAGAGGATTGGCGGGTACCTCACTTTGTTCTGTTGTTTAAAAAAGGCTCCAGTAGTAACCCTGGAAATTATAGGCTGGTGAGCTTTGATGTCAGTAGTAGGTAAATTATTGGAAGGTGTCCTAAGAGTTTGGATATACAAGTATTTGGGTAGCCAGGGGCTGATTAGAGATAGTCAACGTGGCTTTGTACATGGTAGGTTGTGTTTAACCAGTCGTACAGTGTTTCAAGGTGGCTACCAGGAATATTGATGCTGTCTTTATAAACTTTAGTAAGGCTTTTGACAAGTTCCCACATGGAGGTTAGTCAGGAAGGTTCAGACTCTTGGTATACATGATGAGTTACTAAACTGGATTGACAATTGCTGTTGGTAGAAGTTAGAGAGTAGTGGTGGAGGACTGCTTCTCAGACTGGAGGCCTGTGACAGATGGTATGTGTCAGGGATCGGTGCTGGGACCATTGTTGTTTGTCATCTATATTAATGATCTAGATGATAATGTGGGAATTTAGATCAGCAGGTTTACAGATGACACTAAGATTGGAGGTGTTGTAGACAGCGAAGAAGGTTTTCAAAGCTTGCAGAGGGAAAAATGAGCTGAAAATGGCAAATCCAATTTAAGTGTGGGGTATTGCATTTTGGAAGGACAAACTGAGATAGGACATACAAGGTGCTGAGGAGTGCAGTAGAACAAAGTGATCTGGGAATACAGATACATAATTCCCTGAAAGTGGTGTCACGGGTGGTTAGGGTTGTAAAGAGAGCTTTTGACATGTTGACCTTCATAAATCAAAGTATTGAATATAGGAGTTGGGATGTTATAGTAAAGTTGTCAAAGACATTGGTGAGGCTAACTTTAGAGTACTGTGTGCAGTTTTGGTCACCTAACTACAGGAAGGATATCCTTAAGATAGAAAGAATGCAGAGAAGATTTACTAGGATATTGCCTAGACCTCAGGAAGTTAGGACAAGTTAAACAAGTTAAGACTTTATTCCCTGGATCACAGAAGAATGAAGGGAGATTTGATGGAGGTATTTAACCTTATGAGGGGAATAGAGTAAGTGTTGGTAGGCTTTTTCCTCTAAGATACAAGCCAGAGGACATGGGTTATGGGTGAAAGGGGAAATGTTTTGGAGGACATAAGGGGAATTTCTTTACACTGAGACTAATGGGAGTGTGGAACGAGATGCTAGAAGAGGTGAATACCAGCTCAATTTTAACATTTAGGAAGAATTTGGACAGGTACACGAATTAGAGAGTTATGGAGGACTGTGGACTGGGTTCAGGTCAGTGGGACAAAGCAGAAAAATGGTTTGGCACAGATTAGAAGGGCCAAAGGGGCCTGTTTCTGTGCTGTAATGTTCTCTAGTTCTATGACCTATTCCCACTCTCAAGCAAATTAATTGCTGCTGGTATCTTGCTCCCCATGTTTAGTGGTAATAAACCACCCTCCACCTCCTTTGGCTGTGGGAGGAACCTGGAACATCCAGGGGAAATCAAAGCAGCAACTGGAGGAATGTGCTGATCTTAATCTCTGATCCTTTTTGTATTCTGTCCACGTTTAAAAATGGATCACATCTCTGTAGTATTGGGGCAGTAGTCTATATTCAGTAATTATCTATTGAGGAAATGATTTTTTTTAAATGGTGGGTGTAACAAATGAAAGAAATACTTGTCTTTCACATGATAATCTGTCTAATTTTTTTTGCCACTTGCTCTTTGAATACCACTATTTCTCAATCTCTTACCTTGGGAAAAAATAGATTGTTAAGGCTTACCTTCATCAAAAGTTATTCAAAGTAAAAAGCTTTTAAAAAAAAACTCCTTGCAATGCTTAACACTAACCAAAGGGAGTTGCATGCATTTTCCAAAAATGTCCACTCATAAATAGGCAAAAAAAAATTTTCCCCCACACACTTTGGAGGATATAGACTGCTTTACATTCATAAATATCCATAAGATTTACAAAGTATTATTATAAAATACTTGATTGTATAATTTTTCACTGTATGTTCCCTGAATGGAGATACTATTGTGAATGTGCCTCCCAAGTAAACAAGTGGCTAATGGAAATAATCTAAATGTATGCATTAGCAATATAAATCTCAGAGGGATCAATTAACAGGACAGCTTCTTGTGACATGTTACTGATGAACAATGACTTATGCACACGATGACAAGGCATTGTCTTTGAATACTAAGTAGCAGCTAACTACTGAGCTCAGAGCAGAGAATAGATTGTAGAATCCATAATGTGTTCTGAGTGATCGAATGTTTAAACAAAAGAACAGCCACAATTGGAAATTCACAGTAGTTTAGTCACCATCAGGAATATAGAAATATCGATCAACATGACAATGTGAGCCCATTAACTATCCTCTCATGCATTTCTGCAACTTCTGTTACTTTTTTGACTTCAATTTTGATGGTGTATTTACAAACCACTACAGAACATCTAGGAGCCGTAGGTGATCATGGGTCCTTTACCGGCATCACCTACGGCTCCTAGAACGCTTCCACCAGCGTTGTCTCCGCTCCATCCTCAACATTCATTGGAGCAACTTCATCCCTAACATCGAAGTACTCGAGATGGCAGAGGCCGACACCATCGAATCCACGCTGCTGAAGATCCAACTGCGCTGGGTAGGTCACGTCTCCAGAATGGAGGACCATCGCCTTCCCAAGATCGTGTTATATGGCAAGCTCTCCACTGGCCACCGAGACAGAGGTGCACCAAAGAAGAGGTACAAGGACTGCCTAAAGAAAGCTCTTGGTGCCTGCCACATTGACCACCGACAGTGGGCTGATCTCGCCTTAAACCGTGCATTCTGGCGCCTCACAGTTCGGCGGGCAGCAACCTCCTTTGAAGAAGACCGCAGAGCCCACCTCACTGTCAAAAGACAAAGAAGGAAAAACCCAACATCCAACCCCAACCAACCAATTTTCCCTTGCAACCGCTGCAACCGTGTCTGCCTGTCCCGCATCGGTCTTGTCAGCCACAAACGAACCTGCAGCTGACGTGGACTTTACCCCTCCATAAATCTTTGTCCGTGAAGCCAAGCCAAAGAAAGAAAAAAAAAACAGAACATCTTGGTCTTGGGTTGTGTTTGGAGAAGACAAAAGGGGTTTTTCATGGTGTGTGAGAAAGACAGAAAGACTGCACGGTTAGTGTGGTTAGCAGAACCATAATTATAGTGCCGATGGAGTACCAATGTATTTGACAACTTTACCATAATATCCCAACTCCTATATTCAATACTTTGATTTATGAAGGTCAATATGCCATGAGCTCTCTTTACAACCCTAACTACTCGTGACACCACTTTCAGGGAATTATGTATCTGTATTCCCAGATCACTTTGTTCTACTGCACTCCTCAGCACCTTGTATGTCCTATCTCAGTTTGTCCTTCCAAAATGCAATACCAGACACTTGATTATAGAGCGCTGTCTCCACTCCATCCTCAACATTCATTGGAGTGACTTCATCACCAACATCGAAATACTCGAGCTGGCAGAGTCCGCAAGCATCGAATCCACACTGCTGAAGACCCAACTGCGCTGGGTGGGTTACGTCTCCAGAATGGAGGACCATCGCCTTCCCAAGATCGTGTTATATGGCAAGCTCTCCACTGGCCACCGAGACAGAGGTGCACCAAAGAAGAGGTACAAGGACTGCTTAAAGAAATCTCTTGGTTCCTGCCACATTGACCACTGCCAGTGGGCTGATATTGCCTACAACCGTGCATCTTGGCACCTAACAGCTCAGCGGTCAGCAACCTCCTTTGAAGAAGACCGCAGAGCCCACCTCACTGACAAAAGACAAAGGAGGAAAAACCCAGCACCCAACCCCAACCAACCAATTTTCCCTTGCAACCGTGCCTGCCTGTCCTGCATCGGACTTGTCAGTCACCAACGAGCCTGCAGCTGACATGGACTTTTTACCCCCTCCATAAATCTTCGTCCGCGAAGCCAAGCCAAAGAAGAAAGAAGAAAGATATAGATATATCCACACACACACACACACACACACACACACACACACACACACACACACACACACACACACACACACACACACACACACACACACACACACACACACACACACACTTACAGCTTTGAGGAAGAAAGTAGAGAAGTCAAAGCCACAATTGTCTCTGCAGCAGAAAAGATAAAGGTGTAATTTAATACACTTGTCAAAACTTCTGCATGTAATGGAGTAGGTAAGAATAAACTGTTCCCTCTGGCAAGCAAATCAGTAACCAAAGGTCATGGTTTGAAAATAACAATCGGTAAAAATAAAACAAAAATTGAGGGAGGTAATAGGGAGAACATATTTTATTTCATTAGCTTGTTGTTTAAAGATGGAAGTCATTATCTCAACCAGATACTTTAGAAACCTTTGAAATCAACTGGACAAGATTGTATGACTAAATTGTGTTCTTTCAGAACTAGCCCAGAACTAGCACTCAGTGAGCTCAATGGTTTCCTAGTTCATTCAAAAATCAATGAACGGTATAATTACATTATTGCCAATCTCACATTGTCTGTAATGGATTTCAATCTATATTTAGTGATATGAATTTATCACATGGTTTAAGCCATCCACAAAGTAATTATTTTTTTTGCATTCAATTACTGCCTTTTTTCTTCATTATAGTTTATATGATAGAATAAAATAAGTGTATAGCAAAAGGCTCTATCATACAAGAAGGTTACCAAACATAACACATATATTAATTTATCCTGAAGTTTTTTTCACTTGGCTGTGAAAGCATACATAGGATGCCATAGAACCAGGGAGATTTGCACCACCGAATAAGGCCATTGCATCCATGCCAGTGCTTTGAAACAAACAACGCAAACCTCATCACATACTCACATTCTTTGCCCCACAGCTCAAAACATACCTCTACTTCAAATATTTATCCAATTTTCTCTTAATGGATGTATTGGTTTCTGTCTCAACTGTTCACTCACCAAAAAAAAGTCACACTCCAGCAGCCTCCTACATGGAGACATTTTTTTTTCCTAATCACTCTCCTTGTTCACAAATTGTTAGCTTGCTACTTCTAAATCAGAGGAAATAAACAAAGCAGAGAAACACAAAAACTGTAGACACTAGAATCTTGGGCAAACAGTGAGCTAGTTGCTGGAGGAACTCAGCAGGTCAGGCAGCAGGCTGTGAGTAGAAATGATTGGTCAGCGATTGATGGTCCTGGCTTGAAACGTTGATGTCCATTTTTACTCATGGTTGCTCCCTGACCTGCTGACATCTTCTAGCAGCTCACGATTGCTCAAAATAATGACATCCCAATCCTTTTTCAGCTCGTAAAACACTGAATTATTTGCCCTTCCCTTTCCAGATTGATGGAGGTTTCCTACTATTTCCTGACAGATAGGAGACCATTTTCATCCTCTGCACATATGATTGCTCACCTGTTTCCCCCATAATCCATTATTTTCACTTCCCCATCAACTCCCACCACCCTCCCCCCCCCCCCCCCCCCCCCCCCCAGATTCCATCTACACACTGGGAACAATTTACAATTGTCAATTTATCTATTGACTCACACACGTTTGATATGTGTGTGTGAAAACCAAGCAGCTGGAGGAAACCCACAAAGTCACAGTGGGCATGTGCAAACTCCACACGGACAGCAATAGAGATCAGAAATGAACCTGGATCGCTCAAACTGTGAGGCAGTTGATCTACTAGCAATGCTTCTGTTCCGCTCACAGTGTATATTGGATGCTGGTCTCCTATTTGTGCTTTTACTTCGTTATTTTATTGGTATATTTGCATTTGAGACTACTGCAGTGAACTGAATATGATAAAGAAATCCATTTTCCTAAAACACTACAAAGAATATTTTCTCCTAAGTTTTCTTTCCCAATTTTGAGTACAACATTTATAATGTCCTCCCTCAGGTCTTCACAGACAGTGTTTCCCAATTCACCATCAAATTCTTTCAGGATTTTAGAAATCTTGATTAATTAGCATTT
Organism: Narcine bancroftii; assembly: GCF_036971445.1. Classification (NCBI taxonomy): domain Eukaryota; kingdom Metazoa; phylum Chordata; class Chondrichthyes; order Torpediniformes; family Narcinidae; genus Narcine; species Narcine bancroftii. The sequence goes on along the minus strand of NC_091469.1, from coordinate 33,982,009 downwards.
CACTGTTGAATATCATGTAAGATGTTCACTGTATTTTTAAGGATTCTAGGACCTTATTATTATCCAGATAGCATCTAATCTATAATATAATCCTCAATATAAATATTATATACATTTCATTTGTATAAGAGGGTTTGCATAGTCCAAATATTTAAAAAAAAAAGAGAGACATCTGGACTTTGAAGACAAATTGGAAAAAGTGAAATGTGCCAAATTATCTTTAGCTAGCTGCTTAATAGTTGCATGGCCTATTTTCATAATTCTACATTCTTGTACCCACCCCCCCCCCACCCCACCCACCCACCACCACCACCACCATTTGTAAATGATCAATATAAACTTAGCTCATCTAAGTTTTTTAAGGCTTTTGGGAATCGGGGTCTTCAGTGGAAGCCGACACGTGATAATCAATTAACTGATTGAAGAGCAGAGATAGAAATGATAAAGAATGGCAAATCCATGTGTTTATGGATCTTCAGGTTATTTGATTTTGCTGTTTTGCTCCCTAGCTCATTAAGATGGGCAGATGAAGATGTGTTGGTATAGTAAAGCTTCTCTCAAAGACTCCCTTTTAGAACATAAAGAGAGGTTTTTTTTTTTCTGTGCCTCTCTTGTTCTGAAGACTTGAAAGACTGTGGACAACATCTGCTCCCATTTCTTCTGTTCTTAAACAGGGAGAATGGCAAACCCATGTGTTTATGGATCTTCACATTATTTGATTTTGCTGTTTTGCTCCCTGGCTCATAAAGATGGGCAGATGAGGATGTGTTGGTATAGTAAAGCTTCTCTCAAAGACTCCCTTTTAGGACATAGAGAGAGGTTTTTTTTTTCCTGTGCCTCTCTTGTTCTGAATTCCTTCAAGAAGTTTCAATTTGGATGTGGCTGGGAGCTTGGATGGGTGGGAGGCCAGGCTCTAGGTGTGTTGGTGGCCAGATCATTGGGAGCTCAGATAGTGATCAGTCTGCGCCAAGCTGAGAGTTTGCGATCGGGCGGGCGGGAGTTCTGATGGGCAGACAGCCTGGGTTCACATGAGAGTCTGTGGTCAGGGTGTCAGGAATTCAGATGGACAGGCGGCTGGAGCCTGGGCAAGAGACATTTGTCTGATGGCATGGCGGCCGGGGCCTGGATGAGAGTATGCAGTTGAGGCATTGAGAGATCCGGTGGTCGTGCGGCCGGGGCCAAAAACAGCGGAGTCAACTTTTACATGTTTTCGACTATTACACACATATATACGATACCTAAAAAAAGTACCTGTAATATTAAAACAAAAAAGTCTGATGACACCATGATGGAAGTAAAAACACAATGCTGAGAAACTTAGTAGGTCAAACAGTGTACGTAATATAGCAAAGATAAAGATACTAACCAACCTTTTGGGCTTGAGCCCTTCATCACTTAGAATCAGAATCAGAATTTATTGTCAATAGCATGCTACAAAATGTGTTGTTTTGCGACATCACAGTGCAAACATTTATGTAAACCCCTTACAAAATAAATAAATATAGTACAAGAGAAAAAAAAAGTAAAACCAAGGCAGTGTCTGTAGTTCATTGATCATTCAGGAATCTGATGGCAGAGGGGAAGAAGCCATCCTTGTGTTGCTGAGTGGTTGTCTTCAGGCTCCTGTACCTTTTTCATGATGTTAGTAGAGTAAGGAGGGCATGTCCTGGGTGGTGTGGATCTTTGAGGATGGAAGATGCTTTCTTAAGACACCGGCTCTTGCGGAAATTGCAGGCCGAGATATCAACCCTCTGGAGTTTTTACTTGTCCTGAGCATGGGCGCCTCCATACCAAACAGTGATGCAACCAGCCAGAATTCTCTCCACGGTACACCTGTAGAAGATTTAGAGTGTCTGCAGTGACATACCAAGTCTCCTCAAACTCCTCATAGGATGTTGCTACTGGCAAGTCTTCTTCATGATTGATTCAACATGTAACCTCCAGGACAGATCCTCAGATGTTAACACCCAAGAATTTGAAGTTCTTGACCATTTCCATTGCTTACCCCTTGATGAGGACTGGGTCATGTTCTCCAGATTTCCTCCTGAAATCCACAATAATCTCCTTGGTTTCGCTACCATTGAGCAGAAGCTTGTTGTTGTAACACCACTCAACTAGTTGATATATTTCCCTTCTGTATGCATCCTCATTGCTGACAACCATGGTGCATTGGCAAATTTGTAGATAGAATTTGAATTAAGCCTAGCCACACAGTCATGGGTGTAGAGAGAATAGAGCAGTGGGTTAAGCATGTATCCTTGAGATGTGCCTGTGTTGATCGTCAATGAGGAGACGTTGTTTCTAATTCATACTGACTGCGGTCTTCCAATGAAGAAGTCAAAGATCCAGTTGTGGGGGAGATGCAGAGGCCAAAGGGGAGTGAGTCCTTCATTAATGTATTCTGCAATGCCTTGTTAATTGCCTTGTAATAGCTTCTCAGTTCGTAACTGTGCTCCGCTAATTAACTTTCATCTAAGATGCTAACAACCAGTATGATTTACAGATGTCTTTATTTATGCATCAGCCAATATACCCAGGACTTAAGCTGGATAAAGCAATATGGACTACTAATAACATGACAAGATAAGTGATGCACTATCGATAACTCCAAAGACTAGAGGCAACCCGATCGAGAGGCTTTTATTACCATAATCTTAAGGCACATCTCATGTTGCTGACCCGACACCTGAGCTTATTCTGGTTATGATGTTACTGCCTTTATTAGGAGAATCAAGGCGGAGGAGCCACAGGTATAAACAGCAAGGGGCGGGCCAGCCATACATATACAAACAGTATTAACAGTGGTTCCTCCACATTCACCCATTCTTTAAAAAGAAGTCCGATGGGGTGAAGTGGGTTCCATGTCCATCACAAGTTCAGTCTGTCTGCTGGTCTTGTCCGTCGTTGTGTTCATCATGGTGCTGGGTGTTGCTCAGCTGTTGACTCCTGGATGGTCTGGTCATTGTCGATTGGTGGAGCGTCTGGTAACTGAACTGACACAGTTGGGGCGGGGGCTCAGATAGGGTGACATGATGCACTGTGGATGATCGTGGGGGGGGGTGGGGTGGATATAATGGTTGGTCGGCTGGATTTCCTGCTTCTCCTGCACACGCCAGGTCCAAAGTGTACACAATGTCCGCGCACCCGTCCAGCTACACCATATAAGTGTATTGGGGGTTGGCGTGGACGGGGTGGACCCTCTCAAATAGTGGGACAGGCTTATGGATTTTCACATATTTCTGGAGCAGAACTGGTCCTGGGGATGTCAACCAGGATGGCAGCATGGTCCCCAATGCCAACTTCCTGGGGAAGGGAAACAACCTTTCATATAGGGTGGCATTGGTGACGATGCACAAGTGGGATCTGATTGCATACAGCACTTCAGGGAGGACTTCTTGCCAGTGGGAGATAGGCAGGCCTTTTGACCTCAGGGCAAGGAGGACAGCCTTTCAGAGACTGGCATCTTCCTTTTCCATCTGGCCATTCCCTCAGGGGTTGTGGGCAGATTGCAGATTGCTGGTTGGATACATTCGAGGGGAGGGTGCACATTTTAAAAACTGTTGATTGCAGACTGTGAGAAGGGGATGGGGCCCATCATGTTCCATGGTGATGCTCTTAAGCTGGCACTGAAAGTCCAACCCCAGTAGTGCGGGGACACAGAGCTGTGTCATCACAAGGAGTTAAAAATTTTGTACTCTGCACCATGCACGGTCACCTTCACTACACAGCTGCCGTAGATCTCTACCAGGTGGGGCTTAGAGGTCAAGGAGACTCTGTAACTCACTGCGAGGGAGTAACGCTGCACTTTTTTGGGGTGGAAGAAGTTCTCTGTGATTCCATTATCGAACAGGCAGCTTGTCTTGCACCCATTTACCTGTATATCCATCATTGACCTGATGAGCTGATTAGGGCTGCTTTGGTCAAACGTGACTGAAGCCAATGTAGTGTCTCTGTCTGATCTGCTGCATTGGTTTGTGGTCTGATAAGATGGCACGTCTAAGATGGTGACCCTCTGCTCATCGGTGTCCTGAGGGTTATTTGGGAGCCTATACACTACTCCCAGCACAGTGATAGCTCCCTTCCTGACTTTCACCCACACTGACTCAATGAACACTCCCTCTACAGCATCCTCCCTGTCTATAGTCGTGATACTATCCCTGATCAGTAATGCTACTGCCCCACCCCCCACCTTTTCTACTTCCCATACTATTTGGTGTTTTGTGGCAACATTTTATTGCAAACATTCATATTACAACCATCTTACAACAATAATATAAAAAATAAAAATAGAAGTGCATGAAAAGTAAGTTAGTGTCTTTGGTTTATTGATTATTCAGGAATCTGATGGCAGTGGGGAAGAAGCTGTCCTTGTGCCGCTGAGTGCTCATCTTTAGGCTCCTGTGCATTTTCCCTGATGGTAGCAGAGTGAAGAGGGCATGGCCTGGGTGGTGGGGTCTTTAAGGATAGAGGCTGTTTTTTTAAGACACCACCTCATGTGGATGTCCTTGATGGAGTGAAGTTTGGTGCCTATGGTGTCACAGGCTAAGTTAACAGCCCTCTGGAGTATTTCCTTGTCCTGAGATTTGGTGCCTCCATACCAGACAGTGATGCAACCAGCCAGTTTGCTCTCCACGATAAACCTGTAGAAGTTTTCAAGAGTCTTTAGTGACATACCGAATCCCCTCAAGCACCTCACAAAGTAGAGCCGCTGGCGGGCCTTCTTCGTGATTACATCAACATGGAGACTCCAGGACTGATCCTCGGAGATGTCGACTCCCAGGAATTTGAGGTTCTTGACCCTCTCCACTGCTGAGCCCTCGATGAGGACTGGGTGGTGCAGCTATACTTGGTGAGATGCTTGAGGAAATTTGGGTTGAAGTCCACAATCATCTCCTTGGTTTTACTGAAGTTGAGTGCAAGGTTGTTGGTGTGACATTATCACTCAAAATGCTGCTTTATCTCCCCCTGTATGCTTCCTCATTGTCATTTGTGATTCTGCCGTAACTGTGATGTCATTGTAGATAGCATTGGATTTGTGCCTGGCCACACAGTCATGGGTGTATAACGAGTAGAGCAGTGGGCTAAGCGCACATCCTTGGGGTGCAGTTGTGTTGATAATTATTGAGGAGGTGATGTTGCTTCCAATTTATACTGACTGTGGTCTTCTGATGCGAAAGTCAAGGACCCAGTTGTAGAGTGGGGTACAAAGGCCCAGAGTTGTTAGCTTTTTGACCAGCACTGAGGGAATAATGATAATGAAAGCTGAGCTGTAGTCGATGAAGAGGAGCCCTATGTATGTTGTTGTTTTCAAGGTGTTCTGTAGCTGAGTAGAGAGCCAGTGATATTGCATCTGCTGTGGAGAGATTGTGACGATAGGCGAATTGCGGTGAGTCCAGATCTTTGCTTAGGTACGTGTTAATTCTGGCCATAACCAGCCTCTCAAAGCATTTCATCACAGTAGAAGTTACTGCTTCTTCAGACAATGATTATGCACGGCATTGGAATGGAACACATTTAACCAATCATTGCATTCTGTCATATTTAATTAGTGCATCCAGTGAGGCCACATTCATCTGAAAGTTTTCATCACCATTCACTCCAAAAACAAGTGAAGGTATTTTTTATTCACTTTATTTGAATTAATATTGATTACATCATATGATACAGTAATGGCTATCCATTATACATATTATAATTTCATTATGCTGATGTCAATAAATTGACTTTTAGAAAGGAAGTACAATTGGCAATACTTGTATTGCAAGTGAACAAGGTAAAACTTCTACCCTCCTTATACACTCATGCCAAATACTGGCCATACTCCATACAAAAAGTTTGCAGATGAAAGCACCATCATAGGCTGGATCTTAAACAAAAACAAGATGGAGTACTGGAAAAAGATCTGCTGGCATGGTGTTAGCGTAACAACCTCTCTGTCCATGTCAGCAAAATGAAGCAGCTGGCCAATGACTCTGGAAATGGGGATGAGGGACTTGTGGTGTTGGGAAGGAATGCAGACCCTTGTACATATTAATGGTGCAGAGGTGAAGATCGTGGTGAGTTTGAAGTTCCTCGGAGTCAATAACACCAGCAACCTGTCCTGGTTCAACTACACTGATGCCACAGTCAAGGAAGCACTGCAATTATTACTTTTTCAGAAGCCGCAGGAAATTCGGTGTGCCCCCAGTGTGTGCTTATCAATCTTTATAGATGCACCATCAAAGGAATCCGACTGTAGTTTCATATGGATTGATTTGCCTGCATCGCATACAAAACAAAGGTTTTCATTATATCTCGGTACATGTGACAATAAACAATTCATTATTCTACCCTATCAAACATCTTCACAATTTTACTGAATTCCCTGTGTTTTATTCTGGAGAAAGGAGTCCCAGTCTAGTTCACCTCTCAGATTCTAGTGCTCTACTGAACAGCGATAATGGTGGAAACAGTTCAGCATCAGGTAAAGAGCGGAATCTCCTTTGAGATAAGTATATATAAAGTCTACTGCTGTGAATGAAGGGAAATTCAAAAATTTACAGACAAAAAGATGAAAAAGAATACTACTCCCCAAGAAAACATGCTGGACCTAGTATGATAAAGTTGATGATTCACAATGTAATTAATCATACATATTACAAAATATATTTCAGTGCAATTACTATTTCAATGAAAAAACTGAAAAACCTATAATTCTACCAGGGTATTTCACTGCAACTACCTTTGAGATATAAAATAAAAAGAATAAAACAAGCCTCCAGTTTGCCATCAAATTTAACGAGCTTTATATATATTTAAACAGCAAACAGTGTAAATCTAGCAGCTGCTCCCCTCTATTAAATCAGAATGTTTTTTGTTTGAATGGCATAAACCTCTGGCTGTAATGTTGCACTGTTCGAAATTCTTACGTAGAAATGCACATTCATTTGAAAGGTTGCATTAAAATGACGTGGCCGAATGGACATTTGACAGTTTGTTCCAGTGCCACTGGGGGAAATAAAACTTGATGACCAGATAGACAATTGTCTCACATGTATTATGTGATCTGCAAGTTTTTGTACAGTTTTCCATGTAGGGTGCATGCAATTTTAGGAGTCAGCTCCAAATCAATATGTAATCAGTTGTGCTCAACATACTACAGTGTCAAAAAACAAACTGCTGGATAAAATCAGCAAGTTATGAGCATCTGTGGATGGAAAGGTACTCTTGATATTTCGAGTCAGACCCTTCAACAAACAAAAATCAAGCTGCTTCATCAAAATCTGATGAAGGGTCTGAATCCAAAATAGCCATGATTCCTTTCCCTCCAACAGTTTGTTTTATTCTCCAGCATCTGTAGACTCGTGTGTCTCCACGCTACATTGTCGATATCAGTATTTTATATCTTACTCCAGTAGTCATCGCGTTGCTTCAATAGCATGAATTTCTGAGGCTTGTTACAGTGTTGTATATTAACATCAAAATCAGGAACAGGAGTAGTCCACAGTTATTCAAGCCTATTTTGCCATGTAATGATAACCTTATTTTAACCTTAAATCCACTCCCCCTTCTACCCATGTAATCTTTCACTCACTTTCTTATCTCAATTCAACCTATTTCTGCCTGAAAATACATTTCCAGACACAGACAACCACCTGAGATAAAAAAAAGTGCCTTATCTCTGCTTTCAATGGCAATTTCTTATTTTTAAATAGAGATGTCTAGATCTAGATTCACTGTAAAATTGCAGCATTTTCTCCACATCCATCCTGTTAAGCACCTTCTGAATCTTCTATGTTTTAATCAAGCCACCTTTAAGCTACAGCAAATGTAAGCCTCGCCTGTTGTTCACCCCTTCCTTTTAAACCATACTTTTTTTTTATGGTTTCAGGTATTGGTCTTGTGAAACTTCTCTGTATTGGTTCCAGTCTATCAAATATCCTTCCATTACAGTCGCTATCTTCCAATCTTAAAGCATCTTCTCCAAATCGAGGGATTGTTGGAAACCCAAGGGTGAAAAACCATGGCACCTCTTGCTCTGGAGCTTCAACCATTTGCTCAGCACTCCTTGCCAAGATATTGTAATTTTTTTGAGTTCCAGTAGGTGACCTACAGCTACATATATGATTTAATCCACCCTTGATAGTAAATGCAAAATACCTCTTTGATTCATCTGCTCCAATCCATTTTAATTCTCCAGATTTGTTTTCTTTTGGACAAACTCTCACTCTTAATACCTTATATTCTTGGACATTCCTTCCAATGACTTCAACAGAAGGAATTTTGGAGGCAGTTTACAGGGCACAGTTACTGTACTCCACCAAAAACTCCCTCTACCCCACACATATCTTGACCTGACATATATCTGTTCATTTGATTTATGTGTGTTCATGGGCATTCTTTGGCTTGGCTTCGCGGATGAAGATTTATGGAGGGGGTAAATGTCCACGTCAGCTGAAGGCTCGTTGGTGGCTGACAAGTCCGATGCGGGACAGGCAGACACGGTTGCAGCGGTTGCAGGGGAAAATTGGTGGGTTGGGTATTGGGTTTTTCCTCCTTTGTCTTTTGTCAGTGAGGTGGGCTCTGTGGTCTTCTTCAAAGGAGGTTGCTGCCCGCCGAACTGTGAGGCGCCAAGATGCACGGTTTGAGGCGATATCAGCCCACTGGCGGTGGTCAATGTGGCAGGCACCAAGAAATTTCTTTAGGCAGTCCTTGTACCTCTTCTTTGGTGCACCTCTGTCACGGTGGGCATTATACCAAACAATAAAGCACATGTGAGGATGTGATTGTTGGCTCATCCAGACTGATAACCTCATTGAGTCAAACAGCATAGAAACAGGTCCCCTGGCTGCCTCCTAACCCCCACAAGTCCAAGCTGACCATCAAGAATCTGCCACTGTAAATCTTGTATTTTTATTCTCTCCACATTTCCATCAGCTGTACCCCAACCTCAGATTCTACCATTCACTTACTCACAAGAGTTAATTTACAATGACCAACAAACATTAACCTACCAGACTTGGTCTGTGCCTCAACCTTACTGAAATGCTGTTGACAAAAGGTACAGCTTTCAAGAGTTCGTGGTGCAGCTAGCTCCAGGTCCAGGGGCTCAGGTTCAATCCTGATGACTGGTGCTCTCTGTGTAGAGTTTGCATGTTCTCATTCTGACTGTGTGGGTTTTCTCCATGTGCCCTAGTTTCCTCTGATTGTATAGTTTCTTTTTAGGGATGAGGGTACAGATTTTTTTTTTAGCATCAACTATAAATCCAAAAGAAAATTATACTGGATTATGGAGCAGCAACCGAGACAATTTTAACATTATGATGTAAATTATTATGCAAACACAAGCAGCATTTTCCATTTCAGTACAGGAAGGAACTGAGTATATATATTTTTTAATTTTAAAAAGTCTTTATTTTCAGTATGAGAAAAGCAGATCCTGGCCATTGAGACCAATTACAACCCCAGGACGTTGTGTTGGCGGAAACCGGAGCAATCGGGGTAAACTCACACAGGTCACGGGAAGAATGTATAAACCCCTTACAGACAGCACTGGATTCGAACCCATGTGCTGGAATAGCATTGTACTTAAACTGCTGCTGCACTTAACTGTGCCAATGCTCAAACTGTTATCTCCTAAAAACATCAGAGAAAGGTGCTGAACTTACTCAGTAAGTTCGTTCTTCGAGCTTTTTCAGTTTTATTCAAGATTTCTTGCACGTACTGATTTATCACTAACCAAAGCTTTCTCGATTCAAGAGCAGTTTTATCAAATCGGAATATTACGCGTCTGCCGTTACATTTAAAGATAGTTAGAGATGGGAGCCAGGCACCTGTATATCAGTTAATTTGATATTTATTATCAGTTAATTACTAAACTTTATGATTAAGAATAATGTCACTGAACATTTTGAATTTAGAATATTTTGATATTCTTATCAGGTACAAAACCTAGCTGGAAAGATCAATGACTTGATGATCTCCATGTTTAGAATATAAGAAACATTGCAATCACATGGAATCCTTGTTAGACTGCACCTTAGGTTCATTTTCCTAACCCTAATAGTGCAAGGTAGCTATTCTGAACTGATATCTGACCCTCAAGGGAGTTTTAAAGGAAAGGTTAAAAATCAGGGTTTTTGTCTGGAAATGAGAAGATTAGGGGTAATAATTAAGAGGGCAGATAAAGAGCAACTATTTCTAAGATTTGGGTATTCTGCACAAAGAAACAGTGGTAGAATGTGTGAATAATTCAGGTAATGGATGTGAAACCATTATGGTCCCGATGACACCAAATTAGTCTCATTGTTGGACTGCACTTGTCCAGGCAAATGGAGAGAATTTGGCTCTGGACTTGTGCCTTGCTGATGGTGGAAAGGCTTTGAGAATCAGGTGACTCCCTGCTGCAAAATCCCATTTCTGCTCTTCTAATAGAGGAATGACATTGATGATGTGGCTGAAGTTGGATGGGCCTTAAGACACTGCCATGAGGAACTCGATAGCAATGACTTTGACCTTCAGTGATTTACCTGCAAGAATCACAACCATTTTCATTTGTGTAAGCGATGAATCCAATCATTTTTCGGTGATGCTCATTTACCTTGTTGTTTTAATTTTCTTTAAAGTTACCTGTTGTTTTAATGTGAAGGACAGTCACTCTTATCTCAAATTTGGAACTCAACTCTTCGATCCATGTTTGAACTGAAGGTGGGATGAGGTTGGGAACAATATTTCAGGTGAAATCCAAACTGGCCATTGGTAAGCTGGCTAGAGGTGAATGCTATTTGATATCACACCCACTGACAGCTTCAATCACTTACTATGTATCAACTGAACAGCTACTTTGGATTTAATCTGCATAGTGTGGTCAAGATGAACCTGGGCCATTCTCTAAATTGTTGGATATCCCAATGTTGGATATAGTTCTGGAGCACAGCTCCATAGGGGCTACAGCCAAGATGTAGCCTATTGCCATATCGTTCCGTGCATCCTGTATTTTGATGTCATGTAGTGAACATTGAATAAGGTGGAGACTGGCTTCTGTGAAGCTGAGATGCATCATCCACTCAGTGCTTCTGGCTGAAGAAGTTGCAGATTTTTCAGCCTTGATATTAACTGCATTTAACAACTCACCCCAATCAAACACTTTACTCATCCCCTGATTTTTATCATAATTACTTTATATCATTGTCCTCTGGCTTTTGTCCCTTGGTTTGTTCCTCTTTGTTCCATCAAGGCAAAAGATTCCCTCTAGAGATGGGATCTCAACTGGGGAAGTTGTGGAGCCTGGAGATTATTTATTGTATAAATAAGAATTATCATTTTACTTCTACTGTCCACAATGTGGATTAGCTTTGATTAATTACAAAGTGGCAGAAATGATTGAGCCTGATCTTTTAATACTGTTTGGGCAAACAACAGAGCGGAAAGAAAAGGAGGGGAGTGGAGAGAAGAGGAGAAGTGAAGAGAGGAAAGGAAAAGAGAGGAGAGGATCAAAGCAGAGAGGGGAGAAACGGGGGAGAGGAGCAGAGAGAAAGAGAGAAAGCCACTTGAATGAAACACAATGGCAGGACAAAGACTTACATTTATTGTTCATTAACTTTGAGCAGTGAATCCTTTGCTTTTCTTTCTCTAACTGCACTTCATCCATTTTGGTAGTAACAAAGGTAAAACCAACATGAGTGAATGTTCCTGTTGTGCAAAAGCACCGGTCTAAATCTGCAGGGCTGAATGGCCTGAGTACAGGATTAAATACAATTATGATTCAATGTTCATCTGCATAAAGTGACAGCTTGCCAGAACTAGGCATCAGGTTGGATTGCAATTATCATCTGGGATCAGCATATGGTGAAGGTATTGGCAACTGCCAGCTGCCATCCGAAAGCATGTTCAGACATTTCCCTGGAATGTTACATAGTCATATCACAACCAGTCCAATTAGCCTAGTGGTTCTGACACCTCCCTCATACCCAGGAGGCTGTGTCCATCTGTGATCAGTGCTTTGCACCCAGCAATGGTTTCCACACATTAGCAGGTGAGTTAAAAAGGAAAGTCTGCAGAAGCTGTAATAGTAGTGCATAAGCAAGATGCCGGAGAAACACAAGCAGGACACGTAGTATCTATAGAAATTTAAGCATTTCTTCTTAAATTTGTTCAAGTTTATTATAATCTGATCGTATATATCTTCTTTGGCTTGGCTTCGCGGACGAAGATTTATGGAGGGGGTAAAAGTCCACGTCAGCTGCAGGCTCGTTTGTGGCTGACAAGTCCGATGCGGGACAGGCAGACACGGTTGCAGCGGCTGCAGGGGAAAATTGGTTGGTTGGGGTTGGGTGTTGGGTTTTTCCTCCTTTGCCTTTTGTCAGTGAGGTGGGCTCTGTGGTCTTCTTCAAAGGAGGTTGCTGCCCACCGAACTTTGAGGCGCCAAGATGCACGGTTTGAGGCGATATCAGCCCACTGGCGGTGGTCAATGTGGCAGGCTCCAAGAGATTTCTTTAGGCAGTCCTTGTACCTTTTCTTTGGTGCACCTCTGTCACGGTGGCCAGTGGAGAGCTTGCCATATAATACGATCTTGGGAAGGCGATGGTCCTCCATTCTGGAGACGTGACCCACCCAGCGCAGCTGGATCTTCAGCAGCGTGGATCGACAGCATCGATCGTATATATACAACCTGAGTAAATAGCATCTCTCCAGACTGTGTATGCATGTACAAAAACACATATACACAATGCATAAAGATCAAATAAATAATCAAAATAAATATACATAAATATTTTGGATGATTGTTACAGGATCCTGTTCATCAGACTCACAGTCTATGGGAAGAAGCTATTTCCCAGCCTGGCAGTTCTGATATTTTTGTTTCTGCACCTTCTCCTTGATGGTAGTAGTTTAAAGATAGAGTGTGCTGGATGGAAAATGTCTTCTATAATTCCTTAAGTCCTACTTAGACAGTGCTCTACATAAATGTCATCTAAAGAGGAAAGTAAGATCCCAGTGATCCTCTCAGATGTTTTAAAGATTCTCTCTATAATCTTCTAGTCTGATGCTTTGCAGCTACCATATCATACAATGACGCACCCCAACAGGACATTGTCACGTGTGGTCTTGTAAAAGGTTGTCAGGATGGGGCTGGTAGCCTTGCCCTCCTCAGCTCCTTTGGAAGTGTAGGTGCTTTTGCACCTTCCTGATGAATAAGAGGATTGTGAATCCAGAATAGATTGTCCCTTATATGCACACCAAAAAACTTTGAGCTCAATTCTCCTTCTGGGATGGAGCCATTGATGTGTAGTGGAGAATGGTTACATTTTATCTCTTTTGTCTTCTTTACATTGATACCCAGGTTGTTGTTTTTGCACCATTTTATAAGCCTTTCAACCTCCTCACTGTAAGGTGACTCATCATTGTTGCTGATAGGCCAACTACTGTTGAATCATCCACAAATCTTATGGTTCTGTTGGAACTGAATCTGGCAGTGCAGTTGTAAGTCAGCAGTGTGAACATTAGCAGGCTTAACACTCAGCCCTGAGGTGCATCAGTGTTTAGTATGATGGGGCTTAAGGATTTCCTGCCAACCTGGACAGACTGTGGACTTTCTGTCAACAAGTTCAGAATTCAGTTGCAGAGAAGGTGTTGAGTCCCAATGAGAACAGACTGGGGAATGATCATGTTAAATACCAAGCTGAGGTCAATGAAAAACAGCCTGGCATACGAGGCATCACATGAGGTTATTCTTTGTCAGTTTGGATGGTGGCAAAGTAGAACATGATTTGCTTTGTTCCATCAGTAGCTGCTCAAAGCCCTTTGTGATCATAGACAGCACTGCCACAAGGCGGTTGTCATTTAGTCTTCTTACCATCACTTTCTTGGGCACTGCAATGATGGTGGCTGCCTTGAATCCAGTGGGGATTATAGATATCCTTTATGACCCCCATCAGTAACTTTGCTTAAAGTTACTGAAGGATTAATAGTACATTGATTATAAATTGCAGTGGACCAGATAGGATGGATGCTCACATTTTAGCCTGACTTGCATTGATGTCATTCACGAATAAAATTAGTAAGATGTGGGTTGGGATTTAAAACCAGCAATGAATCCATCTCATCCTAAGGAGCTGGTTATGTTAAAATCATGACCTGTAATGTTTTAGGTTAACATCTTGTTAGTCAGCAAGATATTGTTACTGAAGTATATAAAAGGGTTAAGCTTTCAGATACAAAAGCCATCTAAAACATTGAAAGACTGGTGATCAGCTAGAATACTAAATGTGCCAAAATAGACCATGCACCTTTGCATATTTTATAAACTTTGAACCAGTGAGGCTTATTAATGCCTGTACACAGAGTTTTCATGTCTTTTCTACAGGAGGAATTTTAATTTGGTTCCCCTAGCAAAGGCTTTGTTCTGAATAGACAATGCAGATTGATTAAGATTCAACATCATGAAAGGATGTCATGTTATTCACAATATTAACTTTGTTTGGCAGCCTGATAACTGATATGCAAAAGATTTGAAGAGAAAAAAATCTGCCCCTAGTCTCTTGAAGAGAATACAATTAAATAGCAGTACCTCTACTTCCAAACATCAGTTCATTTGCCCTCTTTGGGACTGAAGTTCATGGGTATGCTACAACAGGCAGCCACCTCAAGGTAATGCACTTTCAGAGTGTATGAGCTAAGATGAATTTCTGTGCATTTCCCCATCCCTTTCTCTTCTACAATCTCATTGTGGATGCACAAGTGATTTCCAGCTATAAAAAGCTAAACACCCATTTATTAAAGCTAACATAGCTTGAAGATTGAAGAGAACAGATGCCTCACATTTAGAAGCCTATCTGAATGAGATGCACCTATTACATATCAGATTCTCTTTTTTTCAAACTTTATTTATTAAAAAAATTATTGGTAAACATACAAAACATACTTCACAACAAAATTTTTATATATATGAAAATAAAGAAAAAAAAGCAAAGAAGCTCCACCCCCACCCCTTCAGCCAGCTCTCTTAAGGAGAGCCAAATAAATATATATGAAAAAAAATCAAAGTACCTCTAAATGCATATATTCCAAATATAATGACCACTTATTAACAAAAAAAGAATAATTTTCATGCAAAACATAGGTAATTTTATCCATAACAATACAAGCTTTCATTTCATTATGCCATCGCATTATACTCATCACCGTATTATCCTTCCATGTACTTGCTATACATTTTCAAACTACCAACCCCAATCCCTTTAAAGGAATCACATAACCCAGTAAAAATAAAAGATGGATCTAATGGTAACTTAATCCTATACAATTTCTTTTCCAAATTTGACTTAATTTCTTCCCAAAATGGTTGTACATACATACAAGAGCAAACAGCATGTTTAAAAAAAAGTTCCAACACACGTACCACATCTAAAACAGGAATATGAATTACTAAAGCCATATTTTTTTTTCAATTTCTCAGGAGTTAAATATAACTGATGCAAAAAATTATAATTAACCATTCCATACCGTGCATTCATCAATCTAGTAACACTGTCATGACACATATCCATCCAATAATCTTCAGGAAAAACAAAAATTAAATCATTTTCCCATTTAAAATTAGATTTATCCCATTCCGACTTGTCCATAATATCTTGTAATACTTGATACATAACAGAAATATAGCCCTTTTTAAGCATAGAAGAAATCAAAGACTCAAACTCCGACAATACAGGTAAAACCATCTCTCTACCATACATTTTTTTTTACCAGTGAGCGAAGTTGATAATAACAAATAAAGAAGCTTCAGCAATATCAAAACGCTCTTTCAATTGAGTAAAAGAAAGAATATGACCTTCTACAAAACAATCCTGTAATATTTTTATACCCTTAAAATTCTAATTCTTTAAATGATTATTAAACAATGAAAAAGGAATAAGCTGATTATTATATAATGGCATTAAAATAGATAATTTTTGATCCTATAATCTTGTTTTTTTTTGTCCATAACACCAATAGATGTTTTAATATCAGCACGTTATACTCCTGTAATAAATCTATATTCCACCGAAATATAAATTGATATACTGCAGTTTCAGAAATACATGCCATCTCAACTTTAGCCCAACTTGGAGATTAATCCAAATCTATCAAACCACTAATAAATTTAAGTTGGGCTGCTTCATAATAATTCTGAAAATTAGGTAATTGCAATCCACCTAATGTGTACTTCCAAGTAAGCTGTTTCAATGCTAACCTTGGTAATTTACCTTTCCATAAAATTTCTCTAGTAGCTTTATTTAAATCCTGGAAAAAGTTCCTTGTAAGAAAACATGGTATTGCTTGAAACAAATATTGAATACGTGGGAAAATATTCATTTTAATACAATTAACCCAGCCAATTAAAGTTAATGGAAGGTCTTTCCACTTAATTAAGTTTGCTTTTATCTTTTTCAACAATGGAACATAATTTAATTTACATAAAGATTGATACTCAGTATTCACAGTTATTCTTAAATATTTAATTTTATCTGTCCATTTCAAATTAATAACATTTTTATAAACTGATTAATCTCCTTCACCTACCAGTAAAAGTTCACTTTTATCCCAATTAACTTTTTACCCAGATAATAATCCATACTGTAATAAACATTCCCGTAAATGTGACAAAGATTGTTCCGGATTTGTTAAGTATATCAAAATATCATCTGCAAATAAATTAATCTCATACTCTTCATCAAAAACTCTCATCCCTTGTATCTGCTCATTTTGCCATACTAATTGAGCTAATGGTTCAATGACCAATGCAAATAGGGCTGGTGACAATGGACAACCCTGTCGAGTAGAACGTGTTAATTTAAATGACAACAAAATCTGTCCATTTGTCACCACCCTAGCAGTCGGGTTTGTATATAAAGTTTTAACCCAGCCACATATCAGATTCTTAAATGGATCGCTCATTGGCAAAAGATGGTCCCTTTGCACTCTGTTTACAGCATTTTTTTCCATATACTACATTGTGTTCTTGTATATTTCTTTATACTCTGCACAATTTAACTTAATGTAACACTGCTCCCAATGCTGTTGACTTACTGATGTAATAACCATGATCAGGGATGCCTTCCAGTAGCAGAAACTTATTGGCCCAGATTGAGCCCTGAGATGTGTCCTCAAAACCTGCACACCCTCACATATGGACCCACTGCAATTCGCCTGCCATCCCAATTGCTCCACGGTAGATGCAATATCACTGGCTCTACACTCAGTTCGGGATCACCTAGATAACAGCAACACATACAGTACATCAGGTTACTCTTCATCAACTACAGCTCAGCTTTCAACACATCATCCCTTCATACTGGTCAACAATCTCCAAAACCTCTGCACCCTCCTCTGCAACTTGATTCTTGAATTCCTCATCGGAAGACCACAATCAGTATGAATTGGAAACAATGTCTCCTCCTCACTAACAATCAACACAGGCGCACCTCAATGATGTGCTCTTAGCCCACTGCTCTACTTGCTATACACCCATGACGGTGTGGCTAGGCAAAATTCAAATGGAGTCAACAAATTTGCCAATGACAAATTTGTACAGTCATTTGCAGAATCACAGACGGCAATAAGGTAGCAAATGGGAGTTCGATAAATCAGCTAGATGAGTGGTGCCACAACAATAACATTGCCCTCAACATTAACAAAACCAAGGAGCTGATTGTAGACTTCAGGAAGGGGAAATCAAAACATGAACCAGTCCTCATCGAGAGGTGAACAGTGGAAGGGGTTAAGAACTTCAAGTTTCTGGGTGTCAGCACCTGGGGCCTCCATGTTGATGTAATGAAGGAGGCTCATCAGCAACTACACGAGGAGATTTGGTATGACACCAAAGACTGGCAAATTTCTACAGGTGGAGAAGAGGTGAACTGTCATGAGACATACATCTTCCCCACCCTCCCTGAAATTTTACAAGCATTTTTTTCTCCTCTTCAGTTCTAATGAAGGGTGTCTTGACTTGAAACATTGACCTTTTCTCTTCCAACAGATATTGCTCGACTTACTGAGTATTTTCACCAGTTTCTCTTTCTGCACCACATTGTTGCTTTTCAGTTCATGTTCCAAAAGAGTAGAGGATGGACTTGGTGGGTTAACTCCTGCTGAGTTCTTCCACCACTTTGTGTGTTGCTCAAGATTATATTTTGATCCTTTCTCCTAAAGTCTTAGTAAACCCTGAACGTTTGCTGCAAAATAGATTGTTCAATATCAAAATTTTTAGCTATTGAAAATAATAGCACACAGGATCTGGTGCAGGGAAGGTCATAACTTAGCTGTTGAAGTAACACTGAGGAAATGACAGCTGCTGGAGATGTTATCTGAATGCTTGATTTGAAAATGTGCTTCTGAAAGAATGAATCACAGTGCATTGCATGGAGTCACAATGAACCACATGGTTACCAGCTTCTGAAGAGTGTTTAAGACAAAGTGTTATGAGCCCAGAGGACCCCAAAACCCAGCAGCAATAGATATTCAACAAGACCAATGGTTACTTAAACAAAAGTTGCTTTTAAACATGAAAACAGAATCACACTTTACCTTTTCACTATTGACTTAACTAACCTAACTTAACCCCCTTCTAATTCTAAGCGCATGTGTATGTAATATGCGTGTAAGTTCAGAAAAGTTCTTTGATTCACAGTCCAATCTCACTTTTCATTCCTCAAAGTTCACTGGTTGCAGGCAATTCTTATGCTGTGCTCAGAATTTAATATTTATAAAGTTCACCAGGCTTTGGTGCTTGAAAGGTAAATGGTTACCGCTCAGGAAGGTTTTTGTCAGTTTTCAGAGAGAGATTTGTTGTTCCAGGACACCCACAACTGATTCCTTTTTAATCAGCCACTTCAGTGTCTTGCCGAAGAAACTTTCCCCCTTAGAGTTCTCCAGATGATTACCTCTTTCTTTCAGGTCACCACAGAGTTCCTTTTTGTTTCACTTATTTCAATTGAAACATTAGGCAGCCAGTCCTCACCTCTTTCATGAACCACAAGGGCTTTAACCAGGCTGAACCAAGCACTCACAACCTGTCTTCCAAATGGGGTTTTCCACAAGCTTGCCAGCTTGTCCTGTTCCAGTCCCAGCTGCTGCTGCTGACTGTAAAACTGCAGAACTGATCTCTGTCTGTCTGTCTGTCTGTCTGTCTGTCTCTCTTTTTGAGAGAAAGCATGCTTTACTCTCTCGGCTTGCAAAACCACATGACCCTCTTAAAACAGTAAGTTCCACTCCAGACAGTCTGCAGCTCTGACAGGTTCTTTCATCTTTTGCCTTTTTGAAAAACAACAATCCATTCATGAAGTCTCTTGGGCACTCTCCAAAGCTTTTGCAAAGGATCTGGGGCCAACATGTCTAGCATTAGCAGAGCTCCAGTATTTTAAATAAGATCAGTTTTAAAATGTTTTCATGTGACTTACACTAAAAAACTTTCCCAAATTTATCTCCTAAAAACATATCTATATTCAATACAAACACAGCATAATCTGTCACACAAGATTTGATTGATTAGTTGGTTCATAAGACTTTTATTTGTTATATGTCTGCAGTTCCCATGAGAGGTTCTTTGCCAATTGTTGACCATCATCTATTCTCTGAGATGAAAAAAAATAGTTTTCATGACCTTAGGATGTCCCGAAGTGCTTTTCAGCCAATGTAGAACTTTTGAATTAAGTCACTGAACCAATGAAGGAAATGCAGCAATCAATTTCCACACAGCAAGCTCCCACAAACATTAATGAAATTATTACCCAATAATCTGTTTTATTGTTGATAACTGAGAGAAGCATATTGTCCAACCACAAGGGATAATGTCTTTGAAGTAAACAAGAAATCTGCAGATGTGGGTGTCCAGTGTTGCTCACAAACATGCTGGAGAAACTCTGCTTTCAGAGTAAACAAAAAGCTATTGATATTTTGGGTTTGAGCCCTTCTTCAGGAGTCTTTAGAATTTTTACATAACTCCTGAAGAAGGGTTCAGGCCTAAAACATTGGCTGTTTTTTTTTGGCCTTCTATGGATTCTGTGTGACCTGCTGAGTTTCTCCAACTCTGCGATAATTTATAGAAATTCTCTTCATAGAAATGTCATCAGATCTCTGTGCAATGTCTTATTCGAAAGACAGTTGGTGTCAATGCAGTGTTTATCAGCATTGTGTTGAAATGCCCAGCTTGAATTTTTGTGCCCAGAATTTCTGCAAACTGGAGAGAAAGGAAAGTCCAATTAAAATACAGCTGGCACTCACAGTGCTTTTGATGAAGCACCAGTCCATTTCACTCATTAAGCCTTCCCAAGCACTGGGATTTGTTTTCCTGCTCAGTTCCAAATAAATTTACAAGTCATTATGGAGGGAATAGTCTGATCCTAGCAAAATTAGTATATGAGGTTTCTTAGAAAAAAATGTTATTAAGCCAACCTCTTTTGATATGGTAACATGATCACTTTGGAGAACTAGGCTTATGCTTTTGAATTTCACTGAAGTTCCCCAGGTTTAGATAAATGAGAGCTACCTCCTTGTCCAGGTTCACCAGGATGCAATGGTAATGCAGCAGTGGAAATGGTGACTCGTAGTTTCAGCAATTTGCCTTCAAACCCAACTTCCAGTGTTGTCCATGCCATCTTTCCATGCATGTCCTGTGACTCCATAGCATTTCTTCTTCTGATGCTCCATGTTTCACCAGTACCTTCAAAATGTGCAGGTTGATTTACCAGCGACTGTAAGTGTGTGACAATGTTCAAGGAATCAAAAATAATGTAGCAAAGCTGCACAGAAATAACAAGAGGAGAAAAGTGACTGATGGAATACTTCTCCTGGCATAGATGAGATGGTCCATCTTTTGTATTGTGGTAAGTAAGAAGGAATTCAGAAAATATGCAGTTGATCAAAATGCAGAGAAGCCTTATCTAAAACAATATACTTATTTAATTCCCACACATAGTCCACCTAACATGTTACCAAGGCCTTGTGGAATGATAGGTGTTCTGATCACCAGATTTAGAAGAGTTATATAATTGATCACTTCCATAAATGAATGTTATTCATTCAGCAAGCAATAAGGAAATGAATGAACAATATTTACAACACATTCAATCAACAGTAAATTTAGCCAGGGCTAACACACATACTTGGTGATGTGGTAATCATTGAAGAAGCACTTAAAAATAAGTTGCTTCCTTGCATTTTTAATTGATTATGAATATCATTAAAATATTAATCTGTTGTTATGATATCCAGTAAATAGATATTAATAGATACTCAAGAAAAATGAATAACGTAATCCTAGGATTCAGATCTTTTAAATTTTCACTGGAGAATATTGGGTTCTTTTTAATGATAAACATAAATCTGGTGATTGTTTAGTGTTTAATATTGATCAGCCTTAATGTGAACTTAGAAGTGTTTCCTGCATTAGTTGAACCACATACAAGACAATAAATACATCATCTGAAACTAAAATGGTTTGAAGTTTTCAATAATGTCTTATTCTTGTATCAAAGAATCAAAAAGGGAATGGTTAGGGAGCACGTTTGGCGTAGCGGTGAGTGCAACACCTTTACAGTGTCAGGGATCAGGACCAATCCTGGGCTCGAATCCCAGTAAGGAGTTCGCACGTTCCTGTGTCGTGTGGATTTTCTCTAGGGGGCTCTGGTTTCCTTCCACCCTTCAAAACATACCAGGGGTGTAGGTTAATGGGGTGTAATTGGGTGGCACAGACCCATAGGGCTGAATAGGCCTGTCACAGTGCTGTATGTCTAAATTGTAAAAAAAACATTTTCAAAGGCCACTGCTGAAGGAGTTCATTTTTGATCTGTTCATATTCCGCCAACAACTGGAAAAAAGTTAATAACACATTTTCACCTATGATCTATATCAATCAGTGGTTCTGAAATGCAAACTCATCTTACCAACCTTTTCATGTTCACCATTGTGATTCCAAAATTCATGGTAAACATATCAAAGAAACCTTCCTATAATTTATATCTTCCGTTACAAAAATCAAATAGCTTCTTCTTTCACTTTTCTTCTCATTCTCGAAATAGTTAACCAAGCTATTATTCCCAGAAACTTTTCATGTGGACGCTTTCAGTGTGATAATACTTGCAGAATGTCTTAATTATTATTTTCAGTGTTCCTTCAGCAATGAAACATGGTTGCATATGTTTCTCTCAGGAAATGCGCAACCTTCCATTCCTGGCTCTCCATAATATCTACTCTAAATTCTACCCCTCAGACTTACCCCTAGGATTACATTACACATTTGTTGTGTTGAGAAGAGTATCATGTTCAGTGGGTTCACAGAGACAGGAGTCTGGGCACAAGTGTTGCCATCTCACTTAATTGTTATTAACACATGGGAAACAAACAGGGGAGAACGTTAAATGATACTCAATTACTAAGTGACGATACAAACATTCACCTTGGAAATCAGTTAGACTCCAACAACAGTAAACCTATATTCGACCCCACACACACTATATAGAGGAACTCTTAATGTGATCCCGGTTACCCTGATCAACAGGGGTGCAGCTCTACTACGTATTGACCTATCGCAATACTAAGGCTTAGCTTCATTGTAGTGCACACCTTACCTGTGACCCTTCCAGTGACATCCACAATAGTGACCTGGCATTGACCGGTGCCCGGGGCTTGGTCAACAAGGCAGAGAAAGTGAATGTGCTCTGCACTGGTGCTTAATATTGGTGCTGCTAACCAATGATGACTCTAGGTGATTTAAATTAGCCAACAGGAAGGTGTACACTAATTAATGGCTGGAGTCCAACCTTGATGAACAGGTTATGTGACTTCCAAATAAGTTTCAGATGGGGAGGACATGTGACCACCCACAATACACACATTCCGGTTGGGCAGGAAGGCCATGCTTCCTCCAAACAGACCAGCATTAACACCAACAATGCCCTATCTAACAGTAAGAAAAGCTTCATGATTTCATGATCTCCATCAGATCAATGAATACCTCCCTTTTGAATTTTGAGCTGGTATTGATTTCCTTGGCACTTCTTTTAAATGTCTGCCAGACGTTCAGCAGAGACTTGGAAGAAATAGTGTTCTTAGTTTATTCGGGGTATCTTTGGAACATCTAAATTAAATATGATGAACAATTAACACAATTCCTGCAGAATAATATACCCTTAAAATCAAGTTTTCCTTTGTATTCTGAAAGGGATTTTGCTTGATCTATAGTTTTAGAATGTTTGGTACACTATTAATCAAAATCTACCCATGTATTGCAGGTCCTCTTTAATTAGTGCATATATTTTTCAAAAGTTTCCACCCTCTTCAACAAAGAGCAACCAAATTGACTTGATATCAATATCTTTGAATGTTGGAGGTATAATCTCCTGCTGTGCTTGGGCTCTTTTTGACTGCCTTAGTTTGCATTGGCAATGTACGCAATAAGGGCACAGTCAACTGAGGTGCCAATTTGCTCTGTGGATCATGACACACTGATGACGCACCCCTCAGCCAAGAGTTCAGTACCTGGTGCCTTAGGTTATGATGAGCCATTTCATAAATGCTGAATACAACCTGTTTTTCCATGTATCCATTCCTGCTAATCACTCTCAGGCTTATGCTTAAAAATGTGAGTTTTATTTTGATTTCATTGATCACGAATAAGGGCAAAACTTATTCCCTGTCCGACTTGCTCATGTGAGGGTGGTTCTGGATAACCTAGTTTGTGTGAAGAAGTTATTTCTCCAAGGTTGCATGATTTTTGACCTGCTACAGGGTATGCTTGTGGCGTCGAGTGGAGCATGGATATAATCATGTATCTACTTATCTGCTGCCCTTGTTTTTTCTTGACAAGATCATGCATGTGGCAGGTGCTGTTACAGTGCTAAAGGGTGATTGAGAGCTAATCATCTGGACCTCTTTGTCCTGAATGTTGTGAGGCTACAAAGGTGTTGGAGTTGTATCATTAAGACAAGCAAAGCATATTCCATTGTACAAGAGATTCAAGAGACTGAAGACACTGGAATTTTAAGCAAAAAACAATTTTCTGGAGGTACTCAGCTGATCAAGCAACATCCTTAAGGGGATCTGTTGGCATTTCAGGCTGAAACCCTTCATCAGGACTGATCATAGAAAGGGGAGATAGACAGTAAAAAGGAGAAGAATATGTGAAGGCTGAGCCATATCCAGAAGACTACTGTTGAACCAGGAAGGAATGAAGGATGCCAGATAGATGGATTCAGGTGGGAGAGGGTGAATGATGGAGTTGGTACCAGAGATGTGATTACTGTGTTCCAGTCAAAGAGAAAAAGAAAGGGGTGGAGGGGGGGAAGGGCAGAGAGAGGGAGAGAATGAACAGTGCATGGGAGGGTGGTGGAGAAACCTGAAAGGTAATAAGCAGGAACAAAGACTACCAATGCTGGAATTTGATAAATTAAGAACATGAAAATGTTGGTCATGAGAATCATCAAGTGAATGAAAGACAGATGGGACCAAACAAGAACCGGGAGTGGGAGCAAAGAAAGGGTACAACATTTGGGAGAGAGGAGAACCAGGTATATATCCAACAGACACAGTGAGAAAAATACAGGAACTGTGGGTTTCCTGAAATTGAAAAATTCAATGTTCAAGTCATTGGGCTGTCGGTAGAATATGACATTTGGTTTCTGTATTTGTATTGGATCTGATCCTGGCAGCAGAGAAGGCAGAAAATGGACAAATCAGTGTGGGAATGGAAGTGGAATTGAAATGGCAAGCAACTGAGAGTTTGGGCTGACCATTGCACACAGATAGGAGGTTTTCTATGAATGGTCACTGTGTACATTTGGTCTTACCAATGCAGAGGAGGACACATTAGGAGTTTATATCCCGAGATGGGGGTCAGGGAGGAGCCCTGAAAGCTGTTGCAAAAAGTGCCAGAGTTCACAGTGAAGTGGTTAAGGAGGAATGAACTGGACATGGGAGTCAGAGAAGGAATGAACCATGTGGAAGGCTTAAAGGGGTGGATGTGGCTGGTGGCAGGATGTCATTGAACTAGTCAAAGTGATGATGTGTTGGATGGGGTAAAAGGTGTTTCGATTAGGAGGTGAGAGCAGACCGAAATCTGGAAAAATCTGGGAAAGGAGTCTATCAACTAAAGTAGACGGATAGTTAAGTCTGTGCAAAATGAGGATATTTCTGATGGCCTGAAATGGACAAATTCATCATGAGAGCAGCTGCAGCAGAGGCAAGAGGACTGAGATAAAGGGATTGTATCCTTCCAGGCTAAAGAGCAGGAAGAGGTGTAACATAGGTAGTTGGCAGTTTGTGGTAAATGTCAATGGTTAGTTTGTCTCCAAAGATGGAGACAGAGATGCAGAAACATTTACCTCAACCCACACATTTCACCCATCAGATTCCATCTGGTTTTATGTCTTGCTATGATTATCACCTTGACTCCATCTTAAAACTTGCTCCATCTCAATTTTTTGTTTGTTTTTCTCTCTCTGCAATGCACCTTTTTTTTAATCATCTGCCTTGGTTTCCCCTCATCCTCTCCTCCCCCCCCCCCCCCCCCAGCTGGCTTTATCTGTCCATCAGGTTCCATCCCTGCCTGGCACACCAGTTCCCTATTGGATTATCCCACCCGCCTTCTTCATCTTTATATCTTCCCTCTCCACAGTCAGCTTCAAATAAGTATTTCAAGCTGATGTTTTTAACATTCCTGCCTTGTGCATTGTCGATTGTGAAAAAGCAGTGGAGAATAAGATCGTTTCTCTCTCATGGCAGAACAACTTTTCTCTCACCTGCTCCTCATCCAACAGTGTTTATGTGCCAGCCCCCAATTAGCTGTCTGATTCATCGTTGACAGGTTCCATAACTATCAGCCAATTATGGTTCATGACTTCCTTAATAGTAATGGGGCAAGTTTTAATAATCGCTTTCTTTCCTGTTAGGTTGCCATAGAAGATTGTCTGTATCCTGGCTACTTAAGGCCATTGGTTTGATTAAGAAAATGTAAATGATTTGATGTTATTATATTTTTCAATTCCTTAACAAAGAATTGAAATCAACAGGAGATATTCTAATTCCTGAATCTGTTATAAACAATGATAAGTGTAACGAGCATTGATAAGTTATTATTAGACTAATGCCCATTCAGAGCCAGCTCTTCAGCGCTTGACGTCCTGCTTTGCGGAAACTGCCAAAATGTTTGGCCTGGAAGTCAGCCTGAAGAAAACTGAGGTCCTCCATCAGCCAGCTCCCCACCATGACTACCAGCCCCCCCACATCTCTATCGGGCACACAAAACTCAAAACGGTCAACCAGTTTACCTATCTCGGCTGCACCATTTCATCAGATGCAAGGATCGACAATGAGATAGACAACAGACTCGCCAAGGCAAATAGCGCATTTGGAAGACTACACAAAAGAGTCTGGAAAAACAACCAACTGAAAAACCTCACAAAGATAAGCGTATACAGAGCCGTTGTCATACCCACACTCCTGTTCGGCTCCGAATCATGGGTCCTCTACCGGCACCACCTACGGCTCCTAGAACGCTTCCACCAGCGTTGTCTCCGCTCCATCCTCAACATCCATTGGAGCGCTTTCATCCCTAACGTCGAAGTACTCGAGATGGCAGAGGTCGACAGCATCGAGTCCACGCTGCTGAAGATCCAGCTGCGCTGGATGGGTCACGTCTCCAGAATGGAGGACCATCGCCTTCCCAAGATCGTGTTATATGGCGAGCTCTCCACTGGCCACCGTGACAGAGGTGCACCAAAGAAAAGGTACAAGGACTGCCTAAAGAAATCTCTTGGTGCCTGCCACATTGACCACCGCCAGTGGGCTGATAACGCCTCAAACCGTGCATCTTGGCGCCTCACAGTTTGGCGGGCAGCAACCTCCTTTGAAGAAGACCGCAGAGCCCACCTCACTGACAAAAGGCAAAGGAGGAAAAACCCAACACCCAACCCCAACCAACCAATTTTCCCCTGCAACCGCTGCAACCGTGTCTGCCTGTCCCGCATCGGACTTGTCAGCCACAAACGAGCCTGCAGCTGACGTGGACTTTTTACCCCCTCCATAAATCTTCATCCGCGAAGCCAAGCCAAAAAGAAGACTAATACCTAAGCAAATAATGTAACCACCAACAATTGGGGCTTACCCACTAAAATACATTTCAGCTTTTGCAAATTATCTAATTAGTATTTTCAAAGTGGTTGCAGGGAATTCTGTCCTGTAATGAGCTGAGCATTCATGTACACATTTTGCAGGTTATAATGCTTATTACTGTATGAAACTCTATCTGCTGGAAGAAAGTTTATTGGAATTTTGATGATTATGTTAGGCTGTTGAATTCTTACAGCAATAGCATTATCACCTACCTCAAAAATATGCTGTTGTATGAAATCATATTGTGGGAATAACCTCTACAAATTGGGATTTGCTTTATTAGCTTTGAATGCACTTGATGATCACTATGGAAATTGTGCCCCAATTTTTTGTTCCTAGAACTCCTGATGACTTACATTGAACATACAATTTGGCATGAATTGGTGCACTTAGTGAGTGTTTTAAAACAAATAGGCATGGATTGAGGACAAAAAAAAAAGCATTCACCAGATGCAGGAAAGATCTTGTACTTCCCGATGATGTGTTTGCAAAACCATGATATAGTTTCCAATATGATGTAGCCCCTGATAGCTGAGTGGTAAGAGCACTGGTCTTATAAACCAGGGGTCATGAGTTTGTTCCTCACTGGGCCCTCATTTCTCCAAGAAAAAGTGGCAACTCTGTAGAAAAAGTTAAAGAATTTCATGTATGTTAAATTCTAAATGTGACAGTAATATGGAACCTTTACCTCTAGAATCATTCTTAAGCATGCAATATTCAACACTTTCAAGGAGGTTTATTTTGTTTTGATAATTTGATCAGCATCCCAAAGGAATGATAATGAGAAATGCTAAAGAAATATCAGGCAGTTTCATACCACTGAAGAGCAAAAGAAAAATGTCTCAAGGTGCAGACAATACACTTTCAAATAATTTCCCAGTGGAAAATGATTTTGTTGCGAAAAAGTGTCAGGTTCAATGGATACACAGAAAGATGAGTCTGGACAAAAGGGTTTGTAATCACACATAATTTTTATGAACATGTATAATTTATAGAAGAATGTGGGAAAATCGTAAAGGAAAACAAATAGTGGAGAATGTTAAACAGTGCACAATTACTAATTCACACAGGCAATGCAGACATTCACACACTGTAAAGAAGAGCCCAAAACCCTGATCAGTGGGCTGCAGATCTATTACACACTACAAGCAAGGGTTCTACACGCACACCTGGTCCCATGATCATTGGGAGGTGACTCTATTACACACTATACACAGAGATGTATGGATGCTCTCGGACTCCTGATTGTTGGGAGATGTGCTCTACTGCAAGTATTGATCTATAACAATTTGATATAGAGCAATATACAACAGCTCAGCTTCATTGCAGCCAAACCTTCCCTGCGTCCCTTCCAAGCAACATCCACAGTAGTAACGTGGCATGGAGCGATGTCTGGTGCTTGGGCAAATAGAGCAAGAGTGCTGTGCGCTCCTGTTAAATACAGGTCTAATCTATGTGTCTAGCCAGTCAGGACACTAAGGGATTTAAATTAGCCAATGAAAAGGTGTGTGCTAATTAGTGACTGGAACCCAGCCTTTACTGACAGGTGATGTGACTTCCGAATAAGTTTTAGATGGGGAGGACACATGACTAACTGCAACAGAGGCCACACCTCCTCCACACACAACATTCCACCCCTCAGAAGCCATATTACTCTGGAATTACGATGATGACAATCAACAGCTCTGTGTATGTTATAACTTAAAACAAAAAGATTTGTTTAAAAATAAATGATATTAATCTAGCGGATCAAGTTCTTTCCATATGCTGGACAAGGCACATAATCAAATTCACTGACAGCGCTCACCAGCCCCCATCCCTCTGACCAATTAGGGTTGCTGTGTTACCAATGGAGCAGGGTGCTATGGGGGCTATTCCCCAGTGTCAGAGATGAGGGTAGAAAAAGAAATTTGGTTGGTCACCAACTTGCATGCCTGGTTTCTGTGGCTTAGCTGGCAAATGTGAGCACCCTTACCACCAACGTCTGTGAACAGGTAGCGCCATGTCATCCATCAGGTGCCAGAGCACTCTCTAAGCTTGCGCATCCATGCCTTTGCCTCTCAGTTGGGTGCACCCTAAGCACAAAGTCCAGATGCCTCTTGCCATGCTATCCAGCGGTGAGGCAGAGGGGCAGGCTGGCAAGCATACGTCCAAGGTGTACCTGCAGCACCCTATTCCTCTGGGCTGTTGCTTGACACCAGGATGCCATACCTGCTCACGTTCTTTTCGAACGGGTGCCATAAGCGCCTGCATTGGATCCCCGTAACAATAGCCAGGAGGAGCTGGACTGAAAATAAGTCAATTTAATGTTTCTAAATGAAAGCTCCCGAAGACCCCACCCCATGAGGTATTTTGTTTCTGTTAAAGGGAGGGCTGGGGTGACCTTGTCACTGTCAAGTGAAACAAAAAGTGCATAATGTCCATCCAATTACACTCCACCTGCAAACCTTAACTTTGAATCTACAAATTATAACTATGAATCTATAAATTGTAACTAATTCCCTGACATTATTTAAAGACACCATTACTACAGCTCAGGATGATTGTAAAAGAGTGGGGAAAAAAAAAACAAAAGGCCAATTACAAAGTCCGTGCTCGTAATGCAAATCACAATAGGTATAATTGAATGTAGGTTTAGGTTCACCTTGCTGCTTAAACAAGCTGATGTGGTGGCCACAGCTGTTGGTGGCTTAAATCAGTGATTCGATCGCAGCAGTCTATTGATGGACCCTCAGATCGATAAGACAAATAGCTTGAAGGGTAGTCTTCTCCTGTGGATGGGGGGGGGGGGGGGGGGGGATGAGTTCAAAAAATATATTAGTTGGGGGCTAGCTCAGGTGGAGGAAGACCAGTGGGGGAGCTGGTCCAGGCCAGAGTGGGCAGCAAATGGGAAGCTCCACGCCCACAGGGCTTCCCCCCACAATGCTCTCTCCAGAGACCACGCCTGTCCCCCTGCATCACAAGTAGAGTGACATTGCTAAACTTACCCTCTGCCCTGAAACCTTGAGCAGCATATCTCTGCTCCATGTACTCTGTTCCCTCCAGGAGGGTAATGACTTCCCGATGAGAGAGCAGAGGCATGGCCAAGTGTCGCCTGTCCACTGGTGGTATCAGAACCCTTTCCCGGATAGCTCCTTACCAGAGCAGAACTGGGGCTCCACTATCTCACAATGACCACCTGCATGCCCACCTGAGGTCCCCCCCTTTATTGGGAACATCCCTATTTTGGAGAGTCGGCGTGGAACCCTCGACGCAGAACTGGGACTGCATGATCACTTGTCGGGCTTGGAAAGGCTTGGACACACAGTGGGGAGGAAGTGTGTTATAGGACGCAGTTTCCTCAGGGTTATCACCTTCAATCGACACACACATATCCCCCAAAAACATTTTGATCCCCTTCCCCTGCTGGACAATGGGGGCTACCTCCCCATTTTGGAGTATCAGCAGGGTGCCCTTGAGGCAGACCTGGGACTCCATGGTCACTGGTTGGGCTGCTAAAGGCTCAGGCATGCAGGGAGAAGGAAGTGCTTCAGGGGACTCAACTTCCCCAGAGCTATCATCCATCCACACATAACCATTCCCCTGCTGGATGATAGCTTGGACTTTTCCTGAGTCAAGCTGCAAGCCAGGCCATTTAGCTTGCAGCTGCTATGTTTCAATCAGCGTGGAAACAGCATCGATGATTTTAAAGTCTAAGTTGGTTGCTTGCCCTTGGGTATTCTGCGCTGCCTCTTGCTATTCCCAACACTACTGTTGCAGGGATTTTATCTCCCTGTCCTTCTGGGCACCTTGACCACATAATTCAGACATGATATCCCACTGGTGCCTGAGTAGGGGGATCAATAACCATAGGGCTGCCCAATGACACCCCCCCCCAGCTATGGGAAACCCCAGTAACTCCAGTTGGGAGACCACATGGTGCTCACTCTTCTGCCCGACAGAGTCCAACCTGTCAATCCAATTGACTGGCATGGCATAGCTGGCCAGTCATGCCACCAAATGGCTGAACCCCTGATGGTCAATGGTTTCCCCAGGATTTTAAACTCCAAACCTGGATCCCTTTCCTACTTGTGGGTCACTTCCTGCTGCACCCGTTGGTGATCAAGTACACAATAAACTATGCACCAGACAGGACACCCACATTCACAGTAACACAAGCTCCCACATAGTTTAGATAATATTCCAATCCTACATGATTAAGACTCCATGTTGTCTAATCATAACTCTTTGAACACTGCTCGCAACGCCAAGTGATTGTTGAGGAAGAGTTTCAGGTTCGGTAGGTTCACAGAGAGACGAGTCTGGACATAGGGTTTGTAATCACATGTAACTTTTATTAATGCACACACACAATTTATAGCAGAGCATGGGGCATTCATAACAGGAATAAAGCACACACAATTTATAGAAGAGCATGGGAAAATCATAATAGGAAACAAATAGGGGAGAATGTTAATCATTACACAGTTACTAATTCTCACAGGCGATGCAGACATTCACACACTATAAGCAGAGGTTCTACACACATTCCCAGATCCCTGATCATTGGTAGGTGCAGATCTACTGCAAGTATTGATCTATAGGCTCAGCTTCAGTGCAGTGCACACCTTACCTGTGACCCTTTCCAAGTGACATCCACAGTAGCAGTGTTTGGGGGTCGGGCCATGAGGCAAATACAATCTGTGCTCTGGCTAAATACAGGGATAATTTCTGCGTCTAGCCAAGAAGGATGCTAGGTGATTTGCATTAGCCAAAAGCAAGATGTGCACTAATTAGTGATCAGAGCCTAACCTTAACTGACAGATGATGTGACTTCCGAATAAGTTTCAGACAGGGAGGACACATGACCATCTGTAATACAGGCAGGGAGGCCACATCTTCTCCACACACAACAAAAAAATTAATAATAATTAATGAAGGAAAATAATGCTGTATGCTTGTATGTGCCTGGGTCACCTTTGAAAAGTACTTAGCTATGTTGCTTTATTGGATGAATCTAAATCCCTTTTGAATAAATCAAGAAAATTATATGGAAAATTTCAGGAAATCATGGTGGCATATAAGAAAATCTTTTGTTGGTTAAATTCACTGCTAATTTAGTGTTATTTTGTCAAGAGTAAAAGGATACTGATAGACACATTGTTCATTCTCCTCAATAGTAGATCATTTCTTCAGCTTGGCTTTCATGTAAACTAAAGGATTGTAAATCATCAATATATTATCTGGCAGCATTCGTTTACCAGATTTAGTAGTCTTGCTTGAAAGAATATTGCTCCTGACAGCAAACTAGTGAAAGCCTATGAAACACAATATGTTCTGACTTGAACATCTGACAAGAAGAAAAGAATATCATTTAATATTTCCACATTCCTGACCAAATAGACAGCAGTCTATTGATGGACCCTCAGATCGATAAGACAAATAGCTTGAAGGGTAGTCTTCTCCTGTGGATGGGGGGATGTTCAAAAAATATATTCTAAGTTGAACAACTTAGAATTAAATATTGGAACATTCTGAGGGGAAATGAAACTGCCAGCCTCTCTGTACTGAAAAAAAACTCAAAAACTGAAGGTGCTGCAATTTGGAGCAGACCAAGTATTGCTGGACCAATTCTTCAGCAGGTCAGCATCCATGGATAAAAATGTTCAGTCAACATTCAAGGACAAAAACCCTTTATCAAGATGAGATAAGAGCAGGTAAAATTGCATACCTAAAGGAGGAAAAAGTAGGGGAAGGGATTCAGAGGTGACAAGGTTTAGGACATGAGGCATGGGAGCTAGAGAGGGAGAAACCATTAGAAAGTGGAGGACAGGATGAAGGTGTGTGAGAGAGAGAGAGAGATAAAAACAGGAGATGGAAATAGTGGAATGAAATGGGGACAAAGGTTACCAAAAGTGACAAAAAATAATGTTTATGGCATTAGGTTTATGGCTGTCCAGGAGGAATATGATGCATTGTTTACATTTGACCTCATCCTTGCAATGGATGAGGACAGACATGCCACTGTAGGGATGGTTGGGGAGTTAAAATAATTGACTACAGGAAGCTCAAGTGAAGCTCAATGGAGCAATTATTTCTAGCAATGTCCTGAGCTGGATTGAATGCACTTTATTATATGCTGGAAAAAAGTAATTTCAAAATAAAGTTAGAAAATTAGCTCATATCATTGCTGCTAACCTCTTGATATCAATATCACTGGACAATGAAGATTTTTCTTACTTAACATTTCTGGGTGTATTTCATGGATTTTGGACTGCTGATCAAGAAAATCACCTCCCCCCCCCCCCCCCCCCCATTATCATGTCTTGTAGCTATACAGATAATCAAGTGTTGTGATTTCCTGTCATGTTTTAAGTATACTAGTATATTGCCCACAAAGCAAGCTGTTTTGGTCCGTCCAAGCATGCCTTAGCATGCACTCAGTGCAGGCGCTATGCCAATGTTGTTTTAAGCCTGGGCATGCTTAGGATAGATACAGACAGACAATAAAAGCAACTCACTCATACATTCGTATAGATTGAACACGTGTTGATGCACATGTTCTTCAGGCAATAGCATGGTGGTGTACTTAACAATAGCATTCATTGTCTCAGGAAGATTCAGTATAGGAGAAATGTCTCATCAATGTCACAACAGCTGCAATACATTCTGTTACATTTCTGCTGAGTATATGCTTAAGGCTCAAAGACTGACTACACTTATTAAGAAACCCTATGAGCTCTACTTTGGTTGTATAATTGGTGACCAAGACAAATCCTGGGTTCCTCATACTTGTTGTGCAACATGTGTAGTCAACCTGAGAGTGTGGCTCAGTCTGATGACATATGCTAAACATGCCAAATTCAATAAAAGTTAATTTGATGCTTATCCCCCTCTATGATGCAACAAATCTGAAATTATCTTTAGGCTCATCTTGAAGATGTATATCCTAATTCCTCTTTTTTTCAGGTAGCAAACCTTTTGAAAAAAAAATTGTTGCCCAGTATATTCAGGAGCGTCCATAATTTAGTGCACGACAGAGAGAGTGCCATTGCTTGGTCGGTGTGATTCTCAGTTACTATAGCAGGCGATTGCTTGATCCAGTCTGTGGGACATTTGTCTCCAATTAGACAGCAATCTCCAGGACTAGTGAGGAGGATGTGTTTGAGAGAGATCTTTCCTGGATGGTTTGTTCCATTTGACTTCTATTGAGTTCCAACTCTATAATTTTGCTGTAGCTTAAAGTGAAGAATCTTCCCTTCCAAATCTGCTGACATTTAAAATAAAATTCAGACAATTTAATTCATTATCCATCTTATTCAAAATTGACAAATGGTTCTGCTTAAGTACTTTAATTCTGAGAATTTAAATTAGCCTCAATCCTGTTTAATTAACAGAACATCTGCTTCTGAAAGCACTCTCACCGATTCAATTCTTGCACATCTGTTGACAAGGTTCCTGAAAATTGCAAACAAAATACTTTAAAGAAATTAAAAACTTATGGTGGCTGGTTTGAAAATTCTATTGCACTCAATTCACTTAAATATGTTCTGCATATAAACATTTGTACCAGAGGTGTAAATTTAAATGATTCTGTGCATAGAATGCTTGGATCATATAGAGATGTGCACATAATGTTAATTTATGTTCTTAAATGAAGAAAATCCTCAAACATAGCTGCTTTCAATTTATACATCAAATTCCAATGAAACTTTATATCTACATTTCATTAGATGTCCATTAATTGTTTCCAATGGTCAAAAACTTTGAAAACAACTTATGTCCCAGTTATGACCATGAGCATCTAGTGCTGATATTAGCACACCCAATGTTTAGATCAGGTGGAGCTGTTCATCAATGGGCTCTATGCTACGGACTGGAAATTTTGGGCCCTGAATTTGCTCCTTCCAATTTACAGTGGAAGGAGATTTTAAATGTTATCCATGTCAAGATTGATCTCATCCTTTCTGAGTGGTAAGATCAGTTGCAATGCCTGAATATTAAAGATTTCATTTTGCATACAGCTAAACTAAAGCCAAAATAGTACAATGTTTTACTCATTTCAGTGAAACATTACATGTGATTTATCGAAGGGTACTGGTTTTTTTAATGAATAATATTGAAAATGACCATCGCCTTCCCAAGATCGTGTTATATGGCGAGCTCTCCATTGGCCACCGTGACAGAGGTGCACCAAAGAAGAGGTACAAGGACTGCCTAAAGAAATCTCTTGGTGCCTGCCACATTGACCACTGCCAGTGGGCTGATATCGCCTCAAACCGTGCATCTTGGCGCCTCACAGTTCGGTGGGCAGCAACCTCCTTTGAAGGAGACCGCAGAGCCCACCTCACTGACAAAAGACAAAGGAGGAAAAACCCAACACCCAACCCCAACCAATCAATTTTCCCCTGCAACCGCTGGAACCGTGTCTGCCTGTCCCACATCGGACTTGTCAGCCACAATCAAGCCTGCAGCTGACGTGGACATTTACCCCCTCCATAAATCTTCGTCCACGAAGCCAAGCCAAAGATTGAAAATGGAATTAGCTGAAATTTTTTAGTTGGCCATTTAGGCCAATCAGCAGCCTTTGGTCACATGGTTGTATTTGGATGGTGTAGACTTGTAAGTCAGAAACGCCAACATTTTAGGCTTGTGCCCTTCATTAAGGTATGAGAAAAATGTAGCTAGTCTGAAAATTTCCAAAATAAATTCAGTTTTGTAGCAGCTACTACGGTAGAGCTACTGAAGTAGTACAAAAACACACGCCAGACTAGTCAACTCAAGACTGATTTATTCAGGGTTTACAGGCTTCTTTTATATACTGCATGTCCCAGGCTCCACAGGGCAAGGTGGGACGTCACTATGAGATTGCTGCCGATCCACAGGTTGAAAGTGAGCATTGTAAGTGTCCCACGCCTTCCAGCAGGAGACTCAATGGCTCAACGTGCTGTTCCTTGGCACTCGGTATTTCTCACGTGCGGTCCTGGTGAGTAGGAGGACGTTCACATTATAGTTCCGTGCATCCACAGAACTGCGCCGGCAACAGTTCGCATTGCCGCACTGTGCGCCCACTCGCCCCGCTACACGGCCGCTACAGTTTGTAGTTTGAAGAAGTCTTGGCAAAGATACCACAGGAAAAGATTCAATTTATCCCAGAACTCCTTATCTCATTTCCAGTCCTAATATCTGTGAATTAGAGATGACCTGGCATTAATAATAATGGGTTTATTGTCATACACATTGCAAAATATACATAAGCACCTAAATTCTTAGTGCTGCAGCCGAACAGGTACTTCATTAAAACAATATTACAACAGTGCTAAAAAAAAGAGTTATCCAGATACAGGAAAAAAAAAACACGGCTGTACAATAATGCAGAGAGTCCTTTTGTAGTGTTGGGTCAGAGCATGATTAGTGTAACAAGAGATTGATAGCTGTTGGAAAGAAACAATTCTTAAACTTTAAGATGTTGAGCAGGTTAAACAAAACCTTATAGAACATTACAGCACAGTACACATCCTTCAGTCCATAATGCTGTGTCAATCTAATGTTAACCTACTCCACAGTTTTTCCCTACCTCACATCCATAACCCTCTATTTTTATAATTGTCTGTAATTGGATCCTTGGCTTTCTAATGGAAAGACTATAGTCTGTCTGAGTTAGTGGCAGAATACTGAGCACTGGCACACCTCAGGGCTGTGTGCTCAGCCCAGTCCTCTTCATGCCAATGACCCACGACTACAATGCCAGATCCATCTCCAACAGTATCATCAAGTTTGCAGATGACACAACAGTAGTTGGCTTCATCAGCAACAACTATGAGTTGCACTACAGAGAAGAGGTGGAAAATCTCATGAAATGGTGTGAGAGGAACAACCTGAGTCTAATCGTGGACAAGATGAAGGAGGTGATGGTGGACTTCAGGAAGTCCAGGAATTACCACTTTCCATGGCACATCAACAGTCCTGTAGTAGAGAGAATGGAGAGCATCATTCCTTGGAGTTCACTTAAAAAATGATCTATCGTGGACACTCAACAACTCCTCACTTGTCCGGAAGGCACAACAGTGACTGCACTTCTTGAGAAGACTGAAGCAGACAAGGCTACTGGCCACCATTATGTCTATCTTCTATAGGAGTTCTATCAAAAGTGTCTTGGCCGGCTGCATCACAGTGTGTAATGGTTGCTGCAGAGAAATGGATCGGAGGTCAATCCATAGGGCCATAAGAGTGGCGGAGAGGATTACTGGAGCCTCCCTCCCCACCATTGATGTGATCTGCCAGGATCATTGTTTGAAGAGGGCACACAAAATCACTGAGGACCCCCTTCCACCCTGCCCACAGCATCTTTCAGCTGCTCCTTTTGGGGAAGAGATAGAGGAGAATCAGAGCCAGCACCACCAGACTGAAGAACAGCTTCTTCCCACAGGCAGTGAGGATGCTGAACGACCAAAGGAACTGCTCACACTGACCAGCTGAGACTCTCATTTGTACATAGCAATCTATATTTATTTTTACAGATATAATTCTTGTCCTGCATGCATATTATTTGTCGGCATGTGTGTTAGGTCTGGTTGTGTGTCTGCATATTGCTGCACCGAGGACTGCAGAACACTATTTCATTGGCTTGTACTTGTACAATCAGATAACAATAAATTTAACTGTTCTTACATCCACGTGCCTATCTAAAATTCCTTTAAGATTCCTTATTGTACCAGCCTCCACCACCATCCCTGGTAATGTATTACAGGCTCCCACTGCTCTCTTTTTAAAAAGCTTACCTCTGACATCTCCCCACTCACTTTCCTCCACTTAAACAGGTGGGAATACCTTCTTTGGAAAGAATGCAATCATTTTAAAAGGGGATTGATCAGTACATTTATTTTTAAGGTAAACAATTATTGCTTTTTTTTTTGCCTGCAAACTTGCATCTTGAAAAATGAATAATAAAGTCTAAATCCCTGACTCCAACACCTGGAGAATAAGGGCTGAAATCAGTTTGGAAATACCACTACAGCCTGCAAGTTCCTTTCCCGTTACACCCACATTGACTTAGAAAGAGATATCCACTTCATTCTTCCTTTGCTACTGCATCAAAATCCTCCCCATCTAACAATTTTTAGCAGCCTTCTTCAGTGTAGTCAGCCAATAAAATCTGACCTTGGCATGACATTTTTCTGAAGGAAATATACATTAAAAAATCATTGAGTTACTTTGAAAGTTAGAAATAGTCTTTTAATGTTCCCATTAAATGTTACCATATCCAAGAGACGCTGGTGAAATGCTGTTGCCTTTCCAACAGGCCTGCCAGCCAGTACAATTATCAAAAACTACCAAGGGAGTTTCATCCAATTTAACATGAAGTATGAGGGTTTCCATTTCCAGTAAAATATTTTTAAAGTAGCACCAAAAGTAGAGTTTTGATTTGAACTGGAAATTATTTATGCTTTAGATTTACTGCGCCTTTGTTCTGGTTTCATCAATTGTAGCTGAACAGCCCCCAAAAAACCAGAAGAATGAAGTGAAAATTCAAGGACCTCAGTACATTTCCACCTGTAAACTAAAATAATTTGCTACTTTTAAAATTTTATAAAGATTTTTGCTACAGTTATGACATGTTATTTTCTTCCTCAAATGAATTGAATATCAAACTTGTTTTTGCCATTGATTTACAATCAGTTAAAATATTAATGAACCAATAGTACAATCACTATCTCAGAAACTGCTCCTCTTTCTGATTCCCTGGGTGGATCATTAATTAATTATCTGTTTCCTGTAAAATAAAGATCACCATGGTTATAATGCTTGTCTCACACTCAAGTCAGTGTTGCAGTACCTGTCCCACCAATAACCTCAGATTTAGTCATCTCAGTGACAAATTAGAAACAATCTCAAATTCACTAAACGTATTGAACCTGCATAATTACATTTCCCACTCCTTTTGGCTAACAAGTGATTAAGTCCAATTTATAAACTTACCTTGGAAACATGCCCAGAAAAGGTCTTACAGTGTTGTCCAAATGTTTCTTTGGAGGAATTGCCACAAAACATTAATTATGTAGCCAAAGTAGAACTAGTGCTCAGTAGGTAGAAGACTAACAATGTGTTCATAGATGAGACTTTGAGCATTCATTTTTGATTTTTAACAGGAAGAAAAATGTATAAGAAAGTCATAAATATTTTTGAGTAATTATCACTAATAAATAACAACTTATAAAGAGGTCCATCATCTTGCTCTAGGCTCTGGGGACCACTAACTCAGCCTGTGATCAATTTCAAAATGGGACTGTGTGATATTATTAGATTCTTTAGAAGAAATAGACTCAAAGGGATACAAGCCTGCCTGAGAATATAGAATTAAACAATTAATGCTGGTCATGCTTACATTTTAAATAGAACATAGAACACTAGAGCACAATACAGACCCTGTAGTCATCGATGTTGTGCCAACATATATATCCCTTAAAAAAAGTACTAATCCCTCCCTATCCCATAACCCTCAATTTTTATTCCATCCATGTGCCTGTCTGAGAGGCTCTTAAATCCCTCCAATGTTTCAGGCTCCACCACCATCCCTGGCAACACATTCCAGGCACCCACAACTGTCTGAGTTTAAAAAACTACTTACCGTAAATATTCGTGTATAATGCAACCCCCCCCCCCCATTTTTGAGGGAAGAAAGAGGAAAAAACATTACCCCTGTGTATAATACGAACCCCCTCATCCACCTGAGTCCCGCTTGCGCCTCTCCACTCACCTCCTCGCCTGCCCACCTGGCCTCCTGAGTGACGCTCGCCCGCCCTCCTGGCCTCCTGTGTCGCACTCGCGTCTCTCCCATCCAGCCAGCTGCCTGAGTCACGCGGCCAACTACCGCTCGCCCGGCCGATCGCCCGAGTTATGTTGCCAACTACCGCTCAACCAGCCGGCCACCCAAGTCACACTGCCAACTACCGCTTGCCCAGCTGGCCGTCCGAGTTGCGTTGCCGACTACAGCTCGCCTGCTCACCTGCAGAAAAATATTTTAAAAATTTTACTCTCGTGTATAATGCGACCCCCCCCCCCCCTATTTTTGAGGGGGAAAAGGGGGACATTTTTTTCGTATTATACATGAATATTTACAGTACCCCTGATGTCTCCCCTAAATTTCCCTCCCTTCACTTTGCACACATGACCTCTGGTGCTTGCTATTTCTGCCCTGGGAAACAGCCAGTGACTGTCCAGCATATCTATGCCTCTCATAACCTTGTAGTCCTTGATTAAGTCTCCTCTGATCCTTCGACACTCCAAAGAGAAAAGTCCATCACCAGATGGATTAATATTTGCTTATGGCTTTAACATTCACATTCTGTTTTCAAATTCCACTATGGTTTCATCCTTCCTCCCTCTTTCATCTTTCCCAGCTGCATAATCTTCCAGGCTAGCAACACATTCTGACCTCCTAATGAATACAGAATTCAATCAATCACCTACAACTGTGTTCATGCCTTCAGCTGCCAAGACCTAGTGTTCTGATATTCTCTTCCTCAATTTCTTCCCTGATTACCATCTTCATGAGACAAACAGAACAGAATGAACATCTTTGACTAAGCTTTTGATCAAACAGGATCAGAAGACATTGGTATATTAAAGGAGCAATGCAAATTAAAATGTTTTGTTTTACTTTAAAATAGGACATACTATTCAGGGTTGCCAGCTGGAAGCAATACTGAAAGGTGGCAATGCTGATTTAGGACAAAATTGCTGAAAATACTCAGTAGATCAGGCAGCATTTAGGGAGAGAAAAAAATAGCACGATGACTCAGGTTAACGATCTTTTATTGGGCTGCCAACCCCGCTGAGTTTTCCAGTATTCTCTGCCGTGATTTCAGATTTCTGGCTCTTGCAGGTTTTTGATTCGTCAGATTGATTGTTGAGATTGATTCCCAGCTCCAATGTGGAGCCCTATTGATTCTGTGAAGAATCAAGTTTCCAGCACTGATTTACAGATTGACAGTTTAAAAAAAGAATCAGAGATAATTACTGTTTTTGTTCATTAAGGGACCACTGTATCATTTTGTAAATGTTCTAATTAAAATTTTAAATTACTCTCTCAACACTTACTCCTCTCCCAGTTAACCAAGAAATGTTTCATGCCAGAACCTCAGAACTATCAGATTATACTAATCACGAAGTATGCAGATGATAATGTCTCTTTGGCTTGGCTTCGCGGACGAAGATTTATGGAGGGGGCAAAAAGTCCACGTCAGCTGCAGGCTCGTTCGTGGCTGACAAGTCCGATGCGGGACAGGCAGACACGGTTGCAGCGGCTGCAGGGGAAAACTGGTCGGTTGGGGTTAGGTGTTGGGTTTTTCCTCCTTTGCCTTTTGTCAGTGAGGTGGGCTCTGCGGTCTTCTTCAAAGGAGGTTGCTGCCCGCCAAACTGTGAGGCGCCAAGATGCACGGTTTGAGGCGTTATCAGCCCACTGGCGGTGGTCAATGTGGCAGGCACCAAGAGATTTCTTTAGGCAGTCCTTGTACCTTTTCTTTGGTGCACCTCTGTCACGGTGGCCAGTGGAGAGCTCGCCATATAACACGATCTTGGGATGGCGATGGTCCTCCATTCTGGAGACATGACCCATCCAGCGCAGCTGGATCTTCAGCAGCGTGGACTCGATGCTGTCGACCTCTGCCATCTCGAGTACTTCGACGTTAGGGATGAAAGCGCTCCAATGGATGTTGAGGATGGAGCGGAGACAACGCTGGTGGAAGCGTTCTAGGAGCCATAGGTGGTGCCGGTAGAGGACCCGTGATTCGGAGCTGAACAGGAGTGTGGGTATGACAACGGCTCTGTATACGCTTATCTTTGTGAGGTTTTTCAGTTGGTTGTTTTTCCAGACTCTTTTGTGTAGTCTTCCAAAGGCGCTATTTGCCTTGGTGAGTCTGTTGTCTATCTCATTTATATCTCAATGGACTTAGAATTGACAAACGTTTCAGAATTATGCACAATGGACTAGTCTTTTTAAAAATATATATTTTTTATTCATCAGAGTTGCCAGCAGAAACAATATTTATTCCCCAGTTTATCATTATTTGCAAAATGTTGATGATTGTTGGCCATTTTCTTGGACCATTGGCAAAGATTCTTCCACTGTATTTTAGTTGAAGAATTCTTGGAGTTTGTTAGACTGACAATGAAGGAATAGTGTTTTATTTCTAAGAGTTTGATCCAATCACAATGAAGGAATTATGTTATACAATCAAGAGACAATGAGGAAATTATGTTATATATCTAGGAATTAGCCCAGTGACAATAAAATAATGGTGTTATGTGTCCAAATCAGGATGTGTGTGAAGATGTGGGAGGAGAAAGAGGAGGAGTGTCAGTACTGTGGTGAGATTGGGGTGCAAGGCAAGTGAGATAGCACAGCTGAGGTGTGCTATCTCACAGGAGACTGGCTGGCTCACATAATAATAAACATCCCAGTCCACTTTCAAATCACGAAGCCACAGAAGAAATATTGATATAAAAAAACAATATGGCTGCTATCTTCTCTTCAGGCAGTCTCTCAGGTTCAAGCTTCCACCCCCCCCCCAAGTCTGTGCTGTGTGCCGCCTACTGAGATCAATGTTGGAACCATGCACTCTCCCACAGAACTGTGAGCTAGGTTGAGAGATTTTAAGGTGGTGTGCTTCTCCGCCATATTCTGCACGTGGGGCTGAGTGTGCTCCTGGTGCACAGACTTGAGGTTTTCTTTTCTTTTTCAATAGTTTTATTAACATTGAAATTTCACATAAAAAATACAGAGTACATAAGGAAATATGTTAAAAGTCAAAAAGATACATTGCACTTAAATTATAACACTTTATCCACATTTTCAATCAAACAAATTACATTGTATTAATATTTTATTATTTTATATTAAAAAAATGTCTAAACTCATTCCCAGAAAAGAAGCTGTTTGGCCAAAAAAAGAAGACAGAATTCTTATCAAAGTAATAAATTAATTCAAGAGTTAACACTTCTACCTTCATATCAAATCAAAGCTTACGAAAGTGATTCGAGAAGGGTCCCCACAGTGTTTGAAAATTTGAATTCAAGTTGGAAATTGAGCATCTAATCTTCTCTAAATTTAAAAATGACATGAAGTCACAAAGCCATTGAGCATGAATAGGAAGGATAATGTCCCACCATCTGAGCAACACTGCCTGCCTAGCTGTAAGAGAAATAAAAGCTAATGCATGCAGGTCATATGCCGTTAAATTTATGTCACTCTTACCTACAATACCAAATAAAGCAATAAAGGGATTGGGTTTAAAATTAACTTTAAAAAATGTAGAGAAATACTTCATTCCAATATTTGTCAAGACTCTGACATGTCCAAAATGGATGAATTAATGAAGCATCTCCATTGTTGCATTCATCAGAATGAGGAGATACATCCACATAAAAACGAGAAAGTTTGATTTTGGACATGTGAGCTTTACTTTAAATTGTAGGAGAGAATGGCAAGCACATAAAGATAAGGTATTCTATGGCTTGGCTTTGCAGACGAAGATTTATGGAGGGGGTAAATGTCCACGTCAGCTGCAGGCTCGTTTGTGGCTGACAAGTCCGATGCGGGACAGGCAGACACGGTTGCAGCGGTTGCAGGGGAAGATTGGTTGGTTGGGTGTTTGGTTTTCCTCCTATGTCTTTTGTCAGTGAGGTGGGCTCTGCGGTCTTCTTCAAAGGAGGTTGCTGCCCGCCGAACTGTGAGGCGCCAAGATGCACGGTTTGAGGCGAGATCAGCCCACTGGCGGTGGTCAATGTGGCAGGCACCAAGAGATTTCTTTAGGCAGTCCTTGTACCTCTTCTTTGGTGCACCTTAGTCACGGTGGCCAGTGGAGAGCTCGCCATATAACACGATCTTGGGAAGGTGATGGTCCTCCATTCTGGAGATGTGACCTGCCCAGCGCAGTTTGATTTTCAGCAGCGTGGATTCGATGGTGTCGGCATCTGCCATCGCGAGTACTTCGATGTTAGGGATGAAGTTGCTCCAATGA
The DNA here is from genome assembly GCF_036971445.1 of Narcine bancroftii. NCBI lineage: Eukaryota > Metazoa > Chordata > Chondrichthyes > Torpediniformes > Narcinidae > Narcine > Narcine bancroftii. Next base: position 33,937,883 of record NC_091469.1, on the reverse strand, counting down.
ATGTTGAGGATGGAGTGGAGACAACGCTGGTGGAAGCGTTCTAGGAGCCATAGGTGAGGCCGGTAGAGGACCCATGATTTGGAGCCGAACAAGAGTGTGGGTATGACAACGGCTCTGTATACGCTTATCTTTGTGAGGTTTTTCAGTTGGTTGCTTTTCCAGACTCTTTTGTGTAGTCTTCCAAAGGCCCTATTTGCCTTGGTGAGTCTGTTGTCTATCTCGTTGTCGATCCTTGCATCCGATGAAATGGTGTAGCCGAGATAGGTAAACTGGTTGACCTTTTGAGTTTTGTGTGCCCGATGGAGATGTGGGGGGGCTGGTAGACATGGTGGGGAGCTGGCTGATGGAGGACCTCATTTTTCTTCAGGCTGACTTCCAGGCCAAACATTTTGGCAGTTTCCACAAAACAGGATGTCAAGCACTGAAGAGCTGGCTCTGAATGGGCAACTAAAGCGGCATCATCTGCAAAGAGTAGTTCACGAACAAGTTGCTGTTGTGTCTTGGTGTGTGCTTGCAGGCGCCTCAGATTGAAGAGACTGCCATCCGTGCAGTACCAGATGTAAACAGCGTCTTCATTGTTGAGGTCTTTCATGGCTTGGTTCAGCATCATGCTGAAGAAGATTGAAAAGTGGGTTGGTGCGAGAACGCAGCCTTGCTTCATGCCATTGTTAATGGAGAAGGGTTCAGAGAGCTTATTGCTGTATCTGACCCGACCTTGTTTGTTTTCGTGCAGTTGGATAACCATGTTGAGGAATTTTGGGGGTCATCCGACGCGCTCTAGTATTTGCCAAAGCCCTTTCCTGCTCACAGTGTTGAAGGCTTTGGTGAGGTCAACAAAGGTGATGTAGAGTCCTTTGTTTTGTTCTCTGCACTTTTCTTGGAGCTGTCTGAGGGCAAAGACCATGTCAGTAGTTTCACTGTTTGCGTGAAAGCCGCACTGTTATTCTGGGAGAACATTCTCGGCGACATTAGGTATTATTCTATTTAGGAGAATCCTAGTGAAGATTTTGCCTGCAGTGGAGAGCAGCATGATTCCCCTGTAGTTTGAGCAGTCTGATTTCTCGCCTTTGTTTTTGTACAGGGTGATAATGATGGCATCACAAAGGTCCCGAGGCAGCTTTCCTTGGTCCCAGCAGAGCTTGAAAAACTCATGCAGTTTGGCATGCAGAGTTTTGCCGCCAGCCTTCCAGACCTCTGGGGGGATTCCATCCATACCTGCTGCTTTGCCACTTTTCAGTTGTTCAATTGCCTTACATGTCTCTTCCCGGGTGAGGACCTCATCCAGCTCTAGCCCTATGGGCTGTTGAGGGAGCTGGAGCAGGGCGGATTCTTGGACTGAGCGGTTGGCACTGAAAAGAGATTGGAAGTGTTTTGACCATCGGTTGAGGATGGAGATTTTGTCGCTGAGGAGGACTTTGCCGTCTGAGCTGCGCAGCGGGCTTTGGACTTGGGGTGAGGGGCTGTACACAGCCTTTAGAGCCTCATAAAAACCCCTGAAGTCGCCAATGTCCGCGCTGAGCTGGGTTCGTTTGGCGAGGCTAGTCCACCACTCATTTTGGATCTCCCAGAGTTTACGCTGAAGATGGCTGCATGCGTGTTTCTTCTCTGGCCAGGACGGCTTTGTAAGGTGAGCCTGGTGGGCAGCTCGCTTCTTTGCCAGCAGATCCTGGATTTCCTGGCTGTTTTCGTCGAACCAGTCCTTGTTTTTCCTGGAGGAGAACCATATTCCAAGTTTCTTCAAACACTAAATGCTGTAAGTCCTGTTCCCAGGCTTTTTTAAAAATTTTATCTGAGAGGGCCTCTCTTATTCCCAACAACATAACATAAATGTTATATATTGTACCATTATAAAAAGGTTTTAAATTAAAAATTACATCAATTAAATTCTTATCAGTCCTCTTAGGAAATTTATGTAATTGAGATCATAAAAAAAATCTCTAATCTGTAGGTAACAAAAAAAAAGAGTATTTGGTAGACCGTATTTAACTTAAAGTTGTTAAAAGAAGTGAGGTTCTCCTCAACAAATAAATCTTTAAAACATTTAATGTCTTAACTATACCATTCTTTAAAAGTTACATCAAATGTAGGAAGTTTAATAAATAATTAGAAAAATAGGACTAGAGAGAGAAAAAGGCTTAAACCAAAATGTTTTCTAAATTGTGTCCAGATCCTCTAAGTATATTCAACCACCAGATTATTAGTTAATATATTTAAAGATAGAGAAAGTAAGGATCCAAAAAAAGAAATGAGAAAATTTCATAATAGAATTAAAGTCCCATATTGGTCAGTCTTAATATATGACAAAAATATAAGATTTTGTATATTGACTGCCTAATAATAAAACCTAAAGTTTGGTAAAGCTAAACCTCCATTCTTACATTTTTTTTAATGGACTTTATTTAGGCAAGCATGCTTATTTTTCCAGATAAGATTGAGTCAAGGGAATTCTTTAAAATGACAGGATTAAAAACAGGCAAAGCCTGAAAAAAGGTATATAAATTTAGGTAATACATTCATTTTAATAGAGTTGATTCTATCAACCAATGATAAAGAAAGGGGTGACTAATTTGATGCCCTTTTCATGTGTTTGATTAAGGTGAGAAAATTTTCTTTGTACAAGTTTTTAATAGTTTTTAGTAATTGTTACATCCAATTAGGTAAATTGATTTCTTACATTTTTAAAAGGAAGGTCAGTATTTATCGGTGCCAAATTATTCAAAGGTAAAAGTTCACTCTTATGTAGATTTAACTTATAACCTGAAAATTGACTAAACATGAAAAATTACAGAAAGCATAGAAGGCAATGAAGTCATCATCATAAAACAAAACTTTGTGGGCTGTGCCCTTCCTTAAAATACCAGCAATATCTTTAGATTCTTGAAAAGCAATAGCTAAGGGTTCTAAAGCCAGATCAAAAAGCAATGGACTTAAAGGGCATCCTTGTTTGGTTCCATGCTGAAGTCTAAATGGTTTAGAATTCTCCCAATTAGTAAGAATGCAGGGGATAAATATAGTAACTTAATACACTGAATAAAGCCAGTCCCAAAATTAATTTTTTCTAAAATCTTAAATAAATACCTGATCAAAAAGCAAGTTTTTTTTAGTGTAGGTCACATACAAACACTTTAAAACATATCTTATTTAAAATACTGCAGTTCGGCTCATGCTAGACAGGCTGGCTCCAAGAACCTTGGCAAAAGTTTTGGAGAGTGCCCAAGAGACTTCACTAATGGATTATTCTTTAAAAAAAGGCAAAAGATGAAAAAACTTATCGGAGCGCAGGCTGTCTGGAGTGGAACTTGCTGTTCTAAGAGGGTCATGTGGTTTTGTAAGCAGAGAGAAAAAAACAGGCTTTTTCTCAGAAAGAGAGAAAGAGTGAGAGAGAGAGAGAGAGAATTCAGTTCTGAATGCTGCTGTTCAGCAGCAGCTGTGACTGGAACAGGGCAAGCTGGCAAGATTGTGGAAAAACCCCATTTGGAAGATGGGGTGTGAGTGCTTAGTTCAGCCTGGTCAAAACCCTTGTGATTCATACAAGAGGAGAGGACTGGCTGCTTAATATTTTACTTGAAATAAGGGAAACAAAAAGGAACTCTGTGGTGATCTGAAAGAAAGAGGTTATCATCTGGAGAATTCTGAGGGGGCAAGTTTCTTCGGCAAGATGTTGAAGTGGCTGGTTACAAGGAATCAGATGTGGGTGTCCAGCGAACAACAATTCTCTCTCTGAAAACCAACAAGAACCTTCCTGAGTGGTAACCTTTCAAAGACAAAAGCCTGGTGAACTTCATAATTGTTAAATTCTGTTCACAGTATAAAATTGCCTGCAACCAGTGAACTTGGAGGGATAAGAAGTGAGATTGGGCTGTAAATCAAACGTGTGTTTATAATTAGAAGGGGGTTAAGTTAGGTTAGTTAAGTTAATATTGATAAGTTAAAGTGTGATTCTGTTTTCATGTTTAAAGATAATTTAAAACAACATTTGTTTAAGTAACCATTTCTCTTGATGAATATCTATTGCTGCTGGGTTTTGGGGTCCTCTATGCTTGTAACACATTTGACAGTAAATCAATCTCACCAAAGAAAGTAGTTCATCAGAAGAAATGTTTTTAAATTAGATGTACAGCACAGTAACAGGCCTGTCAGAACCATGACACCATGCCTACACACTGGGGGTGCAGACTGCACCAGGTGACACCATCAGAGGGAGTAACACCAAAATGACTGCCTATACATTTTTTGTGCAGTGTTTCAGCAGAAATGTATTTATTTTTTATAAAAATATCTCTGTAATTAATTATAACAACAAAAAAAAAACACTTTTCGTAAGCCCAGCTTACATGTATCAATATACCTATAAGGCTAAAACAATATGCTAATTTACTTTTTGAACCTTCTAATGTGGTGTCAATATTATGCAATTACAATGACACTTCTAATCTCTGCATGCGCTATAAGCAGGTGCTGTTGTTTTCATTGCTGCTAGTGTTTTTATAGTTGCTGCTTTTGTCACATGAAACTAAGTAAATGCAAATACATTTAGACTGTGCATATGATATTGTAATTTAAAGGTGTAATTTTAATTTTGCTAGTTGTTTATCTCATTACTATTGCCGTTACTTTCAGTGATATATGGGAATTACGATTTACAAGTAACACCAGTATAAAAAAAACATTACTAAGGATTCTGGTGGTCTGGTGGTGGAGGTCCATGGAGGGAAGTCCATGGAGGGTGTGGCACCATGAGTTACCGCACAGGGTGACACCAAACCTAGTTACACCACTGTTCCCACAAAATACACCAATTAACCTACCACCCCTGTAAATATTGAAGGGTGGGAAGAAACCAGAGTACCCAGAGGAAAGCTATGTAGACATAAGAATGTGCAAACTCTTTCCAGTCAGCGCCGAATACGAAGTATGAAAAATAAGCATATTTATTTGCATATAAAATTGTCTATGCTGTTATTTGACAATGAATAATTATGTATGTTCCATGATGAAGCCTCTCTTATGCAGATAACCTTTGTCATTGGGATTTAGGTCAATGTTCAGAATTAGCATGGAACTTAATAGACTGGCAGGGGGATGGGAATGTTCAAATGCTGGTTCCACTGACAAAGTTTTGGAGCTATTTATTTAAAGTGCCCAATGCAGAATAAAAGTTGCTTTGAAAAGACTATATCTTTGTTCATTCCAAATAATATATTCTCACCTGGTTTTGAAATGCAATGACCTGCTCAAAGTTGATTTGGTCTCTTCAGCTCATTGACTGCAAAAGCTTAATCTGGCCTTTATATATTCCTGCCAATGGGGAATTTCAGATGCTCTCACATTACTGAGCATTTTATAATTTTTTTTCCAGTTATTAGTTAATATTATACCCTAATTATGCTACCCTAATGTAGCATTTTTACAAAGACTTCATCTATCGTCTTGCTCTGTAAATCAAACTTTCTTTGTAAAAATCCAGCACATTTCATATAGTGAGACTTCAGAGGAGAATTTTGAACAACTTTATGGTCATGGATGTAATTTTTTTCTTGCCCTACCGATATTATCGCTGTTATTTTTCTTACCTAAAAGATCCATAGCTTATTTGACAAACTCAAACCAGTGAGTTTATCATATTGCTGTTTGTTTGGCTTAGTTGAATGGAAAATTTACTTCTGTTACAATGAGCACTCTTCTGCAAACCTTTCTGAAATATTCTGAAAGCTTGAATGGTGCAATATATAAATGCAAGGTATATTTCTCAATCTTTATTTTTACAATTGCTTATCAGAATACTCTTCTGCTTTCTCTCCAGGTAAGAACAAGTCAGAGTTATGTTATGGGGGCTGGGGTGTAACCACAGTCCTCATTACTGGTGTAACAGCTCTATAATAAAGAGAAGTATCAACCAGGTCATCTTACAGTCAGCGTGCAAAATTGACATGATGAAGGTAAACTCTTTTAGCCATGTTTTTAGTTGCAAATAAAGATTACAGTAACAGGCAACTGTATGTAGAGAGATGGATAATGAATGGTATGGCTCTGATATAACTCTGGTAAATGCTATGAACATAGGCATTTTTTCATCCTAATAATTCAGAGGTTTGAAAATCTTTGACATTCCCTTCAAGTAGCTTTAAGAAGGTGTTAGGGGAGGAGAATAAATGTGATACATCACCTAAGATTTTATTGACTAGCAGGACAGGCTCACAGGGCTGAGGAAAGGGTGAATACAATGGCCAATGTTCCAACATTCAACCTTACCAGCTTAACTGGCCATTTGTCTTCTTGTTGCTTGTGACATTTTGTTGCATGATGCATTTTTTCCAGTTCAAGTTTATTATCATCCGATTGTACAAGTACCACTTGATGAAACAGTGTTCTCTGGCCCTTGGTGAAAAACTTGCAAAGATGCAAATAGACATCAGCACATATAGACAAGCAATGCATATGCAGAATAAATGTACAAAAATAATTAAATATTGTGATAGACCTCGTAGAGTCTCAGAGGGGTAGTGTGAGCAGTTCAATTAGCCATTCACCATTCTCACTGCCTTTGGGAAGAAGCCGTTTCTCAGCCTAGTGGTGTTGGCTCCGATACTCCTGTATCTCTTTTCCATTAGTAGTAGCTGAAAGATGCTGTGTGCAGGTTATAGGGATGATTTTGTGCACCCTCTTCAGTTAACAATTCCAGTAGATCACGATGATGGGTGAAGGGAGATCACCGTGATCGTCTCTGCTGCTCTTATCGTCCTGTGGATTAACCTCCGATTCAATGCTGTCCAGCAATCATACACACTGTGATTCAGCCAGCCAGGATGCTCTTGATAGAGCTCCTATAGAAGAAAACCTCTACTTCCTCAGGAGTTTGCAGAGGAGCTAGTGGAGTTCAAGTGAACCGGTACGGACATGAAAGGCCTACATGGCCTGTTTCTGTGCTGTAAATGGTTATATATGGTTATGACATCCTTAGACATCTCAGGATGTGCAGTTACTGTTGTGCCTTCCTAACACGTAAGGAGATGTTGTGTGACCAGGACAGGTCACTTGTTAAGAGGCCCCCCGAGGAACATGGTGCTCTCTACTCTCTCCACTACCAAGTTCTTAATGTATAGTGAAGGGTGGATGTTCCTGGTCCTCCTAAAGTCAAAGATCATCTCTTTCATCTTGTCCACGTTGAGTCTCAGGTTGTTATTCTCACACCATATCACGAGATTTTCCACCTCATCTCTGTAGTGAGACTCATCATTGTTGCTGTTGAGTCATTTGCTCTGTTGGAACTGGATCTGGCACTGGAGTCATGGGGTCAGTAGCGTGAACACACAGTCCTGAGGTGTTCCAATGCTCAGCGTGACTTTAATAAGTGACAGTAGTTCTTATAAGGCCTTTTCTTTCTTGTTTTTCCATGGTTTCAGGACTGTTTGTCTTAGCCCACATATTTAGAATCTTGCATTCTATTATTTGATTTCATTATAAAAACAATAAAATAAGTCATGGGATTTGTACCCTTAAATTTCTGCAAATTGTATTAGTACAGTCAGCATTTCAAATTGCAGAAAGAATCAAAGATTCACTTTATTTAACTGTATAAAAGACAGCCATCTACCAGTATTTTCCATTCGGACAGAGTTGAAAATCTGTCCTAATCTCTGATCGAATTTTAAACAGGCCACACACGCATGGAGTGCTTTGAGCTGCTCCAGCTCCCACATTAGAACAAGAAAGCTCACCAGGTAGACAAATGAAAAGATTGAAGGATGTGCTCAGAGCCTTGCAGAATAAATGCAATAATCCCACAGACTGCTGATAAATCTCTGACCACTGACTCCTGCGGAATCTCTGACCTATGCCCAGAATGAAATCCAGAACTTTGAGGCCAAGCTTTGGCAACACACAAAGATTCTGTAGGAGTGGTTGAATGAACACAGCTATCTTGCAAATGAACCATTCACCAGCCCCTTCAATTACCTCTCGCCCCATTTGTGGAAGAGTCTGCAGTTCCCATGTTGACCTCAGAACCCATAATACCTGAGAGGAGAAGTAAGTAAATTAGAAAAATTATATTTATTCACAAGGATGAGATGAAAAAGTCCAGGTATTTAATTTGTCTATGCTTCACCTCCCTTGAAACACTGTAGGCAAACTGAATTCTATAAAATTATTAAAGGCATAGAAACTGAAGACTATAAATTATTCAATGCACAATTTCAGGAAATGAACTGTGTCACAGATACTATATCAAGTTGATAAGAGATTCCCAATGACCGATACCGCATTGTGCTTGAAACTCAACACATTTCATGCATTAAAGCTTCAATTTCAGGTCCTTGGCATCTGGATTTGAACTTAATTTGCATAGTCGTCTCATCTATAGACAGCAATAGTAATGGGGAAGAGTTTATGGAATTTTAGAACTAGGGGTTTGTTTAATGAAAGGGAGCAAGATTAGGGGTCTGGTTTTGAAGATTAGGAGGTGCGGTGAAGAAAATGGGCATCGTGATCAGGATAGGTGTCTGCAGGGGTCGTGAAAAGGTCTGGAACATGTCAAGTCTGGGATTGGGGATTGGAGTAATGATCAAAGGGGGCTGGGAAAGGGAATGGAAATAACCTGAAGCCAGTGAGAATGAAATTACTCAGTTGCGATACTTTATTTTATCTGTTTCATGGGCTATGAGGTTCCATGATTTGAAAATCCATCATGAGAAAATAAGTAATGAAAGATTGTAGGGGAGTGGTGCTGGGTGATCCACAATATGTTAGGCTCAATGCTCCGTTCAGTTTACTGTCATTGGTCATTCCTGTAGGATTGAGAGATTGTGATGGAAGCAGATTGGTCTGTCATTCAGAGCACAATCATTTTCTGTCCATTATCTAACATAAAATTACATGACCTACAGATTGTAACAAAGGCTCTCTGCTTTGTAAGTGTCAAACAAAAAAAAATACAGCTATTGTCAAATGCATTTGGACTGAGAATGTGGGCATTCTATTGAAATCTAGCATAATTTCAAGCTAACTAGGTGTGTAGCATTAAATAGAAGCATGGATGTTATCAAATGTTCACACTGTGGAAGGAAAATTGACTTAGCTGGGGAAAAAAAACACTATTCTTTCATATATGAAAGGGGAAAAGTGTGAGCATTTTAATTCCACAATATCGGAGGTATGGCCCACCAAAGTGCCAGCCCAACTCATTCCCTCGAGTGAAAGCAGACCTTCTTTGCAGTGAGAGTGAAGGATGAGAGGTGGGGAGAAAAGCATTAGGTTGTCAAATGCTGAGTAAATGGCATTGCTCAGGGATGAACATGGATCTTGAGAATGGTAATGAAAAATCACAAGATCTTTCAGATACCACTACAGTGCTATTTATCACAATGGTATACACTAGACTCAATGTACTCTCAGTCCCAGTTTTGCAACAAATCATCAGTGCCCAGCCACAAAAACTCTGGCCCAATTTTGAAATTCTGCACCATGGGAATTAACTGACAAATGAAGTCCTTTTTAGAGAACTATTATAAATGATTAAATTTTACATCTTTCCATTTGCCAAAGTCAAAATCTAAATATAGAACATTGTCATTAATGAATACAGTGATGAATTGAAGAGAAGAATCCAGAAGGTCATGAGAATATGGAACTAATGAGGTGAAGTTTTATGAATGCATTAAAGGGGAGGATGGTTAATATTGGTATCAAAGGATACACCAATTGCATTAGATCAAATACAATGAGAGGAAGCTGATGTGTTACTGATGCACAAATAAAAGTTCTCACAACTGGAGGGAGAGCAAACGCTTTTATAGCTTATAACTAGGGGTAGGGTTTCACAGTAGTCTTCAGAAGGGTTCTGGGTTTAGGTGGGAAACCAGGGTTATATGTGAGCAGATGGGGGCGGGGCCAGCCATCAGCAGTGATGATTCGGCTTATCAGTGAATCCCAGTTCACTGTATTCTCCCCTTCCTGTAAAATTTAGGGTCTGTGAATGAAGACAGAGAACATGGGTTCGATAAAAAATGGTTGAAAAATAGAGTTATAGATTTATAGATTTAAGCAGTCTGGGGGTCTGGAGATCCTGGTGGAGCACCTTAGCAATGGGGGGCCTTGGACTCCTTGGGTCTCCTTGTCCCCTTGTGAGGGAGGAGAGGCAGGCCGTGTCTCCGGTTCAACAATGGAGGGGGATACACTTTCCTCCTGAACTGGATCCACTGAAGCTCTGACTGGGGGTGGTGAGAATTAGCTCCTTGGCTCGCAGGGCACTTGAGGCAATGGACTCTCTGTTCCAGCAGGTGCCAGGGCCCTGATGGAGAAGGTGTCCTCTCTGCCATCTGGGTACTGCACATAGGCATATGTGAGATTGGCATGGAGCAGTTTTACCCTTTCCACTAGGGAGTCGGTCTTACTTCTCCTTGCGTTCTTCCTGAGAAATACTGAACCAGGAGTGTTGAGCCAGGTTGGGAGTGTAGTTCCTGATACCGACCTTCTTTTGAAATGGAATAGGAGATCGTGAGGAGTAGAGTTGATCGCGGTAAATAGTAGCAACCAGCTGGAAATGGAGCGTCATAGGGAGGACTTCCTGCCAGCGTGAGTCTGGAAGGCCTCTTGACTTCAGGGCCAGTTTGACAGACTTCCAGCCTGTGGCATTCTCCTTTTCAACCTGCTAGTTCCCCCAGGTGTTGTAGCTAGTTGTCCTGCTGGACATGATGCCCCTCACTAGCAGATACTGACATAGCTCGTCACTCATAAAGGATGAGCCCTGGTCACTATGAATATAGCTGGGATACATGAACAGGACGAAAATGGAGTCTAGGGCCTTTATGACTGATGAAGTGGACATGTCTGGACATGGAATGGTGAACGGAAAGTGGGAGTACTCATCAATGATAGAGGGGAAAAGAATGTTCCCATTCGTGGAGGGGAGCGATCCCTTAAAATCAACACTGAGCTGTTTAAAGGGCCTGGATGACTTGATCAGGTCCACATTAACGGGGCGGTAGAAGTGCAGACCTGACAAGACCTGGTCATTTTCCTGACATCTTCCAAGGAGAGGTGCAGATTGTCCGCCTTGACAAAATGAGCCATGCGGTTGACCCCTGGATGGCAGAGCTCATTATGTAGAGACCGCAGTTGGCCAGTGTATGCAGAGACATAGCTTCTTCTAGATAAGGCATCTGGAGAGTCATTAAGAGCTCCTGGCCATAGGCAATTTCATAATTGTAGGTAGAGAGCTCGATCCTCCACCTAGCAATCTTGTCATTTTTGATTTTGCCCCTCTTGGCATTATTGAATGCTGGTCAGTGAGAAGCGTAGATTTCCTACAAGCCAGGAAGTGTCTCCAGTGCCTCACGGCTTGAGCCTCCTTTTCTACTGATGGGTTCTGGAGCTCATGGCCCTGTAATGTTTGAGGAAAAAAAAGCAACCAGCCTGCCTGCCTGGTTGAGGGTAACAGCCAAGGGTAAGTCCAAAGTGCCACTTTCCACTTGGAAAGGTACATTCTCATCCACTGCATGCATGGCGGCTTTCGCAATGCGATTTTAAAGGTATTTGAAAGCTATTTGGGATTCAGCCAAGAGGGAAATTAGTGGCTTTTAAGAGAGGGCAAACCTTATCAGCATATTAAGAGATTCACTGGGCATAATACGAGAAAAACCAGGCATCTCCTCAAAGCCTTTGTGGGACTGGGAACAGGTAGCTCGAACAGGGCCAATGATGTCATTCTCCACCATGTAGTCAAAGATACCCAGGTGTTTAGTTCTGAACACACACTTGTCAGAGTTATAAGTGAGGTTCAGGGCTTTTGCCACGTGGAGAAAACTCTGGAGGTTGGCATCATGGTCTTCCAAGGTGTGACCACAGATGGTGACATTATTGAGATTGGGGAAGGTAGCCTTCAACCCATACTCATCCACTATTCTGTCCATCTGTCTCTGGAAGATAGAAGCCCCATTAGTGATACTGAAAGGGACTCTCAGAATTGATAGAGATGACTGTTAGCCTCAAAATGCCATATATGGACGGCCCTCAGAATGGATTGACAGCTGGTGATAAGCAACTTTCTGGTCGATGGTCGAATAGACCCGATACTGGGCAATATCATTCACCATGTCCGAAATTCAAGTGAGTGGGTATGCATTCAAGAGTATGTATTGATTAATAGTTTGTCTATAGTCAATAATCAGCCTGGCCTTGTTTTCCCCTTTTATCACCATCATTTGCATTCTCCTCTGGCTATGTTCGATAATATGTTCAACAAGCTGGCATTGTGTCTCAGACTTTATAAATCTCAGTCTGCTGTGCTGTACCTCCTGCTCTCTTGCACTCCGAGGACAGATTCAGGAAGAGAGGTGGTTGGGGGCGGGGGGGGAGGGGGTGGGGTCGATATTCAGTGTAGAGAGGCTGTACGTGAGTTCTGATTTTAGGGGCCCTCTGTTCCAAACCAATACAGAATGCTCCAAAGTCATACTTTTAAGTTGGCACAGGAAGTCCAGACCCATCAAGACCGGAGCACAAAATTCATCAAGTATATACAGGCAACATTTTCAGAACTCCCCACCCCCTTCAAATGACAGGTGTGCTATACAATGTTGTTGAATATGTGTAGGATGAGAATGGGATACAAGGAATATGTGATAATTTGAAGGTTACATCTTTAGTTTGTACTCTTGCACAATCTGTGAGTCTATGAAGCTTTCAGTAGAACCCGTGTTGATTAGGCATTTAGTGGAATATCCGTTTACCTTCACAGTCACTATGGAGTTGCTGAGCTGGTGAGGTCTCTCCTTATGCAGCATTTCCTCTCTGCCACTGACACCCTCCTTTGACATTAGCATAGCAAATGGGTTTGGCTGAATTTAGGGCAGATGACTTGGGGCCGGGAGAGGTGTAGGCCGTGGACTTCCCCGGGCTTCCCCTCATGTGGCAAACTCTCGCCCAATGTCTGTTCTTGCCACAGCTGGAACACAAGATCAGGAATGCTGACTCTTGCCGAAGAAAAAAAACACTCCCTAGTATGGAAAGCAGCATACTAGGGACACTAGAGTGTCCCGGATCTGTTCTTCCTCACGAATGTGGCCTGTTGTCGCTTCGTACCTGCTTCTTGGCAAGCATCCACAGATCCAGCAGGTAGTCATCGATGGTCTCTCCTGGCCTTTGGTGACATAGAGGAAGTTGGTGCCTCGCTAGGACCTCGTTTTGTGACTTCAGGTACCAATCCTTCAAACCCTTGATGGCAGCATCATATGTAGAGCATGACTGATGACTGCATGTCCTTTCGTTCCTACCCTCGAAATGAGTGCAGACCTCCCGAGTTCATCGGTGTGGAAGACTTCTCTGGTCACATTCAGGTAGGCCTGCAAGCCATCTAGCCAGTATGTGAACTCCTCAGCTGTGTCTGGGGATAGAACATCTACCAGTAGCATACTTGGTTTGAGTAGCATTTTCATCATTTAGGTAATAAACTAATAAAATTGAAGCATGAATAAAAGCTCTCACAAATGGAGGGAGAACAAATGCTTTTATTAGCTTATAACTATGGGTAGAGTTTCGCAGTAGTCTTTTAGGTAGGAAACCAGAGTTATATGTGACCAGATGGGGATGGAGTGGGTAGGCAGAGCCAGCCATCAGCACAACACACTACCAGTGAATCCCAGTTCATTGCAGTTACTCTCTCAGTTCTTACTCCATTGATGCCTCTTGACCTGCTGAGTGTTTCCAACATTTTCAGATTTTATTTCAAATTTCCAGCATCTGCAATATTTTGAGATTCAAACAATACCAGAGTACTGTGTGGAACATATGCACTAGCATGAACCCATTTAACCAAATGGCACTTTTAAAGAAAAAAAAATTAACTGAATCCTTTGGTGGCCCTCTTCAGCACAATGAGATGGAATAAATTTTATTTGTCTCTGGCTCAGTCGTACTATTTCTTTTGCTTCTCTTTTGGTGAGGCATGCGATTTTACTTTAATGGAAGGATGCTGCCCTGCCTTCTCTTGATCAGTGGTTACGTGGCACCATGTCTTGAATATGGAAAAGATTCATTATTTAGTTAATTATTTGATATAAGATTTCAGATGCTGTGGGGGTCATTTCTGACTCACTTTATAATTTTATTTCAATGCAATTAAATTTTCTGAGTCGTATCTTTTCCATGTTTTTTCACATAATTTTTTTTACCTTCATTTTTCTTTTAATGTTAGTCGCATATAATGTGGTAACTCTTGAGTTACGTAGTAAAACAAGGGTTAGAAAAAAAGAGATTCAACTCAGATAAATTAATTCTTCAAGGAAGGATTCAGGCCTGAAATGTCAGCAATATATCTTTGTCTCCTATAGAAACTGAAAAAAAACCACAGAAATTCCATTCAGGAATTAGGGTCACAAAGTACAATGCTCTTTGTAGAGGGTTTACACTCTAGCAGGATGAAAATTGCCCATCATTTCCTGATCAGTGCCATTTCCTGTTCGAATATAGATATCTACTGCAGAAATTCAGCAAATGCACTCCTGTTTCAGTAAAATATATGCTCTTTGTTTTAATTATTTTAACTTAAAGTCAAAGATAATAAATTTGCACTTTTGCAACTTTTATTATATTTTTGTCAGCCTATTGCTGGGGTAAGGTTGTGATCAAAACACTAGAGGGAATTCATAATTGCGAAGGGTACATTGGAGACCTGGGAGGAACTACCTCATTTGTGAAGAGAGACTGGATGAGATGGATGTGGAGGAAGCTGAGGGTCAATGATAAGAGTTATTCAAAATTATAAAGGGCTATTTCACATGACAAAGCTATCTAAAACGAAAAGACATGGGTTTCGGGGAAGGACTAGGAGTAGGAAGTGATCTGAAGTAGAACTTCACACAGAATGGATTTTGAAATCAGAACACTGACTCATGGAAGAGGTAAGTACTTTCGCAATATTAAAGATATACAGTGCACTTCAGACATTTTTTTTCCTTTCATTTCCCCTATGCTCCACAGTTTTAAATTTTTAATAGAACAATCACATTTGCAGTGGTATTACTCGGGGTGGTTTCACTCAGTGCGGTAACTCATGGTGTCACCCACCTCCCCCACCTCCACATGGACCTCCTCCCATACAAGCCCATACAGAATCCTTAGTAATGTTCTTTGTAATAACATTATTCTTAAAATATAATTCCCATATATCACCGAATGTAATGGCATTAGTAGTGAGATAAACAACTAGCAAAATTAAAATTACACTTTTAACTAACAATATTATACGCACAGCCTAAATGCATTTACATTTACGTAGTTTCATGTGGTTAAAGTGAAAATCCGGTAAGAAAACGATAGAATTAAAAATAAAAAAACTGTCAACATCAAAATTATGTTGATTATAACATTAAACTTTATTGTTACATTCTCAAAACATTTATGAGAAAGGTTCACAAATACTAATTACTACAATATTGTAAAGAAAACACCAGAAAATTTGACAAAAGCACCACCTATAAAAACACCAGCAGCAATCAAAACAACAGCACGTGCTTGTCGCGCGGGCAGCTGAAGCCACGTGATTCGAAGGATCATTGTAATTGGGTAATAATGAGAGCTCTGACTGGAGTGAATTAGAACATTTAAGAAGTAAAATTAGCATAGAGTTTTAGCCTTGTAGGTATATTTGCGATAGTCTGACACTTCTGTCAAGATAGAAAGACAAACACAAGAACCATGGAGCAGTACAAACATCTTTATTATAGTTAAGCTAGCAGGAAAGAGTAGTATTAAGGTCAGGTAGACAAGGTCAACTTGGGTAATTCCAGAACCTAATTTGAAGAACACAGTGATGAGTCAAGTATATATGATCATTTTTATCAGTCTTTTACAAATTGATAAGCATATCTCTTTGAATTTGTTTGAGGTACATTGTTTCATGTCTTAGCTCAACACATATCAGGATATACTTTCTTAAGTGACATCAAACAAGTATTCACATGAACAAACCAATTATTCAAATAGATTTCATTTTGTACATAGAAATGAGTTACTGTCTAGGAGGTTCAGTTCTAATCTACTTCAACGTTCGCATTCTGTAATTATCAGTCTAACAGTAAAATTAAACTATTCATATTTACAAAGGGAAAGAAGTTCTTCCGGTTTGAGGTAGGATCAGAACCAAACTTTGCTGGCGCCTTCGTGCAAGCCCTATGGTTATTGACAGCCATTGAGCGGTTTGACAGTTAATTAGCTGCCGTTTGCCTCGGAAATTATTGATGAATGGAGACCATTCTCTAGGTAGATCCAGTGTGATCTCTACTATACATTAACAATTCTGTGAGCACTGCTGTGTGAAGAATTCAGACACAAAGTCCACAGACTGTACAGCAGGCTTTAGTCAGCTCAAACTTGTACACACCAGATTTCTGTACACTCCTGGCTCCATGTGCCCGACTGCTCCCGAAGGGGCCATCTCAAGTCTTTATACGGGTTGGTGATTGACAGCCGGCATGTGAGTCCAGCCTCCCAGGTTGTCTTCCTGCAGGTACAGTGATTACCCCCTGCAGTAGGCTGGTAGGAGTGCAGCCAGTGTAGTGGTTGTATCACCACATTCACCTCCTTCTTAAAATGAGTCCAGGGTGGGGGTTGGGGGGGTGGGGTCAGCTTTCATGGTACTGAGTAGTCCAAAAGCATATTTACAAGTTCAGGCAGTCCAGTGGTCATCTTTTCCTCTGGGACTATTGCAGGGCAGGTTCCTGATCAATGGTCAGTGGGGCAGGGCCGGCTAAAGGTTGGCTGGGTCAGAAGTGGTCGGGATGGCCAGTGGCATGGGCAGGATGGTGTCTAGCAGAATTAGGGTGTCTACCAGTGCAAGGGTATAGGTGCAGAGTGAGCCTGCAGGGAATAGGGCCCTGTGGAGAGGCAGAGAGAGAGTGTCGGCCCTAGGGGGTGATAGGCCAGGGGTGAGGGGGGGGGGGGTGGCTGAGCCCTTCCTGGTGCCAGATCCCTGGTCGAGACGGTGTTCTCGTGTCGATTGCGGTTCCTGACGTAGGGTCATTTGGATTCGCATGGAGGAGGTGCACCTGCTCGACCAGGGGGTGGGGGGGATCGGATTTGTGGTTCCTCACATGTTTACAGAGGAGTACTGGTCCCAGAGACATTAGCCATGCTAGCAGGGAGATGCCAGTCGCCAATTTTCTAGGAAAAGAGAAAAGGGGTCTGATTGGGTAGCCGTGCACAAGAGTGACTGTATGGCATGGAGTTCCTCGGGGAGGGACTCTTGCCAATAGTTGATGGACCAGCCTTTTGATCTCAGGGCCAGGAGGATTGCCTTGCAGATCACCCCATTCTCACGTTCCACATGCCCGTTGCCCTGGGGTTGTAGCTGGTCATGCAACTAGACACAATGCTTCACACCGCCAGGTACTGGTGCAGCTCCTCACTCATGAAGCTGGACCCAAGGTCACTGTGGATGAATGATGGGTATCCAAACATGGTGAAGATCTGCACCAGTGCCTTGATAATGGAGGCAGTGGAAGTGTCAGGGTCAGGGATGATGAAGGGAAAACGGGAGTATTCGTCTATAACCGAAAGGAAATAGACGATTTTATTCATGGAAGGCAGTGGTCCCTTGAATTCAATGCTGAGTCGCTCAAAGGTCCAAGTAGCCTTCACTATGTAGGCCTGTGGTGCTTTGCACTCCGCACAGACCCTGCAGGATTCAGTCATGGTCCGAACTTCTCGGACGGTGAAGGGAAGGTTCCAGGACTTAATGAAGTGGTACAGATGCATGATATCCAGGTGACAAAGGGTGTCATGTTGCTCCTGCAGTTGTTCAGACTGCGCACTGGTAAAGGTCCGGGACAGGGTGTTGGGGGAGTCGTTGAGCTTTCCCGGCCTTTGCTGGATGTTGTAGCTGAATGTGGCCAGCTTGACTCTCTAGCTCAAGATCTTGTTTTTAATCTTACCTCTGTGGGTGGTCTGAATGCTTCACACTGGTCTGTGAGAGGGATGAACCTCCTGCCTGCCAGTTAGTGGCGCCACTGGTGGACTGCTTCCAGGATCACCTTGGCCTCCTTTTCGATGACGGAGTTTCTGAGCTCTGAACTGTGAGGGTTCTGGAGTAAAAGGCCACAGGTCTGCCCCTTGATTGAGGGTGGCAGTGAAGGCAACATCAGAGACATCGCTCGCCCTGGAATGGGGTTATCTTATCCACAGCATGCCTCGTGTCATTGGTGATGTCCTGTTTGATGTGGCGAAGGCCACGTGCCTACGCAGGGAGTGAAATGTGGTAGCTTGGGCCAGTGGGCAGACCTTGTCTGAGAAGCAGGGGACCCACTGCGAATAGTAAGCAAAGACTCTAAAGCACCTGCAGTGGTCTTTGATCATGTGGGGGAGGAGCAGTTCTATCAGGGGATGCATGCATTCTGGGTCAGGACTAATGACTTCATGTTCCACGATGCATCCCAAGATGGTGAGACGGGAGGTGCTGAACACACACTTCTCCCTGTTATAGATGAGTTTTAGTGCCTCTGCCATTCAGAGAAATCTCTCCAGATTGGCATTGTGGTTCTGCTGGTCATGGCCACAGATGATGACATTGTCCAGGTACAGGAAGGTTGCTCTTAGGTTGTTCTGGTCTACCATGCAGTCCAACTCTCACTTGAACACAGAGATTCCATTTGTGACCTCAAATGGGACCCAGTGGAACTGGTAAAGGCATCTGTCTGTTTCAAAGGCAGTATAAGGTTTATCCCAGGCATGGATGTGGAGCTGGTGGGAAACTGGAGAAAACCCTGTACTTGGCTATCTCGTTGACCATGTCAGCGATGCGGGGCAGTGGGTAGGCATCCAGCTGAGTGTTCTGGTTATTGGTCTGACTATAGTCGATGAGCATCCTTGGTTTATGACGAGGACCTGACCTCTCCAGGGGCTAGGCTCTATTACTCTATAACTCCTTCCGCCAGATGCCATCGTACCTCGGCCTTGATAAAGGCCCTGTCGGCTGCACCATAGCATTTGCTCTTGGCCACAAAAGGCTACAGTCTGGTGTCAGGAAGTTGAAGAGGGATGGAGGGACTATCCATAGGGTGAAGAGCCCGCAGGTGGAATGGGGCAGCTGCTGAACTTTGTGCTGTGGATGGTGAGTGGGTGGAGTGGCCACCGAAGGCAAGGATGAGGTTGTGGAGGTGACACTGGAAGTCATGTTCCAGGATAACTGGGGCACAGAGCTTTGGAATGACCAGTAGCCTGAACCCTTGGTAGGTCTCCCCTCCCACTGTCATGTTCACTGAGCAGGACCCCAGTGCAGTGATGGAGTAGTCCTGGGACGCAAAGGCAATATCAAAGTTCGCTGGGTATACTTTGAGTGCCAGCGTATGGACCATTTCAGGTGCACAAAGCTCTCAGTACTACCACTGTCAAACAGGCATATTATCACCTTTTCATTGACAGCGATGTCCATCATCGGGCACCCAAATCTATGGGGGATATCCTCCAATAAAGTGGTGCACACAAGGACCACCTCGGGGTCCGAGTTGCTGCTCACAGCCAACTGTGGTGAGTAGTAGTCTGTGGGTATCTTTACGAACATCAGGTGTGACGAGTACGTGGTTTCATACATGCACGTGTTGACTACCTTGTCTGGTCAGCGAGACAGGCGAGCTGGATTTGGGGTGGGTGGGTGTCAGCTGATCCATGATGGGGGCATGTGGTGTTGGCGTGGTCCGGCGACCCGGCCAGAAGTAACATCATTGGTGTGGGTGGAAGTGAAGAGTTCGGCGCAGACAAAAGTTAGACAATGAAAGATGGCGACGACCGTAATGCACACATGGTGGCCGCCTGGTTCAACGGCTGTGCTGGGAGTGATGTTGTCGATGCAGGCGGCAGTGATGTGAAAGTGATGGTGTTGCCTGGCGTTTGCATGTGGGGGCACCCAGAGTGTTGGAAGGGGCTCCTGGTTGGTCGTGGAGGGCCGCGACACTCCTGGTGGGTTTGGACAGGAACACTTTAGTAAAGTTGCCCTTCTTGCCACATTGGGAGCAATGTGAGTTCATTACAGGGCATTTTTTTGGGAGCGCTGGACTGCATCGGCGGCGACAATCATCTCTTCCACATGGGGCCCCTCAGCGACTGCTGTCATTGGCATTGGCCAGGCCGGAGGGATGGGAAGGAGAGCCTTGAAAACCTCTATGTGGTGAGCTGCAGCTTCGAGGGAGTGGACCACCTCCATGATCCTGGCGAGGGAAGCATTATTCTCTTCCAACAGCCTCTGTCGGGTCGCCCTCGACCGCAGCCCTCACACACACGCATCTCGGATGAGTCGCTCCACTTCCACAGCAGTCACTCCAGCTTCAATCATGCGTGAGCTTGCCAGCTTTTGCAGAGTCCCCAGGTAAGCGTCTGCCATCCCACCTGGCTGTTATACCCTGATGCTGAGCAGGTACCGGGCATAGAGTATGTTTGTCGGAGGCCGTTATATGTCTTCCAGGATGGCCATTGCTGGTGTGAAATCCATACAGTCTTGGATTCCCTGGAAAGCGCACGGGCCCAGCTTGGTGCATCGTACCATGAGTCTCTTTGATTAGTGTTGATGATTGTGGATGATTGCCTCAATTGCATGTTTCCAGATCTCGAATTATGCTGGAGCGTCTGGATGCTGAGAGTTGATATTGCAGCCTCTCAGTGGTGCAGAACTTCTCCATGGTCTTTTTATTTTAAGCTGATTATATTGTGAGTGCTGATGTGTGAAAAATTCAGACACAAAGTCCACAGACTCTACAACAGGCTTTAATCAGCTTAAACTTGTTCAGTCCTGGCACCACGTTCCCGACTGCTCCCAAAGGGGCCAGCTTGAGTCTTTATACGGACCGATGATTGAGAGCAGGCAGGTGGGGTCAGCCTCCCAGGTTGCCTACCTGCTGGTACGAAGGTTGCCTCCTGGAGTAGGCTGGTACGAAGGCAACCAGTGTAGTGGTTGTATCACCACAAATGCATAACTGTGATGACCCTTCATGAATACTAATGTATCAATTTGAGTGCTGTTAAGCCTGTTTTGGATAAAATCTCTGGGCCATTAATAGCTTTGTAAACTGTTCAGAACAATACACATTTTAGTGTGCTTTTGAATTGTCAGCTAAAAGTCAGTTTAGTCTGGGGGTGGGTGAGGAGGTGGGGAGGGTTGGGGTTGGGGTGAAGTTTGTTACACATTGCTGTTACACAATTGAAACCTTGGATTTGTACAAGGGATCTGTCATCGGTGAGCTTCAGTTTTGGGAAATGGTTTGGGATAATAACTTTAATTGGTGATTCAGCCTGTCGGGAAGAAGCAGGGAGCTGCAAGGAAAACATATGCATGGTTTTATTTCTACACAGGTTTTAATGCTAGAGAATTCTGTAATAAAAACAAAATCAGAGGTGCTTTTCCCTAACTACTGACATTTTTGGATGGCTCAAAATACAAACTTTCATATATTGATAGATGTAAGCTGGGTTTACAAAAAATGTTTTTGTTGTTATAGCTATTAACTACTAAGTGCAGCTAAACACAGCTTGAACCACATCATCAAGTTTACTGATGACATGACCGTGGTGGGCCTTATTAGTAAGAATGAGGAGTTAGCATACAGAGATGAGATGCAGTGGCGCAGAGCCAACAGTCTGTATCTGAACGTTAATAAAACAAAAGAGATGGTTGGCGACAAGGGGGGCCCGGTGTGGTGGTGGGGGGGGAGGGGGGGGACTAAGCTCCACTGACCTTGTTGACTTGACCATTGAGGTGGTCAAGAGTATCAAGTTCCTTGGAGTGCACTTGGCAGAGAATCTCACCAGGTCCTTTAACACCAGCTTCATGAGCTAGAAAGCCACTACATTCTACAGAGGATGTATCGAGAGCATCTTGTGCAACTGCATCACCACCTGGTTTGGAAGCTGTACCACCTCAAACTGCTGATCTTGCCTTATAAGACTTCTTTTCCAATCCAGGCAACATCCTGTTAAATCTCCTCTGCACCCTCTCCATCGCTTCCATGTCCTTCCTATAATCAGAACTGAACACAAAGATCCCACTTAATTGGCATGTTAACGTTCCATTTTTAAACCCAGTTTGGGTCATTCACACCGACCAAAGAAAAGCTGAGTCAGGAGCTGATGCAAAATGTATTGGCTTTGATACTACCTACCTTGCCGGGTAATTACTGGGATGAAAATTACCCCCCATCCTGCATTTGTTGTGTTCACACAGGTAAATGGTGGTTAGTTCCCATCTTTCAACCGTGCAAAAAGGGTAAAATCGTTGTCTCACCAGAGATTTGTAGATTGCCACATGACCTCTTGTCTCTTGAACTCACTCCCTCTATTATTGAAGCCCAACATCCCATAGGCCCTCTTGACTGCCCTATCAACCTGCGCGGCAACCTTGAGGGATGTATGGATTTGAACCTCAAGGTCTCTCTGTTCCTCCACACTATTAAATATCCGACACTTAACCCTGTACTCAGCCTTCTGGTTTGATCTTCCAAAATGCATCACCTTGAACTTGAGCAGATAAAATGTTTCTCTGCATCTCAGAATTCATTTTGCTACTGCCATCACTAGTTATCTCATCAATGTAACTAACTGCTTGTGGCAGCTATTCATGCCCAGACCATAACACTCCCATCACCGTGTTTCACAGATGAGGTAGTATGCTTCGGATCTTGGGTAGTTCCTTTACGCCTCTGCAATTTGATCATGCCATCACTCTGATGCAGGTTAATCTTGGTCTATCTGTCCACAAGACCTTTTCCAGAATTCTGCAGGCCTCTTAAATACTACTTGGCAAACTGTAATTTGGCCATCCTGTTACTGTGGCTAACTAGTGGTTTGCATCTTGCAGTGTAGCCTCTATACTTCTGTTCATGAAGTCTTCTATGGACAGAATCATTCACACATCCACACCTGCCTCCTGAAAAGTGTTTCTGTTCTGTTGAACAGGCATTGGTGATTTTCCTTCATTTTGATGAGATATCTTCTGTCATCAGCATTGGAGGTTTTCCTTGGCCTACCAGTCTCTTTGCAACTACTGAATTTACCAGTGTGCTATCTTCTTATTGATGTTCCAAACATTTGATTTTGGTAATCCTAAAGTTTGGTTGATGTCTCTTCCTGTTTTATTCTTGTTTTCAGTCTCATAGTGGCTTCTTTGACTTTCATTGACATGACTCTGGTCCTCGTGTTGAAAAATGACAATTACAGACACCAAAGATGGTCAAAAGCTTAGAAGCATGTCTAGCTCTCTTACACCAATTAAACATACCTTAGTAATCACAAACACTTGTGAAGCCAAATATCCCAAATGTAATTGAGCCCTGAAATGAGGGGACAATGTGTTAAAAAGTGCTGTAATTTCTACATGGTCACACCAAAATCTATACAAACAATCTGCAATGTTGCCTTTATTCATATGTGAATATTTTGATTACAAATTTAAAACTGGGGCAAAGGGCATATAAAGGAGAAAAGTGTCTTTATTCAAATTATTATTATATTTCAATGAGCATTGAATCACCAACGCATAGAATTTTATGAACCAATGTCCAGTGAATGGCCAGATACTTGATGAATCACATGATCATAGAAGGTTGAAAGGCCTGTTTCTAATCTTTGATTGTGGGTTCCAATTTAGCAAACTAGCTATGATGTCACTTTAGTGAACATCAGTTGTTTTAACCAAATAGTGGATCAGAGACAAAATAGCCCATTGAAGCAGAATTTTTGGAAGTATATGTGGACTAAACAAGAAAAATAATAGAACTGTTAGAGTTTCTCTTAATTTCAGAAGCAGGAATCCAATGTGAACATGAAGTTTGTATGTTTGTAGAAATCTAGACACAAATATAAGATGGGAAATAAGTTGCAAATGGTTATGCCAGCACCAAATATAGACAAAATAACTTTGCATGAAATTATAATGTTTATTTTCCAGCTCCCACCCCCCCCCATGTAATTTACAACCAATGAAATAATTCACTGTTGTGATGTAGGAGACTTCAATGCCCATCTCATACACCAAAGCGATCATAACCAGATAATCGGGTTTATTTATATAAATACCATGGTTTTTTTTTCCAAATTATCTAGAATCGGGCCATAGATTACTATCTCATGCAAATAAAGTCATCTTGGTCTATTTCAGTGTTGCAGCAGACTTGTCAATTCATTTTTTTTACAAAAAAATCCTGGAAGGATATTTGATTCCACCATCATCTAACTTAAGTTATATTTATTGCATACATCAGTCCAAATCCAATTAGGATAGTTAATCAAAACTTGCTTTTAAATTTCAAATTTCAAATGTTTTTAAATGGATAATGGGATCTTTCCTGAGCGCTGCCAGTGTGCCAGGGTCTAAGACTATCCCATCTTGTCCATGCACTGTTTCATCTCAAAACTCCTTCAGCACTAGCATTTCTGAACTGGTGACATTTTCAAACCCATAGTGTCATGTGCTCAAGGTATCAAAACAATGAAATGCTGGTAATATTTATTTCATCAGACAATTAATGTAAAATCATCATCTACATCATTTATCGAGAACAAGGTGTTTGTTTGCTTAATAGATGTACACATCTGCAGTTTGACCTGATTACAAAATGATGTAAAATCAATAACTCCAGATGTTCGAACAAATAGACCCTTCCCCCTCCCTTTTTCCCCTTTCTCCTTCATTCACTCCTCCTCTTGAATCACTGCTGTCCCCCTTCTTCCCTTCTCTCACTATCACCTCCTGCCTTTGCGACCACTCCCAACTCTTTTGTTTGGACGCCTGCCAACTGGCTCAAGCCCAAAACGTCAGTTATATATTTTTACCTTTGCTATATAAAGGACACTGCTAAATAGAATAATACCTAGTGTCGCCGAGAATATTCTCCCAGAATCACAATGCGGCTTTCGCGCAAACAGAGGAACTACTGACATGGTCTTTGCCCTCAGACAGCTCCAAGAAAAATGCAGAGAACAAAACAAAGGACTCTACATCACCTTTGTTGACCTCACCAAAGCCTTCGACACCGTGAGCAGGAAAGGGCTTTGGCAAATACTAGAGCGCATCGGATGTCCCCCAAAGTTCCTCAACATGATTATCCAACTGCACGAAAACAAACAAGGTCGGGTCAGATACAGCAATGAGCTCTCTGAACCCTTCTCCATTAATAATGGCGTGAAGCAAGGCTGTGTTCTGGCACCAACCCTCTTTTCAATCTTCTTCAGCATGATGCTGAACCAAGCCATGAAAGACCCCAACAATGAAGACGCTGTTTACATCCGGTACGGCACGGATGGCAGTCTCTTCAATCTGAGGCGCCTGCAAGCTCACACCAAGACACAAGAGAAACTTGTCCGTGAACTACTCTTTGCAGACGATGCCGCTTTAGTTGCCCATTCAGAGCCAGCTCTTCAGCGCTTGACGTCCTGCTTTGCGGAAACTGCCAAAATGTTTGGCCTGGAAGTCAGCCTGAAGAAAACTGAGGTCCTCCATCAGCCAGCTCCCCACCATGATTACCAGCCCCCCCACATCTCCATCGGGCACACAAAACTCAAAACGGTCAACCAGTTTACCTATCTCGGCTGCACCATTTCATCAGATGCAAGGATCGACAATGAGATAGACAACAGACTCGCCAAGGCAAATAGCGCCTTTGGAAGACTACACAAAAGAGTCTGGAAAAACAACCAACTGAAAAACCTCACAAAGATAAGCGTATACAGAGCCATTGTCATACCCACACTCCTGTTCGGCTCCGAATCATGGGTCCTCTACCGGCACCACCTACGGCTCCTAGAACGCTTCCACCAGCGTTGTCTCCGCTCCATCCTCAACATCCATTGGAGCGCTTACATCCCTAACGTCGAAGTACTCGAGATGGCAGAGGTCGACAGCATCGAGTCCACGCTGCTGAAGATCCAGCTGCGCTGGATGGGTCACGTCTCCAGAATGGAGGACCATCACCTTCCCAAGATCGTGTTATATGGCGAGCTCTCCACTGGCCACCGTGACAGAGGTGCACCAAAGAAAAGGTACAAGGACTGCCTAAAGAAATCTCTTGGTGCCTGCCACATTGACCACCGCCAGTGGGCTGATATCGCCTCAAACCGTGCATCTTGGCGCCTCACAGTTTGGCGGGCAGCAACCTCCTTTGAAGAAGACCGCAGAGCCTACCTCACTGACAAAAGGCAGAGGAGGAAAAACCCAACACCCAACCCCAACCCACCAATTTTCCCCTGCAACCGCTGCAATCGTGTCTGCCTGTCCCGCATCGGACTTGTCAGCCACAAACGAGCCTGCAGCTGACGTGGACTTTTTACCCCCTCCATAAATCTTCGTCCGCGAAGCCAAGCCAAATAAAGAAGAATATAAAGGACACTGCTTGACCTGCTGAGTTTCTCCAGCTTTGTTTTTTTCCTACAACCATGGTGTCTGCAGATTTTTCTGTTTTACTTTGGCATACTTAATTGATTCTGTGGCATGGATATTTCCCTTTTCTTTTCAGACTTGCTCTCGGGTGTCTTCTGTTGAGAAACTGTCATCGTGCTGGTTAAGCAACTAATTATAATAAAGAATAATCAAAAAAGGCAAACAAGGTGGTAAAACAAACTCAGACATTATTTTCTTTGTCTGTATGTATATTTTACAGGGCACAATATAAATGTAGAACTGAAGGACAAGATTAAGATTGAATGAAATATTCTATGCAAACTTAAAAATAAATAAAATATGAATTTTGAAAACTTTATTTGCTTATGGAGGAGGGACATTCAGCAGATGTCAGCATCTGGAGGAAGAAATAGAGTCAACTGATCTTAATAACAATTAAAGGCAAGAGATGACAGACACTGCAGTCTAGAGAGAAAACTAAATGCTGGAAGAACTCTATGATTCAGGTAACAGATGTGAAGTGCCCTTGCCTTCCCATTCCCACATTCACTTGTCAGTTCTTAGACTTTTCCACCTACAGGGTCAGATCAAACTAGAAGAATAGTACCTCATATTCTACCTGGGTAATCCACAACTCAATAGTGTGCCTTTAAATTTTCCAATTTCTCTGTGCCCCTTTCTCCTTCCTTCCATCCCCCATTTCCCCAAACATTTCCTAAATGCCCCTCCTACCAGTTTCACTCTCCTCCACCCCAGAATCCATCTACCCATCATCTCTTCCTTACCAGTTTCCACATCACCTTCTCACATCAAACCCCAGCATCTGCAGCCTCCACATCACCTTCCAATTTCTTGCTCTTTCTCCACTTTCCACTTCCCCATGTAGCTCCATATACCCACCCACCTTTTTTTCCCCCCCTCTTGGTTTCACTCACCAGCCATTTTCTCCCAACTCTACCCGTCCCCCCATCTAGTTCCATCTGCCCAACACCTCCCACCTTACCAGCCTCCACCTGTTGCAGTCCAGCACCTATATCATCCCTGGATTGCTTTTTTAGACTGACTATACCCCCTCTTAGTCCTGAAGCAAAGCCTCCAGCTGAAAACATCACCTACCCCTTTGCCTCCACAGATGCTGCCTGATCTGCTGAGTTTCTCCAGCAATTTGTTTTTGTCTTTGAAACATTTTGGTTCCATTTCCAATTACAAGCTAGCCTCAGAATGGTCTGAATTTCTCATATCAAATTGTTTGTTACTTCCTCATAGCCGTGACTCTATCTCATCTCCCAATTCTGTTTCTCCCCTTACAGATGCTGCTAAATTTGACAAATATTTCCAGGATTTCTGTTTTTAATACAGATCTTCAGTATTTTGCAATTTTTAAAATGGAATTAAATCCTTTGCATAATCATTTATTTTCAAGGCTTGTAGAGATTGTTCACCCATGAATCTGTCATATCATACTGATAAAAAGCTTTAATTTTATTGAACAATGATTTCACAAAGGTTTTGCCTTTGGAATAAGGGGAAGAAAAGTTTCCAAAATAATTGATGAATCTGTGTCAATCATCTCCAAAAGCAGACCACCAAACAGCTGTGTCTACACACTGGAACATCAAGATTTTCACTTTAAACTGAATATGTGTACTACTGGAAGACTTGAGCAGAAAGCAATCTGTTGGAGGAGCCATGTTTCAGTTCAGAAAACTTCAAGACTTGAAGGTTTCCAATCCGAAACTTTTTCTTTTTCTCCTTCTTATGCTGCTTGACCCACTTAGCTCCGGAAGCAAGTTTTTTTTTGTTCTGCTAGAGGATTCTGTCAGTTTCACATAATTATGACTGTGAATGCAGGCAGTTTCTCTAAGAGTACAAATGCAAATTTCTGGTCACTGACTTCAATGCACACCTTGAGTTAACTCCAAAACATGGCTTATTTCCTTTTTCTTGAGTATTCCTGCAGTGTTTCTTATACATTGTAATAATGCAACTGACACATAAACAATACCAAAGGGATCTCTTAATTCACAGTGTTGCAGCAGTGGTTTATTATATAATTAAAGATATTGTTGCATAAAATCATCAGGCTTCTCAGCAAATAACCTTATTCAACAAAAATATCCTTTGTTAAAGATGTGATTGGGAGATTATTTTTAATAAATGTTTTAGCAGTGTTCCGTTCTATCCTTTCAAGAGTAATCAGTAACATTTTAACATTTCCCTGGGGGCGCCATGAGTTTGATCTAATATGTTATTTAATGAAGTCATTAGATGCACATTCAGTTGAATTCCAATCATTGTTCTCGGGGGAAAGATGAATTTAAGAATATTTTCTCAAAGTAAGGAATACCAGAAAGAGAGAGCGAGAGAGACATGACCTGTTCAAACCACATGTGCATTTACTGTACAGTTCTCTATAAAACAAGCAGATTGCATACAAATCTGTACAACTCCCCACGCCACTATCTATTCTGTTGTGGCACACCAGATATCAACATCAGTACCAAGTACCAGGGAACCGCAACAACGTCCATTTAGGTACCAACTTTAGTTCAGCAAGAAATGTTGATGCATGACACAAACATGTTAGCAAGCAGAAAGTTAAAGTTTACCAAGATAAGGTGAGCTCATTAAAATGCAAAAAAAAATTTAAGGGGCGGAGGTGTCAAAATCATAGGCTAAAGTAAAAAGATTGAAGTGTTGCATTGAAATTTCTTCATTGGAATTCTCTACACAAAAATGTTGTGGATACCAAGTCATTAGGCCATTTCACATCAGGCCTTCACCTTAAGGCCAGCTAAAGGAATGGATGGAAAACTAAGAACTTACCTTTCAGACAGCAGTTCTAAAAGACTGCTCCAGCATCCCATCCATATCCAGAGGCACCTAGTAGTGCCCTCCAGATCCAATGGAGGTGAGGCGACTGGTCCCATAGCACCATCCATCATAAAAACGAGGCAGAGCAATGGCCATTACCCTACCCGTAATCCCCCAGGCAGCTGGTTCCCAGAAAATTTCCAGCTGCTCCTGCCAGCCCCCGCTGACAGCTCCCACTGGCCCCCGCTGCCCCAACTGCCCTGCTGGACCCTGATGCCCCACCAGCCCCAGCGGACACTTCCCACTGTTGTGAGGGCTCCCGCTGCCCTGTTGGGATCTGCTGACAGCTCCTGCTGCCCCATCGGCCCACGATGCCCTGAGGGCTCCTGCTGCCCCACTGCCCTGACTTGGAGGGAGAGGGGTCAGTGGGGAGTGGGGTTGGGGCTGACAGCATCATCAGCCCACCCCTAAACAGCCACTTAGCATGGCTGTACATTCAGATCGATCGGCGGAGCGCAGCGCTCCACCGATTATCCCTCTCCAAGAGGGTTTGGACTATACGACCTGGAGACGGCCTCCGCACATTCAGAGAGATACATTGTTATGCATTTTGGTAGAGGTTCTCTGCCTTTACATTTGAACTTTTGTCCTATCTGAAAGGGCCTATTAAGAACATTCCATGGTTTGCTCTGTCAATTGGACCCTGACTGGCCTGGACATCAACTCCTTTACCTTTCCTCAGCTCCCTATATCCTCAACCATAAAAATGGACCTTAACTCCAAACCTTCAAATAACTATGACTATAAATAAGAGCCATGGGGATAAAACCTGTAGGAACAGCACAGATAAATCAAATATCACTATGGACCAGATCATCCCTGCAATAAGCTGATAAAGTGAGATCAGAGGTAAAATAAAATATGGGATACAAGGTGATAATTTGAGAATAATTCACCCAATAACTACTGTATCTCCTGGAATTGTGATGGAATAGATGTTTTGCAACTCACCTGTTATTGTCCTTTGCAGTATACAATAAAATTTGACTAAAAAGCCAGTCATGCCTTCTATATCACTAGTTTTGTTACAATTAGATTAGATGAACATTCTTTTGAAAATATCAGCTTTCAGATGAGCTGCCATTGGATACAAGAAAAGGGAGGACAGGAAGTGGAGGGCTGATTCAACATCAGAGAGAAGAAAAATGGAAAAGGAATCATCCATGTTTCTTTTTATTTAATTTTTTATTTTTCACACCATAAACCACATTGACCAAGATACATACATTTTCCTTTTCAAATATATACAGTGTCATTTTCTCCCCTCCTTCCCTTCTCCCATCCCACCCTCCCTACCTCCCCCCCATTCATTTAAAGTACAAAATCTAAGATGCATTAAACCAGTCAAACAATGTTGTCATTCAATAAAAATAAACAAGAAATTCCACTCAGTCAATTCTTTTCATTTCCTTCTCCTTTCGTTATTTTAGGTGGTAGATGCCCCCGGTAGGTTTTCTCTATTGTGTTTCATGTATGGCTCCCATATTTGTTCAAATATTTCAATATTATTTCTTAAATTATATGTTATTTTTTCTAATGGAATACATTTATTCATTTCTATATACCATTGTTGTATTCTCAAATTATCTTCTAATTTCCAGGTTGACACAATATAGATTTTTGCTACGGCTAGAGCAATCATTTTGGAGACAAAGGATTAGATATTATCTGATGTATTGCAATGCTTTTAGGTACTGAGTGAGTGAACTTTGTCTAAATTATAATTACTAAATGTGTTTGGGCAAAATGTAAATATATTGTATATTAGATTTTGTGCATACAATGGCTAATGCACTGAAGGCTCTGGGCTCATTCAGTGACCAGATGTCTAAGATTGCATAATGGTTAAGCTGCCATGCAGCAGCCAGAATTTTTGATCATTGACTCAGAGTCATGGATTGAAATCCTGATTAGGTCACTACAACCCTGCCCAGCTCACTCGCTGTCCTTTAGGAAAGGAAGTCTGCCATCCTTAGCCCTTGCAGCCTTCTTCTGTTGTGGATCCACCAAAGTGGTTGCCTCTGTCGTGAGGGCTCCCGCTGCCCCGCCGGCACCTGCTGACACCTCCTGCTGCCCCGTCGGCACCCGCTGCCCTGCGGGCTCCAGCTGCCCCACCTCCCTGACTCTGAAGGTTAGAGATACAGTCGCTAATAAATGTTGGTATAGCCAGTGATGTCTATGCATGCCAAGGCACATTAAAAAAAATCATTGATATAAAACACAATCACAGCTTCACATGTATTTCATTTTCTAAATACATATTTGAATGGCGCAAGAGTAGATCTGTATTTGGAGGATTAAGCCCTGTGGTTGCTGTAGCTAAAGGGCTAAGTTGACCTGGGCTGCTGACTGGAATCCAAGGCCCTGTTAGAAACAGAAGTACCTTCACAGAAATTGCTCGAGACAAAAATTGAGAACAAAGAACATTTATTATACAACAATGCAAAGTTGGGTGCTTCCCCTTACCCTGGGAATACACACATACACTGGGGCTCACCCAACTTTTATACAGTTTATATCAGTATAGAAGTACCCTCCCACTTACATTCTTCTGCCTCCTGGATGAGTTTGGCATTAGGCAATCCTGTCTGCCTACGTGCTGTTTCTGTGAACTTGGAGGACCAGGGGGTATCCTGTCGGTGTCCCATCATGTCATTGTCCTTATTCACATCTTCCTGACTCTCAGGGCTGACTAACTTCTTACATGCAGAACTTGCTAATTCTCTCTAAGGCTAGAAGACCCTTATCTTGTTCAGACTAACTTTACTTCCTACATTCTAATATCTATTCTTATCCTATTCATACTGGCTTTATTCATTACACATATATCTATATTAGTTTCCTCATCTTCATATTTTTATATCAGTTTTACTCATCTCTCACAATCCTCACTTTTCTTTTAGATCAGTGTTACTCATCTCTCACAGCCCCATGAAACTAAGTTGTCATTTGATCCTCTCATTTGAAGTATTCACTTTGGTCCTTGCCTGCTGCAGAATGTGGTATGCTCTGTGTTCTGAACCCAACTGACCGGCTCCCACCACAATCCCATTCCATTGCAGGAGAAATACTGAAGGATTGCTAGGTCATAAAACTTAGAGCTGGAGAAAATGTTTAAAGATGGATGAAAATTTCAATTAAAAGTCAAGTTTATGGTCATCTGATTGTCAACCCACAAAACAGTATTCTCCTGACCTCAGTGCAAAACATACAGATGCAAAGCCAGACATAACATACAGACAAACAATACATATGCAGAGAAAGTATTCATATTCAGGTATGCGCTGCTTAGCATCCGTTTGGGCCACGTCCGACTGCATATATGCCCACGGTCCCATAATTATTCAGTTATCATTAACAAATCCGCAACAATTTATATAAAGCGACTGCTAGCTATATGAAAGAGTATACTGTATACCCAAACTGATCTGACTGCCCCACATCCCCAACTAATCAGTCCCAACTAATCCCATTGCCCTGCGTTCTTCCCACAGCCTTATATCAGTCTCCACACTGATCCCACTCTTCTGCTCTCTCCCCACAGACCTGGGTCAGTCCCCAAACTGATCCCACTGCCGCACTTTCTGCCCACAGCCTCGTGTCGATCCCCACTGCCCCGCTCTCAGCCCACATCCCCATATTGGTTCTCACACTTATCCCTACTTACAAATAAAAAGTTTACAGGTACACCACAGAATCCCATACAGCTTTGATAAGTAAATAATATGGTATTTGCACAATGTCAACATCGCATAACGCCCAATTTCACAGAAAGTATCATGAATGTTAAGCAGCGCATAACTGTGTACAAAAAAAGTAAATAAACATAAAATAGTTGTTAGAAAGGAAGTAGTGAAGGAGAAACTAATGGGACTAAAGCCAGACAAATCACCTGGTCCTGATGATCTGCATCCAAGGGTTCTGAAGGAAATGGCAGAAGTTATAGTTGATGCATTGGTGGTCATATACCAAAATTCCTTGGATTCTGGGCAGGTCCCGGCAGACTGGAAGACAGCAAATGTCATGCTACTTTTTAAGAAGGGATGTAGACAGAAGACTGGAAATTATCGGCCAATTAGCTTGATGTCTGTAGTTGAAAAAAATGCTTGAAGCCGTCATTAAAGATGAAATAGTGAAACTTTTGGAACGTAATGGTTCAATCAGGCAGACACAGCATGCTTTTAGAAAGGGAAGATCTTGTTTGACAAACTTGTTAGGATTCTTTGAGGATATAATGGGTGCAGTGAATAGAGGGGAACAGGTTGATATTGTATATTTGGATTTCCAGAAAGCGTTTGATACGTTGCCGCACAAAAGACATCAGTAAGTTACAGGAAAGTGGAGTCAGTGGAAGTATATTGGCATGGATCGAAAATTGGTTGTCTGACAAGAAGCACAGAGTCGGGATAAGTGGGAGTTTTTCAGGTTGGCCGAAAGTGGTAAGTGAGGTGCCGTAGGGGTCAGTGCTAGGCCCACAACTGTTCATCATTTACATTGATGACTTGGAGGAGGGGACAAAATGTGGTGTAGCCAAGTTTGCAGATGACACCAAATTGAGTGGAAGAGCAAATTGTAATGAGGATGTGGAGAGTCTGCAGAGGGATATAGTTAAGCTGGATGAGTGGGCAAAGGTCTGGCAGATGGAGTAGAATGTTAGTAAGTGTGAGGTTATCCACTTTGGCAAGACAAATAAAAGAGCTGAATATTATTTAAAGGGTGAAAAACTACAGCATGCTGTTGTGCAGAGGGACTTGGGAGAGCTTGTGCATGAATCGCAAAAAGTTAGGTTGCAGGTGCAGCAGGTTATTAAGAAGGCAAATGGAATGTTGGCCTTCATAGCTAGAGGAATTGAATTCAGGAGTAGGGAGGTAATGTTGCAACTGTATAAGGTACTGGTGAGACCGCACTTGGAGTACTGTGTCCAGTTCTGGTCTCCATATTTGAGGAAGGATATACTGGCTTTGGAGACAGTCCAGAAGAGGTTTACTAGGTTCATCCCTGGGATGAAGTGGTTGACATGATGAAAGATTAAATCATCTAGCATTGTATTCGCTCGAGTTCAGAAGAATGAGAGGAGTTCTTATAGAAACATATAGGATTATGAAGGGTATGGAGAGGATAGATGTAGGACGGTTTTTTGAGCTGGCCGGGGAAACTAAAACAAGAGGACACAGTCTCAAGATTCGGGGGAGTAGATTTAGGACATAGATAAGGAAAAATAGTTTTTGCCGGAGAGTAGTGAATGTTTGGAATTCTCTATCCAGGGAAGTGGTTGAGGCTGCTTCATTAAACATATTTAAAATTCGGTTAGATAAATTTTTACATGATAGAGGAATTAGGGGATATGGGGAGAAGGCAGGTAGGTGGAATTAGGTCATAAATTAGATCAGCCATGATCTTATTGAATGACGGAGCAGGCTCGATGGGCCATTTTTGGCCTACTCTTGTTCCTACTTCCTATGTTCGTATGTTTCATAAATATGTGAGTCTCAGATGGTTAGTGTGAGCAGTTCCTTTGGTCGTTCAGCATTCTCACAGCCCGTGGAAGAAGCTGTTCCTTAGCCTGGTGGTGTTGCCCAATGGAGCAGCTGAAAGATATTGTGTGCAGGTTGGAAGGAATCCTCAATGATTTTGTGTGCCCTCTTCAAGCAATGATCCCAATAGTTCACGTTGATGGGGGAGAGGAAGATTCCAGTGGGTACTTTCAAATTGCAGCACTCGGGCAGCCCTTCTGGGACCCAGGTGAGATTACTTGGTCATGTGTGGCACCTTCATATTTCAAATAGCAGCCCAACCAACCCAGAAATTTTAGGTGGATCTTGGCCCTGCGATGGTATGGTGAGTGACGAATCACGCAGCCACATGGAATCCCCTGTTCCCTGTGTTCTTTCTGTTCCCTTTCTGTTTAAAGTTCCAGAGTAACTGAGTGAGCCATTTCCTCTTTCAAATAAGTGGAGTAGGATGCCTGGGTAAGTTTTACTGGGTTCCCTGACCACTTCTGAGGTAGGTCTGGGACCCAGGTGGATCTTGACCTAGCTTGCCCAGTTTGACCCTTTCAAATAGCCGTGTACTTGAGTCTTCAACCTAGTAAATTTAATAAGGCAATTTGAAAGGGCCTAGTGATTCTGTCCATCACTCTTATGGTCCTGTGGAATGACCTCCGATCTATTTCTCTGTAGAAATTGTACCACACAGTAATGTAACCAGCCAGGTTGCTCTTGATAGAGATCCTGTAGAAGGTTGACATGATAGTGGCCAATAGCCTTGCCCACTTCAGTCTTCTCAGGAAGTGCAGTCGCTGTTGTGCTTTCCTGACAAGTAAGGAGATGTTCGCGGCAGGTCAAGAATTAAGTGAACTCCAAGAAACTTGGTGCTCTCTACTCTCTTTGCTACAGATATTGATGTGTATTATGGAGGGTGGTCATTCCTAGTCTTCCTGATGTCCACAATCATCTCCTTCATCTTGTCCATGTTGAGACTCAGGTTGTTTCACTCACACCATATCATGAGATTTTCCACCTCTTCTCTGTAGTGCAAATCATTGTTGTTCCTGATGAGTCCAGCTACTGTTGTGTCATCTGCAAACTTGATGACACTGTGGGAGCTGAATCTGGTGATGCAATTGTGGGTCAATAGCATGAACAGGAGTGGGCTGAACACACAGCCTTGAGGTGCACCAGTGCTCAGGGCAGGGGTGCAGTGATGCTAGAGCTCACTGGAGTGTGGATCCGGCACCTTAGGGGACAGATCCAGCACCTCCTTGTCACTGTTTTTGGTGAGCTCCAGCAACTAATAAAATAGCACTGCACCCCTTTTTCATGACGGTCTCAATGTTCTGCTACTAATCAGGACAGACTGTGGTCTTTCTGTTAAGAAGACTAGAATCCAGTTACCATAAGGCAGTGATTAAATATGGAAACTTGCCTCTACAAATCTCGAATGGATTGTATCAGCGTGGCTAAACTTGATTAAAATAAGAGCCATATACAATAAACTTCAGATGTTTGAGTAGCCGCAAGCCATAAAAATTCATATTTTTACTCTTAGATGCACATTTTGTTACAACTATTTTCTATAACTATTAAGAAGTAAACACTATTTAAGTCCTTCCTGTGAGCAAACATGAGCAATATTATTTTGTATCCCTGATAAATCTATAGAGTGATAATCTATAATTTTGTTCTGTTGCTACATTGTAGCAGCATTATGGTGGCACTACAACTCCCAGGAGGTATCGAACCAGGCATGTGATGTCAGTGCATGATGAGGTCAGCGTGTGTCGATTGTGGGTTTTAAAAGGTTGCACAAGTGATGAAGAGTAAATCTAGAAATGTCTTGCATGGTTATTTCATCACGTACACTGCGATTCCAGTGGCCACATGTCTCATTTTAAATCCTACTTGTATATTAATTTGAAAGAGAATGTTGTATTTTACATTTATTTTTGGATTGGGCCCATCACGTCAAATCTGTTTATTTTGATACTGCTGCATATTACTGTAAGCAGTCTTTTGCAAAACATAAATTGGATTAAATTAACAATATTTTTGGAAGCAACCTTTTGTAATGTTTGACCTGGTATTGGCTCAGTTATGTGCAATTGAAAGCGCTTTGCCTAATTCGATTCTGCAGAAAGCTTGTCTGTTTTACCCGGTATATAACGTGGACTATATGATGAGTATCTCTACAATTGTGCGCGATCAGTCTCAATTTTTAATTTCAAGGCAGAATCTGCAACCTTGATTGCAAAGTGAACCCCTCTCCTTCTCTTAGGTTCCAGTACTCTGATGTCAGTTGAGCCATGGGCCAGCCCTGCTTGCAATGTGGTTAAAGTTTAGAAGTAAAACACTATCAGTTTTTTTGTTTTGCTGGTCCTGCACTGCAAACTACTGGTGAATAGTCCCTGTGTCTTTCATTGAACCAATTCAGAGCATGAGTGATTGAATGCACTCCACCACCCCCACTTGGTTTCTGATTGTTTTTGGGTCTGCTGGTCGGTTTCAGATCTTTTTTCCCCTCTGCGCTGGTTACTAAGGAAACCTGGATGAAATATGAATGTTTATGCAATTAATGTTGTGGTTTATAACCAAGATCATTTAGTAAACTGTATAAACATTTTTTTTAAAATTTGAGCTGCATTTCTATTTGTTATTTCACCCACGTCCCAATCATGCGCATCATTGCTACAGGTGTTTTTTTTTTGGAGGGCTGTAATAGTGTTTCCAATGTTACCTTTCGTAAGCTGCACATTATATGTCAAAGATCTGGATGTGGCACACCTGGATTATATGAATTTCAAAGTGGTCCAGAATCTAAGTTAAGAGCAAATATTAATCTAACTGCAGAACCATGGTCGACTATTCCACAAGCATCTAATGAAGTTGTATTCCTTATAACTTCTCTACATTATTCTAGTCTATCATTAAATAGGATAAAGTGGTCTGTGGCCTGGAGGATTAGGTGCAAATAATTTTGGACAGAAACAGTATGCTTACTTTAATATTGTTTGTTGCAAATGAGAAGATTAGTATTTCAAATTATTGTGAAGTTACAATATATGAAAACTGTCAGAAAACTACAAAGAAGTTGAGTAGTTTTAAAAATAAATAGCGCATGAAAGCCCTAATACTGAATGAAGCCATGATCTATCTTCAGACACTGTTAATGTGGATGTTTTACAGGTTCCTTGGCCTTGTGAAGAGCCGGCCTTTGTTTTTCAGATAATGAAGCATCCCTCAGACATTACTTGTCATTGTGTCTTCCATGTGAGACCATAAGAGGGTCATGAAAAGGCAGTTTGTGATCCAATTTAAACTCAGGGCATGACAAGAGAGTGTGACAATGCAGAAGAAATCTGGGACAAGGGTGGGGGGGGGGGGGGGGAGTAACTGAAACTAACTGAAATAATCAGCCCAAGACCAGCTTTTGGCTCCACCTGCAAATGGGCTCATTCATTTGGTACTTCAAGGCAGGTGATCAATATCCATACATTTATATTTTATATCACACCATTTGCAGTGATGGCCATCAAATGTGATGAGCAACTCATCTCCAGGCCAGTGTGTCCTGCGTTGAAAAACTGGGGACTACAAACCCATCAGGCACATACTTTTCAATCGGGCCAATTAGAATGGTGACAGCTGTCAACGATAGATTGGATTTCTATTCCACGCCCAACAAGTATTGCCTGCTGGTTTCCACATAGCATGTTATTCTGCACTGTGGGAACTACCACAGGGTTAAGAAGGATGAATGTCAGCTGCCTAAACATATCATTCCCCAGAGGCAAGCTGGCATATTTTCTCTGCACACCTCAAAAATAAAACTTTGAAAAATGATACCTCTCTTGAAACATGACACTACTCTTCTCAGAAATGGAGTGGCAGTTTTACTCTCCTTTTAAAATAACATGGAACACCAGTTTGCAATGATATAATACAGTCCAAATGCAATACTTGAAGAGGAATTGTTCTGGTGACTTAGTCCGGACACATTGAAACCCACAAAAATTAGTGGATTATCGACAAATTATTTGTTTACTTTTGGTGGGTTCTTATCTGTTAAAGTAAGAAACATTGCAATTTGAACAATAACGCACTGGAGGAAAGTATGATGGGATCCCTGCAATAAACAATGGAAGTCAATGTGATGGTAACTGGCCTGCTGGAAAGCAGTGTAACATTGGAATACATGCTCAACACTGATAAAAATGTGAGCATGTAGGAGAAGAATAAGAATTGAGAGAAATACACTCCAGAACACTCGATAAGACAACAGCTTGTTGAAGAATTGCCACAAATCACAGGAGAGAAGTTGAGTCATTTATCAATACCACCCCAGTCTGGAGAAGTGCTGTTCTCTCAAAATGTACTTCAGAGTGTGTTATCATTCATAACACAGGAGAGTTTACTTTCTTACCTTTTTCTTTTAATCTTTAATTGGTGCTGTGTTTACCCCATTGGTGCTGCGAAGGCTGAACAATTTGAGTTCATAATTTGACTTCTTGCCCCACCAGGAGGTGCAGACAGCCAGTACTCATGTTAATTGACAGCTAGCAAGTCTTTGTCAGGAAGTGTACAAAACTCCAATTCATGACAAGAACAATGATGCAACCTCAGTAGGTTAACACAGCAGCATCATGTGCCATCTCTGTGGGGTATTTTCCTAACCTTCCAAATCATTTTTCCTCATCAATGCTCCTCTGAAAAGATTAATTTGCAAAAGATACTATTCATTTCTGAGATCTGCTTTACTAAATTTAAAACTTTCTCAAATGATTCACAAGATTGTTGCTATAAATTAAGCAAAAATATGTGATGAACAACTGGGAATTGATTAATTTCTGGAGTTTACCTAGCAAGAATTAGGGTTTAGGAGCACAATAGAGGATATAATAACTGGAAACTATTAAATATGAAGAGCATAGACTTCATTTCATTAATAAAAGAAAATTCTGACCTTAAAGGCTTAATCAACATACCTATATAATTATTTGTTGATGGAGATATTAAAATCACCTCCAATTATATTTTTTTTTGCTCCGTACATACAAGGTGCAGCAATTAAAACTTATGTTGCACTTTATATATACCATAGTGAAAATGCTCCCAGAGCCGTTCACAAGAACCAAATCAGATATAAATTGATATTTGGAGTGATAGATTGAGAGGAGTAATCTTCTGAGATGTCTCCGAGAGTTCCAGAATGTAAGCCTTAATCAAAGTAAGTTCTGGCTTCCAGTGAAGATTCCAAGAAGCTTGACCTTAATGGGTAAGATTATAAGAAGCTTCACATCACAACAAAAAAGTCTTGAAGCCACAAAGTCACATTGAGCAAGACTGTCTCTCACAGACTTGAAATGAGGTTGCATTTATTATCAATGTAATGATATGCAATATAGTTATGATGTGCATGCAGGTATGTCACATGATTAGAAAGAGTGGAAGTAAATACATCATTAATATCCTTTAGCAATTCATAATGCTTTTAACACTGTATCAGCCAGAGGAAGAACCCTGACATGCAAGTGGCAAAGAAGACGTAGAGATTGAAACATGTCAAGAAAAATAATGGACCGAAAACATTGGTGAATGGAGTGAGAGTATGAGACACTAGTAGTGTTGCTGCTATCCATGAGAGAGAGATGGTATGTGTAGATGAGGGAGGGAATACCAGCTGGACTCAGCATGACAAGAGGGAACAGTGTAGCTCAGAGACTTCAGTGCAAGTACTTTTGGAGAGAACCTTGCGGTGAACTTAAAAGCGTATACAGGAAAAGTATTGAAGACTTGAGGCGAAAAGAGTTGTTGAGTGAAAGAATGTTCAGCAAATGAAAATATTAATAATTTGGGCTGTGATAATACAGACCTATCACCAATGTATATAGTTACAGTATCTAGAGCGTAATGACTGTGCTTACAGTGATTGGCTGAGAGCTTAGCCACGCCTACTGTCTGGGCCTTAAAGGGTTGTGTCCCTAGCCAGGTCGGATCATTCCAGACTGGTCGGCCACCTGTGAAGAGCTCCTGTCTTTTGCTAATAAAAGCTGTGGTTTGGATCAACAAGTCTTTGGTTCTTTCGACAAGCTCTACAGGGGCTAATGAAAATTATTAACCAATATTGATGGGTAAAGTTTGTCTTAAAGAATTGAAAGTTGAAAGAAAGGCTTAGTTCGGATGCTTCAAATTTGCACTGTAAAATATGGTTGGGGAAGTACTCATTTTATATTCAAGGCCTTTGCAGTTTATAATGCCTGTATTAATACAAAATCAATCAACTGCAAGTTCATCCTCTCCCACACAGATTGAAGAAACAGGCCAAAAAAAATGAGTGATGAGTTAAAATAAAATGGGATCGAGTGGAGAAAAAAGCAGAGTGACTGGGCACACGAATTGTAACAGTTCCAAAAGTAGCAAGGCTGTTCAATCAACTATGCTGCGATTACAAAGCAACATTGAACTAGGCAGTTAGCTGTCTCTCTAAATCCATATGCAGAGTGGCCGGAGCCAACATTTTAACTGAACCAAATCTGTAAATGTATATGCTCAAATTAATATAATCAAGGATAGATAACAATATTTGATGATTAATATGTGTAATGGTCTGTATTGGTGCTTTGAGGTTATTTCAAAGCACTATCAACAAATGCTCAGAGTCAGAATCAGGATTTATTGTCATGAACAAGTCGTGAAATTTGTTGTTTTGTGGCAACATCATAGAGCAAACATTCATATTATAACCATCTTACAACAATCACATAAAATAAAAATAGTAGAGCTCAAAAGGTACTGCAGAGTCTAAGGTTCATTAATTATTCAGGATTCTGGGGATGAAGCTGACCTTGTTCCATTGAGTGCTTGTCTTTAGGCTCCAGTAACTTTTTCCTGATCGTAGCAGAATGAAAAGGGTGTGGCCTGGGTGGTGGGGGTATTTGAGGATAGAGGCTGCTTTTTTAAGACACCCTCATGTAGATGTCCTCGATGGAGTAAAGTCTTCTACCTATGATGTTGCAAGCCAAGTTAACAACCCTCTGGAGTTTTTTTGTTGTCCTGAGATTTGTCGTCTCCCTACCAGACATTGATACAACCAGCC
The DNA here is from genome assembly GCF_036971445.1 of Narcine bancroftii. Taxonomy (NCBI): domain Eukaryota; kingdom Metazoa; phylum Chordata; class Chondrichthyes; order Torpediniformes; family Narcinidae; genus Narcine; species Narcine bancroftii. The sequence continues at coordinate 33,896,050 of NC_091469.1, read as the reverse complement.
AGTATGCTCTCCGCACCTGTAGAAGTTTACGAGAGTCTTCGGTGACAGACCAAAAAGCAGATCACTATGAAATTATGATGAACCAACAGCCACAATTGCTGAAGAAAATCTGTAGATGCAAGAAGATGGACACAATAAAGAAATAATTTAGATTGGGCCAGAAGTGTGAATAGATTACAACCAGTCAAAGAAAAAGTAGATTCATTGATGATATAAAAAAATTGCAGAATTTAGGACTATTCCATATTTATTTTTGCCACATTTTGCAATAACCTTATGAACATTATATCCATTCCTGGAGAAAGAGGAACTATGAAATTAGGATTAGAACAGCTAAAGACTCACAATGTAAACAAGAGTCTTGGAAGTGAGTCATTCTTGCTTCATTATGATGGAATATATTTGTTGAAATTTGTGTATGCAGTAGGAGCAGTCAGATGCCATGGTACAAAAACGAGTTCCCATCAAACACATTGATAAAGGATGAAATAAACTATTTTCAAAGTAAATAGAAGTTTAATTAATTCTCATTAGGAAGGCAACAAGTCTTGATGAGGAATTCTTGATCATTTGTAAGTAACTTTGAAATGACTTCATTGGGAATGCAGGGATGATTTATACTCTTTTCTCTATATAATTGCATGAATATAGAACTTGGAAAAAGATGTTATTTTTTGCTAGCTACTATTTGAGGATTCAGACACAAAATCAAAGAGCATAGCCTTCACCTTTAAAATAATAGAAAGTGATTTGAAATTTACATTAATGCAAGCAGCGGAGTGAGAAGTTTTGGATTAAGTCAATAGCCTGATGCAACAATTTTGTGTTAAATCAATTGTTTTCAAACTGCCCCCCGGACTCACATTTCATCTTAAACAACCCCTATGCCATAAGTGCTCTTTGATTAGTAAGGGATTACTTAAGGTGATATGTGAATGGGGGAGAAGAGGTTGACAACCACTGCACTAGACCCAATTGTTACTGAAATATTTTGTTGATAAAAATTGTCATTGGCCCATTTCCTTGGGAGTTATGAAACAGGGCACATGAAGAGTCAATCAGGTACGATTAAAACAGTGTTTTTCATTTAACATTTTACAAAGTTTTGTTTGTTAGTTTGGGTTAGATAAAGATCTTGAAGACCTGGTGGACACCACAAGAAAACAAGAATGGGTGTGGAGTATCTGAAACCTCAAGTCCTAAGTGCCTTTCAGAATAATCATGGCCCATCTGCCCCAGGTTTTAACTCATATTTCATATTGTGCTTAATTACGTGAACTTCCAAAAATTTACCAAGCACCTCTTAAAATATCATAACTCTATTGGGTAGAGAATTTATGAGATACACCACCCTTTTAACCCTGGCCCCTCATTCGGAACACTCTCATTGGAAGAAACATCTAAATATATACCCCGTCATTTCCCCATAGGATCTGATATGGTTCAATCAGAGCACACACATTTTTTCTATAGTTCATCTATTCATTTTTAATCATTTATGATGATATAACCTTTTCACCCAATGAATTCACCTTGTGAACCTTTTCTGGATTGCTACAATGCTAACATTCTAAATAATGCTCCCTGTCTGATCCAGCACCCTATATAATTGTAACAACACTAATTTTAAACTCCAAACCCTGGCAGTGAGGACCAGTGAGTTTTATGCACGTTGATCCCTTTTGCTTTTAATTCCTCATACATGACCTCACACTTTCCAAAATTAAATTCTATTTGCTAGGTTTTTGCCAAATCAATGAATCTATCTATCCCATTTCACAGTCAAATTTCCTCAATGCTGCATGACAAGTGTGCTTTCTATGAAGGTTGCAGAATTAAGCCAATGAAAGTACTTTTGGAGAGTTAGAAATGGCCAGCAAATCCTCTCCAAAGATTACACATTGATCATCTTGATAAAGGGATTGATAATGTTTTAGCACTCGTAGATTGAAAATGGATTGTGGTGAAACTTGACAATAAATGATGTTTGTGTTGTGGCTAACCAGAATAGGTAGTTCCAGAAAATAACCTGTGATTTCATTCATTTCTATTTGAAATAACGACACAAAGATGGCATTTAGTATATATTTCACCACATCATCTACTGTCAAATGGGCTGCTAGAGAGACCAATGAGAATATTAAAGAAAAATGTAAGAAACATGACCTACAGGGAGGTGAAATTTAACGAGCCTTTGATTGGCTCAGTGTCTGTCACATCCCACTGCTTAGTTTCTCACACAAAGAACATTCAAAGTGCAATTGAGCCTAGTTCAGACGAATCTCAAATGCAACTTGGAAGTTGAAGAATCAAAATTAAAAATGGAATTATGACTCAAGCTATTGAAAGAGACATTTTTGGTAACATGACAGAGTTTGTGCATTTACACCACTCAACAAGCATGACATTCAGAAATGAGATGTCAGAGTAATAGAGGAAATACTTGTTAGAAAATGAAAGCTTGTGATAATTGGAGATAGGAGTGAAGTTTAAGTAGAAATCACATATCCCTTGAGAGATTGGGCTCTCAGAAAAGTTATTTCAGATGGGGGAAGAAATTACATGTTTCCACAAAACTGCGTCAAAAAGGGATAAGAGGTGGTTAAGAAGGTGTATGGTGTCCTGGTCTTCATAAGTCAAGGAATTGAGTTCAAGAGCTGTGAAGTAATGTTGCAGTTCTACCAAAGTCTGGATAGACCACACTTGGAATATTATGTTCAGTTCTGGTTAACTCATTATTGGAAGGATTCAGATTCTTTACAGAGGGTGCAAAGGAGAATTACCAGGATTTGGACTAGATTAGATCTTATGAAGCAAGGTTGACTGAGCTAGAGCTTTTCCCTTTGGAGCAACAAAGGATGAGAGATGACTTGACAGAGGTATATAAGATCATGAGAGGCATATATAGGGTGGATAGCTAGCTCCTTTTCCATTGGTGACCTCAGCATATACCAAAGGCCAAGTGTTTGAGGTGAGCGGAGGAAAGTTTAGGGAAGATGTCAGAGCTATATTTTTTACAGAGAGTGGTGGGTGCATGGAATGTATTGCCAGAGATGGTGGAAATAATAGGGACATTCAAATAATTCTTAGATAGGCTCATGATTGTATGAAAAATAGTCCAGAAAGTTGGATGAGTCCTGACAAGGTCTGTGTGCTTGTCTAACAAATAGCACCAGTCCAATCTAAACCGTACAATTCCTGACATCTACTCTGGTCTTGGTGCAAGCCCATGTTTGCTCTCTGGTCCAAGCTTGTATTGACTGGGCCACAGGTACTGGTTGGATAAAGAGACTGTCCTGGGGATTTCCAGTCTAGGCACCACAACATCTCTTGTCTGAATAAGAAGTCTGGTATCCCTAATCGAAGGCCATCCCATTTCCTCTTCAATGTGAAACTTTCCAGGCTTTGGTAATGATCCTCGACAGAACTAATCTAAATTTTAAAAATTCACTGAATCAAATCACCTGACCATTATCACATATTTGCAGAAACATTCTGTGAATAGATTGGATTCTGAATTACTCAGACTTTAAAATGACTTTTGATGTTCAATTATCATAGAATATAATGAACAATTTATATTTTTGCATGCTTCCCATATAATTTTAGTGAGAGTTGTTCATCAAAACTACTGGTATAAGCTAATGGATTCTGATAATATTGCAAATAGAAGATTGGTGTTTGTGCAGTTTATCAGCCCATACACCTTTTTGATATTTGTCTCCAGCCTCCCGGATTTTCTCTCTATACTTTTTAATATGAACTGCCAAATCCGAGATATTAGCTGATTCATCCGGGATGTATGTGCAACATTCAGAGCCAATTAAAGCACAAGTCCCCCTTCTCTCTGCTAAAATAAAATCAAGGACCATGCGATTTTGGAGGACTGTAAGTCGAATGGTGGACATTTCTGTAGTTATTGACCGGACTTGAGATTGGGCTTCCCCAAGCACCAGGTCCGTAGCATTTACTAGTTCGTCTAGGGCGGCTGCTAATTCTTGAATCTCAACCCCAGCTCGTGCGGCTCCATATGCCAGGAAAAATGTCCACATGAGATGATCGCCTTCAGTCACCCTTCTTTTGCTTTGCCCATGGGACGAGACTAGTAACGGTAGCTGGTTAAGAACACGGACATGGGGAATTAAGTAGGCCAGGTAACAACATCCACTCCAAATTTTAGATGTACGGGTCAATTTAAACCCTTTTGTCCAATTCCAATATTCCTTTCCCCTGGTAACCATGAATAAATGCAATCGGAAGCTCCTAGTTTGTACGGGCAGATCGATTTATATTACAGAGGCAAGTTGAATTCTTAAGTCCCTCCTCAAAAGGAAGCAACTCTCCAGACTGAGTCATTGCTGACCTTGTTGGTTTTGGTCGTATCGACCACCCTTTGTATTTATCTTCAGTGGTTGGATCACTGTTGCTGGGCAAGGTATATATATCAAATAATTTGTGTAGGGAGAGAGGGACTGCTACTTAGGGGACTCCTGACCTCATGGTGTATTTTTGCACATACCCAACAATTTGTTTGATTTTGGTTCTTAGCATAATTAGAACATAAAAGAATTTTTAGGTTCAACATGCAAAACTATGATATGTATAAGTACAAATTGAGATAGTAAGCGTAAAAGTTTCATTATTGTAGTTTTCTTTTCTGACCCTTTTTACTCCTCTTTCTTTCCCTCTGCGGCTGGTGGTGGGTCCACTGGTCTCTTTATTCTTGAAGCTTGTGTCCACCACTTTTCCTTTGTTCGGACCGCTGTTTCTGTGGTCAACAGTACCAAATATGGTCTGTTCCACCGGGGCTGAAGCTTTTCTTCTTTCCACGATTTGATCAGGACCCAGTCACCAGCATTCACAGAGTGGATAGGGAAATCCAGAGGAGGGCTCTGCGCCAGCAGACCCTTAGCTTTTAAATCTGCAAGAGAACGAGAGACTGCCAGTAAATAGTTCCTTAAAAAACACATCATTACTTTCAATTGTAGGTATTCCTTCGACCCACCCCAAATATGGGAGTCCAAATAACATCTTGTAAGGAATATTCTAATGTCTTGTGGAGCTATCTGAATTCTGAGAAGAGTTATTGGTAAGCACTTGGTCCAGGGTAATTTAGTCTCTTCTTTTAGTTTTGTAATTTGCCTTTTTTAAAGTGGCATTCATTCGCTCCACTCTTCCCGAACTCTGTGGATGCCATGGTGTATGCAGCTTCCATTCTATCCCTAAGGCTTCACAGACCAGGCTGTGAATTTTAGAAGTGAATTTCGTTCCCCGATCTGAATCGATGGACTCGGCTATTCCACATCGGGGTACAATTTGTTTCAGAATTATTTTTGCCACTGCTTGTGCAGTGTCATTGACGGTGGGGAACGCTTCGACCCATCTCATGAAGTGGTCCACTATTACTAGTAGAAATTTCCATCACTGGACCTTAGGGAGTTCGATGAAATCCACTTTTATCTGCTGAAATGGCCAAATTGCTAAAGGTTGTCCTCCTCCAGGCATAGCTTTCATAACTTTCTTATTAACCTTTAAACAGATCACACAGTGGTTCACTATCTGTCTTGCTAGGGTATAGACTCCTCTGCAGCCGTAAGTTCATAAGAATGCATCACACAGTGCTTATGCTCCCCAGTGGGACCGTGAGTACAGTTGCCCTAGTATCTGCTGGGTGATTTCTTAATTTAATCATTGTCTTCCATCGGGGAGCCACCATTTTCCATCTTCTGTCTTCTTTGCTCCCATCTTTTTCAGTTGTTCTTCTTCAGGGAGGGAAAAGATAGGCACCTTCTTCAGCCCTTCTCTGAGAGGTATCAGAGTCATCAGAGAGATTGCGCCACTTGTCGGGCCAGTTCATCAGCCATCCGATTTCCTCAGGCTTCTGTTGAGTTCCCTTTCTGATGTCCTGGTACATGTACTATGGCAATTCTTTCTGGTTGGATGAATGCTTCTAAAGTCTTTTCAATTAGTTGCTCATGGGCCAGTTCTTTTCCTCTTGCTGTTATCATCTCTCGTTCTTTCCAAATTTTCCCAAATGTGTGTACCACTCCAAACGCATATTTTGAATCTGTATATATGGTACCTTCCTGCCCTTCCAACAGTTCCAGGGCTCTCATTGGGGCATAAACTCGCAGGAATGAGCAGACCAGCTGCCGGGCAGATGCCCAGTTTCCACTTCGGTTCCAGTAACTCCATCAACTATAGCATATCCACTGTATCTCTTCCCATCTATACAGCTTGACGATCCATCTATGAACCACCGTTGTCCTTCCGAGAGGGGCTCCTCTTCTAAGTCATCTTGACTTTTCATTTGCAGCTTGACCACCTCGCTACAGTCATGCCCTGAATCCTCTGGTTCTTTATCTTCTCCTGATGAGTACAGGAACTGTGAAGGGTTCAGACTTTTATCTGTACAAATAGTTAAGTTATCTTTTTCCATTAAGATTGCCTCATATTTTAAAATTCTGGAGTCTGTCAACCATCTGTGAGACTTGAGTTAAAATGGTTCTGATAGTGTGGGGAGTGAATACAACCAGACTCCTTCCAAAGGTAAATTTTTGGCTTTCTTCCACTAATATGCAGTAGCTGCTACTGCTCGAATGTATTCTGGCCACCTTCGTGATACTGGGTCCAACATTTTTGAGAGGAATGCCACAGGTTGCCTTTGGCCTCCTCTTTTCTGAGCTAGCACTCCCAAAGCTATCCCTTTTTCCACATTTACAAACAAGTGGAAAGGCTGATTAATATCAGGCAAAGCCAGAACTGGAGAATTAATCAAGTCTTTCTTCAAGCAATTAAATTCCTGCTGTTCTTCTAGGTTCCACTCCACATTTTCTTTTTCGCTTCCCAGTTTTTCATATAAGAATCGGACTTTCTGTGTGTATCTATCTATCCACAGTTGGCAATACCCGATTAATCCGAGGCTTTTTTATTTCCTTCTGATTTTTAGGTATAGGCAGACTGGTGATACCAGCAATTCGTTCAGGTCCGATTCTCTTTTTCCCTTGACTAATCAAGTGTGCCAAATACCTTACTTCCTGTTCCACGAACTGCAATTTGTTCTTAGAAACTCTTAACTCTTAACCCTTTCTCTCCCAAGAAGTTTAGCAACACAATGGTGGATTTACGAACTTCATTTTCCTTTGTTCCTGAAATCAACAGGTCATCTACATACTGTATTAAATGTGTTCCTGAAGTGCTTGGGTGTTCTTCTAATACTTGCTCTAAAACTTGTCCAAATAGATTGGGAGATTCTGTAAACCCTTGGGGGAGGTCTGTCCATCGATACTGCTGTTTTCTTCCTGAGTGAGGGTCTTCCCACTCGAATGCAAACAAGTCCCGACGATTCTCATCCAAGGTGCAACTCCAAAAAGCATCTTTCAAATTTACAACACTAAACCACTCGTGTTCTGGGGGAATTCGATTTAAATGTGTTATAAGGGTTTGGGACTACTGCATGTCATGTCTGAACAATCTTACTTACTTCTCGTAGATCCTGGACAAAGCGGAAAGTCCCATCCATTTTCCATACAGGGTGGTCAGGGGTGTTATAAGGGGACATGCAACTTTCTAGCATTCTATCTCGCAGCAAATTTTCAATAACCGGCTGAAGGCCTCTTCGTCCTTCTACCAAAATAGGATACTGTTTCACCTGTACTGGCTGGAACCCCTCCTTTAGGGTTATTTGCAATCCTCCCCTCTTTCCCTCTCCGGCCCAGACACAGTCCCCAATGTCCTGGATATCCTCTTCCCTCAACAGGTACAATTTCACCATTATACGTCCTTCCACTGGAGCGGTACCGACTCCTAGTCTAATTTGCAGATCTTGTTCCATCAGATTCACCCCAGCTTGAGGAACCAGAATCAGGTCTTCGATTGCCTCCCTGTCTTGATACTTCACACAAACCCCCTTGATCAGAGGGATCTTCATGATTCTTCCCCCCCTACTCCCAATACCTTTAATTGTGGACTAGTGAATCTAACTCTCTCCAGTATAATGTTTAATGATGATCTAGTGGCCTCTGTGTCCACCAGAAAAACGGCATCCTCTTTGTTGGGTCCCACCTGGAAGAAATCTCTGGTACCTTTAATCCTCCCCAAAAGTCATCAGAGGGATCGCATCCCTTTCCCTCTTTAATTCGGGACATTCCTGTTTGAAATGTCCCACTTTCCCACAACAGTAACATCCTGCCTGCTGGGGTTACCCAAAACTCAAGTACATCAACATAATCACAACCAGAACATTTCCATTTCTCTATCAGAGGCGTCCCTCTGGTGGAGTCTAATCTCCTGGGTGGAAGGTATAAGGCTCATTGAGCAGGACTCATGTTGAACTAAATCTTTGGGGTCCCAATCTTGATAATCATTTAGATACTTTATCTGCTGCCTCATTAAATTAAGTTATCATGGGTACGTGCTCAACTTTAAGCTACAAACAAATTGGTATCTTGTATGGCCCCTTTAAGAGTATTCCTGGCTGTCTTTGTTCTCTGCTCTGTAGTATTCTGCACAAACTGGCTGTGTTATCTCTTCTTCTGGGCTTCCTGCCAATTTGCCTGGCTGGTATCTTATGTTTTTATGCTGAGTTCCCTCTGTCCTCACTGAGAACAGCTTAATTTTTAAACTGTGCAAATGCAGACAAACGTGTTTTAACAAAAGCTTCTAGAATTTTCCACAGACTTTAAATCTTAACTTCTTTGTTACAATGGCCGGATGATTTATCATGGCTCTGGGTTCGAGCACTAACAGTGTCCGAAAATACTTTGGGTATTGCTGGCTAGGGTTCTAGATACAGGCAGATGATATGCTAGTGGTGGTCCTTAGGGGGTCCCTAAGGAGTACTCGGGGTCACTCATCTCTCCCTCCTCCATCAACCTTAGGACTTCCATTTGACTACGTGGTCTTTGTTTATCCTCCTGAGCAGGAGGCTTCTCCTTCCTACCCTTTGCTTTTTTTCCTTTCCTGATTTATCCTGTCCTGCTCCTTTCTATGTGCATATATTTTCTGGAGGACATCCATAGATTTACTATCCCACCTTCTGCCAGTTTTACAGCGTTAGTTTGGCAACCTGCAAGCCTATCTCTTTTATCTCTTGTGCTAACAGGTGCCACTTTCCAATGAGCCATTTAATGAATTCATCATCCCAAGTACCCCCCCCAACAGCCAGCCTTCTCTCCCTAGTCTTTTATTTAATGTCTTTGAAACTTTTCGCATTATATTTTCAACCTCCAGATAGTTGTATCTACACAATTCCCCATTGTACCTCAGGTTCCCAAAACCTGAGCTCCCCGAGCACACACATACACACAAACACACTAACGGTCCCTGACCGGACTAGTTCCCTGAGCTCTTATTCAACCATGGTCCTGGACTGCCGAGTTCCCTGAAATCTCCCCGGAGACATTCCTCGGTCTCTGACCCGACCCTTTTACAGGTCTGTTTCCTAACATCCGCCCCTTCTCTTTTTCTCATGTTTTTCCTGCCTGTCCGAGCTCTTCTGTCCTGCCTCCTCCAGCTCTGGGGCACAGGCCTCTACCCCTCCATTGGACTCTCTCACCTGTTGGTGTTCCTCGGGAGGGATATCGTCAGCATCTTGGTGATCCTCCCCTCCCCTCTGACTGTCATACGGTGGGGGCAGGTGCTTCAAAGGATCCCAAGGAGGTATGTCTTCCTCCTCATTTTTTCACAGCAACCTTAAACAATTTGGTCACTCGGATCCAACACGCTGCATAATCTGGCTCCTCCGGGTCTGGAGGGCTTCATTCATTTATGAATAAATTTAATTTCTGACATATCCAATCTTTATCTGACCCCAGTGGGGGCCACCAAACCGAAGACCCCAGAATCAGAGTCTGAGGCTATTTGTAATAGCAAAACGTTATCATAGTTTCTTTAGTCTTCCCTTGGGTCCTTCCCTGACCCCAGTTTCCTAACATCTGCCCCAACGGACTATCGGGCAGAATGTCAATCCCAGGACCCCAACTCTGGAGTCCCTTCTTCTCTCGGGTACTCTTATTACCAATATCCCTGTCAGATCACTCACTCCTGACAGAATCCCGGTCGCCCAAGTAGTACTTAATAGTCAATTTTTCTTACCCGGGTCTCGTGCTCGAGAGTTGCCCCGACCGAACCACTCCTCCTACTGGAGTCCCTTTTTCTGTTCCACTCCCTCTTCCGGAGCTTCCCTAGATCCTATTCTCCAGAGTCTCCTGTCCGGATATCATTCGAATCGGAGACCACTGAAATCAGTGGGGTGCACCTTCTCGTCCTTCGATAGCCAGTCACCAAGTGGTGGGAGTTGAAGATTCCGGACGAGCCCCCAAGCTTGTGAAATATAAAGTGTTCACAATTACTACTCTTGGAGTAGCCTTGGAGAACAGGTTCAGCTTTATTTCGAGTCTGCAGAGTCGGGTGTCCCTGATCTGGAGACACACCAGAGGTTCAGAATCATCACTCTTTTGTACAATCCCGCACTTAACATCACCTCACCTTCATTTACCTTCTTCCAATCAGAATCCTAATACATTACAACATTCTCCTTTTCCCTTCCATCAATTCAGGTATCACTCAGTTCCTCCCTCTTCATACATCACATGTTATGTTAATTAGTTCATTCCCTCCTTAGAGGTGTCTAAGTTAATATTCATGTCTCTATTAAGCAAGCGCAGTACTATCTGTAGACTACCTTAGGTCACTGTGCCAGACTGAACCAGATCCTTTCATCCTTGGGGCTCCTGATAAGAAGAGGCTCACTAGCTAGTACTATCTACTCTCAAGCTCTCATCTACATTCTTTGTATTCCATCCCTTTTCACAGAATGGTGCGAGTTTACTCATCTTCAACCATATTTCACAATTGGATGACTGTTACGATTTGTTTACATTGATTATGATATGTACATAATCAATTAATTGTTTGAAATGGCCATGGTGCATCTCTTCTTTCATGTCATTGCCTGATGGTGATATAGATTTGGGAGAGCCTCCAGACCTCCCGCCTTATCACCACAATGTAAAGCAAAGCATCACACTGGCATGGAGGAGCAATGATCATGGAAGGGAACAGTACAAGAACCACTGCATCCCAGAAGTATCAAATCACCCATGTCAACATGGTTTACATTTCATAAACAAGTAAAATGAAAATATGTTGTTTTGTCGTCTTTGATGGTAGGAGTTGGAAGAAAATTTGCAAATAGAGGTGAAGTTACAAAGGAAATGTAACAGGATCTGGGTGGATGGTTACATTTAAGATGATTTTTTTTAATGCTAAATGATTGAACCACTATTATTGAAGAAATCTAACACCAATCAAAATTAAATCGAGTTAGGATAGTTTCTATTACAGTGACTGTGAGAGAGGATTTTAATTATTACTGTGTTATTAATGAATCAAGGTTCATGGGCTTCCTTGCTTGAAATGTTCAATGTGATGTTTCTTTTAAGTAATAAAGAACTTGGGTTCTTTTATATTATCAATATTTTATTCACAACTCACGATCTTATGGTCCAGCCATTTTTTTTTCATCTAACCCAAGGTACAGAATTTATCTCTGACTCCCCCTAATGGTCAGGAATATCACTAGTACTCTTATCACCACATCCCTTTCCTTAAGATGTTCAATCTAGCAGTATTGCAGTATTCATTTCAATTTAAACACAGACATAAACAGAAACATCAGCAGCACAAACATTTTTAAGTGTGCAGTTCTTTTTCTTTTAGGTGCTTTGATAACACGTGTGGATCTTCTTAACACAGGTGCATGTGTTAGCTCTCCTGGTCCACTACTGTCTAGCACTGGTGGTGTTCCCTCTGTTGCTGTGCAGGCTGGATCTTCTGCATTTGTCTGTTCTTGCAGTGTCACTTGCATTTTAAGCAGGCTCTTTTTATTCCTCCTCAGTATTTGACCCTCCTCTGTTCTGACAGCATAGGATCTTGGATTTACTTCCTTCAGAACAATGGCCTTTTTGTCCCAGGTGTTTTTGAATCTCTGAGTCTCACTGTGTCGTGTTGTGCCAGTGGCTCTAAGCTTCTTGTTGATTTGTGATAGTTTGCTTCTTATCTCCTTTGCAGATGCTTTTGTTTCTGTTTGACATCTCTGTTCTTGTTTGGGTCTGCAGAGTAGGGAAGTGTGGTGCACAATCTACATCCCATCAGGAGCTCAGCGAAGCTCTATAACTCAATAGAGCTAAATAAGGATCTCAACCACTGCATAGTGCTTTCTTGAGCAGCTTTTGAATGATGTGTACTCCTTTGTCTGCTTTACCATTTGATAGGGGATGCAGTGGACTTGAATTCACATCTACAACTGGAATTCTCTACAACTGTAGTATGGTCCATTGTCACTGGAGATGATTTGAAGAATTCCATGTCTTGCAAAGATAAATTTCATATATTTGATCACACAAACAGCGTATATGTTAGGAAGGAGTGTAATCTCAGGATAATTCGATAGATAGTCAATAACCAGCAAGTAATGAAGACGCTGTTTACATCCGGTACCGCACGGATGGCAGTCTCTTCAATCTGAGGCGCCTGCAAGCTCACACCAAGACACAAGAGAAACTTGTCCGTGAACTACTCTTTGCAGACGATGCCGCTTTAGTTGCCCATTCAGAGCCAGCTCTTCAGCGCTTGACGTCCTGCTTTGCGGAAACTGCCAAAATGTTTGGCCTGGAAGTCAGCCTGAAGAAAACTGAGGTCCTCCATCAGCCAGCTCCCCACCATGACTACCAGCCCCCCCACATCTCCATCGGGCACACAAAACTCAAAACGGTCAACCAGTTTACCTATCTCGGCTGCACCATTTCATCAGATGCAAGGATCGACAATGAGATAGACAACAGACTCGCCAAGGCAAATAGCGCCTTTGGAAGACTACACAAAAGAGTCTGGAAAAACAACCAACTGAAAAACCTCACAAAGATAAGCGTATACAGAGCCGTTGTCATACCCACACTCCTGTTCGGCTCCGAATCATGGGTCCTCTACCGGCACCACCTACGGCTCCTAGAACGCTTCCACCAGCGTTGTCTCCGCTCCATCCTCAACATCCATTGGAGCGCTTACATCCCTAACGTCGAAGTACTCGAGATGGCAGAGGTCGACAGCATCGAGTCCACGCTGCTGAAGATCCAGCTGCGCTGGATGGGTCACGTCTCCAGAATGGAGGACCATCGCCTTCCCAAGATCGTGTTATATGGCAAGCTCTCCACTGGCCACCGTGACAGAGGTGCACCAAAGAAAAGGTACAAGGACTGCCTAAAGAAATCTCTTGGTGCCTGCCACATTGACCACCGCCAGTGGGCTGATATCGCCTCAAACCGTGCCTCTTGGCGCCTCACAGTTTGGCGGACAGCAACCTCCTTTGAAGAAGACCGCAGAGCCTACCTCACTGACAAAAGGCAAAGGAGGAAAAACCCAACACCCAACCCCAACCCACCAATTTTCCCCTGCAACCGCTGCAATCGTGTCTGCCTGTCCCGCATCGGACTTGTCAGCCACAAACGAGCCTGCAGCTGACGTGGACTTTTTACCCCCTCCATAAATCTTCGTCCGCGAAGCCAAGCCAAAGAAGAAGAAGAATTCTATTCAAGTGGAAAAGATCAGTCCTCACTTCCTGCTATGGTTTCGCTGATCATGGGTTTGTTTGACCACTTTGCGTGATGTTTCTCACAGGTCTCACAGTTTGAAACCATTCTGTCCCTGGCCAATAAACAGCAGTTCTGGCCCTCCTCTTGCATTTTTCCATTCCAAGGTGCCCCTCATGCACCCTTTTCAGCAGCTCTTGTTGCAGTGATTGAGGAATGATAATTCTGCTCTGTCTGAGTAGAAGCCCATTGACAACACTCTGCTCAGCTCTGATGTTGTAGTACAGCTGACGTTCACCTCTAGGCTCTCCTTCATTCAGATTCTTGATGACCTTCTGTAGAACTGCGTCCTTTTCTGTTTCAGCTGTGATCTGCTTGGATTTCATGTCAGATACGGGAAGAGATTCTGCGAAATTCACATTTATCTCTGTGGAACTCTCACTCCATGTTGTTGCCTTAGATGACACATCAACCAACACAATAGGTTTTCCTGGTATGTACACCATTTCTAAGTCCTAATGTTGTAGCTTCATCATCAGTCTTTGGATAGTGCGGTGACATCACACAGAGATTTTCTTCATTATGGCTATTATTGGCTTGTGGTCTGTCTCTGCCTTGAACCTTACACATGACTGTTGAATTTGTTGAGTCCATAGATCAAACCTTAACACTCTTTCTCTATCTGCGCATATCGATATCCAGATGTGGTCATTGTCCTTGATGCATATGCTACTGGTCTTCCAATCTTCTCCCACAGCTGGAAGTCGTACGCCACAAATTCCATCTTTTGAAGCATCCATAGATATTTTCATCCTTCTGGATGGGTCAAAGAATGTCAAAAGCACCAGTTCTGTAGTTTGAATGGTCTTCAGTCATCCTCATTTCTTCCTCCTGGTTTGCTGTCCACTTGAATTCACATTTGTCATGTAATAACTCCCTCAGGTACATTATTTTGGAAGACAGGTTTGGATTGAATTTACCAATGAAATTGATCATTCCCAGGGCTCTCAATATACTCTATTATTTATCAACTAGAATTCAAATTCTACTGTTCTCTCAATGATATTCCAGATCTTTGATGCAGATTAATCATCCAATAATTTAACCATTGCCATTTTTGCCATACTCTGTGTTACAAAATGCACCGTTACTACCTGGTCATAACTCATATTGTTGACCAAAGTCGATTTTAAACTTCTTTGTTCCATTATTACAAGCACTGGTATCTTTGTGCAAGGTCAGTGCACAGAGCTACAGGTGCGTATTAAGCATCTGGGCAGTGGCATGGCAGGGATTATGATTTCTACACAAATACATTGTGCTCTGCTCAGATGCTGGAGGTACTGACTTGAATTTAAATAGAGTAGAACATGAGTGAAGGAGAAGACAGAAGGCTGTAGAAATATATTTAAATTGTGTTCCTTCGAAATTGTACTCATTAAGCTCACTGTGAGGTGAAATGATGTTGACACTGATCCAAGGCAAGTAATTATACAATGTCAGGTATGGCTCAGTGTGAAGCATATCTGAAAGATGGTTTGAAGCCACATTTCAGACACTTGAATGTAAGAGTCCATGCTGATAGATTCACAGAGGCATTGTGGAGGAGTGGACTATTTAATGTGTCACTGTTTGATTGTTATGTTAAATCAAGTCACCGATTGCATCTAAGATAAAAGTAAAATATTGCAGGGTGCTGTTTTGAAGAAGGCACATACATGTATATATCTCCCCATGGTTGAAATCAAAATCATTTAATTTAATAATTATGTCTGTTTGATGCATACAATTTTCACTCTTAATTTCTCTGCATTTCAATAGAAACTACTCTTTTAGCAATAACTGCATATTCTGCCTAAGCTTAAAAGATTATGACTTCCCTGTCAATCTTGCTTGGTGACCACATTGTTGTAGACTGAGGTGCATTTTATGCTAGTGTAAAGCTATCCCTCACTCACTGGATAAATCTGCTGCAATTGGTATAACTATCATTTTTTTTAGCATAAGATCAGTTTCCTCCAACATTAAAATAGAATCTGTTTTCTGCGTTCATCAGCTTTGTTGGCTGAATAATTGCAAAAAAATTTGCTCTGGTTTATGACAACCTCATTGATTGAATAGTGTCCGTAAAAAGGTGGGAAATGCTTTAGGGTTTCTTGGGTTTTGAGGAAACCTTGACATAAACGCAGTTTTTTTTTTAATTCAACTTCGCCAACGAGGCTTCAGATTAGGTTTACTCTGGATTCCAGTCACCAGATTGGTTTATCCAATGAAACAGAGCTAGAACTGTAGCTTCAGTGGACCATAGTTGATCAAGTGCTTACAAAAGCTGAAAGAGGTTTCATACAGCTCTTATTGCATTTGCTTTTCTTTTAAACTTGCCTTCAGTAACAGTGAGGACTGAAAGAAATGACAAAATCAGCAGTGCTTCTGCCTCACAGCTTCAACCTGCACCTCCGGCACTATGGAATTTGCACACCCTCTTATTGATTACATGGGCTTCTCCCTGGTGCTCTAGATTCCATACTCCAAAGTGCTGATTGGTAGGTTTTGGCCCCATGGTAGGAGAATAAGGGGCTGTTGACACTGAACAAACTTCCCTTGCCTAAATATATGAACCTTAAAACCTTTTATTTTATTTTACTTTATTTTCAGTCACGTTCTTTGAAAAAATCTTGCATCTGCAGGTTCATCCGCCTCCACAAAACAAACTGAAAGACAAAAAAATAACATTATAGATTATTCACCCCCACCCAAAGTTTACAGATAAAGCCTCTGAATGGGATGACTTTAACTAAGCAGCGATAAGGAGACTCTTTAAGAGAGTAACACCAACAGCAAGCAGCATGAACCGGTTCTTCATCCTGGGCTCTTCTTCTTTCTTTGGCTTGGCTTCGCGGACGAAGATTTATAGAGGGGGTAAATGTCCACGTCAGCTGCAGGCTCGTTTGTGGCTGACAAGTCCGATGCGGGACAGGCAGTCACGGTTGCAGCGGTTGCAGGGGAAAATTGGTTGGTTGGGGTTGGGTGTTGGGTTTTTCCTCCTTTGCCTTTTGTCAGTGAGGTGGGGGCCAGGATCGAGTCGTATTGGATGGGTGGGGGGGCAGGTTCGTCCCCCAGGGCTAAAGTGGGCCCCTGGTGGTCAAGGACGTCCTGCATGCCCCATAGCTGCTTGCGGATGGGGATGTATGCCCAGTCGATGTTGTCCTGGGCTACAGCACTCCTATTTCACACAACTTTAATTCAAACAGTTACTACAAGCAAATCATGACTAAGGCCCTCCACTGACTGAATATTTGTTCCCATCTTCACCAAAGGTTTATGTATTATTTCAGAGAACATTTACTTTTCTAATTTAAAACTTAAATATTTTATACCTATTATTTTATTCTCATTAATTTTAATTTTTAAATTTTATTTTTTTTGCTGGTTTCTTAAGTCTGCTGGTTGTTTGAATTCCACATACCAGGGGTTTTACTGTATTCACTTTTCCTGTAACAACATCATTACTAAGTCTTGACTCCATCTATAAGCCAATGGAATTAATTTTGGAGACAGAGACCAATATGATGATGGGACTTTTTAGTATGTTTATCACTATGAATCAAGGATGGCATTCCATTCACTTAATCTTTAAATCAATGTTAAGATTAGCCTGATCTTAACACTGATGGCTCACCATTTTTTTAAAATTCAGACATACAGCATAATAATAGACCCAACCAGGTCACGAGCCTGCACCACCCAAATACACCCATTTCCCCACCAACCCTGTACGTCTTTAGCATGTGGGAGGAAACCAGAGCATTCAGGGAAACCCATGCTGACACAGGGAGAATGTACAAACTCCTTACAGACAGCGCCGGATTCTAACCGTGCAGCGCATTCTATCATGGAGTTTTACAAGTAATTTAACAGCTTGAAGCTCAGGAAATGAATGAAGGTTGCACCTGCCCCTCCAATCATTTCTCCCAAAAGAGCGAAGGAAGAGAAATATTTGCCTGAGCAAATTTCAAAGCATGACAGTATGAGAAAAATTTGAAACCAGACCCAAAGTTGAAAAGATTTCATGCTTCCTCATAACACTTGTGGTGCGCTGTTAGCCAGAATCAGACACACACAAGGTAAAGACTGTACAACAGGCTTTAATCCACAAAGACTTCCACAAAGCCAGGCTGGCTGTAGCTGCAGCAACTCGGAGTGAGGCCTCGGGAGGCCTATATCCCAGAGGGTGATTGACACCCGACCGGGTGGGACTTGATCCATTCAGGCCGACTGATTGACAGCCGGCCAGGTGTTGCCCTGTCCCCTTACACTCCTGCAGGTACAGTGGTTGTCCCATACAGTAGGCCGGCGATACACTCCTGCAGGTACAGAGGTTGCACCCTGCAGTAGGCTGGTAGTGTACCACTACATTCACCCCCTTCTTTAAAATTATCCTGGGGGGCAGTAACAAGGAATCGTACCCATTATCAAAAATACAATATTTACAGATTGAAATGATCCAGTGGCCGCTGGGGTCTCTGTGACCGTCGTAGGACTGGCTCCTGGTTACTGGTCGGAGGGGAAGTGGGGGGGGCTTGTGGCAGGGGTCTGTGTGACTGGTGTGGTGCCACGAGGAGGGGTGGCCAAAGGGGCCAGGATCGAGTCGTATTGGATGGGTGGGGGGGCAGGTTCGTCCCTCAGGGCTAAAGTGGGCTCCTGGTGGTCAAGGACATCCTGCATGCCCCATAGCTGCCTGCGGACGGAGATGTATGCCCAGTCGATGTTGTCCTGGGCTGAAGGATGCCGTGGAGTGTGGGTGCACCTGCTGGTGCCAGGACCCTGGTTGAGACTGTGTACTCCATGCCACCGCCAAACCTAACATAGGAGTAGTTGTGGTTTGCGTATAGGAAGAAAACATGCTCGACCAGGGTTCGGCCTTGTGTGTCCGTACGTGTTTACTCAAGAGCACCGGTCCCGGGGACGTGAGCCATGCTGGGAGGGATATTCCAGTCGCCGACTTCCTGGGGAATGTGTACAGATTTTCATGAGGGGTCTCATTGGTAGCCATATATAGCAGCAACCGAATGGCATACAGCACCTCAGGCAGGGCCCACCCTGTTGACTTGAGAGCCAGAAGGACCGCCTTCCAGACCACCCTGTTTTCACATTCCACTTGCCCATTGCCTCTCGGGTTATAACTCGTTGTGCAACTAGTCGTGATGCCCCTCGTCATCAGGTACTGGCGCAGCTCGTCACTCATGAAACTAGACCCCCCGGTTGCTGTGGATCAAAGCGGGGTAGCCAAATATGATGAAGATCTGCCCCAGGGCCCTGATGACAGTGCCCGTGGAGGTGACCGGGCAAGGGATAGTGAAAGGGAAGCATGAGTACTCGTCCACTACCATGAGGAAGTAGACGTTTTGGTTCTTGGAAGGCAGGGGCCCTTTGAAGTCCATGCCGAGATGTTCGAAGGGCCGAGTGTCCTTTACGACATGGGCCTGGAGTGGGTGGTAGAAATGGGGTTTACACTCCGCACAGACCCGGCAGGCCTCAGTCATGTCCCTGATGGTGTACGGCAGATTTCGGGACTTAATGAAGTGGTACAACCTGGTGACACTCAGATGGCAGAGGGACTCATACAATGCCTGCAGCCTGTCATTGTGCATAGACGCGCAGGACTGAAAGAGGGCATTGGGGGAGTCGTTAAACTTCCCGGGGCGGTACTGGATGTCGTGGCTGTAGGTTTATTTTTAAACTTTATTTATTCGTTCAAAAAACAAATAATATATGACATATACAGCAATTAAACATAAACATGAATGTTTTTTTTATATAAAAAAGAAAAGAACCCCCCCCCCACTTCGTGGCTGTAGGTTGCCAGCTCGACTCTCCAGCGCAGGATCTTGTCGTTCTTGATCTTGCTCTTGTGGGTAGTGTTAAACATGAATGCCACAGGCCGCTGGTCCGTGAGGGGGGTGAATCTCCTGCCGGCCAGGTAGTGATGCCAGTGGCGGACCGCTTCCACAATCGCCTTGGCCTCCTTTACAATGGTGGAATGCCCTAGCTCGGAGCCGAGGAGGGTGCCGAGAAGAAAGCGACAGGGCGCTCCCCCACTTGGTTGAGGGTAGCAGCGAGGGCTACCTAGGAAGCATCACTCTCCACCTGGAAGGGAGAGTCCTCATCCACGGCCTGCATCGTGGCATCCACGATGTCCTGCCTGATGCGGATGAAAGCTGCCTTCATCAAGTTGAAGCTTGGGCCAGTGGGCAGACCTTGTCCGAGAAGCGAGGGAGCCAATGCGAGGAATAGGAGAATAGGCCAAGGCGGAGGGCCTTTAGCATGGGGGGGAGAGGTAGCTCCATTAATGGGCGCATCCTTTCTGGATCTGGGCCGACTACCCCATTGTCCATGATGTACCCCAGGATGGTGAGGCGGATGGTGCTAAACACATACTTCTCCTCTTTTTAAGTGAGGTTCAGCTCCCTGGCCGTCTGGAGGAATTTTTCCAGGTTACCATCGTGGTCCTGCTGGTCATGGCCGCAGATAGTGTCATTATCCAGATACGGGAACGTCGCCTTTAGCTTGTGCCAGTCTACCATGCAATCCACTTCCCGCTGGAAGACAGAGACCACATTCGTGACCCCAAAGGGAAGTCGGTGGAACTGGTACAGGCGCCCGTCTTCCTCGAAGGTGGTGTAGGGCTTGTCCTTCAGGTGTATGGGGATTTGGTGATACGCCAACTTCAGGTCAATCATGGAGAAAACCCGGTAGCGGGCTATCTCATTGACCATGTCAGCAATCCTAGGCAGTGGGTAGGCATCCAGTTGGGTGTACCGGTTAACGGTCTGGCTGTAACCCACAACCATCCTTGTCTTACTTCCCGCTTTGACCACCAGGACGTGGGCTCTCCAAGGGCTGTTACTGGGCTCTATGACACCTTCCGCCAGGAGTCGCAACACCTCCGCCTTGATGAAGTCTCTGTCTGCAGCACAATAGCACCTAATTCTAGCGATGATTGGCTTGCAGCCTACCATAAGATGTGTGAAGAGCGCCAGTGGGGTGATGCATAGTGTGGAGAGGCCACGTGTTAGCCGGGGCTGGTAAATTGGTGTGCTGTGTAACATGAGTGGAGGTTGGGGCCCCCCGAAGGCAAGGGTGACGCTCTGCAGGTGGCACTGGACATCTAAGCCCAGGAGGACTGGGGCACAGAGTTTGGGCATGACCAGGAGCCTGAACCCTGTATAAGTCTCCCCTCCCATAGTTATATTGGTCGAGCAGCACCCAAGGGTGCCAACAATCTTATCCTTGGCAGCGAAGGCAATCGAGCAGATAGTGGGGTGAACTTTTAATCTCAGGGAATGTGCCACGCTTGGATAAATGAAGCTCTCAATGCTGCCACTGACGAACTGGCATTTTGTTACCTGCCCATTGACTTGCACGTCCATCATAGAGCTCCCGAGGTCATGTGGGATGTCCCTGGTCAGCGTGGTGGCAGTCAGGACCGACTCGGGGTTGGAGTCATCACTCTCTAGTTGTGCGTGGCGATTTATGGCATCCGGAGGCATGGGGAGCATTGGTACAGCGGCTTGGTTATCGCCCGTGTTGACCACGTCAATGTCGGTCGTGGAGTACGGCGTGCGGCAGCCAATGGCATTCGGAGGTGTGGGGAGCATCGGTAGGGCGGCCTGTTCATCGCCCATGTTGACCACGTTGTTCTCCTCATCATCAGTGGCCCTCCGTGTAGGCCCCTGCCTGGCCCAAGATGGCAGCAGCACGTGGGCCCAGCTGCATGGCTGGCCTCCCTCCCCAGTCGTGTTCGTTGCGCCAGGGGAAGTGGCTTTGTCACAGCTAGCATCAGTGACTTCATTACTTCTGCCGGAAGTGACGACATACCGTGAGCCAGAAGTGACATCGCTGTAATTCTCGGCGAGGGCAGGGGCTGGTCCGGGTACTCGGGGCACATGCTGCGATCATCGCTGGTGGATCTGGATGTTGCACCGTCGGAGTCGGGAAGGTGGAAGTTGTAGCAGGGACAATGGCGCCACCCAGCAAGTGCTCGTGGAGGTGTCCATGGGGGAGGTGGGGAGGTCATAAAGGGCCACTGAGCTGACAGCTGGTTTCAAGAGGCATACTTTAGCAAAGTGGCCTCTCTTGCCACATCGGAAACAGTACTGATTCCTAGCCGGGCAGTTTCGGCGTGATCGTCGATTTGACTCACCCACAGTACTTACAGGGGTGCCGGACGCCTGCCGCAGTGACGTTCTCCTCCCCAGCTTGGTCTGGGGCTGCAGCTGCAGTGTGAGAGGGCCATGAGGGAGCCTGGGGGAAACTGGATTCAAAGGCTTCGATATGCAGGGCTGCAACTTCCAGGGTTGGACCACTTCCACTGTCTTGGTCAGGGCTTAGGTACTATCTTCCAGCAACTTCTGCCAGATGGCCCTCGAGCATAGCCCTCGAACGAAGGCATCCCGGATCAGCCTCTCGACCTCGTCTGTGCCTACCCTGGGTTCAGCCAGATACGATTGGGCCAACTCTTGCAGGTATCCCAGGTAAGACTCGGCCGTCTCCCCGGATGGCTGTGCTCGGGTATTGAGGAGGTACCTTGCACAGACTGCATTCGTGGGGGGGTTTGTACAAGTTCTCGAGAGTCCATTGCTCTCTTGTACATGGAGCAGCCTTTGGTTGCCTGGAAGGCATGGGGACCCAGCTTTGACTGGAGTAGGACCTGCCTCTTATGATCTGAGTCCAGGATGCCACCTGCGTGTGCCTCGATGATTGCCTCGACTGCATGCTGCCAGATCTCGAAGCGTGTCTGGGCTTCCTGCACTCAGGAGTTTTTCCATGGCAGCCATAGGAAAATTTTGTGGATTAAATTGTGGTGTGTTGTTAGCCAGAATCAGACACACACGGTAAAGACTGTACAACAGGCTTTAATCCACAAAGATTTCCACAGAGCCAGGCTGGCTGTAGCTGCAGCAACTCTGAGTGAGGCATCGGGAGGCCGGCACAGGCTTATATCCCAAAGGGTGATTGACACCCGACCGGATGGGGCTTGATCCATTCAGGCTGACTGATTGACAGCCGGCCAGGTGTTGTCCTGTCCCCTTACACTCCTGCCGGTACAGAAGTTGCCCCCTGCCGTAGGCCGGCGGTGTACCACCACACCACTCTTACTAAATCTCAGTGAAATGAAAGCTTTATGCATCTCAACCTTTCTTGACACTTCTAGTCCGGATTAAATACTAATTCTAAGCATAAAACATGTTAGAATGTGGTACAATCATTTCAGTGGAAAATATTGTGGTAAATTGTCTAAGTTAGCAGGATGATATTGAAGTTTTTCCTTCATCGAGGGCTCAGCAGTGGAGAGGGTCAAGAACTTCAAATTCCTGGGGGTCAACATCTCCGAGGATCTGTCCTGGAGCCTCCATGTTGATGCAATCACAAGGAAGTCCTGCCAGCGGCTCTACTTTGTGAGTTGTCTGAGGAAATTTGATATGTCACCAAAAATTCTCGCAAACCTCCACATGGAGAGCATTCTGGCTGGTATGAGGGAACCAACTCTCAGAACAAGAATCAACTCCAAAGGGTTGTTAACTCAGCCTGCAACATCACAGGCACCAGACTTCACTCCGTTGAGGACACATAATAAAGCAACTTCTATACTCAAGGATCCCCACCACCCAGGCCATGACTTCTTCACTCCACTACCATCAGGGAAAAGGTACAGGAGCCTAAAGATGAACGCTCAATGGCAGAAGGACAGCTTCTTCTCCACTGCCATTAGATTCCTGAATAATCAATGAACCAAAGGCACTGGCTTAATTTTCGTGCACTACTATTTTAATTTTTTTCATTTATAATCATGATGTAAGGTGGTTGTAATATGATTGTTTGCTCTATGATGCTGCAGCAAAACAGAGAATTTCACGACTTGTTCACGACATTAAATTTCTGATTTTGATACTGATTCTTTGAGAATTGAGTTCCAAAGTCCATTCTCATCAATCATTACCTGCGTATCATTCTTTCGACCACAATGAAGCTGCCAGCCAGATAATCATCCACTTTATTTTGAAGAGTTTGGTGAATGATTACACCAAAGGAGAGTGATTTTTAAAAAAAAATTAACCTTCCAAACTGAAGTGGATAAATTGCACAGTATTATATGAAATGGATACAAAATCACAAGAGGGATAGATCTGGTGAATATGGATAGTCTTTTGCTCAGAGTAGTGGAATCAATAACTATGGGGCATACCCTAGGTTTAAGGTGAGGGATATGACAGGAATCAAAGTAGTAGCTTTTTTGACACAGAGGGTGGTAGAATGGGTTGCTGGAGGATATGGTTAAGGCAGGTATTATTGCAATATTTTAAGAAAAAAAATGGAAAAGTACATAGCTAGAGGAATGCAGGCCAAACACAGACATGTGGGATTAGAGTGGGTGGAACATTTTGGATGGCTTGGGCAAGTTGGATGGAAAGCTCTGTTTCAACACTGTAGGACTCTATGAATCTATACAGAAGCACTCGACCACAGTTCATACCAGTCTTTCAGCTTTATTATAGCCTCCCATTTTTTTTGTTATTTAAGACCTTTAAAATAATCTTTTATTTCACTTGTCTAAATGCATTTTTACTAAAACATCCAGACCATTAATGTTATTAGTAAAACTACAATGAAGCTAATTCTATTTTCTACATAAATTCATTACATTTGTGATATTTAAGTCATTACTGTAGGAGACCCTTGGTTATTTTAAGAGCATTTCGCAGTTCAAAGCAAGGTCCGTGAGAAATCAGGAAGTCAATAGATGAGAGGGGTGTGGATGAGAGTGAAGTTCATTGGCTGGGGCAGAGAGAACATTAAACCTTTATGAAGGATGTGATGTGACACTATTCACCCTGTATTGTCTAAGTTGCCAACAAGTTTGGGATTTGTTGCTTGAGGGAGTAGCAGGACTATGACCAGATGCAAGATTAAGGTACAGCATTGATGAAGGCAGACAGAAGATGTGAATGACATGTCAGTGAAGTAAAGACATATGAACATTCACAGGTTTTGAGTGGAAACGTTCCTCATGGTTAAAAAAATTGCAAGGATATAGAGAGGAACACAGAAGAGAAAACCTTGGCCATGCATAAAAGCAGGAAGTGATATTGAAGTTGAGGGTGGAGCTGGCGATATAGGAGATATGTTATTAGATGTTGGAGATTCTATCAGTACAAGACAGTATTTCTTAAGAGAACATTTTAGTAACATAGAAGAGGCATTTTATTCTAACACTATCAAAGATATATTAAAAAAATCTCTGGTACACAGCATGTGCAGCTATGGACCAGAGGAAACTGAACACCAACATGGTCAGCCTGAAGATGTTGGCAAGACAAATGCAATTTCTAGACATTTTAGTTTGGGTGCAGTGAGATAACTTAATATGAGGAGTGGCAAATGAAAACATTTGCAAAACGATTTGAAATACAGGACTTATAATTTGAAGGAACAAGAAGAAGAGCCACCACGTGGAGATGATTCTTCAAAATATGAAGCATTTCAGCTTGGGACACAATTCCATGTCTAGGCATGCATGGTAGCATCCCACATAGATGGCAACAGCCGAGTGATCTTCTTTGTGCTTTTGTTAGTACGTTGCGACGCATATTTTTAAATTTTGGATGAAAACTTTCTTTGAGAACCTTGAGATTGATCTTACATGGAAATTTTGGAGGAAATGGTAAGTTCATGAAAAACAAATGCAAAAACATATCAATCAGTGGGAATGAAGAAAAATAAACTAATCTTCAAGGGTATGCCTATGCCATATGAGGTCTAATACATAGCCATACTTATATAGTTTTGAGGAACATTCTAAAGGAGGGAAATTCAAAGGACAAAGCATAATGGGGAGAGTTCCAGATGTTCATGGATCAGTAGTTGGAGAGAGTCTGTAGATGGAGAAGCAATTCAGGTCAAAGATGGGCACCAAATCACAAAATGTTGCAGCACTGGGAAATTACAGGGACAAAGTTGGAAAAAGGCCAGGGAGAGATCTGAAAGACATCACCTGGACATGATGCAGGAAAAATGGTGAGAAGTTGTGCTGATGGAGGCAGCCACATCGGAGGAGACAACATGATCCTTGACAACTCACTGTCTCTGAAGAGATTTCCTTTCTTTCTTTCTTTTTTTAATCCTTTATTTGCCAACTCATTGCCAGCCTTTGAATGCAAGCAAAATAAATGTTTCACTTATCTCAGTATGTGTGACATTATGTGCACTTATATAAATAAATATAAATTGATTTCTGATGGATTTTTATTCTGTAGCCTTATGTAAAAGGTGGCAGAGAACTGTTGTCCATTTGGCATCTTTTCTGATTGAAAATCATGGAAATAAAAATCAGTAGATACATAAAACAGGCTGTTAGCATTGCCATCATAAATTTTACACCAATATTATTGCATAAATTCAAGATGTATCCCATTGGGAACAATTGCAGAGCCATTAATCTCATCCAAACTGAGATAAACTAAATAAGAAATCATGCTTTCATTTTCTGTGGTCTCTCTGAGTCAATGGTATACATTGCAGTGCATATTTATCCTCTAATCCACTAAAAGAGAACACTTCTCTGAGTGCAATAATTGATTAAGTAGATGATGAGATGAAATGAGAGTTTATTACCATATACACAAGTACAATATACAGATGAAATAAAATTCTTTCTTGTTGCTGCTAACAGGTTTGTAAAACATACTAACAAGCAATCATTATAAATTAATACAATGTGCCATGAGAAAAGAAAAGTAGATAAATATTTACAGTTACAGAGGTAAAAATTATATAAATATGCTTTTTCAATAGTGTAGACAGATTTTGGTAGTCCTGGTGATATGTTTCAAGAGCATGATAGCAGTTGGAAAAGTGATCCAGTTCTTGTGAACCAGGTGAGAAACACAAAAGCTGTAGATACTGAAATCCTGAGAAAACAGAGAATTGCTGGAGGGACTCAGTAGGTCAGGCAGCATCCAAATCAGGGCCGGATTAAGCAAGTGTGGGGCCTGTAGTATATGCTATAATGCCCCACCCCGGCCCTAAAATTTAAAAAAACATCTAGTAGTTTAAACGAGAGAACAAAAGGAGCAAATGCCAGGGGAAGCTCAGTTCGAAGGAGAGAGATGAACTCAAAGCGATAAAACACTGCAAATGCAGCCAGCAGCCTCACGCATTTTATGAATGGATGCAAGCGTATGAGGGTGTCAGTGACTTGAGGTCATAGGTCCTCCAGGCCCGGCTTTCTGGAAACTCGGAGAAAGTCTGCCAGAAACATGGGGCGGCAGTGTAAAGAACCTGAATGGCGAAGTGGGGGGTAATGTACATGCTTTAAGTTCATCAGGCAGCAGGCGGATTAATTACTTTCCCTTAGGGGATTGTGTAGCGGCAGCTACACTACTACTGAAAGAACATACAACCAGGCGGGTTGAGCTCAGTGAGCAGAAAAATTGGTTTATTGCTGGCTGCCGGGCTGGCCTTATACTCCCTGCCTGGCCTTATACTTGCGCTCTGATGGGTGGAGAAGCCAGCTGAAGAAAGCCAGTGGCTTCCATTGTCAATTCACCTACTGCTCCAGGACGGCACCAACGTCTGTGGCAGAGGCATCAACGGAGAGTGCTATATGCAGGTTGGTGCGTGGGAGGGCATCCTTGGTGGCCTCAAATGCACTGCAGGCCTCTGGGGTCCAGGTGAGTGTTTTGTGCTTGGCTGTGATGAGGGCAAATAGCGGCTGCATGATGCGCACGGTTCCTGAGATGAATCAGTTATAGAAGTTGACCATAACTGCGAACTCCTGCAGCCCCTTGAGGTTGTCCGGGAGTGGGAACTCCTTGATAGTGGCAACCTTCATAGCAGCGGGCATGGCTCCTTCAGCCATGATGGTATAGCCCAGGAACTGCATGGACTCTTTCCCGAACTGGCACTTGACTGGGTTGATGGTGAGGCCGAAGTCTGCCAGCCGGGAGAAGAGGGCGCTCAGGTGGGCCTTGTGTAGCGCCTGATCCCTGCTGGCAACGAGGATGTCGTCCAAGAAAATGAAGACGAAATCCAGGTCCCTGCCCACTGAGTCCATGAGGCGCTGGAAGGTCTGCGCGGTTTTTTTTAGCCCGAATGGCATGCAAAGGAATTCAAATAAGTCGAAGGGGGTGATGATGGCCGTTGTGGGTATGTCCTCAGGGTGCACTAGGATTTGGTGATACCCACGCACCAGGACAACCTTGGAGAAAACCCTTGCACCATGCAAGTTGGCCGTAAAATCCTGAATGTGAGGGATGGGGTCACGGTCAGAAACTGTCACCTCGTTGAGCCATCGATAGTCTCCACAGGATGCCAGCCGCCGGATGCTTTCGGGACCAGGTGGAGCAACGAGGCCCATGGGCTGTTGGAGCGCCAAATGATCTCCAGGTCTAGCAGATGCGAAAGCTCTTCCTTCGCCATCTGAAGCTTGTGAGGCGGGAGCTGGTGTGCCTCGGCGTGAATTGGTGGATCTTGGGTGGGGATGTGGTGGAACTCACCATGGCGGGATGAGGCAGTGGAGAACTGTGGTCTGAGGAGGGCCGGGAACTCGTCCAGGATTCGCTGGAACTCGTCTCTGAGTGTGCTGATCGTGGCCATCTGCGGCTGCTCTGTGCAGGAGGTGTTGAGGCGAATGGCCTGGAAAGTCCAGGGGTCTATCAGGCGCCTACCTCAAATGTCCACCAGGAGGCTGTGGGCGAGGAGGAAGTCAGCACCCAGGATGGCGATCGGAAGGGTCGAGACAGTGAACCCCCACGAGAACTTTCGCCGGCTGATCTAGAAGTGGACTGTCTTGTTCCCATACGTCTGGATCTCTGTTGCATTGGCCGCACGGAAGGGAGGTCCTCGAGGTCGGTTCCTGGACTCGATGGCTATGGCCAGGATGATGCTGATCTGGGCCCCAGTATCTACGAGGAAGTGCTGGCCGCTGTCTGAGTCCCACAAGAAGAGGAGGCTGTGTCCTTGGCCAGCCACCACAGCCATTAAAAGTGGCCGGTCTGCTCGTTTTCATGGAATGAGCAGGGCTGACGACACTCCAGAGCTGGTGTTAGAAGTAGAGGCCTTGTGCGGATGCCGTGCCCCTGGTTATGCTCTTGGTGTCCCCTGCTGGGGCCGGGTGTTCTGCCGCAGTGCTAGGGGCAGGCTTGACATGGTCATGCCTGTGCCTCGTGACCTACTGGACTGCCGAGCCCTCCAGGAATCGCTCGAACTTCATCATCACCCCACTGACGCGAGACTTCAAAAGGCACTTCTCTGGAAGAAAAAATGTATTACTGTGGGAATGGAGGATAGGGTTTCAGGAGATCAAGGCTTTCTTCTGCATCTAAAGCTCCTATTCCTATTGAGAAACACAGTCTTAGGCATTGCAAATTGTGCAGTGGTTATGAGATACCACCCTCCTATAGTCTGTGTTAATAATCCCGATTAAAGGTGATAATTGGCTAAAATTGCTAACTTAAGCTGTTTACCACCAATTAGGCAATTATCACCTTTAATCGGGGTTATTAACACAGACTATGGGAGGGTGGTATCTCATCGCCATTACACAAAGATGAAAACAAAAATGTTTAAGATAAAAAACCAGTCAGTCATTCATAATTCATAGTACATAAAGTAATAGAACAAGTCAGCAAGCATATAGCGCAGGGGATCTTGAAAATGCAGGGCCCGAAGCATATGCTACTTTTAATACTATGTTAATCCAGCACTGAATAGAAATTGTGAGAGGATATAAGTCACACTTTCATCCTCTGCTCTGTCACATCTGGAGCCATCTTCCAGCCTCATTCCACCTTAATATACAGGTTTACCTATTCTATCTTAGACTTGATAAAGGTTTCTGACCCAAAACATTGGCTTTTGGCAATGTGAGCAGTGGAAGAAACACAGTCACCACGCTGAGGGTCGTTACCGACTGTTTTTATTCAAATTCAGCACGCCCCTTTAAGGGGTGCATGTGACATCATAATCGCTGCCCAGGGTGCACGCTGGAAGGGACGCTGGAGTCGGAGAGAAACCTCTGACGACGCCATTTGCCCATGGCTGCCCCGCCACGTGGCAATACAAGCGGGGCCGGTTTGCCATGAGGACGTGCGCCGCTAGAAACTGACCATTTCTACCCATGGATGCTGTCTAACCTGGTGAGGTCCTCCAACACATTCTTTGTTTGTTTGTGAACCAGGGGATGTAATGCAGTATGGAGGGCCTGTTTCTAGAGTGAGGAAGGGCTCCAGTCAAAACGTCAGTTATATATCTTTACCTCCCCCTCCTATGGACACTGTGAGACTGGCTGAGTTCCTTCAGCACTTTTTTTTCTAGAGTGAATTAAACCACCCAATTAGATACTGCATGTTTACAAATGCATTGTCAATATTTTCTCTGCTATTCCCTGACAGAAAGGGAAGGATCACATGCAATTTACTTTAATGTATAGTTGAACTGACCCCAGAGGGTTTCAGGGGACGGGTCCGTGAGGCGGGTTGCAACGTCGAGCTTTGCTTTGAGGTTTGCCTGGAAGTTTCCTCTCGCTTCGTCTGACTGCAGTTTTCCAACATTGAACCTCTTTCTGGGGGCTTTATTGTTCCTGGGCTTTGGCTTGAAGTGAAGGTTGAGCTTGCAGCGAACCAGCCGGTGGTCAGTGTGGCATTCCGCGCTAGGCATGACCCTGGTGTGGAGCACATCTTGTTTGTCACTTTCTCGCACCAGGATGTAGTCCAGGAGGTGCCAGTGTTTGGATCGGGGATGCATCCAGGTGGTCTTAAGGCTGTCCCTCTGCTGAAAAAGGGTGTTTGTAATGACAAGCCGCTGTTCTGCGCAGAGCTCCAACAGGAGGCGCCCATTGCCCATACTGCAATCCACTGAAGAGGTACTGGGCTTCTCCTCCAGGAAAAACAAGGACTGGTTTGACGAAAACAGCCAGGAAATCCAGGAGCTGCTGGCAAAGAAGCGAGCTGCCCACCAGGCTCACCTTACAAAGCCGTCCTGTCCAGAGAAGAAACAAGCCTTCCGTCGCGCATGCAGCCATCTTCAGCGCAAACTCCGGGAGATCCAAAATGAGTGGTGGACTAGCCTCGCCAAACGAACACAGCTCAGCGCGGACATTGGCGACTTCAGGGGTTTCTACGAGGCTCTAAAGGCTGTGTACGGCCCCTCACCCCAAGTCCAAAGCCCGCTGCGCAGCTCAGACGGCAAAGTCCTCCTCAGCGACAAGATCTCCATCCTCAACCGATGGTCAGAACACTTCCAATCTCTTTTCAGTACCAACCGCTCAGTCCAAGATTCCGCCCTGCTCCAGCTTCCTCAACAGCCCCTAAGGCTAGAGCTGGATGAGGTTCCCACCCTGGATGAGACATATAAGGCAATCGAACAACTGAAAAGTGGCAAAGCAGCAGGTATGGATGGAATCCCCCCAGAAGTCTGGAAGGCTGGCGGCAAAACTCTGCATGCCAAACTGCATGAGTTTTTCAAGCTTTGTTGGGACCAAGGTAAACTGCCTCAGGATCTTCGTGATGCCACCATCATCACCCTGTACAAAAACAAAGGCGAGAAATCAGACTGCTCAAACTACAGGGGAATCACGTTGCTCTCCATTGCAGGCAAAATCTTCGCTAGGATTCTACTAAATAGAATAATACCTAGTGTCGCTGAGAATATTCTCCCAGAATCACAGTGCGGCTTTCGCGCAAACAGAGGAACCACTGACATGGTCTTTGCCCTCAGACAGCTCCAAGAAAAGTGCAGAGAACAAAACAAAGGACTCTACATCACCTTTGTTGACCTCACCAAAGCCTTCGACACCGTGAGCAGGAAAGGGCTTTGGCAAATACTAGAGCGCATCGGATGTCCCCCAAAGTTCCTCAACATGATTATCCAACTGCACGAAAACCAACAAGGTCGGGTCAGATACAGCAATGAGCTCTCTGAACTCTTCTCCATTAACAATGGCGTGAAGCAAGGCTGTGTTCTCGCACCAACCCTCTTTTCAATCTTCTTCAGCATGATGCTGAACCAAGCCATGAAAGACCCCAACAATGAAGACGCTGTTAACATCCGGTACCGCACGGATGGCAGTCTCTTCAATCTGAGGCGCCTGCAAGCTCACACCAAGACACAAGAGAAACTTGTCCGTGAACTACTCTTTGCAGATGATGCCGCTTTAGTTGCCCATTCAGAGCCAGCTCTTCAGCGCTTGACGTCCTGCTTTGCGGAAACTGCCAAAATGTTTGGCCTGGAAGTCAGCCTGAAGAAAACTGAGGTCCTTCATCAGCCAGCTCCCCACCATGACTACCAGCCCCCCCACATCTCCATCGGGCACACAAAACTCAAAACGGTCAACCAGTTTACCTATCTCGGCTGCACCATTTCATCAGATGCAAGGATCGACAATGAGATAGACAACAGACTCGCCAAGGCAAATAGCGCCTTTGGAAGACTACACAAAAGAGTCTGGAAAAACAACCAACTGAAAAACCTCACAAAGATAAGCGTATACAGAGCCGTTGTCATACCCACACTCCTGTTCGGCTCCGAATCATGGGTCCTCTACCGGCACCACCTACGGCTCCTAGAACGCTTCCACCAGCGTTGTCTCCGCTCCATCCTCAACATCCATTGGAGCGCTCACACCCCTAACGTCGAGGTACTCGAGATGGCAGAGGTCGACAGCATCGAGTCCACGCTGCTGAAGATCCAGCTGCGCTGGATGGGTCACGTCTCCAGAATGGAGAACCATCGCCTTCCCAAGATCGTATTATATGGCGAGCTCTCCACTGGCCACCGTGACAGAGGTGCACCAAAGAAAAGGTACAAGGACTGCCTAAAGAAATCTCTTGGTGCCTGCCACATTGACCACCGGCAGTGGGCTGATAACGCCTCAAACCGTGCATCTTGGCGCCTCACAGTTTGGCGGGCAGCAGCCTCCTTTGAAGAAGACCGCAGAGCCCACCTCACTGACAAAAGGCAAAGGAGGAAAAACCCAACACCCAACCCCAACCAACCAATTTTCCCTTGCAACCGCTGCAATCGTGTCTGCCTGTCCCGCATCGGACTGGTCAGCCACAAACGAGCCTGCAGCTGACGTGGACTTTTTTTTACCCCCTCCATAAATCTTCATCCGCGAAGCCAAGCCAAAGAAATAGTTGAATGATCCAAACAAAATTAACAATGCACAATACATCATGGTTTTGTTCTTTCCTGTCTACTGCAATGCCTCTTGACTTATTTTAATCTTAACTTAATGAACATTTCTGTGTTCATTATTTTCCTAAATCAACAGCTCCTAGCTCTGTGAAGGTTACGAATATTGTGCAATCCTTAATTAAAGTGTCCCATCAGGACCTGGAATTATTCCCAGCCGCTATTTTCTTTGCAAACTACAATGGTATGGTTCCTTTGATAATTGTAATCATACAAACACTTCAGATTGCAGAATTTAAGCATTGCAGGATCTGCTCTCAGGAGGTTAATTACAGAGGAAGGCAGCACTGTGTCAGACAGAATACTTCAATTTTTCACCAATCCGACTGTATTTTTCGTCATGTCACACAATCAAATGTTCAGTGTTTCATTTGCATTTTTCGATGTTCTGTGCAAGTCACATCGACTCTCCTCTAATTAACAAATATTTTTGGCGCTGCATTGCATTTGTGTGAGCAAAGAACAAATTCCTGCTGAAACAACCCTGAAAATGCAAGAATGTGCACTTTTGCATGTTGTAACTTATAGCAGGTTTCCCACAGAAAAAAATTGTGGAGCAAGAGTTAGCTGACTCATGAAACTAGGATTTTTCTTTTGATATTTGAAAATCTGACAGCAGGAGAGGAATTAATGGGCTAAGTTGTTGATTGAAACAGACTGTCAGGGAAGAAAGAGATGAAGTTTTAAAAGGTACCATGTCTTGTTTTCTAAACAATGCAATTTTCTTTAGTGCAACTCAAAAAAAAGAACAAAAGTGTAAAACATAAATTATTGTGAGATCCAAGAGTGACAAATACTTGTTTTAAAGGAAAAGAGTGAAAGCCATGTTTGGATTTAAGGATGGAAAATGTGGGATCATGGGCATGCAGAGTATCTGGACAGATGCGTTCTGAGAGAGTGCTCCAGGAAATGTGTTAAAACGATGGTTTGAAAGCACAAAAATCAGAATTTCATTACTACAAATGGATAAAAATAGTACTAAATGGCCAAGGCAATAAAAAACAAAAAACTGAAGAAGCAGCTGCTCAGCTGGGAACATCAAGTGAAAGCCTGATGAGGAGTAGCACAGGAGGGGCCTTGGGACCTTGGTTAGGGGGGGGGGGGTGGGTTCAGCCCAAGATACAGCCAACATCTTGAACAAGATGTAAACTTTGTGCTCTCACTTTACAAGCGTTGAATCAGCAATAAGATACATATCGGAAATGATATTGGAAATTAAAGAAATTGTGGAAGACTTGATGGAATAAATGACGCAAGTGGAGGCTGAGCTGAACAAAACAAAAGACAGGCTAAAGACCCTGGAAAAGAAAACAAAAATGTCAGACACAGACAGAAAAGGAATGATTGACATAATAATGGGAGAATCATTGGACTGAGAGAAGGAATCAAGGGGAAAGACCCAGTGAATTTTTTTTTGAAGTATGGATCCCACAGATGCTGGGATAAAACAAGCTAAATGCAAGACTGCAAATTGAAAGGGTTCACTGGATCCTCGGACCCAGAAGAACAGGCAATGAATGACCACAACCAGTTCTGGTAAGACTTTTAAGTTACTGGGAGTGGGATGTGATCTTGGGTGCAGCATATAAATTTTCAAAAAATAACAATGGCCCAATAATAGACGGCAACAAAATTACAATGCTTTATTCCAGAACATTTGCCCTGCCTTGGTCAAAGAAAATAATTTGATGAAGGAAAGAGACAACTGCAATCCAAAAACTTAAAATATTAAATAACTTATCCAGTGATGCTGAGGGTCGATGTCTCAGAAGCCAATTGAAGAATTTTCAAGAATAAGGAATAGATGGAAAGATTGTAACAAAAGCTGTGAAAAGATTAAAGCTGTCAGAAAAGAAGACTGGGGGGGAAAAAAAACACATTTTAAAACAGGGCTAACTAAAAAATGTATATTTTTTCAGTCTTGCATTATTGAACCATCTTATTTTTACTAATAAAAGAAAAAAAATAATTGTAATTTACCTGGAGTGCTCGGGAGAAAAAGGAAAGTGGAGAGGAAAATGACAAGGTGAGGACTTCGATCTAAGGGAGAAAATGGAACCAGAAAAGGAGTGGGTTTTAAAAAAGGTGCTAGATGGAGAAGTTGTTCTTTTTCAGAAAATTCCACAGGTCTTTTTGTGGGCTTCTGGATTTTTACTGCTTACATCAGCATCAGAGCTAGGGATGTGTGTGTGCTTTTAAAGGGGAAATGTGTATGTTTCTTAAAAGGGAATCTTTATCAATTTTTTTTTCAAAAGATTCATTCCTACTCCTCACTGCTGACTCAGGAGTCAGCACCCAAATTTATAACAAATATGTATTATGCTCTCCAAAGTGAAAGTGTGGTCAGTTTGACAGCAATTTTAAATCCAAGATTCTTTTTTTTTTGGCTTGGCTTCGCGGACGAAGATTTATGGAGGGGGTAAAAGTCCACGTCAGCTGCAGGCTCGTTTGTGGTTGACAAGTCCGATGCGGGACAGGCAGACACGGTTGCAGCGGCTGCAGGGGAAAAATGGTTGGTTGGGGTTGGGTGTTGGGTTTTTCCTCCTTTGCCTTTTGTCAATGAGGTGGGCTCTGTGGTCTTCTTCAAAGGAGGTTGCTGCCCGCCAAACTGTGAGGCGCCAAGATGCACGGTTTGAGGCGATATCAGCCCACTGGCGGTGGTCAATGTGGCAGGCTCAAAGAGTTGATATCCAAGATATCAACTAGTTTAGTATAATTTTCTGCATCAATTATTTCTTACTCTACAGAAGTTACATAGATCTAAAGCAGAAATTTCAGAGATGTGTTTCAGATGTGGGACTGCAATAGGAACTTTTCTGCATGCTATGTGGTCGGCCATGGAGGTGAGGCCACTTTGGCAAGAAATCGCAAAACAATTAATCAGGATAACAGGAGTGACCTTTGCAGGCAACCCAAAGCTATGTCTACCAGGTAATTTTATTAAACTAAGCAACAAATTGAATAACTATCAAATCACATCTATAAAAATAGTACTGGCGGTCGCAAAAAATGTATCACAATCACTTAGAAATCCGACTCCCCTCTACTTATAGCGTGATGCAACTGCAGGAATGAACAGCTGTATACCTATGGGAAAAAAAATAATGCAATTTAAAGAATAAATATGATACTTTTGTAAAGATCTGGCAGCCATACCTGGACCTCATAAGGACCCAAATATAGTAACACAAAGGAATATAAATGCTGATAATATACATACCTAAAAGTGATTTTCCCCAACTATATTCTGTATTCCATGTGAATAGGCTCTTTCCCTTGAGGGTAAGTGAGATTCAAACAAGAGATCACGAGTTAAGAGTTAGGGGGGAAAAGTTTAGCAGTAACATGAGAGGGAATTTCTTCACTCAGAAAGTGGTGGCTGAATAGAATGACTTTCCAAAAGAGGTGGTCGCAGCAAAGTCAATTTTGTAATTTAAGGAAAAGTTGGATAGGTATATGGATGAGAGGGGATTGGAGGGTCATGGCCAAAGTGCAGGTAGGTGGATCTAGAGGAGATCACTTAGATCGGTACGGACTAGAGAGGCCGAAATGGCCTGTTTCCATACTGTAATTGTTATATGGTTATATTTAAAAGATATGTAAGCTCTGACGGTGTGCAGATCTATTTCTATAGAAGGGGTGAGGGAGGGAGAGAATGTTTTGTTTTTTGTTGTTTGTAAGAAAAACATTAATATATTGTATTATTGAAGATTTTATTATGTATACTTTTGAAAAACAACAAACATAAAATATTCCAAAAAATGTGGGCAGTAACGGTAAAATCACCTGAATTGAACAAGACCAATTCTATTCTTACTACTAGAACTTAAAGATACTGAACAGTTGAAGGCACTTCCAGCCTAATTACTTGTGTTGCCCAATTACACCCAATTAACTCACTAACCCTGTACTTTTTTCAAGGGGGTGGGAGGAAACTGAACAACCTAGAGAAAACCAATGGGAAGGATGTACAAACTTCTTACAGTCAGCGGCAGATTCTAACACAGGTTGTAGGCACTGTAGTACACTAACTGTGCCACCCAGAATTATGCTGACATTCTTTTTAAGAATTATATTTCCCATTACTGCAATTTTTGGATTACCTATGATAGATTTGACTTATTTATCTCTTCCTGCGGATCGTATGATTGCTTTTCTTACACTAATGGCTAGAAGATCTATACTATTGAATTGGAAAGAGGTTAATCCTCCCACTGTTTTCCAATGGTTTACCCAAACTATACTATGTTTAAATTTAGAGAAAATTAGAAACTCTGTCTATGAATCCCCTTCTAAGTTTGAGTTAACCTGGCGACCATTTATTCAATATTTTCATTTGTGGTGAGTTGATCTGGCTCTGATTTCTTTCTATGATTATGTATGATAATTGGGCTGTAAGATGAGATCGGAGTGATCGGCGTGGTTTAGCTATATCTGTAGGTTTTTTTTTAAGTTTTTTAAATTCAGATTTGTTTTTTCTTCTTTTTTGGGTTTTTTTTTCTCTTTTTTCATATATTGTTATTAATTATATCTTTTTTTTAGAGATAGTTCACACCCTAAACTGATCTAAATTTTTTTTATGATATATTTTTATTCTGTAATATTATTGTTTAATATCTCTGTATTAATTCATTACTTACTATGTATTTTTTATATCTCTTTGAACTGTGTGTTTATAAATTATAATAATAATAAAAAGATTGAAAAAGAAAGAAAGAAAGAAAAAGAATTATATTTAAAATTCTTATTTTTAATTTGTTATCTTAGATTAACTTAGATGAGTATGACTGATAAAAGTTGTATGATAAAGGACATTATTTTGTATGCTCATTTGCCTCAGAGATACATTAGGCTCTGACAGTCTCCATCTATAAGTATGAGCAACAATAATGAAAACAATATACAGGCTCATTATAACCTTGATGTTGCATTGTAAAGACTCAGATGAAAAACCTAGAAAAGCATAGATGCCTTTAAATCAAGGGGCAACTTAGGGTTTCTGATAATAAAGCTGGTCACAGTAATTCAATTACATGATTCAATTCAGTTAATTTGCATTTAAATCAATTTTCTCTTGAGTGGAAAAGTTTGAGCTCGGAAGCCCATGTTAAGGATACAACACAGGAACTAATAGATGTTGGATTCGACAGTTAAAAACCCCTGATATCTGGCACCTAGGGGGATTGCTGATGCCAGATATGCAAATTTTCTGGTTGTTGAGACTCATTCTTGTAATGCTTAGCTAAAATTTCTGCCTTAAGAATAAACAGTTTAAAAGGCAAAAGACAGTGCAAAACAGAAAGTAATTTGAAAAAAAATCTCTAACTATTGTAGTCCTTAATAATGTAAAGTTTATTTTAATCAGGTGGTTCCTGTAAACTTCCAAAATTTAAATTTAAACTTGAACCCCAGTCCCTGGCGCAGTAACAGCATTGCATGAACTACTATGCTAGCAATGTCGCCGTCAACTTTACAGATAAAGCCTTACTAATATACTTAATACTAATAAAGATATAGACTTTTATTAGGCATGAATTTGGGACAGTTGCTCCAGCGGCAAGCGGCATTGGCCAGCTCTTCATCCTGAGTGCTGCAATTTTATTCAAACATAACTTTATTCAAACTGTATTCAAACAACTGGGGCACTCCACTGGCTGAATATTTGCTCCCTCTTCACCAAGGGTTTCTGCGTTACTTCAGAGAACACACAATTCTACAATTTTCTTTCTTTTTAAACTATTTTTATTGATTTTAATAAAGATGCAAACAAAAAGGTACAATTCAATAAGATATGGGGAGTTACACCAATAGTTTTCAAACTGCCCCCCTCAACTCACATTTCATCTTAAGCAATCTCTATGCCATAATTGCTCTGTGATTAGTAAGGGATTACTTAAGGTGCTATGAGTTGAAAGAAAAAGGTTGGAAAGTCACTGTTTTAATTGTACCTAATTGACTCGTTATGCTGACAGTTTCATAACTCCAAAGGAAATGGGTCAATGACAATTTTTCTAAAAACAAAATATTTAAGTTACAATTGGGTCTAGACTAGTGATTTTCAACCTTCCCTTCCCACTCACATGTCACCTTAAGCAATCCCTTACAAATCACAGAGCACTTGTGCCATAGGAATTACTTAAGGTGGAATGAGAGTTTCGGGGGAGCAATTTGAAAACCTCTGAGTTACACAAACTAAATAAGAGATTCTGACTAACACTAACATATATATATTTTAAATCATGTCCATAATTTGTATTCTAATTAGTATGTACCTCTTTTAGGCAAAAAAACTCTAACAATGCAAAAAAAAGAAATAAGAAAGTAGTAAAGGAGAAAAACAGAAACCCTTTATCTAACCGTGTTGCCAGATGCTATGCATGACTGGTATTAAAAGAATAGCGAAGGTAAAAATATAGTATAAAGATACAAGTCAGATAATTTAATATGCTTTCACAATTTTAAACTTTTATTTATTTATATTTATTTGTATTTCTTTCTTTCTTTTTTTTTGCCAGTTGCTTGGGGTTGCCA
This sequence comes from Narcine bancroftii, assembly GCF_036971445.1. NCBI lineage: Eukaryota > Metazoa > Chordata > Chondrichthyes > Torpediniformes > Narcinidae > Narcine > Narcine bancroftii. The sequence continues at coordinate 33,856,679 of NC_091469.1, read as the reverse complement.
GTTGCTTGAATTCTGGATAACAGAGATTTTACTGTACTTCAGAAAACACAGCTGTCTTTTTGTGAAATACAGTCTGTAACTTGGTATTTTGTGTGAAAGTAAGCATTATATTCTAACTAAGCTGCCATGAAATATCTGACAGCTGTGTTTCATCCCGAGCAGTGAGGAGTATGAGTGAATATTTGAAAAAAAAAATTGATGAAGATTCCTATTTAATGATATTTAATTACACCTTTTTGGAAATAAGCAATTTCAACCAACATTTGGGGTCCCAACTCAGCTTCCCCAGAGGAGAAACACAGGAGCCTCTTGTTTGTGGAACCAACTGTGTCCATTATGCAGTATGGATGGTCTAACCTTGGGCTTTTTCTGTAAAGCTGATTTTCCCACCTCCATTTTTGTCACCCTGCTCTCAACTTCTCAGTATTTTCCAACTGCAGACCAACCAAGTTCCTGTCCTGTAGATATTTTCTCACGCACTGGCAAAGCTTTAAAATGGTGCGTCTTTCTCTTCAACAAACATTCCAAACTGTCGATTGCATTCATCTACTTGGTTTAATTTTCAGTCTGATCCAGATAGTTTTCAAATGCAGATTCCTGAGCAGCGATTTTCTCTCAGTATCCTCTCCATCAGCGCAATGTTTGCAGATGCTCCTCTTGATTCTAAAAATTCTTCTCCCATTAATCTGGATTTTTAATGACCTTGCCCCTCTCCTTGACCAATTCCATCCCTCCAGAAGTGATGCTCCTTGATTTTTGGCTGCTTGTCTATCCCAAAATTGCTGTTTCTTTCATTAGAGGCGTGTCTTCAACTTGCTTTTCCAATCAAAACCCAAAAGACAAAGAGCAATAAAATTATCTTTGTTTTAGTTTCTGCTTGTCTTTTAACCACAACTTTAGAACGTTTTATATAAACTGCAAGAATGCCTTCAATATTAGAGGAAGAAGATTTTTTTTTCCAGCTTTAATTTGAAAATAATTACATCTTGTGCATTTGCCAGATTATATTATTTTGGACAAGTCAATGAAGGAAAGATCCTGCCTGACTAATCTATTGGAATTTTTTTAGGTTATCTCAAGTAGGATGGACAAGGGAGAGACTGTGGATGTTGTGTATTTGGATTTTCAAAGGGCCTTTGATAAAATGCCACCTAAGAGAGCCCACGGAATTACAGGAAAGATATTAGATTGGATGGAGCATTGGCTGATAGGCAGAAAGCAAAGGATGGGAATAAAGGGATCCTGTTCTGGTTGGTTGGCAGTAATTAGTGGTGTTCCGCAGTGGTCAGTGTTGGGGCATCTTATTTTTATAATGTATATTGATGATTTAGATGATGGATTAAATGTTTTTTTGGTGAAGTTTGCAGATGACACCAAGATAGATGATGGAGTAGGAAGTGTTGAAGAAACCAAAAGATTGTAGAGAGACTTGGACAGCTTAGAAGAGTGGGCAAAGAAATGGCAATTGAGATACAATGTTGAGAAATATACAGTTGTACATTTTGGAAGAGGGAATAAACAGGCAGATTATTATTTGGGACTTGTGGGTCCTCATGCAGGATAACTTAAAGATTAACCACCAGATTGGATCGTCAGTAAAGAAAGTGAATACTATGTTGGCATTCATTTCAAGAGGAATAGTGTATAAGAGTAAAGAGGTGTAAAAAGGCTCTATGGGGCACTGCTGAGACCTCATTTGGAGAACTGTATGCAGTTTTGGGTCCCTTATCTTAGAAGGGGTGTAATGATGTTAGAAAGAATACAGAGAAGATTTACCAGGATAATTCCTGGAATACAAGGGCTAACTTATAAGGAATGTTTATCAGCTCTTGGACTATATTTATTGGAGTATAGGAGAATGAGAGAAGATCTCATAGAAACCTCTTGAATGCTGAAAGGGTTTGACAGTATAGATGTGAATAAGATGTTTCCCTTGGTGGGTGAATCCAGGACAAGAGGGCACAGTCTTAGAATAATAAGATACCCATTTAAAACAGAGATGAGGAAAAATTTATTTAGCCAGAGGATCATAGATTTGTGGAATTTGTTACCACAAACAGATGTGGAGCCTGATCATTGAAAGAGTTTAAGGAGGAGATTGATAGGTGTCTAGGTGTCCAAGGTATCAAGGGATAGGAGGAAAAGGCCGCAATTTGGAACTAGATGTGAGAATAGTTTAGCTCAGGGTGGATTTGCGGAGCAGACTCGATGGGCTGAATGGCCTACTTCTGTTTCTTTATCTTGTGAATGTTTTCTCCATTGCAATTTCACTAGTTATTTTTGTAATCCCTGCACAATAATTTCTTAATTCAATTCAGGAAAATGCACAAAATTATCCATCTCCACAAATAAAAATTACCACTTTGCAGCTGTGATTCGACTCGCTGTGGTGGGGTGCAATTAATGATTTTACTAGTGATTTTCAGAGATGTAATGTGTTGTATTCCCACTGGCTTTGTTGCTGAGTTTGTATTCAGATCTCAGGTTATCCAGACATTTAGGTGACTGTCTATGATTATACAAAAACAATTATTTTTTTTCCCTGGAATTTCCTGGCACTGGTGGGCTGCCCACATTTGCTATGGTCTTAGACTAACTCCACAGTTCCCTCGATTGAACCTTCATCTGGCATCTTCCTTAAAAATGCTGCTTCCAAACTAGTCGGTAATGCATCATGCAGGACATAATTGGGATTAAAGCATGACCTGCATAAACCCCACCCACAGAAATGCTGAGGGAACTGGCTCAGGCCCATCTGGCTGTCAAAATTATCAATATATTGAGTGTTTCTGGAAAAACTAGCTTATGAATGGCCTCCATATCGATTGAATCATGAAGAAGACTACTTCATGAGGAGTTTGAGGAGATTCGGTAGGTCATCAAAGACTCTTGCAAATTTTTACAGGTGTACCGTGGAGAGCATTCTGACTGGTTGCTTCACAGTCTAGAATGGTGGTGCGAATGCACAGAGCAGGAAAAGACTAGAAAGAGTTCTGAACTCAGCCATGCAGGATCATGGACATGAGTGTTCACTTTATTTTAAATATATAATTTATAGCAATATTTGCACCTGTAATTCTTTCACAAAACAAATTCTGTGACATGTTCATGACAATAAATTCTGATTTTGAGTCTCTTAGTCTCAAGCAACCAGGAAATATGCTTATCTGGCATCTACCAATCTCCATAGGTGCCTGATACCATGGGTTATATTGTATTTAGTGGGCACATAACAACAGCCTTTGTTTTTTCAGACATAGTTAAAGCTGTCCCATGGCCACCTGAGAAAGGTTCACCCATCAATACATAGTCACTTCCTTCCTTGTAAGTCCACAGTGACCCACCACAGACTACCACTCAACTTATTTCTCAAATGCAAAATAAAATACAGATAGGATAAGGTATTAGTATGAGAAACAGACAATTGGAGCTGGAGGAGGCAATTTGCCCATAGGCCTGCTCAACCATTCAATATTGTCTTGGTTGATCACTCAAATTCAGTACATTGTTCCTATTTGGTACCATTATTCCTGAACCCCTTTAACCATTAGAATTATATCTGATATTGTATCAGACAACATTATCAAGTACGCTGATGACACGACCGTGGTGGGCCTGATCAATAGGAATGTCCAGTCAGCAAACAGAGATGAGGTGTAGTCACTGACAGACTGATGCAGAGCCATCAACCTGTATCTGAATGTTAAACAAAAGAAATGGTTGTCAACTTCAGGAGAGCCGGGGTGCAGGGTGTGGGGGGGGGGGGGGGGATGTGGGGGAGGTGGTCCACGCTTCAACCGCTGAGGATGTCAGGAGTATCAAGTTCCTTGGAATGTACATGGTGGAGAATCTCACCTGGACCCTTAACACCAGCTTCATGCCAAGAAAACACAGCAGCACCTCAATTTTCTGCAAAGGCTGAGGAAAGTTCATCTCCCACCCTCCACCCTCACTGCATTCTACAGAGGATGTATTGAGAGCATACTGTGAAACTGCATCACCTCCTGGTTTGGAAGTTGTACCTCCTCAGACCACAAGACCTTGCAGAGAATAGTGAAGTCAGCGGAAAAGAACATTGCAGACTCTCTTCCTAGTATGAAAGACATCTACAACATGTTGCAGGCAAAAGGCAATAAACATTGTGAAGGACTCCACACAGCCCTCATCTAAATTGTTCTCCCTTCTGCCATCTGGTAGGAGGTACTGCAGCACTCAGATTATTACATCCAGATTATGCAACAGATTTTTTCCGCAACCCATCAGGCTCCTGAATTCCCAGAACACTTGTGGATAGAGTACCGTGGACTTTTACTGTATACGTCTTAATATTTTAATATTTCAATGTGTTTAACTTCCATTCTAACATATTCATGTTTATATGCTCCATAGTCCTTTCTTCTTTTCTTCTTTGACTTGGCTTCACGGACGAAGATTTATGGAGGGGTAATGTCCACATCAGCTGCAGGCTCGTTTGTAGCTGACAAGTCCGATACGGGACAGACAGACACAGTTGCAGCGGTTGCAAGGGAAAATTGGTTGGTTGGGGTTGGGTTTTTCCTCCTTTGTCTTTTGTCAGTGAGGTGGGCTCTGCGGTCTTCTTCAAAGGAGGTTGCTGCCCGCCGAACTGTGAGGCGCCAAGATGCACGGTTTGAGGCAATATCAGTCCACTGTCAGTGGTCAATGTGGCAAGCATCAAGAGATTTCTTTAGGCAGTCCTTGTACCTCTTCTTTGGTGCACCTCTGTCACGGTGACCAGTAGAGAGCTCGCCATATAACACGATCTTGGGAAGGCGATGGTCCTCCATTCTGGAGACGTGACCTACCCAGCGCAGTTGGATCTTCAGCAGCGTGGATTCGATGCTGTCGGCCTCTGCCATCTCGAGTACTTCAATGTTAGGGATGAAGTCGCTCCAATGAATGTTGAGGATGGAGTGGAGACAACGCTGGTGGAAGCGTTCTAGGAGCTGTGGTGATGCCGGTAGAGGACCCATGATTCGGAGCCGAACAGGAGTGTGGGTATGACAACGGCTCTATATACGCTAATCTTTGTGAGGTTTTCCAGATGTTGTTTTTCCAGACTCTTTTATGTAGTCTTCCAAAGGCGCTATTTGCCTTGGCGAGTCTGTTGTCTATCTCGTTGTCAATCCTTGCATCTGATGAAATGGTGCAGCCGAGATAGGTAAACTGGTTGACCGTTTTGAGTTTTGTGTGCCCAATGGAGAAGTGGGGGGGCTGGTAGTCATGGTGGGGAGCTGGCTGATGGCTGACCTCAGTTTTCTTCAGGCTGACTTCCAGGCCAAACATTTTGGCAGTTTCTGCAAAACAGGACATCAAGCGCTGAAGAGCTGGCTCTGAATGGGCAACTAAAGCGGCATCGTCTGCAAAGAGTAGTTCACGGAGAAGTTGCTCTTGTGTCTTGGTGTGAGCTTGCAGGCGCCTCAGATTGAAGAGACTGCCATCCATGCGGTACCGGATGTAAACAGCGTCTTCATTTTTGAGGTCTTTCATGGCTTGTTTCAGCATCATGCTGAAGAAGATTGAAAAGAGGGTTGGTGCGAGAACGCAGCCTTGCTTCACGCCATTGTTAATGGAGAAGGGTTCAGAGAGCTCATTGCTGTATCTGACCCGACTTTGTTGGTTTTCGTGCAGTTGAATAACCATGTTGAGGAACTTTGGGGGGCATCCGAGGTGCTCTAGTATTTGCCAAAGCCCTTTCCTGCTCACGGTGTCAAAGGCTTTGGTGAGGTCAACAAAGGTGATGTAGAGTCCTTTGTTTTGTTCTCTGCACTTTTCTTGGAGCTGTCTTCGGGCAAAGACCATGTCAGTAGTTCCTCTGTTTGCGTGAAAGCCGCACTGTGATTCTGGGAGAACATTCTCGGCGACACTAGGTATTATTCTGTTTAGGAGAATCCTAGTGAAGATTTTGCCTGCAATGGAGAGCAGCATGATTCCCCTGTAGTTTGAGCAGTCTGATTTCTCGCCGTTGTTTTTGTACACGGTGATGATGATGGCATCATGAAGGTAGAGACTTGGGGGAGGGGTTTAACAGAAACTGGAGAAATTGATATTAAATGCTATCGATTTGGAGAGTGTCCAGGCAATCACAGTGTCTGAAGGCTTTCCTGTTTAATCCCCTTCAGCTAAAGGTGCTGCATGGTTAGCTTAGTGGTTAGCACAACACCTTTATAATGCAACTGATCAAGACTGGGATTTGAATCCTGCACTGTTTGTAAGGAGCTTGTATGTTCTCCTTGTGTCTGTGGGTTTCCCCGGGGGATTCAAAATCTACCAGAGGTATAGGTTAATTGGGTATAAATTGGACCGCACGGACTCGTGGGCTGAAATGGCCTGTTACCGTGCTATCTGTCTAAATTGAAATTTAAAATCTAAATTTAAACCTTCAAACCTCATAGTCCAAGGAAGATTTATTTTATTAAATTTTGTCTTTAGGAATTGTAATTTTAGCAATATTGCACCTGTAATGCACAATATGGTTGCTGTAAAACAAATTTAGTTATATATGTTCATGACACTAAAACTGATTATGATGGACAAGGTAGGGCAGATGGGAATGCTTGTGGGAACAAAAATTTCCCAAAAAAAGTTTATTCAATGTCTGGATTGATGACTAACTGGTGACCATTTCCTATTGGAAACTTTACAATTATCTCTTTGTTCTTCATTGTTCACATTTGGTTAAAGTTCAACCTGGTCTGATCTGTTAGTGCAATGAAGTCAATCAAATCTTTCACATCACACCTGCTCATCAAGAAGCCTATTTCTGGGCCAAGTACTTTTCCTATCAGTCCAATGGTTTATTCCATCATAGTCCTTTTTATCAGGAGTTTCTTCTGATCAAGCATATCTTTCATTCTTTCTAAATCAGTGGGTTGTCGCGTGATGAGCTCAGTGTATGATCCATAGATTTTGCTTGAGCAAGGGCAGGAGATGGCTGACTGTGAATGAATGAGTAGTGGGGGAGTTGGTCCTCTTCTACCAACAAGTGATCCCAACAAAGGAACTTGATGTTTTTCCATAAGAGTCTATTGCATTCTGATGAACGACAAGCCAGGGATTCCCATGGGTTCAGATTTCAAAGTACATACATGACATCACATACTATATAACAGATTATTTTTCCTGTGGACGAGGAAGTGCAAAATGACTCTATGCAGCGTATACATGTTAACAAATAAAGAACTGTAACCAGATAATGAATGTAAACAAACCGACTACAATACAGAGAGAACAAGAAACAATCAATAAAGTGCACGTGAGAGTCCTTAAATGAGTCCCTGATTGAACTTGTTGTTGAGGAATCTGATGGTGGAGGGGTACCTGGTGGTGTGAGTCTTGTGCCACCTATACCTCTTCCCTGGTGATAGTAGCAAGAACAGAGCATTTATTGGATGGTGTGGATACTTGATCATTGCTGCTTCTCTCTGATGGCAGCACTCCCAGTAGATTTTCTAGATGGTGTGGAAGCTTTTATCTGTGACATCCTATGCTATGTCCATTAGGTTTTGCAGGACTTTATGATGAGAGGTATTAATGTCCCCATACCAAAACACGATGCAGTCAGTCAGCGCACCTTCCACCACATATCTTTAGAAATTTGCCAGGGTTTCTGATGTTATGCCAATCTCCACAAACTCCTGAAGAAGTAGGGGCACTGATGTGCTTTCTTGACAATGCCATTAGTGTGTTAGCTCCAGGAAAGGTCCTCTGAGATAGTGACACCCTCTCCACCTCTGATTCCCCAATGATCATTGGATTGTACACCTCTGGGTTTCCCTTTCTGAAGTCAACAATCAGCTCCTCAGTTTTGGTGCACCATTCAGTAAAGTTTTCAATCTCCATCCTGTATGTCAGCTCATCATAGAGTTAATGTAAATACTACATTTTTTTCCATGAACATTCATAACAAGGCAAAGTGAAGAACCCTTGCAGGCTGCGGGCTTACTGACAACTGTGGTCAAAGGAATCACACCAGGCTGTGGACTGTTGGAGACTAGCTGGTGACTGGCTGACTGAGTACCAGGTATCGGAACCGAAATGTGAGAGGTGCCAAGGGTGCTGAAGGCTTCCTGATTGTGTCAGAGGTTTAGAACTGGAGCTTGGTTTCCTATGGTTTGGATTGATCTGTGTGGTTGTGGGAGTGCTGAAGGTGAATCCAAGGACACTCCTTTGCTTCTCTTTCTCTGACTGTAAGATGTGCCTGACAATTTCTGCTGATAGAAAACTTGTCTGCCTTGTGGCAGACTAAAGCCAATTTTGTGTAATATTACACCTGATTTATTACATGACAATAAAGGAATCTTGAATCTTGACATTTATTTGTTTAGTCAGTTTGAACCTCTAAATAATTCAGGCATCACTAACAAAATAGAATGTGTGCACTAATAGGAATAAAATGATTAAAGATCGAGTTACATGATTGTCCAAAAATTGAATGACCCATGAGGAAAAGTATGTGGGAGTAATAAATCAGATAATATGAGTGAAAAAGATTGAGGGATATCCTATGAATACCTGTGGATTGCAATTCTCTGTTGAACAAAGAATTTAATTATTCATAAAAAAATTCTATCATTTGAAAAACCCAAATGTTCTTTTGAAGTGTAAAACTTTGAAGATTTTGAGTTGCCCAGGGAGAAATATTCCACATCAGTATACAATCTCTGAAGGTCTGTTTAAAGTAAGTTTAGATCAAACTGATTTATTCTTCTTCTAAATGGAGCACTGTCCCCTCAGTTTGGAAATCATGAGGCTTCACGAGGCACATGTGTCTATGCAGGAAAACTTGTATACACACACATATTTTATAGCCAGAATCAGACACACACAAGGTAAAGACTGTACAACAGGGTTTAAACCACAAAGACTTCCACAGAGCCAGGCTGGCTGTAGCTGCAGTAACTCTGAGTGAGCTTCAGGAGGCCGGCGCAGGCTTATATCAGGGAGGGTGATTGACAGCCAGCCAGGTGTTGTCCTGTCTCCTTACACTCCTGCAGGTACAGACATTGCCCCCTGCAGTAGCCTGGTTGTGTACCACAATATAAATATGTAATATTACTTTACAAAACTAGCGTGTTTCTATGAAACTTTTCGTAAGCTGAAATGGTGTAAAGGGAAGAGCATTCACAATTATTGGAGGCTATTTTCGTAAAAACAAACACTGCTTTCTTCATAAAAGAAAATGATTGTAATGCTAGTATTTGTAAAGTGGGGTATACCTGTATATCTTGCATGTGTATGTGTGTGTATATATATATATATATATATATAGTCATAGCTATCACTCAAGGTCAAGAATGAAGGACTTTTTATGAGCTCTCAAGTGGCTTATGAGTCCTATCCTGGCTTTGAAAGATCTTCTGCCTTCAGGACAGGTTGTTCCAGATGGCAGATCAGGCTTTGATTGTTGCTGCCTCTCTTACTATTTATTTCTCTTTTCTTCTAGTTCTCCACATCTGTAGGCTTTAAAAGTTGCTGTTCCTTATGGTTTGCAAGAGTTTCCTGTCCTTGGAATTGGTTTCCCAATTATTAATGTCGATATTGGGAGCAGAAGATTTGTTTCAGCAGACATTCATCTTCCATCTGAACAAAATTACTGCTCCATTTTTGTTGGTTCACCACTGCTTTGTACACTAACATTTTGGTGTCCATTGAAATGTCACAATCATAAAAGACTCTTATTTGGAGACATCCAAAAGCTGTTCCAGTGCAATGTCATTAAGGTCAATATTGAAAAGAGCTGACTTCCAAGATACAGAAAGTGGTCCACATTTTCCAGGGTTGTTTTGCCAAACTGAATCTGTTGATTCTATTCGATTTGTCTCAGTTGGTGATGTTTGGTAGATGATTTGAGCCTTCTTGGAATTGATGGTAAGTCCAAGTTTCATGTATGCACGGTCGAAGACAGTCAGAATCTGTTGTAGGAGGTATTCTGAGAGAGCTGCCACACTGTTGTCATCTACATATTGGAACTCGATGAGTTAACTCATGGATGTCTTGCTTTTGCACTTGAGACAGGCAAGATTGAAAAGTCTGCCATCATTTCTGTAGACAATTTCAATTCCTGAGGGTAGATCATCCTTGATAATGTGGATGATTGCTGCGATAAAGATGATGAACAAAGTTGGGGCAATTACTCATCCCTGTTTTACTTCAGACTTGACTTGAAAAGGCTCATTGCTACTGTTACTAACCATGACTATAGCAAACATGCCATCATGGAGGAGTCTCAGGATTCGAATGTACTTTTCAGGATATCTGTAGGTGGGTAGGAAATCCCATAGGAGTTCCCTTGATACTGAGTCAAAGGCTTTGGTGAAGTCATTGAATGCCGTATATAAAGGTTGAAGACGTTCATGACATTTTCTTGCAGTTGCTGTATTGTGAAGATCATAACGATTGCTCCAAATGATTGTCCCTAAACCAGCTTGTGTATCCAGAGGATCTTCATGGCTAAAGGCTTGAGCCAGTTATCATGATGTGTGTGAGGATCTTTCCGGCTGTTGTTCCATGATACTTTCCACATTGAGATCAATTGCCTTTTCTTTTGTAGATGGTAACATTTACTGTATGTTTAAAGTCTGTTAGTACATCTTCATTTATCCAGATCTTGATGAGAAGTTGATGCAGTTGGTAAAGAATTTTCTGAAACTCACCTGGTATGCCATTGAGCCAGCAGTCTTATTGTTTAAGGTTTTGATGGCTCCCTTGACTTCTTCAAGTGTTGATATTTTGCTAGGGGAGTTGTCAATGGGTTGGTTTGGAATGTTGTTAATTGGATTACTATCAAATGAGACGGTTTGATTTAGAAAATCTTTGAAGTGCTCCCTCCATCGAAAATTGATGTCAGCATTGCTATTCAGGATAGTTGAACCATCTTTGTTTTTGAGAGGGGCTTGACCATGAGTAGACTGGCCAAAAATAACTTTAGGGTTGTATGTGATGTTATGTATGTCTTCTTTCTTTCTTTGGCTTGGCTTTGCAGATGAAGATTTATGGAGGGGTATGTCCACGTCTGCTGCAGGCTCGTTTGTGGCTGACAAGTCCGATGTGGGACAGGCAGGCACGGTTGCAGCAGTTGCAAGGGAAAATTGGTTGGTTGGGGTTGGGTGTTGGGTTTTTCTTCCTTTGTCTTTTGTCAGTGAGGTGGGCTCTGCAGTCTTCTTCAAAGGAGGTTGCTGCCCGCCGAACTGTGAGGCGCCAAGATGCACGGTTTGAGGCGATATCATCCCACTGGTGGTGGTCAATGTGGCAGGCACCAAGAGATTTCTTTAGGCAGTCCTTGTACCTCTTCTTTGGTGCACCTCTGTCTCGGTGGCCAGTGGAGAGCTCGCCATATAACACGATCTTGGGAAGGCGATGGTCCTCCATTCTGGAGACGTGACCCACCCAGCGCAGTTGGGTCTTCAGCAGTGTGGATTCGATGCTTGCAAACTCTGCCAGCTCGAATACTTCGATGTTGGTGATGAAGTCACTCCAATGAATGTTGAGGATGGAGTGGAGACAGCGCTGATGGAAGCGTTCTAGGAGCCGTAGGTGATGCCGGTAGAGGACCCATGATTCAGAGCCGAACAGGAGCGTGGGTATGACAACGGCTCTGTACATGCTGATCTTTGTGTGTTTCTTCAGGTGGTTGTTTTTCCAGACTCTTTTGTGTAGTCTTCCAAAGGCGCTATTTGCCTTGGCGAGTCTGTTGTCTGTCTCGTATGTGATGTTATGTATGACAATAAATCTGAAATCTCTTGAGAACTTGGCTTCTCCCTAATTGCATTTCCTATTTCTTCTTAATATTGTTTCATCAAATCAACTGATGTGGAAGAAACAATGAAGGATCATCAAATGTTTGGGGGTACTTCTTTTGCCCTTTTCTGATCACTGTGTGAGATGCCTTGCTCCTCTATTTCTGCTGCTGACAATCAATGATTGGTGCAAGATATGCCAGTGGGAACCAAAGAAAACAGTTCCCAGCTTTATGGTTCAGTAAATTCCTTGAATATGAGCCCTTTTTTGATACCTGTTTCATCTAATGGCACGCCAACAATAAATCATGAAATTGCTTCCCTCAATCTCTTCTTTCTATTGCTCTCACCTCCTGTAAGGCCATTCTTAAAATGTGCCCCTTTGTTCAAGCTTGTGATTTGGTATCAGTTTTGTCTAATTATGCCATAGCAAAACACCTTGGGTTGTTTTACCATGTAAAAAGCTCCCTTTTCAAGTGAAGATGATTAAACATTCATGGGATTAATTATTCAGCCATCTTCCACTGCGTGAACAAAGCTGGTCTACAGATCCTGAACAGAGGGAAAGGTGTGGATCAATGACAGATTCTGCCATCAACATACCATTGAATAAGGTTAGGTTTACAAACTTGGTGTGTTAACTCAGCAGAGAATTCATTGAGAACATTGTATCACCCAATGACACAGAGGTATGACTCAACGAAAAACATCTGTGCAACAAAGTTGATTGTAGACTGTTTAAAGAAGAAACGAAACAAACTTCTGCAGCTTCTCAAAACACAAGTAGGGTAATTTCCATAGAAAAAATATAATGAGTTTAAGATAGCTTCATGTAAGTTAGGAGCATACAATTGATCTGAGGCTCAAAGCAATAGTCATGTCATGCTAAATTTACAGTGAAAATAACCCAATCATCTTCTCTCTGCCAGGCTCAAGCATGATTTCAAAATGAAGCTCTATCATTCTTAGCTATGTACAATTGTACAGTTCCCAGAGGTGATTAATATAAAAATTCCCCAAACATATCTATCCAGCCAGCAATGTAACCATGGGCATCATTATAGTAGTCTTTAATTTCTGTAGATGATGAAAGGAGTGGTAATCAGCTAATGGTCTCTGCTACTGGTTGATAATAAGAAGTCCCGCGAGCTGGAAGTCAAATCATAACAAACCCTGGCTCAGATACAACCCAGTGGTGATGAGTTGCTTCAAGAACTCACATTAAATTTGTTGGTTAACTAAATAAATAGATACCAGGTGGGTCTTGAGGCATTAGACCCCAGCAGGAGATAAAGACTGAAATGAAAGAAAATATAACTTTAAATTTAATACTGACAGCCATTCATCAGTTGAGACTTCTTTATGCAAAATTATAGATCTGTGGACAAACTTTGTGATACACTAAAGCAGCCATTCTCACCTTTCTCTGCTTATGGCCCTCTTAGGATTGTACTCAAAAATTATGGGCCCCTGCCATGTTAAAGTAGTCAAGTTTAGTTGGCAACTTGCATACTTCATTCCTACTAATGACATAAATACATAATACATACTTATGTTACATGAGTTGAAAAGAAAACAAGGATTTTACTTAAATATGCAGTGCTCCTTGACTGGGGGTAATGGTGCAGGTGCACATAAGGCCCCATTGAGAATGGTTGTACTAATGGTGCCAGGACTTGAGAAACTGTTGCAGTGAAAGCTTAAACAAGTTAGGACTTAATTGCCTCGAGCGTAAAAGAATGATGAAACATTTGATAGAGATGTACAAAATTAGGAGGGGCATAGATAGAGTCTTTTTTTTCCACTGAGATGCAAACGAGAGGACATGGGTTAAAGGTAAAAAGGGGGAAATTCTTCTTGCAGGGAGTAGAGGGGGTGTGAAACAAGCTGCCAGCTGAGGTGGTGAATTTGACATTTAAGAAAAATTTGGATATAAGAGACAAAAAATTAGGATTAAAATTAAACAGGGCCCAAAAATGATTTATTATACTAACACTAGCAAAAAAGTGATTTATGACAACTTGGAAAATGGAAGCAAGCCTTAAAATACCCAGAAATGAACAAGTGTATTCTATTAGAAAAAATACATTCAATCTGAAAGACAAATAAACATTATTTGAATAAATTTGGGAACCATACATAAAATATGTTAGAGAATGCCGACCACAGACCTCCATCTCTTAAAATGACATGATTATGAGCACGATAAGATTTAAATATGTGAAAGTGGACGATACGACTTCTTTGCTTTTTGTTATTTCTTTGTTTTATGTGTTTTATTATTTATTGGTCTTTGAAGGGGGTGGGGAGGGGGGAGGGATGAAAGAGGGGAAAAGGTAAAAAAGAAGAAATGTCACTGTGTATCTATTCGTGATGATCATTTGTGAAGGTTATTATTCATATGATTCATGGTGCAAGAAATTATTTTTTTAATTTTAAAAAGAAAAATTTGGATGGTTACATGGATGGGAGGGGTATCATCTGGGTGCAGATTATTGGAACGAGGCAGAATATTAGTTCAGTACAGATGAGGTAGATTGAATGGCTTGTGGGGTAGTGTCCTATGGTTCTAAAAAATGAGATGATCAATGCATTAGAATTTTTCAATTATACAAAGTGGCTAAATATATTCATTCCAATTGAATATAATTCAAGTTGCACATGCCCAAATTCATTTCATTGGTAGGAGGGCATGCAGGTTTCAGGAATTTGGTTGATTTGTCATTGTACACCTGATCTTTTCTCTTCTGCCTCATAGACAACTTCATTTCGAAGCCCGTCGTAGCCATCAATTTCATATACTTTAATTTTTATTGACAGTTTATTCCATGGGACCTTGTCAAATGCCTTCCAAAAGACATACATTTCCATCACACTTTAACCCTTTTAAGATAAAATTCATGTGATTTGCCCTTCACAAATCTGTGGTGGCTTTCCTGGAATTGTTCCAATATTTAAAGAGAATTTTGAACATGTTTGGGGAAAGTTAGAGGAAGACTTCTAATTGAATGCTCGTTGAGAGAGTAATACAAGAATAAAAATGGCCACTTAATATTGTGATTTTTTTTAACTGACTTTAGTGTTTATTTGTTTCATGGCTTATCTGAAACTGGAACAGTTATTTCTCAAGGTAATTTTCAATAAAATAAATTTTACAGTAAAACCTCTGGAATTCAAGCAACTGGCAGCCTCAAACAACCAGCAATAAATTGAGGAAAATAAATTAAAAAAATAAAAATAAATAGGAATAAAATAATAGGTAAAAAATACATGTTTAAAAGCTTAAAAGTAAATGTTCTCTGAAGTTACACATAAATTTTTGGTGAAGATGGGTGCAAATATTCAGCCAGTGGGGCGCCTTGTTTGTGCTTTACTCACCAAAACTGTTTGAATAAAGTTGTGTTTGAATAAAATGGCTTCACCAGGCTGAAGAGCTGCTTGATGCCTCTCGCTGTTGGGGTGACTCTTTTGTCTTTTAAACTGTTCATTCTTAATGCAAGTGTATTAATTTAGAATTGTAAGAATAAGTCTAAAGCAACTGGAAAATATGCTTATCTGGCATCTACAAATCCCCATAGGTGCTGGACACCAAGGGTTTTTACTGTAAATTGGTTTCCTAAGAAATAGCAAAGGTACTTTACATAGACACTAGAAGGCTGTGTCCACCCAAATAAAACAAAATAACCCAAAGGATTAAAGCAATGCATGGAGTTTCAGGGGAAGCATTATTAAGCAGATGAACTCTTGAAACTTAGAAGAAGACCATCAGCAAGAAATGGTCCTTCATGTCTGCTCTAACATTTAATAGATCATGGCAGATCTTTTATCTCACCAATGCTTTCATGCACTAATTACATAACTCTTGATAGTCTCCATAACTATACAAATATTGATTTCTGTCTTGAATATACTCTACAGTTGAATGATCTACATTATACCCTTCTTGCGTTGAGAATTCCAAAGGTTTATTCCCTTCTTATCTTTGTCCTATATACACAACCTCTTATTTGAAAAACTTTTGATTCTAGATACCCAACAAGAACAATATATCACCCTTACATCAAACTGTCAATCCTTGTAGGAACTTTCAGTGAGATAACCCCAAATGTTTCTAAATCCAAGAGATTATGAGCCTAGCTCTGCTTAATCCCTCTTCAAAGGACATTTCTCCTGTCCCAGAAATTAATGTGTTGAACATTTTTTACAATCCTTCTATCACAAGAATTTAAGTAACAGAAGCACGGGGTGGAGGTTTACAGAAATTGAAGAAGATGATATTTGGATGGAGACAGCTGTTGTTCCTCCAATTTGCGAATGGAAAATATATTGTGATATTTGATCTGATTTGGTCATTGGTACAGGTGACACAAATCCTATTCAGTGAGGGAGAATTTGATCAGTTATTTTAAGGAAGGTAGGGATGTACCAAAATTTTCAACAAGATGCAATTTCCAAAATAAATCATATTAATGATTGGAGCTGCTGCTAGAAGGTAAGGGAAAAGCATTTTTGTTGGACAATGCATGGCGCAACTTAATGTCGAATGCACCCTCATGACAGTCATATCACATAATTACTTAAGTCTAGCTGCTGCTCTTTGTTTTCTGATGGTGTAAATAGAATGAATGCCTAACTAACACATTTCATTTTCTGCTTCCTCTCTCTTTCTCTGTCAAGCTGTTGAATGACATTGACAGAGCTATTTTAATCAGTTTATATGGGGGTATGGTATTAACCCAGCAGAGGCACAAGTTACTGTAGCAACTGGGAGATCTTCCTTCTTCTTTCTTTGGCTTGACTTTGCAGATGAAGATTTATGGAGGGGTAAATGTCCACGTCAGCTGCAGGCTCGTTTGTGGCTGACAAGTCCGATGCGGGACAGGCAGACACGGTTGCAGCGGTTGCAGGAGAAAATTGGTTGGTTGGGGTTGGGTATTGGGTTTTTCCTCCTTCGTCTTTTGTCAGTGAGGTGGACTCTGCGGTCTTCTTCAAAGGAGGTTGCTGCCCGCCGAACTGTGAGGTGCCAAGATGCACGGTTTGAGGCGATATCAGCCCACTGGCGGTGATCAATGTGGCAGGCACCAAGAGATTTCTTTAGTCAGTCCTTGAACCTCTAGGAGATATAACATTGGAATTGACACATCTGATGGAAGAAGTTAAAAGGTGTTGTCAGCACACTTGACACAAAACTGTTCCTGGTTGGAAACACTTTCCAGAATAAAATATGAAAGTTGTGTCAATTAAAACTTTAAGAATGGGGGCTAGTTGAATATCTGATAATATCAGGTTATACAGACAGAAAAAAAGGAATACAACAAATCTTCAGGTGTTGGTATTTTATGAAACAAAACATTGAGCCCTGGATGGATAATTCAATATGCAATACATAGATGTGCTGGAGAAATTCAGCAGGTCACACAGCATCCATAGGAAGCAAAGAGTAACCAATGTTTCGGGCCTAGGCCCTTTGTCAGATTTAAGAAAAAAACAGGCAGCTGCCTGAATATAAAGATAGAGGAAGGGGAAGGAGGAAGGGTAAAGGGAGAAGCATGGGCTAACAGGTAAGTGGTAATGTGGGTACAGGTGGGAGTGCAGAAGAGAAAAAAAAGAGAATTGATAGGAGGAGAGGGAGTTCTCTGATAGGGGAAGACAGGGAAGGGGGTGGGGAGCTGAAGGAAAGGAGAAGGACTGGGGCGGGGGTTTACAGAAATTGAAGAAGATGATGTTTGGATGGAGACAGGTGTTGTTCCTCCAATTTGCGAATGGACAATATATTGTGATATTTGATCTGAGTTGATCAGGCAAAAGAGCATTGTCAGAAAGTAAAAGTTGTGGAAAGAAAATCTTTATTACACCTTTCTTTAAACATTAAATTGATTTGTCAAAGCTTATTGAAGAGGAAGTTATATATGATCTGCATAAGGAATTGATGTAAATCCTTGACTTCAAGATTAATTTGCTGTGATCTAGAATAAGGTGTCTGAGAGACAGGTAGTGGCAGACTTGACAATAATGACATTTCAGAGAACTTGAAAGCACATGATAAATAGTGCCAAGTTAGCATGGTTTCTTTCAGTAAAGATCTTACCTATTGGAATTCTTTGAGGAAGTAGCTAGTGGGACAGGCAAAGGAGAATCAGTAGATTATGGGAAAGGTACTAACAAGGATAGAAGATTGGCTGACTAACAGAAGGCAAAGAGTGAGAATAAAAGACACTTTTCTGCCAGTAAATAGAGGCATTAGACAGAGATTGGAGTTAGGTCCACTACTTTTTGCACTCTATGTAAATGATTTAGATGGAGTATGATTCTTACAGCACCATATCTCAGTCCATTCGGCTGCAGCTTTGATGCACACAACAAAGCCCATAAGTGAGGAATTAGACCATTGACTGAATCAGTAGATTTCAAGTTTCATGTATTGGTTATCCTTTTCATACAGCTCGCCTCTAGATCCTAGATTAATCCCTTATAAGGTGATATACACGTCTTTATGTTGTGAAAAGTTAGTTTATTTTCTCACTCCTTTTAAAGATTAAACACATTGCAACTGTTATGAGAAGTGCTATTTGTGTTTTTAAAAAGTACCAATTGAATAGAATTTTATTGTTATAATGATGTTATTTGATTGACTTTGCCAGTTTTATTCTTAGCGTTTTGCTTGAAAGAATGCAAATGATTAAACTTTGTCTAACTTTTTTTTATATAAAGGATCTGAATTACAGGTAAGATGTACGGAAGGTGTATGGACCCTTGGTTTTCAAGAGATATTGAGACCCTGGTTAAGAAGAAGAAGAACGGGACGCACAAAATCAGTGAACCGGTGCGGACTCGAAAGGCCAACATGGCCTGTTTCCGCTCCGTAAATGGTTATATGGTTATATGTTGAAATTGATGGCTTTGAAGCCAAGTTTGTGATGATAGGAAGAGAGGTGGAGGGCAGGTAGCATTGATTAAGCAGGGAGTCCGCAGAGTGATATGGATAGGTTGGGAGAATGGGAAAAGATGTAGCAGATGGAATATAGTATAGGGAAGTGTACGGTCCTGCACTTTAGTAAAAGGAATAAAGCAACTGACTATTTTCTGAATGGGGGGAAAATTAAGAAAACAGAGGTCCAAATTGACATTGTGCAGGATTCCCTCAAGGTTCACATCTATATTGAGATGGTGGTAAGGAAGGCAATGTTATGTCATCATTAATTTCAAGAGGATTCGAATATCAAGGTAAAAATGTAATGCTATGGCTTTATAAGATATTGGTCAGACCACATTTCGTGTATTGTGAGCAGTTTTGGGCCTCATATCTAAGGAAGCATGAGCTGTCATTGGAGAGGGTTCATAGGAGACTTACGAAAATAATCCAGAGGATGAGAAGGTTAACATATGATGAGCATTTGATGGCTCTGTACCTGTACTTATTGGAGTTTAGAAGAATGACTGATGATCTCATCAAAACATAATGAATATTGAAAGGACTAGAGTGGACTTTAGGAAGATGTTTCCAGTAGTGGGAAAGTCTCGGGACAGAGGGCACAGCCTCAGGATAAAAAAAATTCCCATAAGAACAGAAATGAGAAGTTTCATCAGCCATGGTGAATCTATGGAATTTTTGCCACAGACGGCTGTGAGTCCAAGTCATTGGGTATATTTAAAGCAGGTTGATCGATTCTTGATTAGTAAGGGTATCAAAGTTTTGAGGAGAAGGCAGCAAAAATACACCAGAGATGAGTTGAACGGCCTCACAGACACAATGGGCTGAATGGCCTAATTCTGCTCATAAGTGTCATGGTTTAATAACATTAAAAGGAGGTTGAAATTATTTTTAAGCAATTTCCAATCACCTCTTTGCATTAAGGCACAAAACCAAATTATCCCTTCACATTATGATATGTCATTTGTTTCAATATGCACAGAAGGAAAGACAGTAGATGAAGCATTCAAATATACAAATTTATCAGATATATTGCTGTAATTTTAATGGTAAAGTTTTAAAAAATGGAATTCAGTGAGTTTTTTTTCTGATATCTAAGATGGTTTCCATGGCTCTACTGATGGATATAAATAATGTGTGTATGAAACATACTTCCTGGGGGTTCATATTTTGACCATTGCTCTTTTTGATCTATATATACAACTTTGACATAGTACAGAGGGCATCATTTCAAAGTCTGCAGCTAATTTACAGTGTGAGAAATTGTGGCAGACTTCAAGAAGAGAAAGACAGGCTGTAAAAATGGACAGATGCATGCAGAGTATAATTTAATCCAGACAAATATGAAGAGATATATTTTAGAATGTTGCAGAGGAACAAAGTGACCTGAGGCCTTCACTTAAACATTTCACTTAGGGCAGCTCGGTTGGCGTAGCGGTTTGTGCAGAACCTTTACAGCACCAGCGATCAGGATCGGGGTTTGAACCCCCACTGTCTGTGATGAGTTTGTACGTTCTCCCCATGTCTGCTTGGGCTTTCCCCGGGGACTCCGGTTTCCTCCCACCATTTGAAACATTCTGGTGGTGTAGGTCATTTGGGTGTAAATTGGGTGGCATGGATTCATGGGCCGAAATGGCCCGTTACCATGCTGTTTGTCTATATTTAAATGTAAATTAAACCTTTGAAACTAACAGGGTAAGTTGATAAAATTGTTCATAAAAGATTCAGGGCCATTCTCAACAAAGGGATCAATAAACAAGCATGGTGAACATTTGTAAAGCACTGCTGGAGTATATTGTGGTCATTTCCGAGCACCACTATATTGTGGAGTCTACTGTTTAAGCATGCAAGACAGATTAATGGAATGACAGGAGACAAGCCATGTTAGTTAAGCCATTGATATGGAAATGCTAGGAAAATGTGGCTGTTCGTCAAAGGAGGAAAGTGAAATAAATGTGTATTTAGAGAAACATTCAGAACCTTAGAATATTTTGTTCTTATCAACAAATGGGCTCTTTATATTGTGTGATCGCTATTGTAATGTTAGAAAAGTGACACTAAAACAAAGGAAACAAACACACCTTATTCTTAGAACCATAGAACCATAGAAAGTTTCAGTACAAAAACAGGCCCTTTCGCCCTTCTATTCTGTGCTGATCCATCTTTCTGCCTAGTCCCACTGACCTGCACCCGGTCCATAGCCCTCCAAACCTCTCCCATCCATGTACCTGTCCAAATTATTCTTAAATGTTAAAATTGAGCCCGTGCTCACCACTTCAACTGGCAGCTTGTTCTACACTCCCACTACTTTCTCTGTGTGAAGAAGTTCCCCCTCATGTTCCCCCTAAACTTTTCTCCTTTCACTCTTAACCCATGTCCTCTAGTTATATCTCAGCTACCCTCAGTGTAAAAAGTCGACTTATATTTACTCTGTCTATACTCTTTATAATTTTAAATACCTCTTTCAAATCTCCCCTCATTCTTCTATGCTCCAAGGAATAATGTTCTAATCTGTTTAACCTTTCCCTGTAACTCAGTTCCTGAAGTTAATGTTCTTCAAAGTAGTGTCATATCTTTTGCATTCATCTTGGAGAATAGGTAGATTCTCTTTTTAGAATTACATCTGAAAGTGATGGACAAGATTATCAAGGCTTTCTAATGGATTTATGGAAAATAATTCAAGTTCAAGTTTATTATCATATAATTGTGTATGTACAATCTGACAAAACAGTGTCTCTCCACACCATGATGCACATCAAAAACACACAATGCACAGTACATAATGATCACCTAAATAATCAAAACAATCTGTAAATATTTTGAATGATTTACCTGGTTATAAAACACTGTTCATCAATCTGAAGGCCTGTGGGAAGAAGCTATTCTTTAGCCTGGCAGTCCTAATTATCATCCTCTTGTACCTCCTTCCTGAAGGTAGTAGTTAAAGATACAGTGTGCTGGATGGAAAGGGTCTTCAATAATTCCTTGAGCGCTCTTTAGACAATGCTCCCAGTAAATGTCATCAACTGGTCTGATGCTTTCCAGCTACCATACCACACATTGATGTAGCCAGACAGGACACTCTCAGCTATGCTCCTGTTAAAGGTTGTCAAGTTAGGGGCCAGTAGCCTTGCCTTCCTTAGTCTCTCTAAGATGTTTAGGTGCTGCTGCACCTTCTTGATGAATGAGAAGGTTGTTGTGAGACCAAGATAGGTTGTCCATTCTATACACACCAAAGAATGAGTGCGCTCACCACTCTTTCCACGAAGGAACCATTGATGTGTTGTGGAGAATGGTCGACCTTTGTCGTCCTGAATTCTACAATCATCTCCTTTATTGTCTAAATTGAGACTCAGCTTGTTGTCCTCACAAGCCTTTCAACCTTCTCTCTGAAATATGACATATTGTTTCTGATGAGACCAACTACTATTGTTTGGTCTGTGAATTTGATGATTTTATTGGACTAAATCTGGAGTGCAGTCGTGAGTCAGCATCAAGAATAGTAGTGGTCTGAGGACACAGTCCTGAGGTACACCAATGCTCAGCATAATGGAGTTTGAGGTGATGGGGCCAACCTGGTGTAACCAAATTTACAGATTGAAATGGTCTGGGTGTCTGGAGATACTGCTGGAGCACCTTGGCACTGGGGGGCATTGAACTCTTTGAGTCTCCTGGTCCCTCCCATTGTGAGGGAGGAGAGGAAGGCTGGATCTCTAACTCAACGGTGGAGGGTGATGCATTTTCCTCCTGAACCGGATCCTCTGAGGCCCTGACTTGGGGTGATGAGAATGAACTCTGTACCTCACAGGGGTCCTGAAGCAATGGACCCTCTGTTTCAGTGGGTGCCAGGTCCCAGATGGAAACAATGTCCTCCCTGCCATCTGGGTACTCCACATAGATGTACAGGGGATTGGCGTGGAGCAGTTTCACCCTTTCCTCTAGGGAGTCTGTCTTGCTTCTCCTCACGTGCTTCCTGAAAAGGACTGGACCAGACTGGGAGTGTTGTTCCCCGATGCCGACCTTCTTTTGAAATTGAATAGGAGTTCGTGAGGAGTAGCTTTGGTCGCGGTACATAGTAGTGACAGGATGGAATGGAGTGTCATAGGAATGACTTCTTGTCAGAGTTAGTATGACTCCAGGGCCAGTTTGACAGCCTTTCAGACCGTGATGTTCTCCTTTTCAACCTGCAGATTCCCCCAGGGGTTGTAGCCAGTAGTCCTACTGGATGCAATTCCTCTCGCCAGCAGGTACTGATGTAGCTCATCACTCAAAAGCGATGAGCCCGGGTCACTATGAATATAGCTGGGATACCCAAACAGGGCAAAAATGGAACCTAGGGCCTTTATGACTGACAAAGTGGACATGTCTGGACATGGAATGGCGAATGGGAAGCGGGAATGCTCATCAATGATAGAAGAAAGTATTCCCATTCACGGAAGGGAGAGGACCATTAAAATTGACACTGAAATGTTTGAAAGGCCTGGATGACTTGATTAGGTGCACCTGTGCGGGGCAGTAAAAGTGCGGCCTGCCCTCCACGTAGACCTGGCAAGACCTGGTCATTTCCCTGACATCTTCCATGGAGTAGGGCAGATTCCACACCTTGACAATATGAGCCATGCGGGTAACCCCTGGATGTCAAAGCTCATTATGCAGGGACCGCAGTTGGCCAGTGTGTGCGGAGGTATAACTTCCTCTGGATAAGGCATCTGGAAGGTCATTAAGGGCTCCTGGCTGATAGGCAATGTCATAATTGTAGGTATAGAGATTGATCCTCCACCTAGCAATCTTGTTATTTTTGATTTTTTCCCCTCTTGACATTATTAAACATAAATGTGACCGAGAACTGGTTAGTGAGGAGTATAAATTTTCTACCAGGCAGGTAGTGTCTCCAGTGCCTCATGGCTTCTACAATGGCTTGATCCTCCTTTTCCACAGATGGGTTCCGGAGCTTGTGGCCTTGTAACGTCTGAGAAAAAAACGTAACCGGCCTGACTGCTTGGTTGAGGGTAGCGGCCAGGGCTACATCCGAAGTATTGCTTTCCACCTGGAAAGGTACATTCACATCCATTTGAATGCAATTCTGGAAGTAGTTAAAAGCCGTATGGGCTCCAGCCGAGAGGGGGACATTAGTAGCTCTTAAGAGAGGATGAAGCTATCAACATATTGAGGGATCCACTGAATATAATATGAGTTAAACCCCAGGCATCTCCTCAAAGCCTTTGTGGTCCTGGGAACAGGGTGCTCTAATAGGGGCACATCCTATTGGGATTGTCGTTGTCCAACCCGATCGCCCGCAAACTCCACCCTCCCGCACACAGGCTTGAGTAAGGATTATGAACTTTAATCTCAGGATAAAACGATCTTCCAATAGTTTCATGTCACAGTGATAAATATATTCCTGGTTAAAAATGGTCCTGCACCTGGATACAAGCTCATTAGGCATAAAACTTGAAAAGTGTGTAAATCAAAGGATATCTGTACCAATGGAAAAAGGGCATGGCAAATAACCCTGCTGGAGTACATGCCCACAATCAGTCACCCATTTGATTGTTTCAGGAATCATGTTATTCTCCCACATTCTCAATAGCCCTCAGATTTTACTATTCGACGGCACACTAGCAACATTTGACAAATCCTCTATAGAGAAATATTATTTATTGAATATTTTATTTCTCATTTGTTAATGCTTCTGGAAAGAGTTTATCCCAAACTATTATTAAACATTCATTTTAATAAGAAAAAGTTTAACATTACATATGTTGAAAGAAAAGAAAACATTCAGATGTTGTTGAAAATTTTCAATAAATATTTAGTTCGGCCCTCGACTTAGTCCAAGTTTTTAATTTTGGCCCTCCGTGAATTTGAGTTTGACACCCCTGGAGTAGAGGGTCAAGGCTATTGCCTCATCTGTGGACCAGTTTGGATAGTAGGCAAATTGTTCTGAAAGGTAGAAAGTAATAAGAGGTGTCAGATTTGACACCATTGTCATAAACACAGATGAGCATGCTTTATTAGCTTATAATTAGGAGTAGGGTCTCACAGTAGTCTTCGGACGGGTTCTGGGTTTAGGCAGGAAATCAGGGTTAAGTGTGAGCAGATGGGGGCTGTGATCTAGAATAAAGTGTCTCAGAGAGAGAGAGATAAAGGCAGACTTAATAGCAACATTCAAAATGAAATTGAACCAATACTTTAAGCAGAAATAAACACAATGCCAAGGAGAGAGAACAGAGGGATGAAAGCAAGTAACAGTTCTTAAAAAGAATGAGCACATGGCAGATGGATCAGGTTTTTATACATGCCAGGAGCCTGTCTTATCATGCTTTCAAATGTTGAAAAAATATCATTGCGCTGAAAAGTAAAACAATGAAAAATTGGACCCAACTAGACATTGCTCAAAATTTTCAGCTTGCCTTCTGGGTCCTCCACATGTTTGCTATTCTAATGTAAGGAGAAGCTCAGCAAGGCATAGTGACACCAAACAGTGCACAACATGTGTATGTATTGAAGGTACTTGAAGGAATTTTGTCCACGGATGTTGCAGTGAGTCGCAATTAAAATGAAAATGCCTTCACATCAATTGTGATGCTTCCTTCTGTGTATTGCTTAAAGGGAAATAAGAACAAAATAAGCTGTAAATACCCGGTATCAGTTTGAATAGTCTCTCTTTAGTCCCCCCACTCCACGTCTGACTAAATACCAATTCCTCACCCTCTTCCCCACTATCACTACAAATAACAGACCCTTGAACCCTCTAAACATCCACTGACTTGCTGACCTGAAACATCCTGGCCATCTCTCCCTGACCATCAACTACTTCTCACATAGAAAGTTCACAATCTTGGCATGTTCCATTGTCCTCTGAAATTAATAGAATAATTATATTGAGGATTTGTCATATCTGAAATAATAAGCTCAATTTGCCTAATAGACAGCCACAATTGATTAATGGCTAACTAACTACTGATCCTCCCTTGCCACTGATACCCCGAACCCAACTAACCCCCAACTAGTTAGGCCTGTCCACAATCCTATTTGTTATACCCCTATACCATTGTACACATTACTAACCCAAGTGCTTGCAGTGCACCACCCAGCTTCTCTGGACCAAGGCAAGGTAGCCGCACATTTACTCGTATTCCTCTGCAGACCCTACTGTGAGTAAAACCTGTGAAGGATCAGCCTTTCCTGGAGATAATCTTACACAAACTACATCTCAAGCCTAGTACAATGTTAGACTTCTGGTGATGGGCCTGAAAACAAAATATACATAGGGAGAGGAAGTTAGGGGTGGGCCAGAAGTTCTGGAATTGGTAGCACACATAATAAGAGACAGACTAACAGATTTCAACAGTCAGGATTAATTCTTAAGCTAATGCATTTTTAATAAATTATTTTGCCAAATCATTCCATGCTGAAACTTCATGTAGCTTTCAATCATTGCTGTTGCAGTGCAATTTAATATAAAATTCATACATGTATGAAGATTGATGCACTTTTCTGCAGCTTTTTTTATGAAAATAAACTTTATTGTTAATAAATTATTAAAAAAAGAACTGTTCAAAGTCTCTTTCCACCCTTATTTTCGTTTATATATTTCCATCACTGTACATTGTTACATTCATTTATATTTACATCATTTTCATAACTGTCGCACCTTGCCATTACTCCCTCTCTGTTGCTTGAGGGACTACCCCTCAATGCTCAGTAACAGAAGCCAATGTTGCCAGATGTTCCAAATTTTTATAGCACAGCCATCACAAGATCTAGCCCAAAATAGCCCAAAATTGAAATGTCACGGTTCAATTAATTATGGAAGATGCTCTATAAAATCCTACATTAAATGCATACAAATTAACACAAAAAAACCTGCATCTAAAAACTATGGATATAAAAAAGGCTAGAAAGATATACAAATCTAAGTTGCCGTGTTCATTATTGTCGCAACATTTGAATATATCTGATGTAAAGCGACTCAGCATACATGGTGTCGGCTCTTAACTGTTACACAGAAATTGTTTCTGGACACATACGCACAAATGTTTCATTTTGCCTCTAGCAGTTCTTGTTGCATTCTGTTTCTCAGTTTTGTTTTTATAAGGTTCATCTTAGAGAAAGTTCTTTCAACAGCTTCATTGCTGAAAGGCAACGCCAAGAGTCATAACACAAAATTACCTATTTCATATAAGTCATGTTCACCAGCTGCATCTGTGTGGTTGATGACATCGATCCAGAATTGTTCAACATTGAACTCATCCATGTTGACCATGACATTAAATAAAGTTTGTTCCACTGCGTTCGAACAGCACAAGGTTTTCTTTTCTAGTAAAGAGTGACAAAAACAAGAGCTTAGTCAAAGGTTGTTTTTTCGAACTGAGAACAATGGATGGGCTCAAATCAGCTAAAGATTCCAACAGCTGGACATTTGAAGTATTTTCTGTATCTGGTACAATAACTCAATGAGATAATCTCGTCATCTTACATAATATTCTCTGTTACTGGAGAGCATTCCACATTCATGTCCTGCTCACATAACATGAAATTCGATCCCGAAATTAACTGCACCAATTGGAATATAATTGACTTTGTTGTTGATGTTGTAAGCTAGTACCACTGTCCCTGTATTAACAGTAGTTGGTCATATCACCCGTTCCATAATGGCACGATACAAGCCCACAAGTTCTTCAACCAATTTAATTGAACTACCTTTTTTCAAGCTCAATTAGTTTGTTCACTCTGGACTGTTGGTTTAGTATAGGCCTTAGAAGTGCAAGATACAACTTGTTTTCCAGTGCACAGTACATCTGAAACAGCAGCTCTGCATGGTAATTCCTCTGTATCTTTTACTAGTTGAAAGTGAAGTTTTAGTTCAGTGGTTCACAACCCTTTTTTACTTCCACTCTCATCCCACTTTAAGTAATCCCTATGCCATCAGTGCTTTGTGATTAGTAAGTGATTGCTTAAGGTGGTATTTGAGTGGGAAGGGAAGGTTGAGAATCACTGCCTTAGTTTTTCATGTGGGTTAAAAATGTGTTGAATACATGATGCAATTTAAAGCCATCTTGTATCAGACAACTTCAAAATCTTCAGTGGCTCTTTGCCAACTTTCATCCACAAGTACTTCCATAGTTCCTTTGGCGAGCAGAACTGCGAGATAACTAGTTATTTGTTTAAGACACCATAAATTCTACATTGTGAGGGATAACTTTAAGAGCAAATCATGAACATAGCTGTTTAGAATGGCAAATACACTTGATGTGAACAACTGTTGGATTTATCTCTTGCAACTTTGTTATGATTGAACTTGTATTTCTAGATATTGAATTACACCCATCTGATCCAAAACTTTGACAGTTTCTTATCATTCAGGCATTTCATTAAAGCAGTAAAAATAGCTTCAGCTGCTCCAGCCTCTACCAAAATCATTCCCAGAAATGTTCTCACATCTTTACACATCCTAGTGCTGTAAAAACAAACCATGATGCAGGAAGGTTTCTCTGTTGTTATATGATAAGCGAGTACAGTGGGTCATTTAAACCCTGCAATAAATCTTACTGAATCGATGGACTGAAAGCATATTTAATCAAGGAAATGCATTTTGTATGATGGACTGCCAAGTCTTTCCCAGATATACTTCGAACTAATTCCCCCAGGTGATCCACTGTTGATATACTTGAATGGCAAGCAACGTGCTCAGCTAATTTCAGTTCAGAAGTTTTAATGCTATTATCAACTATTTTTTGATGACAACCTATTTCAAAAAGATTTCTCATGCTGGAAAATGGTGCTGCATTGAGGCGGTGCTTTTCAGTTGAGGTGTCACCCTGATGGGCATGAATTTGGCATCGGCAGTATTTGGAGTACACTTTTGTAGCATTGCCTGATACTTTCTGGATCCATTCCTTAAAATTGGCTTCTCTCTCCCAGGCTTCACAATGACGCTTCTCTTATTTTGACTACTTACCAATGAAAGGTATGCCCTAATAAAGGAATAAATAGTTAAGGTTAACTAACAAGAGTGAATAGATTAATTAGAAACTGTCAAAAATACTCTGTTAAAAAGAGTTATAGCCTACATGCCTCTGGGTGCAAAAGACAGCAGGGATGGGGAGGGTGCAACCAAATAATGACTAAAGCAAACAGGGTGACGGGAGGGTGCTTCACTGCATTTTGATTGAGTTTTATGATAAATTACTAATGGGTGATAAATTACTTTATGAATGACCCCACAATGTTTCCAAACAGGCCTTTAAAAGAATACAAGCTTTGCACTATATAATAGAAATTGGGGTTCAATATCACCAAAATTTTCTTGATTGTTTAATTAACAATTAACGTTTCATTAAACTTGCAATTGCACTGTTCACTTTTATTGATTCAAATGATTTATCAGCGACTGAGTGTCAGCAATGTTATAGTTTCATCATGGTGTACCACCCCAAAAACCTATACATACCCTTAAAAGTAGCCCAAAACCCACAAACGCCAAAAAATTCCCACAGCCCATTTCCAAAATTGGCCCAATTGGATGAGAAATCTGCCCAACTGGCAACCTTATTTTGGGCAGACCAAATTGCATCTTTCACCAATTTGATGATCTTCCAGCAGTTCTGGATATCTGTTTGCATTCCTAGGAACAGCTGATAAATCAGAGGACCTCAGCAGTTTTCTTTGGCTTGGCTTCGCGGACGAAGATTTATGGAGGGGGTAAAAAGTCCACGTCAGCTGCAGGCTCGTTTGTGGCTGACCAGTCCGATGCGGGACAGGCAGACACGATTGCAGCGGTTGCAAGGGAAAATTGGTTGGTTGGGGTTGGGTGTTGGGTTTTTCCTCCTTTGCCTTTTGTCAGTGAGGTGGGCTCTGCGGTCTTCTTCAAAGGAGGCTGCTGCCCGCCAAACTGTGAGGCGCCAAGATGCACGGTTTGAGGCGTTATCAGCCCACTGGCGGTGGTCAATGTGGCAGGCACCAAGAGATTTCTTTAGGCAGTCCTTGTACCTTTTCTTTGGTGCACCTCTGTCACGGTGGCCAGTGGAGAGCTCGCCATATAATACGATCTTGGGAAGGCGATGGTCCTCCATTCTGGAGACGTGACCCATCCAGCGCAGCTGGATCTTCAGCAGCGTGGACGCGATGCTGTCGACCTCTGCCATCTCGAGTACCTCGACGTTAGGGGTGTGAGCGCTCCAATGGATGTTGAGGATGGAGCGGAGACAACGCTGGTGGAAGCGTTCTAGGAGCCGTAGGTGGTGCCGGTAGAGGACCCATGATTCGGAGCCGAACAGGAGTGTGGGTATGACAACGGCTCTGTATACGCTTATCTTTGTGAGGTTTTCAGTTGGTTGTTTTTCCAGACTCTTTTGTGTAGTCTTCCAAAGGCGCTATTTGCCTTGGCGAGTCTGTTGTCTATCTCATTGTCGATCCTTGCATCTGATGAAATGGTGCAGCCGAGATAGGTAAACTGGTTGACCGTTTTGAGTTTTGTGTGCCCGATGGAGATGTGGGGGGGCTGGTAGTCATGGTGGGGAGCTGGCTGATGGAGGACCTCAGTTTTCTTCAGGCTGACTTCCAGGCCAAACATTTTGGCAGTTTCCGCAAAGCAGGACGTCAAGCGCTGAAGAGCTGGCTCTGAATGGGCAACTAAAGCGGCATCATCTGCAAAGAGTAGTTCACGGACAAGTTTCTCTTGTGTCTTGGTGTGAGGTTGCAGGCGCCTCAGATTGAAGAGACTGCCATCCGTGCGGTACCGGATGTAAACAGCGTCTTCATTGTTGGGGTCTTTCATGGCTTGGTTCAGCATCATGCTGAAGAAGATTGAAAAGAGGGTTGGTGCGAGAACACAGCCTTGCTTCACGCCATTGTTAATGGAGAAGGGTTCAGAGAGCTCATTGCTGTATCTGACCCGACCTTGTTGGTTTTCGTGCAGTTGGATAATCATGTTGAGAAACTTTGGGGGACATCCGATGCGCTCTAGTATTTGCCAAAGCCCTTTCCTGCTCACGGTGTCGAAGGCTTTGGTGAGGTCAACAAAGGTGATGTAGAGTCCTTTGTTTTGTTCTCTGCACTTTTCTTGGAGCTGTCTGAGGGCAAAGACCATGTCAGTGGTTCCTCTGTTTGCACGAAAGCCGCACTGTGATTCTGGGAGAATATTCTCAGCGACACTAGGTATTATTCTATTTAGTAGAATCCTAGCGAAGATTTTGCCTGCAATGGAGAGCAACGTGATTCCCCTGTAGTTTGAGCAGTCTGATTTCTCGCCTTTGTTTTTGTACAGGGTGATGATGGTGGCATCACGAAGATCCTGAGGCAGTTTACCTTGGTCCCAACAAAGCTTGAAAAACTCATGCAGTTTGGCATGCAGAGTTTTGCCGCCAGCCTTCCAGACTTCTGGGGGGATTCCATCCATACCTGCTGCTTTGCCACTTTTCAGTTGTTCGATTGCCTTATATGTCTCATCCAGGGTGGGAACCTCATCCAGCTCTAGCCTTAGGGGCTGTTGAGGGAGCTGGAGCAGGGCGGAATCTTGGACTGAGCGGTTGGTACTGAAAAGAGATTGGAAGTGTTCTGACCATCGGTTGAGGATGGAGATCTTGTCGCTGAGGAGGACTTTGCCGTCTGAGCTGCGCAGCGGGCTTTGGACTTGGGGTGAGGGGCCGTACACAGCCTTTAGAGCCTCGTAGAAACCCCTGAAGTCGCCAATGTCCGCGCTGAGCTGTGTTCGTTTGGCGAGGCTAGTCCACCACTCATTTTGGATCTCCCGGAGTTTGCGCTGAAGATGGCTGCATGCGCGACGGAAGGCTTGTTTCTTCTCTGGACAGGACGGCTTTGTAAGGTGAGCCTGGTGGGCAGCTCGCTTCTTTGCCAGCAGCTCCTGGATTTCCTGGCTGTTTTCGTCAAACCAGTCCTTGTTTTTCCTGGAGGAGAAGCCCAGTACCTCTTCAGTGGATTGCAGTATGGCAGCCTTCAACTGATCCCAGAGGGTTTCAGGGGACGGGTCCGTGAGGCGGGTTGCAACGTCGAGCTTTGCTTTGAGGTTTGCCTGGAAGTTTCCTCTCGCTTCGTCTGACTGCAGTTTTCCAACATTGAACCTCTTTCTGGGGGCTTTATTGTTCCTGGGCTTTGGCTTGAAGTGAAGGTTGAGCTTGCAGCGAACCAGCCGGTGGTCAGTGTGGCATTCCGCGCTAGGCATGACCCTGGTGTGGAGCACATCTTGTTTGTCACTTTCTCGCACCAGGATGTAGTCCAGGAGGTGCCAGTGTTTGGATCGGGGATGCATCCAGGTGGTCTTAAGGCTGTCCCTCTGCTGAAAAAGGGTGTTTGTAATGACAAGCCGCTGTTCTGCGCAGTAAATAGCTAATAATTGCAGCCCTGCATTTAACCCTCTCCACCCACTGCTTTGTCCCCCTCCACCCATTGCTCGTTAATGAAACAAATGTACCAATCAGCCTTTGGAGGCCTGAAAGCAGGCTGATTTATAGCTCTAGGTTCAGATTGAAAACTAGAAAACTAATCTGACTTTTTCCTCTAGCTTTGATTGAAAGCACCAATTGTTCCAACAGAGAGGCAGCCAATGGAAAGTTTACAATTTGTATTTTTTTTTGCTATTAGGAATCAGTAGTCTTCCTGTGATTGAGCAGCATTCTGCATCCACATACAATATTACAACAGCTTTCATTGAGTTGAGGATGAATACCCACTTCTTTCATCTTCAAACCCTTTTACAATGCCTGTTTTCTGCAAACCCAAAGTTTTGGTTGCTTCTTAATCAACAGCTCGATATTTAGCTACTGGGTTTAAGGCCTAAACCCCACCGCCCCCCTGCACCTTCTCCTCCCCCTAAGCTTTTCTACCTCTCACTTTTTTTAAAAAAAGATGAGCTTTTGTCATATTTAACATCACACTAAAGATGGCAGCTTTCCAATGTGGATTTACCTGCAAATAGCTACTCCTTTCTACGTTTATCGGGTTTCCTTTGATATCCCTTGCTTAACTTTTTCAAGTGGTGGCCAAATTATAACCCAAGAATTCAGAAATCTACGAAACACTCGTCCAAATAGTTGGCTTGTTTTTCAATGACGAACCATAAACATACATGTCTTTTGGGTGAAAACATTTTCATCATCAGGAACAGTGGAAAATCTGAGCCTTTGCATAGAATCTGGACAAGAGAGTTACTAAAATATATATTTTTCCTTAATTCATTGCAGCCATTGGGCATCAATGCAAAAAGCAGAGCACCAAGTAAATCAAACTCCTGGGATTGAACCAAAGTAAAATTAGTCTTCAGTGTCAAAAACAGATTATGTAGGAGGTATTTAACTTTTCCAAATGATATAATGAAAACCAGTAAATTAATTAAATTTTAATAGCTATTTATAAAATAATTTAATTGCAGTTCACACTGATGCCCATAATTATATATTTATTTAATTTAAAATGTTTTTATTGATTTTAATAAAGAACTTATACAAACAGAAAAGGTACAATTCAATAAGATTATATGGACAGTTGCACAAACTAAATATGACATTCTGTATATCACTAACAAACATAAACTGTAAATCATATCCATAATTCATTAGAAAAAAACCTCAAATAATGCAAAAAAAGGAAAGAAGAAAATAATAAAAGAGAAAAGCTCATACCCCTTACTTAACCACATTATCAGATGGTATATTTGATAGGTACTAAAAGAAAAATAAAAGTTAAAAAATAATATAAAGAATGTGGAAAAGATACAATTTAATTACATTGGAGTAAAATTATAAAGTAAGATAGTGACCCCCCCATAACTTCTGCAATCTTATATCTGAATTATTCATTCAATAACGAATCTTTTCCATATTCAAACTGTACATGATGCTATGTAACTAATGATCATGAGTAGGCCGGGCAGCATCCTTCCTTTTAAGTAAAATCACACATCTCACCAAAAGAGAGGCAAAAGAATTAGTGTGATTCTGAACCAGAAATAAAGAAGAATCATTCCCTCCCATTGTACCAGAGAGGGCCCCAAAGGGTTCGGCGTTAAATCTATATTGAATATTTTTGATAGAGTATGGAAAACCTCTCCCCAGTATTTTTCTAGACTAGGACAAATCCAGAGCATCTAAATTAATGACACTTTTCTGCACTTACACCTGTCACTCCAGAAAGTCATATTGGAATAAAAGTGACACAACGGTAATGTGCTCTATGAACCACTTGAATTGTAATAGACAATGTTGAGCACATAATGAAGAGCTATTAACCAACTTAAGAATTGTATCCCAATCCACATCCAATATAGTCACATTATTTTATATTTAAAGTAGATTAAGGATAAGTATGGATTTGTAAATTTTACATTCATCACAACTTTCTGTTCCACTTTCTCATTTACAGTTGCAGATGGTGATTTGGCCTCTGTGACAATCTGTATAATATGTTCTTAATCAGCAGGTCCCAACAGCAGCTACTCCCTAAATTGGTTTCTAAGCTGTTCCATGCTTATTTTATTTTCTTCGCAAGTAAACAGGAAGATTCTGGAAAATGGGGAGGATCACAAAAAGAGCTGGAGGAACTCAATGGGTCAGGCAGAAATGGTGGAAGGCAACAGTTGATGTTTCAGGTTGACCCCCTTCATCAGGAATATTTATAGACTGCTGAATGACCTTGGTAGCAGGAGGATTATAATGAATGATGATTCTGTTCTCTCAGAAATTAACTCCAGTCTACGCATCATTTGATGAGTTCACAACCATTATATCAGGACTCTAAATATGGGACCTTGCAGGGTATCTGCTTGTCACAAAGTTAACAGACAGTGTAGTGACTACTATCCATTAAAAAAATGCCACTCATTGGCTAAGTGAGCTCTTTACTGTGATATGTTCAAATTGTTACGTGTTCAGTGAACCTCATATACTAGCAACAATAGAAATGCACCAAAGCAATGGTTCCTTAAACAAAATTAGTTTAATTCTCTGAGTGTAGAACCACAAGATCAACACTTAACATCAATTCTAAGTTATTTACACAATCCTTCCCCCCCAACCTAATGGAAGTGCAAGTGTGTGTAATGTGTTTTCAAGAAAGTCCTTTTTACTGGCCAACCTTGCACTGTCCACATTTCCAAGGCTACAGTTTTCAGTAATCTTCAATCCTGTGCACAGGATCAAACAGTCATTATATTCAAGCAAACTTTAGTGCTTTACTTAGAATTACCAGGCAGGAAAGTTGTGGAGGGTTACAGAGAGATGGTTGCTGCTTGTTGGACACCTCAAACAGGAGTGCCTTCCAGAAGAAACTTGTCTTCTTCTCACAGAGTTCCTCTCCTCTTCGCCACACCAGAAATACTAGCTACTGATTTTCACAGGCTACCATATTAGAACTCTGCCCAGTCTTGAAAAAGGAAGCTTTTACTGCAGACTCCTCTTCTGTCCAGCCTTTTCTCAGACTGCCTCCTGCTGATTCCTTCTCTCTCATTCTCTGCCCTTCCCCTCCTGATATTCACTGTTATTTTTTTGGTTACAGTAAAAAAGGCCCCAACTCTCTGCAAATGTTTAAGTTTCTGGCGTGTGCTTGCAAATGTTGCTAAAGCCCAGAACCTTCTGTTTGCACCTGCCCTCGGACTTTGCAAGGCATTGTTCTGCCTGTAAAATGCATGTAACCCAATTCTAATCCCTTTTATAAGCATATATTTAATTAACCCATTGCATCACAGAATAAATTTTTAACGAAATCCAGATACATTTAAAATTGTATATTAGTGAACACAAAAAACCTCTGGTAACGATCATTAAAATATCTTTGCTAACGTGACTAAGAGTAATGACCAGTCTCTTCGGTAATATAACATGTAATGGTAATAATCTTGTAACTTGATAACGGTCAACAGAAAATATTTGATTCCAACCTACTCACCGTCTCTCCTGCCATTAGAGTAAACATAGGCTAACTAAAACCAACCACCTGAAAATCCCATGCATGCACCAACAAACCCAGTGAATGGCATGTGTGCACCAGAACAAACAGAACTCACACTGCCTCCAGACCCCGGGATGTGGCTAACGCCCACAGCCAAACTGACAACAGTAAACAATGAGCCATTGGCTCTTACATTAGCCCCTAATTATTATGTCTCTAATCATAATTACACAATTATTAATAACAATCAAATACAGTAAATTCCAATGTTATGTAGATCTTCAATCTTCATTGACCAGAGTTTACCAGCACGTAGCCTTGAAATGAGTAATCTTTATACCACCTCTCTGGACCAGTAAATTCTGTAGTCTGTGTAGTGGACAAGGGCAAGGTCCAAAAAAAACCAAGAAAATAAAGTCAATTTTGGGCTTGTCAAAGCATCTCTGTCTCCTGTAGAAGGCAGACTTTGTGAAAGGGTCTATTCAGAAAGCTAGTTTTGGTCTTGATGTGAACATGACATACAAGTCCCCTTTCATCCAGAATGATCTCAATAAATTTTCCATTAAGCCAAGAGTTTTGAATGATAATCACAATGCCTCCTGGTGTGAAGTTGCATCTGATGTTAGACCATTTCAGCGTTCCTGCAGTTAGGGAAGATATTATTTAATCCATCTTTTCCAGAAAATGTCCGACATATACTGAACTTGCCTCCACCTGCAACAACCATATATGTCTTCATTCTGAAACTACCCTGGTTCAGGGTAAGTGCTTCAGGGTCTTTTGGATCTGTAGAAGCCTTGTTGATTGAAGATAGCCTCAACTTCACCTAAAACCATGTGAAAACCGTCCTCATCAAGACTTTGAACATATAAGGTGGAATTGAGAACCTTTCACACTGATCTAATTAATCTTTCCCATACACCTCCACGGTGTGAGCCCGCAGGGGGTTGGAAGATCCAGTTGATTCCTTTCTGGAGCAGTGCATTATGGATTTGTCCCTGATTCCAGCTTCCAATTGCCTTCCTCAATTCGCACTGAGCTCCCAAAAAATTGGTGCCATTGTCAGATCGTAGTTCTTTTACCTGACCACGTCTGGCTGTAAAACATCAAAGGGCAATAATGAAAGAGTCTGTGTCAAGTGATGATGCCACTTTGATGTAAATTGCTTTTACAGCTAAACATGTGAAAGTAACACCAAGGAATTTCACAACACTCCTTCCACGCTTCACTCCAAAGGGTCCAAAATAATCAACTCCAACATATGTGAAGGGAGATTCATCAGGAGAGACTCTGTCCAGGGACAAATCTGCCATCTGCCGTTGTCCAGGAGTAGCATTTATGCACTGACCAACAACACATTTTGACACAATTTTTCTGATCAACACAGTGGCTCTAGAAATCCAATATTTTTGGCGTAGTCTGGATAATATGTGGTTGCGTCCACCATGACCCACCTCTTCATGAACATGTCGAAGAATCAGATCAGAAATGTGAAAATCTTCAACTAGTACGACAGGGTGTTTCATCTCTTCTACATCATTTTCCAGAATGGGGTTGAGTTTACGAATGTAACAAGTCCCCTTAACATTCATTCCTTTTCACAGACTAGAGATTTCATCTGCAAATCTTCTAGCAAAAGCAGATTACTTCCATTTCAGCTTTAGCCAGTTCTTCATCTGTGAGACCACCATTTTCCTAGGTTCTCAAGATTTCCTGTCTCCTCTCTGATGGATGTTATCAGGATGAAGCTGAGCAAGAACTCCGGTTCTTCTTTTTGCATTGATACAGATGCAGTCCTTCAAGTCTGAGCATCCATGCTACTGCCCTTTTCAAACGAGTCCAGGATGAGAAGTAATGGTTTAAATGGGTTACTGGATCCACTTCTTCAGACGTTATCTGAGCAGCATTTACAGTTATACTCCTGATTTCAGAGACCTTTAGTAAGATTTTTTCCGATCCATCAGGATTTTGAGGCCACTCTTCCTGAGGCTGAAGAAAAGACTGAGGCCCAGACACCCATATTTCTTTCTTCAGAAAAGATTTTACTTTTAAACCTCAGGAAGCCGTGTCTGCTGAATTGTTAACTGTTAATATATCTCCACTGTTGTACATGTGAGACTTTGTCAATTTCAGCAACTCTGTTGGCTTCAAACATATGGAACCTTCTGATCTTATTGTTGATGGATTTGAACACAAGAGGTGCTATATATGGAGTCTGTGTATATATATATATATATAAGTCTGCTATTTTCGTCTGCAGTTCTTTTCTCCATGCTGTGTCCATTCTGCCCGCCATGGTGGCAGCAGTCAACTCACTGCAAGGGGTAGTGGCTGGTTTTAATGGAGTTACTCTTGCGTTTCTCAGCACAAACCTACAATGTGCCTGAGCATGGTTATTTTGTACCAACAGGTAACTAACATTTCCATAACTTTCCTCGCATGCATCAGCAAAATGATGCAGTTGAGCAGATGTCACCATTCCAAAGTTTGTGGGTTTGAAACACTTGTCACCCTTAAAGTTTTCCGGTTTATGAAGATTCTGAATCCAACACATCCATTCCTGTACATTGGAGTCTGGTATCATATCATCCCAACCAATCCTTTCCTACACAAAGCTACTGGTGCCAATATTCCTAGCGGATCAAATATCAAACTGATTGTTGAAAGAATTCCCCTTCTTGTGAGGGGTCAGCCTTTCAAGATAATTTTTAACTTAAAAACTTCAGACTGAACACACCATTGCACACCTAACACACTCTCCACAGGAAGGTTGACATGGGCCAAGTCCAGATTCTTCATTTCCTTTGCTCTCTCTCTGTTTCAGATAAGCCAGTCAACACATGAAGATTTACTTGTCCACTTGGTAAGTAGAAAACCTCCCTTGAAGCAAGTTGCTCTTATTTCATGATAAAGAGCCATTGCATCTTCTTCTGAAGCTACTGAAGTGAGGCAGTCGTCCACATAGCAGTTGTTCATGTTGGGGTTTACAGCCGAAGGGCTAAACTGTCTCACATTGTCCTCAGCACACTTTCTAAGGGCAAAGTTCGCACAATTTGGAGATGAAGTTGCTCCAAATAGATACTCTGTATTCCACCATGCTCTGATATTGTAATGTCCATAAGGCACCAGAGGAACTGTATCAATTTACAGTTATCATTGGGTACTTGCACCTGGTGGAACATTGTCTCAATGTCTGCAGTGATGACAACAGATTCTTTACAGAATCTAGCCGAGACTCCTATCAATGTCCTGGTCAGGTCTGGCCCCTGTAAGAGCTGAGAATTTAGTGAAACTCCCCAAAGTGTTGCTCCACAGTCAAGCACCACTTGAAGTTTCTTCTTTTGTGAATGCATAACACTATGGTGTGGTAGATACCATTTTCTGCCATCACTACATCTGGTACTTTCTCTGTATGACCTTTGGATATCACGTCAGACATGAAGTTGGTATAGTCCGAATGAAAGGAAGAATCGCTCTTGAATCTTCTGTTTAGGCTCAGTGCATGCTGTTTAGCCACACTTCTATTGTCAAGCATGCATATTTATTTTTCCCTTAAAGGTGATCCTAATGAAAAAATGGCCATCAACTAGCTTGGCAGATTTTGAGGCGAAATCGAAGAACTGCTTGTCTTCTCATGAAGGTTCTTGGTTGTCACTGAGGCACTCAGGAAAGTTGGTCCGGAACTGCTGTTCCCACAGCTTGTCAAGTTTCACAACTGATATCCTGTTGACACGTGTCACTGACTGGTCCTGAGCATTTTCATTTTTTCCTCCTAATGGTCCATTAATCGTCCAGCCAAGCACGGTTTTGACAGTGTAAGGTCCATCTCCCGCACTCCACATTATATCTGGTGGTTCCAAGCCTTTGGTACATCTGAACCAATCAGCAGCTCTATCTCAGAGCCAATTTCAGGAAGACCAACATTCCTCAGATTATATTGTTTTGATATGGGATGTTTCTTTTATGAACAGGCAGTCTTCTGAGTGTATATGCCTGAGAGATCACAAAAATCGCTGCTGTCCAGTCCAGAGAGCTCTAAGCCTGACATAATTCTGGTTTCAACGACCCATGGAACTCAATAGAATGCTTGACCTTCTTCTCTAAAGATTAAGCTTATTCATTAGCCCCACTGTGCAAAATGATGCTGTGCTACCTGGGTCAGGATATGCATGAATATGCACTGTTGCATTCCCCTTCCCAGCCTTGACTTGTACAGGCTCTATTGAGAGTTTGCAGTTATCTTTACCAGCCCCAGTAAGACTACTCATCAGAAAAAGGCTTCCTTTCTTTCTGCTTGCTCCTTTTCCATTTCCTTCTTCCTCTGGTGAATATACAGCATTCTGAGATTCTTTAAACAGCACATGTTGCAGACAAGGCGCTTCCTGCAGTTTTTGCTGACAGACAGCCAAAACACTCCATTTTATTTTAAGAAAGCAATTTTCTCCCTATGTGCCCTCTTTTCCAACTGTGGACACATGCCCAAAGCATGACCTCCTCCACAGAACAAACAGTTCTTCACCGCAGGCAAACTCCCCTTTTCCTTAGTTTCCTTATTATTTTCCTTATCTGCAACTGTCACAGTCATGGTAAAGGTACTTACATTTTATCTTGGATGAGGCTGTGACTTGGACCTCCTTACATTTTTGCTCACTGTTGGAGTGTCTTTGATATCTCCAAAGACTGGATCTGTTGCAATGTTCATTTGCCTTTGAAGGAAATCCACCTCAGAAAGGGAGGGAAAGGAAGAGGAGGTCAATTGTGGTAGGAAACTCCATAGTTAAGAGGACGGATAGGAGATTCTGCGGACGCAGCAAGGAGAACCGGATGATGGTTTGCCTCCCTGGTGCCAGGGTCCGAGATGTTGCTGCTCGTGTCCCAGATATCCTAAAGTGGGAGGGACAGGAGCCAGAGGTCGTGGTACATGTAGGTACCAATGACATAGGGAGAATTAGAGAAGAGGTCCTAAAAAGTGAGTACAGGCAGTTAGGTAGGGAGTTAAAAAGAAGGACCGCAAAGGGGGTAATCTCTGGATTACTCCCTGTGCCACGTGACAGTGTGAATAGAAATAGAATGAGGTGGAGGATTAACACGTGGCTGAAGGGGTGGAGTAAGGGGCAGGGTTTTAAGTTTCTGGATAACTGGGACCTTTTTGGGGGGAGATGTGACCTGTACAGTAAGGACGGGTTACACTTAAATCCCAGGGGGACCAGAATCCTGGCAGAGGTATTTGCTAGGGCTACTCAGGATCCTTTAAACTAGAATGGTTGGGGGGAGGGAACAAAATAGTACAGAGCAGTAAGGAGAAGGTTAGAATGCAAACAAAGAAAGTTTGTAGTAAGTATTTGAATATGGATGGGCAGGTGATAGAGAAGGGAAATGCTCTGGAAGAAGATGAAGGACAATTGGAAGGAAAAGTAAATAATGTTGTTCTTAAAGATGAGGGAAAACAGGGATTAAAAATTGGGAAATCCCTGAAATTCATATATTTTAATGCCAGGAGTATTGTAAAAAAGGTGGATGAGCTGAAGGTGTGGATTGATACTTGGAAGTATGATGTGGTAGCGATTAGTGAGACATGGTTGCAGGAGGGATGTGATTGGCAACTGAATATCCCTGGGTTTCGTTGTTTTAGGTGTGATAGAGTCGGAGGGGCAAGAGGAGATGGGGTTGCATTGCTTGTCAGGGAAAATATTACAGCGGTGCCTAGGAAGGATAGATTAGAGGGCACATCCACAGAGGCTATTTGGGTGGAACTGAGGAGTAGGAAAGGAGAGGTTACACTTGTAGGGGTGTATTATAGACCACCCAGAGGGGACTGAGACCTAGAGGAGCAAATCTGTAGGGAGATAGTAGATATTTGTGATAAGCACAGGGTTGTAATTATGGGAGATTTTAATTTTCCACATATAGATTGGGAAACACATTCTGTGAAAGGACTGGATGGGTTAGAGTTTGTGAAATGTGTGCAAGATAGTTTTTTACAACAATATGTAGAGGTGCCGACCAGAGAAGGAGCAGTGTTAGATCTACTGTTGGCAAATGGGATGGGTCAAGTGACGGAGGTTAGTGTTGGTGAGCACTTCGGGTCCAGTGATCATAATGCCATCAGCTTCAATGTCATTAGGGAAAGAGAGAAATCAGGGCCAAGGGTTGAGGTTTTTGATTGGGGAAAAGCTAGATTTGAGGAGATGCGAAAGGACTTGCAGGGTGTGCATTAGGACAATTTGTTTTATGGGCAGGATGTAGTAGAGAGATGGAAGTCTTTTAAAGATCAGATTTTGAGAGTGCAAAAGCTTTATGTTCCTGTTAGGTTAAAAGGAGGGGCAAAAGGTTGGAGAGAGCCGTGGTTTTCAAGGAATATTGGAAACTTGGTTCGAAGAAAAAGGGAGGCGTACATTAAATATAAGAAGCATGGAGTTAAGGAGATGTTTGAAAGATACATTGAATGTAAGAGGAATCTTAAGAGAGGAATTAGGAAAGCTAAAAGAAGGTACGAGGAAACTATGGCAAGCAGGGTGAAAACTAATCCAAAAGAGTTCTACAAATATGTTAATGGTAAGAGGAAAGCTAGAGACAAAATTGGTCCCTTAGAAAATCAGAGGGGAAAACTGTGTGTGGAGCCTAGAGAAATGGGGGAGATATTGAACAGTTTCTTTTCTTCGGTATTCACTAAGGAGAAGGATATTGGGAGATGTGAGATAAAAAAAGCAAATTGGGTAAATATGGGGAATATAGAGATTACAAAAGGTGTAGTTTTAAGGCTTTTGAAGAATATAAAGGTGGATAAGTCTCCGGGACCAGACGGGATCTTCCCC
Source organism: Narcine bancroftii (assembly GCF_036971445.1). Taxonomy (NCBI): domain Eukaryota; kingdom Metazoa; phylum Chordata; class Chondrichthyes; order Torpediniformes; family Narcinidae; genus Narcine; species Narcine bancroftii. Next base: position 33,814,272 of record NC_091469.1, on the reverse strand, counting down.
AGGATATTGAGAGAAGTGAAGGAGGAAATAGCAGAGGCTCTGGCGGTAATTTTCCAAATGTCATTAGATATGGGGATAGTGCCGGAGGATTGGCGCATTGCGCATGTGGTTCCGTTATTTAAAAAGGGTTCAAGGAGGAAGCCTGGCAACTATCGGCCTGTAAATTTGACGTCTGTGGTAAGTAAATTAATGGAGAAAATTCTTAGAGATAGTACTTATAAACATCTGGATAGACAGGGTCTGATCAGGAGCGCTCAACATGGATTTGTGGGAGGAAGGTCATGTTTGACCAATCTGATTGAATTTTTTGAAGAGGTGACTAGGAATGTGGATGAGGGTAGCACAGTGGATGTTGTCTATATGGACTTCAGTAAGGCCTTCGATAAGGTACCACATGGAAGGTTAGTTAGGAAGGTGCAGTCTTTAGGTATAAATTTTAAGATAGTCAAATGGATTGAACATTGGCTGAAAGGGAGAGGCCAGAGAGTGGTAGTGGATAATTGTCTGTCAGGTTGGAGGCCGGTGACCAGTGGTGTGCCTCAAGGATCTGTATTGGGCCCATTGTTGTTCGTTATATACATTAATGATCTAGATGATGGAGTGGTGAATTGGATTAGTAAATATGCAGACGATACTAAGATAGGTGGAATAGAGGATAATGAAGAAGGTTTTCAAGGATTGCAGAGGGATTTGGGCTGCTTAGAAAAGTGGGCTGAAAAATGGCAGATGGAATTTAATGCTGATAAGTGTGAGGGGCTTCATTTTGGTAAGAAGAATCAGAATAGGACATACGTGGTAAATGGGAGAGCATTGAGGAATACAGAAGAGCAGAAAGATTTAGGAGTAACGGTACATTGTTCCCTGAAGGTAGAAACTCACGTGAATAGGGTGGTGAAGAAGGCTTTTAGTATGCTGGCCTTTATCAATCATTGCATGGAATATAGGAGTTGGGAGGTGATGTTGAGATTGTATAAGACGTTGGTGCGGCCTAATTTGGAGTTCTGTGTGCAGTTCTGGTCGCCTAATTATAGGAAGGATATAAACAGAGTGGAGAGAGTGCAGAGAAGGTTTACCAGAATGTTGCCTGGGTTTAAGCATCTGGAGTATGGGGAGAGATTGGACAGATTGTGTCTTTATTCTTTGGAGCGTAGAAGGTTGAGAGGGGATTTGATAGAAGTATTTAAGATTATGAAAGGGATAGACAGAGTGGATGTGGATAGACTATTTCCGTTAAGAGGAGGAAAGATTAAAACAAGAGGACATGAGTTAAGAATTAAGGGGCAGAGGTTTAGAGGTAACATGAGGGGGAACTTCTTTACTCAGAGAGTGGTAGCCGTGTGGAATGATCTTCCGGGAGAAATAGTGGCGGCGGAGTCAATTGTATTATTTAAGAAAAGGTTGGACAGGTATATGGATGAGAAGAAGATGGAGGGTTATGGGCATTGTGCAGGGAGGTGGGACTAGAAAGGGGTGTTTGGTTCGGTGCGGACTAGAAGGGCCTAATGGCCTGTTTCCGTGCTGTAATTGTTATGTTATGTTATGTTAAAGATACCTCTTTGATTATGTTTTTCCTGGAAATTGCAGACCATAGTTCTCCATCTATCTCTCAGCCGGTTGGGCAGCTTCCTTGTTAGAACTAGCATATTAGCAGGCATGTAGTTGATATCTTCCATGGCATTACCACATCTTCTTAGAAAGAGGGTGTATGCCTCTAGTGCTTTTGTGTCATCAGGTTTTATTGTTGACTATGAAAGAGCCTTCTCCATATAAACTGTAGTAATTTGATGCTCATTGCCAAAATGCTCCTGTAGTATTCCTAAATCCTCTGTCCGAAGCCATATGTCGGCGACTCCTTCCAAGATCCTTGGCTGCCATTTTGTGTACTGCTCCAGATATTCCAAAATGCTCCTGTAGTATTCCTAAATCCTCTGTCCAAAGCAATATGTAGGCGACTCCTTCCAAGATCCCTGACTGCCCTCTTGTGCACTGCTCCAGATAATAGAGACAATCTCTAGGGGTTTTGTTCTTACTTTCAATACTGTGTTCAAAGGATTTAATGAACCTTTGATACTGAAGTGGGTTACCATCAAAAATGAATCTCCTTCTTGGGCATGGAAGAGAGACACTGTAGCTGGATTAATAATGCAGTGATTTCATTTCGCCTTTCCATGGCTGAGAATTGCCTCTATTCACCGTTGCATGAAGCAGGTAATGTAACTGGAAATGTCACAAGTTCATGTTCACCCGGATTTCTGATGCTTGACTGGAGTGCCAAAGGAGCTGAGGTGAAAGATTGGATTTGAGCTACAGCTCTGTCTACAGTTGTTATTATTGGTGTTTGTGGATTGCTAACACTGTGCTTTGGGAGGATTTGACCATGTGCATGCCTGTCTTGTTACTGTGGGACAAAAGAATCTGCCTTAACATTAAATGTTTTCTTTTCCCATTGTCCTTTCTCAAGATATGACTCCATGTCATCAAACTTTTCAGATAAGTTATTTTGAACACAGGATCCCTTTAAGGCTTCTAGTACCTTCACTTTGGCCCTGGTAGCAGCAACATTTGCTTCCAGCTCCAGTTGCTCTTTTTTCCCTCCTTAGCTGGCTACTTAGCTCCTCCTCTTGCTCTTCTAAAGTGTGTTTATCCTAAAGCATTTTTTGTCATATACCAAGAGCAGCCATTGCAGCCTTAGCCTTTATACGTATCAATGCAGTACTGGAAACTCTGAAGTTTGATCCAGAAGAAATTCTTTTGCTTCTCCTGTTTCCAACATTTGTCACCCTGTCACCTGGTTGTATTTTGATCCTGCATGTCAGGGGTGACTCTTCCTCCAGTTAGAATTGCACATCCCTTCCATCTTTATCCTCATCACCAACATTTAGTGTCTCACTTTCAGCCATTTCCAAGTTGCTGACTTTAAATTCAGTCGATGTCTTCTGCAGTGGTTTTAATCATGCCTCAGCGGCTAAATCGGTAGCAGCCATATTACACATCTTCAACGGTCAACAAGAAGTATCAGAGCCTCACTCACCCCCTGTCTATCCTGCCATTGCAGTCAACACGGACTAACTAAAACCAACTTCCTGAAACACCCACACATACGCCAACAACCCCAGTGAATAGTGCACCAAAACAAACAGAACTCATGCAGCTTCAGGACCCTGGGACCCCACCAACACTCGCAGCCAAACCAACAAGTGTAAACAATGAGCCTTTGACTCTTAACGCCATCAAAGCACAGATGATGCTTAGTCATTGTGAAAAATATAAAATATACACATTCAATAAAATCCCAATAGATTTTCTAGCCAATGAATCATTCTTCAAACATGGTTATTATTGTAAAATAGGACATGAACAGTCATTTTTTGGGGAGGCACAGAATGCTCTTTAACCAGCAATGTGGTGACAGATAAAATGATTTTGGACAGTTGTGAGAAAGATAATATGAAGCATTTCACTGGAGAAATCACCACCACCCACATATTCACACAATCCATGGGATGGTTTGTATCACCCTGAGAGCTGAGAGGGCCTTGGTTTCAACTCTTAACTGAACGACGGCAGCTCCAGCAGCAAAGGATTCCCTCAGTCCTGTTCTGCAGTGCCCCTGTAGAATATTGTGCTTAACATGTTAGATCTTAGACCCACAGTTTTCTGATTCAGTAGTAACGTTTCTGCAAACTGCTCTATAGCTGATATTAGACATATAGCACGGTAACAGGTCATTTTGGTCTATGATCCCGTGCCGCCCAATTACACCCGAATGACCAACAACCCTGGTATATTTTTGAATGTTAGGAGGAAACTGGAGCCCTTGGGGAAAACCCACACAGACAAAGGGAGAATGTACAAACTCCTTACACACAGGATTCGAACCTCAATCCCAATCACTCTAGAGGTGTTGCACTAACTGTTATACCAACCTTACCTTACCTTATGACATGTTTGCATAAAGTAAGCTTCCTCAAATAGCTTTGTGATAATGAATAGATTTACTGCAAAACATTGAGGAATAAATATTTTCAAGGCCACTTAAAGTAACCTCTTACACTTCTTTGCAATAATATAATGAACATCCATCATAAAGGATCAGTGTCGCCTCTGTTTAACTCTACCTCTCCCTCAGTATTGCACTGAACATGCCAAAGTTTATATATTCAAATTGCAGGAGCAATGAATCCTGAAATCCTACTTGGCGGGAAAACTATGTTGGTTTGTTTTTTTTTGCACTTTCCTGGAAGTGGTAGTCGTCTGTTTTTCTTAACATGATTCATTTTTAAATAAGGACATTGGTAGACTCAAAATCCATTATAGTTCACTGACTATGGGGGTTATGGGTCAATGAGACTATGTACAAGGTAAAGTTCCCTTCTTGGTCATTATTCAGTGCCCTATGCTGGCAATTCAATTCATATGAATCCTTGTGATGCATGGCAAATCAAACTCATCTTTAAAGCTCATATTCCTCTGAGAACAAACCAGCAGGATGAAGCATTGGGCCACGAGCCAAAGAATGCAACCACATCCCTGTTGCATGCAGGTATTTAATGGAACATTGCCCATTCAGAGCCAGCTCTTCAGCGCTTGACGTCCTGCTTTGCGGAAACTGCCAAAATGTTTGGCCTGGAAGTCAGCCTGAAGAAAACTGAGGTCCTCCATCAGCCAGCTCCCCACCATGACTACCAGCCCCCCCACATCTCCATCGGGCACACAAAACTCAAAACGGTCAACCAGTTTACCTATCTCGGCTGCACCATTTCATCAGATGCAAGGATCGACAATGAGATAGACAACAGACTCGCCAAGGCAAATAGCGCCTTTGGAAGACTACACAAAAGAATCTGGAAAAACAACCAACTGAAAAACCTCACAAAGATAAGCGTATACAGAGCCGTTGTCATACCCACACTCCTGTTCGGCTCCGAATCATGGGTCCTCTACCGGCACCACCTACGGCTCCTAGAACGCTTCCACCAGCGTTGTCTCCGCTCTATCCTCAACATCCATTGGAGCGCTAACACCCCTAACGTTGAAGTACTCGAGATGGCAGAGGTCGACAGCATCGAGTCCACGCTGCTGAAGATCCAGCTGCGCTGGGTAGGTCACGTCTCCAGAATGGAGGACCATCGCCTTCCCAAGATCCTGTTATATGGCGAGCTCTCCACTGGCCACCGTGACAGAGGTGCACCAAAGAAAAGGTACAAGGACTGCCTAAAGAAATCTCTTGGTGCCTGCCACATTGACCACCGCCAGTGGGCTGATAACGCCTCAAACCGTGCATCTTGGCGCCTCACAGTTTGGCGGGCAGCAACCTCCTTTGAAGAAGACCGCAGAGCCCACCTCACTGACAAAAGGCAAAGGAGGAAAAACCCAACACCCAACCCCAACCAACCAATTTTCCCTTGCAACCGCTGCAATCGTGTCTGCCTGTCCCGCATCGGACTTGTCAGCCACAAACGAGCCTGCAGCTGACGTGGACTTTTTACCCCCTCCATAAATCTTCGTCCGCGAAGCCAAGCCAAAGAAGATGCATTAAGGCACACATGTCAAACTCTGGCCCGCGATATAATTATATTTGGCCCGCAAGATCATTTCAAAAATGTATTAGAGGTGGCCCGCCCTGCAGCGAGAGCCGATGCTGTTTGTTGGTAATGTCACCCCCACCATCCTCCCCCTTCATTGCACATCCTTCCCCATTGTAACACGAGAAATTGTAACACGAGAAGTCTGTTGATGTCATCAGCCGGCAAGGCTCCCCGCACGACCAGTCACTTCTCCCACCTGTCGAGCGGTGCAGCGGATGGGCGAGCGCCTGTGATTTCCTGTTGGCGCGACGGGCATGGCAGGCTGCGCACGGCCCCCGGGCAGCGCGAGCCCCGCGCGACTGGCACCGGACAGCCCTTTCAAAGCGCGAGCGCACTTCTCCCTGTCGCCACGGCCTTCAGCGCTTGCACCCGCGCGGATCCCAGGGACGGCTAGTTCGGCCCGGCACGTGAAGAGAGAGATGGTGGCTGTCTGCAAAGGCTGATCGGCAGCGCGCTGGGCCTGAGTGGGTGGGTAAGCAGGGGTGGGCAGAGGGTGTAGGTGTGGAGTAATGGGCAGGGGTAGTTATGGTGGTGCGAGGGGCAGTTAGAGGGAGGGATGAGTAGAAGGAGAGGTGGATAGGGAAGAGGTAAAAGGGGAGGGGCAGGGCGAGTAGGGGAGGGGAGATTAGAGGGTGAGAGACGGGTAGAGGGAGGAACAGGTTGAGGGGAGAGGCAGTAGAGGGGCGTGTATAGGATGGAGTGGGTAGAGGCAGAGCGAGTGGAGTGAGAGGTGAGTAGGCGTTGGGTAAAGGACTGGTCAGGTAGAGGGATGGTGGGTCGAGGGTGAATAGAGACCTAGAGCCTGAGGAGTGAGCAGGAAATGCTGTGTCCTGATGCAGGCCAAAATGGACACAGCCTGTGAATGCTGACTACATCTCCACAGGGACCAAATAGGTTTCCCTCAGGTCAAGCAAAGGGTGAACTTGAGCTACCTACTCCTGACCTGTAACATTATCCTCCTAAAGTTATATCCTAAAATTTAACATTACATATGTTGAAAGAAGAGAAAACATGCAGATGTTGTTGAAAATTTTCAATAAATATTTAGTTCGGCCCTTGACTTAGTCCAAGTTTTTAATTTTGGCCCTCCGTGAATTTGAGTTTGACACCCCTGCATTAAGGGAAAACAAGGCACGCAGTTATTAGTAAAGATACAGTAATGCTGGAGGAACTCAGCAGGTTACATAGTGTCCATAGGAGGTAAGGAAGGGCTTGAGCCCTTTTTCAAGATATGAGCAAAATGCAGGTATCTGAATAAAAAGGCTGGGGGAGGAGAGAAGAAAGGACATGGTGAGTACACAGCCAACAGGGAAAATGTCATTGGACATGGATAGGAGGACAGGAGAGGGAAAGTTAGAATTGATTTGGGTGGGGGAGGGGAGGCTCTGTGAATCCAGAGGTGGAGGAAAGGATGTAGAGGTAAAGGTAAAAAGAGGGAGACAGAGCTAGAGGAAAGGAGACATAGGGATAGGGGAGGCTAAAAGAAACCAGAGAAGTTGATGCAATCTGATTGGAGGGTCTCCAGACAGAAGATGAGGTTTTGTTCCTCTAATTTGTGGGTGGTCTTAGTCCAGCAATGCATAAGGCCATGGACAGACATGTCAGCAAGGGAATGGGGATGGGGAATTGAAATCAGTTGCCTATTACTGCAGCGGACAGAGCAAAGGTGCTCAACAAAGTGATCTCCCAGGCTGTGTTCAAATTGAAAGTTGAAATTTATTGTCAGAGTACATCACATACAACCCAGAGATTCTTTTTTCTGTGGGCAAGGCAGAATTTCTACATATCCATAACTGTAAACTGTACTCAAGAAGAAAAATATGGTTACAAATATGTAAACAAAGGAGAGAGGATTGATTCACCAATAGAAAGCAGAGAGTTGGGATAATGGGGTAAGCACACCATCTGCACAATGCAGAATAAAATATTCTTATTCAATAATAAAAATTGTGCAAAGTTAGAGTCCTTAAATGAGCCTCTGATTAAGTCTGTTGTTTAGGAGTCTGATGGTGGAGGGATAGCAACTATTCCTGAGTCTGGTGGTAAAAATCTCATGACACCCATACCTCTTTTCTGATGACAGCATGAGAACAGAACATGTCCTGAGTGGTGTGGATTCTTGATGATTGCTGCTGCTCTCTGACGACAGTGTTCCATGTAGATTTTCTCGAAGGTGGTGAACTGGGATGTGTCCACTACCTTTTGCAGGGTTTCTGCTCAGAAGTATTGGTGCCTCCCTACCAGACTGTGATGCAGCCGATCAGCACAATTTCCATTGCACATCTATAGAAGTTTGCCAAGGTTTCCAGTCATACTGAACTTCTGCAAACTCCTGAGGAAGTCCAGGGACTCCAATTTAGAGGAGTCCACAACAGCACACTGAATGCAACAGATGACCACTGCAGATTCACAAGTGAAGTGATGGAAGGATTGTTTGGGGTCCTGAATAGAGGTGAGGGAGAAGGTGTGGGCAAAAGTATAACATTTCTTATGGTCGCAGGTGTAGGTCCCAAGGGGGTGATTAATGGGAAGAGAGGAGTGGACTGGGGCAGTACAGAGGGAATGGTCCTTGCGAAATGCTGAGGGAAGGAGAGGGGGAAGATGTGTCTAGTGGTGAGACCACAAAGTAGGTGGCGAGAATGGTGGAGGAGGATATGTTGAACAAGGGGAATCCTGTCCTTGCATTGTGTGGAGGTGGAGGGTGCCAGGCAGAAGTGCAGGTAACTGAGGATGTAGGGGTAAGGGCTGCATTGATAGTAGTAGAGGGCAAGCCACATATTTTGAAGAAGGAGGACTTCTTGGGTGATCTGACATGAAATAACTCATCATTGGAACAGATAGGTGGAGACAGAAGAATTGAGAGAAAAGAATGGAATCCTTACAGGGGACAGGGCGTGAAGAGGTGTCATTGAGGTAGCTGTGGGAGTTGGTGGGTTTGTAGAAAATGCCTTTAAAGAGTTTGTCTCCTGAGATAGAGGCAGAGAGATTGAGAAGGGGAAGAGTGTTGCTGGATATAGACCAAGTGAATTTAAGGTCAGGGTAGAAGTTGGCCGAAAAGTGAATAAAGTCGGTGAGCTCATCATGTGTGCTTGATACAGCATTAATGTAGTTTCAAGTGAAGCATTAACACCAGCATAAACCAGATGAGCTGAATTATTAATTTCTATATTGCATTCACTGTAATTTTGAGTGAGGAAAGTGAATTGAAAATCATAAGTTTCCTGACCTTACAATATATGGTCAGTCCTAACAATGTCAAATATTACCTTTTTACATTGATCTGTGAAAATTATTCAAAGAGCTAATAATTTTTTTTTTCTCTATTGCATGCACAATGTTGTATCATAGCCAAGCATCAATTGGAATGGAAATGCTGGAATCAAGGAAGAAAAAACACAATGCTGGAGAAACTCAGCAGGTCATACAGCGTCCTTTATTTTCAGATTTTTTGTCAGAGTGCGTGCGTGGCATCACATGCAACCCTGAGATTCCTTTTTCCTGTGGGCACAGCAGAATTACCACTTATTGGTGGTGCAAAAATAGACTGTAAATAGGGTAAAAGAACTGTAAACAGATAATGCATGTAAACAAACTGACTGTGCAATACAGAGAGAGCAAAAGAAAATCGGTGGAGTGCACAGGTGGGAGTCCTTGGATGAGTCTGTGGGTGGGTTTGTCATTGGGGAGTCTGGTGGTGGGGGGGGGGGGGGTGGCGGCTGATCCTGAGCCTGGTGGTGCGAGTCTTGTGGCGCCTGCGCCTCTTTCCTGATGGCAGCAGCGAAAACAGAATATAGCAAAGATGTTTGCTAAAGAACCACATTGGCAACCTTCCAATCCTCTGGAATCTCTCCAGGGTCTATCAATTTCTGGAAGATCATCGCCAATGGATCTACAATCTCCAATGGGTGGAGTTGTTCAAGTGAACCGGTACGGACTTGAAGGGCCGACATGGCCTGTTTCCGTGCTGTAAACGGTTATATGGTTATATGATGTAATCAGTCACCCAGTGAATGTACATCATATAAAAAAGTCAAATAAATGTAATGGGGAGGGAGTGACCAAAGCTTGTTATATTGCTAACTGCAATACATCTATCTAAAATCATATTTCAAGCACATATCTATCTTCAGAAATCATCAATCTTTAAACAGGTGGATAGTTTTTGCAGAAGGCAGGCATAAGAATAATACATATTCTTCCAAATTGTGCTTAAAGACAATAGTGTGGAAGTCCACAATGTCCAGTCGTATAAATTTCTTGCTCTCTCCTTCTCACTCTGTCCAAACTATTCTGGTTGCTACAAGTCCTGACTCCCATTTTAGTCCAGGATTGCTGACTTTCCTGTACATTGTTACAAGCAGAACCAGGAACAAACACTAAATAAGTTCAACCAGATCATCTGAATCACTTTAAGACCTTTGCCATTGCCATGCTCGCAACTGAGTCAAATTGCCCCAACCAGATTTCACACAAATTGCAATGCGATTGAATTATACATCGATTCATGCCCACGGGTGAATTTTTAAAAAATTAGTAGCAGGGTTAGAGGATGGATTTTAATCTTCCGAAACATGTTAAATGGATCAAAGTAAAAGAAAATGTTTAAAAAATTCACCCTTCTTGCACCTGAACCTATCAGTTTCTTCAAACACTTGAATGTTAATTCCTTTTATTTTTGTTTTTACTTCAGAATTTGCTTGGAGCTGAAGCAGATTTGTCAATTAAATGATCAATCAAGTCCAATGATGTGAACAGAAATGATCCTTTAGCATGGGAACTGAATAGCCCGCAGGCATAGCATTGTGTAGGATATGGTGGACACATGACAGGCAGAACTGGAGGATCAAAAAGGTCGTGTGGATTTATAGAAACTGGCACAGATTAGGAAGTTGAGGGTTGAGTCTAATGTTGGAAGTGAGGTAATGAAGCGATAGGATCACAAGGATGTGAACTTCGGACTAGGCCTTTTATCACCAGTTCCTGCCCCCACTGAAATATCATATGTTCTACTTCCCTGTATTTCACATTTCTTTGTAAAGATAGAACAAAAACTTCAATAATGTCTGCTTTCTCCATTGAAGTCTCAGCAACGTATAATGAGATGCATCCAGAAAAAGCATCAGACGAGGAAGATAGAGATTGTTTCACCAAATGCCTGTGAAGTATTTTTATTCACTGATTATAATCAGGAACAAAGTGTGGCCTTCAAATATATAAATGAGAGAAATCCCAGTTAAAAGGTGACATCGCTTTTAAGTCTAATTCATTGAAGTGTTTTGGGTTTGTGTGTTGGACTGAAAAGGCTAACCAATTCTTCAGTACCCTGGTGTCATGAAGGAGCAAAAAGGAATTATTGGATGATTTTAAGAGGGAACATTGAAATTGTTCGGAACATGACTCACGTCAGCATTGCTCAGTTGAGGACAATTTTGTTAAGCAAACTGTCATTCTTAATTTGCTTTAGTTTTGGATCACCAACATTGATCTGTCAGTTAAACTCAACCACGTCCAATTTATTAAATCCTAATGCCTCCTCCATTCAGATTCTGTCTCAATGGTTAGGAATATAGAATCAAATATTCAGCTACCTCAACTGACTCAATAAAGTTTAACTGTTGGTACCTTTTACAATTTTATTTCCACCCCCCCCCCAGCTATTTTGTTCCCTTTCTCCATGTACCTCATGTCTCTTTAAATTGCACTGTTGAATCTATTATGACCATAGTGACTAACTGTCTTCAGCCCACACTACTATCAGGAAGGATATTTATGTGTGAAATGACACACCATCAGATTCAAGCGCAGTTTCTTTCCTGCCAGTATCAAACTCCTGAATGAACCCAAAATAATAAAATTATGTACCCTTTGCTCCATACCAAAAGGCCCCTCTCTGTAACTCTGCACCTTGACATTGTGTCTTACTTGCTCTATTATGTATGAGATTGTTTACAGGTCTGCTTGAAAAACAATTGCTATCACTGTACTTTGGTATATGTGAGAATACACTTTCCAGGAATTGAACATTAAAATCCAGATAAAGTCTAATTATTCCTTATTTCCAGAATTCCTCTTTTAATTCCATATTGCTTCTTCCTTGCCAGGATTGTTCATTTCAATTTGTTGACCTTCGTGCTCTATTGTTGAAATAAGTCCTTAACTTCTTTACCCTCTGTCAGTCACCAAACCTTATCACCCTTAAGCCTCCTCAGCAATAATTACTTATCAAAGAAAGCCGTTCTTCATACTTTTAGAGGGGTTCAGCAGTTCATGGCTTAGCAAAGAATTGTTTGGGGAAGCAGTTGACATGTAATTGGTTTTTTTTGTGTACAAATTGGGTCAAGTCCAATCATTCCTCAGTGCTCTTTTCTGTTAAAGAACGATAAGGACTTCCTTCATCTTTCTAATGCTCGACATTCATTCCTCATGATGCCCCTAGGTTAGAAATCACAAAGAGAAATTACAAAAGTGCTACTGATTGTGTGGCCCCTTACAAAAAGAATTAATAATGTCATGAAAGGAAAGAAGGAAGAAATTGCTTTCAGCCAAGATAAAAATGCAACATTTGTCACAACATCTGGTATTAAACAGCAAGCTTCTCTTGAACTGCAAGATGGTATTATAATACCATAGTGTGTTTGATGATAATCTTCCAGCATCAAAGAAAGCTCTAGGCATTACGCTTCATCACTCTTTCACTCTCTCTAGGGCGAAACACCCTTACAGCCAAGACTGGATCATACTCAGTGAGGAAAGTAATATATCTACATCTCTGATCTTACTCAGCCACTACTGAACTCGTTAGTAATGCTTCTTTAAAATTTTAAGGTGTTTTTGGGATAATTAGGAAAGTCCAAAGGAGTTTCAATTCAGGATGGGTTTGGGTGTTGTCCAAGCCAAGGGAAATACTTGTTGATACTTAAAAAACAACGGATGAGAGGGAATTGAAAGAAGAATATTAGTTTGGAGAAAATATTGCCTTGTGTTATATTTTATTCATTGTGGATTTGAGGACTTAAAGAGATATGTAAATTTAGGAATCATGAAACAAATACACTAAATTTAAACAAAGCTTGTTATCATTACCTGTGCAATGCACTTATTGGATAAGATTGCCCACCAAGGCATGATTAAAAAGAGGAATTTCTGAAAAGATCTAGGAAATGCTGATACACTCAAGAGTTTTGGGGTACCTCAGTAGGGAGTGAGAGAGGTAATTGATTTCAGATTGGTATTATTCCATTAGGTTTCTGATGTGTTCCAGAAAGCAATCAAGAACCTAAAACATTTGCTCAGTTTCTTCCTCCATAGATGCTGTTTGAGCTCCAATGTATTTCTGGCATTTTCTATTTTATCTTTATCAACCATAGCATTTTGGTTTACCCAAGAGACATGAATTTGGAGAATAAAGTAAACTGCTGGGAGAACTCAAAGACCTAAAGGAATTCCATTTATAAGTATAGTATATTAGCCAAATCTGGCAGGGATCAGAGAGGACCATTCTCAGCGAGGCAAGAATTCCCACTTTATGCAATACCAATCTGCTTTTATAATTTTCCAGATAATTAAACATTTTAAATCTAAATTTAGATGTACAGCATGGTAACTGGCTCTTCCAGCCCATGAGCCCGTGGCCCCCAAGTGCACCAATTACTGACAACACCCAAACATTTTTGAAGAGCGGTAGGAGACTGGAGTACCCGGAGGATGCCCACAAAGACACGGGGAGAACATGCAAACTCATTACAGACAGCGCTGGATTTGAACCCAGTTCACTAGTGCTGTAATAGCATTACACTAACCGCTGTGCTAACCGTGCGACCCTCTATGCTAACTGTGCCACCCATTTTGAAATTTTGAAAACATTGCTATCCTTCAGCTGAAAACTGGGCTATTCATCAGAGCAAGAGATTGGCAAAGTAAATTTTGAGGTGTCAGATTCACTTTCAAACTCCCTTGATAATTAATTTGCCACGATTCCTCAGCTCTGGACCTCATTGTATTAAGCATGGATAAAATATTCTTCAAGGCAGGGTGAGAGCAATTGCCTTTGACAGACAGACAGCATCAAGCAGATCCAGTACAACTGAAGTTGAAATGGAATATGGAAACTATGACAAATTATCCCATTCACTAAAAGCAGGCAAAAACTGTTGCTGACACAGCAGTCAATTGACACTTGCTTGCCAATAGCCCATTCACCAATGCCAAATTCCCATTTTGCCAGGAATTGGAAATATGGTACTGCTCTTTTGTTGTTGTTGAGTCTAAATCTTGGGTTTCCCTACCCTGTGGAATTGAGAGTACCTTCATCAGCAAGTCTGCAGTGATTCAAGCAGGTGGCTGACCACCATTCTCTCAAGACAAATTAGTGGTGGGCAATAATTACTGACCTTAATAGACATAAAATAAATTCCACATTTTACATGTTTGAATCATTCCATTTCAGAGAATAACACTACAGGTTAAGTATCTTTGTACTTGGATCAAATTGCCTTGAATTTAATGTTACCTAAAAAGTTCAAACAGCTCATTAGGGGTTTATGCCAATGTATTTATTCACATCAACCTCCTCCAACTTTGTTCATCACATACTATTACCATACATTTCTGTTCCTTTCTCCCTCAAGTGCATCAATGCTAATTGTTTCAGGCACTGCACTAAGTTACACATCCTTGTCACCCCGAGTTAAAGAGCAGTTTGAAGAGTACCCCTGCCCCACCAACCCTTCTAGTTGATACTAGAACATTAACAACTCTGCTAATCCACATGAAACAACAGGAACATTCTCGAGGATGATTGAAACTACACAATCACATTTCCCAGTAGGGCTGTCACACAAACATAAAAAAATCCTACCTTCCTTGATGGTGAAGGCATTTTAAAAGCTCCCACAGCAGAAGATGAAATGTGTAAAATAAATTAACACACAGCTAAATAAACAGGTGTGGTTTTTTTTACAGTAATCGTTTAGGGATCATTTCTGAAAAGAAATGAAATTTGCAATAATTTTCATTCATGGTCTTATGTTTTATGACATATTCTCCTCATTGTATGGTCAAGTTGAAATAATTGGTCAATAATTTTCTATACAAGGGAATGTTACAGCAGGACTGTCAACCCTGCCAGAAGCATCTCCATTTGATAATCTTGGAAAACGATCATCCTTTGCCGAAATGGCTTCATCGCATTGTGACAAAAAGTAGCTGACTTTTTTACCACCTTGATTTAAATGATATTAATGTATTTGACCACTACGTTAGAACTATATAGTAACAATTGAGACTGTTTGCTTTCCAGTTAGTAGATAATGATGATATCAGGTGACCATGGCAGGCTATTGGGCAGTTCAGGTATGTAATGAAGATCGAAAGATGTATACCCCGTGAGCTGCATTGTACCTGAAAATCCAGAAATAAATGACTGCAGAGCCTGGAAACCTGAAACAAAATGAAAATACTGGAAACTCCGCGTCTGGCAGCTTCTGTGGAAAAAGAAACAATATCTCTAAAAGTGCAATAGCACTTCAGAGCCAATGAAATATTTTTGAAACTGTTTTAATCTGGGAGCCATGCAGTGCACAGTAAATTCCTCACTAATTATGCAATATTGCCTAGTTAGTCTTATTATGCCTGCTGAGGGAGGAGTGAATATTATGCAGAGGGATTCAAAGGACTGGATCACCAGCAGGGAAATAGAGAAGATTCAGGGTGATGCTGTTGCTTGGAAAGAAGAATGTCGAGGCCCAGCTGATGGGCAATGTGACTGTCTTCACCAACAGAGATACCGGAAGCCTGTGAACCAAGGTTAGATCATAAAACATTGTATCATAGTACAGTCCTTCAGTCCATGATGTTGTGCCAACCTATGTAAATCCACTTTACAACAATCCAATCATTCCCCACCTCACAGCTATATCCCTCTTTTTTCTTTACATATACATGTCTGTCTTTTGAATGTTCCTATTGTATTCACCTTCATCACCACTCCCAGCAATGAATTCCAGGCATCTAACACTGGGCTCAGTGCTCAGAAAGACACAGATAGATCAGATGAATGCATAGTCTTTTGCCCAGGGTAGGGGTATCAAGAACCAGAGGACAGAAATTTAAGGGGGGGAAAGATTTACTAGGAAGCTGAGGGATAACTCTTTTACAGAAAAAGTGGTGGGTGTATGGAACAAGTTGCTAGAGGAGGTGTTTGAGGCTGGTACTATTGCAATATTTAAGAAACATTTAGATAGATACATGGATTGGACCAACTTAGACCAAATGCAGGCAGGTGGGACTATATGGGTGGGGCATTTGGTCGGCACAGGCAGGTTGATTTGAAGGGCCAGTTTCCATGTTGTACGTCTCTACAACTCTGTCTATTGTGCTCAGCCATTCGGCAGCATTCAGGATTTATGAAGGCAAGGAAGTAGTCATTGTCTTGGTGACCTTCTGTAAGGCTTTTGACAAGATTCTTCATTGTCCGCTAGTCTGGGAGGTCTGATTGCATAGGATTCAGGTTAAGCTGGCCAATTGGTTTGGTGGTAGGAGAGAAGGTGGTAGTGGAGGATTGTTATTCTGATTGGAGGCCTGTGACCAGTGGTGTGCTGCAGGGATCAGCATTATATTCACTTGTAGCGGCTACTATGGTAGAGCTACCAAAAAATACAAACACACACCAGAGTAGTCAACTCAAGACTGATTTATTCAGGATTTACAGGCTTCTTTTATATACTCTGTGTCTTGGGTTCCACGGGACAAGGTGGGACGTCACTATGAGATTGCTGTCGATCGACGGGATCGGCAGGTTTAAATCTAGCTTTGTAAGTGTCCCGCACCTCTGGCAGGGGACTCAATAGCTCAACGTGCCGTTCCTTGGCACTCAGTATACCTTGCGTGCGGTCCATGAGGTGAGTAGACAGACGTCTGTATTAGGATTCCGCACGCCCGCAGAACTGTGCCGGCGACAGTTCACACTGCCACACTGTGTGCCCACTCAGCCCGCTACATGGCCGCTACATCATATGCAGCGCCCATATTATGGTTCTGCATGCCCGCGGAATCGCACCGGCGACAGTTCACATTGGCCGCTACACACTGTTATTTGTCATCCACATTTATTAATATAGATGAGAATGTAGTCAGCATGCTTAGTATGTTTGTAGATGACACCAACATTGGTGGTATAATGGACAGTGAGGAAGATTATTTGTGATTATAATAGGATCGAGATGAATTCTGAAAGTGATAGCAAGAATAGCAGATGGAATTTAACATGGACAAATGCAAAGTGTGGAAATTTGGTTGGATAGACTAGGGCAAGACTTAATGCATTGAAAGGTGTGGTCTTAGACAGAGTTATACAATTGAGAGATCCAGAGGTGCAGTTACAGATCTTGATGAAAGTGGTGTAACATTTCGGCAGGGTGGTGAAGAAATACAGAAGTTATTTGGCACACTTGCCTTAATCATTCGGGGCATTGAGTGCAGGAGCTGGGAAGTCATATTGCTACCATACAAGTTGTTAGTGAGGGACATTAAGAATATTGTGCACAGTTTTTGTCACAAAGCTATAGGAAAGATGTCATTATGTTGGAAAGGGAACTAAAAAGTTACATGGAAAGGTTACCTGAACTGTCAGGCTTGAGTTATAAAGAGAGGCTAGATTAGCTGGGACATTTTTTTTTCCCTTGAGCACAGGAAGCTGAAGGGGATATTTTAAAGGTGTATAAAATTATGAGGGGGAAGACAAGGTAAATAGTAAAAGAAGGTTTCCCAGGCAAGGGAAATCTCTAACAAGAGGGCATATACAAGTAAGTGGGAAAAGATTAGAAAGGGACATGAAAGGCATCATTTCACACAGAGGTTAGATGGTATTAGAAACAAGCTTCTAGATCAGTGGTTTCCAAACTTTTTTTCACTCATATTTTTCTTTTCTTTGGCTTGGCTTCGCGGACGAAGATTTATGGAGGGGTAATGTCCACGTCAGCTGCAGGCTCGTTTGTGGCTGACAAGTCCGATGCGGGACAGGCAGACACGGTTGCAGCGGTTGCAAGGGAAAATTGGTTGGTTGGGGTTGGGAGTTGGGTTTTTCCTCCTTTGTCTTTTGTCAGTGAGGTGGGCTCTGCGGTCTTCTTCAAAGGAGCTGCCCGCTGAACTGTGAGGCACCAAGATGCATGGTTTGACGTGATATCAGCCCACTGGCGGTGGTCAATGTGGCAGGCACCAAGAGATTTCGTTAGGCAGTCCCACCTTAAGTAATACCTATGCCATAGGTGCTCTGTGATTAGTGAGGGATTTCTTAAGGTGGTATGTGAGTGGAAAGAGAAGGTTGAGAATCACTGCTCTAGATCCAATTGTTACTGAAATATTTTGCTTGAGAAAAGTTGTCATTGGTTCATTTCCTTTGGAGAAACTTTTTCTTTCCACACATATACCACCTTAAATAGCCTCTTACTAATCACAGACCACCAATGGCATAGGGAATATTTAAGGTGGTTTGTGACTGAAAAGAAAAAGTTTGAAAATCATTGAGGAAATGTTAAAGTTGGGACAATAGCATTGTTTAAAAGCCATTTACACAGGTATGTGGGTAGAAAAAGTGCAGAAAGATATGGGCCAAACACAGGAAAAGGGAACTAGTGTAGGTAGACAAGGTAAACCATGAGTACAATGTGGCCTCTTCCTACCGTCCACCTAACATATGGTACGGTAGCAATTCTAATTAATTCTAAATCCAATAAGTGATATTGTAAGAGGTAAGTAAGAAAAAAAAATTAAAAAATTCAAACCCATAGCAGTCAAGGTTAAAATTCATATCATATGTAGTGTTATATCTGAACAGGTGGCCTCAGGGGATCCAAACAAGCATTCCCAGTGACATTCATCATCTAACCTAACATTATGGAAATGAGCTAAAAATGGGCCCCAAGTCTTATCAAAAGAAATCTTGATTTTTGTGACATTATACCTAATTTTCTCCAGATTTAAAAAGAACATAATATCTAATAGCCATTGATTATGTGTAGGTGGGAACTTATCTTTCTATTTTAACAGAATTGCTCTTCTTGCTAATAAAGTGGAGAACACTATAACCTGTCCTTGATTAGAAGATAAAATAATATTTAAATCTTCAGAAAAACCAAATAGTCCAATTATCAGACATGGATGTAAAGTGATCCTAAATATGGTAGAAAAAATTCTAAAAATGTGGGTCCTGTGGCGGCCCGCAATTGCAGAGATTGGGCCGGCACATCGCATGGCAGAGATGTGGACAGAGATCACGAAAGCGACTCCCAGGACAAACTGGCAGGGGTAGAAACTGGGGCATCATCAGACCAACAGCCCTAAAATGGTATTGGTCAAGCTGCCTGGTTAACTCAGCAGAAACAGGCTGGGGAAGAAGGACATTCATATGCATGGATGTTCCTACCCGCTATTGTTCTTCATATGGATGACTCAGTCAATCAATAAAAATGGGGGGAACTTAAACAGTATAAAAGCAGCCTTTGCAGCCCTAATAAAGGAGTGAGCTTAACCTGCCACACTGTGTGTGTGTATTTCTTTGTAGCGGTCGACTATAATTCGTGACCCCAGTGGGTTTAGGCGGCATCTAAACCCAGCGATGGACAGCAAAGTAGCTGTTGGCCTGAAACTCCTGATCTTCTGGACAGTTCGACCTGGCGGGTGGTTCGACCAGGTGGATGTTCAGTTCCAGATTTGGGACATCATAGCAGGGACCACCCGGTACTACCATGTGGTCAGCATCCTGGATCCGTAGACTGCAGACAGAGTGGCCAACTTTATCCACAGGCCACCATCGGAAGACACTTACACTGCCTTCAAAGAGCTATTAACAGACGTTCGGACTCTCGCGGTGACAGCGAGGAGCACGTTTGCTCCACCTGGATGGGCTTGGAGACAGATCCCCATTGGCACTCATCAACGAGATGCTGGCCCTCCTGGGAGATGAGTAGCCCGGCATCATGTTCGAGCAGGTCTTCCTGGAACAGATACCTGAAAACATCCGACTGCTCCTGGCGGATGCAAATTTCACCGACCCCTGGAAAGTCACAGCACAGGCAGACATTCTGTGGAAACAGGAACAGAAGTGCTCAGCTACCGTGGGGCTTACAAAGAAGTCCCACAAACAGACTAGAGCAGTCCCACTCAAGGAACAGCAGACGAGAGGGAGGAGCGAGTCCAGCGACAGATGGTGCTTCTACCACCAAAGATGGGGCACCAAGGCCCTCTGATGCCAGTCCCCCCAGTGAATTCCAGGGAAACGACAAGGCCAGCCATCACTGATGGCCACAATGGCTGGCCACCAAGAGAGCCTCTTGTACATCTGGGACCGCCTGACCGACAGACGTTTCCTGGTGGATACAGGTGCAGAGGTCAGCGTGATACTCCCGACAGGGTTGGACACTAGGCGCAGACTAGCGGGACCCATGTGAAAGCTGCCAACAACACCAGTATATGGGCCAATGGCACTCGTTGGGCTGAGCTGCAGTTCGGGTGCAGTCACTTCTTGTGAGAGTTCTCGCTAGCCGCAATGGAACAACCACTCCTTGGAGTGGATTTCCTGCGAGCCCACAGCCTCCTAGTGGACCTTAACGGTAAGTGACTCATCCACACCGAGACCTATCAGACCATCGCACTGAGGGGCGCTAGTTTTCCGGCAATGCACCTGGACTCTGTCCACAACTCGGAGGATGAGTTCTCCAAGGTGCTAGCGGGATTCCCGGTAATCCTTTCCCCTCAGTTCACAGCGGAGATGCCTCAACATGGTAGCATACATCACATCCTGATCAAGGGCCCACCTCTCCACACAAGGACAAGCCGACTTCCCCCTGAGAAGCTCCGACTGGCCGATGAGGAGTTCCGCAAGTTTAAGGAGTTGGGTGTTGTTTGAAGGTCATACAGCCTATGGGAGGATATCACCAGATCACGGTGCATCCTGATGACATCCCTAAGACGGCCATCATCACACCATTTGGGCTGTTCGAGTTCCTAAGGATGCCATTTGGGCTCAAAAATGTGGCACAGGCATTCCAGCGACTGATGGAGGCAGTGGGCCGAGACCTGGACAGCACTTTCGTCCACCTTGACAATATCCTCGTGGCAAGTAGAACCCAACAGGAACACCTCAGCACCTTCAAAATCTCTGTAGTCATCTGCAGGAGTTCAGCCTCACCATCAACCTGGCCAAATGCCAGTTTGGCCTGAACATCAGTGACTTCCTGGGCCACAGGATTACAAATGACGGGACCACACCACTGCCCAACAAGGTAGAGGTCATCCGCAGCTTCCCGAAGCCCAGTACAACCAAAGGTCTTCAGGAGTTCGTGGGGATGATAAACTTTTATCGCAGATTTATCCCAGCAGCTGCCCAAGTGATGTATCCTCTGTTCATCCTGATGTCCAGCAAGGAGAAAGACCTGACCTGGGACGACGAATCCGCAGATGCATTTCTGGAAACCAAAGAAGCCCTGGCCAAAGCTGCACTCCTGACCCACCCCAGACCAGATGCACCATGGCCCTTACAGTCAATGCCTCAGGAACAGCGATTGGAGGAGTCCTGGAACAGTAGATAGAAGGAAGTTGGTACCCACTAGCTTTCTTCAGCAAACTAAAGTACAGTTTATTCGATAGAGAGCTGCTGGCGCTGTATTTAGCCATCCGCCATTTCCGATACTTTCTTGCGAGAAAGGCTTTCATGGACCACAAACCACTGACTTTCACCCTGGTTAAAATCTCCGACCCGTGGTCAGCCCGCCAACAGAGACACTTGTCTCACATCTCGGAGTTCACCAGCGATGTCCAGCACATCTTGGGCAAAGACAATGTAGTCGCGGACACCTTGTCAAGACACAGCATCCACTCCCTGGTCAACAGTCTGGGCTTCACAGCACTGGCAGAGGCAGAGCAGCAGGTCAACGAGATCCCGCAGTACAGGACCGCTGACACAGGCCTTCAGCTTCAGGACGTTCCAGTCTGCACAGGTACTACCACCCTCCTGTGAGACGTGGCCACCAGGCAGATTCGATCTATTGTCGCAATGACATGGAGGTAACGAGTCCTTGACTCCACGGGCTGGCACACCCATCCATCAGGACTACAGTCCGGCTGGTGGCCAGCAAGTACATATGGCATGGATTGCAGAAACAAGTCCGGGGATAGGTCAAGGCATGTACGCAGTGCCAAAAAGCCAAAGTGCAGCGACACATCAAGGTACCCCCACAGCCTTTCAAGTCAACATTCACGTGGACATAGTGGGACACTTACCAGTATCTCAGGGTTTCCGCTACCTGTTCACAGTGGTCGACCGCTTCACCTGGTGGCCAGAAGCAATCCCCCTGGCTGATACATCCACCAGATCCTGTGCAAAAGCACTCCTCTCATCCTGGATTGCAAGATTTTGACCGCCACAGCACATCATTTCTGACCGAGGTGCACAGTTCACTTCCAGTTTGTGGACTGACATTGCCAATCTGTGGGGCGCTCAGCTACACCATACAATGGCATACCACCCGCAAGCCAACAGCATGGTGGAGCGTTTTCACAGGCACCTCAAGACTGCCCTCATGACCAGGCTCGAGGTGGATGAGCTACCATGGGCACTACTGGGAATCTGAACAGCTCCAAAAGAAGACCTCCATGCATCCTCTGCTGAACTCGTCTACGGAGCCCCATTCACGGTTCCCAGGGATTTCGTTCCAAAGCAGGAGGAGACAACCACCTTCCTGGAAAGGCTGCGTGAAAAGGTCAGTAATCTGACTCTGATCCCACCCTCCAGACACGGACAAGCCAAGTCAAACATCCCCAAAGAATTCAAGGACTGTGAGTATGTGTTTGTGTGCAGAGGACTCCACCGTTCACCACTGCAGAAGCCATACAAAGGTCTCTTTCAAGTCATCCAGAACATGTGGCAGCCCGCAATTGTGGAGATTGGGCCGGCACATCGTGCGGCAGCAGATGCAGACAGAGATCATTAAAGCAACTCCCAGGACAACGAACTGGCAGGGGTAGAAGCTGGGGCAGCATCAGACCAACAGCCTTAAAATGGCATTGGTCAGGCTGCCCAGCTAACTCAGCAGAAACAGGCTGGGGAAGAAGGGCATTCATATGCATGGATGTTCGCGCCTGCTATTGTTATTAATATGGCTGACTCAGTAAAAATGGCAGGAATTTAAACAGTATAAAAGCAGCCTGCCACATTGGTGTGTGTGTGTGTGTGTGTGTGTGTGTGTGTGTGTGTGTGTGTGTGTGTGTGTGTGTGTGTGTGTGTGTGTGTGTGTGTGTGTGTGTGTGTGTGCGTGCGTGCGTGTGTGTGTGTGTGTGCGTGTGTGTGTGTGTGTGTGTGTGTGCGTGTGTGTGTGGTGAGTGTTGCTTTGTAGCGGTTGGCTACTGTCCAATATTTTTGCAAATTAGGGCAAGTACAAAACATATGTAACAAAGAGGCATTGAATATTTCATATTTGTGACAAAGTGAACTAAAATCAGCATAAATTTGAGCAAGTTTGACCTTGGGGAAATGTACACCATGAAGCACTTTGAATTGAAAGAGACTACGCTTAGCGCACAATGAAGAATCGCAAATCAGGTCCAAAATTGAAGTCCATTCTTCTTCTGAGAAAGAGATATTCGGATTGTTCTCCCATTAATTCCACTTAAAGAGATAGCTTTCATATTCAATAGTTTATAATATAAAGCAGATATCATCCCTTTGAGTAAATTGTTACTCAAAAAGTTCATCGATAAATTTGGGTCAGGAGACGTAGACATTTTAAAAGCTTAGAGTGAACAAAATGTTGAATTCAGAATCAGAATCAGGATTTGTTGTCATAGACAAGTCATGGACACAGTGCAAACATACATATTATAACCATCTTATGATTTTACTATAAAAAATTAACAATTATAATGCACAAAAAGTAAGGCAGTGTCTTTGGTTCTTTGATTATTCAGGAATCAGATGGGAATGGGGAAGAAGCTGTCCGTGTGCCACTGAGTGCTAGTCTTTAGGCTCCTGTACCTTTTCCATGATGGCAGCAGAGTGAAGAGGGCATGGCATGAATGGTGGGGGATCTTTGAGGATAGAGGCTGATTTTTTGAAGACACCACCTCTTGTAGATGTCCTCAATGGAGTGATGTTGCAGGCCGAGTTAACATCCCTCTGGAGTTTATTCTTGTCCTGAGATTTTGTGCCTCCATACCAGGCAGTGAGGCAACCAGACAGAATGCTCTCCACAGTACATCAGTAGAGGTCTACAAGCATCTACGGTGACATATCAAACTGCATTAGACACCTCACGAAGTGTAGCTTCTGGTGAGCCTTCTTTGTGATTGCATCAGTGTGGAGGCTCCAGGACAGATCCTTGGAGAAGTTGACAGCCAGGAATTTGAAATTCTTGACCCTCTCCACTACTGAGCCCTTGATGAGGACTGGATCATGTTCTTCCTGAAGTCCACAATCATCTCCCTGATTTCGCTGACGTTGAGTGCAAGGTTGTCATTACACCATTCAACAAGTTGATCTATCTCTTTCTTGTACACTTCTACTTTGCCGTTTGTGATTCTACTGACAGCTGACATCAGCAAACTTGTAGAATTGGAATTGTGCCTGGCCACACAGTCATGGGTATACAATGAGTAGAGCAGTGGTATCCCATGCATCCTTGGGGTGGGCCTGTGTTGATGATCAGTGAGGAAGAGACATTGTTTCCAATTCGTACTAACTGTGGTCTTCTAATGAAAAAGTCAAGCATCCAATTGCAGAGGGGGGTACAGAGGCCTAGAGTTTGATAGTATCTGAAATAATGTCTATTTGATAGGTTAGATATCATCACCAATATCTCTTCAGGAAAGTTTTATAAATCTATGTATAGAGGTACCATCTAGGGAGACTGCAATACAAGATCTCCTTTTAGGGAATGAGATAGGATAGGTGACAGAAGTATGTGTAGGGGAACATTTTAAATCCCGTGATCATATTGCCATTAGTTTCAAGTTAATTATGGAGAAGGATATGCCTGGGCCTTGGGTTGAGATTCTAAATTGAAGAAAGGGTAATTTTGAGGAATTGGAAAAGATCTAGAATATGTGGATTTGAATAGGTTGTTTTCAGGCAAGGATGTGCGAGTAAGTGGAGGCCTTTCAAAGGTGAAATTGTGAGAGTACAGATGCTCCTGTCTGGATTAAAGGCAAGGTTCACAGGCTTAGGAAACCTTGGTTTTTGAGGGACATTGTGGATCTGGTTCAGAAGAAGAGAGAGGTATACAGAAGGTACAGGTTACATGGAGCAAATGAGGTACTTGAGGAGGATAAGAAATGAAAGAAGAACCTCAAGTAAGAAATCAGGAAGGCAAAAAAAAAAGACGAGGTTGCTTTGGCAGACAATGTAAAGGAAATTCCTAAGGGTTTCTACGGGTATATTAAGAGCAAAAGGACATTAAGGGACAAAAATGCTCCCCTTGAAGATTAGAGCAGTCGAATTTGTATGGAGCCAAAAGAGATAGAGGAGATTTTAAATTATTTTTTTCATCTGTATTTAATCAGGAAACAGGCACAGAGTCAGCAAGTAAGGAAAACAAGCAATGAGGTCATATGACCTAATAGGTTAAGTAGGAGGAAGTGTTTGCTGTCTTAAAACAAATAAGGGTGGATTAATTCCCAGGGCCTCACAAGATATTCCCTTCGACCTTGAGGGAAGGGTAGTATACAAATTGCAGGGGTTCTGGGAGAAATATTTAAAATGTCCTTTGCCACGGGTGAGCTGCTGCAGGATTAGAGGTTAGCACAAATTGTTCTGTTGCTTAAAAAAGGCTGCAAAAGTAACCCTAGAAATTATAGGCCGGTGAGCCTGACGTCAGTAGTATGTGAATTATTGGAAGGTGTCTTAAGAGATCAGATATATTTGGATAGCCATAAACTGATTAGAGATAGTCGACATGGCTTTGTATGTGGTAGGTTGTGTTTAACCAAACTCTATTTTTTGAGATGGTTACCAGGAACGTTGACGAAGGTAAGGCTCTGGATGTTGTCTACATGGACTTTAGTCAGGATTTTGACAATGTCCCACATGAGAGGTTAGTCAGGAAGATTTAGACACTAGATATTTATGGTAAAGTAGTGAACTAGATTTACAATGGCTTGTTGGGAGAAGCCAGACAGTAGTAGGGATGATTGCTTCTCAGACTGGAAGGCTGTGACTAATGGTTAGCCTCAGTGGTCAGTGCTGGGACCATTTTTTTTGTCATCTATATCAATGATCTGAATGTATTATGGTAAATTTGCAGATGACACAAAGATTGGAGACATTGTGGACAACGAAGAAAGTTTGCAAAGCTTGCAGAGGGAGCTGATCCATCTGGAAAAATGGATTGAAATGGCAGATGGATTTTAATGAGGACACAGTGAATAATAGGGCACTGAGGAGTGTGGTAGAACAGAGGAACATGGAAATACAGATATATAATTCCCTAAAAGTGGTGAGCTTTTGGCATATTGGCCTTCGTAAATCAAAGTATTGAGTATGGAAGCTGGGATGTTATGTTAAAGGTGTATAAAGCAGGCTAAGGCCAAATTTGGAGTATTGTGTGCAGTTTTGGTCACATAACTACAAGAAATATACTAATAAAATAGATAGAGGGCAGAGAAGATTTAGTCGACCAGGAAATGAGTTACAGAGAAAGGTTAAACAGGTTAGAACTATTCCCTGAAGTGTAGAAGAAGTGGAGAAGTTTGACAGAAATATTTAAAATTATGATGGGGAGAGACAGAATAAATGAAGATAGGCTTTTTCCTTGGAGGTTAGGTAAGATACAAGCAAGAGAACATGGGTTAAGAGTGAAAGGGGGAAAGTTTAGGGGGAATGTGAAGGGGAGTGTGGAATGAGCTGTCATCTGAGGTAGTGAATGTGGGCTCAATTTTAACATTTAAGAAGAATTTGGACAGGTACATGCATGGGAGAGGTATGGAGGACTATGAACTGGTTGCAGGTCAGTGGGACCAGGGAAAAATAAAATGGTTTGCCACAGACTAGAAGCAAAGAAGGAGCCTCTGTGGTGTTGTGTTCTATGGTTCTTCTAACAACATGGCTTTCCCTCTTCCATCATCAACTTGGTCCTCACCTGCATATCCTCCATTTCCTGCATACCCCTCCGCCCCCATGCTCAACAAGGACCGGTTTCCTTTTGTCCTCACCTACCATCCTATCAGGCTCAACATCCAACACATCCTCCTCTGCCATTTCTGCCACCTAATATGTGATCCCATCACTAGACACATTTTCCTTTCTCCTCCCCTCTCCACCTTGCGCAGCAACCACATCCTTGATGACTCCATTGTCCTCTCCTCCCTCCCCACCAATAGTCCACTGGATACCTACTATGTGACCACAGGAAATGCTCCATTTATGACCACACCTCCTCCCTCACCACCATTCAGGGCCCCAAAGAGTCCTTCCAAGTGAAGCATCATTTCACTTGTAAAACTGCAGGGATCATCTACTGCACCCAGTGGTCCCCTCTACATCGGAGAGACTGGGCACAGACTGGGTGATCACTTTGTTGAGCACCTTGGCTCTGTCCACTGCAATAGCATGGATTTCCCAGTGGCCGCCCATTTCAATTGAATATCCATTCCCTTGCTGGAATATATGTCTGTTGTCTCATGCACTGCCAGACTGAGACACATAACTTGGAGGAACAACACCTCATTTTCCAACTGGGCACCCTGCAACCAGAAGGCATTATTTTCATCTTCTCTGGCTTACATTAAACCACACCCCACCCTCCTTCTTACCTCATCACCTTCCCTCTGCTCTGTCTGTCTCTCTTTTTCCTGTGTCCTTTCGCACAGACATAATCAATGCTCACCTCTTCCCTTAACACCTTTTGCTGGTTCGGACTCCTCTCACAACCAGCATTGTTTGTACTCTGAGATTTCCTGTTTTTTTTTGGTTCATTCTGCTTATTCTTTGAGGAAGGGCTCAGGACCGAAACGTCAGCAATATATTTTTGTCTTTTATGGATGGTTGAGTTCCTCCAGTATTTTGGTGTGTTTTAACTATGATCACAGTGACTGCAGACTTATTTGCCTCACGGCAGTGAAATCATGACCTTCAAGTATTATTTAGACCTGTGCCAACTCGTATTCTTTATCCCCATCTCATACTTTTGTAGGATATTTGTTAATGATCTGATTTGTTCCTTAAAAATGTTAATGGTTTTCAGCGGCAAGGCTAACATTTATCATTCATCCTTAATTGCCCTTGAGGAGGCAATAATGACCCATCTTGAACTAATACAGTTCTTCTGGTGAAGGTCGCCTCCCACTGGTACTGGATGGGGCATTCGAGGATATAAACCAGTAATGATGAATGGGCAGCAATATATTTCTAAGTCAGCATGATGTACAAGTGGGAGGGGAATCCACAGGTTGTGGTGACTCGTCGCTCTTAGAGGTAAAGGTCACAGTTTGAGAGATGCTGTGAACATTATGTCATTGTAAGGATAGTATTGCAATCACATATCCCTCTTTACAATAGGGCGAGTGAGTTGGAAATAAAACCTGAGGGAAAACAGTAGGGTAATGAAAACTGAAGAAATAACTAAAGAAAAAACTTTAGCTTTTGGTTGCATGAAGAAGAAAGCACCCAAAATATTTCATCTTGAAACATATGCCTTTTCCCTATGCCAAAGGAACATTTTTATCTTGCATTTCAGTAATCTCCAATAGATTGCCTGCTTTGATTAATAGGTAGTCTGGTAATGGAAACTTGTCACAAAGATAAAGTAAACTGATTGATCAGATTTTTTTCTTAGAATTGCTACACTAAGCATCTATAATTCCATTAAATTTAATTATTAAGGTTTCAAACTATCATTTTTTTCAGTTGTTTTATTTGTATTGTTTTCCAGCATATAGTTCCATATGCCATGTGTTTCCAATTTAACTCACATGTTCTCCCAAAGCTCCCACTATTATTTTCACAATTCACCATACTTCAAAAGTTAACACCATTTGCAAATGTTGAAGTATTGCCCTTTAAAGTCAAATTCAGACTAGAAATATATATCAAAGCAAATAATAATTGCAGCCTCCAAGTATCATCACAGTGTACTAGTTCTCCATTTGTGTTTCTTACATTCTATCAAATCCAATGAATTTCATTAATTTCATAGAGGCCTCCCTCCCACATCCTCTAACCTCATTGTTTCCCAACCCTGTACTACCCAGTTTGACCTCCTATCCAAGATCCACAAACCCCATTGTCCAGATAGACCTATTGTTTCCATGTGCTTCTGCATCACTGAACTGGTATCATCTCACCTCAAATCTATTTTGTGTGTTGTTCCTTACTCCCCCCCCCCCTCCCATGGGGTCCAAGCCTTCCCTACCTATATCTGCAAGACCTCATGTGCCCTTCATCACTTCAACAACTTGGAGTTTTTTGAATTTGACTGCTTCATTTTCATCATGGATGTCCAATCCCTGTACGTCATCATCTCCCATATCAAAGGACTTATTAAAGCCTTTCACTTCTTTCTCAACGACAGACCCAACCAGTTCCCCTCCACCACCACCCTCTTCTGGCTGAAATAAATTGTACTTGGTGAACCATCAATGACTTGAAAAACTGTTGAGAAACCAATTGTTTTTTTTTACTTCAGAACAATAGCACATCCATACTGTTCGACTGCCCTGCACTGAGGAGGGGGCTGTGGAACAGCCACCTTTATACAGGAGACTGTTGGGAGGGGCCATGGGTACAATTGGCCAATAGGTGTGCCTGACAAGACAATTATACATAACAATGGTTTACCACAGTACTCACCCGCAATAAATTTTACTTTGACTGATCCCACTTTCTACAAGTCAAAGGGTCAGCCAGGGGTATTGGCATGGGTCCCCGCTATGCCTGCCTTTTTGCTGGCAATGTGGAGCAATCTGTGCTACAAGCCTAAACAGGCAAGGCTCTTCAACTTCCTTTGTAACATTAACAACCTCATTGCTGCTGCCTCATGGACCCATGATGAGCGCATCAACTTTTTATCCACTTTGCATTTAACTTTCACCCGGCCTCAAATTCACTTGGCCCATCTCTGATCTCTCTGTCTCCAGACATTTTCTATAGACCCACCAACTCATGTAAGGATTCCATTCCTTTCTCTCAATTCCTCCATCTCTGCTGCATCTGCTCCCAAGATGAGGTCTTGTTTTCCAAGACATCTAAGATGTCATCCTTCTTCAAAAAACCAGGTTTCCTCTCTATTTCCATCTACTCAACCATTACCCGCATCTCCTCAATCATTACCCACATCTCCTCTATCTGCCTGGGCTTCCTTCCCCCTAAACAAACAAGGACAGGATTCCCCTTGTCCTCAACTAACCCCCCTACCAATCTCCACATAAAATATATTATCCTCTGCAATTTTTTGCCACCTATCATGTGATCCCTCTGGCAATCACATCTTCTCCTCTCCTCCTCTCTCTGACATCTGCAGGGGCAACTCCTTCTGTGACTCCATCATCCACTCATCCCTTCCTACTCGTCACCCCCTTGGTACCTACCTGTGTGACCACAGGAAATCCCAAAGTAGCACCCATACCTCTTCCCTCACAACCATTCAGAGCCCCAAGCAGTTCTTCCAAGTGAAGCAACGCTTTCAAATCTGCAGGGGTTTTCCACTGCATCTGGTGCTCCCATTGTGGTCTCCTCTCCATAGGAGAGAGTTAAGGCAGACTGGGAAATTGTTTCATTGAGCACTTTTGTTCTGTTCACTGCAATAGTGGTGACTCTCCCAGTGGCCAACCATTTCAATTTTGTGCCTCATTCCACACCCACATGGACTCATGCACTGCCAAATCAAGACTAGCCGCAAATTGGAGGAACAACACTGAAGATTCTGTCTGACTGTCTGGGCACCCTCTAACCAGATGGCATTACCATTAACTTCTCTGGTTTCTGTTAGCCCCCTGCCCACTCTCTCTCTCTCTCTCTCTCTCTTTCTCTAATCATCTGTTTCCTTTGCTCCCTCTCCATTCAGAGAGCTACACTCTCTCAGTTATATCAGCTTTTTTCACTCTTCTGCCCTCCCACCAATATCCACCTATCACCTCTTGCCTGTTGATCAGTGCTTTTCACCTTGACACTTCTTCCCTCTTCCCCCCCACTCCCCCCCCCCCACCTTCTTATTCAGGTCTGCTTTTTGCTCATACTTTGATGAAGGGCTCAGCCCCAAAATTTTGTTCTATATCTTTGCTTCCTATGGATGCTGCCTGACCTGCTGAGTTTCTCCAGAACTTTTTTTGTATTAATTGCACTAAACTTATTATTATGTTGGACATTATCAAACAGCTTTTTAAATCCATTTGCCCACTATGCACTTTAAATGAGGACCCCTTTCCTAAACCCAATCACATTAGTAAACCATGATATATCTTCAACAGACTTATATTGGCATTTACGTAAAAACCTGTAATTTCCAGACAGCAGCAAACAAAAATCTGCCACTCCTCTAGATGCTCTATCTCTAAATACCTGGGCCATTCAGTTATAACGTGTATCACACAGAAAGCTCTGAACAAGCCATATGCAAAGTAATTTTTTGAAGGCTTGTCAAGCTGAATTGATTATCAGGGAGCCTATTTGTAAACGTTCTTGCCTTTAACAGATATTCAAAAATTATTTTTCACATTACAAAAGACTTCTGAAGAAAAAAATATAGACTTGATGGAATTAAATGTGCATGAATTTAATTTTTGAAATGCTTTTATTGCCTAACATGTTATTTAAAATGATGAAGCTTCCTGAAGCTCCTCTCTCTTCCTTGCAATCATCCTGTCCATTGAAATCGATAGAATAACAGACCCTGCAGTGGGTTTAGTCTGTTACAAGTTCAGTGAGCATCTCTAAGGTAACTGGTGGGCAGCTACTGAACGGTGACACTCAGAAACCGTACACCATGAGGCGTCCAAAATCATCACAGTCGACAAACTGATGCCGAGAATATCTCAGGAAGCTTCCAGTGACCTTGTTCATACCAACTTGTATAGGAGTCCGAAGCTTCCTGATGGTTCTGGCTGTTCCACGTGAAATCTTTCCTATACCTTTGTAAAATCATTCTCAAGATGTGACTAAAAAAATGACACATAAAGGATACATATAATCTATCCTTTTTATCAAATAAATGGGTAAGGGCAATGTCATCAAATAAGTCTTCATTTCTAAGATTAATTATGAACTTTAATAGCAATTATCATTTTGAAACTGAATCTCTTTTTAACCCTAATTCCCAGTTAATCTTTAGTTTATCTTCTTTCACACACCACATAATATCAACTTTATTATCTCTTAAAAGCGCCCCCACTCACTTTTGGGTTAAATTACCAAGTATTTCCTCTTTCTTCTTCATTGGCCAGGGCACAACAGCATATTCATTCATATTCTAGTCATGTTCAAGAAGTGCTTTAAATCCAGTTCAATCTATGTTGGATCATTTCTCCAGATAAGATGGTGATAGTGTACTATGGATTAGCACTTAGTGGGTCCAAACATTTCAAATTTCACACTACAATTTTTGAACCTAATTGTGTGGTTGACAGCACAGAAGAGCGATCTCACAGGGTAACTTGGTTATCCAGAAATAACTCAGGATCAAAATTTATCCCCCATCACTTGTGTCTAATGTTGAAAGAATAAGGCCTCAACCTTGTTCCCAACTTATAAAATTTAGTTCCATAATTTCAGAAACAGAGTGAACAACACAGCTGTTATGATATTACATGCATACTGCAGATCACTAAAGGAAAATGAATCCAAATTAAGACTGTCATGAATCTCATAAGTTGATATTATGTGGTGTGTGAAAGAAGATAAACTAAAGATTAACTGGGAATTAGGATTAAAAAGAGATTCAGTTTCAAAATGATAATTGCTATTAAAGCTCATAACTAATCTTAGAAATGAAGACTTATTTGATGCCATTGCCCTTACCTATTTATTTGATAAAAAGGATAGATTATATGTCTCCTTTATGTGTCATTTTTTTTAGTCACATCTTGAGAATGAATTTAAATTTGACATTTCAGAGCTAGGCCTGAGGTATTTCTGAGAATTCTCTGGAAATTATATCCTGCGATGATGAGATGAGAACTTATTGTCATATATGTGAGTGCAATGTACAGAATATGCAATGCACTGAATATTAATATATATGCAAAAATTTTGGAAGCTTATCTGTGTAGTCAGCTGTTCCTGTGAGCTCCTAAGGCCCTATCAGCTTCCAAATCTCTGAACTCCTTCGTTTGTGGCCACTTGCCCATCCTTGATGCACCATGCCCAAAGCAAGGAGGCCGATGGTAAACTTACGCACCCTTGCTTATCAGGAATATATCAACCTCTACATCAACAACAGTGAAAGACTTTTCACTCTCCTTTGAGTAAAGGAGTTCCTTAGAGACATGAGGGAAAGCAATCTCCTAATCTCTGTCTTAAATTGGTGACCACTTATTTTTAAATAGTGAACCTCCATATCCACCCTAGCAAGACCCCTTGGGATAAAACCATAGA
Organism: Narcine bancroftii; assembly: GCF_036971445.1. Classification (NCBI taxonomy): domain Eukaryota; kingdom Metazoa; phylum Chordata; class Chondrichthyes; order Torpediniformes; family Narcinidae; genus Narcine; species Narcine bancroftii. The sequence continues at coordinate 33,781,116 of NC_091469.1, read as the reverse complement.
ACAGTACAGCACAGATATAGGCCCTTCAGCCCATCTAGTCCATGCCAAACTATTATTCTGCCAGATTCCATTAAACAGCCCCTGCACTATAGCCCTCTACACCACTTCCATATCCACCATCTTCACTGGCAGCTCCTTCTGCACTCTCACCACCCTCAGACTGAAGAAGTTTTCTTCAATGTTCATCTCAAACATTTCCCCATTCACTCTTAACCCATATCCTTTGGTTTGTATCTCACCTATCCTCAATGGAAAAAAACCTACCTATATTTACTCTTTTTATACCCCTCCTAATTTAAAAAAAACCTCTATAAAATCTTCTTCATTCCTCTACGCTCCAGGAAAAAAAAAAGTCCTAATGTATTTAACCTTTCCCTGTAACTGTATTCCAGACATCATCCTTGTAAATCTTCTCTGCACTCTTTTAACCTCCAAATTTGGCCTCACCATTGTCTTATTCAGCTTTAAACATAGCATTCCAAAGCCTGTACTCAACAGTTTGATTTGCGAAGAGTGCCACAAGCACTCTTTATGACCCTATCTACCTATTAACCAATTTTTAAGGAATTATGTACCTATATTTCTAGATGTCTTTGTTTTGCCATGCTTCATAGTGCCTACTGTTTGCCATGTAAGTCCTATCCTGGTTTGTCTTCTCAAATTAGGATGCAGTACCTCTGCCATTTTGCCACCTATTTTTCCAGCTGGTCTAGTTCCCACTGCAAGCATTGAAAGCCTTTCTCATTGTACCTACACTCCTAATATCAGTGTCAACTGCAAATTTAATTTACCACATTTGATGTAGATGACCAACAACAATAGAACCAACACCAATTACCCAGACTATTCTTAGAGCATTTCTTAAACAACAGAACATTAGCTTTCCTCCAATCCACTGGCATCTCACCTCTGGTAAGGATATTTTAAATATCTCTTCTAGGGCCTCTACAATTTCTGAACTAGCCTCCTTCCAGGTCCTAGTGAATATCTGGTCGGACCCTGGGATTTTATCTACCCTTGTTTGCCTCTATACAACAAACACCTTCTCCTCTGTAATTTATATCGTGTCCATGACCTATCTGCTGTTTTTTTTCTTATATTTATAGACCTTGTGTCCATCTTTTGAGTAAATACTGGTTTTAAAAGTCCATTTAAGGCCTCTGCCATCACCTTTGGCTCCATGTAAAGATGATCACTCTCATTTTTAATAGAACCAATTGTTTTCCTTTGCTATTCTCTTGCTCTTATATCTATAGAAGCCTTTGGGATGTTCCATCACCTTGTCTTCCAGAGCAATCTTATGGCTTCTTTTAGCCCTACTTGTCTTAAGTGTTTTCTTGCATTTTTTATACTCCCCAAGTACCTCACTTGTTCCTTGATGCCTATACCTGCTATGCACCTCTTCTTCTTAACCATGGCTCAATATCTCTCGAGAACCAAGGCTCCCTATACTTATTAGTCTGACCTTTAATTCTCACAAAGTTTACTCTCAAAATTTCACCTTTGAAGGCTCCCACTTACCAAGCATTTCTTTGCCAGAAAACAACCTGACCCAATCCTGACTTCCAAGATCCTTTCTTATTCCATAAAAATTAGTATTTCTCCAACTTAGAATCTCAACCCGAACACCAAATGTATAATTTTCCATTATTATCTTGAAAATAATGGCATTGTGATCAATAAAGTGTTCCCTTACACATATATACATCACCTCTCCTGTCTTGTTCTGTAAGAGGAGATCCAGTATGGTCCAGTCGGTACCTCTATATATTGATTAAGGAAATGCTTCTGAATATATTTGACAAACGTAACTCATCCAGTCCTTTTAACGTCTAAGAATCCAACTTCATATGTGGGAAGTTAAATATTACCTGCCATCACAACCTTATGTTTCTTGCAACTGTCTGCTATTTCTCTGCAAATTTGCTCCTCCATTTCCTCCTGACTATAATATTCTCTGTTTTCTATAATAAAATCCCATTCATGTAGTCATCTCTTTCTCATTCCTCAGTTCTACCCAAATAGCCTTAGTAGACAAGCTCTCCAGTCTGTCCTGTCTAAGCACTGCTGTGACATTTTCACTGACGAGCAATACCACCCACTCCCCCTTTCATCCCTACCCCTCCATCATGTCTCAAACAATAGAACCCCAGAGCAATGAGCAGCCAGTCCTGCCCCTACTGCAACCGAGTGTCACTAATCTCCACAATCTCATAATTCCACATGCTGATCCATGCTCTCTCGTTTGCCTTTTCTACAATACTCCTTGCATTGAAATAGACAGCAACTGAAGACATTATTCCCACTATTCTCAATTTTTCTATTCCATCTTTGTCTGTTAGGCCTAACTTTTTTTCCACAACCTGCTTTGGGACTCTGGTTCCCATTCCCTTGGATCACTAGATTAACCCTTTCCACTCACCCCAAGCAGCAGTGCATAACCTACCCCACCAGAATATTGGTTCTCATCCAGTTCCTATGCAAATCATCTTGATGTTTCAGGTCCCCTGGAAAATGTTAGTACTTGTTATAGTTCGTCTGGACATGCCCATTGCTGTCTGTGCCTGTGGCTCCTCCCACTGACCCCTGAATAAAGGCCTCAACATTTCCCTGGAAGAAGGCCATTAATTGAAAAGATCTTGTATATTACAATCAAATTATCTTTCCCTCTTCTAATGAAAGCCTAGGCTGGCCAAACTTTCCTCCAAAAGATAAGTTATCCATTCCAGTGGTCAGTCCAGAAATCTGAACTGCTTCTTTTACTTAACATTATTCTTTAAGTGGCCAAAGACCAGTACTGAACATGAACACCACACAGTAGTCTAGGAGTGGCCTCACTACTCCCACATATACCTGGAACATAATTTCCATACTTTTGTATTCAATTTCTTGTGCCATAAATGAGAACATTTTATTAGTTTTCCATATTACTTGCATTTTGTGAATCAAGTGCAAGGACACCCACATGACTTTATATCTCAAAGCTCAGTAAATTCCTATTTGGATAATATATTTATTTTTCTACTTCTTTTTTCCAAACATGAACTATCATAAATTTCTTCATAGAATAATCCATTTGCCAATCTTTAGCCCTCTCTATGTTTTGGCTGTGTTAGTACTTGTTATAGTTCATCTGGACATGCCCATTGCTGTCTGTGCCTATGGCTCCTCCCACTGACCCCTGAATAAAGGCCTCAACATTTTATATTACATATGAATAATTTTGATGATGACGCTGGTTGCAAAATTTGTAAATGACACAAAGATATAGAGGAAATGAAGTTGTGAAGGAGAACATATTGAAGCCATAAGATGTGCCACAGCTCCATCCTCAGTCCAGGGCAGTCAACCAGCATGGACGTACCTCCGTTCTGTTAATAAAAGCCATCGGTTTCTATGTAACTTCTAGTCTTTTGAAGTAATTGATGGTGCATCACCCTCTTTATGGCCTCATTATGTCCTCTTTCAGAACTTCATTTCCTCTATACCTCTGTGTCATTTACAAATTTTGCAACCAGTGTCTTCATCAAAATTAATCATATGTATTATAAATTGTTGAGGCCTTGGCATTCCATTTGTCAGAAATGTTACACTCTGTCAGAGAGCGCCTCTCTGGAATGCATCTCACTTTTTGGTTGTGTTGCAGGTGTTGTCTGAGTGCAAATCATTTTCTGATTTATTCCTTTTAATATCCTCTTCATAGATCAATGCTGAATTCCTGTCTCTGCTGTTCAAATATAGTCCTTGATGTTTAATGATTGTGCAAAAATAAACATGACAGATAATTGTGAACACCTTAACCATCTGAGATAAAGTGGAGAAACTATAATTATTTTATTATGTGTTGCACTACAGCAACAATGACACAAGTGTCTCTCACTGAATACGTATTGATTTGACAGCTTATTGATGGCTCCACTAGGCAATACTTCAAAAACTTGCTGCAGTTTATTTGTTCCCAGTTCTTCAGAACTATCGCAATAAGAATAACCCTTCTGGCAGTTATTTCCTTCCCTTTAATTTTCACTCAAGAATACTCGCTCATAAACTAATTTAAAGTTGCCATCCATCCTTCATAAGAAGAGAGGAAAAGAAGAATATGAAAAAGGAAACAATGAGAGAATGAATTATTGATCATTATACCTACAGCTTACAGAAAATAGGTCAATACAGAATTGTAAGAGATTGAAAAATCTTTTGCAAAGGGTCCAGAGACGTGATGAAAAGATATCTGTGGTTCTCAGCAGACAACTACTATCTGGTCTATTCCACTGATGATTCTGCAGGGAGGGACAAAATTAAATTGTCCCTGTATAGAGCCAGCCAGGCATGATGTGAGAATGGGATCCTTCTGTGCTGTGTTTCAATGCATCTGTACAGGGATGTACAGTATTTGGGATGGAAATGTGACTCTGGTTGCATGTCTTCGATATGGAAATTATATTACATAATGTAGTGCGCTATCGGACAGAAGCAAACACACAAAACATAAAGTCTGTACAACAGGCTTTATACGACATAAACTTCCACAGAGCCAGCTGTGAGCAGTACTGCTGCAAACTCTGAGAGTGTCTTTGAAGGGCCGGCTCTGGCTTATATCCTGGAGGATGATAGACACCTGACCAGGTGAGGCTTGGTCTGCTGATTGACAGCTGGCCAGGTGTTGTCTTATGCAGGTACAGAGGTTGCCCCCTGAAGTAGGCCAGTGGTGTACCACCACATTCACCCCCTTCTTGTACCTACACTCAAGAGCCCCAAATATATACACAGTGTTTACAGATTGAGATGGTCTGGTAGCTGTCGGAGTCTCTCCGACCATCGCAGGACTGGCTCCTGGTCACTGGTCGGTGAGGGTATGCGAGGACTGGGGGTGGGGGCAGGAACCGCTGGCGTGGTGCAGCATAGAGGAGTGGCCAGAGAGGCTGGAGTTGAGGCGGATGGGCAGGGGGGCAGGTTAGTCCCCCAAGGTTGTAGTGAGTCCTTGCTGCCCAAGGAGGACTTGAGTGCCCCATAACTGTCCAGGGTTTGAGGGGGGGGGGGGGGTGTCAGGCCAATGTGGTTCTGGGCTGGAGGATGCTGTGCTTTGGTGGGTGCTCTTGCTGGTGCCAGGTCCCTGGTTGAGACAGTGTCCTCTCTGCCGCTGCTGAACCTAACGTAGGCGTAGTTGTGGCTCGCATGTAGGAGGAACACCTGCTCGACCAGGGGTTCAGCTTTGTGTGCCCGCATGCCTACGCAGGAGGACTGGATCCGGGGACGTGAGCCTTGCTGGGAGAGAAGGTCCTGTTGCCGATTTCCTGGGGAACGAAAACAGACATTCATGAGGGGTCTAGTTGGTAGCCATGCACAAGAGTGACCTAATCGCATGGAGCGCTTCGGGAAGAGCATCCTGCCAGTATTCTGCGGACCACCCCTTTGACTTAAGGGCCAGGAGAACTGCCTTCTAGTTTTCACGTTCCACTTGCCCATTACCTCTTGAGTTGTAACCAATCGTGTGACTAGTTTTGATGCCCCTTGCTGTCAGGTACTGGCATAGTTCCTCATTCATGAAGCTAGACCCCCCGGTTGCTGTAGATAAATGTGGGGTAGCCAAACATGATGAAGGTCCGTGTCAGTGCCCTGATGACAGTGGCCGTGAAGGTGTCTGGGCAAGGGATAGTGAAAGGGAAGCGGGAGTACTCATCTATGGCCAGGAGGAAATAGACATTCCAATTTGTGGAAGGTAGGGGTCCCTTGAAGTCCATGCTGAGGCGCTCGAAGGGTCAAGCGGCCTTTATGACATGAGCCTGAGGTGGGCGGAAGAAGTGAGGCTTGCATTCCGTGCAGACCCGGCACACCTCGATCATGGTCCTGACGTCCCTGACGGTATATGGGAGGTTCCAGGACTTGAAGAAATGGCAGAAGCAGGTGACGTCCGGGTGGGATAGGGAGTCAGGTAGTGCCTGCAGCTGGTCATTATGGAGCGACGCACAGGTCCGGGAGAGGGCGTCGGGGGAGTCGTTAAACTTCCCCGGATGATACTGGATGTCGTAGCTCTATGTCGCCAGCTCGACTCTCCAGCGCAAGATCTTGTCGTTCTTGATCTTGTCCCCGTGGGTGGTGTTGAACAGGAACGCCATGACCCGCTGGTCGGTGAGGAGGGTGAACCTCCTGCCAGCCAGGTAGTGGCAGACTGCTTCCACGATCGCCTGAGCCTCCTTTTCAAAGGCGGAGTCCCCTAGCTTGGAGCCATGGAGGATCCTGGAGAAGAAGGGGACCGGGCACCCCGCTTGGTTGAGGGTAGCGGCGAAGGCTACATTGGAGGCATCGCTCTCCACCTGGAAAGTGGAGTCCTTGTCCACGGCATGCATTGTGATGTCTGTGATATCCTGACTGATGCGCATGAAGGCTGCCTGCGCGTCGGTTGGGAGATGAAAAGTTGTGGCCTGGTCCAGTGAGCGGACCTTGTCCGATAAGTGGGGAATCCGCTGTAAGAGAATAAGCCAAGGCACCTGTGGAGGGCTTTGAATGTGGGGGGGAGGGGAAGCTCCATTAATGGGCACATCAGTTCTGGATCTGGGTTGATGACACCATGTGCCACGATGTGCCCCAGGATTGTGAGGCAGGTGGTGCTATACACTCACTTCTCTTTGTTGTAAGTGAGGTACAGCTCCTCGGCCATCCGGAGAAATTTCTCCAGATTGGCATCGTGGTCCTGCTGGTCGAGGCCGCAGACGGAGACCACATTCGTGACCCCAAATGGAACTCGGCAGGACTGGTACAGACGCCTGTCCACCTCTAAGGTGGTATAGTGCTTGTCCCGCCGGTGGATGGGGAGTTGGTGATAGGCCGACTTCAGGTCAACCGTGGAGAAGACCTGGTAGTGGGCTATCTCGTTGACCATGTCGGCTATTCTTGGTAAGGGGTACACATCCAGTTGGGTGTACCAGTTGATGTCTGGCTGTAATCCATGACGATCCTTGGCTTGCTTCCCCCTTTGACCACTAGGACTTGGGCTCTCCAAGGGCTCTTGTTAGGCTCTATGACACATTCCGCCAGAAGCCGCCGCACCTCTGCGCAGATGAAGTCTCTGTCCGTTGCGCAATAGGTGGCTATCGGCTTACAGTCTGGTGTGAAGTGTGAGAAGTGCACGGTGGGGGAGGGTGATGTGCAGCGTGGAGAGGCCGCAGGTTGGCCAGGACTGGTTGGACAACGCACTTTGGAGCATGAGTGGAGGTAGGGGCCCCTGAAGGTGAGGGTGACACTCTGCAGGTGGCATTGGAAGTCTAAGCCCAGGAGGACTGGGGTGGAGTTTACACATGACCAGGAGCCTGAATCCAGTATATGTCTCCACACCCCTCCCTCCCCCACAGTCAGATCAGCCGAGCAGTGCCCGTGGGTATTGATAATCCAGTCCTTGGCAGTGAAGGTGATAGAGAAGGTGGTGGGGTGGATTTTTAACTTTAGGGATTGGGCCACGCTCAGATAAATGAAACTCTGGGTGATGCCACTGTTGATCAGAAACTTTGTTAACTGCCTGTTGATTTTTACGTCCATCATGGAGCACCCGAGGTCATGGGGAAAGTTCTTAGTCATGGTGGTGGCTGCTAGGACCATCTTGGGGTCCGAGTCATCGTTCCCTGATGGTGGAGGCGAGTTGTGGTCGTCGGTGTCCTATGCAAACATCGTGAGAGGTGAGTGTCGACCAATGGTGCTATCCGTAGTCGTGGGGTCTGGAGGTGTGGGGTGCATCAGTAGGGTAGCCTGGTCAGTTCTCACGTTGACCACGTTGCCATCGTTGGAGCCCTGGGAGGGCATGGCTGACCTTCTTCCCCGGCTGCGCTAGTTGCTCTGAGGGAATTGACGTCACGTCGCCAGATGTCAGTGAGAGTGACATCATCATGGGCGGTGAATGTGACATCATTCTGTAGACCGGAACTGACATTGTTGTAATCTTCGGGAGGCGGTGTTGGCAAGACCGAAGGCTGGTCCAGAAGCATGGCGCGCACACGGCGATCATTCCTGGCAAGGCCAGAAGTGGCCGCGGGGCAATGGCGTCACTCAGGTGGGAGGTGGTCATGTCGTAGAGGGCCGCCGAGCTTCCGGCAGGCTTTGAGAGGCATACTTTGGCGAAGTGGCCTTTCTTGCAACATCTTGAACAGTACTGGTTTTTGGCTGGGCAGTTTTGGCGCGATCGACGATCAGACCCACACCAGGACCCACAGTAATTACAAGGGTGCTGGGCGCCCACAGCAGCGATGTTTTCTTCCCCAGCCTGATCTAGGGCCACAGCAGCTGAATCTGCTGATCACACGGAGGCCTGAGGAAGCCTGGAGTCGAAGGCTTCGGTGTGCAGGGCTGCTGCCTCCAGGGTTCGGAATACCTCCACTATTTTGGCCAGGGAGTATATATTGTCCTTCAGCAGTTTCTGCCTGACGGTCCTCGCACGTAGCCCTCAGATGTAGGTATCTCTGATCAGCCTCTCGACTTCCCTTTCATTTACCCCAGGTTCAGCCAGACAAGGTCGGGTCAACTCACACAGTGCTTCCAGGTAAGACTCGGCCGTGTCCTTGGGCAGCTGGACATAGATACTTAGGAGGTACCTTGCAAAGACCACATTCATGGGAGGTTTATACATGGATTCGAGGGTGTTCATCGCTTCCGAGTACCCATTGCAGTCTTTGAATGGCTGGAAAGCTTGAGGACCTAGCATTGATCTGAGTAAGATTAGCTTCTTTCGATCGCAGTTCAGGATGTAATTGGTGTGTGCATCGATAATTGCTTCAACTGTGTGCTTCCAGATCTCGAAGCGTGATTCCGGGTGGCATGGGTCGACTTCAAGGCTCCTGGAGCTCAGGAGCTTTTCCATAGCAGCTTTAAGATTTTATGTTGAATAAATTGTGGTACGGTATCGGACAGAAACAAACACACAAAACATAAAGTCTGTACAACAGGCTTTATTCGACATAAACTTCCACAGAGCCAGCTGTGAGGAGACCTGCTGCAAACTCTAGGCACTTTCAGGTGGCTAAAATCCCCCGATGTAAAGCTGCATATTATGCCCATATGCGGCTGTCGGGAGCCCACTTAAAAGCGCAGGAGGCGCATGCAAGGTGAACTTTATAACCCTCCTCCGGGAGGGATAATCACTAGAGCACTGAGGACCCCCCCAGCACATGAATGCAACCCCCTGAAAGTGACTGCTAACAGGATGACAGTCCTGTGGCTGACTGCTCCGCTCCCAGCTGCCCCTGCCACCTGGCGCTGGATGTCAGGGCAGCGGCAGCCGGCGTGGGCTGTCAGTGCGAGGACCCCACATTGATCCCACTGCCTCGCTCTCTCCCAACAGCTCGATATGAGCCCCCACATTGTGGGGCGGCCGGCGCAGGCTGTCAGCGCGGGGATGTCTCGTGTGGGACGTCCTCACACTGATCCCACTGCCCTGCCCTCTCCCCACAGCCCAATATAAGGCCCACCCTGTGGGGCAGGCTGTCAGCACGGGGACATCCTGCGCGGTACGTCCCCACACTGATTCCGCTGCCCCGCTCTCTCCCAACAGCCCAATATCAGTCTGCGCTGGCCGCCCCACCGTGTGGGGACTGATATTGGACTGTTGGGTGAGAGCAGGAAGCGACATTGGTGTAGGGACGTCCCCTCGTTGTAGCCCACGCCGAATATCCCAGCTCTGACTGCCAGCCATCCCAAATCTGACAGCCCGAAGGGACAGGAGCCGGAGTGCGCTCAGAGGCTGAGATTGCACTGAAGAAACCTTCTGAGAGTGTCTTCGAAGGGCCAGCTCTGGCTTATATCCCAGAGGGTGATTGAGACCCTACTGGGTGGGGCCTGATCCATTCAGGTCGGCTGATTGACAGCCGGCCAGGTGTTGTCCTGTCCCCATGCTCTTCTGCAGGTACAGAGGTTTCCCTCTGCAGTAGGCCAGTGGTGTACCACCACACATATGTTTTTAATTGTGAACACATCTCCTTCTGGGTTAACTCATGAAACATTACTATGTTTGTTGCTGTGCTTGCATATCTGATCTAAATTCAGTGTCAGGCACACACATCAAGCAATGCCATTCCACATCTGTTTACCTGCTGTGAAAGATACTGTGAAAATTTGTCCTTATTAACTCAGTTGGGCCTTAGCTTCTGGAAAACTTTCTCTGTCCTCCCTGACAGGTTGCAGACACCCATTTCTTTTTCTCTCTGTGCTCCACAGCACCACCAGTTCAGTAACACTCAATGCTGATATTTATACTGGTGGACTAATGGCTAGAATGGTGTCGCGACTGGCATTTCTTTTTTTACATAGAACAGAGCACATCAGAGTAACAAGGCCTTTGGTCAATTTTCTAAATGAAATACAATTAGCTTAGTCTCATGATAAATAAACTTAATGTGGTCAAGAGGGCAATCTGTGTGAAGAACTGACATTAATTTGTATCATTTAACTGACTTGTTTTTCACAAAGGGATGAAGAAATCATTATCAAAAATAGCTGCTCGACAATATTTTTTTGAAAACTATCTGTAGTGAAAGCAACTGTGTCCAAAACACAGCTGATTGATCAGAGTTAAACAGGCAATTGTTCAGTGCAAGTTCTGATTTTCCCAAGAAGATTAAATATGGATATTGCAATATGAAAAGAAACAAAAAAACCCTGTTGATCAAGAAACAGGAATGTAGTTGACCATATAAATCCTGGTGTTCTGGTACAATCGTTAGATAGAATAGACATGTCTGCTGTCATGTCCAGCCATTCATTATGTACAGACAACTAATAAAATCATGTATTGAGTACCAGAAATCTCATCAGAGTCAAACCAATCACCAGGAATCTAGCTTCTAAGGGAAGAAGGCGCACCTTGTCTTTCTAATGAGTTTGAGGGAATTTTGTATGTTGTTGAATTCTCTATCAAAACTTTATCGGTGTACCCTAGATGACCTAGTAAGGAAACACAAATGCCCAGGAATGCAGAAGACGCCTGCTCTTCTTCAAGAAAGTACCTTTCATATCCCCCCCAAGAGGACAGGGAAGGTTGGTATTTGGTGGAAGGATGAGCCTTATTTAGAGTTGGACTGAAATATCAGCCTGGACTATTCTGCATTTTTCTTGTGATTGACTTTCTCATTTAGAAGCAAGGGTTCAGCTCGTTAAGAACCAGTTAACATTTGAAAATTACAAAGATTCTTTCACCAAGTTGGTACACTTTAATATTACAGCTAGATTTGTTTTTATCTCTGCAAAGCAACAAAACATAGTTTGAAAATACCCTTATGTCCAACTATCAAGAGTCATTCATTTAGATAACAAAGAGTTTGTGTTCTTCTTGATGGAAGAAGATTATGAATGTTATAACCATAACCATATAACAATTACAGCACAGAAACAGGCCAATTTGGCCCTTCTAGTCCGCAATGATCCAAGTACCCTCCTCTAATCCCAAACTTCATTAGATGCTTGTGGAATAGTCAACCATGGTTCTGCAGTTAGACTAATATTTGCTCTTAACTTAGATTCTGGACCACTTTAAAATTCATATAATCCAGGTGTGCCACATCCAGATCTTTAACATATAATGTGCAGCTCACGAAAGGTATAATTGCACTATTACAGCCCTCCAAAAAAAACCAGCTGTATTTGCATGTTTGTGGGAAAGAAGGGTATAAATTCTCCAGTGTTTTTATTTATACTGCTTTTCATGCTTCCATATCCTCATATATACAGCAACCACTCTCTCCTTAAGATCTGCTCCTACACTCCAAGTTCATGCTTTTCATGAACGCTTCAACTACAGTAAAATGTGTTTGAAACTGTTCCACACTATGATTTTGAGTTGATGGTGCAATAAAAGAGCATTTATACTGCTGTGCAGTTATATTGACTCAGGTTTGATCCTGACTTTGGGTGCTGTGGGCAGCTTGCATTTTCTCACAGTGGCTGCATGGCTACTGGATTCCTTCCACATTCCAAATGGGGGCTGCTAGGTTAATTGTTTAAGATGAATTGGCTATTAGAGCAGGTGGGTGGCAGAAGTATCAGTCATGCCATAATAGATCGGAGTCAGTAGGTAGAGGAATGTGACTAATGGGTATGTTCTGTGAGCTGGCACATACTTGAGAGTTTATGCTATAAGGAAATGTGAGCAATGTGAGTGCCACTTAACCTTGGACTGAACCAACATGGAACAGTTCCAAAACCTTGCAGACACTGCTCTGAACCTAAATAAAGCAAAGTACTTCACCATGCCCAGAAGTCTCATCAAAACACATTTGCTTCCACATGGATTCAGCTTTGGCACTTTTGTGTAAAAGAGGCATGTGCCTTGTTTTTCATGTTGCTCAAAACGATTATATATTATTTAATAGACTTTCTCAAAAATTGACATTTAAGTCAATTACAATATGTGGGAGGAAAATGGATTTCTTTACAGCTCTCATATTCGGTGAGAAATGATGAAGCTGACAGCATTCTTTGCTTAAAATAAACCCTTTGGTACATTTCCATCTATTACTGCCTTGTGTTGTATCATTCTTAAAGGCATTCCATTTCACCAACACTAAAAAGTAAGGCATTATTGAGGAAATGAATATTTCCTGTAGTGAAACCACAGTTCTGTCTTTTCAAATTGCTGTTGAGGGCTATACTTAAATAGGGAAATATGCAGGTGTGTCTTTGCGCACTTGTTACAGAAGCAGGCGATAGGCCGACTTTCTCATGTGAGGAAGTTGGAGGCTATTGAGAGTTTCAGACCAAGGAATTTTCCACTGCTGACTAGCCAGCATTTTTTTTTTGTTTTTATCTCCAATTTTTAGCATCAGCGCTATTATCTTTTTGTTTTTATCTCCATACAGCTGCAATGCTGTTTTGATAAATAATTAATGCTGATCGTTAAATGATTCATGCCAAAATATACTTGCCTTATACATAGCACTGGTATGATTTGGACTCTGTTTTTACAGCTTAATCAGCAGAGATTCAAACTCAGCACCAACCGTGAACTTGCTTTTGATGTTAATCTTCATGGAATATTTAATTTACCAAGGGAGGCAAAGAAACGAATAGAAGTAGAACAAGGACCAAACATTGATTTCCTTCTGAGAAAAAAAAAATAGTCCCGTTGCTTGAATGAGGCATGATTTGGTCCTAAAATTGGCTAACTTTTTTTCATACTGCAGGATGGTGAGTAGTGTCTGTTTCTGGGGACTTTTGCACAGTGTGTGATTGCAGTGGCGGATTAACCATTAGGCTGAGTAGGCCAAAGCCTAGGGGCCTAGAAGATAGGTGAACCCAAAGCATTTTGGTCTGATTAAACAGACTTAACAAAAAAAAGGTTCATTATTCTCCTTCATCTTTTGTGTTTGTTTGATTTCATTAAAAATTGCAGGTAGCCTCCCAGCAGATGAAAAGTTCTGAGCGAGTGAGTCAGCCAGGCAATTCTTTTCTGTTGCGCTAATGAAATCATCAAGGTGTTAAAACTATTTATGAAGTAGCAGAAATGGAGCATATTGTTGCATGTATACAGGAGCACTTGAGGAATGGTGTGTCGTAACCACAGTGCTGCAGGAACCCAGTGGGGCATTTGCAGCCCTTCCTCCCAATGTGTGCACATGGGTCCAATGTGAATGTCTATATAGCTATTTAATAGTCCACGCTGCTGAAGATCCAGCTGCGCTGGGTGGGTCACGTCTCCAGAATGGAGGACCATCGCCTTCCCAAGATCGTGTTATATGGCGAGCTCTCCACTGGCTACCGTGACAGAGGTGCACCAAAGAAAAGGTACAAGGACTGCCTAAAGAAATCTCTTGGTGCCTGCCACATTGACCACCGCCAGTGGGCTGATAACGCCTCAAACCGTGCATCTTGGCGCCTCACAGTTTGGCGGGCAGCAACCTCCTTTGAAGAAGACCGCAGAGCCCACCTCACTGACAAAAGGCAAAGGAGGAAAAACCCAACACCCAACCCCAACCAACCAATTTTCCCCTGCAACCGCTGCAACCGTGTCTGCCTGTCCCGCATCGGACTTGTCAGCCACAAACGAGCCTGCAGCTGACGTGGACTTTTACCCCCTCCATAAATCTTCGTCCGCGAAGCCAAGCCAAAGAAGAAAAGTCGAGTAATTGAATCATTTGGCAACTTACCCTGTTCATCTTCTCCCATGTGTTCAACAAAGTTAACTTTGCATGCATTACTTTTTATTTTTCCCTGAGCTTGTGTTTGAACTGAACTCTGAGGTTGACTCTCTTGGCTTCAGATCTGTACATTAAAATTATTATAATTAATCTTGAGATTTCAAGTTCACTCTTCCAACATAAATATAGAGTTGATCAATGAAATACGTAATTGTTATAGCAATAATGGTATACAACAACAGCTCAATGGTATACAACAACAGCTCAATCCCAAACCAGTCCAATCCAAAACTATTGTTTGTATATTATCTCTTCATAGTTCAATTATTATTCTGGAAATCTACCTTACACTCTCTCCAATGACAATATGTCTTTCCCAAGGTTGGAGGAATATCTATCTAACTCTGTATTCATTTCACAAATCTATTTTTCACTTCAATAAATAGCATTCCACATTTCATTGACATACTCTGTTTCAAAATCCTATTTGACAAACTTACTGGAGTTCTTTGATTATGTATCGAGCACAGTGGATTGTGGGGATCAGATGGATGTTGTTCACTTGGATTTCCAGGTGTTGGATAAAATGTTGCATAAAAGACATGTTCATAAGTTAAGGATACATAGAGTTGTGAGGTGATATATTAGCATGATTGGTTAACCAATAGAAGGAGAGAGTTGGGATAGAGGGGTGTTTTTCTGGTTGGCAATCAATGGTGAGCAGGGTATCGCAGAGGTCAGTGCTGGGCCTGCAACTGTTCACGATATACATAAATGATCTAAAAGAGAGAACAGTGTGTAGTGTATCTATGTTTTCACTGATTAGACTAAATTGAATGGAAAGGCAAATTGTACAGAGGATACGGAGAGTCTGCAAAGAGATAGAGATAGCTTAATTGAGTGGGCAGGGGTCTGATAGAGGGAGTACAGTTTTGGTAAATGTGAGGTTATCCATATTGGAAGGATAAATGCGAGATCAGATTATTGTTTAAATGGCAAGTGATTGCTACATGCTGAGTGCCAAAGGAGTTGGGATTGCTTATTTCTAAATCACAAAATGTTGGTTTGCAGGTGCAGCAGGCTATCAAAAAGCCAAATGGAATGTTGACCTTCATTGCCAGAAAGATTGAATTTAGGAGCATGGAGGTTGTGCTGCAATTGTACAAGGTACTAGTGAGGTTGCATATGAAATACTGAGTACAATTCTGGTCCTTGAGGAAGAATGTACTGGCTTTGGAGGTGGTACAGAGGAGGTTCAACATGTTGATTCTAGATATGAAGAGATTATTTTATGAAGAGAGATTGAGTCATCTGAGGCTGTACTCACTGGAATTTAGAAGAATGAGGGGGATCTTGTAGAAATGTATACAATTATGAAAGGCATAAATAAGATAGAGTTTAGTGTTTCTATTGGTAGGGGAGACTAGAACTAGGGGACATAGCCTCAAGACATAGCATTGTGTATACCAAACATTTCCGAAGTGTATCAGGTGGAGCCTTTCCCCTAAACTTGGTTAATCAGACCACATCTCTGTAATGCTAACCCTAGCATAGAGACCACTCATCAGATGCTCCAGACCAGTTAGGAAACAGGTTAAAACCTGGCCAATGGGGGCCATTTATGCACTCCAAGACTGCTTTGAGCACACCGACTGAAACATGTTCAAGGAAGCAGCAACTAGTGGCAACTGCATCAATCTGGAGGAGTATACAGCATCAATAACCAACTGCATCAGAAAGTGTTCTGACAATGTCACTGTGCCCAAGACCATAATAACTTGCTCCAATCAGAATCCATGGTTGACAGCGGAGATGCATATACTGCTCAGGAACTGAGACGCTACTTTCAGAGCGGACGACAAGGTAGCCCTAGCTATTGGAAGAGCCAAGCTGTCTAAACCCATCAGGGATTGAAAGCATGCGCACACCCAGTGCATTCAGAATCACTTCCTTGACAGCAAGAACACACAACACATGTGGAAGGGCATCCAAGACATCACCAAACACAAAACAATACCATCTGCCTGTGCTGGTGAAGCCACCCTTGATGCACTGAATATCTTCTACATGCGCTTTGAGGTGGAAAATCGTTGTTGCAGTGAAGAAGACTACCTCTCCTCCAAACAACCAGGTGCTGTGTCTTGCAGTGGCCGATCTAAAGAGAGAGCTAGGCAAGGTCATCCCACAGAAAGCTGCTTGACTAGAAAATATTCGTGGAAGAGTTCTCAGGGGATGTACTGCTCAGATAGTGGATGTTCTCACCAACATCTTTAACATCTCCCTGAAAAGTGTAGCGATTCCAATGTGCTTCAAAGCCGTTGCCATTGTCCCCGTGCTGAAGAAGTCATCTTTGTCCTGCCTCATTGACTACCGCCCTGTCGCACTCATGTCCATCATCATGAAGTGCTCTAAGAGACTCATCAGGGGGCATATCAAGCTCCTGTTGCCCTTGTCACTAGACCCCCTGCAGTTGCATACAGACCCAACCACGCTACAAATGATGCCATCACCATCACCCACTATCCAGTCCTCATGCACCTGGAAAACAAGACCTGTATGTTCCAATGCTGTTTATTAATTTCAACTTGGCATTCAATACAATCATACAATGGTACCCAATAAGGAAGCTGAGCCTGCTGGGTCTAAACACTTCCCTCTGCATTGGATTATCGACTTCCTGTTAGAGAGACTTCAGGCAACCAGATCAGTAACAGCACCTCCAAGACCATCACACTGCACATGGGGGCCCCCTAGGGCTGCATGCTTAGTCCACTGCTGTTCACTCTGCTGACCCACGACTGTGCAGCAAAACACAGCTCGAGGCACATCATCAATTTGCTGATGACACGACCGTAGTGGACCTGATCAGTAAAAATGACAAAACTGCTGTCTCAATCAGATACTCCAAAATAAATTGGATACTTTTATTAATTTTTTTTTGTTGGACTTGGGGCTTCTGGATATTTGAAGGTTTTTACATCCAAATGATAAAGAATTTTCATTTTTTCTCTCATGTTTACCATAAATATTCTAGGATAGACTATTTCTTTATTGATACTCAATAGCACCATCGCTACTGCTTGTAATTAAGAAGCAATTGTAATATCTGATCATGCACCATTGAAACTTTCAATTAAATTGACTGATGCAGCTTCCAGTTCCAGGCAATGGCGGTTTAATTCTATTTTTTTCCAGGGTGAAAAGTTTGTTAACTTTATTAAATAACTGATAGCTTTCTTTTTTGAATTGAATCCTACTGAAGGAATGTCTGGTTTGATATTATGGGATACTTTTAGGTTCTATCTTTAAGATCAAATTATTTCATATTTGGCAAGGCTAAGAAAGCAAACAAATTCGGAAAGAATATTGTTAGTTTAAAGATTAAAGAAATTGACAGATTATACTCAGTAGCTCCTAATTCTGACCTTTATAAAGAGAGAGTGGAACTCCAAATGCAACATGATTTGCTTTTAACTTACCTGATTGAAAGCCAACTTCTTAAATCCAAAGGGCAGTTTTACATATATGGGGAGAAATCTGGTAAGCTATTGGCTAGTCATTTGCAAATGCTATAGTTAAAAAGCAGATTACAAAGATTTGTAAGTGAGATGAGAACATGACTATTAATCATGATGAAAAAGTAAGGTGTTCCATGAGTTTTATTCAATTTATACAAATCTGATTTTCCAGATAATTCAAGTTGAATTGATAATTTCCTGGGTTGATTGAACTTTCATAAATCATCTCAGAATGATTGTGTAGCTTTAGAGGAAGTTATTTCTGAGGATGAGATTTTTAAAGCTATTATTTCTCTTCAGACCAGTAAGGCACCTGGTCCAGATGGGTGCATGGTTGATTGTTTTTAAAAAATCATTTACTAATCTACTAGGTTCTTGGTTATGTAAAGTGTTAAAGAACTCTACTCACCTCATTTTTTACAAGGAATCAATTTCTTTAATTTTTAAAAAGAATAAAGACTCTACTGAATGTGTTCTTATAGACCAATATTATTATTTAATGTTGATTCAACCTACTACTTAAAATTTTAGTTAGTAGGTTGGATAATGTTCTTTCCCATATTATTTCTAATGATCAGACAAGGTTCATTAATAATTGTTATTCATATTCAAATATTCATAAATTAATGAATATAATGTATTCTCCCTCAGCTAAGTACATGGAGGTGAGGGGTTTGGAGAGTAATTGGCAGTGAGCGGGAGGTTTGAGCTAGCACAATTGTTCTAGTGAACCGGTGCAGACTCGAAAGGCTGATATGGCCTGTTTCCGCTCCATAAATGATTATATGATTTCATTGGATGCTGAGAAGGCATTTGACAGGGTGGAATGGCCTTGTCTGTTTGAGGATTTAGAGAAATTTAATTTTGCCACTGGTTTCATTTCTTGGATTAAACTGATCTATCATGCTCCTTCTGCATCTGTTGTGACTAATAATCAAAGGTTTTTCCTGATTAGGTTTTAGCATAGAAACAATCCTATACCCAAGCACACATATGGTTTCAGTTCCAGACGTTATTTGATTTAAAAAAATGTACTCTATCTTGTTTTATTCTACTTTTTTTTTTCTTTTTGGAAGGGTATTCTCTGTTTTTGGGATTTGTTTATGGAAATCAAGATTATCTTATGTCATTTAAGCAACTTTCAAACAAGTATGATCTTCCTAATTTGCATCTGTTTAGATATTTTCAAATTAGACATTTTTGAGTGCTATATTACCTAATTTCCCCCTGAATATCAGTCAGATATGGTTGATGCTATTTTTTTTTGTTTGAATCACTCCCAGAAGGGTTTAGTAGCAATTATATATGATATGTTATTAAAATTGTGACCAGTCTTGACTGATAAATTTAAAAGGGCATTGGAGCAGGAGCTCCAACAATCGTTTTCTGCCGCGATATGGGAAAAAAATTCTTAAACTAATTAATACCTCATCAATGTGTGCTCGACAGTCCTTTATTCTATTTAAGGTAGCATACGTCTAAGGACAAGCTTGCCCGTATTTTTCCTAATTTTAATCCAATCTGTGACAGGTGTAATTCACAAGTAGCTTCATTGATGTGCATGTTTTGGTCCTGTCACATTTTGGAAAGATATTGGAACAATATCGTTGGTACTCTTTCAGTAATGCTTGTGATAAATATGCAGCCAAATCTCTTAACTATTCTTTTTGGAGTTTTAGGAGCAGATGTAGGTTACTGTCTGGCTTCCGCTCATTGGATGACAGCGTTCACTGCCCTAATGGCTCGGAGAGCAATTTGTTTTAGAGGGAAGGTCCCCACTCCTCCGACTATAGTCCAATGGTTTTCTCAAACCATTGTTTGCTTGAACTGAGAGAAAATTAGAAGTGCTACATTTGATCCCTCTGTTAAATTTGAAGAAACTTGGTGCCCATCCATACAACATTTTTGTAAGAGTTCTAATGCTTTTCCTTTTCAGTACCATCAAATTTCTCTGTGGGTGGGGACCAGGCTTTTTATGTTTGATGAATGCTGTTCCAAGGCTTTCCAGTGGTTTTTTTTGTGTGTTGTTTTTGTTCTTCAAACTTATTTTTGATAGATTAGTGCAGAGGGTTTTAGCTTAATGTGAATTCTTTTTTTTTCTTTGATTGTGCATGGAGAGATGAAGACTATTATTTTTCATTAGTTGTATATAATAATCTTGTCAATCATGTATCCTTATTCTCTCTGTGTATTGTTTACTGTATATTTCATATTATATTAAAATTCAATAGAAAGATTGAAAAAGAAAGAAAGAAGAATGATGAATCAGCATACAGAGATGAGCTGCAATATCTGTTGCAGAGCCAACAACCTGTATCTGAACATTAAAATAAAACAAAAGAGATGGTTGTTGACTTCATGAGGGCCCATAGGACCATGCTCTGCTGACCATTGACGGCTCCACCAATGAGGTTGTCAAGAGTATCAAGTTCCTTGGAGTGCACTTGGCGGAGGATCTCACCTGATCTCTTAACACCAGCTTCTTATAGCCAAGAAAGCCCAGCAGTGCCTCTACTTCCTGCAAAGGCTGAGGAAAGTTCACCTCCCATCTTCCAGCCTCACTATATTCTAGAGAGGATGTTTTGAGAGCATCCTGTGCATTTACATCACTGCCTCATTTGGAAGCTGTAACTCCTTGGACTTCAAAACCCTGCAGAAGACAGTGAAGTCAATGGAAAAGCTCATTGAGGGGATCTTTTCCTATCATGAAGGACATTTACAACACTCGATGGAGATGAAAGGCAATAAACATTGTGACGGACTCAAATCTTCTTCCTTCTGCTATCTGGTAGGAGGTACCATAGGACTCTGGCTCTTATTTCTAGATTGGGCAACAGTATTTTCCCCCAAGCCATCAAGCTCCTGAAATCCCAGAACATATGTGGATAGTGTACTCTGGACGTTTACTGTATACATCCTAATATTTTAATATTTCAATGTGTTTAACTTCTATTCTAACTTATATTCATGTAAATATGCTCCATGGTCCTGGAGAAATGCTGTCTCATCTTTACCATGCAAGCATGGTATGAATGGTAAATAAAGGTGACTTGACTTGATTCAGGGTAGTAGATTTAGGACAGAGATAAGGAGGAACCTTTTTTTTTCCCAGAGAGTGGTGAATCTCTGGAACTCGCTGCCCATTGAAGCAGTGGAGACTCAGTAAATAAATTTAAAACAAGGTTGGATAGATGATTGCATTGGAAGGGAATTAAGGGATATGGGGAAAAGGCAGGTAAGTGGAGATAAGCCTATCATCAGTACAGCCATGATCTCATTGAATTACAGAGGCGGCTCGATGGGTCAGATGATCTACTCCTTCTCTTATTTCTTATGTGCTATGTAAAATACCTGTAGGTAATTCACCTAGTCTTTTCAAGTCAATAAATTTTGCTTGAGAGAAAACATTCTGCAGGCACATCCCTTTAGTAGCCAAAGCCTGACTGTATCACATCCTGCCAATAGACTATTATCCATTTAACATTTCCTCTCCTACTGTCTTATCCATATCAATTATTTGCCTTTGTCCTTAGGGTCCTCCTCCTGTTCTTCCCTTCTCCCCAGCCTTTTTATTCAGGGGTCTGCTTGTTTTTTGCTCATACCTTGGAATACTTAACATTTCAGGGGTATTTTGAAAGCCAGAAACATTAGTTATATATCTTTACGTCTTATGGATGCTGCAAGATCTTCTGAGTTCCTCCAGCATTTTATTTTTAAACTTAACCAACAAAATAGTGTTTTCTTTCTTTTGCTCCTTGTTCATTTCTGCTTTGTTTAAGACAGCTATTCTCAGCCATTTTTTTTGGCTAGGGCACACTTTAAAATCTGCTCTGTTTCTGGGCCTTCTTCCCTGTGAAGCCGTCTAGCAGGTTTTTTCCCGTTTCAGTCCATGCCCCCCCCCCCCCCCCCTAAATGTGTTGTAGGCTCCAGGAGACCCCTGTTAAGAATGCTGGTTTAAGATATCCATCACGATATTCTCCACTAAAAATAGTGGCATAAAATGAGCATTTAACATTTCTCAAGCATATTAAGAGTTGTTCCCTTCAAATTGTAACTTATATTGTCAAGAAACACTTTTGATAAAGGATGCAGTGCAGAGGAGCCATAAAAGGCAAGAACTGTTCAAATTTTATAAAGTCCAATTAAAAAGTAGATAATTTTTTTATGGAATTCTACAATTGGATGCAACCATCCACATAAAGGATCTCATCCAGTTGACTAGATTCTAGCAACGAATAAAAATGAATGAAAGTTCAATAAATTTGGGAATTTTGATTTGGTACTACAGCTAGTAATAAAATAATAATTACAAATGGTGTTGCACTGAACCCATTTAAGTCATGATGTGGTTCAGGGAAGGTAACTTTACAACCTCTTCATGCTCTTAAACAGGACAGTCTATAGACACTGATTGTAGTTAAACTCAGTAGGCTACACAGCATCAAGAGGAAGCATTGGGGTATTACCAATATTTTGGGCCTGAGTACTTTGTCAAGGTATGAGCGAAAAGCAGACAAGTGCCTGATTAAAATGATGGAGGGAGGAGAGGGGAGAAGGGAAGAAGTGGCAGGGGGAAGGGCACAAGCCAATAGTCAAAACCTCATTGGTTGATATAGGTGGGAAACCAGAAAAGAAGGCATCTGAGCTGGGGGAATGTTATGGGGAAAAGTTAGCACTCTGAATGGAGAGGGAAGGGGTGGGAAGCTGGAGGGAAGGGGACAGCGGGATAGGGAAAGAGAGAAGAGGACAAGGCTGCTTTGACTCTTATGCACTTCTATATGGTTAATCCTTACTGTCCTAAAGGAAAGCAGGGATGAACAATACATGCTGCCTTTATCAGTGTTGCCAAGCACGTTATATTAAAAAAAATGATTTATTACTGAACGCAACTGCAGTACAACTGCAATATTCTCCAAGCTATCATACCTGTTATTTCAGAAAATGTGATTAGAGGAGCATTGGAAAAATAAATAAAAACTAAAAGACAATTATTTGCTTTTAGTTTGCTAAAAAAGTTCTTTGATATGTCAAGCTATTTTGCATGCATCTGCTGTAGATATTTTGCTTCTACAGAAATTGTTTAATTGTAATAAATTTAGCTGTTTTTTTTTAGCCTGAACCTTGTCTCTGAGGTTGTATCATTTCTTTCAGCTCTGATGGAGTAGGGATGTTGCACAGTTAAATCAAAGGATCAAGTTAATCCCAGCCAAAGTATCTCAGCTTTTAATTTTTGTAAACTTCAAGATCAAAGCACAAACTTTTTTTTTCAATGAAAGCCAAGCTTTTTTAAAATAAATAATGTTCTATGAATAAAATCTCCTGCAGATTCCATATAAAAATTGTGAATTGTTGAGGATATTTGTAATTTTTTTTGTTTCTTCACAATCTCATTAATTTAAGATTATTCCATGCAGTAAGGCACTTTGTTCAGTTTTACTCTTAATTTATGTTCACAATCTGTCCAGCCCAGTTTATCTTTGAATTACTTGACAAAGATATAGAATGTGGTTTCATGATAAATTAGTGTCCTCATAAAGCTAAGGTAAAGAGGATTTTCTTACACCAGAGAGTTGTGGACACTGAGTCATTATGTTGAGATAAACTTTGATTGATCATAGAATGATGGAAATCAAACAGAAAAATGAGCAGCCAAAATCATAAGGAATGATGGAACATGCACACATTGCCTCCTGTATTTTTAAAATATTCTTTTATTGGCTTCCATTCCCCAGAGTAGCCACATGACTTAATTAGTGGAATACACCCTGATTTCTGGTCCATTGGTTCAAAGACTTGACATTAAATTTCAACAAGGTAGCTTGAATTTAGATTCAGCTAATTAAATTAAACCACCTGAGATTAAACAAAAACAGAAAAACACTCAGCAGAAATATATCAATAAGAATGAAAGCGTGAGTCTGACATCTGTGGTGGGCACGTTGATGGAAAGTGTTCTGAGGGATGGTATTTACAAATATTTGGAGGTACAGGGATTGATAGGGAGTTATCAGCATTGTTTTGTCAGGGGTAGATCATGCTTGACAAACCTGATTGAGTTTTTTGAGGGGGTTACAAAAAAGGTTGATGAAGGGAAAGCTGTGGATGTTGTCTATTTAGACTTCAGTAAAGCTTTTAACAAAGTTCCCCACAGGAGGTTAGGAAAAAAGGTGGAGGCATAAGGTATAAATAAGGAGGTAGTGAAATGGATTCAGCAATGGTTGGATGGGAGGTGTCAGAGAGTAGTGGTAGAAAATTGTTTGTCCAATTCGAGGCCGGTGACTAGTGAAGTTCCTCGGGGATCGGTCCTGGGTCCACTATTGTTTGTTATATATATTAACGATCTGGAAGTAGGGGTGGAGAATTGGATAAGCAAGTTTGCAGATGATACAAAGATTGGTGGTGTTGTGGACAGTGAGGAAGATTACCATAGATTAAAAGGTGATTTAGGAAGGCTGGAGGTGTGGGCTGAGAAATGGCTGATGGAATTTAATACAGATAAGTGTGAGGTGTTACATTTTGGAAAGGCAAATCTAAATAGGTCATATGCATTAAATGGTAGGCTATTGAGATGTGCAGAGCAACAAAGGGATTTAGGAGTGATGGTAAATAGTACCCTCAAGGCTGATACTCATGTAGATGGTGTGGTGAAGAAGGCTTTTGGAATGTTGGCCTTCATAAATCGGAGTATTAAATTCAAGAGTAGGGAGGTTATGATGAAATTGTACGAGGCATTGGTGAGGCCAAATTTGGAGTACTGTGTACAGTTTTGGTCATCAAATTATAGGAAAGATATAAACAAAATAGAGAGAGTGCAGAGAAGGTTCACGAGAATGTTGACAGGATTTCAAGGTTTGAGTTACAGGGAAAGGTTGTGCAGACTAGGGCTTTTTTTCTCTGGAGCGTAGAAGATTGAGGGGGGACTTGATAGAGGTTTTAAGATTTTAAAAGGGACAGACAGAGTAAATGTGGATAGGCTTTTTCAATTAAGAGTGGGGGAGATTCAAACTAGAGGACATTGTTTAAGATTGAAGGGGGAAAATTATAAGGGGAACATGAGGGGAAATTTCTTTACACAAAGGGTGGTAGGGATGTGGAATGAACTTCCTGCAGACGTGGTTGAGGCGGGATCATTGGTTACATTTAAGGAAAGACTGGATAGTTACATGGAGAGGAGAGGACTGGAGGGGTATGGACCGGGTGCTGGTCAGTGGGACTAGGAGGCTGGGAATTTGTTATGGCATGGACTAGTGCCGAACTGGCCTGTTCTGTGCTGTAAGTGGTTATATGGTTATATGGATATACTAGAATGTTGCCAGGACTTGAGGAACTGAGTTACAGAAAAAGCAAAAGCAAATGCAAAAATTTTTTTTTTCCCCACTGAGGTTAGGTGAGATATAAACCAAAGGACATGGGATAAGGATGAAACAGAAAAAGTTAAAGAAGAACATTAAGGGGAACTTTTTTTTTACTCAGAGAGAAGTGAGAGTGTGGAGCGAGGTGCCAGGTGAAGTGGTGGATATGGACTTAATTTTAACGTATAAGGAAAATTTGTACAGGTACATTGTTAGGAGGCATATAGAGAGATATAGTCTAATAGGTGCAGGTCAGTGGCATGAGGCAGGATAATAGTTTGACATAGTTTAAAAGGGCCAAAAGGCCTGTTTAAGTGCTGTAATGTTCTATGGTTCTTTCTTTTTAAAATATTTTTAGTGATATTAACAAATACCCTTTACACAAAGTGTATCAATGATGATATAAATCAAATCATTACATATACATATTACATATCAATTGTAAATTAGAAGCAGAACTATAATTATTACATTCAGGACATCAAATTCTATACTTATAATAATTAAATAATTAAATTGTAACTCATACTATGTCCAAAAAGAATATTGAATATAACAATTATACAAATAATATGCCTAAAATTCCGTTATATAAGACATTTTATGTTCTATGGATAGAGAATCAGGTTGATGATCTTTCTTGTCTCAGTAGCAGGGTCATGAACCCCACCAGACTGACACTGAATCACCTTTGGTTCACGAATGCCCTTCAGGGAAAAAAAATTGTCATTCATACCTGCTCTGTTTTTATGTAGTTCCAGACCAATGAATGTGGTCGAGTCTTAACTGCTTTCACAGTTCAGGAGCAATTAGGAATGAGTCAAAATGACAGTTATGGCCACAATCCATAAATGGATGCATTGTTTTTTTTATTTAATGAGATGGCCTGGGAACAATACTATTCACTTTGAGATCATCCTTCCAAGTGTATATTTCACCAGTTTTCCTGAATTTAGTTGATATTGGATGAGAGAAAGATGGTCTGAATTGTTCTGCAGTTTAACCTTCTTCCTTCAGTCTTTCTATCCCTCTCTTAAATGATTTGGCTTCTATAATTCTGATGCAAAAAATATTCCAAAGGTTCACAACTCTGAGAAAAGGAATTCAACCTGAGCTTATCCTAAACAGGCATATTTTACCATGAATAGTCAAGGTATTTCTAACAAGTTCATTTCTGAAGATAGAGTGTGTTGGAACAATTAGACTGCGGTGAATCAATGGAGTTGAAATGCAGGGAGGATATGATCTTGAGAATGAGTTGAGAAGCAGAATTGTCTATTGCTTTACTTTTCTTCCCAGTCCATATTTGAGTGTGACATGGCAGCTAATGGTGCTGAACCACAACTCCAGGGAGCCAGTTTGATTTAAGGTGATGAATGGTTTTCAGTGCTGCACTAATCCCTGATTCTATTACACTATAAGGAGTGTGGGCAGAGAGTGCCACACTGGTGTAACAGATGGTGCTGCTGACTCTTGGCTTTTGAATCTTAACCTGGGGTGCTTTCTATGTGGCTCCATGACACTATTAGCTGCACAGGATTCTCTCGTTTCCCCCACATGCTTTTTGTATCCCAAAGAAGTGTTGTAGGTTGGTCAGCTGATGTAAAATGACACTTTGTAGGTCATAGGCATAAAGAATCAAACAAGAAACAACAGACATTTATGTGACTGAATTAATTGTAAACCCACACGAAAATAAATTGAGAGGGTAATGGGACTGATGGCATTGGGACTCATCTGGTTCAATGGGACCCACTTTGGGACCCAACTGGTTCAATGGGACCCACTTTGAGACCCAGCTGGTTCAATGGCCTCCCTTTGTGTCATGATAAGTGTAAACTATTTGAGAAAAGAAAGAGGCCATTGCATTAAATGTAAATGATTTCCCTTATTGACCACAACAGGTTTTTTCAGAACAATTAGAAATCCCTCCCTACCTGTTCAGTGCAAACTTGGAAAGGAATAGAACAGAATACTTTGGGGCAAAGAAGGTAGCTTACTCAGCAAAACATTGCACCGATAGTCAGGTAATGAAAGTGAGAAAGAACTGCTTGCACTTTGGACCATAGAATATAATATTCAAAGTTGTATGCTGCCTATGCAAGACTAATGAATCAAAGTGGTGTAGTGTGAATGTATCAGTTGAATCTCAAATAAAGAAAAGATTTGCCATGGCCAGATGTGACTCTGGCCATGTTTGCTTCTTTATACTTCCTATTAGAGTATGGGACTAAGCTTGGTCTTTTCAATTGTTCAGAATGTAGACCATTTCAAGTCAGGCCTCCGCCTGGAGACCGACTACAAGAGCAGATCTAAAACTTAAAACTTGTCTTTCACACAACAGCCCTAAAAGGCTGCTCCAGTGTCCCATTCATATCGAGAGGCACCAGATTTGATGGAGGCGGGGAAACTGGTGCCGTAGCGCCACCCATCATAAAAACGTGACAGACCAATGGGTTCCCAGAACAGTTCCTGCTGCACGGGGATTATGGGTAGGGAAGATGGCCATTGCTCTGCCACGTTTTGAGCTGCAGAGAGCAACCCTGAAGGCTGAAGCAGCCCGGGGAGGCTGTCACAGCCCACACCAGCCGCCCCCTGACAGCTCCTGTCAGCTCTCGGTACCCCGATGGCTCCCACTGGCCCCTGCTGCCCCGATGGCTCCTGAAGGCTCCCGCTGCCCCAATGGCTCCCACCAGCTCCCGTTGCCCCGAAGGCTCACACTGCCCCACCGGCCTCCATTCCCTGACAGCTCACGCTGCCCCAACATCCCCTACTGACAGCTCCCGCTCGCCCTGCCAGTCCCCGCTGATGGCTCCCTCTGCCTTGCAAGTTCCTGCTGCCCCAACAGTTCTTGCTGCCCCGATAGCCCCCGCCAATGGCTCTCACTGCCCTGCCAGCCTCCACTGCCCCAACGGTCCCCGCTGACGGCTCCCATAGATGGCCCCTGCTGATAGTACCCGCTGCCCTGCTGACCCCCGTTGACAACTCCCACCCACCACCCTTGCTTTGAGGGGGTTATGAAGGGAGAGGGGTGAGTGAGGAGAAGGGTCACAGGCTGACAGCATCATCAGCCCACCCATCATCAGTGGCTGTACATTCAGGTCAGGTGGTAGAATGCAGCCCTCCACCAATTATCCTTCCCCAGGAAAGGTTGGAATCAGTGCCTCAGCACAGGCCTCAGTAAGGTACATCTGTAGGCGTAAGGGCAAAGAAATTCCATCTTTGCATACGGGTGTTTTCCCTGCTTGAAAGTGCCTGCAGATACTAAAGAAATGAACATATGCAAAACAGAATTACAATTATAAAGAAGGTTTTGTGGCGGTATGCCATTAGGCAGGCGAACTGGCCCCGCTTGTCACGCACACGGTGGGGCAGCCAGCCAAAATCCCGACCATGGCACCGGGCTCAGAAGCCTGTGCTTGGCGACCTACGTGACGCCCCGGTGACATCGGGATCCCCCACCGCGGTTCTCAGCCAGGTCCAGGCTGGGAGTATAAGGCCAGCCAGGCAGCCTGAAATAAATCAGTTTTGCTCACTGAACTCAACCCGTCTGGTTGGGCGATCCTTCAGTTAGTAGTGTAGCTGCCGCTACAATTTCATTGTATTGTCCTGGCTTTTACTATTGTACAAATGGATACAGAGTGGTGTAAGTCAACAGCCATAATTCCGAGAAACATAAAACAAAGAAAGAGCCCATTCAGCACCATGAATCGATGGAAATATTAACAGAGACTGATGCAAATGAGTCATGAATACAATTAAAACAAATGCAAATTGGTTCTATAGCCAAACTGCATTGTATTGATGCTTTCTGTAGTTACAAACTTGTTTAAGTTTACATGCCTAAAGCTGCATTTTTTTTTATCTCCCCTCTTCCGCAGGCCATTGACAGAATGATGGACTGTTTCAGCAAAGTCATGCTTCATGTGGCCCTGTCATGCTGGCAGCCATTCCTCAGCCTGGCTCTGATCATTATCCTCACAGGGTCGACAGTGGGATGTCCACCTCGATGTGAATGTTCTGCTCAGAACAAGTCCGTCATCTGCCACCGGAGACGCTTGACTGTGATCCCAGAGGGCATTCCTATTGAGACCAAAATACTGGACCTGAGCAAGAACAAGCTAAAGTACATCAACCCAGATGAGTTTGCATCACATACCTTGTTGGAAGTAATAGACATTAGTGAAAATATAATTTCATCTTTAGAACCTGGTTCTTTTAGTAACCTTTTTAACTTGCGCTCCCTTCGGTTGAAGAGCAACCGACTAAAGTTGATACCCCTTGGTGTTTTTTCTGGTCTGTCTAATTTGACACGACTGGACATCAGCGAGAATAAAATTGTTATTTTGCTGGACTATACCTTCCAAGATCTGCACAACTTAAAGACACTAGAGGTGGGGGACAACGACCTGGTTTACATCTCCCACCGAGCCTTCAGTGGCTTGCTGGCACTACAGCAGCTGACACTGGAGAAGTGTAACCTGACTGCAGTGCCCACCGAAGCCCTGTCCCACCTCCACAATCTGGTCCAGCTCCGGCTCCGCCATCTCCACATCAGTGCTGTCCATGCCTACGCCTTCAAGAAACTGTACCGGCTGAAGCATCTGGAGATCGATCACTGGCCACAGCTCAACACACTGCCTGCCAACAGCTTGCATGGTCTTAATCTCACCTCCCTGTCCATCACCAACACCAACTTGTCCACCATGCCCTATGTTGCCTTTAGGCACTTGACACATCTTGTGCACCTGAATCTGTCCTTCAACCCCATCAGCACTGTGGAAGCAGGCATGCTCCAGGACCTGACGCACCTTCAAGAACTGCACATGGTCCATGCACAGTTGCAGGCCATTGAAGCCTGTGCCTTCAAAGGGCTGCAGGTCCTGCGGGTGCTGAATGTGTCGCACAACCTGTTGGAGACCTTGGAGGAGAGCGCCTTTCAAGCTGCTAGGAAACTTCAAGTGCTGTGCATAGATCACAATCCACTGGCATGTGACTGTCGGCTGCTGTGGATTTTGCAGAGGAAGAGATCACTGAGGTTCTTAGGAGAGCCCCCGAGGTGCACATCGCCGAAGAGCTTGAAGGGAAAGCAGTTTCCGGATTTCAACAATCTGTTCCTTCCCAGCTACTTCACCTGCCAAAGACCCCAAATAAGAGACAAGGAGCCACAGAAACTGATGGTGGAGGAGGGTCAAATGGCTCAATTTGTATGCCGAGCCGACGGTGACCCAATGCCAGTTATCTCCTGGCAATCCCCACGCAGGAGGCTGATCACCCTCAAGTCAAGTGGGAGGGTGACTGTCCTGGGAGATGGCACATTGAAGTTCCGCTCCGCACAGTTCCTGGACAGTGGAGTCTATTTGTGTATCGCAAGCAACGCGGCCGGAAATGACACAACGTCAGCCACACTGCAGGTCAAGGGACTTTCTGAGCACTTGCGTGGAAACAGGACCTCCCAGTACCTGACTGATTTGAATGATACTCACTCCAATGGGACCCATGTGCATATGACAGTGGCCCTGGACCTCAAGACGATACTGGTGTCTACGGCCATGGGCTGCTTCACCTTTCTTGGTGTGGTCTTGTTCTGCTTTCTGCTCCTCTTTGTATGGAGTCGGGGCAAGGGCAAGCACAAGAGCAACATCGACATTGAGTACATTCCCCGCAAGACCAATGGAGCCACAGTTGATAATGAACAAGGAGGGCCGCGGAGGTTCAACATGAAGATGATTTGATCCCAACAGTAAAAGGTTACATTGTCTTTATTTTCTCAAAATGAAAGATAATGCTCAATTTGGGGCTAAATCCTCACATAGCTTAAATTCTCTGGCAAGCCAGGAAGTTTGCAACAGCTAACGGTACAAAAAGATGTGGAATATGCTGAACACTAAGGATTTGGAGTTGCTTTCATGGTGCCTGTGCCTTGAATTTAAATGGAGGAAGTGCCATTGAACAATTGGGTTCCTGCACTAATGACTGCACCTCTCTAAGGACCAATTTCACTGTTGAACCCTTGGTCAAGTGAAAGAGAAAGGCATTAAACATTTTATACAAAAACTTAAGTCGGGAAGTATTGAAAGGAATAGGACCACACAAAGCCACCTGCAGGTTTCCACAAATGGAACAGATATGATTGTTGGTCAACCCCATATCAGTTGGGATCATATTGGAAAATGCTAAGGGGATGGAGATTGTAAAGGGGAAAAAATAATGGAGGGTGGGATGGGGGGCCCTCCTTTTTAATGGAATTCATTTTTAAGCAATATGAATAAAGTGTTTATTGGTGTGCAGACATTTACCAGCATTGGTTTTGGGCTAAAAAAAATCAGTGCAGAAATTTGGCCCAAAATGTAATTGAAAAGCAAAAAAAAGTCCAGATGTCCTAAATCTAAAGTAAAATCAGCAAGTGCTTGAAGTGTTCAGTGGGTCAGGTGGGATCCTTGGAGCGAGAAACTGAGTTAGTATTTCAGGTCAATGGGCAAACATTCAAATGGTTCTTACAAGAACTTAGCAACTGGAAAGGTTTAATCTGTTTCTTCTGTCACGGATTCTCACTGCCGATGCTGAGTACTTTCAGCATTTTCTGTTTTTATTATGCCCCAAAATATTTGCTTTGTATATTTTAAATTCATAAGGCTAATTTTCAATGACAATACTTCAAACCGAAAAGTGAACTTCATTGTCAAGTCAAATACTAATGGAAATGCTAGTAAAGATTTTTTTTTCTAAAAGAATTGGTATTACCTATATATGTTGATTTATTTTCTTAATTTTAATGCAAGTCAGAAGGTTTAGAGATTGTTTTTATGATGTGGAAGAGTCCAACTATAAAAGCCACTATGTATTACTGACATAACAAGGATCTTGATGTTGTCATAGCTCTGCTGTTTGCAGCCTCAAGCCTAGTTTCTGAACAGGTAGATTTCTTGCTTATGTTCTTATATAATTGGATAGCATCATCCTTAGCTTGGCATTCGTCCATCTCACACATCTTTCAATTGACAATGCACAGCTGCAAATTACTCATGTTTATCTATAAAGAATGGCAATTCAAAAAGTTTGGTTAAATATTGTTGGCAGTTTTTGGAACATATCCCTGAATGAATCAGTTTCTTGGGATGACAAGAAAAAAAATTTCTAGCAGGTAAAAGTAAGCAATTAAACATTGTCTTAACGCTGAAATGCACTTGTATCTCGTCTACCTTTTCAAGCACATTGACACTGAACATCAACAATCCTGAAGAAACCGTATGCTCTATGATTTGTACTCTGTTAAATGACCCTTATGACAAATTAGAATTGTGAATGGAAATAATATTATGTATTCCAATCTCTTGATGCAGCATAAGCCATCAAGCATTGTGAATTGTCCAAAAGCTAGCTCCCGACGATGCAGAAAGGAGAGTTAAATTGCAAGAAATTGGAAAATTATTCAGCTAGCTGTAGGCAAGATCGAGAATACTATATCTCATCCAGGTCGGAAGCAAACACTACATTTGTTTTCCAGGCAAAGTCGTTCACTCCAAGTAAAAAGAGTGGCCAGTCATATTTGAGTAGAGCAGCAGATCACTAAATTTATACAAGTGAAAGCAACACCCAGGAATCAAATAATATGGCAGCTTTGACAATTTGGGTAGCATTCACATTTTTTTAAATAATCATCAAAAACTATATTATTCAGGATTCAAAGCAAGCATTCAGACTCACAGGTTAGTTCAGGGCATGGGTTTTCATTTATCTGTCTTTAATCGTACAGAAGTTGTCAGCTCAAAACAATATGACAAATTCCATTTGACCCAGTAAGCACATCATTTTGGTGAAAAGAGTTCCTCATCTGCATGACCAATTATAAGTCAGTTTCACATTTGCTAGTGGTCTCAGGAATTAACAGCCAATTGGCCTAAAAACAATGTCTAGTGTGAAAGGAAAATCTTCTCAACGCCACTGTGAGATGACGTTATCTCACACCAGGGATAAACTGCCTCAACCCCTAGTACAATCCTCGGTGTCTGCAGACACCTGCATTGTAATCAGGCAAGTGTAGAACAGGCAATTGCATTCTGGGATAGAAATGACCCAAGTTTTTGTGTGAATGAAGGAACGTGAAGAAAGAAAATATTAAAATGCAGGTATAAACTTTGTCATGGGTATGTCACAGTGGGAGAGAGAGAGAAGAAATTAATAGCAATAGCGGACAACTTGTAAACAGTGTAGGAAAGTTGGTAGAGCTATAGCGTACAATTTATAAAGGCCGTGGGAAAAAGCAATGGCAGACCCAACTTCCCAGAATGCCATGTGGCAGAGAAGCCCCTCCATGCCTGCTCTATGCATGCAGCCATGCATACAGCCCTTTCTCTGCAGCATAGAATTCTGAGAGGGCAGGTCCACCATCAATTTTTCTCACAGTATTTATAAATAGTTTGCAACAATGCTACCAACTTTATCACACAGTCTAAATTGTATGTGATAGTGCTACCAACTTACCCACGCTGTTTAAAATTGTCTGCTATTGCTATTTATTGCTAGCAATTTCCCACAGCCCCTTATAAAGGTTTATATAGGTCGGCACAACAACAATAAGGGCTCATTCTGTGCTGTACATTAAGCTTAACATGTTATAATTAGGCATGAATAATTTTGTTCAAATATAAGATCATAATACATTAATCATGATTTAGGGCAAGTCCATCATCACTCAATGTGTCATGATGTCAGTGGTAGAAGATAGAACAGTTCTGACCCTGGGGATGGCTCCTTGCAAGTGTGAACGCGTGCAGTGTCCAATCAGGAGTGGTCAAGTGTGAACAGCAAAAATGCCATTCCTATTCTGGGATACTGAACAGCCAATTTAGTGGGACGCAAGTGTAAAAGGGCCTATAAAAATGTGTGACCTGACTTCACTCATGAAGGGACCAGCACTAATTTTACCAGGTTCTCCTTTTCTTGATTGACATCACAAGAGAAAGTCTTGATTTTTTTAGATCAATTCATATAATTTTCAAATTTCCAATCTTAACCTTGTAAATTCAATCAAGCAAAGCACATTTAATTTTCAGTGATATAACTCAAATGCTGATTGAGTTAGAAAGCTCTGTTATGAATAGGCTCATTGCCTGTCATATTATATATAAATATAGTATGAGGCATTTCAGAAAGGATACAAATGCAAATATTCAGCATTAAATGCAAGAGATCTCTGCATATCTTTGACATTTAAGGAAGTAAAACTGGTATTGATACAAAAACTTTAATATCTTCCAAAATATCACTGTTTTGGCAGCAAATGAAGTGATGCTATTATTGTAATGTAGGCAATGGACCAGGTCATTTCCTATCGTTGCGGTATGTGGGAAATTTGGAACAGTGTATTTGTCCCAAACGATGACACCAGCAGAAGATGGATTCAGCACTAGCTCCTTATAAACCGAGTTAGGGAACTGGAGTTGAAGTTGCATGAACTATGGATCTTGAGGGAGGCAGAGGTAGTTGCAGATGGAGAGTCTGAGAGGCAGATGCCCCTAAAATTCTGAAGGCAGGTAGTTGGGTGACTGTCAGAAGAGGGAAGGGGAGGATGCAGACTGTGCAAATTATCCCTGTGGCCATACCAATCATCAACAGGTATACTGTTTTGGATACTGTTGGTGGAGACATCCATCAAGTCGAGGTGAACATGTCACCAGTGCAGAGGCTAGCCCTTCAGCTCAGAAGGGAAGGGTGGAGAAGAAGAGTGCGATGGTGATTTGGGACTTGTTGGTTAGATAAATGGATAGTGGGTTCTGTGAACAAGATCGAGGCACCCAGGTGGTATTAGCCTCCCATATGCAAGGATCAGGGATGTCTTTGATCGAGTTCAAAGCATTCTGGAAGGGGAGGGTGAGCAGCCAAATGTCGTGGTCAAGGTGTGGTGGTGATTTTTAACTTAAAGAAGTTAAAAAGCAGGACCTCAAGGGTGGTAATCTCTGGATTTCTGTCTGTATCATGCACCAGAGAGGGTAGGAACAGGAAGTTATGGCAGATGAATGCATGGCTGAAGAGTTGGTGCAGGGGACAGGGATTCAGATTTGTGGATCATTGGGATCTCTTCTGGGGAAGGTCTGAACTCAACAAAAAGGGGACCAATATCCTTGAAAACTGGTTTGCTAGAACAGTTGGGAAAAATTTAATCTAGTTTAGCATGGGGGTGGGAATCAAAATGTGAGTGCCGAGATTAGGGTAGAAGGGAACCAGGGAGTTAGGGTCAAGAATGAGGAAAATAGAAAAAAGTCAAAAATAATGTGCATCACAGAAGACAAAAAGGACAGGCAGTTGAAAAGACCAGATAACTTTCAGTACAATAAAAAGGCAGCAAATTCAGTTACAGATATTGGTTTGAGGGTACTGTGCTTAAATGGAGGGAGCATTAGGAATAAATTAGATGACCTTGTTGTACAGCTGCAGATTGAAAACTATATGTTGTTGCCATCAGCGAGTCATGGCTTAATGATGGATGTGACTGGGAGCTGAATGTCCAAGGGTACACAGTGTATAGGAAAGATAGCCAGGTAAGTAGAGGGGGTGGCGTATGCCTGATGGTAAGCAATGATATTTAAACACTGGAAAGATGGGATATAGAGTCAGAAGGGTGGAATCCATATGGGTTGAATTAAGAAATGGCATGGGTAAAAGGACTCTATTGGTAGTTATATACAGGCCCCCAAACAGTAGCCAGGAAGTGGACTACGAGTTACACCTGGAAATGAAAAAGTGTGTTGGAAGGACAATGTCAAAATAATTATGGGGGATTTTAACATAAAAGGGGATTTGGAAAGTCAGGAAGGTACCGGATCCCAGGAGGGAGAGATTGCCCATAGGATGGCCTTCTGGAGCAGCTTGTCGATGTCCAAGATCAGTGGTTTTGGATTGGGTGATGCGTAATGAGCCTGAGATTATTAGGGAATTAAAGGTAATGGAACCCTAAGGAAGTACTGATCATAACATGATAGTGTTCAGTTTCAAATATGAAAAGGAAAAGCTGATGTCATGTGTGTCAATATTTCAGTGAAACAAAGGAAATTACAGTGGTACGAGAGAGGAACTGGCTCAAGTTGACTGGAAAGGTAAAATGGATGGAGGGATGGCAGAGCAGAAATGGATGATATTTCAATAAAGAAAGCACAGGATGGATATATTCAAAGAAAAAAGAAAATTATGAATGGTGAAATGGCACAAATCTGGGTACAAGAAAGGTTAAATTTATAATAAAAGCAAAAGGGAGGGCATACAAGAAAGCAAAAATAGTGGAAAAACAGAGGACTGGGAAATTTGTAAAAACTTACAGAAAGAGACAAAGAAAGTCATAGGAAAGAAAAGATTAATTATAAAAGGAAGTTGGCAAGTAACATACAAAAGGATGCTAAGAGTTTTTTTAATATATAAAAAGTAAAAGAGAAACACAGGTAGATTATGACTGATTGAAAAGTGATGCTGGAGAAATTATAATGGGTAACAAAGAGATGGCAGAGGAACTAAATGAATATTTTGCATCAATTTTCACTGAATAAGACCATAGTCAGAGGTCTCAGAGAATAGAATTAAGTACAGTCAGGATTACTTTCTTTGGCTTGGCTTCGCGGACGAAGATTTATGGAGGGGGTAAAAAGTCCACGTCAGCTGCAGGCTCGTTTGTGGCTGACCAGTCCGATGCGGGACAGGCAGACACGATTGCAGCGGTTGCAAGGGAAAATTGGTTGGTTGGGGTTGGGTGTTGGGTTTTTCCTCCTTTGCCTTTTGTCAGTGAGGTGGGCTCTGCGGTCTTCTTCAAAGGAGGCTGCTGCCCGCCAAACTGTGAGGCGCCAAGATGCACGGTTTGAGGCGTTATCAGCCCACTGGCGGTGGTCAATGTGGCAGGCACCAAGAGATTTCTTTAGGCAGTCCTTGTATTACTAGAGAGATAGTAAAATGAATGGACTAAAGATAGATAAGTCTCCCAGACCTAATGAGGTGCACCCACAAGTTCTGAAGGAGGTGGGTTTGGAGATTGTGGAGGTATTAGAATTGATTTTCCAGTAATCATAATCTCTGGCATGGTTCCGGAGGATTGGAAGGTCGCAAATGTAATTTCACTTTAAAAAAGGAGGGAGGCAGAAAAAAGGAAATGATAAGCCTATTAGTCTGATATCAGTTGTAGGGAAGTTATTGGAGTTGATCTTCAAGGACAAGGTTATGAAATACTTTGAGGTGCATGGCATGATAGATCCAAGCCAGCATCAAAGGGAGATCCTGCCTTACAAACCTATTAGAATTCTTTGACATAATCTAATGTAAGATGGACAAGCTGGAGGCTGTGAATGTTCTGTATTTGGATTTTCAAAAGCCCTTCAATAAGGTGTTGATAAGATGAGAGCCCATGAACTTACAGGAAAGACATTAGATTGGGTGGAATATTAGCTCATCTGCAGGAAGCAAAGGGTAGGGATAAAGGGATCCTATACTAGTTGGTTGCCGGTTACTAGTGGTGTTCCACAAGGGTTGTTGCTGGGGCTGCTTCTTTTTACAATGTACATTGATGATTTAGATTATGGACTGAATGGTTTTGTGATAAGATTTGTAGATTACTCCAAGATAGGAGGTGGAGTAGGAAGTGTTGAAGAAACCAAAAGGTAGCAGAAAGATTTGGACAGTTTAGGAGAGTGGACAAAGAAATAGCAGATGAGAAACAATGTTGAGAAATGTATGATTGTACATTTTGGAAGAGGAAATAAACAGGCAGATTATTAATTGGATGGGGAGGAAATTCAAAATTCAGAAGTGCAAAGGGAGTTGAGGATCGTCGTGCAAGAAAACATTAATGTTAACCACCAGGTTGCATCGGCAGCAAAGAAAGTGAATACTATGTTGGCATTCATTTTAAGAGGAATAGCGTGTAAGAGTAGAGAGGTATTGATGAGGCTGTATGGGACACTGGTGAGACCTCATTTGGAGTAATGAGCACAGTTTCAGGTTCCTTATCTTAGAAGGGATATAATGATGTTAGAGAGAGTACAGTGAAGATTTACTAGGATGATGCCTGAAATGCAAAGGCATATGCGGAATGTTTATCAGCTCTTGGAGTATATTCATTTGAGAATAGAAAATGAAAGAGGATCTCATAGAAACATTTTTAATGCTCAAAGAATTGGACAGAGTAGATGTGAATAAGATGTTTCTCTTGGTGGGTGAATCCAGGACAAGAGGGCACCACCTTAGAATTAGAAGGTACCCATTTAAAACAGAGATGAGGAGAAATTTATTTAGCCAGAGAGTCATGAATTTGTGGAATTTGTTGTCGCATTCAGATGTGGATCATTGGGGAAATTTAAGGAGGAGATTGATGGATATCAAGGGATATGAGGAAAAGGCTGGATCTTGGAACTAGATGTGAGAACAGTTTAGCTCAGGGTAGATTTGTGGAGGACTTGATGGGCCGAATGGCCTACTTCTGTTCCTTTATCTTGTGATCTTGTGGCATAACCCCCACTAACCGTAGAATGATATTAGAAATCCAGCACAGTCACGGACCCTTTGGGACCAAGAGCCAGTGCTACCCAATTACAACCAATGGTCCTAAAACCCACAATACTTTTTTCTAATGGTGGGAGGAAACTAGAGCCCTCAGGGAAAACCCACGCAGACACGGGGAGAGGGTACACTCAGCATGGGTTTCAAATCCCAGTCCCAATAGCTGGCACTGTAACAGTGTTGCTCTAATCTCTATGCTAACCATGCCAGGTCATTTATTTTAGGAATGTTTGAGGCATAAATATTAGCTTGGACACTGAGGTATTCCTGTTGCTCTTCTTAGAATCTTTTTGATGCACTCAACTTCTGTGCATAGAGTACATAGATCCATCAAAACATCCAAAAATATTTGTGATATAATTATAAAATACAGTGGAGAACCATAAAAGCTGCAGATGCTGAAATCTTGAACAGAGAGAGAAGGAACTCAAGAGGTCAGACAGCATCCATGAATAGAAGCAATAGAAGGTTGTTTGGCATACATATTCATGCACTAAAACAGGATCTTGTCCATTCCCAATGGAACCTCCATGCTGACCATGGAGAAACTATTCAGTCCTTACAAACCAAGTTCATATTGCAGCCAAACAACAGAAGAAGGAAGGCCCACCACTGAGGTCAGGGAATTGCAAGGATTGGAGTCATGGTGTTCTCATTTATGTCTCAGCATGAGCTACTCAATGAAATGAGTAGCTACTTGGTTCAGGCTGTGAGTCGGAGGAGGTGGCGACTGGAGTTCGGGTGACTATCTGGAGGTGGAGGAGCTTGGAGAGAGTGAGGGGATTAATTGGTCAAGGGGCCAATAAAAGGAGGGTAAGTATAGGGGAGCGGCCAGTGAGGAGCGGCCCAGTGAGTGAGTGGCACAGTGAAGGAGTGGGTCTTTGAGGCTTTAGCTCGAGAGGCTTAGGTGAGCAGAGGCTGAGGATGAGCATGCTGGACTAAAGGTAAGACATTCACAGTTAATTTACTATATATCTGTTTATTTTTTACTTTAAGGTGTGAGGAGAAGGAGGAAGGATGAGAGTGAGTGCAGTTTTCTGCTCTCAGTGTCACATGTTGGAAGTCATGGAATCTTCACGGCTCCTTGACATCTACGTGTGCACAAAGTGGGCTGAGCTGTAGCATCTAAGGGATCAAGTCAGGGAACTTGAGCTGCAGCTCGATGAGCTCCCTTTGGTTAGGGAGAGTGAGGCCATCACGGACAAGGAGTATGGCCTGAAGGACTGGGTCAAGTAACTTGAGCTGCAATGCGATGACCTCACTCTTGTTAGGGAGAATGAGGCTATCGTAGACAAGAGCTACAGGCGGGTGGTCACACAGGGGCCATGGGAGGAGAGGCAGTGGGTTACTGTTAGGAGGAGGAAAGGGAGTGGTCAGGTTTGTGTGCAAGTACCCAAGTCTGTAATCTTCAGAAATTGGTACTCCACCTTAAGTATTGAGGAGGGGGATAGTCAGACTATGGTGGGCAGAGGTGTGGTGTCAACCTCTGTGACCCAGAAAGGTAGGGATGAAAGGAAAAGGGCAATAGTTATTGGGGATTCAATGGTTAGCAGGACAGACAGAGGATTTTATGCAATAAGCAAAACAGGATGGTGGTTTGCCTCCCTGGTGCCAGGGTCCGGGATGTGACTATACGCGTTAGGAAGATCCTAAAAGGGGAGGGTGAGGAGCCTGAGGTTGTGGTACATGTTGGTACCAATGATGTTGGAAGGAAGGAGGAAGTGGTCCTGCAGAATGAGTATAGGGAGTTGGGAAGGGAGCTTAAAAGGAGGACCACTAAGGGGGTAATCTCTGGATTGCTTCCTGTGCCATGTTACAGTGAGGGCAGACATAGAATTAGGTGGAGATTAAATGCGTGGCTAAAGGGGTGGAGTAAGAGACAGGGTTTCAAGTTCTTGGACCACTGGGACCTATTTTGGGGGAAATGGGACCTATATCATAATGATGGGTTACATCTTAATCCCAGAGGGACCAATCTCCTGGTTGGGGGCATTTGCTAGGGCTGCCGGGGGGGGGGGGGGAGTTAAACTAGCATGGTTGGGAACAGGGTTTCAAGTTAGGCAGGACAGCAGGGTGAGATACAAGTTTGAATTATTTGAGGGTGGAAAAGCAGGAAGTAGTAAAAAGATGTTGAGTGAAAATTGTGAGAATGGAAGAGAGGAGGATATGTAGAAGGTAGGATGTAGGAGATCCCTAAGTTGTATTTATTTTAATGTGAGGAAGCTGGATGAGCTAAAGGTGTGTATTGACATGTGGCATTATGATGTTGTGGCCATTAGTGAGACGCGGTTGAAGGAAGGTTGTGACTGGCAGTTGAATGTTCCAGGATTCTGCTGCTTTAGATGTAACAGAGTTGGTGGATTAAGAGGGGGAGGTGTGGGATTATTTGTCAAGGAGGATATTACAGCAGTGCTGAAGCAAGGTAGACTGGAGGGCTTGTCGAGGGAGGCAGTGTGGGTAGAGCTGAAAAATAAGAAGGGTGAGGTTACTATTATGGGGGTATATTATAGGCTTCCAAATGGCAAGGAAATAGGTGAGATGTGCAGGAGAAATAAGGTGGTGTTGGTTGGGGATTTCAATTTTCCAAACATAGATTGGGAAACGCAGTCAGTAAAAGGGCAGGATGGATTAGTACTTATGCATTGTGCACAGGATTGCTTTTTGCAGCAATATGTTGAGACACCAACTAGAGGGGGAGCGGTGTTAGATCTGTTGATTGGGAATGCAATGGGGCAGGTGACGGAAGTAAGCGTTGGAGAGAACTTCGGATCCAGTGATCATAGCTCCATTAGCTTTAGCTTAATGATGGAAAGGAATAGGTCAGGTCCGAGGTTGAAGGTCTTTGAGTGGGGGAAGGCCAGATTTGGAGAAATGAGAAGGGATTTGCAGAGAGTTGTGTGGGCTGATCTTTTTGCCAGAAAGGATGTGCAGGAAATTTGGGGGGCATTTAGGGGTGATATTTTGAGAGTACAGAATCTTTATGTTCCAGTGAGGCCAAAGGGGAAGACTAAAGGTTCGAGGGAGCCGTGGTTTTCTGGTGAAATTAAGAAGTTGGTTTGGGACAAGAGGAAGGCCTATACCAAATATAAAAAACAAGGTATTGAGGAGATGTAGGGTCGTTACTTAGATTGCAGGAAGAACCTTAAGAGGGAAATTAGAAAGGCAAAAAGAAGGTATGAGGAGTCCATAGCTAATAAGGCGAAGATGAATCCTAAGGGTTTTTACAGATATGTGAACAGTAAAAGAAGGGTTAAGGATAGAATAGGTCCACTGGATGATGGGACCGGTGAACTATATCAGGAACCATATGAGATGGGAGAAATATTTAACAATTTTTTCTCGTCCGTATTCATGAGAGAAAGAGATATTGGGCTATACAAGATAAGAGAGGCAAGGGGCTTAGTTATGGAAAGGATATGGATTAGTAAAGTGAGAGCTTTGGAGCTTCTAGGGTCAATTAAGGTGGATAAGTTTCCTGGTCCTGATGAGATTTTTCCCAGGACTTTAAGGGAGGTCAGGCAACAAATAGCGCGGGGACTGACAGTGATTTTTTAAAGATCACTGGAGGAGGGGATGGTACCACGGGATTGGAGGGTTGCAAATGTTGTTCCATTGTTCAAAAAAAGGCAGTAGGTGTAGGCCAAGTAAGTTTGACTTCCGAAGTGGGAAGGTTATGGAGGGTATTCTTCAAGATAGTATACACGCATATCTGGATGGGCAGGGATGGATTAGGGGGACCCAGCATGGGTTTGAAAAGGGAAAGTCATGTTTTTCAAACCTTGTTGAGTTTTTTGAGGAAGTGACAAAAAAGGTGGATGAAGGTAGAGCGGTGGATGTGTTCTATTTGGATTTTAGTAAGGTTTTTGATAAGGTTCATCATGGAAGATTAATAAGGAAGGTTCAGTCACTAGGAATTAGAAGAGAGATTGTGACATGGGTTCAGATGTGGCTGGGAGATAGACAGCAGAGAGTCATGATGGACAACTGTCTGTCAGGTTGAAAGCCTGTGACAAGCAGGGTGCCTCAGGGATCAGTTCTGGGTCCCTTGTTGTTTATAATTTATATTAATGATTTAGTAACTGGGTAAGCAAATATGTGGATGATACGAAAATAGGGGGAGTGGTGGATAGTGAGGTAGATTTTCTTGGATTACAGAAGGATTT
The DNA here is from genome assembly GCF_036971445.1 of Narcine bancroftii. Taxonomy (NCBI): domain Eukaryota; kingdom Metazoa; phylum Chordata; class Chondrichthyes; order Torpediniformes; family Narcinidae; genus Narcine; species Narcine bancroftii. The sequence goes on along the minus strand of NC_091469.1, from coordinate 33,738,436 downwards.
GGTTTGTTTGGAAGAGTGGGGTGAAAGATGGCAGATGGAATTCAATGTTAACAAGTGTGAGGTGTTGCATTTCAGTAAAAATAACCAGAATAGGCCATATACAGTTAAGGGGAAGGCATTGAAGCACGCAGAGGAGCAAAGGAACCTGAGAGCTATGGTAAAGTGTTCACTGAAGGTGGATTCCCATGTAGACAGGGTGGTTAAGAAGTCATATGGTATACTGGCCTTCATAAATTATAGTATAGGGTATAGGAGCTGGGAGGTGATGCTGCAGCTGTTTAAGGCATTGGTGAGGCCAGATTTAGAGTACTGTGCTCAGTTCTGGTCTCCAAATTATAGAAAGGATATAGATAAGGTGGAGAGAGTCCAGATAAGGTTTACAAGGATGTTGCCTGGCTTACAGCATCTGGATTACAGGGAGAGATTACGGAGACTGGGACTTTATTCATTGGAACGTAAATGACTGAGAGGCGACTTGATAGAGGTATTTAAAATTATGAAAGGAATAGATAGACTAGACATAAACTAGACATAAACAGACTTTCCCCTGAGGGCAGGGGAGGTTGGAACAAGAGGCCATGAGTTAAGGGTAAGGGGGCAACACTTCAGGAGAAATATTAGAGGATGCTTTTTCACTCAGCGAGTGGTGACAGAATGGAATGAAAATCCAAATTAGATAGTTGCATCAGGGTCCCTTCTGTCATTTAAGAGAGGTTGGATGTGTACATGGAGGTTTGGGAGTCAGAGGATTATTGGCAGTGAGCGGGAGGTTTGAGCTAGTGGGGTTGTTCTAGTGAACCAGTGCGGATTCAAAAGGCCAACATGGCCTGTTGCTGCTCCGTAAATGGTTATATGGTTAAATAAATGACCTATTGCCTCCTGTGATGGAAGAGGCCCCCAAAACAGAATATATGCAGGAGGTTGCTTTGGAGGGCAGAGATCACTGCTTGTCACCCAGGACAAGTTTTCTGAAAAAGAGAGCTCCAGTGTATTGTCTATATCTGTTCATTGAAAAATAGAGTTGAGATATGCTGGGTGTAAGATTCCCATATCTCTTGAATTGAGATCTAATTGACAATTCCTGCTCCATACCAAAGTTTTCTAGTGAGTGGTCTGTTTAGAAGTGTCCCACCGAAGCCCCATTGTTGCAGAAAGTGGGCAAGCAATGGAATTGACATCAGATGTGCCTTTTCAAACTGTGATGTCATTGGTCACTGCAGCTTGGTGAAAGCAGTTGTACCAATACAAACTACATACTGAAGTGATCAAGAGAAAAATGTAGGCCTTTGCAGTGAGAGTAGGATCAATCAGAGAGGGTGTTTTCGTAGAGCTGACATAGGCTAGATGGGCTGAATGGACACCTTCACTGTGATGCTCTGTGATTCCAGGCAACGTGGTTGTTTTCAATCATGTGTTCCTGTTGTCTGTTCTATCTCAACTCATTAGTGAGTAGGCCAAACACCAAACTGAAGAGATTGACTTTATTTTGGAATTGTCCATTGAATGAGATCAGAAAGGACACCTAGGATATTGTAGAAGGTGGAGCCAATATATTACACATGTAATGCATTTGCAGAATTCTGCCAATTTTAAGATCTTTGATGGGCTTTCCAAGAAATTTAAAGGTACCCAGCTGTATTTGGCTGTAAAATATTGGGGCTCATAGAAATTAACATGGAGAAAACTGCAAGACTTATTTGACTGCAATTTTAATGGACCATCACTTGTCCTTATTTACCTGCTTGGATTTACTCCCATCATTTGTTCCTAAAATTGAAAATATCCTTCTTTGAACAAAATCTAGATCCATCCAATTGTTCCATGATAGGCAAACCTGCACCTCTATATTTGAATCCCATCATAATAATCTTGAGAGATCCACATTTATTTCTTATGTATAGTCTCATGCCTATCAGCAAATCCAGCACTTAACCAATCCAAGTCACATTCCAGAAATGATGCTCATATTTTGCTCTACACTCACTGCAGGATGTGTGAATAATTCACTGGTGAGAGGAGCTAAGTTATGGTCCCAACCTTCTGTGCCAGTATTTCAGATGGAAACTAAAGTTCCAGTTGAAGATCACACAAACTGATTAAATGCCTATTGATTTTTTTCACTATTTGTAGTATATTGTCGGTGAGTTGGCTTCATTCCTTACACAAAATGTACTATCCAACTTCCAACTGCATTTTATGTAACATATTTTGGAAGATGGAATAATGTACTATATGAATCTTATTTTTATTTACAAATTTCTTGAAATGTCAGGAGATTATTGCAATGCTTCAAAAGTGACGATTCATGAGTGGTGACTAATATCTCCACAGAAAAGATTGCAAGTTACTGGCAAAATATGGATGAACTTCAATAGATGTGTTCTTATTTTCTAAAACTATTTTACAAAGTTGTTTGAGTTGCTTGTTAACAGTTGTGTGGTGAAATAATTTTTACATTGCTATGAAATTAACTCGGGTGTCTAGATTCATTATGTGTAATGTTAGGAGTCCAACTCTCCACTGGGATGTTCCATGATGCAGTCAATTCCTAAGATTTGATTCAATTTAGATTGCATTTTCACACATCTATTCAATCATTACAACTTTACATCTTCACAATCCCACAAATATGCATTAAATCATTTTAGAACAAAGAGTTTGAATGTAATGCAGATTTCATACTATGACAAAGTCAGTCCAAACATGTTTATGTCTTATTCAAGGTACTACATGGCGAAATAACATTTTTCTATATGAAGATTGATTAAAGTTCACATTTCTGTAGTTCTTTTCACAACCTCATGTCATCCCAAACATTTTGCAGTCAATTAAGTGTATTATATTCAATCCTCTCTTCAAGGCATGGAGCTCTGCAGCCACCATGCCTACAGTAAAAGGTAATGAGATCGTGACCAGATCATTTGTTTTAAAGTGGTTTGTTGAAGGGTGCAATGTGGATAACACACTAGCAAAGACTCATTTAAATTGGTCTCATGGGTTCTTTTCTATTTTTTTTTGAAGATCAATCTCAAAGTTAAGGGAAAAGGACAGAAAGGGAGGGTAAGGATGATAGTTTAATCTGCACCATAGCACCTTCAGCTCAAGTTTGAAGTCTTAGCCAATATTACTTTTAACCATAACAATTACAGTACGGCCCTTCTAGTCTACACCGATTTAAGTGAACTCCACTAGTTCCACCTATCTACTCCCTGCCCATAACCCTCCAACCCCTTCACACCCATGTACTCATCTAACCTCATTTTAAATGACAAAATTGACCCTGCTGCAACCACCTCCTCCGGAAGGTCATTCCACTCAGCCACCACTCTCTAAGTGAAGAAGCTTCCTCTTAGGTTACTTATAAAGTTTTGCCCCCTAACCCTTAACTTATGACCCCTTATTCCAATCTCTCCTACCCTCAAGGGGAAGAGCCTATTCACATCTACTCTATCTATCCTCCTCATAATTTTATACACCTCTATCAAATCCCCCTCAATCTTTTATGCTCCAATGAATAAAGACCCAGTCTACTCAATCTTTCTCTGTATTCTAGACATTGAAATCCAGGCAACATTTTAGTAAATCTTCTCTGCACCCTCTCTACTTGTGGACACATCTGGTACAAGTTGGACTTGGAACCCACAATCTCTTGATTCAATGGAATGGCCATTAAGAAATGGTAAACCATTCTTTTTAGAAAAAAACACAAAGGTTAATGCATTATATGTAAAATAAAGCTCCTGAGTGATATATCAGTAAGGGTGGAGCACCATTCTCTAATTTGTCTCTTATTCCTTATGATAATAAACTAATCACTGCTTTTAACCCTCAATATACTTGCTCTTTATCCCTCAAAAGTGATAACCTTTATAATTTGAGATGTACAGCAATATACTTTTGCTGTATTCAGCAAGACTTCAAAAATGATAAATAAGTGTTTAACTCCAGAGAAATGTTTTAAAGAGCTCAAAAGTAAAGGGAAAGGTTGGATTTGGAGATGGCTTAAAAAGCGATTGATAGGAAATGAGTTGCTAAGCAAGAGATCAAAGTGGTTGAGCAGGCCCACCGACAGGTTTTGCCAAAGTGAAATATGAAATGAAAAGGGCACAGACAGGACTTTGGAGGTTGAATGAGAGTCACATCACAAAATCTTAACAAAATTAAAATATGGTGAGAGGATAAGAGCAATTCAGTAAACAAACAAAACACTGTATGAGTCAAGTTGCAATGACCAGAGGATGATAAGCAGCATCTTCATCCCTCTACTCACAGATTAACGTTGATCAATAATATCTCATATTCCTTTCTCATAATTATCTCCATCCTGGGTTTTTCTGTTCACTGACTTTACAATTCCTCTGAGAATTTCAAATTCTTCCATTTCTTGGACCATCTACAAGTTCACTCCCTATGCATTTCCAGCTATTCTCCATTTCTTCCCGATTGATAAGACTCTACCAAACCTATTGATTATCCTAATGGTTAGCTTAGCAGTTAGCAGCAATGTTATGACAGTAACCTGTGTTCGAATCTGGCAGTGTCTGCAAGGAGTTTTGATGTTTTTCCTGTGTCTTCGTGGGTTTCCTTCGACTGCTCTGGTTTACACTCTCCCTTCAAAACATACAGGAGTTTTATGTTAATTTGAGTATTTCAATGGTATGGGCTTGTGGTCCGGCAGGGTGCTGTTCATCTAAATTATAATATCCTTATGAGCCTTACTGTTAAAACACAAACTTGATAACACAGCTACAAAGTCCCCAAGGACATTTTAACATGTTGAAAATTTTTTAGAAACACATCTTAAAAAGACAGCAGAAATATATATTGCTTTTACTGAATTGATTTCACTTTGAATTAAAAACACCCAGCAATAATAAAGAAATAAATGTAATGTTTGAGTTTGGGATTATGATCATTTTCATTCTATAAACAATCTCATTTAATGTTTTTACTTTTGTATTTGTGAGGAGGTGGAAATTTGCTTCAGATCACCGTCACTTTTTAGAGCTCCCTGCAAGTCAAATACCAATTGGTCATGGATTTTGAAATCCACTTCTGGAACCACTAAACAATGTTATTAGTCTTGTGCTAATAAAGTATTTGGATAACTTCCAATTATTTTTTTGGGCAACACTTTTTTGTTCCACCCTCCGTTGCTCATCTTCCACCAGACCCCAATTTTTCCTTTTGCCTCTCTGCTTTTTTTCTGCCAATCAACTGGGTCTGACATCGTCCTTCACCACTCCACCACTGGCCCTTATCTAATTCCTCCCACCCTATCCCCTCCCCACTTCCACTCTGGCCTGAAACGATGACAGCTTTTTTATCCCCTACTGATGCTGAACGAGCTGCTAAATTCCTCCAGCAGATTCTTTGTTGCTCCAGATTCCAGCATCTTCAGTCTCAGGTGTCTCTAATTCTTTTGTTGGGATGTAACACTTAGAAAAAGCATCCATTTTATTCTTGAGAGTTCAAAGGAAACTTTTCTTTGATGCTCCTTTCTGTAATCTGATAAAAGATTAGGAAAAAAGAGATTATAAGAGGCTCTTGAATTTGTACAAAGGAATGAAAAGTGATAAATGCGCCCAGGAGTGGAAAGTGGTTCAGGTTCACAAAGCCATGCAGCCATTAAATAACACTTACTTGGACCTCTACTTTGGACATCACTTTCTGATATTCCAGTTGAGTGTAATTTGTTTATTGCCTGAGGGGAAATTTGGCTGAGTTACCAGTTAAAGCAAGAATGAGGAAATAATATAATCCCATGAATTTAAAGTGCACATATACATGAAGCTGTAGGTTAAAGTGAACAAAACATTGGAAGTCAGCTTTAGTGTTGATGAGATTAGATTGGATTGAAAATAGAATCTATCTCAGTCTCATTAGAAAGAGCAGTTCAGTTGATAGATTGCATTACTGAGGATTGTGCTGAGATGTTACAGTACAAGGCACAGACTGAGGACATACAGTATTACTCAATGTGTTAGAATCTGTAGAAATACAGAGTTATTGGTTTTCCCTTTGAATGGAAAAATAATCTTTTCCAATGTGAGGAAAGGCTATTTATCTTAAAATAAGGTGGGGGAGGGAGCAAAAACACGCACAGCCTCAGCAACACCATGTGCAAGGTAAGAAGGGCTCAGGCCTGAAACGTCAGGTCTATATCTTTTCCCTATATGGCTGCTGCCAGACCTGCTGAGCTCTTCGTGCTTTTCTGCATTTTTACTACAATCACACCACCTGCAGACTTTTGTGTTTCACTCCTAACTGAGCGACAGCCCACAGGATAAGGGAGCTGACAAAAAGGCTTCTTCTCATTCAGGAAACTTTGGTTAATTTATCATTGTGAGTTTGCACTCAGTTTCATAAAAATGGCATTGTCACATGTGACACTGACCATGACACATGAGCTTATTTTAAAAATGATTAAACTAAAAAATAAGAAAGCAGCGTTAAAGTTATTCAGCATCTTTAACACAGTACATCACAGCATTGGCAATGAAAAGCTTCATCAAAGAGGAAGGCCTAATATAGGAGAATGTTAGGGCTTGTGTTCATCAAAGATGAAGAAGATACAGGTTTATGCTACATATTTTCATATGATCCCAACAAGCAATCTAGACGTTGTAAAAATGAACTTTAACAAGTTTAATCTATCACCTGCCCATCTTGCCAATTCACAGGCAGACCCGTGAAATTAAATGATCCTAAATGAAATAAAACTGTGCACCTCAACTTGTTTATTTGTGAGTGATCATCATGGTTGTGTCTGGTATGTGAACATTGTCCTTTCCAGAAACCTTCCATGAATTGTGTGCATTTGATATTTGCTAAAAAAAAACCAAGGAGGAACTATGAACATACACTGCAGCAGAAAGAACGTTACTTTTTCTGCTAAATGTAATGATAATTGAAGCCATTACATAGCTGGTTATTTTTGTAATCAAATTGAGTTTGAAGAAAGATTTTTTTCCCCCATTGAAGCGTACATCACCCCTAGTGATGTCAGTACAGATAAAATGAATGTTGAAGTTGTAAACATCAGAAATTAAATGAATCACTGATGTGTCTGGGCCTTTAACATTCTGGAACCATGATGTTTACTGCATGTTGAAATAAAGTGATAGTATTTTATCATAACGCTTCTAATTTGTGGTTTTTTTTATTCCTAGCCTTTCTTTGTATCAATCTAAATGAATATAAGAAATTGCACACAGCTCTCATTTTTTATACTTCAAAACTGAATTAATCTCCTCCTTCAATAATGTAGATTTGCCACGCCTCTGGGGTAGATAATTCCAGTGATTCACCACCATGTCTGAGAAGAATTCTTATACACCTCAGTTTTAAGTGACTCCTCCAAATTTTGTAATTATGTACGCAGTCCCTCATTTAAATATTTCCCACTCCTGGATCTTCCATGTTTCAAGAAATAGGTTAAACTCCAAAGAGTAGATATTCAGCTTCTTTCGCCATTCATGACAAGACAATAATCTAATCCCAGGAATTAGCCCTATTATTTTTTTCCCCGGACTGCCTCCATTGCTGGTGGGTGGGTGGGTGAGGGGTGGATACAGCAAAACCATGCACAATACTCCAGGTCTGTCCTCGGCACAATTCCAATTATATTTATCTATTTCTAAACACCAAGCCACTACAATTTGCTTTCAAATGACTTGCAGCATTTACCTGCATATTTTTTGCACAAGAACGCATAGCTCTCTCTCATCATCATTCCTATGCAATCACTTTCCATTTGATTCCTCGTGCAAGTTCATAACCTCAGACTTTTCACACGTTAATATATAGTTTGTTAAGTCATTCACTCAACCTCTCCATGTCCTCTTGCAGAGACCAATTATCTTCATTGCAGCATGCCCTCCTCATGAACCATCAGCAAAGCCAGATACCTCACATTTCACCTCCTACATCAAGTTATTAATAATAGATTGTATCTAATTAAGGTACAAAAACTGATTCTTGGGCAATTATAACCTTGCAGTCTGAAAGAGACCAATTTATTCCATCTCTCCTATGTGATAAGCATTCTTTAATCCAGTTCCCCCCCAATGACCTGATCTTGTGCATCAGTCTTTCATGCAAGACTTCAATTGCCTTTGGCTAAATTACATCCACAAGTTTCCCTCTCTTGACTCTGTTAGATTCTCAAAGAACTTTGCAAACTTGTAAAACATGATTCATCTTTAATAAAAACAGATCAGCTTGGTTTGAAAGCATTAAGCTTCAGTGACTAGTTATTTCTTCCTTGATTATCTTTCCAACAATAGATATTAAGCTAACACTTCTATAGTTCCACCCTTCTTATGGTTCTTGCGTGATGGTTAGTGCAATGCAACTACAACCCCAGTGACCCGAGCTCAAATCCCCAGTTGTCTGTAAGGAGTTTGTATGTTCTCCCTGTGACCTGTGTGGGGTTTCCCCGCATGTTCCAATTTCCTCCCACCTACCAAATATACAGGGTTGTAGGTTAATTGGGTGTAATTGTGCAGCACTGGAATTGATTTCCATCAAGTTACAAATAAAATAAAATTTAAATAAAATAACAATTTAAACAAGGGAGTCACATGGTAATATACTAATTCAGTAGTATTCTCCTGGAACTGACAGCCACTTCCTTGGAAACTATTGTTTGTTTTGACACTACTTGTCAATTTTTTCCCTCATTAGCTTTTTGCTCTCTTCCTGCTGGATCCTGTAACACAATGGTTCTCAAATTTTTTTGCTCTAGGCCCCACTTTAATTTTTCAAAAAAACATATGCCCCACCTTTAGCGGAAAAAGTTATATATTTAAATGAAGTTTTAACAAAATCATTTACTGCAAGTGTATTTCAATGCAATTAAGGTCAGAAATACACTGGAACACATATTTCATATTCAACAACTATTTCAATATATCAGCCATCTCAAACACACATTCATCAATTGTCATCACTTCAGAGGGAACCTTGCCCCTGATGCTGGTTACAGATTTTTTTTAATTCGAGGAACTAATTTTGTTAGCTTCAACCTTAAATCTCCACGCTTTGTAACTTCTAGACAGTTTCTCTGAGCTTGTACCAAATCACTAACAGCACTGAAGCCACATTCTACTAAATAAGATGATGGAAAATGTGTCAATAATTCCCTTACTGAAGTAGTTGAGTTTGGGTATTTCTTTTCAATCTCATTAGACAGCCACATCATGGTTCCTTTCACTTTAAACAGAGTTTTCACAGATTCACCATGTTGCAACTCAGATAACTCCTCTTGGTTTTGCACTGGAACTTCAGATAAGTCCACCAGCAATAGCTGAGTTAACCAAGAGGGAAAATCCATTGCCTTTAAATCACAAAATCTAACATTGAAGACGGTAACCAACATATTCAAATAGTCAACAACGACATTTGTTGTGGCATAAGTTATCTCACACTTAATCAATAGAACTGACTGAAATTTCTTGCAGAAATATTCCTTTGCCATAATTCTAGAAGTGTCATGAATCCAAATATCTTTGTTTTTGCATTAACAAACATCATATTTGTTGCTTGGTGTTGCTTGTTCAATGCACATAGTTTTTCAAAAATGTCCATCAAGTAACTCACAAAAGTTTTGCCGTCTGTTGTTAGCAAGAGCTTAATTTCAGGTTTGTCCTTGAAAAACTCGCTGAGGAGATCAAAGAGTTCCATAAACTTTTTGAAGCAGTTTCCCTTTGACAACCACCTTACTTCAGTGTGAAGCAATAATCTCACATGTTCTGCATTTTTATTGACACAAAACTGCAACAGCCATTCACATTTGTCATTAGCTTTGATGACATTGATACACTTGATCACAGAATACAGTATCTTGTGTGGACAGGGGAAACTTTCTTGGCAACTAAGTTTTCTCGGTGGATAACACAATGTGCAACCAACATGTTTGGATTTTCATCCTTCATTAATTTTAAATATCCTGTTTTTCTCACCCATCATAGCAAGTGCACCATTCGCAGCACAAGGTACAATGTTTCCTTTTGGTATTTCATTTTCATCCAAATAATTTTTGAGCTTGCTGTAGATAATCAACTGCAGTAGTAGCTGTTTCCAATGATTCACAAAACAACATCCCGTCTTGAAACTCTTCCTGATCAATATATCTCATGTCTGCAAATAACAGAGCCTCAATGTCCTATACGGTAGATTCATCCAGTAGTATTGAGAATTTTTGTGATTTCAACTTCTCAATAAGCTGTTTTTCAACATTTTGACTCATGTCATTTATTTTGTTGCGGACAATGACATTGCTTGGACATCTTTGTCATCCTTTTGCAGAACTGTTTTGAGAAACAATGATATTGCAGATTTAATCAGTTTCTCCCCAATCGTATGATTCTTCCCATGTTTTGCTGACAGCAGAGAAATTTCATAGCTAGCTTCAAGGGTATGATTCAGGCTATACTTTGTGCAGTGAATAATGAAGTGATTTTTGATCTGTTTTCAAATTTCTCTTTCAGTAATTTAAAATATTCCAATTTTGAATTGCCATGGTTCCTCAAATGAGCTTCAAGACGTCCTGCTTTCATTGATTCATTTGTCAAAGTCTGTTGGCATAATAGGCAAAAAGGTGCACGTTAATCATGTACAGCAGGTATAAACCCTAACTTCAAGAACTCCATTGAATATTGACGAACCTTTTGCTTGCTTTGCTCATTTTGAATATACAACAACAGTGAGCTCCCTGAAACAGATTAATCAATATTTTATTATGTCTCAGAATTGAAAAAATGCAATAAAAGTAATGATCAAATCAAAGAAAGAATACTACCCCCCCCACCCCCCAAAATGGAAAAAAAAAACACTAGCATGGTTTCTGACATTTTTTTTTCTCATAGAGAGTGCATCAAAACTGAGGTAGCCTTATGCTTTACTTTCTGGCGTCCCTATTTTTTTTCTGATTTTGGCATCCAACTCAGGGTGGTGTAAAAAGATGCATAATGATACAGGTCTCACTCACTACTGAACTGAAAAAGTAAAGGGGTATGGATGGAGAAATGATTGTTGAGATAATTTGGAATCTTCATCACCAATGAGATAATTTGGAATGGATGATAATAATACTGGTCAAAAAAAATATAATTATAATGTTAACCAAGGATAATCACAATTAAAATAAGAGAAACAATGGAGATACAACAGAGAAACATCAGAAGAGCAAAAACATGTTATGAAAATAAAAGGAACCAAGTGATTTTACTTGGAAGTTACCACAATTGTGTCGTACTGATAGTGTTGCCAGGTCACATCTTTCACACCAACATAATGAGTTTATTTTTTCAAACCAACTTTTTAATTATTTTTCAAAATATTCCTATGCCCCACCAAAATACTCACACAGCCTACCAGTGGGGCATATGCCCAACCTTGAAAATCTATGCTGTAACAATTCCATTCTTCAAGCTTTTACCATTTTTGATGTTCTAGCTTAGAATGTAATTTTTCCTTGATTTATTCTATTAATTATGGAACATTTCCTCTTTATCATGGAATCCTTTCTCAGAATTGGGATAAAGGGTCCACTGCAAACCATTTCTCTCAGTGGATGCTGCCTTACCTATTGCAACCTTATAGCTTTTCTTTGTTCACACTAAGTATGTACCACTGCTTATCCACTGACCTTAGCCACAGATTAGGTACTGGAAGACTGGAGGAGGCCTCTTCTTGTGCCTTTATTTGAGAATGCTACAAGAAAATGCCAGGGAACTAGAGGCTGCTGAGCCTTTCTTCATTGGTGGGAAAGTGGTGAGGAGGGGGAAATTCTAAGAGACAGCACTGATGGGAACTGTTAGCATGGATTTATGCATGAGAAATAATGACTCAAATTTATAATTGTGTTGTTTGTGCAAGTGGATTGGTTGGGTCAAGGTGATAGACATTGTTTACTTACACTATAGAAAAGCTTGTAACAAGATCCTGCCTGGTAGATGTTAGGGTAGTGAAATCTCCTGGGATCCAGGGTAAGCTTGCCATTGGATACAAAACTAGAATGGTAGTAACCTGTAATTGAAAGGAGTCACGGATGATAGTAAGGGCTAATTTGATTAGTCATCTGTAGGCAGAAGTGTATGGCAGCAGATCAGTAATGGATCCACTGTGGTTTGTAATATAGATTAATGGTTTAGATGAGAATGTAGATGCCTTGATTAATAAATCTGTAGATGACACCAAAAATGATATATTGTGGCTCAGTGAAGGAAGTTGTTCAAATGACAACAGGATTTGAATCAATTGGGAGAGTGGGCTACAGAATGGCAGTTGGAATTTAACTCCAACAAGTGTGAAGTGAGGTGTTTTAGGTTAAACTAGGGCATAAATTACACAATAAATCATTGGAACTGGGGATTGTTGCAGAACAGAGAGATGTAATTATACAAGTTCTTTGTTCCCTAAAAGTGGCAACACAGGTGAAGGCTCATCAAAGGGCGTGACATCAAGTCACAGATTTGCAAGACATTGGTAAGGCCATGCCAATAATATTATGTGCAGTTCCTGTTGTCATCCTATATGATGGATCTGATTAATCTAGAGAGAGAGTACAGAGAAAATTCACAAAGATGGTGTCATGACAGGAGGGCAGAGGTTGTGGGGGAGAGATTGGATAGACTGGCACAGTTTTCCCTTGAGTGAAGGAAGCTGATTTGCAAACGTTTATCAGACCATGAGGCTCATTGATAGGCGAACAGTCAATCTTTTTTCACCAGTGTTTGGGGAAATCAAGAAATAGAGGGCATAAGCTTAAAGTGAGAGGGGAAAGATTAAAAGTGGACCTGTAGGACAAGTTTTTCATGCAAAAAGGTGGTGAGAAAATGCAATGAGCTTCCAGAGGAAATGTTAGGAGTGCATACCATTACAACATTTTAAAGATATTTCTACAGATTCATGGATAGGAAATATTTAGAGGGACATGGGACAAATTCAGGTAAAGAATAAGCCCAGGCCAGAAGGGCCTATTTCCACAATGGATACTCTATGACTCTAAACTTGTGATTGTAAACTCACAGTCATTCTGGATGACTCCATGTTATACCCTTTATAATTCACCTTAGTTTTTTTTAATACTTTATTTTTCCATTTTTTTTCCATAAATAAGTTCATAGTCTTTAAAATGTTATACATTTCAAATATATATTAAATGTTTACAAACAAAAGAAAAAGAAAAATAATCCCCCTTTTTCCCTCCTCCCACCCACAAATATAAGAGTTAGTAAAGCTAAACACATCATCAGAGCTCTTGTTATTTTTTTCATGATTCTTTTTCTGGGATATCTCATCTTTACATACATTGACGGGTCAAGTTTACAATCGGACCTCTATATAATCTAAATATGGTTGCCATATCTTAATGAAAATGTCATATTTATTTTTTTAAGCTGTAAGTAATTTTCTCCATGGGTATATAACTATGCAACCCCCCGGCCCATCAAGCAATAAGTAGGGGAGAATGATTGGAAGGCAGCCAGGGCTACCTTAACAAAGCAGATTTGAAATTTAGTCAATTTATTGCTCACATCCATAAAGTTACCCAGAAGGAACAGCTCTGGGTCATACATGAAGGTTATTCCTGTTACTCTTGTTAGTGTTTCAGTCATATCATCCCAAAATGATCTTATCTTCACACACAACCATGTAGAATGTAGGAAGATTCCAATTTTAATCTCACACCTAACGTACATTTCAGATATTTCATATTTTGATTTATGTCATTTTTGTGGCATAAGATACACAGGTAGTCCTCGACTTTCAATCTATGCAAGTTATGTCAACCTGCACATATGACCAAATTTTTAAAAATAAATCTTCAATAAAATTACTGTACAAGAACATATTTTGTATTAAAAGTACTGTATACAGTGGTCCCCACTCCTGGCTACAGCCCAATGCCCCCGTTCCCGCGGACCCCACTCTAAGCAGCAGCCCAGCACCCGAGTCCAATTACTCTGTTATATACTAGAAGTTCTTATGGGTATTGGGAGTATCTTTATTGAAGGTACTGTGCTGTACATATGTTTGCATTCTTCATTAAAGATTCATTGGTTAAAAAATTTCTTTATGGTCTCATTTAATCGTGCATGATGGGTGAACCCGACTTACAACTAATCCGAGCTATGATCATTTCATTGGTCCCAATATGGTTGTATGTTGGAGACCACCTGAAATTGCCGAAGAAAATTATATTGGACCAGACAATATCTTGCATTAATCATTGATGTCATTCTGTCCAAACACCAGTCAGACCAGCATTTGTCTAGTATTGTAACACCTAGATCCAAATCCCACTTCTCCCTTGACCTCTCCCTTAATACTTTCACCCTGGAGAGCAGAATACATATTACTTATGAATTTAGGTGTATTTCCCAGTTGAAGCATCCCCTCTACCTCATTGCTTGAGGGCGAGGCCATTATGGGACCCCAACTCTCTCGCAAGAAGGACCTCGACTGAAGAAAGCAGTAGAAAGTTCCATTTGACAGATTATATTTCAATTTTCATTGTTCAAAGGACATAAGTAGCCCTTCTTCATAGCAATCTTCAAATGTTTAATTTCTTACTCATGCCAAATATTTAAAATTCTATTGCCCCGTGACAGAATATATAGAGGTGTTTGGGAGATAAATTGGGAAAGGTTTGTTAGAGCAGATCACACACAAATACTTTAAAACACAGAATTTTTGCAGGAGCTTTTGCAAGAGTGCTCAGAGACTCATGATGGACTGTTATTTGCAAAAGGCAACAAATGTAACAACATGCAGTGGCAGTTTTGCCTGGAAAAGAGAATTTACTGTCTGGAAGGTCATGTGACCTTTGCAAGCAGAGAGCAGGAAAAAAAAACAGGCTTTGCTCTCAGAGTTGGAGGGAGTGTGTGTGTGTGAGAGAGAGAGAGAGAGAGAGAGAGAGAGAGAGAGAGAGAGAGAGAGAGAGAGATCGGTTTCAGAGGAATAAGCTGGCAAGTTTTGGAAGACGGCCTGGTCAAAAGAGAGGACTGGCTGTCCGGTGTCTCCCTTAGAATAGGAGAAAAAGAAAGGAACTCTGTGGTGACCTGAAAGAATGAGGTTATCGTCTGGAGAACCCTGAAGGGAGCAAGTTTCGTCAGCAAGACACTGGAGTGGCTGATTAAAAAGGAATCAGTTGTAGATATCCTGGAACAGGAAAAACTCTCTCTCTGAAAACCAACAAGAATCCATCTGAGTGGTAACCATTTACCTGTTAAGCACCAAAGCCTGGTGAACTTTATTAATGTTAACTTCTGTGCACAGTACAAGAATTGTCTGCAACCAATGAGATTGGACTGTGAACCAAAGAACTTTGCTGAACTTAAACACACTTATGTGCACTTAGAATTAGAAGGGGGTAAGTAGGTTAAGTGAGTCAATATAGATAAGGTAAAGTTTGATTCTATTTTCATGTTCAAAGATAATTAAAAGCAACTTTTGTTTAAGTAACCCTTTGTTGTGGTGCATGTCTATTGCTGCTGGGTTTTGGGGTCATCTGGACTTGTAACAGCCCAGATTCATGCACAATAGTTCGTTCTAGCACAGTGGTGCTTTTTTGTGATATCCCCACTTTTTTTTCAAACTCTCATTAATTGCATGTCAGATTTTAATCATATGTATTAGAATGGGGTTATCTGGGTTTTTATTATTATTAATTTGACATTCCATTTATAAATGAAATCTTTTGCTGCACCCTCTTTCATTGCATATAGTCCCATTTAGATCCTTGAGGGGAGTTCTCTTCTTCAAAAAAAGGATAAGAGGAACCTCACCTTGGCTGCTAAATAATATTTTTTAAAAATCCAGTAATCTTAATCCTTCCATGGTGATCCTCAGCATTTTATTATTCCAAAGAAATTGTCTTATATGACCATTAAATATCTTTTAAAAATTCTTAGCCAAAGAAATTGTCAACGATTAAAAGAGGAATTGCAGTCTCAGCATCATTTTCATTTTCGCAGAATCAACCCTTCCAATTAAGGTAATAGGCAGGTCTTTGCATCTTTGTAAATCCTCCTCTATCTTTCCAAGCAGTGGGAGACAGTTAAGTTTGTACAGATTTTGTAAGTTATTATTCACCATTATTCCTAAATATTTAATTCTATCCAATTTCATTTTTAAAAATTGTATTTAATTTTTCAAATTACACAGATTTTTTAAATTACTATAACCCCTCCCCCTCTCCCCTATAACACAAAAAAAAACATTAAAAATCCCCCAATCCCCCTCCCCCCAAAAACTTACAACAAAAATCAATATTCCCTGATTGGTGTGCCAAACTTATAACAATTAGTTAATTTCTATAGCCATATATTTCAAATATAATCCCCACATATCAATAAAGAAAGAATAATTGTTTTTCACATTATATGTTATTTTTTCTAAATACAAACAAGATTGTAATTCATTATGCCAACTTCGCAAATTTAGTTGTACATCATTCTTTCATTAACAGCTGTACATTTTCTTGTTACTGCTAAAGCTAACTTTAAAAAAGCCAAATATAATTTAGGCATTCTTAAATGCCTTATCATGTCGCAATAAACATAACCTTGGGTCCAACCAAATATCCATTTTAAACAAATCTCTCAAAAAATTTATAATTACCTCCCAAAAATATTCAATTTTCTTACACGACCAAACTGAATGTTCTCTACATCTAAAATATAAATCTGTAATATTAAATCCATATCTCTTCAATTTCTCAGGAGTTAAATATAATTGATCCAAAAAATTATAATTAACCATATATCTCACATTAATTAATTTTGTAATACTATCAACACACATTTGTGACCATTTCTTCCTCTGCCAATAAAATATTTAAATCTTTTTCCCATTTCTCTTTAATTTTATACATATTTACTTTTTCAATTTTTTTCTGTAACAATCTATACATATCAGAAATAAAACCTTTTTCATTTTTAACTTCAATCAGTAATTCAAATTTCATTTGACTTGGAAAATTTATTTCCACTTCTTTAAAAATTCTCGAAGTTGATAGTAAGCAAACAAAGAATTTAACGCAATATCATATTTCTCCTGTAATCTATTAAATGAAGAAAACTTCCTGCTTCAAAACAATCTATAACATTTACTATTCCTTTATTTTTCCACTCCTTTAAATAAGGACTATTCAGTGAAAAAGGAATTAATTTATTCTGATATATTGGTGATCTTATTGAAATCATCCCTTTGTGCCCTATAATTAAATTATGATTATACCAGATATTCATTATATGTCGTAAAACTGGCAAATCAAATTCTTGTAACAATAAAGGATTCCATTTATAAATAAAATGCTTAATGTTACCTTCCAAGATCTGATCCATCTCTATCTTTGCCCATCTAGGAGGTTGTTCAGTGTCAAATAATCTATTAATAAATTTCAGCTGAGCCGCTTCGTAATAATTATAAAAACAAGGTAATTGCAAGCCACCTAATTCATAACTCCAAGTCACTTTTTGTAAATAATCTAATTACCTTATTTATTTCCTTAAAAAATATTTTTGGTACCAAACATGGAATAGATTGAAAAAAAATACTGTACTCAAGGATAAATATTCATCTTTATACAATTCACTCTTCCAATTAATATCAATGGTAAATCTTTCCAATTCCATCCATTTTCCATTTAAATTTTATTCCTTTTTGATATTTTTCATAGTAAACATTTGTTAATGGCATAATTTCACTTTTTTCCAAATTTATTTTGTAACCTGAGTCTCTCCCATATTTTTTCCAGTATAGTCTGTAGTTTGGCCAATGACTCAACCAGGTCTGATACATATAGTGGCACATCTCTTCAAATAAATTAATTTTATACTCTTTCTGGCCAACTTTGAATCCCTTTATATCTAGATCTCTTATAATTTCTGCTAATGGATCAATTGCCAAAACGGAGAGGCCTGGAGACACATGGTCTGAATTTATCAGTTTAGGTAGATATTCCCCTAGTCTATTAGCTAACATTTTTGCCAGAATTTTGCTATCCACATTTAATAAGGAGTTAGGTCTGTATAAAGATGGTTTTTTCAGGTCTCTGGTTTTATTTTGTCGGGAGTACAGTAATAATAGCTGTTGAGAAGGATTCTAGAAGAGTCTTCGTTTCAACTGTCCGCTCCAGTACCTCCATAATGAGAGGCATCAGAAGATCTTTAAATTGTATATGAAACTCAGATGGGAAACTATCTTCTCCCAGTGACTTATTTGCTTATAGTGTATTCAAGGCTTTTTCAATCTCTTCTCTAGTGAAGGGGCCATTTAATTCTATCTGATCTCTGTCTTCCAATTTTGGTAGTTCAATCGCTGAGTGAAATTCATCTATTTCATTAGAACCCCTATCAAGTCTGATTCATGCAGCTTTGTATAGTTTTGTTTGAAAATATCATTGATTTCCTTCTGATTATATGTTAATTTGTCAAGCTCTGTTTGAATTACATTTATCAACCTTGATGTCTCCTTTGCCTTTAATTGCCATGACAAAATTTGATGTCATTATCTTCCATTTCATAGTACTTCTATTTTGATTTTAAGTTCATTTTTTTTGGAGGGAACAGAACATAAAAATAAATGGAAAGAGGTGAAGGTGGATGGTAACACAAGGAGAATTTGTGGAGGACATTCTCTCAACTGCAAATATTTTAATGCAAGGAGCATAGTAAATAAGAAGGAGCTTAGGCATGGATAGACACATGAAAATATGATATTGTGGTCATCAGTGAAAATTGGTTCCAGGAAGGGCATTTGGCAGTTAAATATTCCAGGATTCCATTGTTGTAGGCATGATAAAACTAGGGGGGGGGGGGGGGAGGGGGGAAATTAAAGGTGGAGGAGTTGCATTGCTTATTAGAGAGAACATTACAGCAGTGCTGTGGAAGGATGGTTTGCTGGGATCGTCCAGCAAGGCCATTTCGGTAGAATTGCGGAATGGCAGAGGCATGAAAACATTAATGGGAGTGTATTATAGACCAGCAAATGGGATGATGGAATTAGAGGAGCAAATTTTTAAGGAGGTTGCGTATATGTGTAATAAACATAAGGTGGTAGTTATGGGAGATTTCAACTTTCCAAATATAAAATGGAACACCCATACAGTAAGAGGACTGGATTGGGTAGAATTCATTAAGTGTGATCACGAAAGTTTTCTTAATCAATATGTAGAAGAACTGACTCAAGAGGGGCCAGTATGAGATCTCCTATTAGGGAACGAGATAGGTCAGTTGACAGAGGTTTGTGTTGAAGAACACTTTGGATCTAGTGATCATAATAATATTAGTTTTAGGCTAGTAATGGAAAAGAATAGAGATGGGCCAAAGGCTAAGATTCTTGATTGGAAGAAAGCAAATTTCAAGGGGATGAGAAAAGATTTGGAGGATGTGGATTGGGGTAAGATATTTTCAGGGAAGAATGTAACAGATGAATGGAGGATATTCAAAGGAGAAATTCTGAGACCACAGAGATGGTATGTCCCCATGAGGATTAAAGGAAAGGTTAGAAATTGTCGGGAGCTTTGGTTTTCAAAAGATATTTGGAATTTGGTTCAGAGGAAGAGGAATGTGTACAACAGGGATAAACAGCAGGGAATAGGTAAATTGCTTGAGGAATATAAGAAGTGTTAAAAGTATCTTAAGAAAGAAATGAGAAAGGCTAAAAGGAGATATGAAGCTGCTTTGGCAGGAAAAGTAAAAATAAATCAAAAGGATTTCAAAAACTAAAAGTATAGTGGGGGGATAAAATTGGACCCCCTGAAGATCAAGGGAGTAGGCTCCGTGAGAAGCCAGAGGAGATGGAAGAAATTTTAAACCTTTTTTTTTCAGTATTCACTAAAAAAAGAATATTGAGTCAGATGAAGTGAAGAAATATGGTAGTAATGAGGAGGTAGTGTTGGCTATATTAAAAATGGTCAAGGTGGATAAATCACCAGAT
This sequence comes from Narcine bancroftii, assembly GCF_036971445.1. Lineage (NCBI taxonomy): Eukaryota > Metazoa > Chordata > Chondrichthyes > Torpediniformes > Narcinidae > Narcine > Narcine bancroftii. The sequence continues at coordinate 33,718,483 of NC_091469.1, read as the reverse complement.
CCTGATAAAATATTCCCTAGGTCCTAGAGGGAGGTTAGTGGGAGCATTGACAGAAATATTTCAAATGTCACTGCCCATGGGGGAAGTGCCGGAGGACTAGAGGGTGGCTCATGTTGATCTGCTGTTCAAAAAAGGATCCAAAAGTAAACCTGGTAATTGTATGCCTGTATGTCTGATGTCTGTGGTGGGTAAATTAATGGAAAGTGTTCTTAAAGATGGTATATACAACTATTTGGAAAGACAGGTATTGATTTGGAGTAATCATCATGGTTTTGTATGTGGTAGATCAAGTTTAACAAATCTTACAGAGTTTTTCGAGGATGTTACTAAAAAGATTGATGAGGCGAAGGCATTGAGTGTTATCTATTTGGACTTTAGTAAGGCTTTTGAAAAAGTTCCCCACAAGAGGTTAGTAAGGAAGATGGAAGCATTAGGTATTAATGATGAAGTAGCGAAATGGATTCAGCAATGGTAGGATGGGAGATGGTAGAGAGAAGTGGTGGAACATTGTTTATCGAATTGGAGGCTGGTGTCAAGTGGAGTGCCTCAGGGATCAGTACTGGATACACTGCTGTTTGTCATATATATTGATGATCTAGGTCACACATGTCAAACTCTGGCCCGCGGGCCAAATTTGGCCCGCGATATAATTATATTTGGCCTGCAAGATCATATTAAAAATGTATTAGAGGTGGCCCGCTGGCCGCCGCGCCAGAATAGCGCATGCACAATAACCACTGTGTCCCAGGGTGAGAGAGAGAGATAAAAATCCTGGTCCTTGAAAAGTAGTGGTGGGTGGTTTTATAAACACGCTGTCGTGTCCCCCCGCCCACCCCCCCACCGCAGCGCGGCCTGGCCGGTGTCAGGGGAAGCCAAGGGCGCTTCTCAGCACCCGGAACCCCAGTGGCACAACGTTTCTTGGAGCTGCAGATGAAGTCGGGACGCCGGAGGGAAGATTGGGGCTCCCCGCCGGGCGATGGGGGCGCCGGCTGCCGGCCGCCCTGCGCCTTCCCACCGGACCAGTGGCGGGTGCCCGGAGTACACGTGGAGAGCGAGGCTGGTGGGGCAGGTAGGGTGGAACCCCCCCCCCAATCTCGGGAGTGGCATGGGCTGGATCGGGATTAGCCGCGCTCACCTGCTCCTCCACCGCTGACCGGGATCCCAGCGCGGTCCTGAGCGCGGAGACTGCCCTGGAAAGGTCCTGGGACACCGGCACGGAAAGTAAAGGGGGTCCGGGAGAAAGTCAGCAGGTCAAGGGAGGTCCGGAAGAAACTCAGCAGGTCAAGGGGGGTCCGGGAGAAACTCAGCAGTCAAAGGGGGATCCGGGAGAAACTCAGCAGGTCAAAAGGGGATCCGGGAGAAACTCAGCAGGTCAAAGGGGAGGGGTCCATGAGAAACTCAGAAGGTCAAGGGGAGGGGGTCCGGGAGAAACTCAGCAGGTCAAGGGGGGTCTGGGAGAAACTCAGCAGGTCAAGGGAGGTCTGGGAGAAACTCAGCAGGTCAAGGGGGGTCCGGGAGAAACTCAGCAGGTCAAAGGGGGATTCGGGAGAAACTCAGCAGGTCAAGGGAGGTCCGGGAGAAACTCAGCAGGTCAAGGGGGGTCCGGCAGAAACTCAGGGTGGGCTTGACCTCGCCAGGACCGTTGCCCACTCCCCCTCCCTGCCGCAGGCCGACCCGCAACTCACGGTGACAGCCCTGCAGCGAGAGCCGATGCCCCCGCACTGTCGTTGTCCAACCCGATCGCCCACAAACCCCGCCCTCCCGCACACAGGCCTGAGTAAGTATTATGAACTTTAATCTCAGGATAAAACGATCTTCCAATAATTTCATGTCACAGTGATAAATATATTCCTGGTTAAAAATGGTCCTGCACCTGGATACAAGCTCATTAGGCATAAAACTTGAAAAGTGTGTAAATCAAAGGATATCTGTACTAATGGAAAAAGGGCATGGCAAATAACCCTGCTAGAGTTCATGCCCACAATCAGTCACCCATTTGATTGTTTCAGGAATCATGTTATTCTCCCACATTCTCAATAGCCCTCAGATTTTACTATTCGACAGCACACTAGCAACATTTGACAAATCCTCTATAGAGAAATATTATTTATTGAATATTTTATTTCTCATTTGTTAATGCTTCTGGAAAGAGTTTATCCAAAACTATTATTAAACATTTATTTTAATAAGAAAAAGTTTAACATTACATATGTTGAAAGAAGAGAAAACATGCAGATGTTGTTGAAAATTTTCAATAAATATTTAGTTCGGCCCTCGACTTAGTCCAAGTTTTTAATTTTGGCCCTCCGTGAATTTGAGTTTGACACCCCTGATCTAGGTGATAGGATGGCAAATTGGATGAGTAAATTTGCAGATGATACAAAGGTTGGCGGTGTTGTGGACAGCAAGGAAAGTTATCAAAGCTTACAGGATGATATAGGACAATAAGAAGACTGAGCTAAAAGATGGCAGATGGAGTTTAATATTGATAAATGTGAGGTCCTACATTTTGGTAGGACTAATTAAAAGAGGTCATACACATTAAATGGTAGACAAATGAGGAGTGCAGTGGAACAAAGGGATTTAGAAGTCATGGTACATAATTTCCTGAAGTTGAATCGCCTGTGGATAGGGTGGTGAAGAAGGCATTTAGTATGTTGGCTTTCATAAATCAGAGTATAGAACACAGGAGCTGGGATGTTATGTTGAAATTGTATAAGGCATTGGTGAGGCCAAATTTGTGTGCAGCTTTGGTCACCAAATTACTGGAAGCATATAAACAGAATAGAGAGAGTGCAAAGGAGGTTTACGAGAATGTTGCCAGGGTTTCAGGGTTTGAGTTACAGGGAAAGGCTGAGTGGGCTGGGACTTTATTCCCTGGAGTGTAGAAGATTGATTTAATAGAGGCATTCAAAATTATAAGGGAAACAGATGGAGTCAATGTGGATAGGCACTTTTTCATTGAGAGTGGGGGAGATTCAAACAAGAGGGCTTGGATTGAGAGTAAAAGGGGAAAAGTTTAGGAGAAACATGAGGGGGAATTTCTTCACCAGAGGGTGGTGGGGGTGTGGAATGAGCGTGCAGCAGTGTTCGTAGAAGCGAGATTGATGTTAATATTCAAGGAAAGTTTGGATAGGCCTATGGACAGGAGAGGTGTGGAGGGCTATGGACCAAATGTGAGTCAGTGGGACTAGGTGGGAGAAGATGTTCAGCACGGACTAGTAGGGCCGAACTAGCCTGTTTATACGATTATATGTTTGTAAAGTATCATATTTCATTTTTTTTTATTTACCAAATTTTGCATTTTTCTTTCAAACCCATTCTCTGGTATTCTTTTTCCAATTCTGTTATTTCTTTCTCCAGGTCATTGACTTCCTTTTTATTTGTATATTAAATTATCTGTCCCCTCAAATAAGCTTTTAAGTGTATCCCAGATTAGGAAACGATCACTAGTAGCGGGTTGATTTGTTTTGCAAAACAATTTTATTTGTTCCTTAATAAAATTACAGAAATCTGTCCTCAATAGCGTAGGATTAAGATGCCATCTCTACACACTTTCTTGCTTCAGAATCACATAGTCAGAGAGTAATTTGGCTAGATATTCCGTTTCAATCACTCTGTTTTACAATTGTGCAGACATTAAAATCAAATCAATTCTTGTATATGGGTCATGAACCTTTGAGTAAAATCAATAATATCTCATCCCATGGGGTGTGACTGTTTTCCATGCATCTAACCGTTTTAAATCTTTCATAAGAGATAGAGGGTCTTCTCCAACTTTGGTCTTTCCCACTATCAAAGATTTATCAAGGATGGATCCAAGGAAAAATCTCTTCCAATCAGTACATTTTGTCTATCCTCTACTGGTTTTAAGAGGAAATTTAGCATAAAGGATTCATCATCAACATTTGGAGCATAAATATTCATGAGAGTCCAGGATTCTGCATTATATCTCACAATGTGCCATAACAAACCCTCCTGGGTCAATAGATGTGTCTTCGATCAATGGCAGTATAATTTTTATGTGTTAAGATTGCTACCCCCCTCATTTAGGTATTAAAGGAGGAGATTATGATTTGTCGAACCCAGTCCCTTTTTAACTTATTGTCTTCCAATTTTGTAAGGTGCGTTTTCTGTAGAAAAACTATATCTGCCTTTAATTTTTTTGTGTGTCAAAACTCTTATTCTCTTTATGGATCTGTTTAACCTATTAATATAAAACTGATAAATTTTAATGTTCTACTCATATTTACATTTGCACATATTCAGCTCTATCATTAGAAACTTTTGCTGATTTATAAAGTGATTTTCCCCTGTTAACAAACATATGCATCTGCTCTGACAGTGACATATTCACGAACCCCTGGAAATCCGTGAATAAAGGAAGAGTGCCTTCCTGTAGCTTCAATGCCATTTTGAAAAAATTCTCCATCTCCGGCGCCATTAACCCCTTTATATCAGGGTATCCATCTTGCTACTATTTTACTAAATATTTACCTTCTGTTAAGCTCTCTGTATACATTTCAATATTACTTTATTTGGCTTGGCTTCGCGGACGAAGATTTATGGAGGGGTAAATGTCCACGTCAGTTGCAGGCTCGTTTGTGGCTGACAAGTCCGATGCGGGACAGGCAGACACGGTTGCAGCGGTTGCAAGGGAAAATTGGTTGGTTGGGGTTGAGTGTTGGGATTTTCCTCCTTTGTCTTTTGTCAGTGAGGTGGGCTCTGCGGTCTTCTTCAGAGGAGGTTGCTGCCTGCCGAACTGTGAGGCGCCAAGATGCACGGTTGGAGGTGACATCAGCCCACTGGCGGTGGTCAATGTGGCAGGCACCAAGAGATTTCTTTAGGCAGTCCTTGTACCTCTTCTTTGGTGCACCTCTGTCTCAGTGGCCAGTGGAGAGCTCGCCATATAACACGATCTTGGGAAGGCGATGGTCCTCCATTCTGGAGACGTGACCTACCCAGCGCAGTTGTATCTTCAGCAGCGTGGGTTCGATGCTGTCGGCGTCTGCCATCTCGAGTACTTCGATGTTGGAGATGAAGTTGCTCCAATGAATGTTGAGGATGGAGCGAAGACAACGCTGGTGGAAGCGTTCTAGGAGCCGTAGGTGATGCCGGTAGAGGATCCATGATTCTGAGCTGAACAGGAGTGTGGGTATGACAACAGCTCTGTATACGCTAATCTTTGTGAGGTTTTTCAGTTGGTTGTTTTTCCAGACTCTTTTGTGTAATCTTCCAAAGGCGCTATTTGCCTTGGCGAGTCTGTTGTCTATCTCGTTGTCGATCCTTGCATCCGTTGAAATGGTGCAGCCGAGATAGGTAAACTGGTTGACCATTTTGAGTTTTGTGTGCCCGATGGAGATGTAGGGGGGCTGGTAGTCATGGTGGGGAGCTGGCTGATGGAGGACCTCAGTTTTCTTCAGGCTGACTTCCAGGCCAAACATTTTGGCACTTTCCGCAAAACAGGACGTCAAGCGCTGAAGAGCTGGCTCTGAATGGGCAACTAAAGCGGCATCGTCTGCAAAGAGTAGTTCACAGACAAGTTGCTCTTGTGTCTTGGTGTGAGCTTGCAGACGCCTCAGATTAAAGAGACTGCCATCCGCGCGGTACCGGATGTAAACAGCGTCTTCATTGTTGAGGTCTTTCATGGCTTGTTTCAGCATCATGCTGAAGAAGATTGAAAAGAACTGATAAAAGACAGTTCAAAAATATACCTCATTTTAATTTTCATCCAATTTTTAGCATTTATAGTCCTCTTTCTCTTTTTTCTTGTTCTCCTTTCCTCTTTCTTCTTTTTCTTCTTTCTTGCATCTATTTTTGGGTCCCCTTTACAATTCTTCTAGAAATCTCTCTACTTCTTTTACTATTTTATAGAATCTTCAGGGTTCCTCTGTTGCATCGATCCTGAGCGTCACTGGGTAGAGCATTGTATATTTTATATTTCATGTTCTTAATTGTCTTTTAACATCATCATATTCTTTGTTTTTACCAAACTAGTGCTTAAATCTTGAAAGAATAGCACCTCTCTTCCTTCCTTCTCGACTGGGCCACCATTTTTCCTGGCATACTCCACTGCTACCCTCAATGTTGTCTCCCTATCCTGGTATATCAAAAATCTTAGCAGGACAGGTCGTGGTCTTTGGTCATCTGCTCTCCTGTGATCAAAGGAGCAATGGGCTCTCTCTACAAGTAGTTTTTGCTTGAATTTTCCCACTCCCAGTGCTCATGGGATTCACTCTTCAAAGAAATTCACCTGGTCCTTCCCCTCAGTCCCTTCTCTCAGCCCAACAATTCAGATATTATTTCTTCTGCTGAAGTTTTCTATGTGATTAATATTGTCCAGCAGCAGTTGTTCATCTGATTTCTACCTCTTTGTATTTTCCTGCAGGGTTCTTAATGATTTTTGAGTCATTATCAGGTTGTTTTCAACTTGGCCTACCTGAGGAGTCAGATTTTCAATTTCTGTTGCCATCCCTGTTATTTTTCCTGCCACTTCTCTTAGTACATTTTCCACCTTGGATAATCATTAACTCAGATCTTCCATGGTTTCTATCTTATTTTTGGAAATGTTGTGTTGATCCCCCACTTCCTTGGGATTGTCCCAACATCCTGGCTGCATCTTCTTCACTTCTCCCTTGTGGACTTTCTGGCGAAGATCTCGGCGACTTTTGAGCTTCTTCAGTTTAATTTTTATGTGTCTTGTTCTTCTTATGCATCATCTTTTCTTTTTAGCATGCAGCATTTTTGATTTGATGACTTTAAATGGGTCTTTTAATCAATCTTCATGAAGAGCTCTTCCAACCCATGTCTGTCTAAGTCCTTCGCATGGCCACACACCCCTAGAATTGATCTTTGTTAAGCTGAGGACAATGGTTTCAGACCTTTGCTGTGAAACCTCAAACTGTTTTGAGCTCTACTCTACTCTGTTCATTATTCCCTCAAGGATCCTTAACAACATGAATTCTTATTGACTAGCCTGTCTAAATCCAATGAACACCTGGGCGAGGAAGGAATATGGGCCATTATGCACACATGACAATAAGGCTATTGTTTTACTTGGAGTTTTACCCTTCTGGGTTGATGGTGAACTTGTCTTGGGTCAATGCTGTGGGACGTTTGATAGAAAGAGACCATGGGATGTGCAGGATTAACAGAGCAAATGAAGACTATCGTTCATTGGAGCATAGATTGCCTTTGTTATGGTTCCCCATTTTTGGAGATAGTTTTTGCTCTAGCTTCTTGGTGAGCAAAGGAATAATAAAAGGTTTAGTTCCTCCTCAGAATTCTTTCTGATTCAATGTCTGGTGAGAATTAGGGTAATTAGTGCCGTCAACACGCTGGGCTGAGGAGTTTTAAATAAGAGTAAGAAACATTGGAAAAACTTAGCAAATCATGCAGTGTCTATAGAAAGAGATATTTCTTTATCTCTTCCTCCCTCCCTCCTCTCTACAATTTAAACCTAATGCTTTACAACATTCTCAGTTCTGAGAGACTTTGAATTGAAATCTTTACTCTATTTCTCTTTTATGGATGCTGCCTGGTCTACAAAGTGCTTCCAACACTTTATTTTCATTTCACATTTCCTGCATCCTCAATCTTCCCTCTTTGAGGATTTTGCTTTCTTCCATGCCTCTTTCCTCAGTTGGTCTTTCCAGTTAGTATGCTCAGTATAACAGGAGATGCCTCTGAGGATGGGTTCTTGATTAGCTTATTGGTCTCAAGTGAACTTGATTTATTTTCCATCCCTTGGTGCTGTCAGCCCACAGCCTTTCCATCAACAGCTAATGTTCCATCAGTAAATACCTTTTAAATAATCTCTACCACATTAATCAATCAGCCATTTACACCGCAGGACTGATGAGTGTAGATAGAACCACAGAATATTATAGGATCCTTCCTCCCTTCTAGTTTGTGCTGAACTATTTTTCTGCATACTTCCACTTACCTGCACCCAATCCATAGCCTTCCAAAGCCCTCCCATATATGTACCTGCCCAAATATTTCTTAGATGTGAAAATTGAGCTGAAAGCTCGGTCCACATGCGCACCATCCTATGTGAAGAAGTCCCCTTAATTTTACCCCTAAAATGTCCTCTTTTACCTTTAAACCATGTCCTCTGGTTTGTATCTCACCTTCCCTCAGTGGAAAAAAAGCTTATCTACTTTTATTCTGCCTATACCACTGTTATATTTGGATTGTGGAGGAACATGTGGCCTCTCTGCCTGGAACATTGTGGATTGCAGATGATCACATGACTTCCCTGCCTGAAACTTATTTGGAAGTCGCATCACCTGCCAATCAAGGTTGGACTCTGGCCATTAGAGCACACCTTGCTGTTGATTGAGTCTCATCATTGGTCAGACGCACAGCTCAGAACAATATAAAACATTGATGCATGCCACATTTATTTCTCTCTCTTTTCTTTTTAATATATTTTTATTGATTTGAAAGACAGAAATATTACATTGTATATTGATAAAAATAATTGTTTATCTTGATACATTAAAATACAGAATATGAATCATAAGAAAATTATATATATAATATTTACAGAAAGTATATATAAAATAATTTCATTTGGAGGAACTTCAGTTCACATTCTATTATTGAAATAAGTTTATGATAAGATAACTAAATAAAGTAATCTCTTCTATGTGTAGAAAAAAAGGAAAGAAAAAAGAAGAAAAACACAGAAATTAAGAAAGATTAGGGAGGAAAGAAAGGCAAAAACCCTCCAATTCTAATCCTACCCCTCCATCTAAACACAGTCATCAAGAAGCAAAGAATCAAGTTTCTGCCTCCACTCAACCAGCAAGTAACCCTCAGAGCACTCAAGCTTATTTAATCAAATTATGATAGTAATCCATGAATTGGCCCCATAATTTATCAAAATCCATCAAAATTTCTTTAACATTATATCTAATTTTCTCCAAGCTCAAACAAGACATAATATCCTATATTCAATGCATATGAGTAGGTGGTAAACTATCTTTCCATTTAATCAAAATTGTTCATCTAGCTATCAGTGAAGTAAAGGCTATAACTCTTCTTTGAGTTGGATTCAAGGAAATATTTTCCTGTTGAGAATAACCAAACAAAGCAGTACAAGGACAAGGATCCAATTTGACCCTGAGAATCTCTGAAAAGTGATCTTTCAGTTTTGGACACTCCCAGCACATATGGACTAGGGATGCCTCAAAAATTATCCATCTGTTGCATAGTGGGTCCATGTCAGAATAGTAACAGGATAGTTTAACTTTTGACAGATGGATTCTATATACCATTTTAAAATGCAATAAACAATGTCGTGCACAAAATGAGATGGTGTTAATCAGGTCAAGTTCAATATCCTATTCAAATCTCTTTCCGATTCACTCCTGATTGAATTCTGAGCCCATTTTTAAATCCTTCAGGTTTTATCATAAATGGTTGCATTCAATCAACAATGATGAAATTTTATATCAAAAAGTAAATCAGGAATATTGGTTTTAAGAACTCAGGGAAATTCTTAAAATTGGAGTTAGCAAAATGCCTGATTTGTAAATATCTAAATAAATGCCTATTAGGAAGATTAAATTTAACTGTTAATTGTTCAAATGAAGTGAATGCCTCAAATATACAAATCTCTAAAACTTTTAATACCCAATCTGTCTAAAACCTACATCCAATATAGAAGGTTGAAAGAAATGATTCTTAATAATTGGGCTAGATAGGGAAATATTAAGAAGACCAAAAAATCATCTAAATTATGCCCATATCTATGTTGCATAATTAGATTATCATTCAGTTTAAAAAATGAAAATGGTAAAGAAGAATCTAAAACTGCCAATATAGCTAGATTTTTAGAAAACTTCAATTCCATTTCTACCCAAGCAGGATGATCATTGAGCAAACAGCGATAGTATGGTTGGTACCTCTTGGCCTAAGTCACAGACATTGCTTCATCCCAAATTGTTACTGTGGACATCACTGGTGGAGTCATGGGTAAGGTGTGCACTATATTAATTTGAGCCATAGTACTGCTATAGATCAGTGCTTGCAGAAAGCTGCACCCCCGTGGGTACAGGGAATCGGGAGTGTGTTTAAAAGTCCCTGTCTGTGGTGTGCAACCGTGTGGGAGAGTGTAGGTAATAGGCCATCGGTATTAGAGTCTCTTGTGCCCAATGTGCTTGCTTGCCCCATTAAAGTTTTGTCTCAATCTGTGTAGAAGATAGGCAGCCACTGGTATTGGAATACCCTGTACAATCTGAGTCTGATGTGAATGTCTTTATAGTTATTTAGTAGTAGATTAATTAGCATTTGACTTTTTCCCCTGTTCATCTCTCATGTGTTCACAAAATTATCTTTGATTGTAACACTTGTGTCCAGACTTGTTCTGTAAATCTACTGAACTTGATACTTCCCAAACACAACAACACCTCATAATTTTCAATACCTCTATCAGATCTCCCCTCATTCTTCTATGCACCAGGGGGGAAAAAATGCTACTAACATGGTTAATTCAGTTGCTGAAATCTGGACAACATTCTAGTAAACCTTCTCTTCACACTTTCAGTCTTATTGATATCTTTCCTGTAGTAAGATGACCAAAACTACAAACAATACTAAATTTGGCCTTACCAATGTCTTACACAAATTTACCATCCCAATTCCTATACTCAATACTTTAATTTATGGAGGCCAATATGTCATAAGTTCTCTTTATAACCCTATTTACCTGTGATATCACTTTCAGGGAATTATGTATCCATATTCCCAGATATATATTTTTTTACTGCACTCCTCAGTGCTCTACCATTTACTGCGTATGTCCTTTCTCGGTTTGTCTTTCCAAAATGCAATGCCTCACATTTGTCTGTATTAAATTCCATCTCAAATTTTTCAGCCCAATTTCTAGGTCCAGATCCCTCTGTAATCTTTGAAAACCTTCTTTGCTGTCAACAATGCCTCCAAATCTAGTGTCATCTCCAAATTTTCTGAATCAATTAACCATATCCAGATCTTTGATAGAGATGACAACAATGAACCTAGCACTGATCCCTAAGGCCCACCACTAGTCACATGCCTCCATTCTGAGAAGCAACCATCCACTACTACTCTCTGGCTTCTTTCACATAGCCAATGTCGAATCCAGTTTACAACCTCACCATAAATACCGAGTATCTGAACCATCTTAACTGACTTCCTATTAGGGACCTTGTCAAAGGCCTTACTAAAGTCCATATAGACAACACCTACAGCCTTTCCATCATTATCATTCAAGAAATCTCCTCAAAAAACCCTGTCAGATTGGTTTAACATGACCTACCACTCACAAAGCCAAGTTGATGATCCCAAATTAGTCTTTGGCTATCCAAATATTTGTATATCTGACCTCTTATAAAACCTTCTAATAACTTATCTATTTTTTGACATCAGGCTCACCAGCCTATAATTTTCAGGGTTACTTTTGGAGCTTTTTTTTTAAACAATGGAACAACATGAGCTACCCGCCAATCCTCCACCAACACACCCATGGCTAAAGCCATTTTAAATATTTCTGCCAGTGGCACTGCAATTTCTACACTAGCCTCCCTCAAGGTATGAGGAAAAATCTTGTCAGGCCCTAGCATTTATCCACCCTTATTTGCTTTAAGACAACAATCACCTCCTCCTCTTCTGTAACCTGTATCAGTTCCATGACCTCACTGCTTGTTTTCCTCACTTCTCTTGACTGTGCCATTTTCTTGAGTAAATACAAATGAAAAAAAAATTCAGATCTCCCCCATCTTTTATGGATCTATACATAGATGACCACTCTTATCTTCAAGTCACCTTTTCCTATAACCTTTAATTCCCCAGCCACTAAAATATCTATCTAATTGTGTGTTAAATATGTTTAATGAGGCAGTCTCTACTGCTTCATTGAGCAGAGAATTCCACAGATTTATGACTCTCTGGGAGAAGCAATTCGAGTTACATTTAACTTGCCATCCTTTACTGTAATAACTTTGGGGTTAGGATCTTGCTTTCAATCAGCTGATGATTGGGCAGCAAAAGTGATTCAAATAAACTGCCAATATTTCATATTATTTCATTGCAGCAGAGTGAATCAACAGCCCCGTACTTCCAACTTAGTTCAGGTGCTCTTGTTCCAGAGCTCTATCTATAGTTTGCTAAATGTGATGTTGGCTTTGGTCATTGTGGCAGGTGTCTCTTTAATAGCATAGGATTCTTCAAACTGACCATCACCTATATAGGTTATTCTATCCACAGGGTGGGACTGTCAATACTGTCGGTTGACTTGGTGGGAAGTGGTCCTCAGGTGACACTATTTGAGAGCCCTTGAAATTGGATGTGGGAACCATGGGATGAGGAATTCGAGCTGGGGTTGTTATTGCAAAATGTCAGAGTTTGTAATTTGTAGACAGGCGTGGTGGCAATTGGTAAGGCAATTTATGCCAACACATGCTTAGGAGATAAACACACCAGAGAACTAAGGCAAAGATTGCCTTCCAGTTGTCCCTGTAGATGGAAAGGGCTTCTCAGGAAATAGGGACAACTGAAGAATCTCACAGGCCAAGCTGGGACAGTGAAAAAAATAGTTAATGAGATACAGGAAATTGGAATATATGATGAAGACTGATTCTTCTGCCTTTTTCAGCCAGCATAACGGTTAGCCCAACACTATTACAGTACCAGCAACCCAGGTTAGAATCAACACTGTCTGTAAGGAATTTTTATATTCTCCCTGCAACCCACATTGGTTTACTCAGGGTACTCCAGTTTACTCCCACCCTCCAAAACATACACCGTTGTGCTGTGCTATATCATTTTTTTTAAAGGCAGCTCATCAGAAACAAGCGAATGAATGCATTGAACTGCTGACAATAACCAACATTTTTTATTTTTTAACCTCAGAAGCTTTGCAGAACAAAACAGAATAAAGGTTTAAAGCCAGTGAACTTACATTACACAATGGAAACCAGCAAAGCAGCTCTCCCTCAATACATTGATTTGAAACTAAGTTTCTTATGTGAATTACTCCAAAACATTCTGACTCAGAAGTGAGGGTGCTACCCATTTCCCTCACAGTCCTCCTGCCAGTAGTATCTCCCAAATGTACCTTTTTTGTGTGTGTGGAAGGACATGGCAGCCATAGTAATGAAATGTGTTCAAGTCACCAACCAAATCTCACTCAATCATGATTTGGGATTGTAGTGAACTGGAAATTCACTACTGATGTGATGTCCTAAGGACTGGATCCTCCCCCGACTCTGCCCCCGCATATCCCAATATAAACACTGGATCCCTGCCAAAACCCCAGTTTAACCCTAATGTGTTATTCTTACTGAATATAAGCATGTTGTACTCTCTCTGGTCTTGAGTGCTCTCAGTTGCGCTACAGCAAGGGTCGGCAAACTTTTTAAACCATCAACCTCTTCACGGAATCCTTGATCTCTCATCAACCCCCAACCATGTAGAATAAATAAATGATTATCATCAATAATAAATTTCTCTATATCCTAGATATTTATCGACCCCTTGGATCGTCCTATCGACCCCCAGGGGTCAATATAGACCATTTTACTGACCCCTGCACTACAGGGATCTCACGCTCCCTTCATCGTCACATTTCTGACACAAACTGCAGAGATTCAAGAGGTTCCTCACCCCTGATTTCTCAAAGAGAATTAAGAATGGGCAATAAATCATGGCATTGCCAGTGACATTGCCTGAATTGAAAAGCAAACTTGTGAGTATGCAAAGTGATTGCTTTATCTCACTCCGTGAGACAATTATTTATTTATGGGATTCTGTGAAAAATTCAAAATGACCTTTTCAGAGCTTCAAACTGGCTGTTTCCTTCTAAGAGATATGCAACTTGGATCTATTCCCTTGAGAGATATGCAAACTGACTACTTAATGGAAGCAGATTCACCCGTTCATAATTTAGAAATGTAATTTTGATTAATCAAATATAAACATTGAATGATTCCTTGCTCATGCTGGCAATATTCTATCAAAATCAATTTTGATCAGAATTTCTTTGTTCACTCGTATTCAATGGTTGGATTCAAAATAGCATGCTAAAGGACAGTTCAATTTTCTCAGTCATCCTTCATAAGTTTCAGTTATCCTGTTCATTATGCACAGCACAAATTGCTGTTAATTGGAGGTTTTTAAAAGCTACTTAATAGAAAATGGCTGGCCAAGTCATATTAATCTTTATCTGGTTTTGCTGCAACATCCTGAGGTTAGATACCATGGGAGAAAGTCACTTGATCACGAGCACTAAGTTGATATCATTTTAAATTTTAAAAGAATAGTGATACAACACAGTAACACAGACTTCTGGCCCAAATACACCATTTTATATCATTGTATTTACTTCCAGCACATTCAGATTCATTGAGATCATTCACCAAATACAAATTTCACTTTCAATTCGCTGTGGCTTAACGCTTCATCCCCATTTCCTGGATACAATAATTAAATCATTTAAACAGATTGTCTGCCCATATATACTTTGCTACATGTGGGGGCTTACTGTGAATAACATGCATGCATTATTTTTGATAATAAAACAGTCACAATAACATGCAAAACATTTCATTCACCTCTGACCAAAGGACTGAGTTTTACAGTCAACAATGTTAAGAGACAAATTGTTAAAAATGCAAGTTATTTTCTCACTGATGTGCAAATAGAATTTCTGGCCCTATTATGAAGAGGCCAGGGAGTTGGGCACATGGTTTAGTTTGAGAATGGTGAGCAGTGAACCCTCTATCTTACAAACAGTGATATCATGCCACTTCTCTTCAGTATTACCTTTAAGTTTGCAAATGCTTAAGACACAGTTTTCTAATTATATTAACTCAGCAATTTAACAATTCTTTCAATGCAACCTCTCTCTTTCCACTCTCCACCACCCAATTCCACCAGCATCATACCTAGTCTCTGATCTTGCCTTGGTTGAAACAAGTGTTGAAATGATCAAATTTGAGATTTATTTTTGGTCAACTCATCATTGACCCAATTCATCCATTTTGTCAGTTGAGTTTCACCACCATTTGTAATGAAGCTAATATGTGCTGAAAGGGCTGAGCAAATTACCTCATGGGAATTGGCGCATGATTTCCCTCTACATAAAGAGAGGTGATACAGTAAAAAGTCAATTCGTAAATTGAAGGCACATTCTCTGAAAAGTTAATGATGTAAATAAATGACACATTTTTTTTAATTGTGGAATGTTGAAACAAAATTGTTAAATAGCTGCAATGGAGATTCATAAGACAAATATTATGAACCTAAATATATTTTAAAAACTAGGGCACATATTCCAGTTTTCAAAGGTGCATGAACGTAGTTTACAGACATAATCAGGGTACCATTCTCGTGCCAACTGCAAAGTTTCTTTTTTAAGTGGTAAAAAATGAATTTGGTTTGAAGATTAAAACAAATTCTTTCAGAGGCCAAATGATGATTGGGATGACAAAAGAATCAGAGGACAAAGGAGATTTTTTGTTGTTGACTGAGGGCTTGAAAGGGTGATTGAAGAAGATTAAGTATAACTTTCAACAAGGAATTAGATACAAGCTTGAAGATGAAGTAAAGTTACTGGGGCTGAGGGAAAAGAGGATTTTTGATTAGTAAATTTGTCTCTTGATTAGTAAGAGTATTAAAAATTAGGGGCGGAATGGGATTGAGAGAAAAAAAATCTATCAGTCATGATTTAAAAGGCAGAGCAGAATTGATGGCACTACTGGAGATGCTGTAATGACAAGGCTGCCACTGGTGTGACCTGGGAGAACAGAGAGCGGAAACGCAGCACTGCTCTGAAGGGTTCATCTGTCCACTCCTTATTTCAACAGCTCTGTAACATCCTGGCCAAGATGGCAGCACCTATGCTCAGCAGAGGCCACGAGGGTTTGCAGACTCCAGGAGAGCAGTGGACCGGAACAGAGCACCGCAAATGGGGAGAGTACCCCCACCCTCACTGAGAAGGAGAAGTAGAGCTAATGACTCTACAGAGGGTTGACCACAGCAGCGGACCAAAGAGGAGCTCAGCAGCAGAGGGACCCACACAGGCTGCGGGTGACTTGTGGTTGGGGTGCTGAGGTCAGGAAGGTTTCACAAAGGGCCTCAGGCACTGAAGGCTTGTCAAAGGTGTGGATCTGGAGCTCGAGTTGCTGATGGATCGAACTGGAATATGTGCGGCTGCAGAGACTGCAGGAGCGCTGGAGGCAAATCCACGGACACTCAGTGTTTCTGAAGGGCCTCTCTTTTGCTTCTCTTTCTCTCGTACTTTAAGGGGCACAAGGTAACCCTAATAGTGAGTCTTTGTCTACCTTTCGGCTTGCAAAAGGCAATTTCATGTAATATTGCATGACAATAAAGGTATTTTGAATCTTGAAAGCCATCTTTTCTGAACAACCATGTTGTTGGCCTTTTACTAAGCAAAAACACAGAAATGCTGGAGGAACTCAGCAGGTCTCACAAGTCTTGTAGTGTCCAGTCAGTCAAGGTCAATGCCAGTAACAATACCCACACCCTGTGAATGAATACATTTTATAACAAATGATCTGATTTCTTTGGCATCTCTCCATTGTTCATGATGGGTGACACTAAAAGAACCTTTTAAGAATGTGACTAAGTACACAGAATTCAAAGAAATGTATTTGCACTATAAGTAAAAAAAAAAAAAAAAATATATATATATTTATTTATTTATATATATATATAAAATTTTAAATATTAATATATTTGGGCATGTATGTCTGTTTGTTTGTTCTCCAAGCAAATCAATATGGAGCATGCTAGAAATGTCTAAGGAGGTTCAGTAGGGGTAACATTTGATGCTGAATGTCATGACCACATTGAATTTAACCTTTAAGGTCATAAGAAGCTCAAAAGTGTTTTTGATCAGCTTGCAATGACTTACATTACTCTTTATTATTATTGTTATTCTTGGGACATCAGATCAGCAGCTGGGTGTCAGCCCATTGCCTAGCAAGGTGGAATCCATCCTCAAATTCATGAGGCCCGATACCATCAAAGGACTCCAGGAGCTTGTGGGGAAGGTCAATGTCTATTGCTGCTTTTTAACCTCTGCAGCTCATATTATAAAACCCCTCTTTAACATCATGTCCAGCGATGCCAAAGAAATTGAGTGGACAAAGGAGATAACGGTAGCATCCCAACAGACCAAAGATGCCCTAGTGAAGGCAACATTGCTGATCCATCCACAAATGGATGCACCAATCGCCTTGACGATAGACGCACCCTATGCGGCAGTAGGTGGGGTCTTGGAAAAGTACACCAATGGACAATAGAAACATCTAGCATTTTTAGTAGGCACCTCTGCCCTCCAGAAACAAAATACAGCACATTCGATATGGAACTGCTGGGACCGTATCTTGCCATCAGACATTTCTGCTATTTGTTGGAAGGCAGGGACTTCACAGTTTTTACTGACCACAAACTGCTAATGTTCACCTTCGCGAAGGCATCAGATCCTTGGTCATCCTGCCAATAATGCCACCTATCTTATGTAACCAAGTTTTCAATCAGAATTAAACATATCTTCAGTAAGGGTAATGTGGTGGCTGATGCCCTGTCTGCTTCTCCGTTCAAGCAGTATGTGCCCTCTTTTCAGGTGTAGACTACATGCATTCACCAAAACTCAGTGCCAGGATGATGTACTCCTGGCTTATAGAACTGCTGTCATGAACCTGCTGGGTGGAAACGGAGCATTTTTGATGCCATTCATGAACTGTCTAATCCCTCCATTTGAGTGATGGTCTGCCTGATAGCCAATAAGTTTGTATGGCATGGACTCAAAAAGCAGTTTTGAAAAGACATGCCAATCTGCAAAAGTGCAAAGGTACATGAAGGCACTACTTCAGTCTTTCCAGCCACCACAGCGCAGATTCGATTACATGCATGTTGACATTGTCAGCCCACTCTGGTGTCACGAGGGTCTAGGTACTTGTTAATGGTCATTGACAAATTCACTAGGTGGCCGGAGGCAGTTCCTATGATGGGCTCATCGACCGATTGATGCGCTAGAGCTTTTATTTCTGCCTGGGTATCTCGGTCTGGACTACCCACACATGTCACTTCTGACAGAGGCCCACAGTTTACCTCCTCACTCTGGGATGTTTGTCACAATGCTGGGAATACAGCTCCACCACACGACAGCCTACCACCCAAAGTCGAATGGCCTGGTGGAGCAGTTCCATTGGCACATGAAGGCTGCACTGATGGCCCACCTCCAGGGACCTAATTGGGTGGACAAGTTACTAGGAATAAGAACGGCACCCAAGGTGGATCTGAATTCCTAATTGACTGAGTTGGTTTATGAAGCCCTGCTATGGATCCTGGGGAGTTTGTGTCTGCAGCACGTGGACAGGAGGTGCCACCAACAGATGTCTTAGGCAGACTATGGGAGCAGCTTGGAAAATTTGCTCCACATCAAGGTATGGAACAATAACAACTTTCATCCCAAGGTAACTGTGGGACTATGATTTGTGTTTGTGCATAGAGGTGCACACAGGCCACCCTTACAGTGGCTGTATGAAGGCCCCTTCAGAGTGGTACAAAACAATCATACAACTTGTGTACTGGACATTGAGGGGTATTCCAGAGACATTTACGATTGACCAACTAAGTCCCACTCATCTTGACCTTGATCAGCACTTGCCATGACGATGGATGTGAAAGCGCAGACGATCACCCAAGAATGGTGAACAGTAATGGCACCAGAGATTTAACCTCTTATCGTCAGTTCAGTTGGGGAGGTGGTTGGAGGGGGCATGTCATGGCGTCACAGTGTGATGACGTCATTTGGAATGCGCGGGATTTTAAAAAGCTTCACGTGACTGAGCAAACTATTTTTACTGAACTTCGACTCTGACCATTTTCTCGTTCTTCATTTCGGACTGCGACACGGTTACTACATTACACAGTCTTAGATTTCAATTCTGCCTTAAAAATATATAAATAAGCATGATAAAGTGTAGTTTGCATGAATAAGCTTTAATTGCTATTACAGGGCCCTCCTAATGTGATGCTCTGCAGAGTTTTTGAAAAGGATAATTTCATCAATTATTATTGGAGAACAAAAAGTTTGCTTATTAAAATCTTAAAAACATTCGCTTAGTGACAGTCACCATCATTTTCAGCATGAAGTTACAATACAAAAGGAGCAGAGATTTAGTTTAACCAAAATGTAATCTGTTGGATGAACTCGGTGGCTGAGCAGCGTTAGTGAGAGAAAATTATTATTTTCCAAAAATTAAACTTTATTCACAATAAAAAAATATAAAGGAGAACAGTGCATTTTTTTGTTTCCGTGTCATAGTAAGAGAGTGAATTGGAGTCTTGCATTCAATTTTAGCCTCTCAGCTAAAGGAAAGATTCCAGAAAGCCAGAAAGGGTGGAAAAAAAAATTCATGAGAATGACTGGAAGCTTGAGTTAGAAGATGAGGCTGTATAGATTTTGCGACATCTTTCCCTGGGAAGCAGGAGGCCGAGGGGGACTATATAGAAGTCTATATATCAGTCTATATCTTTCTTCTTTGGCTTGGCTTCGCGGACGAAGATTTATGGAGGGGGTATAAAGTCCACGTCAGCTGCAGGCTCGTTTGTGGCTGACAAGTCCGATGCGGGACAGGCAGACACGATTGCAGCGGTTGCAAGGGAAAATTGGTTGGTTGGGGTTGGGTGTTGGGTTTTTCCTCCTTTGCCTTTTGTCAGTGAGGTGGGCTCTGCGGTCTTCTTCAATTTTGAGGGGGAGGACGTGGAGGGGGAGGACGTGGAGGGGGAGGACGTGGAGGGGGAGGACGTGGAGGGGGAGGATGTGGAGGGGGAGGACGTGGACCTGTCCTCGGGCCTGCGCAAAGGAGCTTTTAGGTGGAGTGCAGTGCGCGCAGTACTGGCCCCACCCTTTACACCCATGGTTCGTGTGCCGTGGCCAAGTCTATATATAAGACTATAAATCAGGTAAATTCCTATTGACTTTTTCCGAGGGTAGGGTAGACTGAAACTAGGGGGCATAAGCTAAGGTAAGAGGAGAAACACTGAAAAGGGACCTCAGGGCAGCATTTTCCCACAGAGGGTGGTGGGGATGTGAAATGAATTGACAGAGGAAGAGGTGAGGCAGGAACCATAGCAACAGTTAAATGGGTAAATGGATAAAATGTTTAGAGAGACAAGAACCAAAAGTCGGCAAATGGGACTAGTTCAGGAAAACAACTCAGTTGGGCATGGACAAGTTGGGATGAATGCCTTGTTCCTTGGTGTACATCTCTGACTTTATGAGTAGCTCTTTACAGAATACCCAATTCTTGAGGACATGGGTAGATCTGACAGCATTGGTGGAAATAATTTACAGGCAGGCAATTAGAGATTGTGAGGCATTGTCGGATAGAAACTAAAGAATAAGAAATTAATGTAATCATGGGCTGATGAATATAGGCTAAGCAAATCTAGCTGGTATTAACAATCCTGGAAAATATGCAAGATGAATGACAGGCTATAACTGTGTAATGACCCGTATTAACTACTAATCATATTGTAGAGTGGCCTTTGGGAAAGAATGACCATAATATGATGTAATTTTCCATTGAGTATTGTAAGGTAAAACATCATGAGATGGGAATGTGTAAGGAGTTACCCTGTGCAGGGCTGTAACAAGAAGGGGAGGTGTCCTTGTACTCCTGTTAGGTAAAACATCATGAGATGGGAATGTGTAAGGAGTTACCCTGTGCAGGGCTGTAACAAGATGTGAATGCATCCTTGTACTTACAAGATAAGAGAGACATTGATGGATTGAGAGGCAGGAAGCTAGCAGGGAAAGGATAGCAACAGTTTTAGTCATTGGACAAGTAATGATATGATGATGTTCTAAGCACGTATCCAAGGGTATAAAAAATCACCATTTTGCTGATAACGGCAGAATGCATTCTCCGACTAACATGGTTAGTTGCAAGTGTTACAATCCGGTAATAAAGAACAAAGAACCCTGATTTCGACTCAGTCTGGTGTTTGTCTCACTCATTCATGAACAAAGCAGACCTAACAGTATGCAAGTGATGTAGTTTATTCTAACAGGAATATTCAAGTTAAGCAAAGGTAACTATGAAGGTGTGAGGAGCAGGGTTTAACAGTTTGGTTAATGGTTTAATTGTTACTTTTTATAATACCTTACTTGCAATAACTGTACAAGACACAAGAACATTGATAGTGATTTTGACTGTGGATATGTTTAGCATTTCAATAAGCTAAACCTTTTGTTCTCCAATGTAATTGATAAAATTACCCTTTTAGAAATTACTACAGAGTAATACATTAGGAGGTGCTGTAACACCAATTAAAGCTTATCGAAACGAGCTCACACTCCACTTTAATATGTTCTTCATTTTTACTTTTATTTTAAAAATGAATTGAAATTTAAAAGAACATTACATGAACAGTGGCCTAATCTTTGATTATGGGAGAAATTAAGGATCTTCTAAAGTCAAAGTGCTATTCAGTTGACAGAGAAACCAGTAAGTGGGTGGAGAACATTCTAAAATTCAGCAGAAGATGGAGATTACAATGAAACATATATGAAGGAAATGTAACAGACTTTTAAGATCTCCTGAAAGTATGTAAGTAGCAAAAGACTAGCAGTCCATGGTGAGCCTGTTCAGGGAATAAGGAAATGACAGAGGGATTAAACAATACTTTGTATCTCTCTTCACAGAAAAGGCATCTTGAAGATACTGGAGAACAAAGTGTTGATGTAAAAGGGACACATTGAAGTGCTAGTGAAAAGTTCCAAAAATCAATAAATTCTCAGACCCTGATGAGTGATATGTTTGGCTTAGCAGTTCGCTCAGTGCTCTAACATTGCCAGTGATCTGGGTTTGAATCTGACACTCTCTGTAAGGAGATTATGTGTTCTCCCCATGGATTGGAAGATAGGAAATGTAATTCCAAGGAGGGAAAAAGAAAATGGAATCAGTGACCTTTTCGTCCTGATGCTGGTGGTTGTTATTACGTTCAAATCTATAATAATGGATGCGATATCAAAACATTTAAAAAAAAAAACAAATAATCAGGCATAATCATTAGGATTACAACAGGGACATCATGTTTGATTAATTTATTGGATTTCTTTGAAGATATTTTGAGATAACAGATAAGGGGGTATCAGCAGCTATGGTTGTATTTGGAATTTTGGAAGATTTTTGTTCAGTTTTCACACAGCAGAGTTAGTGTAAGTGGAATTAGAGGAAATATATGTTGTTGAGGGTCATGTGAGCTCTTTGTCCGGAACCTGGTTGGAACGTGGATTGCAGAGGGTCGTGTGTCCTCTCCGGCTGGAACCTAGTTGAAAGTTGCCTCACCTGCCAATCAAGTGTTAGATCTGCCCACCTGTGAGGCTGCTGCATGATTGGCACTTGCAGCTGACATGTGATTTATCCTGGCAGGTCACGTGGATGGGTCCTGCAATGAAAAATTAGCGCATGGACTTTCTCTGGTCTCTCTCTCTCTCTCTCTCTCTCTCTCTCCCTGTCCTTGTTGCTGCATCGAGACTGTCACTGAACAGCAGGCAGCTCTGGAGGGCTGACTACTGTGGGTCTTTCCCAGATCCCAAGCCATGGGCGATGATGGAGACCAGGTTCATATGATATACTTGTTAGTTGTAATTAATTTACTGTTTATTAGTGTGCTGTGATTGTTATAGATAGAGAGGTGTAATGGTATTAGGTGTTTAATCATTGCGTTCCCAATCAGGAGTTGAGAATGTTTACCAGCGATTTATTTGCACATGATGTTCAGAAATTTGTGTATTATTCCAAGTTGGTCGGTGTGAGTGTGTGCCTGTGATGTGCTATCGAGCAGAAAGCAGACACAAAACATAAAATCTATTCAAACAGGCTTTATTCTACATAAACTTCAATAGGGCTGGCTGTGTGAGCGCTGTGCTGGCTCTGAGACTGACCTCAAGGTGCCGGATCTAGTTTATATCCTGGAGGGTGATTGGCAGTCAACCGAGTGGGCCTTGGTCCATTCAGGTCAGCTGATTGACAGCTGGCCAGGTGTTGCCTTGTCCTCCAATGCTCTTCTGCAGGTACACAGGTTGCCCCCTGCAGTAGGCTAATGGTGTATCACCAGATTCACCCCCTTCTTTAAAATTGACCTGAGGTGGGGGGGAGGAGTTTCATTCCATGTTCTACCAAAGCCCCAAACATTTATACATTATTTACAAGTTTACACAATCTGGCAGCCATTGTAGTCTCTGCGACTGTCGCAGGGTTGGCTCCTGGTCAAAGGTCAGTGAGGGTAACCAGGGGTTAGTCGGAGGGAGCGGGGGCAGGGGCCGGAGCAGTGGTGCAGTGTGCTGGGGTGGCTGGGGCGGCCGGAGTTGAAGAGTGTGTGAGGCTTTGGATGGGTGGGGGAGTGGGTTCATCCCCCATCATTGGAGTGAGTCCAGGGTACCTGGGGTGGTTTTGGGTGTCCCACAGCTGTCCAGAGTCAGGGGAGTGCATCAGGCCACCAGTGTGGTCCTTGATGAAGGATGCTGTTGTGCTGTGGTGGGTGCTCCTGCTGGTGCCAGGTCCCTGGTTGAGACAGTGTCCTCTCTGTCGCTGCTGAACCTAATGTAGGCATAGTTATGGTTTGCATGCAGGAGGAACGCCTGCTTGACATGGGGTTCAGCCTTGTGGGCCCACACGTGTATACGCAGGAGCACCAGTCTCGGGGACACGAGCCATGCTAGGAAGATGTTCTCATCGTCGATCTCCTGGGGAACAAAAACAGGCATTCGTGAGGGGTCTCATTGGTAGTCATACACAGGAGTGACTGAATGGCATGGAACGCCTCAGTGAGGGCATCCTGCCAGTGTTCTACAGACCACCCCTTTGACTTAAGGGCCAGGAGGACTGCCTTCCAGATTACCCATTTTCGCACTCCACCTGTCCATTACCTCTTGGGTTGTAACTAGTTGTGCAACTAGTTGCGATCCATCTTGCTGTCAGGTACTGGCGCAGTTCCTCAATCATGAAGCTGGACCCCCGGTCACTGTGGATAAATGCGGGGTAGCCAAATATGGTGAAGATCTGTGTCAGTGCCATGATTATGGTGGCCATGGAGGTGTCTGGGGCATGGGATGGCGAAAGGGAAGTGGGAGTATTCCACAAGGAAATAGACATTCTGATTCAAGGAAGGCAGGGGGCCCTTGTAGTATATGCTGAGGTGCTCGAAGGGCCGAGTGGCCTTTATGACATGGGCCTGGGGTGGGCGGAAGAAGTGGAGCTTGGATTCTGCGCAGACCCAGCATGCCTTGTTCATGGTCCTGACAGGAGTTTTCGGGACTTGATAAAGTGGTATGTGGGTGATGCCTGTGTGGCAGAGGGACTCGTGCTCTGCCTGCAGCTGATCATCGTGGGGTGATGTGCAGGTCTGGGAGAGGTGTAGGGGGAGTCGTTAAACTTCCCCGGATGGTAATGGATGTCGTAGCTGTATGTTGCAAGCTCGACTCTGCAACGTAAGATCTTATTGTTCTTGATCTTGCCTTTAGTGGGTGGTGTTGAACATGAATGCCACTGTCCGCTGTGGTAGTGGCGCCAGTGGCGGACTGCTTCCCCAATCACCTGGGCCTCCTTTTCAATGGTGGAGTGCCCTAGCTCGGAACTGTGGAGGGTCCTGGGGAAGAAGGCCACAGGGCGCCCCTCCTGGTTAAGTGTAGTGGCAAGGACCACATCGGAGGCATCGCTCTCCACCTGGAAGGGGAGTCCTCGTCCACGGCATGCATCGTGATGTCTGTGATATCCTGCCTCATGCAAGTGAAGGCTGCCTGTGCCTCGGGTGAGAGAGGAAAAGTTGTGGCCTGGGCCAGTGGGTGGACCTTGTCCAAAAAGCGAGGAACCCACTGTGAGTAATAGGAACAAAGGTCAAGGCACCTGTGGAGGGCCTTGAGCGTAGGGGGAAGGGGCAGCTCCATTAATGGGGGCATCTGTTTTGGATCCGGGCCGATGACACCATGTGCCACGATGTACCCCAGGATGGTGAGGTGGGTGGGGCTGAACACGCACTTCTCTTTATTGTAAGTGATGTTCAGCTCCTCGGCCTTCTGAAGAAATTTCTCCAGTTTTGCATTGTGGTCCTGCTGTTCGTAGCCACAGATGGTGACATTATCCACGTGCGGGAAAGTCGCCTTTAGCTTGTGCCAGTCTACCATGCGATCCATCCCCACTAGAAGATGGAGACCCTGTTTATGACACCAAATGGAACTCGGCAGAACTGGTAGAGGCACCCGTCTGCCTAGAAGGTAGTGTAGGGCTTGTCCCATGGGTGGATGGGGAGTTGGTGATTGGCCAACTTCAGGTCAGTGGTGGAGAAGACCCAGTAGTGGGCTATCTCATTGACCATGTCGGCTATCCTCGGTAAGGGGTAGGCATCCAACTGGGTTTACCGGTTGATAGTCTGATTGTAATCCATGACCATCCTTGACTTGCTGTTCCCTTTGACCACCAGGATTTGGGCTCTCCACGGGCTGTTTCTGGGCTCGATGACACTTTCCACACCAGAAGCTGCCCTGATGAGGTCTCTGTCCATGGTGCAATAGCACCTACTTCTGGCAGCTACTGGCTTGTAGTCTGGCGTGAGGTGTGAGAAGAGCACAGGAGGGGTGATGCGCAGCATGGAGAGGCCACAGGTTGGTGGGGGCTGGTTGGATGGTGCGCTATGGAGCGTGAGTGGGAGTAGGGGCCATGCTCTGCAGGTGACATTGAAAGTCTAAGCCCAGGACAACTGGGGCAAAGAGTTTGGGCATGACCAGGAACCTAAACCCAGTGTATGTCTCCCTCCCCCATGGTCATATCGGCCGAGCAGTGCCCAAGGGTATTAATAGTTCAGTCCTGGGCGGCGAAGGCGATAGAGAAGGTGGTGGGGTGGATTTTGAGTTTTAGGGAGTGGGCCACACTCGGGTGAATGAAACTCTTGGTGTTGCCACTGTTGATTACGCACTTCGTTACCTGCCCATTTATTTTGACGTCCATCATGGAGCACCTGAGGCTGTGAAGGATATTACTGGTCAGTGAAGTGGCCGCTAGAACCATCTCAGTGTCTGAGTTGTCATTCCCTGGCAGTGGAGGTGAGTTGCAGCCAGCGGCATCCTTTGCAGGTGTGGAGTGCGTCGCGAGAGGTGAGTTTTAGCCAGTGGCACTCTCTGTAGGTGTAGGGTGCGGTGGGTGGTGATTGGCAGTGTCTGGAGATGTGGGGTGCATCAGTAGGGTGGCCTGGTTAGTGTCCATGTTGACCACATCATCACCATCATCGGTGCTGCGCTTGTTGTAGACCTGGGATGGCCCAGGTGGCTGTGGTGCCTGTGCCCACCCGGCACAAGATGGCAGCACTGCATGTGGTGATGACCTGGCTGGCCTTCCTCCCTGGATGTGCTAGTTGCGCTGATGGAACTGACGACACGCCATCAGCCATTGGTGCTGGTGATGTCATCGCAGGCGGCGGAAGTGACATCAGTCCCAGGACCGGATGTCATTGTAGCCAGTCTTAGCGGGGCGGCACTGGCAAGGTGGAGGGTTGGTCCAGGCACATGGCATGCATGCGGGTGATCATTAACAGTGAGGCCGGAGGTAGGGCTGCCAAGGTTGGAGAGGCTGGAAGTTGCAGCGAGGTCAATGGCGTCGCCCGGTAGTCACATGTGGCTGGGACCGGGTGGGAGGGGCTGTTCGTAGAGGGCTGCTAAGCTGCTGGCAGGCTTTGAAAGGCATACTTTAATGAAATGGCCTTTCTTGCCACATCTTGAGCAGGACTGATTTCTGGATGGGCAGTTTTGGCATGAATGTCGATCTGACCTACACTGAGACCCACAGTACTTACAAGGACGTGGTGCACCTGCAGCAGTAATGTTCTCGTCCACCATTTGGTTTTGGACCACAGCTGCAGTCTGTGCTGACTACGTGGAGAACTGAGGAATCCTGGAGTTGAAGGCTTCGGTGTGCAGGACTGCTGCCTCCAGGGTTCGGACTACCTCCACTGTTTTGGCCAGTGAGTAGATATTGTCCTCCAGCAGCTTCTGCCTGATGGCTCTTGAGCATAGACCCCGGATGCAGGCATCCCTGATCAACCTTTTGACCTCCCTTTCATTCACCCCTGGTTCTGCTAGGCACGGTCGGGCTAACTCACGTAGGGCTCCCAGGTAGGACTCGGCTGTCTCTCTGGGCAGCTGGGCACGAATACTCAGAAGGTACCTTGTGAAGACCATGTTTGTGGAATGTCTGTATATGGTTTCAAGGGTGTTCTTTGCTTCAGAGTATTCAGTGCTGTCTTTGAGGGCCTGGTAAGCTTGGGAACCCAGCTTCAAGTGGAGTAAGATGAGCCTTTTCCTGTCGGAGTCTAGGATGTCGTCGGTGTGTGCCTCGATGATTGCTTCGACCGTGTGTTTCCAGATTTAGAAGCGTTCCTGTGCTTCCGGATGGCATGGGTCGACTTCGAGGCTCCCGGTGCTCAGGAGCTTCTCCATTACAGCTTCAAATTTTATGTAGAATAAATTGTGATGTGCTATCGAGCAGAAAGCAGACAACAGACATAAAGTCTGTTCAATAGGCTTTATTCTACATAAACTTCCACAGAGCTGGCTGTAAGAATGCTGTGCTAGCTCTGAGACTGACCTTGAGGGCTCAGATCTAGCTTATATCCCGGAGGACGATTGGTAGCCAACCGGGTGGGGCTTGGTCCATTCAGGTCGGCTGATTGACAGCTGGCCAGGTGTTGCCTTGTCCTCCAATGCTCTTCTGCAGGTACACAGGTTTCCCCCTGCAGTAGGCAAGAGGTGTATTACCATTGTTCTTTTCTTTGGCTTGGCTTCGTGGACGATGATTTATGGAGGGGTATGTCCATGTCTGCTGCAGGCTCGTTGGTGACTGACAAGTCCGATGCGGGACAGGCAGGCACGGTTGCAGTGGTCGCAAGGGAAAATTGGTTGGTTGAGGTTGGGTGTTGGCTTTTTCCTCCTTTGTCTTTTGTCAGTGAGGTGGACTCTGGTCTTCTTCAAAGGAGGTTGCTGCCCGCCGAACTGTGAGGTGCCAAGATGCATGGTTGGAGGCGATATCAGCCCACTGATGGTGGTCAATGTGGCATACACCGAGATTTCTTTAAGCAGTCCTTGTACCTCTTCTTTGGTGCACCTCTGTCTCTGTGGCCAGTGGAGAGCTCGCCATATAACACGAGCTTGGGAAGGCGATGGTCCTCCATTCTGGAAACGTGACCCACCCAGCGCAGTTGGGTCTTCAGCAGCATGGATTCGATGCTTACGGACTCTGCCAGCTCGAGTACTTCGATGTTTGTGATGAAATCATTCCAATGAATGATGAGGATGGAGCTGAGACAGCGCTGATGGAAGCGTTCTTGGAGCCGCAGGTAATACCGGTAGAGGACCCATTATTCGGAGCCGAACAGGAGCATGGGTATGACAACGGCTCTGTACATGCTGATCTTTGTGTGTTTCTTCAGGTGGTTGTTTTTCCAGACTCTTGTGTAGTCTTCCAAAGGCCCTTCTGTCAATTCCCCTGAGTGTCAATAAAGACCTCTCTTTGTTAAATACACATGTCCAGCCTTGATTCTCTTTGAACCTGTCAAACTCAAAAACTAAAATGCAGATACAGGAGTCAGTTTGGAAGGTGTTGACTTTTATTGCAAGAAGCTCTCAGTAGAATGATAAAGGTATGCAACTACAATTGTACAAGGCCTTCATGATACCTGAGTACAATGTTAGTAGTGGGTTGTATAAAAGAAGGGGATCAGTCAGCATACAGGATGGAGAGTGAAAACTTGGTTGAATGGTGCACCAACAACAACCTTGCACTCATTATCACCAAAACTAAGGAGCTGATTGTCGACTTCAGGGAAGGAAAGCCACAGATATACAATCAGGTGATCATTGGGGATCAGAGGTGGAGAGGGTGAGAAAATGTAAGTTCTTGGAAGCCACTATCTTGGAGGATGTTTCCAGGATCCTACTTCCTTAGGAATTTGCAGAAGTTTGGTGTGATACCAGAAACCCTGGCAAATTTCTACAGAGATATGGTGGAAAGTGTGCTGATCAGCTGCATCACGGTCTGGTTTGGAGACACCAATACCTCTGAGTGTAAAACTCTGCAAAAGGTAGAGAACACAGCCCAGGACATCACAAACAGTCCCCACTATCGAGAATATGTACAAGGAATGATGCCATCAGAGGGCAGCAGCAATCATCAAAGATCCACACCACCCAGCACACACTCTGTTCTCGCTGCTACCATCAGGGAAGAGGTACAGGTGCCACAACACTCACATCACCATGTTCAGGAATAGCTGTTAACCCTTCTCCATCAGAATCCTCAACAACAAACTCAATCAGAGATTCATGTAAGAACTCTTATTTGTGCACTTTATTGATTTTCTTTGTTCTCTCTGTATTGTACAGTCAGTTTGCTTTTGTTTGTTATTAGTTTACAGTTCTTTTATTTGTTTACATGTTTATGCTGTGAACAGTTTATTTTTGCACTACCAATTAGTAGTAATTCTGTGAGCTTCCAGGAAAAAGGAATCTCAGAGTTGTATGTGATGTCATGTATGTACTCTGACAATAAATCTAAAATTAAAAAAAAAACAAAGGATATGGTTTCTTTAATGAGAATGCAGTGAAAATACATCAGACTATTTTCTGAGATGACACATCTTTTATAGTAGGGGAATTAGAGGTTATGGAAAAATAACAAGTACATAGAGTTGAACTCATGGTCAGATCAGGCAGGGTCTCATTGAATGTAAGAGCTGACTTAACAGGTCTGATAGCGTCCTCCTGCTCCTAATTCTTAATATGAGATGAAATTATATGCCCAGCTGCTGATCACTGACTTCAGCTCAGCATTGAAGCTGGTAGAGAAGCTGTCCTCACTGGAACTCTACACCTCTTTCTATAATTGAATTTTGGATTTCCTAACGGAAAGAGCACAGAATATTGAGCACTATCATGCTGGGTACTCGTCCACCTCAGGGCTGTGTGCTCAGCCCACTCCTGTTCATGCTACTGATCCACAATTGCATCACCAGATCCAACTCCAACAGTGTGATCAAGTTTGCAGATGACACAACAGTAGTTGGTCTCATCAGCAACAACGATGAGGTGCACTACAGAGAAGAGGTGGAAAATTACATGAAATGGTGCAAGAGTAACAACCTGAGTCTCAATGTGGACAAGACGAATGAGGTAATGATGGACTTCAGGAGGACCAGGAAAGCCCACCCTGCACTACACATCAACGATTCTGTAGTAGAGGGTGTGGTCGCTGCAGGAAAATGGATTGGTACTTTATTCAAAGGATCATAAGAGCGGCAGAGAGGATCACTGAAGTTTCCCTCCTCCCATCGACATGTCCTATTGGAATTGTTGTCTGAGGAGGGCATGCAAAATAATTGAGGACCTCTTTCACTCTGCACACAGCATCTTTAAGCTGCTCCCATCGGGTAAGAGATACAGGAGTATCTGAGCCAGCATCACCAGGCTGAGGAACAGTTTCTTCCCTCAAGCTATGAAAATGCTGAATGACCAAAGGAACTGCTCACACTAACCATCCAAGGCTCTCAATTGTACAAAGCGAAGTCTATCTATTTATTTATTTATTTATTTATATAGATTAAAATACATGTCCTGCATATGTATGTGAGTTATGTCTGGTTGTGTTTTGCATGTTTTGCACCAAGAAAGGGAGAATTATGTTTCATCGGGTTGTACTTGTACAATCAGGTGACAATAAACTTGCCTTGTCTTGACTTGAAACTAAGACAGCAAGTCTGCTATTCCTTAAAGGGCTCAACAGAGTAGATGTTGGCTGAATATGCAAACAGTGTCACAGACTCAAACTAGTTGGTTCCCCATTAAGATCCAAAATTAGGAGAAATTTATTCAAACAGAACAACTGAATCTATGGAATTCTCTACACTGGGAACTGTAAAGGCTTACTGAATGTTTGCACTCAAAGCTGAAATCAATAGATTTGTTTGTGTTAAAGGAATCAAGAAACTAGGCAGAGGGAAATGTATATCATGTTTGTGTTGAAGATCACCCATGATCTAATTGAATGGTGGACAAGGTTCAAGTGTCCTAATGGCCTAGACAGTTTCTTATTCATTTATACTAACAAATAGCTGAAAGAAAACCGATATTTGATTCTGCTCTCTCTTGGGACATCACATCATGACTATAACTACACCATTAAAGTAGTTTCTTGGCTGTGCAGTGCTTTGGATGCCCTAAGGCTGTGTAAGGCACTGTGTGAGTAACACCACTTTGTTATTATCCTTCTCTCACCCCCACCAATCCCTTTCTTTCTCATCAGTGTAAACATGGCCTAGAATTTTGATGCACAATCAATTAAGCCAAAAGACTGAAGTACAGGAACTGAGGGCTTTTATTAGCTAGAGATGGACGGCATCCCTTGAGTGTTGTGGCATGACAGCCTTTATAGGGAATAAAGGGGAGGGGTCACGAGCCAGCCAGTGAGAGCAGGGTTGAAGTATTTACATACAGAAGTGGTTTCACCACAAATTTCTCAATGCACTAATGGGGAAATCTCTCACCGAGTTAGCCTGACTGTCATTCTCAAAATGGTTGAACTGGGAGGTATTTGTAGAGCTGTGTACACAATGGTACTTTATTAGTGCCAAGCTTTCCTAACATGGCTGAAAATCCATGCTGATGTTTCAGTTAACCTCACAGCACTGCTCTAAGATGGAGCTTATCAAATCAATTTACCTGTTGTCTCAGCAACTATATCTGACAACCTTTCCTAATTACTTTTTGAAGAACTTAAACCGTGGCAACATACTTTGATAAATCTATTCCAATAACTTTGCATCTCAGCGTGATCTATTAAACATGGCCCATCATTCTCAAAGCTGACATCTGGACTGAATAGCAAAAACCCTGAACCTTCATATTTTTAAAGCTGCAGTGAAATCCCCACCACCATGAATTAGGAGTTCAAAGTCCAGAGGTTGCTTGTGCATTTTGCTTTGTAATCCCTGTTCAGCTATTGAAAGGATTCCAATCTCTGTCTAATATTTTAGATTCCTTCCACTGATCTGCCATTCTCCTTCTTTAATTCAAATCTCCAATTTGATTTTTTTACACCATTTTCAGGGATTTGATCAAAACGATCCTAATATCCTTCCTCTTGTCTACATTTTCAAATTCTTCTCACAATCCATGTAGCTGCTTCTTCTCAACTCGTACTTATCCACATTGTATTGCATTTGACAGTCATCTGACTATTTCCAACTGAACTGCAAAACTTCTCCATCACAACTTCGCATTGTTATCTCGAAAGTCGTGAATGGAATTGTTAGAAACTATGCTTAGCTGTATGTTAGCTTTTTGGAAAATTGTGTCTGCATCTAAAAAAAAGCTTTGGTTGGAAGAGTATCCTAGAACCACCTGGTGTCCTTCAGAGCATCAACAAAATTAATTTAAAAATAAATTTCAAAGTTCAAATATTGTCAGAATACATGCATGACATTACATACAAACCTATCATTCTTGTTCTGCAGGCCAGGCTTTATAATTTCCATACCAGTGACTGTAAACTATACTTAAAGAAAGAACAATAATCAAACTGTGCAAACCAGATACAAATATACATATATAGTAATAAACAATGTGCAATAACACTCCTTAAATAAGTCTTTGAATGAGTCTATTCAGGATGAAATTACAGATACCCCTTTAACACTGAGGATTCAAGCTTGTTGAACACGTCAAAGGCAGATTGGGGGCTTCTGAACTTACCCGCCTTTTATCCACTAAGGTAGGTAGTGTCAGAGGCAAAGTGGAGTTGTATTACACGTCCCACTTCTTTTGCTTTGGAAAGCCAGCTTGCTGTGTAAAAGGACTCACCAACCCAATTTTCTTCTGTTCTCTGTGAACAGGCAAGCCGGCTTCCAGAGACAGTTCGCATATATGGCAATAACGTGGATTTTCAGTGTAAAAAAGTGTAAGAGTGTCATGTTGAGAAGAGTATCAGGTTCAGTGGGTTCACAGAGAGACACGTCTGGACACAAGTGTTACAATCACATGTAAGTTTAATTAACAGACTGGAGACAAATGGGAGAACTTTAAATGGTACTCGATTACTATTTCACTTAAGCAACAATATAGACACCTCAGACCTAGGTTGGACTCCAACAATAGTGAACTTATACTCGACATGCTCACACACTTGAAGACACACACTACAAACAGGTACGCTACACACACC
Source organism: Narcine bancroftii (assembly GCF_036971445.1). NCBI lineage: Eukaryota > Metazoa > Chordata > Chondrichthyes > Torpediniformes > Narcinidae > Narcine > Narcine bancroftii. The sequence goes on along the minus strand of NC_091469.1, from coordinate 33,685,193 downwards.
TGGTTCCATATACTAATGAGGGTGTGGATCTCTGCAAGTATTGATCTATAATAATACTATGGCTTTGCTTCAGTGTCTTTTGGCCATCCATCCCATAGGATGATGATGGCTCCTTTCCGTCAGTTTGTGGGGTCTGATATGAGGACACCCCACTCCTCAGAAAGGAACAGCATGAGTGTGAATGGAGGAGTAGTGGGTTGCACAGGTCTAGACCCAACCTCTTGACATCCCCTCCTGGATCCAGCGGCATGGAAAGGTTCGGGTTGGCTGCAGTGAATGGCCAGACCAAGCTTCGATGCCCTTTCCACGTTTCATGGCACATGTTTGCTAGATGGCCATTGACTGTACAAGAGGGTTCATTCGCCATTTGACAGGTCTTGTTCTTCATCCAGCAAGGTGTCTAGCCACTCTCCCCACCAAGCAAGCCTGGTAGGGAAGCCGGTTTAGTCATCAACCGCCCGACCATGTGACAGAGAGTACTGGGTTACATGGTACCAGTAGCACTCAGGCGAGTGACCTGACTCTCAGTGTAGTGTACACCTTACCCGTAATACTTCCAGCGATGTCCACATTTGCGACTTGGCATGAAGTGATGTCTAGAGCTTGGGCCACAAGGAAGAGAGAAAAAATGGGCTATGCATTCATGTTTTATATAGTGCTAATCTGTGCTTCTAGCCAATAATGATCCTAGGTGATTTAAATTAGCCAATGGCAAGGTGTGCACTAATGGGTGGCCAGAATCCAACCGTGACTGACAGGTGATGTGACTTCTGAATATGGTTTAGACAGGGAGGACACGTGACCACCCGCAAAATGCATATTCCAAACAAGCAGAGAGGCCACGTTTCCTCCACCCACAACATTCCACCCCTCAGAAGTCACATCACTCTGTAATCAGTATGAAAATAATCAATAACTCTACAAAAGGAAAAGAAGCAAAAAAAAACCAAAAACAAGTGTTTAAAAAATGATACCAATCAAGTGGATCATTCATATATACACAAGTGCCTTGTGTATGCTGGACAAGGCAGATAACCAAATTCAATTACAACACCTCATCAGCTCCTCCCACCCCCCACCCCCCCACCACCCCCACTACTGACCAAATAGGGTCATTGTGTTTCTGATGGAGCAGGGTGCTATGGGATTTGATCCCCTGTGTCAGAGGGGAGGGTAGAGAAAGAAATTTGTCTGGTCATTGACTCGCGTGCCTGGTTTCTCCTGCTTGGCTGATAAATGTGAGCGCCCTTACAACCAATGTCTGAGAGCAGGCAGTGCAAAGTCATCCATCAGGTTTCCAGAACCCTCCCTTGGCCTCATGCTTGGGCGCTCCCTAAGCACAGCATCCAGATGGCTGTCGCTGGGCTATCACATGGTGAGGTAGGGGCCAGGTCAGCAAACATACATCCAGGGTGTACCCAGGGCTGTCGGCTGCCACGTGGATGTTGTTCCTGTTCGTATTGTCTTTAAATGGGTGCCACAAGTGCCTGTTGTGTTGGATCCCTGTAACAATAGCCAAGAGGAGTCAGGATTGAAAGTTAGCCAATTGTGATTTTAAGTAAAAGCTCCTGAAGCCCCCACCCCATGAAGTATTTGTTTCTGTTAATGGGAAGTCTGGGATGACACTGTCATTGTCAAAATATTTACAACATTTCTTTCTAGTATTTGATCTGTGAGACTTTACTTTATAAACTATAACTTTGAAACAGTGAACTGTAACTGCAATTCCCTAACTGTGCTTAAAGATAGTATCACTGCACCTCAGGGTGAGTAAAAATGAGAAAAACAAAAGCTTCATTACAAAATCTGCACAGCAAAGATGTGATCGAATGTCCATTGTTGAGGTTTAGGTTTCCATGGCAACAGCTCTTGCCTGTCTTGCTAAGAGTTCTTTGCACAATAAGTGTTAATTAGCATGCTGTATTTCTAAATTTAAAAAAAGTTACAAGTTTTCTTTACAGCTTAAATGAGCTGGTGTGGTGGTTGGAATCAGTGATGGGATTGCAGCAGTCTGTTTTTGATGTGTGTATCATGGACCCACATTGAGAAGAGGAACAGCTTGTGGTGGGTGGGGGGGGGGTGGTTGGTAGAGGGAAGGTGGAGGCTGTTTGGAAGAGCTCAAAAGATAGATTAGTAAGGGTCTATCTCCAGTGGGGGAGGACCAGAGGGGAGGACCAGAGGGGAGGCTGGTCGAGGTTGAAGTGGGCGACACACAAGAAACTCCACCCCCGTGGGGCTTCCTCCTGCAATGCTCTCTCCAGAGAGCATACAGGTACATGTCTCTGTGAGTCATTGGCAGGGTAATATTGGCGAATTTCACCACGGCCCTGCAAACTTGAGTGGGTGCCACCTGCTCCATGTAGTCTGATCCCTCCAGGAGGGTAAAGGCTTCCTGGATGATTTTGCTGGTTTTCAGTCCATTGAGGGGAATGATTAGCCCTCTGAGATTGGGGCATGCTGTGGTAACTAAATAGCTCTCCAAAGCACCACTCACCTTTGTACTCCCTGGGAAGTGGTGCTTGCATGCACTCCCATAGATACTACAATCATTGCCTATTACCTAGCAACCGATGTTGTCACCCCAATGGTGTGCCACTGCAGTCAGCCATGTAGACCCCATTCTTGGAGGAAAGGGAACCTGGCCAACCTGGCCATGGGGTTGTGCCGTCATCAACTCAAACTGGTGGTACCCACAAGACATTGCCAATCATCTTTTGTTCAGACAGAGACTGCCCAGGGTGCTTACTTCCCGATGTGAGAGGCAAACATTGGGGGCCCCACTCATCTCACAGCCATGGCAGCAGTATGGCTAGGTATTTGCCCAACCAGTGGTGGTATTGGTGTCTAGCCCAGTTCACTCCTTAGCAGATTAGTCCCTGGTCTCCATGGCCTCCCCGATTTAGAGGGTTGGCAGGATGCCCTTGTGGCAGACCTGGGACAACATGGTCACTGGTCTGTCTGTCTTATAAAGGGTTAGGCACACAGGGGAGGATGTGAGTCACATGACTCAGTTTTTCATGGTCATCAACATACATTCACACATACCCTTCCCCTAACCACATGTCGATTCCTCCCCATGCTGGACAACGGCTCAGAATTTGTTGAGTCATGCTGCCAGTCAGAGCAGTGACATGCTTGCAGCTGCTGTGTTTCAATCAGCTTGGAAGCAGCCTCCATGACTTTCATTTCTAGGTTGGTTACTCACACATGGGATTCAATCTCCCTATTTTTCTCGGCACCCTGATTACTTAAATCAGATGTGATACCCTACTGGTGCCTAAATAGGGATATCAGTAGCAATAGGGCTGCCCCATGACTCCCCCTAGTTTTGGGAAGCCATGATTGCTCCAGGAGGGATACTGTGTGGTGCCATATCTTCTCTCTGTATGGGTCCAACCTGTCAACCCAATCGACTGGCATGGTGTGGCTTACTAGCCACATTGCCAAACAGCTGAACCCTTGATGGCTGTCGGCCCTCCCGGGGATTTTATATTCTGACTCTGGGTCCCTTCCTTATCTGTGGGTCACCTCCTGCTGCCCCTGTTGGTGAGCAGGTATACAATAATGCATATACCTGACAGGACCCCCGACAAACCATGCACCCGACTGGACACCCATACGCACAATCTCTCACAGAGTTAGTACTCCACGTGTGTCTAGTCAAAACTCTTTTAACTCTGCTCACAGTGCCAATTGTCGTGTTGGGAAGAGTATCAGGATTGGTGTGATTACAGAGAGATTAATCTGGACACAAGTTACAGTCACATGGAGGAAACAAGGAAACAAACAAGGGAGAACGTTGATTACTATTTCACTTAAGCAACAATATAGACATTCACCTCAGACCTAGGTTGGACTCCGACAATAGTTCACCTATACTGGCACGTTCACACACTTGAAGACACACACTACAAACAGGGACTGCATCCCCTGTACCAAAGGGGATGCAGCCCTCTGTGAGTATTCATCTATTGCAATACTACAGCTCAGCTTTGGTGTGGTGCATACCTTACCCGCAACACTTCCAGCAATGTCCACAATAGTGACCTAGCGTAGAGTGATGTCCGGGGCTTGGGCCATGAGGCAGAGAGAAAGAATATGCTGTGCGTTGGTATTATATAATGACAAGTACGTATATACAATACAGCACAGTAACAGGCCATTTCAGCCCATGAGTCCATGTTGCCCAATTTACTCCCAATTAACCTAAAGTCTCAGTATGTTTTGAACAGTGGGAGGAAACCAGAGCCCCCAGGGAAAACCCACACAGACACAGGGAGAGTGTACAAACTCCTTACAGACGGTGTGGGATTCAAACCCTGGTCCTTATCGTTGATGCTACGCCAACCATGCCACCCAAATAAAAATCACCTTTGACTAAAAGAGATAATATCATCAGTAAAACATTAGATACTAATCCAATAACCAAGTTCTTAGTATGTGAGATCAAGTGCTTGATAAATGACACTGATTTTAAAAGATTCCATATTCATTTAAGGGATTTTGTATGTGGGGGAAAAAAATCAGGGTAATAATCCCATATTTGTTGCACTGTGACAATTGGATAATTAGCCAACATCAAGGTGTGCACTAATGGATGGCCAGACTCCAACCTTGATTGACAGGTGGTATGACTTCCGAATAAGTTTCAGACAGGGAGGACATGTGACCATGCACAATGCACACATCCCAGACAGGCAGGGAGGCCACGTTTCATCAACACACAACACAGAGTACTTTGAGGTGCATGACAAGATAGGCCAAAGTCACGATGATTTCCTTAAAGGAAAATCTCACCTGACAAACCTAGTGCAATAATTTGAGGAACCACAAGCAGGCTAGATGAAGCAGATGCAGTGGTTGTTGTATATTTGGATTTTCAAAAGGCCTTTGACAAGGTGCCGCACATGATGTGAGCCCATGGAATTACAGGAAAGATATAAGCATGGGTAAACCATTGGCTGATTGGCAGAGAGTGAAAATAAAAGGATCCTATTCTAGTTGGCTTTCGGTTACCAGTGGTATTCTGCAGGATTGGCGTTGGGGCAACTTCTTACATTTTATGTTAATATGTCAGACTAAGGAGTAAATGGCTTTGTGGCTGTTTGCAAATAATATAAAGATAGGTATAGTGGCAGGTTAGAAGGAACAAAAAGGCAGACTATTGTTTGGATATGGAGAAAATACAAAATTCGAAGGTGTAAAGGGACGTGTAAGTCCTAGTGCAGGATACCCTAAAGGCAAAAGCAATTTGACATTCATATCTAAAGGAATAGGATATAAGATCACAAGAAAAAGAAACAGAGGAACAGAAGTAAGCCATTTGGTCCATCGAGTCTGTTCCGCAATTCCACCATGAGCTAAACTGTTCTCACATCTAGTTCCAAGTTCCTGTCTTTTCCCCATATCCCTTGATATCTTGAATAATTAGAAACCTATCATCGCCCCCTTAAACTCCCACAACAATGCAGCCTCCAGAGCTGTATGTGGCAATGTGTTCCACAAATCCATGACCCTCTCGCTAAAGAAATTTCTCCGCATCTCTGTTTTAAATGGGTACCTTCTAATGCTAAGACTATGCCCTCTTGTCCCGAATTCACCCACCAAGAGAAAATCTTATTCACATCTACTCTGTCCAATTCTTTTAGCATCAGAATATTTCTATGACCTCCCCTCTCATTCTGCTATACTCAAATGAATACAGTCCAAGAGCTGATAAATATTTCTTATTGCATTCAAGGAATTATCCTGGTAAATCTTCTCTGTATTCTTTCCAACATCATTACATCCCTTCTAAGAGGCCCAAAACTGCACACAGAACTCCAAATGAGGTCTCACCAGTGCCCTATAGAGCCTCATCAACACTTCTTTACTTTTATACATTATTCCCCTTTAAACGAATACCAACATAGCATTTACTATCTTTACTGCTGATCCAACCTGGTGGTTAACGTTTTCCTGCACGAGGACCTCCAAGTCCCTTTGCACTTCCGAATTTAAAATTTTCTCCACTTCTAAATAATAATCTGCCTGTTTATTTCCTCTTCCAGAATTTGCCACCATACATTTCTCAACTTTGTATCTCAATCGCCATTTCCTTACCCATTCTTCTAAGCTGTCCAAGTCTCCCTTTTGGTTTCTTCACCACTTCCTACTCCACCACCTATCTTGGTGTCATCTGCAAACTTAGCCACAAAACCATTCAGTCCATAATCTAAATCATCAATAAACATTGTAAAAAGAAACTGCCCCAACACCGACCCCAGTAGAACACCACTAGTAACTGGCAACCAACCAGAACAAGATCCCTTTATCCCCACCCTTTGTTTTCTGCCTATCAGCCAATGCTCCATCCAACCTAATATTTTTTCTGTAATTCCATGGGCTCTCATCTTATTAAGCAGCTTCTTATGTGGCACTTTATTGAAAGTCCAAATGCACAACATCCACAGTGTCTCCCTTAGACATACTTGAGATTTCCTTGAAAAATTCCAATAGGTTCATCAGCAGAATCTTCCTTTCATAAAACTATGCTGGCTTGGACCTATCATGCCATGCACCTCAAGGTATTTCATAATCTTGTCCTTGAGGATCGACTCCAATAACTTCCCACAACCAATGTCAGAATAATAGGGCTATAATTTCCTTTATTCTGCCTCCCCCCTTTCTTAAACAGCAGAATTACATTTGTGACCTTCCAATCCTCCAGAAACATGCTTGAGTCTATTTATTTTGGAATATCAATTCCAATGCCTCCACAATCTCCGAAGCCACATCCTTCAGAATGTGTGGGTGCACCTCATCCAGTCCAGGAGACTTAACTATCTTTAGTCCATTCATTTTACTAAGCACTATCTCTCTAGTAATCCAGACTGCACATAATTATATTCCCTGAAACTTCTGACTATCAGGTATATTGCTATGGTCTTCCTCAGTGAAGATTGATGCAAAATATTCAATTTGTTCCTCAGCCATCTCTTTGTTACCCATTATAATTTCTCCAGCATCACTTTTCAATCAGTCCTACATCTACCAGTGTCTCTCTTTTACTTTTTATATTTAAAAAAAAACTCAGCATCCTTTTGTATGTTATTTGCCACTTCCTTTCATAATTCTTCTTTTATTTCCTAATGACTTTCTTTGTCTCTTTCTGTAATTTTTTTAAAAGTTTACCAGTTCTTCCATTAATTTTTGCTTCCTTGTATGCCCTCCATTTTGCTTTTATTATAACCTTAACCTCTCTTGTTACCCACATTTGTACCATTTTTCCATTGATAATTTCCTCTTTTTGTTTGGAATATATCTATCCTGCAATTTCTTTATTTCTTGCAGAAATATCATCCATTTCTGCTCTGCCATCCCTCCATCCAGTTTACTTTTCCAGTCAACTTTGGCCAGATCCTTTCTCGTACCACTGTAATTTCCTATAATCCACTGAAATGTTGACACAGTGACATCAGATTTTCCTTTTCAAATTTGAAATTGAACTCTATCATGTTAGGATCACTACTTTCTAAGGGTTCCATGACCTTAAATTCCCTAATCACCTCAGGTTCATTACACATCACCCAGTCCAAAACTGTCAATCCCCTGTTGGGCCTTATAGTCAATTTGCTCCTAAAAGCCATCCTGTAAGCATTCTACACACTCTCCCTCTTGAGATCCAATACTTTCCCCATCACTTTTCATGTTAAAAATCCCCCCATAATTATTTTGACATTCTCCTTTTCTGACGTGCTTTTTCTATCTCCAGCTGTAGCTCGTAGTCCACTTCCTGGCTGCTGTTTGGGGGCCTGTATATAATTGCCAATAGAATCCTTTTGGTCTTGCCATTTCTTCACTCAACCCAGAAGGATTCCACCTCTTTTGACCCGATATCCCTTCCTTCTAGTGAGTTAATATCATTGCTTACCATCAGGGCTATGCCACCCCCTCTACCTACCAGCCTATCCTTCCTATACACTATGTATCCTTGGACATTCAGATCTCAATCACATCCATCATGGCCAAAATGTCATATCCTCCAATCTGTAGCTGTACAATAAGGTCATCTACTTTATTCCTAATGCTCCCTGCATTTAAGTACAGTGTCCTTATCAGTATCTCTTACCGATTGCTCTGTATTACCATTGTACAGTAAATTATCTTGTTTTTTCACCTGCCTGTTTTTTTTTAGGCTGAGTGGGTGAATGATCAGCTCATGATGGGCCAAATGGCCTTCTTCTGCTCCTATATCTCATGGTCTTATTGTCTATTGTTCAAGAGTCTGATGGTTGAGGGGTAGCAACTATTCCTGAACTTGGAGTTATGAGTTCAGTGGTGAATGAACCTCCTTCCTGATGGCTGCAGTGAGAACAGAGCATGTCCTGGATGGTTTGGATCCTTGAATATTGATGCTGCTCTCCATTGGGAATGTTCCATGTAGATATTCTCAATGGTAGGGAGAGTTTTGCTTGTGATGTACTAAATGAAGCTGGAATTAATTGAGCAGCATGGATAATGTTGTAGTTAGTGCAAAGCTATTTCAGTACCAGTGATTCAGGTCTAAATCCAGCTCCGTCTGAGCACTCTTCCACCAGATGAGATTAACATTGACTTTTCTGGTTTCTGCTAACCTACTCTCCTCTTTCCCCTCTCCCCTCTTCCTTTCCACTTTCCAGATGTCCTCCCTCCCTTCACCCAGTCATCCCTCCTCCCCTTGATCGCTGCTGCCCTCTCTCTACCTTCTCCACTTATCACCCCCTGCCTTTCCAACCACACCTCTCCCCCCTTTGCTCTTTTGTTTGGATGCCTGCCAACATTTTCCCATACTTTGATGAAGGGCTGAGTTTCTCCAGCATTGTGTGTTTTTACGTTTTTTGCTAAACTCAGCACTGTCTGTGTCTTCTCATTGAGACCAGCATGGCTTTTCTCTGGATGTTCCGTTTTCCTCTTGTGCTCCAAAGACATGCAGGGTTTGAAGATTAATTGGTTAGAAGGTTGTAGTTGGGAGGCACTAGCTCCTCGGCTGGAAGGGCCTGTTACTAAGCTGATAACATAAAACAAATAAAAGCTATTATTAATGATAATGACTGAAAACACCCAGATTTATGTAATGTCTGATTTATATATAATCTCTGAAATATGCTGTCCTTGCAATTCTTCAGTTTATTTGTGATTTCCTACCCACTTTTATGGTTAACTCTTATCTACCCATGCAAATGGCTCAACATGGCATAGTTTAAAAATCCAAAGTGACCCTTGGCCTTTAATATTTGTTCTGATACCACTATATTACTATTGGTTACTATCTCTGAATGTATGGCTGGCTTGCCTCCATGCTGACTGTACCAGTGACTCCTCCCCTTGGAATCCCCTAAGAAAGGCTGCTACACCCAGACCCCTGCTCCAGTTTGAGCTCTGGACTCGGGCCATGCAACATGAGTGTTCATACACTTTTAAGCAATTAAAAGCCTATCGTTCTGGGAACTTGTAGTCTTCGAATTTAATTGATAGTGCATCAACATTAAAGGTATGAAGAAGTTTCAAAATTCAAAAATCTTGTTGTCCACAATTTTAAATGAAGAATTATTTAAATTATATTCTTCAACCAAGACTGGCTGCTAATGAGCAACATATTCTTGCTCAACATGATGGTTTGTTTGATTCACCACACTCTTTGACAAGGCCACTTGATGAATGCTCATTTCCATTTTTGCGCCATAATCTTTTATAAACACTGTCAAAAACTAATGAGAAATGAGGCCTCCACAAAGAACGAGCTGTTGTCCTGAATAGAGCTGGGATATAATTGAAAATCCTCAGATGTTTCATTTAAAACTTTCTCCTTAAAATGCATATGCATGTTTTAGATCGTTCTTGAGTGATTGATGTTCTTTAAACCGTATGAACAATATCTTCTGGTAACTTGCACAGTGGAGGCAAATAACAGCTTTGTTAATTGAATGCCATGGCTGTGATTTAATGTGTGGAGACCTGTATATTACTCACAATCCATTACTGTTTCACTGCCCTTGTCTTGTAAATGGGACATATTGAAAGATATTTAATCAAAATTGGTAATGCAACTGAACTAAAACTGCTCGGAAAAGGAACAAAGCTCACTGGAAACAATGACAGATCTAACCACTCAACATAAAAGAAAGACTGTGTTTAATTTGTTTTGTCATCACTATGTTTGATGGAGACTTTGACAAAAAAGTTAATTAATGAATGTATTCCCTGTAAAGAATGAGCTCTTGTGTATAGCATTCTGAGATAATTGAACATCATTTTCACTTTCATTCTCATATTGCCGGTTGATTTGAGAAGGTAATTACCTTTGAATAATAACATTTTTCAATTGCCACTTTTATGCAGAGATTCACAATGTCCAAAATTTTAGGTTGGTAATAATTGTAAGGCACACCATGATTACAGGGATAAGGTACAGACCCTAGTGTCCGCACACCCGAAACAGATAAAGGTAAATCCAGCCCTTGTTATTAATGATACATAAACAGATCCTATATCCTTCCTTTTGTCTGCCCCTCCCCATGACTTTATCTCGCACACATCCACATTGAATTGCATTTCCCAATCATCTTCCCATTTCTAATTGATTCACAGATCTTCCACGCCTCCACAATTATATTAATTCAGTATCTATTTAATGTTTTCAATGGAAGTATTAGACACTACACAACTTTTTTTTTTCCAGTTGCTTTGTCATATATTTACTGTTTTTAAAAATTAAGTTATCTATGTTGCCCAATTCTCACTTTCTTGGTAAGACAACTGTGGCTTGAATAATACTAAATTGTGTAGTGTTGCCTATATTAAGATAGAGTAAAAATGTTTAGTTCTGTCCTATAATGTCGCAGACTCCAACACCATTTAAGATCCACAAAAAAGTTTGCAGGCATGAATCCAACATGACTGTTGCTCAAGTCAGTGTCCTGTAGCATTCCTGCCTCTAGGCTAGACTCCTCTTTCCTTCTTGTTGGATGGTCTCTGTTTGTATTGGTCCCTGCTACCAAAGCTGCTCTTCTCACTCTCTGTAACTGCTGCTCTCTTCCTCACAGCACTGTGAGCGAGGTCCCTGGATGGATCTTTCAGCATGCCCCATAGTACTCTTAGTGAGATCCTTGGATGGACTGCATTTTCCTCACCCAAATAAATGGTGGACAGAATTTTACTCAGACAAATGTGAAGAGATGCATTTAGACCAAGGAAGACAGACACAGTGAAACAGAGCCTTCATGTCTTCTAAGACACAAAGACATTGGGGTGATGTTCCTTTATGGACTGTATTTTTCTCCCCCACACCAGTCTTGGTAAAATCAGGGGTTGCCAACCTTTTAATTCCTAATTTAGACATTCAGCAAGGTAACAGGCCATTTGGGCCCACAAGTATGTATTGGGGGTGTAGGATAATTGTGAGAAGCAGGAATGCCACATGGTACTCCAGTCCGATCCTGTCACCTATACATGCTGGTGATGACTAGGCCATGCTCAGGATCCCCCTCCCAACACCATTCAGATGACATTGCAACCATAGAGCTGGAGCTCAACTTATGCCACAATCCCTCAGTCCACCACCTCTATCAGACATGTCCACTAGTTTACTGCTGTTCAGTGAAATCAACAGAATTGAATTTCCCGAGTGGATTATCACATGTAACCATGTGGTAAACATGTGGTGGTGACTAAAGATGAATTTCACCCCAGAGATCCTGGAATTAATAATCAGGACCTTTGTGTAGTCTACAAACATAACCATTCAACGTTTAACAATTAACATCTAGTGTAGTTTTATTAAGTGAATATTATAGGCATTCTACTGTGGATCCATGATCCACAAATACTGTGTCAATTTTAGCAAGAGCTAAAGCTGATTGTTCTGTGCAGTGGACAACAGACTGAGACAAATGCTTTCTATTTAGTTTATAGCAGTGAAGGAATTGTCTGTTGCTGTGTCTCAACCTGTTTCCTCTGAGCAACCTGTTCTGCTGCACAAGAAAGAGGATCATCTGGAGAACCCTGAAGGGGGCAAGTTTCGTCTGCAAGACTGATTGGAAAGGAATTAGTTGCGAATCTCCTGGAAAAGGAATCTCTCTGAAAACCAGCAAGAACCCTCCTGAGTGCCTGTTAAACACCAAAGACTGGTGAACTTTGTTAATGCTAACTTCTATGCACAGTATAAGAATTGCCTGCAACCAGTGAGATTGGACTGTGATCCAAAGAACTTTTCTAATCTTAAATATATATTACACACACCTACGCTTAGTATTAGAGGGGGGGTTAAGTAGGTTAGGTAGGTTAAGTAACTAGGTTAAGTAATAAGTTAAAGTTTAATTCTGTTTTCTTGTTCAAATATAATTAAAAACTACTTTTGTTTAAGTAACCCTGTGTTTTGGTGCATATCTATTGCTCCTGGTTTTTGGGGTCCCCTGGACTCTGTAACAATAGGCAGCCTTATTTAGACAGCACAACTCATGTTGGTAAGTGATCACAACCTTATCTATTCTGTCAGATATTTATCAGATTGTACATTGTCCCATTTTTATTTCTATTGTGTTAATCATAAAATTCCTGGTAAGCTTATGCATAAAGTGGAGGGAGAGTAATTCCAGTTTTTGGTAGTTTTCTGTGATTCAGGTCGATTGTTTACTGCCAGCACTAATCATTGTGGATTCAGGTATATCTGTCTAGGTGTACTCTGCTGCCATATTGGTGTCAATGCAATGTTAGCTTCCATGATAATAGTTATTAGGAAAAATCTCAAAATAGAAGCAAAAGACACAGATTATCCATAAGGGTTCAGCAGGAGATCAACTCTTGTGAACAAAGCTCAAACAGACTGCGTGGAAAAAAAAAACCAGAAAACACAACAAGGTGAATTTGATGTCATATTTCATCCTCACATGAATTTCACACCACATATCTATAGCACTAAATAAGGCTGTCTATTGTTACGGAGTCCAGAGGACCCCAAAAACCAGGAGCAATAGATATGCACCAAAACACAGGGTTACTTAAACAAAAGTAGTTTTTAATTATATTTGAACAAGAAAACAGAATTAAACTTTAACTTATTACTTAACCTACCTAACGTACTTAATCCCCTCTCTAATACTAAGCGTAGGTGTGTGTAATATATATTTAAGATTAGAAAAGTTCTTTGGATCACAGTCCAATCCCACGGATTGCAGGCAATTCTTGTACTGTGCACAGAAGTTAGCATTAACAAAATTCACCAGACTTTGGTGTTTAACAAGCAAATAGTTACCACTCAGGAGGGTTCTTGCTGGTTTTCAGAGAGATTCCTTTTCCAGGAGATCTGCAACTAATTCCTTTCCAATCAGTCTTGCTGACTCAACTTGCCCCCTTCAGGGTTCTCCAGATGATCCTCTTTCTTTCAAGCCAACTTTCAGACTACCAGTCTTCTCTTTTGATCAGGCAGCCTTTCAAAGTTTGCCAGCTTGTCCCTCTGGAACAGATTTCTGTGTCTCTTTCTCTCTCACTCCCCCCCTCTCTGAGAGCAAAGCTGTTCTGTCCCTGTCTGCAAAAATCACATGCTCTCCCAGGCAAGCTGCTGCCATTGCTACTTTGTTGCATTTTTGCAAAAAGCATTCTGCAAAAATCCTGAAAATATCTGTGTTTTAAAATGTGTGTGTGAAAGCTGCTCTAGCAATTCCTCCCAAACCACCTCAAAATACTCGACACCAGGGGTGTCAAACTCAAATTCACGGAGGGCCAAAATTAAAAACTTGGACTAAGTCGAGGGCCGAACTAAATATTTATTGAAAATTTTCAACAACATCTGCATGTTTTCTCTTCTTTCAACATATGTAATGTTAAACTTTTTCTTATTAAAATAAATGTTTAATAATAGTTTTGGATAAACTCTTTCCAGAAGCATTAACAAATGAGAAATAAAATATTCAATAAATAATATTTCTCTATAGAGGATTTGTCAAATGTTGCTAGTGTGCTGTCGAATAGTAAAATCTGAGGGCTATTGAGAATGTGGGAGAATAACATGATTCCTGAAACAATCAAATGGGTGACTGATTGTGGGCATGAACTCTAGCAGGGTTATTTGCCATGCCCTTTTTCCATTGGTACAGATATCCTTTGATTTACACACTTTTCAAGTTTTATGCCTAATGAGCTTGTATCCAGGTGCAGGACCATTTTGAACCAGGAATATATTTATCACTGTGACATGAAACTATTGGAAGATCGTTTTATCCTGAGATTAAAGTTCATAATACTTACTCAGGCCTGTGTGCGGGAGGGCGGGGTTTGCGGGCGATCGGGTTGGACAACGACAGTGCGGGGGCATCGGCTCTCGCTGCAGGGTGGCATCTCGGCGGATCAGCGGCCCCGTCACCGTGAGTCATGGATCAGCCTGCGGCAGGGAGGGGGAGTGGGCAACGGTCCTGGCGAGGTCAGGCCCGAGGCCTCCAGTTCCGGGCGCTGGGAAGCGGTCTTGGCTTCCCCTGACACCGGCCAGGCCCCAAAACCAGAGTCCACAGTGAGACCCTGCAACGTAAACAGAGGAGGTGGGGGCGATTAGCAGGCTGACGCCAATGCATTCTGGGATTTGTTGTATTACTGTGCATGCGCTATACTGGCGCGACAGCCAGCGGGCCACCTCTAATACATTTTTGAAATGATCTTGCGGGCCAAATATAATTATATCACGGGCCAAATTTGGCCCGCGGGCCAGAGTTTGACATGTGTGCCCTATGCCATTGGAACTCTGTAATTAGTAAGGAATTGCTTAAGGTGGGATGTGAGTGGGAAGGAAAGGGTGAGAATCACTGCTCTAGACCCAATTGTTACAGAAATATTTTGCTTGAGAAAAATTGTCATTGGCCCATTTCCTTTAGCGTTCTGAAACCATGCACATGACGAGTCAATGAGGGATGATTAAAGCAGTGGTCTTCAAACTTTTTCTTCCCATCCACAGACCACCTTAAGCAATCCGTTACTAATCACAGAGCACCAATGGCACAGGGACATGAGTGGAAATAAAAAGGTTGAGAACTGTTGCATTGTGGTAACTCCACATCTGATCAGGTTAATTGTTAGGCAAGTGGTCAGAGAAGGACCGCCCCCCCCCACCCCAAGAAAGGCTTAAATCACAGGAACAAAATAAGCTTCCGTCTCACTGCTCTCAATCTTACACACAGTCCTGATGTGGAATGTGGGGTCACAGCTCCACGCTCACCCGAGTTCAGGTGCTGTCTGTGTGGAGTTTGTACGCTCTCCCCTTGTCTTGGACCAACAGATCAGTCGCCTGACGAAGGCACCTGAAATCCCCGTTGAAACGCCAGCGTCCGGGACGGTGGAGGAATTGGCTGAGAAGAGCGCGTTGCTCCCACCCCCCTCCCATGGTTGGAGAGGGATTAAACTGCGATCTCATGGCGCCGGGCTCGTCTCCAACAAAAGGAGCGGGAGGCAGGGTCCACCGCGCACGGAGCGAGGGGGAAGGCATCGCCAACGAGACATTCGGTCCGGCGTCGCTGCTGAAGCGCAGACCCAGCGAGGATGGTCCCCAACTCCAGCCGCGTCTGTGTGTCCGGGAGCCGGGCGGGCTGAGTGAGGCGCTCCGATCCCCGGGATTCAGGACTCTGAGATCCCTCCACACCTCCGGTGTCTTCATTTTCACCTTCAGTGTGCATGCGCTATACTGGCGTGGCGGCCAGCGGGCCAACTCTAATATATATTTAATATGATCTTGCGGGCCAAATATAATTATATTGCGGGCTAAATTTGGCCCGCGGACCAGAGTTTGACATGTGTGCTCTACACTATTAATAGATGCATACTGTCACCCAATGCTATTCCTGCCATGGGCACTGCCTGATGAACCATGCACCATGCTCTTTTGGAGTCATGCTCTCATAGCACAGAAACTGGCCTTTTGTCCAACTTGTCCTTGCCAAGTTGTGCTTGCCTTCCTGAGCAAGTTTCATTTTCCAGTGTTTAGGCCATATTCCTTTACACCTTTCTTACACCTAGTCTTTTCTATACCTACCAAATGTCATAAAAATATTATAATTTTACCTGATACTGGCTGCTTGTTCCCTATACCAACCACTCTCTGTGTAAAAAAAGTTGCCCTTCAGGTCCACTTTAAATATTTCTCCTCTAATCTTAATAATGCACCCTCTGGTTTAACACTGCACAACCATCGGAAAAACATTTTATCTATGTCTCTTCATGGTTTTATAAAATGTTATAAAGTCATCCCCAAGTTCCTTCACTCCATGGAAAAGATCCAGTCTATCTAATCTTTCATCATAACTCAAGCTTTCCAGTCCCAACAACATCCTGGTGATTTTTTATGCACACTCTCTCATTAACTTACTAATTATACCATTTACAATCTTATCCAGGTCATCAATATATATGACAAACAGAGGACCCAGCACTGATCCCTGTGCCACATCACTGGTCATAGACCTCTAATTAGAAAAATAAATATTTATGTACTCCCTTCCACTAAGTTAATTTTGTCTCCATCCTGGATCTGATGTGATCCAAATTTATAGACCAGTCTACAACACAGAACTTTGTGAAAGGCCTTAAAACCATAGAACATTTTTTTCAAACTTTTAAAAAAGATAACAGAAACATAGCATACAATATAAAAATAGTCAAGGAAATGTTTTCATTAATATTCATTTTAATATAATTAACCTGACCAATCAAAGTTAATGGAAGATCTTTCCACTTAATCAAATCTGCTTTAATCCATCTTAATATAGGTACATAATATGACTGATAATTCATATCCATAAACACACCTAAATATTTAAATGTACTTGTCCACCTTAATTTAGTAATTGTTTAAATTCAGAATAATCTCCTACTCCAACTGGTAAAATTTCACTTTTATTCCAATTAACTTTATATCCCGATAATTCTCCAAATTTCAACAAACACTCTTGCAGTTGTTTCAACGACCATTCCAGTTTCGTCAAGTATACCAACACGTCATCCGCAAATAAGTTAATTTTATATTCTTCATCCCTCTAATTTCTTTATTTTGTCTAATAGCCTGAGCTAACGGTTCAATAACCAACGGAAATAAGGCTGGTGACAATGGGCAGCCCTGTTGAGTTGAGCAAGCCATATGTCACCACCCTAGCAATCAGGTCCATGTATAAAGCCTTAACCCAACCAATAAAAAAGGGCCGAATTTAAATTTCTCTAACACTTTGAATAAAAAATCCCACTCAACCCTATCAAAACCTTTTTCTGCATCTAATGCAACCACCATAGGATGGTTAGATTGCTTTCGATATGCATTGACCAAAGAAATTAATTGAAATATATTGTCTGATGCATTTCTATTCTTAATAAAACCTGTTTGATCAATATGTACCAATTTAGGCAAATATTTATCAAGGCTATTAGCTAATACTTTCACTATAATTTTATAATCCACATTTAATAAAGAAATAGGTCTATACAAAGACACTTTTAATGGATCTCTATCTTTTTTTGGAATGACAGTTATTCAAGCACTAGAACATGAATCTGGTAACTTCTGATCTTCAGTAACTTGTTAATACCTCTCCAAATTCATTAGAAAAATCATCATAAAAAAAGTTTATAAAATTCCACAGGGAATCCATCATCCCCTGGGGACATTCTGTTTGGCATTTCCTGAATAGCTTCCTTAATTTCAAAATCTGTAAATGGAGATTCCAATTCCTGAACATCAATTCCATCTGATCCCAGTAACTTTAATTTAGATAAGTAAGAATCAATAGAACCATTAACCTGTTTCCCCTCAGAATTATATAATTTTTGATAAAATGAATAAAACTGGTCATTAATTTCCTGAGGCTTATAAGTTATTATTGAATTCTTCTTAACAGCATTAATGGTCTGAGACACCTGTTAAGCTTTCAATTGCCAAGCAAGTATCTTATGACCTCTTTCCCCCAACTCATAATAATGTTGTTTAGAGCGATTAATTAAGCACTCAAACTGATAAGTTTGTAAAGTATTATAATGCAATTTCAACCTCTCTAATTAAACTTTTTTTTTATCTTCTGTTACACCTTTCTGAAAATCCTTCTCCAACTCAGCAATCTTATTGTCTAACTCTAAACTTTCTGCCATATATTGTTTCTCAACTGGCCACCTCAACTGCCCTCTCAAATAAGCTTTTAAAGCATTCCATATTACAAAATGACTATATACAGAATTAACATTCTCGGTCAAAAATAAAGAGATATGCTATTTAACAAAAGTAACAAACTCTGGTTTTTCAATAACATTGCGTTAAACCTCCATCTAAATGATGAATGTACTACCTCCGAATTTTCACAAAAAAAAGTAATAATGAATGATGTGATATAACTCGACTTTTATATTCAGCTCGTAATGCTCTACCTTGTAAATGTGCTGATACCAAAAATAAATCAATTCAAGAAAACAAATCATGTTGTGAAGAATAAAAAGAAAAATCTTTCTCTGTAGGATTAACTTTTCTCCAAATATCCAACAAATTTAAATCTTTTGTTAATGCATTAATTTGTGTTGCCATCTTTGATTTCCTTATACTTTTTGGATTTCTGTCCAATAAAGGGTCCAGAACACAATTAAAATCATCACCAACTAAAACATTTTCATTAGTTTGAGTTAACAGTTAAAATGTTTCTGAAATAAACCACTCATCATTTATATTAGAGGCACGAAGATTCAGCAAAGTCCAAGATTCAGCAAAAATTTTACAGTTCACTCTTAATACTCTGCCAGCATACCCCTCTGAAGATTTCAATTCAAATGGTAAATTTTATGAATCAAAATCACCTCTCCTCTTGCCTTAGAATTAAAAGAAGAAAAAACATGACTAACCCAATCTCTTTTCACTTTCAAATGTTATTTTTCAGTCAAATGTGTTTCTTGTAAAAAAGCAATATAAATTTTCATTTTTTTAATATAAGCCAATATTCTTTATCACTTAATTAGATTATTTAATCTCTGAACATTAAAAGTTGCAAAATTCAATTTAGACATCTTCTTAAATTAATAATATATTTACCCACATTAAAATAATTCTCCCTCTATAATTCTTCAAAACAACCACTGAATTTTTTTTAAAAATAACAGAAAAAAACACAAATAAAACCACCCAAAGGTAGTAATACCCTAAAAATTCTTCTTTTCTTTCTTTGGCTTGGCTTCACGGACAAAGATTTATGGAGGGATATGTCCACGTCTGCTGCAGGCTCGTTGGTGACTGACAAGTCCGATGCGGGGCAGGCAGGCACGGTTGCAGCGGTTGCAAGGCAAAATTGGTTGGTTGGGGTTGGATGTTGGGTTTTTCCTCCTTTGTCTTTTGTCAGTGAGGTGGGCTCTGCGGTCGTCTTCAAAGGAGGTTGCAGCCCGCTGAACTAGACGCACAGTTGGACGTGATATCAGCCCACTGGCGGTGGTCAATGTGGCAGGCACCCAGAGATTTCTTTAAGCAGTTCTTGTACCTCTTCTTTGGTGCACCTCTGTCTCGGTGGCCAGTGGAGAGCTCGCAATATAACACGAGCTTGGGAAGGCGATGGTCCTCCATTCTGGAGACGTGACCCACCCAGCGCATTTGCGTCTTCAGCAGTGTGGATTCGATGCTTGCGGACTCTGCCAGCTCGAGTACTTCGATGTTGGTGATGAAGTCATTCCAATGAATGTTGAGGATGGAGCAGGGACAGTGCTGATGGAAGCGTTCTTGGAGCCATAGGTGATGCCGGTAGAGGACCCATGATTCAGAGCCGAACAGGAGCGTGCGTATGACAACGGCTCTGTACACGCTGATCTTTGTTTGTTTCTTCAGGTGGTTGTTTTTCCAGACTCTTTTGTGTAGTCTTCCAAAGGCGTTATTTGCCCTGGTGAGTCTGTTGTCTATCTCTTTGTCGATCCTTGCATCCGATGAAATGGTGCAGCCGAGGTAGGTAAACTGGTTGACCATTTTGAGTTCTGTGTGCCCGATGGAGATGTGGGGAGGGTTGGTAGTCATGGTGGGGAACTGGCTGATGGAGGACCTCAGTTTTCTTCAGGCTGACTTCCAGGCCAAACATTTTGGCAGTTTCCGCAAAACAGGACGTGATGCGCTGGAGAGCTGGCTCTGAATGGGCAACTAAAGCGGCATCATCTGCAAAGAGTAGTTCATGGACAAGTTGTTCTTGTGTCTTGGTGTGAGCTTGCAGGCACCTCAAATTGAAGAGACTGACATCCGTGCGATACCGGATGTAAACAGCGTCTTCATTGTTGAGGTCTTTCATGGCTTGTTTCAGCATCATGCTGAAGAAGATAGTAAAGAGGGTTGGTGCGAGGACGCAGCCTTGCTTCACGCCATTGTCAATGGAGATGGGTTCGGAGAGCTCATTGCTGTATCTGACCCGACCTTGTTGGTTTTCGTGCAGTTGGATAACCATGTTGAGGAACTTGGGGGGGGGGCATCCGAGGCGCTCTAGTATTTGCCAAAGCCCTTTCCTGCTCATGGTGTCAAAAGCTTGGGTAGATCAACAAAGGTGATGTAGAGTCCTTTGTTTTTTTATCTGCACTTTTCTTGGAGCTGTCTAAGGGCAAAGACCATGTCAGTAGTTACTCTGTTTGCGCGAAAGCCACACTGTGATTCTGGGAGGACATTTTCGGCGACACTAGGTATTAGTTTATTAAGGAGAATCCTAGCGAAGATTTTGCCTGCAATGGAGAGCAGCGTGATTCCCCTGTAGTTTGAGCAGTCTGATTTCTCGCCTTTGTTTTTGTACAGGGTGATGATGATGGCATCACGAAGGTCCTGAGACAGATTTCCTTGGTCCCAGCAGAGCATGAAAAACTCATGCAATTTGGTATGCAGAGCTTTGGTGTGGTAAACCCACTAGCGGCAGATGACTATCAAAGTTTTCAGTGTCATCCATCCGCCCCAGCCAGATACATATTTATTATTTAATTAAACACAATAAAGCCCTTTCCTGCTCACGGTGTCGAAGGCTTTGGTGAGGTCAACAAAGGTGATGTAGAGTCCTTTGTTTTGTTCTCTGCACTTTTCTTGGAGCTGTCTGAGGGCAAAGACCATGTCAGTAGTTCCTCTGTTTGCGCGAAAGCCGCACTGTGATTCTGGGAGAATATTCTCGGCGACACTAGGTATTATTCTATTTAGTAGAATCCTAGCGAAGATTTTGCCTGCAATGGAGAGCAACGTGATTCCCATGTAGTTTGAGCAGTCTGATTTCTCGCCTTTGTTTTTGTACAGGGTGATGATGGTGGCATCACGAAGATCCTGAGGCAGTTTTCCTTGGTCCCAACAAAGCTTGAAAAACTCATGCAGTTTGGCATGCAGATTTTTGCCGCCAGCCTTCCTGACCTCTGGGGGGATTCCATCCATACCTGCTGCTTTGCCACTTTTCAGTTGTTCGATTGCCTTATATGTCTCATCCAGGGTGAGAACCTCATCCAGCTCTAACCTTAGGGGCTGTTGAGGGAGCTGGAGCAGGGCGGAATCTTGGACTGAGCGGTTGGCACTGAAAAGAGATTGGAAGTGTTCTGACCATCGGTTGAGGATGGAGATCTTGTCACTGAGGAGGACTTTGCCGTCTGAGCTGCGCAGCGGGCTTTGGACTTGGCACCACTTACGGCTCCTAGAACGCTTCCACCAGCGTTGTCTCCGCTCCATCCTCAACATCCATTGGAGCGCTTTCATCCCTAACGTCGAAGTACTCGAGATGGCAGAGGTCGACAGCATCGAGTCCACGCTGCTGAAGATCCAGCTGCGCTGGATGGGTCACGTCTCCAGAATGGAGGACCATCGCCTTCCCAAGATCATGTTATATGGCGAGCTCTCCACTGGCCACCGTGACAGAGGTGCACCAAAGAAAAGGTACAAGGACTGCCTAAAGAAATCTCTTGGTGCCTGCCACATTGACCACCGCCAGTGGGCTGATAACGCCTCAAACCGTGCATCTTGGCGCCTCACAGTTTGGCGGGCAGCAACCTCCTTTGAAGAAGACCGCAGAGCCCACCTCACTGACAAAAGGCAAAGGAGGAAAAATCCAACACCCAACCCCAACCAACCAATTTTCCCCTGCAACCGCTGCAACCGTGTCTGCCTGTCCTGCATCGGACTTGTCAACCACAAACGAGCCTGCAGCTGACGTGGACTTTTTACCCCCTCCATAAATCTTCGTCCGCGAAGCCAAGCCAAAGAAGAGAGAAACACAATAAAATATAGTCCATATATTCAGCCCAATGATTCCAAGCCCAAAGACTGCTCCGATCTTCAACATCAAGAAGACTTTGTGTCAACTCTTCTTTCTTTCCATTCTTTCCATACTTTCCATTCTATCCATACCCATGTCTATTTCCATTTCCATTTACCCTCCTCTTAGGAGACAATGGAGGAGAACACCCATTTCTTTGCAGTTCCGGCAAAGAATTAGCAAAAACCAAAGCATCATGGTCATTCTCAAAGAATTGAGATTGAAAATTTCCATAAAAAACCTTCAAAATAGCAGGATAATGGAAAGCAAACTTGTAGCCTTTTCGCCACAAAACATCTTTGGCTGTATTAAATTCTTGTTGTCTTCTAAAACCTCTTGGCTCATATCAGCATAAATGAACACTATTATTTTGAACCAATAATGGAGACTGATTCTGCCATGCTTTCTGTACCGCCATACATAGAATCATTTCTCTAACCAAGACTGCTCTTGGTGTTTGTCCTGGAAGTGGTTTTCTTGTCAGAGCTCTGTGAGGCCGATCCAATTCCAAGCCTACAGGAAAAAGCTCTTTACCCAGCACCTCTGGGATCCAATGCTTAAAAAATTTTATAGGATCAGAACCTTCAATGTCCTCTAGAAGACCAACTATTTTCACATTATTCCTTCGGCTTTGATTTTCCAACAAATCAATTTTCTTCAATAAATCTCTTTTTTTAATCTCCCAATCTACAAAAGAACCTTCCACTTTTTCCATTTTTTCTCTATTACGTTCCACCTGATTTTGACACTCAGAAAAGGCTGTTTCAATTTTCTTAAAATTATCTTGCACAGTATCAACTGACTTTATACATCTATTAATATCACTCTTAACTACAGTCATTTCCTGTTTCACAGTTGACATTTCATCACACAGGGTATTCATTTCTATTTTCATTTCCATAAATCCTTGATTCACCTGAGTTGATATTTGTTTTGACATATTGAGCATTTGACAAGCAATCCCTTCTAAAACAGTAAACACTGAATCCATTCCATATTCCACCTCCACTTTTTGAGGTCTGACTCCTTTTAATTACAGTCTCCTCCTCCTGGACAAATTCCAATAAGGTAAGTTTCTCTTCTTCCTCAGTTATCGTGAATCCTTTAGCTGAATGGCTGCGGGTCTGGACACCTGATGCCAGCATCCTGAGCTCTTCGGGATGTCAGCATTTGGGCTCCCCCACAGCCTATACTTTTTCCAGCAATTCTCAGACCCGGGATACACCACGCAACCCAGGCAAAGCTGCCGGATGCGCATGAGCATCCTTCAACCCTACACTGTGCACCCCCGGGCCGCCCAGCGAGATCGCGGGTTCACAGGTCCCCTTGTCGGCCATGCTGCCCACGCACACGGCTTCACATAAATGCGGGTCAGCAACGGCTGAGCTCACCAAGGTGTCGGCACCATCTTGCGGAGGCAGGATTGATGCCGAGGTCAAACTTGAATGGGCTGGAATCCTCTGAGGTTTGGAGACACCCAACAATTATTCCATGGATTCAGCTATGCAGGTAAGCCTCAATTCTTCTGCACTTTTGTATGGTAATTTTTTCTGAAGTTGAGGTTTAAATTTTTTCACATTAGATGCATTCATAAATCACTGTTATTTAAACAACTGTAATTATTATTTTTAACCACTTTTATGCTTTTTTAAAACCGGGAATTTAGTAATCCAGCTGGGGAAAGGTGGAATACACAACTTTCTTCTACACCATCTTGCCACGCCTCTACTTGCTGGTTATTGACTATCTATCAAACTATCTGGAGAACTTTGTAGAAGAGTATGATTTCGACATGTGACTTCAAGTCCTCTACATCCACAGTCAAATGGTTAGGCAGTTGCTCAGGAAAGCACAAGACAGAGGTTCAGAAACGTATCTAGCTCTACTGAGTTATAGAACTTTGCCACTTGAACATGACATGTCACCCCACTGAGCTTCTAATATGAATAAGACTACACACCACACTTCCCTACTCTGCAGACCCAAACAAGAACAGAGATGTTGAAAGTGTTGAATAGTAAACAAAACATCTGCAATGAAAACAAAAAAACAAACTATGACAAGTGAACAAGAAGCTTAGGGCCATTGGCACAACATGACACAGTGAGACAAAATTCTACACTGTCAGAACTGGGGGTTGGTCAAACACTGAGAAGGAATTGAAAGAGCCTGCTGAAAACACAATGGACACTGCAGGAGCAGACAAATGCAGGAGATCCCACCTGCACAGCAACAGAGGAAACACCACCAGTACTAGATAGTAATGGACCAGCAGCACCTACATAAGCACCTGTATTAAAAGATCCACACATGTTATCAAAGCACCTGACAGACTGAATCTCTAAAAGAAAAAGAACTGCATACTTAAAAAGTTTGTGCTGCAAATGTTGTGTTTATGTTTGTCTTCAGATTTAAATTGAAATTAATATTATATTAATGTGTCATGTTGTCAGATTAAACATCTCAAAGAAAGGGAATGTAATAATAGGGTGCGTAATGATAGGGTGCTAGTGATCCTCCTGCCCACTAGAGGGAGTCAGAGACTAGTTGGTGGCAGCTTGGGTTAGATTCAAAATGGATGTCTCCACATAGTCTTGTGTGTACTTTAGCTAATAAAGTATATTTGTTTTAAAATAATCTGTTTCTTTATTACAATAAAAGAAACATCATTTGACCTTCCCCTCAACTTCCTTCACTGACCTTGACTCCATATCTCATGAAACATTTCCTCTCTCAGCCTCAAATGGAAAAATGTAAATTGACCTTGGGCATCTCCTATGAGCAAGAGTTCCAGGATTCCACAAGTATTTGCATGAATATCATCTTCCTGATTTCACTTCTGAATATTCTGGTTGCTATCATTCTAAAAATAAAAAATAAAATACACCACTTTATTCCAGATTTATTTGACAGAAATATTACTTGTTACAAGAATACCAAAAATGTAACATGTCAGTTAGCAATTGGAAGATCAAAAGCTAGAAAACTCCATTTCAAATGCTTCTTTCAACTAAAATGTCATAACCCATCTTTATCCCTTGAAATACCTGGCAAGTTACCAGAATTAACAGTTTCCTTTCTATTTTAGAAACATTGAAGGCAGCTGAATGATATAATTTATAAATCTGTAAGGAGAGAAATTATAAGAATGGCCATGATTTATTTCATTTAAACCTATAAAAGGCTGGTGTTGAATTTATTTTTTGACAAATACATCAAACAAGAATAGATGCTTTACCCTTCAATCCCTCAAACTCTCTCCCCTTTCTCTCACCCTTATGCACCTCCTTTGATTGTCAGGTATGAAACCTTAAGTGAATGTACTGATGATAAGGAAGCATGAAAATGCAAGTGTATGATTTTATAGAGTACAGTGATACACTAATAGCTTTTGTTGGATTTGTGTCCAGTGACTTTCCCCAAAGTACTAAGAGCAAATTGACTCAGAGCTGTGTGCACATAGTCACAGTCAAATATTGCTGTGGATGAAAATTCTCTTCTTTCTGCATCCTCTAACCAGATGGGACCAGAACCCAGATGTCTGACTTGATAATTTCAATAATACATTACAATAAAGCAAATGCCAACCATTTTGAAGGAGCAAGATAGAGTGTATGCCTGAATATTTTACCGTTGGGTCTGAGAGGAAAAGAATAGCATACTTCCCTAGTGGACTAGCTTTCTCCTCAATACTTTGGGGAATACCCACACTGGGAATACCCAGAGCATGTGTCTAATGAACTTGACAATTAAGCTACAAATTTCTTGAAGATTTTTTTTCCCATGTTATATTTTCGTAAATGTTCTATTTCTACAATGTTAATCTCAATTGATATAGCCTTCTTGACATCCAAAGGAAACAATGTGAATATTTGAAGGATGCCAGGCTTGTGATCGCACTGAACTTGTTCTATCATTCAGTTAGAACACATTGACGTGTGTTTGATAAACCGTCAATTAATGGCCAATTTCCTTCATCTCCTGCCTTGTAGCTTGATCTCTAAGAGAGTACAAACACAAATATCACCTGAATAATGCAGCTAGACAGAGAACGTAGAGTGAAGAACAGTACAGCACAGGAACAGGCCCTTTAGCCCAAGTGTCTGTGCTGAACATAATGTTAACTTCAAACTAAAATTCTGCTGCTTGAACTTAATAGATATCTGTCCATCCCCTTCATATTCATGTGTTTATCTAGAAATTTCTTAAATGTTACTATTGTATCTACTTCCACCCCTACTCCAGGCAACCCATTCCAGACACTCACCACTCTGTGTCTAAAATACTGCCATTCTCATCCCCCTTAAGCTTCTTCCTCCTCATGTTAAATTCATGTCCTCATGTGTGTGACACTTTTACCCTGGGTAAATGATTCTGATTGTCCAACTTATTAATGCCTCTCATGATTTTTATAAACCTTTCTACTCAGTCTCCCTCTCAACCTACTATTCAGCAGGATCCTGGCCACAAAAATATGCAAAGAATTGTAAACACAGCTCAAACCATCACACAAACTTCCCTCCCCTCCAATGACTCCTTCAACATCTTATAATGCTTCGGCAAAGCAGTCAACACATGAAAGGACTTATCCCTCCATGACTCTTGTCCCTCTTCCCATCAGAAAGAAGAATCAAAAGACTGATTCAAGGACATTTTCTTTCCTGTTGCTATCAGACTACTGAACGAACATCACGCTAGGAAAATAATGTTGCTGTCATGTGACAGAGTTAAAACTGTGTAACCTTTTTCTCAATTCTGTATTTATGAATTTTATTTCAATTAGTCAGTTTTATTTACATTTTAATAATGTTTCTGGTGGGACTGAGTTCGGCAGTGCACACCCCTTATGCACCTCCTAAACCCCTCCCTTCCTATTCCTGATACTGCTTGTTACTTACTAAGAGAGCAAAGGGGCAAAGAAGGAAGAAAACCCAGAAGACAATGGCTGTATTATTTTGACTTCTAAGGGGAGAGAATAAATGATGGAAAACAGTTCTGTGAGTCACCTCTTCTTCTTTGTCCTATGCAAACATGTTACAATGGTGTCGTGAATCTTTGGATCTACAGATCATCTCATGCTCATCACCCTGGATGCTCATGCACACCCTTCATGCTCATCACTGCTGCCTTCCTGATCTGCATTTCAAGATTAATCACATATTCATATAACCATTTACAGTACAGAAACAGTAGGGCCAGATTTCCCCTACTAGTCCGTGCCAAACATAATCTCCAACCTAGTCCCACTGACCTGCATTTGGCCCAAAACCCTCCACATTTCTCCTGTCTATATACCTATCCTATCTATCCTTGAATATTAACATTGATCTCACTTCTACCACCACTGCCGAAAGTTCAATCCATACCCCCACCAGGAAGAAATTTCCCCTTATGTTTCCCTTAAACTTTTCAACTTTTACTCTCAATCCATGTCCTCTTGTTTGAATCTTCCCCAGTCTCAGTGGAAATAGTCTATCCACATTGACTCTATCTGTTCCCCTTATAATTTTGAATATCAAATCACCCCTCAAACTTATACGCTCCAGAGAATAAAGTCCCAGCCTGCTCAACTGTTCCCTGTGTGATCATATTTAGATTAGACTGTGGATTTGGGTGTAATGCTTTAAAATGATTATCCTCACTGAGTTAGAGACCTCTAAGTACTGTTGTATACATTTTTTTGTTCTTTACAATAACTTGTCTTTTTACTCCATTTTCTTTCTGTATAAAAATACACAGTGCAGGTACATTTAATAGTTGAAAGCGTATACCACAATGTTTGATGCTCTATCAATAACTCGAAATTTACAATAAACAAAGTGTATCCCATGCTGTGACCCAGGCTTTGGGGGAGGAGTTATGGCATTGAAGAAGCCTTTATACAGGGTCAAGTGGATGGAGCCAAATAAATGAGTATACAACAGTTCACCATAATGTTCTCCTCCAATATTTCAGTCAAGCTTCCTCATGTCTCCCTCTCGCTATTCTGTCCAAGCACAGAGAAAACTCATTTGACTACTGAATAAGGCTGAACAAGGCAGCAGACTTGACTCTTGGAAGTTTGTGCAGGCAGGGAAAATGGACAGAAAGCATGAATGATGAAGTGGCGCTGATGTTTGTCAAGCACTGCCCTGACCCAGAGCTATCCGGCACATTAAAATGTAAGCTAATTAATGAATGGACATCAAGTGATGTTCAGCTGAGAACTGATGATTACCAGGGAAAGTTAAGGGCTAGCGGCATAACCACTGGAGTCACACAGATGAAAAGCCACAGCAGCATCGTCACCTCTGAGCAGCCCAATCTACTGTCATCAAGCCTGGCAGTGTCTGAGCAGCACCAGGCTCTGAGCCCCTCACCTTCCTCTATCCAAGGCCAGAGTCATGTGTGTCATCCTCCTTGGCCCTCTCATACGTCTGTCCCAGTTCAAGGTGAAGTGAAGTATGTTCCAAGTTACGGCTCTGTACCAGCTGTGGCACAAAATATTTAAGTCAGAGGAAAAGCTTCTCACCATATGATTGACATTTTTCAGGAGATGATTAAAAAAATGAAGCAGAGTGACATTCATCTTCCGATGCGAGGTGGGAGTTTCCAGCAAGCCTCTTGTGCCAGGTGCCCCAGAGAACCAGTTTGTAAGGCCTATAATGACCTGAGCCACACCATTTCACACTGCAGGTCTGAGACATTGTGTTTTGCCTGCCTCTCCACAGGACATACCAGAGGGAAACTAGCTGATCTGTATTTGGAGGGAGGCAGTACAGGTCACACCACACTCTCCCAAACCAATGACATGTCTGATGCTGAGAGAGTTTTCACATCTGAGAAAAACTCATGATATGACCTCTGAAGTTGTTGTTATCAGAGTATTCACAATGTTTGGCAGTAGAGACAGTCTTTTCTACGCACCTGTGGTGATGGGTGGAATAATGAAAATGGGTGGATCAATGGCCTGCAATATCAATGAAAAGGCAGAAATGATCCTGAGAAAGGCTGGGGTGATTACAGACCAAAAGCAGATAGATGTGAATGCTGTCCTTCTTGGATGTGGCAGACTTCGTGTTAAACCGAAATGTGCTTTTGACACAGAGATGGAAATATCTGGCTGTAAGATATTCAGCCCCACACTAGTTGTCCCAGGACAACATGATAAGTTGATACTAGGGACCAAGTCACCAAACACATCCTGCATCAGTCTAAGCTACATGAGTCCTATTGAAAGATAGTGTCTGGCACCTGCCTAGCCAGAGACATTGAAACCAAATATTTCCTTTCTATGCTCTCTGGTCTGAGCCCCTGGAGAGGTGAAGATATTCCTGACAAGTAACTCAGTTACTTGCCTCGAGCCTGGCCATAAATATCTCATCTGAGGAAAACTGCCCATACACCTGTTGTTTCCCCAGGCAGCACCATCATGACAGAGCCCATGTTGTCCTGCTCAGCTCCAAAAGGTGTTCTGGTCAGAAAGATCATAACTCCACTGTGGGGGGACAGGTGGGTCCCATTGAAACTCATCAATACATCTGATAAGTTTGTTCTGTTGAGACGCAACACAAAGCTGGCTGATGTGTAGCGGTTGAGGACACGATGCTACTGAGTGTTCAGAGGGTTCCCCTGATCAGCTGCTGCCAATCAGTTGTACCACGCAATGCTGATGTAAATTCTGCCAAAGACAAGCTCAAATCAATTGGGCTCAGTG
The DNA here is from genome assembly GCF_036971445.1 of Narcine bancroftii. Lineage (NCBI taxonomy): Eukaryota > Metazoa > Chordata > Chondrichthyes > Torpediniformes > Narcinidae > Narcine > Narcine bancroftii. Next base: position 33,655,238 of record NC_091469.1, on the reverse strand, counting down.
CCGTTGACGTTGAGTCATGTGAAGTGTCGGACGGCTGTTAGAAGAAGGTGGCTGACCTTGTTTAGCAGTATCAGGACATCTTTTCATGCCACCATCTCAACTGTGGAGAGGCAAAGGGCTTTGTGCACCACATTTGCCTATCAGACAATAGACCATTCAGGCTCCCATAGAGGAGAGGGCCCCCCTAGCCAGTACCAAAAGCTGCACCAGACACTGAGCAAGATGGAAGAAAAGGAAATCATTAGAAAATCAGAGTAAATACACATCACCATTGGTGCTGGTGTGAAAAAAAACAGAGATCTCCGCATCTGCACAGATTTTTGCTAGTTGAATAAAGGACATTGAAGGGATGTTCATGCTCTTCCCCATCAGGCAGATTGTTTGGCAGCACTGGGAGGCAACTGCCTTTTCAGTACTATGGATTTAAGCTCTGGGTTTTACAATATGCTAATCCATGAGGAGGACAGGAAGTATCCACCTTTACCACTCCCACGGGCCTGTACGAGTACAACTGTCTGCCGCAGGGCATCATGAAGACTTGTATTTTTGGTGATCAAAACTATCTGAGTCTACTATGTCACTTGGGTGATTTGTTGGTGTTAGACCTGATGAAGTGATGGTCTTGCTGTGCCTACAGACAATGTTTGACTGACTGCGGTGCCATAACTTGAAGTTGGTCCCAAAAAAGTCCTTCTTCCTCAGGGGATCTGTAGAGTTTTTCTCTTCATATAATAGATGAGAATTGTGTTTCAACTCACCTCAGTAAAGTGGAAAACATCCCTAACAAGACAAGCACTGACCTCATGGAGCCAGATGGCATGACCCCATCCCAGAGGCAGATAAGATCCTTTTTGCGGATGATAAATTACAATCAACACTTTGTGCCCAGATACTCTGCCATCGCCAAGCTGCTCTCTGATCTGCTGAAAGGAGTTAAAAAAAACCCAGGTAAACTTCTAAAAAACAAACTGTCAAAAGGCAGTTGTGTGCGTCCGACTGGACATCAGAGCAGGTACAGGCCTTTAAAAACCTGAGATCTTCACTAACTCATCATGACTTCAACCGACCCTTCAAGCTGTCAACTGATGCATCCTTGAATGCCATTGGAGCAGAGGGTCAAGAACAATCCAGACCTATTGCTTTCATCAACAAGTCGTTATCTAGTCACAATGAAATTACCCAGCTCACTGATTAGAGTTTCTGGCTTTGAAATGGGCAGTCTGTGACAAGTTCAATCACTGGCTGAAAGGGCACAAATTCACAGTGTGAATGGACAATAACCCATTGACTCAATTCTAGCAAAGCTGAAGCTAGACTGATGTGAGCAATACTAGGTAGCCAAATTGGTGCGTTAAAATTTTGATATAAGATATGTCCCAGGTCGACAGAACATGATGTCATGAGCTGTATACCATTTGTCAAGGAGAATGTTGGCCACAGGCTGCTCACCAAACTGTATGCAGGTCTCCTCACAGAGGTCAAGCACCTCAGTTCTAAATGTCTTCCAATCATCCAGTGGCCACAAGAAACCTTCTCCAGGGAGTAGTAATGGCCAGCTGGCATGCAATTCACTGCCCAAGTATGCTCAGCCTGTTGCAGTAGAGGATGTGTCTGCTTTATTACATTTGCACATTGAGTGGGACGTTGATTCCAGGGCTCGTGCTGTTGAGGTATTACAGTACAATTGATTCCACCTGGGCAGGACATCTTACCTGCCTATATTGAAAAGGACCTCTGGGATAATCAGTTGGAAGATAGAACACTCCCTTGTGTTATGTTCTATGTTGAGAGACATTGGCCTTCTAGGAGAGAAAGATTTAAAGAGTCTGCCTCTGTCACAAGGTACTTGAAACACTGGGATAAACTTACTGTGAGAAATTATGTGCTCTCCAGGATTTTGAGGGACCAGAGAACCAAGGCAAAGCATTTTCAATATGTAGCCACTGACTCACTAAAGGTCAAGGTTCTGCATGGAGTTCACGACGAAGCTGAACATTAAGCTCAATTCAAGAGCCTCAGCGAAGTGTGACAGAGGTTTTTTCTAGTCAAATCTTGAACAAGATGTGAGAGCTTAAGTTCGTTAATGTCAGCGATGCATCATCAGCAAGACAGCTGCGCCAGAGGGAAGAGCCTTCCTGGAGAGCATAACATCAACCAGGCCACTGGAGTTAGTCTGCATTGATTTCTGATTGGCCGAAGACTCCAGAAACAAGTCTATCGATGTCTTGGTGATAATTGACTAACTCACAAAGATGGCTCAGGTGTTTCCATGTAAAGACCAGACAGCTAAGCAGTTGGCAAGAGTTCTCTAGGATCGTTATTTCTGTAATTTTGATTTCCCAGAAAGGATCCATAGTGACCAAAGTGCTAACTTTGAGAGTCAGTGTGGTGTGTTGTTAGCCAGAATCAGACGCACACAAAGTAAAGACTGTACAACAGGCTTTAATCCACAAATACTTCCACAGAGCCAGGCTGGCTGTAGCTGCAGTAACTCTGAGTGAGCTTCGGGAGGCCGGAGCAGGCTTATATCCCGGAGGGTGATTGAGACCCGACCGGGTGGGGCTTGATCCCTTCAGGCCGACTGATTGATAGCCAGCCAGGTGTTATCCTGTCCCCTTACACTCCTGCAGGTACAGAGGTTGCCCCCTGCAGTAGGCCGGCGGTACACTCCTGCAGGTACAGGTGTTGCCTCCTGCAGTAGGCTGGTTATGTATCACCACATTCACCCCCTTCTTTAAAATTTTCCAGGGGGGGCAGTAACAAGGAATCATACCCACTAAACACATAAATATTTACAGGTTGAGACGGTCTGGCGGTCGCTGGGGTCTTTGTGACCATCATAGGACTGGCTCCTGGTCACTGGTCGGAGGGGAAGAGGTGGGATGGCAGCAGGGGTCTGTGTGACTGGTGTAGTCCCGCGCGGAGGAGTGGAGGGGGGACCGGGGTCAACGTATGAGGGTCGTATTGGATGGGTGGGGGGGGCAGGTTCATTTCCCAGCACTGAAGCAGGCCCCTGGTGGTCAAGGGGGCATGTAGCTGCCTGGGGTTGGGGATATATGCCTGATCAGCGTCGTCCTGTGCTGGAGGATGGCATGGTGTGGTGGGTGCTCCTGCTGGTGCCAGGTCCCTGATTGAGACGGTGTCCTCCCTGCCACTGCCAAACCTAACGTAGGCGTAGTTGTGGTTTGCATGTAGGAGGAAGACCTGCTCGACCACGGCTTTGGCCTTGTGTGTTCATATGTGCTTACACAGGAGCACCGGTCCTGGAGACGTGAGCCATGCAGAAAGGAATATTCCAGTTGCCAACTTTCCGGGGAATGAGAACAGAAGTTTGTGAGGGGTCTCATTGGTAGACGTACACAGCAGCGACTGAATGGCATGGAGTGCCTCGGGCAGGGCATCTTGCCAGTACTCAACAGCCCACCCTGTTGACCTGAGACCCAGGAGGACTGCCTTCCAGACCACCCCATTTTCATGTTCCACTTGTCCATTGCCTCTAGGGTTATAGCTCGTCGTGTGACGGGTCGCGATTCCCCTCGCTATCAGGTACTGGTGCAGCTCGTCACTCATGAAACTAGATCCCCCGGTTGCTGTGGATGAAGGCGGGGTAGCCAAACATGGTGAAGATCTGCCCCAGGGCCCTGATGACAGTGGCCATGGAGATGTCTGGGCAAGGGATAGCGAAAGGGAACTGGGAGTACTTGTCCATTACTATGAGGAAGTAGACATTTCGGTTCATGGAAGGCAGGGGCCCTTTAAAGTCCATGCCGAGATGCTCGAAAGGCCGAGTAGCCTTTACGACATGGGCCTGGGGTGGGCGGAAGAAACAGGGTTTACACTCCCTCAGCCCTGACAGGCCTCGGTCATGTCCCTGATGGTATATGGCAGGTACTTAATAAAGTGGTACAACCTGGTGACACCCAGATGGCAGAGGTATTCATGCAATGCCTGCAGCTTGTCATCGTGCATAGATGCTCAGGTGCGAGAGAGGGCACTGAGGGATCATTAAACTTCCTGGGGAGGTACTGGATGTCATAGCTGTAGGTTGCCAGCTTGATTCTCCAGCGCAGGATCTAGTTGTTTTTGATCTTGATCTTATAGGTAGTGTTAAACATGAACGCCACAGCCTGTTGGTCTGTGAGGAGCATCAATCTCCTGCTGGCCAGGTAGTGCTGCCAGTGCCGGACCGCTTCCACAATCGCCTGGGGATCCTTTTCAATGGCAGAATGCCCTAGCTCAGAGCCATGGAGGGTCCTGGAGAAGAAAGCAACGGGGCGCCCCTCTTGGTTGAGGGTAGTGGCGAGGGCTACCTTGGAGGCATCACTCTTCACCTGGAAGGGGGAGTCCTCATCCACAACCTGCATCATGGCAACTGCGATGTCTTGCCTGATGTGGATCAAGGCTGCCTGCACCTCGGGTGGGAGGGGAAAAGTTGTAGATTGGGCCAGTGGGCGGACTTTGTCCGAGAAGCGAGGGACCCACTGCAAGTAATAAGAGAAAAGGCCAAGGCACCTGTGGAGGGCCTTTAACATGGGGGTGGGGGGGTGGGGGGAGAGGTAAGTCCATTAATGGGTGCATACTTTCTGGATCTGGGCTGACGACTTCATGGGCCACGATGTACCCCAGGATGGCGTGGCGGGTGGTGCTAAACACACACTTCTCCTTGTTGTAAGTGAGTTTCAACTCCCTAGCCATCTGGAGGTATTTCTTCAGGTTATCATCATGGTCCTGCTGGTCACGGCCACAGATTGACGTTTTCCAGATACGGGAACATCGCCTTCAGCTTGTCCTGGTCTACCATGCGATCCATCTCCTGCTGGAAAATGGAGACCCCGTTCGTGACCCCAAAGGGAACTCGGCGAAACTGGTACAGGCGCCTCAAATGTGGTGTAGGGCTTGTCCTTTGGGTGGATGGGGATTTGGTGAATCGCCGACTTCAGGTCAATCATGGAGAAAACCCGGTAGCGGGCTATCTCGTTGACCATGTTGGCAATCCTCGGCAGGGGGTAGGCCTCCAGCTGGGTGTACTGGTTAATGGTCTGGCTGTAATCCACAACCATCCTTGGCTTACTTCCCCCTTTGACCAACAGGACTTGGGCTCTCCATGGGCTGTTACTGGGCTCTGTGACACCTTCCTCCAGGAGTCGCCACATCTCCGCCTTGATGCAGTCTCTGTCTGCGGCACAATAGCGCCTACTTCTGGCAGCGATCAGCTTGCAGCCTAGTGCAAGATATGGGAAGAGTGCTGGTGGAGTGATGCTCAGTGTGGAGAGGCTGCAGTTTGGCCAGGGCTGGTAGGTTGGCGTGCTGTGTAACGTGAGTGGAGGTTGGGGCCCCCCGAAGGCAAGGGTGACACTCTGCAGGTGGCACTGGAAATCTAGGCCCAGGAGGACTGGGGCGCAGAGTTTGGGCATGACCAGGAGTCTGAATCCTGTGTAAGTCACCCCTCCCACAGTTATATCGGCTGAACAGCGCCTGAGGATACCATCAGTCTTATCCTCGACGGTGAGGGCGATTGAGCAGGTGGTTGGGTGGACTTAATCTCAGGGAATGGGCCACGCTCAGGCGAATGAAGCTCTCGGTGCTGCCACTGTCGAAAAGGCACTTTGTTACTTGCCCGTTGACTTGTATGTCCATGGTAGAGCTCCCGAGGTCATGAAGGTTGTCCCTGGTCAGTGTGGTGGCGGCCACACTGTCTCAGAGTCGGAGTCATCACTCTCCAGTTGTGTACAGTGATTTGTGGCATCCGGAGGCATGGGGAGCATCAGTAGGGCAGCTTGGTCATTGCCCGTGTTGACCACATCGACGTCAGTCATGGGGTGTGGTGTGCAGTGGCCGTTGGCAGCTGGATGTGTGGGGAGCATTAGTAAGGTGGCCTGGTCACTGCCCGTATTGACCACTTAGTTGTCAATGTCATCAGGTGCCCTCCGTGTCGGCCGCTGCCTGGCCCAAGATGGCGGCGACATGTGGGGGCCCGCTGCATGGCTGGCCTACTTCCCCAGCCGTGTTCTTTGAACTGGGGGAAGTGACATCATCGCGGCCAGTGGCAGTCAGCTGGAAGAGACGTCACGCCGTGAGCCGGAAGTGATGTTGCTGTAGTTCTCGGTAAGCAGCGCTGGCGAGGGCAGGGGCTGGTCCGGGTGCTCGGGGCACACGGTGCGACAGTCGCTGGGTCGCAGGCGGGGCTGAATGTTGCACCGTCGAAGTCGAGGTAGGCCAAAGTCATAGCAGGGACAACGGCACCGCCCGGCACACGCACTTTGCGGGGAAGGGGGTTCATAGAGAGCCACTGAGCTGCCGGCTGGTTTTGAGGGGCACACTTTAGCGAAGTGGCCTTTCTTGCCGCATCGGGAACAATGCTGGATCCTAGCTGGGCAGTTTTGGTGTGATCGTCAGTCTGACCCACACCAGGACCCACAGTACTTACAGGAGCACCGAGTGCCTGCTGCAGTGATGCTTTCCTCCCCAGCTCAGTCTGGTGCTGCAGCTGCAGTGTGAGAGGGCCATGAGGGAGCCTGGGGGAACCTGGAATTGAAGGCTTCGATGTGCAGGGCTGCCAATTCCAGGGTTTGGACCACCTCTACTGTTTTGGTTAAGGCGTAAATATTGTCTTCCAGCAGCTTCTGCCGGATGCCCTCGAGCGTAGCCCTCGGATGAAGGTGTCCCAGATCAGCCTCTTGACTTCCTGTGCACCTTCCCTGGGTTCAGCCAGACATGGTCGGGCAAACTCTCACAGGTGTTCCAGGTAAGACTCAGCCATCTCCCCGGGTTGCTGGGCTTGGGTGTTGAGGAGGTACCTTGCACAGACCGCATTCATGGGTGGCTTGTACAAGTTCTTGAGAGTGACCATTGCGCTCTTGTACGTGGAGCAGCCTTTGGTTGCCTGGAAGGCGTGGGGACCCATCTTAGACTGGAGTAGGACCAACCTCTTCCGATCTGAGTCCAGGATGTCACCTTCGTGTGCCTCGATGATTGCCTCAACCGCATGCTGCCAGATCTCGAAGCATGTCTGGGCTTCTGGGTGGTGCAGGTCGACTTCGAGACTCCCTGCACTCAGGAGTTTTTCCATGGCAGCCATGGGAAAATTTTGTGGATTAAATTGTGGAGTGCTGTTTGCTAGAATCAAACACACACAAGGTAAAGACTGTACAACAGGCTTTAATCCACAAAGACTTCACAGAGCCAGGCTGGCTGTAGCTGCAGTAACTCTGAGTGAGCTTTGGGAGGCTGGCACAGGCTTATATCCCAGAAGGTGATTGAGACCCGACCGGGGGGGGCTTGATCCCTTCAGGCCGACTGATTGACAGCCAGCCAGGTGTTGTCCTGTCCCTTTACACTCATGCAGGTACAGACATTTCCCCCTGCAGTAGGCCGGCGGTACACTCCTTCAGGTACAGGTGTTGCCCGCTGCAGTAAACGGGGATGTACCACCACAGTCAGCTCATAAATGAGCTCCTCAGGGTTTCTGGTGTCAGAAAATCACACATAACCCCATAACATCCAATGAGAAATGGGAGCATGGAACAATTAAATCTGGCCTTGGGTGGCATGGTCAGTGCATTGCCCTCTGAACAGAAACCGACTGGCCACAACGATTGCAAACTCTGATGTTCATGTATAGCTGCACAGTCCATCAGACAACAGGATACCCCCTTTTTACATCATGTTTGGCTGGGATCCCCACCTACCTGTTGATGACCTCTTTCGTACTGTCCTTCATGAATCTGATGTGACAAGCTATGATAAGAACATCTCGCTAATATCGAAAAGAAGCAATGGTGGTTGCTTAGGACCATGTGAAAAAAGAACAGAGCAGACGTGCCCAGCTGTACAACAAGTAAGTTAAGGGTTACAAGACTGGAATCGGGAATAGAGTGCTTTTGGCCAACAGGAAGAAAAAAGGTAAGAAGAAACTTGCTGACCGATGGGAATAAACCATCAACACTGTGGTGGACATGAACATACAGGTTCTGTGACACAATCACTGCACAAGAGAGGGTGACCCACAGTAACCTATTGATGCTGGGCAATTTCCTCCCCGTGAGGGACACATGTGAAATGTCTGGCCTTGCCTCGTTCAGGCCTGTTACAGAATCCTCAGACTTAGGAATTGATGATGTGGGAGAGGTAGAAAAGACCTTGAGTGAGAGGGAAAGCAAGATGCCTTATGTTACCAGTGAAAGCTTTGACCCTGGAAATGATGAAAACTTATCTGTGACTGTGGAAGGGGGATAGGGTCCCTCGACTGAGCCGGAGCCTGTGGAATCTGAGTTGTCTGTACTAAGTCTGTCAGGGGCGAATGCTGTTGACATGTCTAACCACCAGGAAGGCTCAGTTTCACTTAGGAGCCTCTAACCCATGATTTTAATTCGGTGACGACCATGAATGTTTCAGCACACAGGAGATAGTCAAACTCACAGGTCAAATCAAGATTTGTCACCTAGTCAAATCTGTGAACAGGCTCATACAAACCATTTCCAGGCAGGATGTTGTTCAGGGCAAGCCCAATGTTGAGGCTGGTTGAAAATCTATGTTTCGATCTCTTGCTGACTAAAACATTAATCGGATAACCTATGGATTAAGAAGTTTTTGTAGTGGTAAAATGCTCCACTGGTTGAAGTTCTTCTCAGTCATGGGTCTGCACTACACGTGTTGGGGTCGTGTGGAGTGTACAAGGCACCCTATTGCTAGTTGCTGGATTGAGGGATAAGTGCTGTTAGTTTTCTTGATACTGACCCTTTGCAAATTGTTAGTCGTACTGTTTCCTTTGGTACATTCTGTGTATTGGAAGCTCATATTCAAAAAACAAATGAGTGGGGGTAGGTGTAACAGAGTTAAAAATGTGTTTTAATAACTTTTATTCTCATTTCTGTATTTGTGAATTTTAGCTCAGTGAGTCACTTGTATTTATTGTCATTTTAATAATGTTTCTGGTGGGAATGAGTTTAACAGTTCACACCTCTTGTGCCCCTCCTAAGCCCCTCCCTTCCTGCTTCTCATACTGCTTGTTACTTGCTAAGGGAGAAAAGGGGCAAAAAGGGAAGAAAACCCCCCAAAAAATTGTTGTATTATTTTGTCTTCTAAAGGGGAGCGAATAAATGCTGGAAAATAGATCCATGAGTCGTCTTCTTCTATGCCCTATGCAAATCTTTTACTCTTCTCTGTTCGAACTTGAATTCAATTCTCGCTGCTGCAAATCCACCTTCTGTATTGTGTTTTATTCTGTTGTACTTATTAACCTATTGGATAGCATGGAAAACAAACCTTTTCAGTGTACCTTGGCACACATGACATGTGACTTATTTCTTGAAACAAACATTTTCATATAAAGCACTCAGATACTAACATCAGAAGGCCTGCCACACCTTTTTCTCTTCACAGTGGAAAACCATCTAGTTCATCTTGGAGCTCAAGATGCAAAATGTTGGTTATTAATCCTTAACTCTCCAAGAACATCCACATGCAAAGTCTCAAAATTCCAGCACACCTTAAAGGATGCACTGCAATGTGACAAATACTCTTCCCTGTAAAAGAAAGTGAAGGCACAGTGAGCAAAAAATCACCATGCTCTTATTTCCAGTTTGAAGGCCTGGGAAGTTCAGCTTCTGCACTTGGAGAAGCTTTTTTAGAGCCTATCAAACAAATCATGGAACCTTGCTCTAAACATTCTTTAATTTTTAATGCTAATTTGGTCAATTTCAACCAGATTGCTCTGCAGATATTTAAAATGTGGAATATCCCAGTCATCAACCTAATTATGTTTCATTTATCGCTGTGTATATGAATGCCCTGGTTTTTAAATAATTATTGCAGTGTCCTAATGTTTGCATTGATGCACTCTTGCTAAATAGCAAGGGGATGATATAAATACGAAGTTCTATCTTCCATTGTCAGTGTACTTCACTGACTGTCTCAACCTTTTCTCCCAATGAATAGAACTGACACCAATAATTTTTATTTCTACAGCAGATTTAACAGCAACATTTGTAAACTCTTTCACAGGAGCAATAGCAAATAAAATATGACATCAAGCACATAAGGGATTATTAAGTAAAGTGAACAAGAATTTAATGAAAAAACTAGATTCTAAAGATCATCTCAAAGAGGGGAAGAGCAACTGGGGAGGCTTAAAGATGGAAATCCGGCCATTGGCCATTATATTCTTCTGGCAGAAGAAAGGCAGACTTTTTAAAATCAGTATTTACAAACATTCTTGGTAAAACCTTTGAAATATCTCCACTTTGTTTCATTAATCTGGATTAAAACTGCCACCAAATTGCTCACAGTTCAGAAGAAAATGTTTGATTGAGTCTATCTCATGGTTCTTTTCTCCCTTTAGAAATGGGCTCATTAGTTGTGCTGAATACTTACACAGCAGATTTGAGAGGTATTAAAATGTAATGAGCATCAACAATCTCTGGGTTTTCTCAAATGGATGGATTGCAATCCTGAAACTGAACTGCAAATTCAGCTTCAATCAAGTGAAACAATTGCATTGCGCAGCATACAACTAATGTCAAAAATGGGTGGTTAATTTGGACTTAAAGAGCACTTTTTATGACCTTATCGTATCCCAAAGCGATTCAGTCTATTAAATGTTATTGAACTATTGTCACGGTCATCTTTTATCCACAGGAACCACACTGAAATACAACACCTGATTTTCTGTCTGGGCAATCTCCAGCCAGATGGCATTAACCTTGACTTAACCGGTTTCTGCTAACCGGCTTTCCTCTCCCAACCATTCCCACTCCCCTTACCAACTCACCTCCCCGTCCCTCTCTATTCGCCCAACAATCCTTCCTCCCCTTGCTTGCTGCTGTCCCCTCCCATCCCTTCTCCACCTATCACCTCCTGCCTTTGTGACCATGCCTCCCCCCTATTCTTTTGTTCAGATGCCTGCTGACATTTTTCCATACCTTGATGCAGGGCTCAAGCCTCCTTTGCTAGATAAAAAAAAAACACTGTTTGACCTGCTGAGTTTATCCAGAATTGTGTTTTTACATTGAAATTCATGACAAGGAGAAAAAGGTGGAATGCGTATAGGTGCCAGAAGTGTGTCCTTGGAGATGGAGGATTGCTAGTTAACAATCAGAAATAAATTTATCCCCCAAATTCTTTCATTGTCTACCTTCCTACTCATGCTGCATCGGAAGGTAAGCCTGGGATAAATATAACATTGATGCCAAGCATTGTTGTTCATTTTGAAATGTTATTGGGGTGTAAGTCAATTATTTTAAAAGGTGAATAAAAGGAAGTTTTATATTAAGGATGAAAGTCCTGACAATGCTGAGGGAAATAGCTTGGTAAAAATAATCCCATGTTCTCTTTATGTTTCCCAATCACAATAAACAAAAGGAAAAGTGGCATTTGAGATTATGTCCTATACTTTGTACTAGCACATTGTACTCTGATTGCTCAGCACGTAGCTGTCATGTCTATTGGTTGGCGGGGCTGCTGTATAACATTGCCTCAAACTTCAACAATGTCTAACCATGGTTGAATAGGCCATCACACTATAGAGGAAGATTTTTTAAATAAATATTAGAACTCTGACATAGACAGCCACTTCAAAATGATAAAGTACAGATGAAGTTGTCGACTAGTCATCAGAACTGGAAGACAGAAATGTAACTTTATCATCGGAGCCATTTATCAAGGTATGGAAAAATGTCGGCAGGTGCCCAAAACTAATGGTGGGGGGGTGGGGGGGTGGGGGGGTGGAGGGATATGGATGATCCCAAAGGAAGAAGGTAATAGGTGGATCAGGGAGGTAGGGCACAGCAGCAAGAAGCGGGAGGAGGGATGGATCGGTGAATAGAGAGGGTACAGGATGGAGAACAAAGGGAAAGAAGACAAGGGGAAACAGAAGGGAGGGAAAAAGGAGAGTAGAGAGAAGTCAATGTTAATGCCATCCAGTTGGAGAGTACCCAGATGGAAAATCTTGTTGTTCCTCCAATTTATGGGTGGCTTTAGTGGGAAAGTACATGAGGCCATGTGATTATGGGAATGAGATGCAGAATTGAAATGGTTAGCCACTGGGAAATCCCTGTCACTGAAGTGGACAGAGCGAAGGTGCTCAGCGAGGCAATTTCCCAGTGTACGCCCAGTCTCTCTGATGTAAATAAGGGAGCACCGGATGCAGTAGAACACCCCAACACAAATAAAGTCCTGTTTCATTTGAAGAACCTATCAGCCACAGATTCTGGTGAGTGAGGAGGTATGGACACAAGTGTGGCACATCCTGTAGCCACAGGGGAAGGTGCCAAGGTGGGGGCAATTTGTTTGGTATAATGAGTACACAAGGGAGTCATGGAAGGAGTGATCCCTACAGAAGGCAGAGAGGGGGGGAGAGGGGATGATGTGTCTAATAGTGGAATCATGCTTCATGTGGCAGAAATTACAGAGGATAATGTGTTGAATGTGGAGGATAGGGAGTGGTAGTTAAGGTCAAGGGGATCCTGTGTTTGTTTCACCTGGGGGCAGAGGGGGCTAGGGCAGATGAGTGAGGGCAAGGGCTGAATGGTGGAGGGGAAGCCATGTTTGTGGAAGAAGGTGGACATTTTAGATGATCTGAACTGGAAGACCTCGTCTTGAGAACAGATACAGCGGAGATGGAGAAATTGTGAGAAGGGAATAGAATCCTTGCAGGGGTAAAACACAATGCTGGAAGAAACTAAGGAGGGATGGCTGGGCGATGCAAAGGCAGGAGGTAATAGGTGGGGTAGGGAGGAAGGGGACAGCAGCAAGCAAGAGGATGAAGGATGGCTGGGTGAGCACCAGCCGTCCCTCATCCCCTTGCTTGATGCTGTCCCCTCTCTCCCTTCTCCACCTATTATCTCCTGCCTTTGCGACCACAACTCCCCTCCCCCCCCACCCCCATTTGGATTCCTGCTGATATTTTTCCACACCTTGATGAAGGGCTCAAGCCCAAAACATTGGTTATGTATTTTTACCTTTACTATATAAAGGACACCTGTTGAATTTCTCCAGCATTTTATTTTTACTTCAATTTTCATTGTGTGATGACATTGTTTAATGGGTTTAATGTCTTGTATATGTTGAACGTTTAGTGGTTGGGGAGGGGGGTGGGAAGGAGGGAGGGAGGGAGGGGGGAAAAGGGGAGAAAATGACACTGTGTATATTCAAGAGGGAAATGTTTATGTGTATTTTGGTCAATATGGTTCATAGTGTGAAAAATTTAAAAAAAATAAAAAAAAATAAATTGATCACAAAAAAAACCCCACAGTGTCTGCAGATTTTTGTGTTTTACTTAAATCTTGCAGGGGCTTGGGTGTGAAGAAGTGTAGTCAAGGTATTTGTGTGAGTTAATGGATTTGTAAAATATGTCGGCGGAAAGGTGGTCTCCCAAGATGGAGACAGAGAGATCCAGAAATGAGAAAATGTTGTCAGAGATGGACCAGGTGAATTTGAGAGTGGGGCAGAAGTTGGCCGCGAAGTGAATGAAGTTGACAAACTCATCACAGTTCATGAGGTAACCCTGATAATAGTCATCAATATAGCCGAGGAAGAGTTGAGGAGCCTTGCCTGTGTAGGCTTGCAGCATGGATTGCTCCACAAAGCCCACAAACAGGCAGACATAGCTGGGACCCATGCAGGTACCCATGGCTACTCCTTTCATTTGAAGGAAAGGTGATGAGTCAAAGGAAAAGTTATTAAGAGTGAGAACACATTCTGCTAGGCAGAGGAGGGTAGTGGTGGAGGGTGACCGGTAGGGACTCTTATCAAGAAAGAAACAATGTGCTTTGAGACCTTTTGTACAGGGGATGGAGATGTAAATGGATTGATGATCCATAGTAAAAATGAGGTGATCCAGTTCAGGGAATTTGAAGTCATTGAAGAGATGGAGGGCATGTGAGATATTGCAGATGTAGGTGGGGAGGGAGTGGACCGGGGAGAAAAGATGGAGTAAAGGTAAGATGAAGCTAGTTCAGTGGGGCAAGAGCAAGTGGAAACAATAAGTCTACCAGATGATTTGGTTTATGTACCTTGTGAAAAACACCCAACTGGGCAGTGTATGAATGGGAAACAATGAGATTGAAGGCCATGGGAAGGAGGTGACCATAGGTGATGAGGTTGGAGATGGTGGGTTGATATGTTGTGGTGGGGTCCTGTGGAAAAGGTAAGCACTAGGAGGTGTCTGAGAGCTAACATCTGGCCTCAGCAAGGTAGGGGTCAGTGCCTCAGATCAAAACAGCACCATCCTTATCTGTGGGTTTCATAGTGATGTTGGGTTGTGGCGGAGAGAGTGGAGGGAAGAGCGTTTGGAGGAATTAAGATTAGAATAAGAGAAAGGAGTGGTGAAGTTGACAGGGTTGATGCCTTAGCGGCAATTGGAAATAAAAAGGTCCAGAGCGGGTAGCTGGCCAGGACAAGGTATCCAAGAGAAGGGAGGAGGCTTAGGACATGGAATCGACGAGAAAAGAGTTCAGCATCATGGTCTGCATAGAACTCATTAATGTATGGGTGGGAATGAAGATAAGGCCTCTACTAAAGATTGAGCACTCCGTCTCAGAGAACAGATGTCAGAGAGAATGGTAAAGACCAAGCAGGGATCAGAGGAAAGAAATGGAATGTAGGGGGAGTCAGAAGGGAGAGTTGGAGTGTTAGGGAGCCCCAAAGAGGTGGGTGAAGGGTAGGGGAAATCAGAAGAGGGGGAGGGGTAGGGGGAGGGTTGGGGAAGTCAGAGGGAGGAGATTGTAGGGGGTCACTGGAGAGAGGAGGAGATGAGAGGGTGTGAGGTTTGGGGGGATTGGGAAGAAAAGTGAAGCACAGAGGGGAGATGCGGGTAGCATGGAAAGAAAGGGGAGGATAAGGAGTGGTGGTGGGTAATGATGAGTTGAGGGATCCAGCAGCAAGGTCAGTACTACTGTAAGTGTCTGCGTCATCAGAAGCCAGATGGTGAGAGTTGGCATTGAAAGCTCCAGACCTGTGGTTCTCAACCTTTTTCTTCCCACTCACACACCTCTTTAAGTAATCCCTATGCCATTGGTGCTCTGTGATTAATAAGGGATTGCTTAAAGTGGTATGTGAGTGGGAAGCGAAGGTTGAGAATCACCACTTTAGACTGAATTATTACTGAAATATTTGGCTTGAGAAAAATTGTCATTGGCCCATTCCCTTTGGAGTTATGAAACCATGCACATTATGAGTCAATTAGGTACAATTAAAACAATGGTTTTCAAACTCTTTCTTTCCACCCACATACCACCTTAACCAATCCCTTACTAATCACAGAGCACCTATGTGGTGTGTGAATGGAAAGAAAAAGATTGAGAACCACTGCTCCAGAATGAGAAGAATTGGGACCCATTGCGATTCAGAGTTAGAGTTGCAGGGAGCTCCAGATGGTGGACAGCTGGGTTCCACGCTGGACTGAGTCTCGACCACATTGTTGGATACTACAGATCATGTGATAGGTCTCCTTATTGATAATTGGATGTACTTGCCTTGGAGCAAATGCAGTTAAATAAAAAAGTCTTCAGATGCTGGGGTTGAGTGCAATACACAACCTTATTGGAGAAACTCGGCAGGTCACACAACATCCATTGGAAATAAAGGGTAACCAAAATTTTGAGCGTGAACCTTTTGTCAGGTATGCAACAGGGTTTTATTAGACTGGTTTCAGAAATGGCAGGTTTGCCATTAAGTGGTTTTTTCCTGTTTTCTCTACATTTTAGAAGAGTAAGATAAAATCTCATTGAAAATTTTAAATTCTTGACAGATTGACAGATTGGACACAGGGATAACTTTCCCCTGACTGAGAAGTTTCCTACCAGATAGCAGAATCAGAATTAGAATTTATTGTCATGAACATGTCACAGAATTTGTTACTTTTGTGGCAGCATTACAGGTGCAAAATTGCTATAATTTACATTTAAAAAAAACAAATAAATTAGTCCAAAAGAAGAGGAAGTGAGTTGCTGTCTGTGATTCATTACCAATTAAGAAATCTGATGCCAGAGGAGAAGCAGCTGGTTTTTTTTTTACCTTTGGGTGCTCATCTTCAGGCTCCTCAACCTAGCAGTGAGAAGAAGGAATGACCTTGGTAGTGAGGACCCTTGAGGGTAGAGGCTGATTTCTTGAGATACTGCCTCCTGTAGATGTCCTTATTGGAGTGAAGGCTTAGCACACCATGTAGATAAACTCATCTATAAATTATACAACATCAAACATTACAGCACAGCACAGACCCTTCAGCCCATGATGTTGTGCCAGTCTATGTATATCTACTCCACAGCAATCTAATTTTTCCTACCTCACACACATGACTCCAATTATTTTTTTATTCTATCCATGTACCGATGCAAGAGTCTTTTGAATGCCCCTATTGTACCAGCCTCCACCAGCAATGCATATCAGGCACCCACCACTCTCAGTGTAAAAAAAAACCTACCCCTGACATTTCCCCTAAACTTTCTTTCACTCACCTCAAACAGATGATCTCTAGTATTTGCTATTGTTTCTCCAAAACATTGCAGGTTTTAAAAAAAAATTCAGTGCAAGTGCAAACATTATGGATTCTAGCTTGACCACTAGACTTTCACTTAATAGTTAAGGATAGTTAGGAAGGCCTATGGGATAATGGGCTTCATTAACAGGGGGTTTTAGTTCAGGAGTTGAGAGGTCATGTTGCAACTCTACAAATCTCTGGTTAGACCACACTTAGAGTATTGTGTTCAGTTCTGGTCACCTCATTATAGGATGGATGTGGAAACTAAAGGGAGGGTGCAGAGGAGATTTACCAGGATGTTCCCTCTATTGGGAAACAAGTGTTATAAGGCAAGATTAGCATAGCTGGGACTTTTCTCTTTGGAGCATAGAAGGATGAGATGTGACTTGATAGAGGTCTACAAGTTTATGGGAGGCATAGATAGGGTGGACAGCCCACCTGTTTCCAAAGGCAGGATCAGCAACCACAGGAGACATATGTACAAAGTTAAGGGGAGACAACAGGGGTAAGTTTTTTTTTTGTTTATTTTTACACAGAGAGTTGTAAGTGCCTGGAATGCCTTGATAGGGATGGTGGTGGAGGCTGAAACATTGGGGGCATTTGAGAGACTCTTAGACACATGGATGAAAGAAAAATGGAGGGTTATGGGGTAGGAAGGGTTTAGTAAATTTTTTAAGGAAGGAATATATGGGTCGGCACAACAATGAGGGCCTGTACTGTGCTGTATTGTTCTATGTTTTATGTTAATGGTTTTACTTCAAATGTATCCAATGTACAAATGAAGATGGCAACAAAAGTTCCAAGAATGATATTTATTGGCGATTTTTTTTAAAAATAGGACGTAGAAAGATGATATCAGGGCATGAATGAGATTCTGAGGTGCAGGCTGAGCCAAACACAGGGTGAGAAATGGACGAGTCGAATAAACAATTATGTCAGGTTGGAAATAATTGCTAAGCAACATTAGGAGTAAAACACTGGAGGCAGCCTTAAATTACCCATATTTGTCTCAACAACCAATTACATTAAAGTGGTTTAGTAAGTGTGGTATGCCCCAAGGAGATATGAAGATGGGCAGCAGATCAAACAATATTTTTTAAAAATTCAGGAAGCATTTTTATACATGCAGAATTAATTTGTCAATTTGAAAACCAACTTCATAACCACAATGTTACAAAGAATGCCTTTTATCTCTGCATCAATACAGATTACGGATGGTGAGGGACATATTCATTTTGCATGTCCATCCCTCTAATTCTGCAAAAGATCCAATGATCTCAGGTCACTTAGGGATTGGATGACAAACTACTGGACCAGAACCTGCTGCCAGCAGCAAGTTGTTGAGAAGCAGCCAGCAGAAAGCAGTTTAGGTCACGCTGCTGGATTTAACTAGTTCAAAGACTTCAAATGTTTATGAATGTCCCAAACTGCTCAAAAGATTGTTTGTGGACAAAAAAAAACTCCCACCAAAGAAATATTTACTGTGATGTTGAGTGAAGAATAAATGTTAGCTAGAACCGTGAGAATAATTTTCTGAATAATGTCATGGAATTCTTTATGTTTGCTTTAGAGATCTGATGTGACATGGGGTTAGTGTTATAGCCAAGAGATAGCACCTCTGACAATACAGGGTGCCTTCATGAATATTTTGGAATGGCTCTGGAAATTTGGCATACATCCAAGTTTTGAGATAATGAATCTAAAGAATGCTAAATCCTTAGATTTTAACCTCACAATATTCCATTTCTTGCTTCTGATCCCAAAACAAACTAAAGATCACCTGATAATTTGATTTTTTGGCCTGTTTATCACTTTCCAGGGTTCCTTCCAAGATTAGTACACCAGAACTCAGATAGCCTGGCATCCAATGGTTCAAAAACCTTGCCTCTCCAGCATTAATCTCACCCTTTGCTCAGCATGTCAGTTGGGCTTCAGGGTGTAAAATCCAGGTCCTGGAGCCTCGGCTCTGGCCGGGATCAGGGTCTAAAATATGGGTTGGGTATGCAGCTATCATTAGAGGTTGGGATCTGGAATATTAATGGTCAGATATAGGGATAGGCTGGAATCTGGAATGCTGTGAATTTTCCACTCCCTTTAAACTCATTGGGTTCACTGGAAAATGATCTTCCCAAGATCGTGTTATATGGCGAGCTCTCCACTGGCCACTGTGACAGAGGTGCACCAAAGAAAAGGTACAAGGACTGCCTAAAGAAATCTCTTGGTGCCTGCCACATTGACCACCGCCAGTGGGCTGATATCGCCTCAAACCGTGCATCTTGGCGCCTCACAGTTCGGCGGGCAGCAACCTCCTTTGAAGAAGACCGCAGAGCCCACCTCACTGACAAAAGGCAAAGGAGGAAAAACCCAACACCCAACCCCAACCCACCAATTTTCCCCTGCAACCGCTGCAACCGTGTCTGCCTGTCCCGCATCGGACTTGTCAGCCACAAACGAGCCTGCAGCTGACATGGACATTTACCCCCTCCATAAATCTTCGTCCGCGAAGCCAAGCCAAAGAAAGTAACAGAAGTATGTAAGGAATAATCTCCAATAGTCAGGAAAATCCACTTAGTTCGACATCACCCATGTCCCAATGTGCCAACTTTTGGAGTTAAACTGGATTTTGACTTTTTTTCTTTTAATTACATGATTAATTTCCTGATTTTACATCCAAAATAGGGTAAATGCAAGCAAGCTTTTTTTCCATTGAGGTTAAGCGAGAAAAGCAGTAGAGGACACAGCTTATGAGTGAAAGGTGAAAAGGTAACATTAGGGGGAACTTCTTTATGCAGAGACCAGTGAGAGTGTGGAATGAGTTGGCAGTTGAAATGGTGAATGTGGGCTTGATATTGACATTTGAGAAAAATTTGGATAGGACATGGATGGTCAGGTCAATGGGATTGGTCTGAATGATAATTCAGCACAGATTAGATGGGCAGAAGGGCCTGTTACTACGCTGTCAGCTTCTGATTTTGATAGCTCTGATCATTTTCATTCTTCTCATGCTCCTGTGGCAGCCTTTTGTTCTGTCTGTCTCAAGAGTTCCAGAGCCTCAAATGACATTTGTCCCAACATGGAAATTTGGGCTTCCATCAGACTCGAATGAGAAGATTAATCCATTTTGTCAAATAGCATCATTTATCAAATTAACTTAAAGGAAGAATCTGAAAGGCAGAACAACCAACATTTTTTAAATTTTTTAATTTTTTTAATTTTTCACACTATAAACCATACTGACCAAAATACACACGGACATTTTTCTCCTGAATATATAGTGTCATTTTCTGCCCCTTATCCCCCCTCCCCTCCCCCCCTCCCCTCCCCCCCTCCCCTCCCCCCCTCCCCTCCATCCCTCCCTCACCCCCCTCCCATTTATTCAAAGTTCAATCTATAAGATACATTAAACCCATTAAACAATGTCGTCACTTAATAAAAATAAACAAGAAATTGTGTCTTTTACTTTTATATACTGAGTCAGTTCATTTCAGTGTCTTCTCCTTCTGTCATTTTAGGTGGTGGAGGTCCGTGGTAGGATTTATCTATTGTATTTCATGTATGGTTCACATATTTGTTTGAATATTGTGATGTTATTTCTTAAATTCTCTGTTATTTTTTCTAATGGAATACATTTATTTATTTCTATGTACCATTGTTGTATTCTCAAGTTGTCTTCTAATTTCCAGGTTGACATAATACATTTTTTTGCTACAGCTAAGGCTATCATAATAAATCTGTTTTTTGCTCCATCCAAATCGACTCCAAATTCTTTATTTCTTATATTACTTAGAAGGAAGCTCTCTGGGTTTTTTGGTATATTGCTTTTTGTGATTTTATTTAATATCTGGTTTAGATCTTCCCAAAATTTTTTCACTTTCTCACATGTCCAAATTGCATGTATTGTTGTTCCTGTTTCCTTTTTCCAGCGAAAACATCTGTCTGATACTGTTGGGTCCCATTTATTTAACTTTTGGAGGGGGTGATGTAACCAATGATATTGTATCATGTGTAACCTCGTGTTTATTGTATTTCTCGCCAAAGCCTTCGACACCGTGAGCAGGAAAGGGCTTTGGCAAATACTAGAGCGCATCGGATGTCCCCCAAAGTTCCTCAACATGATTATCCAACTGCACGAAAACCAACAAGGTCGGGTCAGATACAGCAATGAGCTCTCTGAACCCTTCTCCATTAACAATGACGTGAAGCAAGGCTGTGTTCTCGCACCAACCCTCTTTTCAATCTTCTTCAGCATGATGCTGAACCAAGCCATGAAAGACCCCAACAATGAAGACGCTGTTTACATCCGGTACCGCACGGATGGCAGTCTCTTCAATCTGAGGCGCCTGCAAGCTCACACCAAGACACAAGAGAAACTTGTCCGTGAACTACTCTTTGCAGACGATGCCGCTTTAGTTGCCCATTCAGAGCCAGCTCTTCAGCGCTTGACGTCCTGCTTTGCGGAAACTGCCAAAATGTTTGGCCTGGAAGTCAGCCTGAAGAAAACTGAGGTCCTCCATCAGCCAGCTCCCCACCATGACTACCAGCCCCCCCACATCTCCATCGGGCACACAAAACTCAAAACGGTCAACCAGTTTACCTATCTCGGCTGCACCATTTCATCAGATGCAAGGATCGACAATGAGATAGACAACAGACTCGCCAAGGCAAATAGCGCCTTTGGAAGACTACACAAAAGAGTCTGGAAAAACAACCAACTGAAAAACCTCACAAAGATAAGCGTATACAGAGCCGTTGTCATACCAACACTCCTGTTCGGCTCCGAATCATGGGTCCTCTACCGGCACCACCTACGGCTCCTAGAACGCTTCCACCAGCGTTGTCTCCGCTCCATCCTCAACATCCATTGGAGCGCTCACACCCCTAACGTCGAGGTACTCGAGATGGCAGAGGTCGACAGCATCGAGTCCACGCTGCTGAAGATCCAGCTGCGCTGGATGGGTCACGTCTCCAGAATGGAGGACCATCGCCTTCCCAAGATCGTATTATATGGCGAGCTCTCCACTGGCCACCGTGACAGAGGTGCACCAAAGAAAAGGTACAAGGACTGCCTAAAGAAATCTCTTGGTGCCTGCCACATTGACCACCGCCAGTGGGCTGATAACGCCTCAAACCGTGCATCTTGGCGCCTCACAGTTTGGCGGGCAGCAGCCTCCTTTGAAGAAGACCGCAGAGCCCACCTCACTGACAAAAGGCAAAGGAGGAAAAACCCAACACCCAACCCCAACCAATCAATTTTCCCTTGCAACCGCTGCAATCGTGTCTGCCTGTCCCGCATCGGACTGGTCAGCCACAAACGAGCCTGCAGCTGACGTGGACTTTTTACCCCCTCCATAAATCTTCGTCCGCGAAGCCAAGCCAAAGAATTGTATTTCTCATAGTTCTGGAGCATAGCTTTTCCCATGTATCATTCTTTACCTTTATGTTTAGATCTTGTTCCCATTTTTGTTTAGGTTTACAGTTTGTTTCCTCGTTCTCCTTTTCTTGCAGTTTGATGTACTTGTTTGTTATAAATTTATCATTGTGTCTGTAATCACATATTCAAAATTGCTTCCTTCTGGTAACCTCAGCCTGCTTCCCAATTTGTCCTTCAAGTAAGTTTTCAGTTGGTGGTATGCAAACATTGTATTGTGAGTTATACTATATTTGTCCTTCATTTGTTCAAAAGATAATAATTTATTTCCCGAGAAACAATTTTCTATTCTTTTGATCCCTTTTCTCTCCCATTCTCTGAAGGAAAGTTTATTTATTGTGAAAGGGATTAGTTGATTTTGTGTCAATATTAATTTTGGTAGTTGATAATTTATTTTATTCCTTTCTACGTGAATCTTCTTCCAAATGTTGCGCAGATGGTGCAATGCTGGTGAATTCCTATGTTGCACCAATTTTGCATCCCACTTATAGAGTATATGTTCAGGTATCTTCTCCCCTATTTTATCTAGCTCTTATCTGGTCCAATCTGGTTTTTCCCTTGTTTGATAAAAATCTGATAGGTATCTTAATTGTGCTGCTCTATAATAATTCTTCAAGTTTGGTAGTTGTAAGCCTCCTTGTTTGTACCATTCTGTTAATTTATCTTGTGCTATCTTCAGTTTCCCCCCTTTCCATAAGAATTTCCTTATTATTTTCTTTAGCTCCTTGAAGAATTTCTCTGTTAGGTGAATTGGTAATGATTGAAATAGATATTGTATCCTTGGGAAGATGTTCATTTTAATACAGTTTATTCTTCCTGTCAGTGTTAGTGGTAAGTCTTTCCAGTGCTCTAAGTTGTCTTGTAATTTTTTCATTAATGGCTGATAATGTAGTTTATATAGATGGCCGAGATTATTATTTAGTTGTATACCTAGGTATCGAAGTGCTTGTGTTTGCCATCAAAATGGTGATTCTTTCTTAAACTTTATGAAATCCGCATTATTCATTCGCATTGCTTCACTTTTATTTCTGTTGATCTTGCACCCCGATACTTCTCCATATTCCTTCAATTTCTTATGTAATTTTTTTATTGATATTTCTGGTTCTGTAAAGTATTTTATAACGTCATCTGCAAATAGCCTGATTTTATATTCCTTCTCTTTTATTTTTATCCCTCTTATTTTATTTTCTGTTCTTATCAGTTCTGCTTGTGGTTCTATAGCTAACACGAACAGTGAGGGAGATAGTGGATATCCCTGCCTTGTTGATCTGCTTAATTTCAATTGGTTTGATATATATCCATTTACTGTCACTTTCGCCAATGGTCCCTTATATAATACTTTAATCCAATTAATATATTTCTCTGGTAGGTTGAATTTTTGTAGTACTTTGAATAAATAATTCCATTCTACTCTGTCAAAGGCTTTCTCTATGTCTAAAGCAACCGCTACTTTTGGAGTTTTTTTTTCCTTGTACTGCATGGATTAAGCTAATGAATTTACAGATATTGTCCATTGTTCGTCTTTTTTTAATAAATCTATTTTGGTCTAGTTTTACTATTTTTTGTACACAGTCGGCCAATCTGTTTGCTAATAGTTTAGCTATTATCTTATAATCTGTGTTAAGTAGAGATATTGGTCTATACGATGCTGGTGTTAGTGGATCTTTCCCCGTCTTTGGTATTACTGTAATTATTGCTGTTTTGCATGAATCTATTATATTTTGTATTTTTTCAATCTGGTTCATTACTTCCAGGAGAGGAGGAATTAATAAGTCTTTAAATGTTTTATAGAATTCTATTGGGAGTCCATCCTCTCCTGGTGTTTTATTGTTCGGTAGTTTTTTTTATTATCTCCTGTATTTCTTCTATTTCAAATGGTTTTATTAATTTACTTTGCTCCTCTGTTTGTAATTTCAGTAGTTCAATTTTAGTTAGAAATTCATCTATTTTGTCTTCTTTCCCTTCGTTTTCTGTTTGATATAGTTGTTCGTAGAAATCCCTGAAGTTTGCGTTGATCTCCATTGTTTGTAATTTGTTTGTCCTTTTTCCTTGATGCCAATACTGTTCTTTTAGTTTGTTCTGTCTTAAGCTGCCACGCAAATATTTTGTGCGTTTTTTACTCCTAGCTCATAATATTCCTGTTTTGTCTTCATTATGTTCTTCTCCACCTTATATGTTTATAGTGTTTCATATCTTTTTTTCTTGTCTGTCAATTCTCTTCTTTTAGTTGTATCTTCCTTTATTGCTAATTCTTTTTCTGTACTTGCTATTTCCCTTTCCAACTGTTCTATTTCCCGATTGTAGTCCTTCTTCATCTTAATTGCAAAACTTATTATCTGCCCTCTGATGAACACTTTCATTGAGACCCATAGTATAAACTTATCTTTCACTAATTCGGTATTTATTTCAAAGTACATTTTAATTTGTCACTCAATTAATTCTATAAAATCCTGTCTTTTAAGTAGCATGGAGTTTAATCTCCATCTATACATTCTTGGTGGGATGTCCTCTAACTCTATTGCCAATAACAGGGGTGAGTGATCCGATAACAATCTAGCTTTATATTCCATTTTCTTATCTCTTCCTTGAATGTGGGCTGATAACAGGAATAGGTTTATCCTTGAGTATATTTTATGTCTACCCGAATAATATGAATATTCCTTTTCCTTTGGGTGTTGTTTCCTCCATATATCCAAAAGTTGGATTTCCTGCATCGATTTAATTATAAATTTGGTTATTTTGTTCTTTGCATTAGTCTTTTTTCCAGTTTTATCCATGTTTGAGTCCAAATTAAGGTTAAAATTCCCTCCTATTAGTATATTCCCTTGCTTATCTGCGATCTTCAAAAAGATATCTTGCATACATTTTTTGATCTTCTTCATTAGGTGTGTATACATTGAGTAAATTCCAAAATCCTGAATATATCTGACATTTTATCATTACATACCTCCCTGCTGGATCTATTATTTCCTCTTCTATTTTGATTGGTACATTTTTATTGATTAATATATCTACTCCTCTGGCTTTTGAATTATATGATGCTGTTGTTACATGTCCTATCCAATCTCTCTTTAATTTCTTATGGTCCACTTCAGTTAGATGTGTTTCTTGCACGAATGCTATATCAATTTTTTCTTTCTTCAGTAAATTTAACAGCTTCTTCCTTTTGATTTGGTTATGTATTCTGTTAATATTTAAAGTCATATAGTTCAACATGGGGGCTGGGTGGGGAAGAATAACAGTCACTGCGAAATCAGTTTACGCTTGCGAGCGGGTTCGCAAATCCAAATGGAGAGGGGAGATGTGGTTGCCCGACAAGGGACAAAGGGCAACTCAGAGAGGGGAGGAACTATTGGGGTTAAAGGAATTTTAGATATGGGAATAGTGGAAATATTTTATGTTTTAGAAATGTTGTCTTACAATGTGTTCAAAAAAAGAAAACAGAAATGGATAAGAAGGGAAGGTGGTGATAAGGAAATGGAAAGGAAAGATAAACAAAGTATGAAATGACAACCAACATTTTTGAAGCAGATGGTTCTTGTTTTAAAAATTATTTTACCCTGCTCTTCACTTTCTATGTAACCATCATCTATTTGCAAACAAAAAATGTCATAAACCAGAATAACACAATGTTCAGTCATAGATTTTCTGAAGAATTTGCTTTAAGAAAGTATTCCATAATAACATTTAAATGAAAATATGAAATTTGCTTCATGCAACTCAGAATGAATTTATCCTTTAAAGTTATTATAATTTTAACTTTTAAATCAGTTTAAATAATCTTATTTTAATAGGTGAAAATTACCTTTAAAAGATATATAAAATATTTTATTGTTGGATACTGGTTCAATACCTATATCAATGATCTGGATGAAAATGTGGTAAATTGGATCAGCAAGTTTGCAGATGACGCTAAAATTGGAGATGTTGTGGTTTTGAAGAAGGATTTCAAAGCTTGCAGAAGGATCTGGACCAGGTGAAAAAATGGGAGATGGAATTTAATGCAGACAAATGTGAGGTGTTGCAATTTGGAAGGACAAACTAAGAAAAGATAAACATGGTAAATGGCACGGCACTGAAGAACAGAGGGATCTGGGAGTACAGATACATAATTCCCAAAAATGTCTATAAAGAGAGTATTTTTGGCATATTGGCTTTCATAAATCAAAGTAATGAGTATAGGAGTTGAGATGTTGTGGTAAAGATGTATAAAACATTGTTGAGGCTAAATTTGTATGCAATTTTGGTAACCTAATCATAGGAAAGATATCAATAAGATTTAATGAGTGCAGAGAAGATTTGCTAGGATGTTATGTGAACTTCAGGAACTGAGTTACAGGGAAGTTAAACAGGGTAGAACTTTATTCCCTGGAGTATAGATGAATGGATGGAGATTTGAAAAAGGTATCTGAAATGCTGAAGAGTCTAGACAGAGTAGGCTTTTCCACTTAGATTAAGTGAGATACAAACCAAAGGACATGGGTTAAAGGTAACAGGGGAAAAGTTTAGGGGGAACATTAGGGAGAATTTATTCGTGCACATTCATAAACATTTAAAGTACTGTTAGCTGAAGTGGTGAATCCAGGCTCAATTTTAACATTTAAGAAGATTTTGCACAGGTTCATGAATGGGAGAGCTATGGAGGGCTATGGGCTGGGTGGGCATAAAAATGGTTCAGCACAGACTTGAAGGGCCAAAGGGGCCTGTTTCTGGGCTGTAATCTTCTATGGTTCTATGATAAACTGCTATAAAGAGATGTGAAACCTTTTAAATTAATACTCCTGGATGAAAATGATGCAGTATATTTTCTTGTTGATTCCCCAAAAGTTGCAATTAATATAAATCCACAGGAACATGATCCATATTTCAAAATCAAATTAAAAAAATAACAAAAGGAAATTTTGAAGCAACTTAAATTCATGGAGACAATTTACATGTGTTTCCACCAGTTGTGATAATTCCAGGTGATTTGTCCTGAAAAGATCAGCACAATTGTATTCAGACACCACACAATGACTTAATGCATCTACTAGATGCTGCCTAGCCTGCTGTGTTCTTTTAGTATTTGTGTATTTTCATTTTATTTATTCCAGCATCTGCAGATTTTTTTTTTGTCTTCTACATCCTGATGGGATTTTCCCAGGACTCTAAGGGAGGTCAGGGAGCAAATAGTGGGGGCACTGACAGTGATTTTTCAAAGATCACTGGAGGAGGGTGTGGTACCACGGGACTGGAAGGTTGCGAATGTAGTTCCATTGTTTAAAAAAGGCATTAGGTGAAGGCCAAGTAATTATCGGCCAGTAAGTTTGACTTCGGTGGTGGGGAAGGTTATGGAGGGTATTCTTCGAGATAGTAAATATGCATATCTGGATAGGAAAGGATTGATTAGGGACACCCAGCATGGGTTTGTAAAAGGAAAGTCATGTTTGATGAACCTTGTTGAGTTTTTTTAAGGAAGTGACAAAAAAAGTGGATGAAGGTAGGGCAGTTGACGTAATCTATTTGGATTTTAGTAAGGCTTTTGATAAGGTTCCACATGGAAGATTAATAAGGAAGATTCAGTCACTAGGAATTAGTAGAGAGATTGTGACATAGGTTCAGAGGTGGCTGGAAGATAGACAGCAGAGAGTCATGGTGGACAACGGTCTGTCAGGTTGGAAGCCTGTAACAAGTGGGGTGCTTGAGGGATCAGTGCTGGGTCCCTTGTTGTTTATCATTTATATTAATGATTTAGAGGAGGGTATGGTTAACTGGGTAAGCAAATATGCGGATGATACGAAAATAGGGTGAGTTTTGATAGTGAGGAAGGTTTTCTTGGATTACAGAAGGATTTGGTTTGTTTGGAAGAGTGAGCTGAAAGATGGCAGATGGAATTCAATGGAGACAAGTGTGAGGTGATGCATTTTTGTAAAAGTAACCAGAATAGGACATATGCAGTTAAGGGGAGGGCATTGAGATATGCAGAGGAACAGAGGGACCTGGGGGTTATGATACAGAGTTCATTGAAGGTGGATTCCCATGTTGACAGGGTGGTTAAGAAGGCATATGTTATGCTGGCCTTCATAAATCATAGTAGTATAGAATATAGGAGCTGGGAAATGATGCTGCAGCTGTTTAAGGCATAGGTGAGGCCGGGTTTGGAGTACTGCGCTCAGTTCTGGTCTCCAAATTATAGAAAATATATAGATAAGGTGGAGAGGGTGAAGAGAAGGTTTACAAGGATGCTGCCTGGCTTACAGCATCTGGATTACAGGGAGAGATTAAAGAGACTTGGACTTTATTCATTCGATCGTATACGACTGATAAGGGACTTGATAGAGGTATTTAAAATTATGAAAGGAATAGGTAGACTAAACATAAACAGATCCTTTCCCCTGAGGGCAGGGCAGGATGGAACAAGAGGGCATGAGTTAAGGGTAAGGGGGCAAAACTTTAGGAAAAATATTTGAGGATGCTTTTTCACTCAGCAAGTGGTGGCAGAATGGAATGATCTTCCAAAAGAGATAGTTGTGGTAGGGTCCCTTCTGTCATTTAAGAGAAGGTTGGATGTGTACATGGAGGTGAGGGGGTTGGAGGGTTATGGGTGGGGAACGGGAGTGTTGAGCTAGTGGAGTTGTTCAAGTGAACCAGTGCAGACTTGAAGGGCCAACATGGCCTGTTTCCACACCGTAAAAGGTTATATGGTAATAAGGTTACATAAAGAAGTTTAAATCTTCTCTTTGACAGTTTAGAGCACACATGTCAAACTCTGGCCCGCGATATAATTATATTTGGCCCGCAAGATCATTTCAAAAATGTATTAGAGGTGGCCCTCCCTGCAGCGAGAGCCGATGCTGTTTTTTGGTAATGTCACCCCCACCATCCTCCCCCTTCATTTCACATCCTTCCCCATTGTAACACGAGAAATTGTAACACGAGAAGTCTGTCGATGTCATCAGTCGGCAAGCCGGTTGGAAGGCTCCCCGCACAACCAGTCACTTCTCCCACCTGTCGAGCGGTGCGGCGAATGGGCGAGCGCCTGTGATTTCCTGTTGGTGCGACGGGCATGGCAGGCTGTGCACGGCCCCCGCTGTTCTGCAAAGGCTGATCGGCAGCGCGCTGGGCCTGAGTGGGTGGGTAAGCAGGGGTGGGCAGAGGGTGTAGGTGAGGAGTAATGGGCAGGGGAAGTTATGGTGGTGCGAGGGGCAGTTAGAGGGAGGGATGAGTGGAAGGAGGGGTGGATATATAGGATAGGGTGGGTAGAGGCAGAGCGAGTGGAGTGAGGGGTGAGTAGAGGTTGGGTAAAAGACTGGTCAGGTAGACGGATAGTGGGTCGAGGGTGAATAGAGGCCTAGAGCCTGAGGAGAGAGCAGGAAATGCTGAGTCCTGATGCAGGCCAAAATGGGTCACAGCCTGTGAATGCTGACTACATCTCCACAGGGACCAAATATGTTTCCCTCAGGTCAAGCAAAGGGTGAACTTGAGCTACCTACTCCTGACCTGTAACATTATCCTCCTAAAGTTATATCCTAAAGTTTAACATTACATATGTTGAAAGAAGAGAAAACATGCAGATGTTGTTGAAAATTTTCAATAAATATTTAGTTCGGCCCTCGACTTAGTCCAAGTTTTTAATTTTGGCCCTCTGTGAATTTGAGTTTGACACCCCTGGTTTAGAGGAATCTTCTCTCACAGCTCTCCATCTGTTTCTCTTTGGCCCTCTGACTTTTCAATCAAATACTCATCCAGACATGGTATTTCAGCCTTATATCCATCCTAGGAATGTGTCTCCATCGCCAACTCACTCCAGTTGGCTTCAAGATTCATTTCGAGCTTCGCAATTTGGAGGTTCTGAGGACCCCAGATAGTCACATTCAATAGACTCTGTCTCACGGTGCTTCTCACATCAAGCTCTGAGGGCCACTCTATCTGCCTTGAGAAGGTATCTGTCATCCTTTTCCCAGTCCCTTCCTCACCTCCAGGACATGCTCTTCACTGTTTGTAGCAGAATAAATCATAATTTCATCCTCCATCAAATCCATGCTTGCAATCGCCATTTCATTGACTTTATCGCATCCTACAAGAATCTAAACATCATCCTTCTACAGACCTCAGAACATGCAATCTCCAACACCAGCAGACAGGAATTCCTGACTGTGACCCTTGCCGCTGATCTCAATGGTTCCATCAACCCACATGGACATGCACAACTTAGACTCCATCAACATCCATAAGGGTTCCTATAACAATGGACACCTTCCAAATGATGGCACTACCTCCAATCATGACTCCAGCTCCAGGCAGGATGCCCACGTGCTACCATCTAGTCTCTTGTCTCCCCCTCCTCCACCACTAGCCAACAATCCTATCGTCCTCAGATCCCATTGTCAGTTCCTGGACCCTCAAATGCTCCATCTTCCTCTCACCCCCAACCCTCCCCTTTCTACTAACATTACCAATCCCCCACTCCCCTCTAATTTCAGCTCTCATCTGTGCTGGGCCTTCACTGTCCCCTCTGACTTTCCACTCTCTGAGACAGAGTGCTTTGTCATTAGTAAAGCCCTCACCTTTGTCCACCTAAGCCCTCACCTCAGTGAGTTTTGTATTTGGCATGATACTGAACTGCCTTTCTGCTGGCTCTGTCTCTGAGCTTACTCCTTTAACAAGAATTCCTCCAACCCCCCCACAATGATGACCCCTTCTCCTGTCTTTTTTCAAATTTTATTTATTATTTGCATCAATACAAAATATAATTTATTAATAATTATAACAAGTCATACAAAATGATACAAAAAATGTATTTTTCTCTCTAACTCCTCTTCCCCAAAAAAAGAAAAAAAGCCAAATAAGAAAGAGCACCTAATTCTACACATCTATTATTAAGGTATATAATATTCATTGACTATTTTTTATAATTTCTAATTGAGAGGGGTGGGTGGAAGATGTGGATAGAACTTTATTCATAAAATCCATATATGGTTCCTAAATTTTATAAAAGTTTTTGTCGATTCCTTAAACTAAATGCATTTTTTTCGAAAGGTATACAATTTTGCATTTCAATGTGTCATCTGTCTAATTCTCTCACTCAGTTTTCCACATTACCGCTATATTTAATTTTTTTCTTGATATTTATCCAATTTCAATTTTATATCATACCTTTATCTTCATAATTTGTCCTAACAATACACTCAAATTGTTCCACTTTCTCACAGGACCATACCGAATGTAAAATTAAAAAGTTCCTATTTCCTTGTTACATCGAAAACACTTATCTGGATAATTAGAATTAAGTCCATTAAATTTATGTGGAGTATAATATAATTGATGAAGAAAATTATATTGAATCATTTGATATCTACTGTTAACTGTATTTGTACACTGTCTTGACACATATTTCTTCCTGAATTTGTATATTTAAATCTTTCTCCCATTGCAATTTTGATTTATATAAATCTTTTTCCTTGTAGTTTCTTGTAATTTTATTTACATATTAGTAATAAACTTCTTAATAATATACAAAATGTATCTGTTATTATTACCTTCAAACTGACTTTCTTCTGGGAGTCTCAAATCTGTTCCTAATTCTTTTTTTAAATATGATTTTAATTTGTAATATGCAAAAATTGTACTATTTTGTATATTATATTTATCTTTTAATTGCTCAAAAGTTTAAAGAAATTCCCCAGAACAATCTTTTATCCTCTGTATACCTTTACTATACCAATGATCAAATAAAGAATTATTCAAAGTGAAAGGAATAAGTTGATTTTGTTTTAACAACATTTTAGATCATTGATAATTTTTAATCCATCTCTCCATACGAATCCCATTCCATATTTTCATTATATGTTTTAAAATTGGTACCTCAATTTTTTCTTTAAACAACTCACTATTCCATTTATACAAAATTTATTCTGGGATAGTTTCTCCAATTTTATTAATTTCAATCTGAACCCAAGCTGTTTTCTCACCCACTTGATAACAGGAGGGCAAAAATCTTAATTGAGCTCCTTCATAATAATTTTTAAAATTTGGTAATCTTAGTCCTCCTTGATCAAATTTCCATGTTATTCTTTTCAAGACTAATTCTTGACATTTTACCTTTCCAAATAAATTCTTGTACAGTTTTATTCAAACTCCAAAAAAATATTTCTGTTGCATGAATGAGTTATAATTGAAATAAATATTGTATTCTTGGAAAAATATTCATCTTATACAATTCACCCATCCTATTAATGATATTGGTAAATCTTACCATCTTCTCAGATCTTCTTCTATCATTTTTAAAAATTTAACAAATAAATTATTCATATTTCTATCATATTTTATTCTTAAATATTTTATTGCTTCATTTTTCCACTTATATTTTGTCAATCTTTTACCTCACTTTTATCAACATTAACTTTATAACCCAATACTAATCCATATTCTATTAATCTCATATTCAACTTATTCAATGATATTTCTTTTTCTTTTTTTCTTTGGCTTGGCTTCGCGGACAAAGATTTATGGAGGGGTATGTCCACGTCTGCTGCAGCCTCGTTGGTGACTGACAAGTCTGATGCGGGACAGGCAGGCATGGTTGCAGCGGTTGCAAGGGAAAATTGGTTGGTTGGGGTTGGGTGTTGGGTTTTTCCTCCTTTGTCTTTTGCAGTGATGTTAAATATATTATAACATCCGCAAACAAACTAATTTTATCCTCTTTATTACCTATCTCAAATCCCTTAACTTCTTTATTAATTCTAATTATTTATGCTAATGGCTCTATTTCTAATGCAAGTAAAAAGATAACAATGGACAACCTTGTCTTGAGGACATTCCTAACAAAAAAGTTTTGATATTTGTCTATTCGTAACCACTTTTGCTTTTGGCAGATCATACAACACTTTTATCCAATTTATCAAAATATTTGGAATCTCAAACACATTAAGTGTTTTAACCAAAAAAACATTCCAATCTATCAAATGCTTTCTCTACATTTAACACAACCACTACTGCTGGTATCTTTCAATTTTGTGCTACATTTTCCAAACTTAAAAATTTAACTGTATTATCTACTGCTCTTCTATTTTTAATAAAACCAGTTTGATCCATATTTATTAATTTTGGTAAAAATTTAACAAACCGATTAGCTAATAATTTTGATATAATTTTATAATCTGTATTCAATAATGATATAGGTCTACATGAAGAAGGATGTAAACAATCCTTCCCATTCTTCAGAATTACTGTTATTAAAGCTGTTTTAAAAGATTCTGGCAGGTCATGAACCTCTTTTATATGGTCTAATACCCCCCATTAATACAGGTACTAATAACTCCTTAAATTCTTTATAAAATTCTGGTGGAAAACCATCTTCAACTGTGTTTTATTATTCTGTAAAGACATCAGGGTCTCATAGACTTCTATAACAGAAAATGTATCAGATAATTCTAATTTTTCATCTTCATCTAACACAGGCAATTTAACTTGTCATAAATACTCCTATTTTATTATCATCAATCAAAGATTCTGATTGATGGTTTGGCATAGAATTCCTTAAAATTATCATTTATTTCCTGTGTTTTATAGGTAATTTTACCAGTTATTTTCTTAGTGGCAATTATTGTTCTAGAAATTTGCCCTGCCTTTAATTGCCATGCTAGTAATTTATGAGACCTTTCACCTAATTTTTGTCATGATCTCATTATATCTCTCCCCATTCTGTAGGTTTATATTGTGACAAATCTTACTTTTTTTGATTCAAACAATATTCTTTTTCTCCTCATTTTTTGTACCTGTATTTCCTTCTCTAATTTCATGATTTCTTTTTCCAACTGATCCACCTTTTACATATATTCCTTCTTTTCTTTTGAAGTAACTTATTATTTAACCTCTTAAATACTCCTTTAGAGAATCCCATGAAGTAAACTTACTCATTACTGTATCATTATTAGTTTCAAGAACAAAATTAATCTGTTGTCTCATAAAATCACAATTTTTTTTTCTTCAGCAATGTTGTACTTAACCTTCACCTCTTATCTATCTTTTGTTCTTCATCCCACAAAATTGACAACATTAATGGTGAATGATCCGATAAAATTTGCATTTGATACTCAAACTTTCGCACTCTTTATTGAAATTGTGCAGAAATTAATAACATATCTATTCATGAATGTTTTATGTTGAAAAAATTAAAAAGAATAATCTCTTTTACTTGGATGAATTCTTATCCATATATCCACTAACCCCATGTCTTTCATTAAATCTATTGCTATTTTAGCTACTTTATTTTTCATCATTTTGTCACCTGATCTATCTAATTTAGGGTTTAAAGTAAAATTAAGATGTTCCCCTAATATGATTTTTCCCTTAGCATTTGATAATTGCTTAAAAATATCTTGTACATATTTACCGTCATCTACATTAGGTGTATATACATTCATTAAGGACCATTGTTCTGAATAAATCTGACAATTTACCATAACATATCTTCCTGCTACATCTACCATTGTGTCTAATATTTTCACTGGTAAATTTCTATTTATCAATATTGGTGTACCTCTAGCTTTTGAATTAAATGAAGATGCTATTACAGTTCCTACCCAATCCCTTTTTAATTTTCCATGTTCTTTTTCTGTCAAATGTGTTACTTGTAAAAAGGCAATATCTATTTTTTGCCTTTTTCATATATACTTGTAGCAGTACGCTGGTGGGGGAGGGGGATGGAATGGGCAGAACCAGCACTAACAGCTCCAAACATATAATAGCTAGACACAACTGGGTGGCAACTAGCCGCGACAGCATTGTGACTCAGCAACACACGTAGGTCTACTGAGACGCCCTGGCCTACACAGTGTGAATGTCATGAGGTAGTACGCACTCCAGATGTCATGGCACCAGGTCACCTGTTGTTTGTCTACATCTAGCCTGACAGCATGTCAATAAATGTATTTTATTCTTCTCTGGCTGAAACCTGAGGTGAGGTGTCATTATTCATCTTATTTCAACTTGGTGGCATATGTCCACAACTTACTTCTGCCACATACTAATAATTTTTCCACTTTATTTGATTCTGTATCCCATTGATATTAATACTAACAAAATTTCTCCTATATTCAACCCACCTCCTCTTCATGGAAACCCAGCCCTGGACTCCTGTCTGCTCTGAAGCTTTTCATTGCTAACTGCTGACAGGACATCAACCATCTCAACTTCACACACCTTGTTGCAATTCCAACCTCACCCCTTCCGAACGCTCTGGTCTCCACTCCTTCCACACTAATCCTGATCTTACCATTAAAGCCGCTGATAAGGGGGGGTGCAGTAATAGTCTGGTGTACTGATCTCTACCTGGCCAAGGCACAGTGACAACTTGTGGATATCTCCTCTTATCTAACCCTCCAATATGACCCCACTAAAGAGCACTAAGCCTTTGTCTCCCACATTTTCACCAACCTTATACTCGTGACACTTCCCATACTCTGAATCTTTTCAATGATTTGAAATTCCCTGGCACCCCATCACCTTATTTCACCATAGATGTCCAATTCATATATTTCTCGATTCCCCATGACAAAGGCCTCTGCTTCTTCCTAGATTCCAGACCTAACCAGTTCCCCTCCATTACCACCTTTCTCTGTCTGCTGGAATTGGTCCTTACCCTTAATAATTTCTCCTTTGGTTCCTCCTACTTCCTTAAAACTAAAGGTGTAGCTATGGGTCCCAGTTATGCCAGCCTTTTTGTTGGCTACATGGAGCAGTCCATGTTCCACGCCTTTACTGGCATCCATCCCCCTCTTTTCCTTCACTACATTGAGATCTGAATTGGCGCTGCTTCCTGCATACATGATAAGCATGTTGACTTCACCAACTTTGCCTCTAGCTTTCATCCTGGCCTCAAATTTACCTGGTCCATTTCTGACACCTCCCTCCCCTTCCTTGATCTCTCAGTCTCTATTTCTGGAGATGGCTTAGCAACCGATATCTACTATAAGCCCACAGATTCTCAAATTACCTAGACTATTCTTCTCCTCTCCCTGTCACTTGAAAAAATCCCATCCTTTCTCTCATTTCCTCTGTCCCCGCCACATCTGGTCTCAGAATGAAGTTTTCCATTCCAGGATGAAGGAGATGTCTTCCTTTTTCAAAGAAAGGGGCTTCCCTTCCTCCAGCATCAACTCTGCCCTCACACAAATCTCTCATATTTCATACACATCTGCTCTCACTCCACTAGGGATAGAGTTCCCCTCATCTTCACCTACCATCCCACCAGGCTCCACGTTCAACATATAATTCTCCACAACTTATGTCATCTCCATCGAGATCCCACCACTAAGCACATCATTCCTTCTCTACCACTTTTTGCTTTTCACGGAGATTGCTCAATTATCCATTCATCACCCCCATCGCTTCCTACCAATCTCCTTCCTGGCACTTATTCTTGTGAGCAGAGCAAGTGCTACACCAGCCCTTACAATTCCTTTCTCACCACCATTTGGGGCCCCAGAAAATCCTTCCAGGTGAGACGACACTTCACCTGTGAGTCTGCTGGGTTGGTATACTGCGTCCGGTGCTACCGGTGAGGCCTTCTGTACTTTAGTGAGACCTGATGCACACTGGGAGACCATTTCGTTGAGCACCTACATTCTGTCCGCCTGAGGAAGCGGGACCTCCCAGGGGCCACACATTTCAGTTTTACATCCCATTCCCAGTCTGATATGTCCATCCATGGCCTTCTTTTCTGGTGAGATGAGGCCACACTCAGTATGCAGGAACAACATGTTATATTCTGTCTTGGTAGCCTCCAATCTGATGGCATGAACATCCCCACCCCCTTTTTTCTCCCCCATCTAACCCCATATTCCCTCTTTCCTTCTTTTCCCTTCAAATTTCTCCTTACCTATTGTCCATATACCTCCTAACCTTCGCTCCCCCTCCATTCCTGCTAGGGCCTCAATGCTTTCCCTTCCTATTATACTTCTTAACCTTCAGCCTGTTACAAACTGCATGTAACGAGCAGCAATACACAATGAACCAGAACATGTTTAATATTAAAATACTAATTTTATTTCTAACTCAAACTAATCTTAACACTAAATCGATCCCCAACTATCCACAGGTGTCCAGGCCAAAATTCAAAGTTCAGTCATTTAAATTCAATGTTGAAACATAGGCCTTTGAATTTTGATGCTCAGAATTAATGATGAACTGATGGGAAGACTGGAGTTGGAGCTGCTACAGACTCATGAATTCTTGTGTTGTCTTTGAAGAAATATCCATCCAATTGAGCTGTGGTCATAACATAACTTTTGTAGGCAAGACTCGACTGGGCGGCCTCCACAAAGCTTCCAAGACTCTGGCATCAGTCTCTCCAAGTAACCTTCACTGTTAGTTACAATCAAAATGAAGCACTTTGCTTCCCAAAAGACCCTTCTGGCACAGGTCTATCCACTGAAAAAGCCCAGTCATTCACAGAGCGTGCTTTGGTCTGAATTCCACAAAATGGCTGGATACAAGAGCTACTTCAAAAAGCTGATTTCTCTTCAGCAGCCAGGATGATTTTACCCTGCAAAATCAGTGTCTTTGTAAATGTATCGAATCTGGAATGGACTGTGACAAGGCTTCCCTCAGTTCTTCCAATGTATCGAATTATCGTTGGGCTGTGACTTGTGTTGTGATGGTGCTTGCGTGCAATGTTAAATGTTAACTGTGACCATTTAGTTCCTCCTGTCTATACTATCCCTTACAGTGATAATCCCATTTTATTAAAATGGAAGCTCGTAATAAGCCTATCACAGATCACCCCATTCTCTCCCTCTCCCCACCATATTTAAAAAAATCTCTGAACAGTGCTTTCTTTCACCAGTCTTGATGAATGGTCCTGACCCAAAACATTGACTTACTGTTTCTATTGGATGCGGCCTGGCCTTCTGTGTTCTTCCAGCATTTGTGTATTTTCATTCTATTTATTCCAGGGTCTGTAGGTTTTTTTTTTACATTATCTACCCCACCATTTTTCCTCCACAGAGACATTCGGTAGCAATTTTCTGAAGTCTAAAGTGGCAATTAGTTCACTGTATGCTCAACTCATGCAAATTGCATCAATGTCTTCTTTTAAAGAGATCAGGGATCACACAGTTAGGTAAGTGGAGATTGGATTCTTACTCTTTGAGTAAATGCCTAAAAAAATAAGAAAAGGATGTAGATATAAATATATATGCCCCATCATATTTTGTGGCAGATCTTTTAGATTTGTGCCACTTTCTATTCTAAAGCCATATCTCTTTACTTCCTTAATATCAAAGTCTTTTTGATTTCTGTTTGAATACAGTCTGCAACTGAACCCCCCACAGATTGCTTAGATACAGAATTCTAGCTTTACGCACGATAGCGACAATCCACCCACCCTTGGCCGCATCACTAAAGTGCGCCAAGTGTCAGTAGCATCTAGTGAGGGGCAGATGGGGTTAACGTTCATCGCCAGGTAGGTCCCAGCATCCAACAGCACATTCCCCCACTCACCGCTGAGCGAGTTTATGAGCGTTCCACTGTGCTCTCCTCTAACACACTAATGCCCCCTCTAACATTTGTTCTGATGCCGACCTTGAGTTATTTGGAGAATGTTTACTTTTTAATGATGGATTTATTTTCAGAAGGCCAGGCCCTCACTGGAAAGTGTACAAAAGAGATTTACAAGGACCATGCCTGGGGATAAAGCCCTTCATCTATGTGATTGGATAGGCAGGGTTTGTCATTTTTGGAGTGGAGGTGTCTGCAGTAGAGTCCTGATAGATATATATAAATTAATGTGAGGTATAAATTGGACAGATAAAAGGAAGTATTTCCTCCTAGCACAATATCTAAAATTAAAATTAAATGCTTTAGATTTAAGGTAATGGGTTAGGGGGTTTAAAAGATGTGAAAATATTTTTTTCACCAGAAGAACAAGCTGCCAGAGGGGTTGGAGAAGCCAGGTACTTTCACAATGTTTAAGAAATATCTAGACAAGCAATGGCATGGCAAGGCATAGAAGACTACCAACCAAATACTAGTAAATGGATGAGTATAGATGGATACATGATAGGAGACATGGACATGGAGAGTCAGAGGACCTGCTTCTGTGCCATATGATTCTTCAACTCGAATAGAACAGTGATCCACTGAATATACTGATTTGTACATGTATCTTTGTCTTGAGTACAGTTTACAGTTACTGATGAGTAGAAATTTGGAACTTAGAATTTTGAATTTTAGTTTGATACTCTATTTTACCAGAGACTTATGTGGTGGAAACTGGAAATGCTTCACTAGACTAGTTTGCATACATTTTTCAACCTAATGGTACATTGTATATCAGGACATCATTTCCTCCAAATACTTGTCCTATTGTTGCAGTAGTCATCAAGGTTTCTTCATCGTTGTGAGTGGATATATTACTTTACTTTGTAATGGACGAATCTTGAGGCACAGGCAAATTTTCCCACTGAGGAGTCTCTGATTTGTTCTTTCCGCAGTGAGGGAGACATGATTTCTCTTCCAAAATTCTCCATGGAAAATAAACCGAGGTCAAGAATAAATTCTTCAATCCACCGACATGACATAGGAATTTACCTTTTTGAACTTGAAACTAAAGGAGGACACAATTAGTGTATCAGTTAGTGCAAAGTTGTTACAGCACCAGTGACCTGGCTACAAATCTGATGCTGTCTGAAAGGAATTTGTACCATCTTCCTGTGTCTGCGTGGATTTCCTCCAGATGCTCCGGTTTCCTTCCACAATTCAAAATGTACCAGAGCTGTAGGTGAATTGGGTGTAATTGGATGGCATGGGGTCATGTGCCAGAAATTAAAAAAATTAAATATAAATATGGCATGGAGATCCTCGGGCAGAAAGTCCTGCCAGCGGGACACAGGCATGTTTTTGGACCTAAGGGCCAGGAGCACCACCTTCCAGACGGTGCCGTTCTCCCTTTCCACCTGGCCATTACCCCTGGGGTTATAGCTGGTGGTCCTGCTGGTGGCTATGCTCTGGCCAGGAAGTACTGTTGCAGCTCCTCACTCATGAACGAGGCCCCCTGGTCACTATGGATATAGTCAGGGTACCCGAACAGGGTGAAGATTCTGCGCAGCACCTTAATAACCATTGCAGAGATCATATCTGGGCAGGGGATAGCAAAGGGGAACCTGGAAAATTCATCCACCACCATCAGGAAGTAGGCCTTCCTATTTGAGGTTGAGAAGGGGCCCTTGAAATTGACACCGAGTCATTCAAAAGGGCGTGTGGCCTTAATGAGGTGTGCATTTTCTAGCCGGTAGAACTGTGGCTTACACTCGGTGCAGATCTGGCATCGCCTGGTCGTGGACCGGACGTCTTCTATGGAGAATGGGAGGTTCCAAATCTTAATGAAGTGGTACAGCTTCATGACTCCAGGATGGCACAGATTATCGTGCAGGGTCTGGAGACAGTCAAGATGTGTGCTGGTGCTCGTCCTGCAGGATAGGGCATCTGGGAGGTAATTGAGCTTACCTGGCTGAAACATGATATCATAATTAAAGGTGGACAACTCAATTCTCCACCTCAGAATCTTGTCGTTTTTGATCTTACCCTACTGTTTAGTACTGAACATGAAGTTCACTGCCCTCTTGTCAGTCAGCAGAGTAAACCTCTTACTAGCCAGGTAGTGCCACCAGTGGTGCACTACCTCAACGATTGTTTGTGCCTCCATCTCAACAGAGGAGTGCCAAAGTTTGGGACCGTGGAGGGTGTGGGAAAAAAAACGCTACTGGCCTGCCTGCCTGGTTCAGTGTGGCAGCCAGTGTGAAGTCGAAGGCATTGGTCTCCACCTGGAAGGGGACGGATTCATCCACGGTATGCATCGTGGCCTTCTCGATGTCTCCTCGGATCTGGTGAAATGCTGCCTGAACTTCCTCTGATAATGGGAAAGTTGTGGACTTAATCAGGGGGTGGGCTTTATCAGCATAATTGAGCACCCATTGTGCATAGTAGGAAAACAACCCCAGGCACCTCTTCATTGCCTTCAGGGTGTTTGGGTCTGGGAGCTCCATGAATGGTCGGGGTCTGGGACAAGGGCCAGGCGATCCGTATTGAACACGCACTTGTCCTTATTGTACGTCAAGTTGAGGGACTTGACCTTACGCAAGAACTTGGCGAGAATAGCGTCGTGGTCCCCCCCCCCAACCATTAGAGATGCTACACAATACCCCCAGATACAAGTTTGTTGATCCCTCACTGCCTTTGATCATTGGTCATCAGGCTGACAG
The DNA here is from genome assembly GCF_036971445.1 of Narcine bancroftii. Taxonomy (NCBI): domain Eukaryota; kingdom Metazoa; phylum Chordata; class Chondrichthyes; order Torpediniformes; family Narcinidae; genus Narcine; species Narcine bancroftii. The sequence goes on along the minus strand of NC_091469.1, from coordinate 33,614,095 downwards.
GAACAAAACTTTAGGGTGAACAAAACTTTCCATACTGCCGCTATCGAAAAGGCAGTTTGTCTTATGCCCATTCACCTCTATCTGCATCATAGAGTTCGAGATCAGGTGAGGGCTGGCTTGGTTTAGCGTCAGGACAGGCATTTCTCCGTCGTGAAGGCCTGCTTCTGCCCGTGATTGACATCGCGTGGCGCTGGGCTGAGTTCAAAATCCTGATCAAATTGATCGCCTTTTTAAGCAGGAGAGGGTCCTCCTCAAGGAGTCATTGTCGGATATAATCTGACCTCAATCCCGACACGCAGGCATTTCGGATCAGATCTTCCATGCACTGGGTCAACGATATAGTGGCCGTGGAGTTCCCGAGACAGTCTTTTCCCAGGGTGACTAAGGATCGGACGAACTCTTCAGCGGACTCACCAGGCCATTGTTTTCGGGATGCCAGCAGGTAACGAGAGTAGACCCTGTTCACTTTTGGCTTGTACAGCGCCAGCAGCTAAGCCATCGCCTCAACGTAGGTCACGCTATTTTGGATGGCCAGGAAGGCTTTCTGGCCAACTCGTGCCTGTAGAATCTTCAGCTTCTTTTCATCAGAGTTTACCACCTCAGCAGCGGCATCAAGGAAGTTATTAAAACAGTTCACTCACTGTTCGAAGAGTACCGATGCACCCAGGACTTGGGGATCTGCCTCTAGTCGTTCAGGGCACAGCAACTTCTCCATTACCAGAGACCTTCAAATTCTTGTATAATAAATTTTTGGGCGCTATCAGTTGACCCAATAATTACAGAGACAAAGACTGAGGAGAACTTTATTATACAGGTGAACTGAGGGAATTTATTATACAAGAGACTGCTGGCCCAGGACCAAGCTAGGGAAAATGAGGAGAGGAAGAGGGGACTCGACATTTATGGCCTGGGTCACATGGGGGAGACCAGGGAGGAGTCCAGGACAGGAATTCACCAGGAGGGCGGGCCAGCCAGTACACACAATCATATCACCACAGCCCCATTTCAGTTGGCTGAAAGCACATGTGGAATATTTGTGTGGAAGAAAAAGGATCTCCTTGAGTCATATCAGATTTTGCATAATCCAAAGGCTTACATGGTTCTCAATCACTGAAATAATTAGAATAAGCTTATTGATGACAGATATAGTTAATTAACTAAATTTGTATTCCCCTGGTGTGATTTAAAATCATTTTGTTTTCAGTTCATTACAGCAGCCCTGAGATTGCAAGTTCACAACCAATATTTCTTTATCACATTGTGTTTTGTGGTCGGATTGCTTGTAATTGGAATATTGATTGTTCAATTATTCACAAGTTCAAGTTTATCATCATCTGATTGTACATATACAACCAGTTCTGAAATAAATCAGTAAGAACAAATGACCATTAAACTATGAGCATTGAATTTGCTCATTTTTCTCTGAAATAACAGTGTTTCTCTGTCTGCCTTACGGTAGACAAAAATTAAAGAATTTCTTGCATGTTACATTCTAAATGTGGTATTACGTGACAATAAGAGGAACTTCACCTTTTACCTTTAAAACTGATAACTTACTCTCCCTCTCTCCTTTCCCTAATTATCATTCACAATATGAAAATTATTCTTTTCACCGCCAGGAGCAAGAGTCCCATAGCAAAAGGTTCAGTCCCTACTTAAAGTATGCATGCACTCAGAACTGATTTTGTTGTTAATAAAAAATCATTCTGAACAGTTGAGTTCGCTTGATAATGAAACAGCTTCTCTCAGTCAGTTTCAATCGCATCCAATACAGTGATTTTCTGCTGTATAAGGCTGCATAACGGACAAAACCTTTTCCACCATCGAGAACATCTACAGGGAACATCAACAATCATCAAGGATCCACACCACCCAGCACATACTCTGTTCTCGCTGCTGCCATCTAGAAAGAGGTATAGGTGCCACAAGACTCTCACCACCAGGTTCAGGAAAATCAATCAAAGAGTCTTTGCTAAGCCACACAAAAGTGATTGCCTGCAAATTTCAGAAGCCTTTTGTAAAATGTGTAAACCATCGAGTCCACGCTGCTGAAGATCCAGCTGCGCTGGATGGGTCACGTCTCCAGAATGGAGGACCATCGCCTTCCCAAGATCGTGTTATATGGCGAGCTCTCCACTGGCCACCGTGACAGAGGTGCACCAAAGAAAAGGTACAAGGACTGCCTAAAGAAATCTCTTGGTGCCTGTCACATTGACCACCGCCAGTGGGCTGATAACGCCTCAAACCGTGCATCTTGGCGCCTCACAGTTTGGCGGGCAGCAACCTCCTTTGAAGAAGACCGCAGAGCCCACCTCACTGACAAAAGGCAAAGGAGGAAAAACCCAACACCCAACCCCAACCAACCAATTTTCCCCTGCAACCGCTGCAATCGTGTCTGCCTGTCCCGCATCGGACTTGTCAGCCACAAACGAGCCTGCAGCTGACGTGGACTTTTTACCCCCTCCATAAATCTTCGTCCGCGAAGCCAAGCCAAAGAAAAGAAGAAACCTTTGGAATTAAAGGAATTGTTTTCCCTTCACCTGAAGTCTCTCTTTTACTGTCATCTTTTCAAGATGGGAAAAATCATAAAAATTTCTATTTTCTATTAATATTGCTGAATTATTTCTGCACGATTTGGCTTTGTACCTAATGTGAATGTAGTCACATTGTTAAGTCACTGGAACTACTGTATACAGTATACTGTGATCGGGTCTATTTTTTTGGAGTGATGATTTTGGATGCAGCCATAGCAGCTCGAGAAGTTAAATTCAAGTAAGTAAAAGGGCTTAAATGTCATAACCTGGTAATAGTACCAAATCCAGTGAATTAGTAGACAGAAAAGCTTCCCTCCCAGAGCAACTCAAATGCCTTCTGCACCCGATTTGACAACAGTAACAGCAAAGAGCCACCTCTCCTCAACCCCGTGTCCCATAATGATCCCATCCTGTCCACATCTGAGAATGATGTGCATGCTGCCTTCAGGATAGTGAATCTGAGGAAAGCATCTGGCCCAGATGGAGTACTTGTTTGTGCTGACCAACTTACCAATGTATTCACAGATATCTTCAATATATCAATCCAGCAGGATGTGGTACCCATTTGTTTCAATCAACCCAAGAAGAGTGTCGTAACCTGCCTTAATGACCATCAACCAGTAGTACTTGCATCAACAGTGATGAAGTGTTTTGAAAAGCTGGTGTTGAAACACAGCATCTCCTGTCTGAGCGGTGACACTGTTACATTCCAGTTTGCTTGTCATAGCAGAGGCCACTTCGCAGGCTCTATTCAAAACACTAGAACACCTGGACAGCAAAGCTGCATTCATCAGGATACTCTTTATCAACTACATTTCAGCATTTAACACCATTCTCCCCTCAAAACAAATCAGCAAACTGCAAGACCTAGAACTCAACACCCCACTGTGTCATTGGATCATGAATTTCCTCACCTCCAGCCCTCAATCAGTGAGGATTGGCAAAAACATCTCCTTCCCAATCTACGTCAATACCAGATCACCACAGGGCTGCCCTCTTAGCCCCATCTGCTCACTTTACACCTATGACTGTTTGGCTTTGTATCTACACATTTGCCGACAATACTATGGTAGTGGGTTGTATAAAGAAGGGCGATGAGTCAGCATACAGGAGGAAGAGTGAAAACTTGGCTGAATGGTGCATCACCAACAACATTGCATTCAATGTCACCAAAACCAAGGAGCTGATAGTTGACTCAGGAAAGGAAAACAAGAGGTATATGATCCAGTGATCATTGGGGGATCAAAGGTGGAGAGAGTGAGCAAAGTTTTTCCGAGTCAACGTCTCGGAGGATCTTTCCTGGACCGAACACACTAAAGGCATCGTAAAGAAAGAATGTCAGTGCCACTACTTACCCAGGAGTTTGCAGAGGTTTGGTGTGACACCAGAAATGCTAGCAAATTTCTACAGATGTGTGGTGGATAGTGTGCTGAGCTGTTGCATTACAGTCTGGTATAGGAACACTAATACCCTTGAGTGTAAACCCCTGCAAAAAATAATGGACACAGCCCAGGACGTAACAGACAAAACCTTTTCCACCATCGAGAACATCTACAGGGAACATCAGCAATCATCAAGGATCCACGCCACCCAGCACATGCTCTGTTCTCGCTGCTGCCATCTAGAAAGAGGTATAGGTGCCACAGGAGTCACACCACCAGATTTAGGAAAAGCTGCTACACCCCCACCATCAGACTCCTCAACAAACTCAATAATTTAAGGACTCTTACTTGTGCACTTTATTGATCTGTAAAAAAATTCTCTCTGCATTCCACAGTCAGTTTGTTTACATTCATTGTCTGTCTACAGTTCTTTATTTATTTACATTTACATGCTATGTACAATTTTTTTGCTCTACCAATAAGTGGTAATTCTGCCTCGTCCAATAGAAACAGGAATAGGCCTTTAAGGCCTTTTTTTTCTTTCATTATATTCAATAAATGATGGTGATATTTTGCCCTCGCAACATTTCCTGTAATAACAGCTTCACTTCTTTAATGTACAAAAGTTTATCGATCTCTGTTTTGAACAAATTCAGCAACTGAGCCGTCATAGCCTTCTTGGGAGGAGAGCTCTCTGATGAAGAAAGATCTTCTTATCTATGTCCTAATTGGAAAAACCTTAACATTGAATCTTGGCTCCAGAGACCATAACCAGAGGAAACATCACCTCCTCCACTGCAACACCATGGGAGGAATTCAAATGCTTCAATATGATAACAGCTCATATTTCAACCTGCATAAGAGCCCATCTATGGGGTTTTTTTCTCTCTCCAAGAGGCACTAGACCGATACCCACCATCTGGTTAACCTTTTTGCACTCCCTCTATTGCAAGTTTTGGTATTTGTGCACAACTTCTTAAAAATATGTCTGATCGGCAACTGAGAAGGCAATTAATGACTCACCTGAAAGATAGAAATTCCAAAAGGCCAACATTTATTGATACTGCATGCGATGTTTTCAAGTCCCTAGAATGGAACTTTAGTACCACTGAGAGTACAGACACAAGTTTTGATATGTTTACTTGCTGTGGCATGGTTTCTGGTGATCATGCGTAAATTTAATAGATTATGCAAGACTGAATTTAAAATCCATGTTTTGACACAATAATTAGCCTGTACCCTTGTGAAGGAGCCAATTAAACATGATCATAATGAATTGCCATGATGAGTTCACGGGCAATAGTCAATTAATCTTGCTGCTACCTCAAACAATTTGAAACAATATAATTGTGTCAAGGAATAGAACAAAATAAGTTAAAAATAGGTTAAAATCCACCTTAATTGCTTTTTACATCATTTTTAAGAAAGGAGCCTTGCATTATCATGTGAGGAGTGTTTGATGGCTGTACTCACAGGTATTTAGAAGAATGAGGAGGGATTTCATTGAAACTGAAAAGCCTGGATAGAGTGGATGAAGAGGATGCTTTTTATCGAGGGTGATTCTAGGACAAGAGGCCACAGCCTATCTCTTTAGAACAGAAATTATGAGGATTTTTTTTTTACTCAGTAAGTGGTAAATCTATTGAATTCATTGCTGTGGATAGCTGTGGCAGCCAAGTCATTGGATATATTTAAGACAGAGGTAGATAAATTCTTGATTAGGAAAGGAATCAAGGATTACGGGAAGAAGGCAGGAGAATAGTGTTGAAAAATATATGATGGAATGGCAGTACAGACTCAATGGGCTGAAAGGCCTAATTCCATTCTGAAGTTTTATAAAAATTGTCATTTGATGTCTGAGGCATGCTAGGCTACATTATTTTTTTAATCATCTTAGACCAGAAGATCATGAGTTATAGGAGCAGAAGTAGGCCATTTGTCCTGTCGAGTCCACTACTATCACAAACTAATCTATTCCTTCATGAGCTGATCCATTCTCCCACTCACTGCCTTCTCCCCATAACATTTGATACTCAGACTATTCAGATATCTATCAATCTCTGCATTAAATACACCCAGTTACGACCTCCACAGCAAATTCCAGGGATTCGCCACTCTTTGACCAAAAGAATTCCTCCGCATCTGTTTTAAATGGGTGCCATTGCCTTCCCCCAGCTCTGTCTGTGGTGGAACGTGTTACTGCAGCATGACCTCACTGAACTGGGCAGGCTGGCCCACCTTCCGTACCTGCAACTCCTCCTCCCAGTATGATCCCTAATAAAGGCTGATAGCCCTCGTCTCCTCCCTCATTACCTGCCTTGGATGTGAACCAGCAGCATGTAGAGGCATGCCAAGATTTTCTGATTCATAAAGCCTTTTACTGCTTGCTTTGTGTCTGCAGGTAGTTATTGATTGTGCTACATTGCTCTCTCTCCCTTTACCCTCTTTGCACAGGCAGTCAATTCTCAACTCTCCACTTATATGCAATTAACACCTATTGTTGCTATGGACTCCTCACCCAGCTAACTCTGTCTCTATTCTGAGATTTCATGTTTTTGCTTTATCTTTGCCTATCCTTAAAGAAGGGCTCAGGTCTGAAACGTCAGCAATATATCTTATGGATTCTGCATGACTAGCTGAAAACCTCCAATGTTTTTTTTAAAAAACTTTGTTGCAGAGGAAATGAACTGTCCTGATTCCAAGTTGCTGGTATAATCCTTCCCACAGTTGTGTCATTTTTCCATTCAAATATTTCTTCTACCTTCCTTATTGCTCATAGAAATTCCAGCAATTACTGCTCTGCTGTCCTCCCTGATTGTGTACTGTTCCAATCAACTTTGGCCAGTTCCTCTTTCATCCCTCTGTAGTTTCCCTTTATTCCACTAGTATACTAATGCCTCTAATTTTAGTCTCACTCTCAAACTGCAGAGCAAATTCTATCATATTATCATTACTGCCTCCTAGGTGTTCCCTTTCCTTCAGCTCTCTTATCAACTCTGGTTCATTTCATAACGCCCAATTCCAAATTGCCATTTCCCTGGTCAACTCAGCCACAAGCTGTTCTAAAATGTCATTCAGAAGGCATTGTATTGTGGTGAAACCACTTGTGTATGTAAATACCTTTGACCTTATATGCTGGCCCTGCTCTCACTGGCCGGCTTGTGACTCCTCCCCTTTATTCCCCGTAAAGGCTGTCATGCCATAACCCTGACCCCAGTTCGAGTCCGGGTCAGTGTGAGCCAGGAGCTCAAGGGATGCTGTCCATCTCTAGTTCCTGTACTTCAGTCTTTTGGTTAATTGATTGTGCATCAAGTATAAATTCCTTCTCTTGGGATCCAGCACCAAACTGGTTTTCTCAATCAACCTGCCTATTGAAATCCCCATGCCTAATGTAACATTGTGTTCTCTATCTCCCTCTGTAGATTGTTCAGAACATCCTGGCTATTGTTTGGAGGTCTGGATACAATGGCCTTACAGTTTCTTAATTCAATCACAGGGATTCTATATCTTCTGGTCCAATGTCTCCTCTCTCCAAAGATTTAAATTTATTTTTAACCAGCAGAACCACCCCACCCACTCTGCCTACCTTCCTTGCTTCCAATATACTGTGTATCCATGGATATTTAGTCCTAAGTTGTGAGCTTCCTTCAGCCACAATGTTATACCTGCCAACATTCAGCTGTGCTACAAGATAATCAACATTATTTCTTATTCTGCAGGCATTTAATTGCAAGGCCTGCAGCAGTGCTGTATTCATCACTTTCTTTTCATTTTTCTTTTCAAAGTAGCAAAGTTAAATCCTTAATCTTACACTTGTAATTTTGACCTGTTGACTGCCTATCCTTCATCATTATCTTGCTACACAGTGCATCATCTTGTGTATCTTCTGCCTGTTACAAACTAATAAAACCTTATTAGTACGAACAAAGGAACAGCAATGGAAAATTCACCAGACAATGGTAAATTCAAAATAATAGTTTTTATTAAACTATTAATAACATAACGTTTCTTATTTATCTCTAACCTTAACCCTAAACTTAATCTCACTATGTGCAAATGTAAGTGTGTGTTTGTGTTAATATCAAAAATAATTATACTTACGTTTGATTCTGAAAAAGTCAAACATCTTGTTGACTTCAGGATCCTCTTAAATAGCAGTTCAGAAGTAATTCTTTCTTCTTTCTTTCTTTCTTTGGCTTGGCTTCGCGGACGAAGATTTATGAAGGGGTAATGTCCACGTCAGAAGCAGGCTCGTTTGTGGCTGACAAGTCCGATGCGGGACAGGCAGACACGTTGCAGCGGTTGCAAGGGAAAATTGGTTGGTTGGGGTTGGGTGTTGGGTTTTTCCTTTGTCTTTTGTCAGTGAGGTGGGAAGCATGTTTTAACATTATATTTTCAGATCTCTTTAAACTCACAAGTTTCTTGATGAGCTGTCTTTCAAAGAGATATTCTTCAAACAGGAGTGATCATCTTCTGAGTACAAATGAGGCTGCTTCTCTTTTCTTAAAAGAGCAGTTGGAGTGGCTATTTTCTTTTAAACTACCACTGGATGTTCCTTCTGTTAAATAAAAAGAACACATTGTTTTCAAAGGATTTGGAAACTACTTCTTAGAGGTAGTCAGTGGTCATCTTACTTATTTAAAAGCAACTGACATTGAGTCAGTGATAAGGATAATACATGTCCTGTCTTTCCAGGAGGTCAAGTGTTTCTTAGTCTTCTCTCTTCTTCTGATGACTGGATTGTGATAGTACAGATCTATCACCAATGTACATAGTGTATATAGTTACTGTATCTAGACTGTGCTTACAGCGATTGGCTGAGAGCTAAGCCACACCTATTGTTTGGGCCTTAAAGGGTTGTGTCCCTAGCCAGGTCGGATCATTCCGGACTGGTCGGCCACCTGTGAAGAGCTCCGGTCTTTTGCTAATAAAAGCCTTGGTTTGGATCAACAAGTCTTTGGTTCTTTCGACGAGCTCTACAATTTTATTAGCAAAAAGAATTTTTTTTTGAAAGGGATGGAGCGTTTAACTCGGCCAGAAAAACTTGATATCGACCCACAGTCAGCTACAGCCTTCAAAGCCTTTAACTTCTGGCTGCTGAACTTTGAAAACTTCCTGAGATTAATTCAGGTAGAGGAGGATAACCAGCGTCTAACAGCATTGCTGTCTATGGTGTCCTTGAGAGTCTACGAGAACATCCAGGATGAGACCACTTACACCGCAGCCATAAAGGTACTGAAAGAACTGTATGATCAACCGGTGAACAGAGTTCATGCCCGGCTCATGCTTGCGTCGAGGAAACAACAGCCCGGCGAGTCCAGCAGGGCATATTTACAAGTATTAAAGGCATTGGGCAAGGACTGTAACTGTGTGGACAAAACTGCTGCCGAGATCACTAGCGACCTCGTCCGGGATGCCTATGTGGCCGGGCTCCGATCAAACGAAGTGAGGCTGCGTTTGCTCGAACAAGGGGTAGAAAAACTAGAGGACGTGGCCCGGATTGCAATCACAATGGAGGATGCAGCCTTAAAGTCCACCGAGCTCTCTAGGGACTGGACCCCTCGTTCTGATGTGAGTAAAGTGCCCTTCTACCCTACCCCTGACGGCCTGTCGGCTGCTGCTACCCTGCCCCGTGCGAACCCGAAATGTTATTTCTGCGGGAGGGACAAGCACAGCAGGTCCCAGTGCCCAGCAAGAAAAGCCAGGTGCCAGAAGTGCCTTAAAAAGGGCCACTTTGCTGCAGTCTGTAGGTCTAAAATGGCCGCCAGCAAACACAGTGCCTCGTGTGAAGCTCAACCGCCACTATCCCATTCAAACTCTTCTTCCCCAGAGCTCTCGTCCAATGAGAGCGAGGGCTCCCCTGCACGGCAACGCCTGACGTCACGCAGACGCCGAACCCATTAGCGACGAGGTCGCACTCGACTGGGATAAAGGGGTATTGCATCGCCACGCTGGAAGTACAGGGCGTGACGGTCACCCACTTTAAATTATTCGTCCTTCCCCAATTGTGCGCCCCAGTGTTGCTGGGATTAGACTTCCAGTGTCAGTTCCAAACGGTGTCCCTACACTTTGGGGGACCCCACGCCCCCCTCTCGGTCTGCCATCGCCCCACTCCCGAAGCACCCGAGCAACCCGCCCCCGTGCCCCGGGGCCAATCCTGCGGCCTTTCCACACTCCGGATTGCCCCGCCAGCACTCTTCGCAAACCTCACCCCTGGCTGGAAGCCTATGGCCACCAAAAGTCGGCAATAGAGTTACGAAAACAGGCAATTCATTAGGAGTGAGGTGCGTAGATTGCTGGATGAGGGCATCATCGAACCCAGTTCAAGCCCCTGGAGAGCCCAGGTGGTGGTTGTCAAGAATGGGGAAAAACTACGGATGGTGGTCGACTATAGCCAGACCATTAACCGCTTCACACTCCTGGATGCGTACCCCCTGCCACGCATCACGGATGTGGTGAACCAGATCGCCCAGTACCGCATTTTCTCCACTATTGACCTACGTTCGGCCTACCACCAGCTCCCGATCCGCTGCGAGGACCGACCATTCACGGCCTTTGAAGCGAATGGGCGGCTATATCAATTTCTCAGGGTACCATTCGGGGTCACAAATGGTGTCGCGGTCTTCCAGCGGGAAATGGACAGGATGGTGGACCAGAACGGGCTAACCGCTACCTTCCCGTATCTGGACAATATCACCATCTGTGGCCACGACATGCAGGACCATGACGCCAACCTAGACAAATTTCTTCAAACTGCCCGTCAGCTAAACCTGACTTACAATTTGGACAAGTGTGTTTTCCGGACCACACGACTCGCTATTCTAGGTTGTGTGGTGGAAAACGGGATAGTCATGCCAGATCCTGACCGCATGCGTCCCTTAATGGACTTACCCCCCCCACATACCCAGAAAGCTCTCAAACGCTGCCTGGGCCTTTTCTCTTATTACGCCCAATGGGTTCCAAACTACGCCGACAAGGCACGTCCTCTTATCAAGACCACCTCTTTTCCCCTCTCGACCGAAGCCACAGCGGCTTTCGATCGAATCAAATCTGACATCGCTGCTGCGACGCTGCACGCGATCGATGAGTCTGTCCCGTTTCAAGTCGAGAGCGATGCATCCGACTTCGCCCTGGCAGCCACCTTGAACCAGGCCGGTCGGCCTGTAGCCTTCTTCTCCAGAACCCTCCAGGGTCCGGAGAGTAGACACTCCTCGATCGAGAAGGAGGCCCAGGCCATAGTTGAAGCGGTATGTCGTTGGAGACATTACCTCGCTGGGAGGCGCTTTACACTGTTGACTGATCAACGCGCGGTCTCCTTCATGTTCAGCAACACCCAGCGTGGTAAGATAAAAAACGACAAAATCGCCAGATGGAGAATCGAACTCTCCACCTTTAACTATGACATCCTGTACCGGCCTGGTAAGCTCAACGACCCGCCTGACGCGCTCTCCAGGGGGACGTGCGCCAGCATACAGATGGACAGACTACGGAAACTCCATGAGGCGCTCTGTCATCCAGGGGTCACTAGGTTTGCTCACTTTGTCAAGGCGCGCAACTTACCCTACACAGTTGAGGAGATCCGCTCCATGACCCGAGCCTGTTCGGTGTGCGCCGAATGCAAGCCCCACTTCTTCCGTCCGGATAACTCCCACGTCATCAAAGGAACCCGCCCCTTCGAGCGTCTTAGCGTAGACTTTAAGGGACCCCTACCGTCGACCAACCGTAATACCTACATCCTTACGGCCATCGACGAATACTCCCGCTTCCCATTCGCTGTGGCCTGCCCAGACACCACTGCCACCTCAGTGATATAGGCCCTTCACAGTATTTTCACCATCTTCGGGTACCCCAATTCCATCCACAGTGATAGGGGGTCCTCATTCATGAGTGCAGAGCTGCAACAGTACCTTCTGGAGTGTGGTATTGCTTCAAGCAGGACCACGAGCTATAACCCACGCGGTAATGGCCAGGTCGAGAGGGAGAATGCCACCATATGGAGAGCGGTTACACTGGCTCTCCGGTCTAAAGGTCTCCCCACCTCTCACTGGCAGGAGGTTCTCACTAGTGCCTTACACTCCATCCGCTCCCTCCTATGTACTGCAACAAATGCCACCCCCCACGAAAGGATGTTCCTTTTCCCGAGGAAATCCGAATCGGGAACCACTGTACCGGCATGGCTCACCGTCCCTGGCCCCGTCCTTTTGCGACGCCACGTCCGGCACTCAAAGAACGACCCCTTGGTCGACCGAGTGACTCTACTCCACGCGAACCCACATTACGCATACGTGGAGTTCCCAGACGGGCGGGAGGACACTGTTTCGGTGCGGGACCTAGCTCAGGACGCGGTAGACCCAGCAAACCCCCCAACTCCTTATGCTCCAGGCCCCGTGCCGCAACAGAAGGACCAACAGCACCCCAATGACTCGGGCCACCCTGCCGACAAAACGACTGGGGAATTGAGTGACGGAGCAGTCGCACCCGATGAGCCCGCTGGTGACACCACTCCAGCGACCCCAATCCCGGCACCACGGCGGTCACGCCGGATGGTCAGACCCCCTGACCGCTACAGTCCTTGACCTACCCCTTCCTTTTCATTCTCTCCCTCGTTTTTGTTTTTTTTTTTTTTTTCCCGGGTCAATTCTCCAAGAAGGGGTGAATGTGATAGTACAGATCTATCACCAATGTACATAGTGTATATAGTTACTGTATCTAGACTGTGCTTACAGCGATTGGCTGAGAGCTAAGCCACACCTATTGTTTGGGCCTTAAAGGGTTGTGTCCCTAGCCAGGTCGGATCATTCCGGACTGGTCGGCCACCTGTGAAGAGCTCCGGTCTTTTGCTAATAAAAGCCTTGGTTTGGATCAACAAGTCTTTGGTTCTTTCGACGAGCTCTACATGGATGATCTGTTGTTCATCCAGCTCCAGTACCATAAAACAGCATAAAACCTGCAGCTAGGTGCAACTTTTGCAAGGGGTAGTTTTCAGGGACACTTATACTGTTCTAGATCTCCCACATATTGCATTTGGAGCATACATCTTCCCTAGCTGCCATTCCCACTGCCTACTCTGGATTATAATGAAAATATCTTACTGGACCTTACATATAGCGTGCCCTCAGACTCTTCTCACTGAAGCCCCTTGAACCAAAGCCCAGAGTTCCCACCCCTACATTATCCCAGTCACACAATTGTGGCTCTTACTTTTATTTGTACTTGCTAATGAATCAGAATTTGATTGTTTGCCTGAAGCTTCGAGCCCCGCGAATGCTCCTTTTAAAACCTAAAAGACCAGTACATAATTCTCTCTCTTCTTCTACACCAGTACTTCAACATTTTATTAAGTTATCATATTTGCACCTTTCAAATAAAATAATAAGATTAACAAACACAATTGCATTTATATAGACACTTTAATAAAGGGGGATGGGAACCAGAGTGCCAGAGCAGAGAGAGGAGTGAAGGAGAGAAAAGATGATGTGAAAATTGCATGCACTGTTAGAAATCAAGGGTTGTACATGTTGAAAATTTTCTAAAGTTTATCTATTTCAATGCCAGGAAAGACAGATGACCTTTGATCATGGATTGGCACATGGAATTGTAACATTGTGGCTATTAGTGAAACTTGCTTGCAGGAGGGGCAAAATTAGCAGCTCAATATTCCAGGATTCTGTTGCTTTAGATGTGATAGAATGAGGGGATGAAAGGGGGAGAAGTGGGATTGCTCATCAGGGAAAGTATCACAGCTGTGCTCAGGCAGAAGGCTCATCTAGTGAGGCTATATGGGTGGAGCTGAGGAACAGGAAAGGTATTATAGACAGCCCAGTAATCGTCGAGAATTGGAGGAGCAAATCTATAGAGAGACATTAGACAGCTGCAGGAAACATAGGGTTGTGTTAGTAGGGGATTTTAATTTTCCACACATTGACTGGGACTCCCATAGTCTAAAAGGACTAAATGGCTTGGAGCTGGTCGAATGTGTTCAGGAAAGTTTTCTAAATATATAGAGGTACCAACTAGAGAGAATCGAATACTGAATCTCCTATAAGGGAACAAAACAGTGCAAGTGGCAGAGTATGTTTAGATGAAAATTTTGGGTTCAGTGATCATAATGTCATTAGTTTCAAGTTAATTATGGAGAAGGATAGGGGTCTGGGCCTTGGGTTGAGATTCTAAATTGGAGAGAGACCAATTTTGAGGAAATGAGAAAGGATCTAGAATGCACGAATTGGGATAAGTTTCAAGGATGTGTGATGTAAGTGGAAGACCTTCAAAGGTGAAATTTTGGGAGTACAAAGTCTGTATGTTCCTGTCAGGCATAGAGAATCTTGATTTTTGAGGGATAGTGGGGATCTGGTATAGCAGGTAGAGGGAACATAGAGCAAATGAAGTACTTGAGGAGTATACAAAATGCAAAAAAACCTCAAGAAAGAAATCAGGAAGGCTAAAAAAAAGACACGAGGTTCCTTGGGCAGACAATGTCAAAGAAAATCCTATGGGTTTCTACAGATATATTAAGAGCAAAAGAAAAGTAAGGGGCAAAATTGGTTCCCTTGAAGATCAGAGTGGTCAGCTTTGTATGAGAAGCCAAAAGAGATGGGGGAGATCTTAAATCATTTTTTTGCATCAGTATTTATTCAGGAAAATAGCATAGTCAAGGAAAGTAAAGAAAACAACCAGTGAGGTCATGGAACCGATATGGATTAAAGAAGAGGAGGAAGTGAAGTCACGCAAAATTTGTTGTCCTGCACCTCATATTTTCCATAGCCTCACATCTCCTATCCTGTCCCAAGGTGAAACCAAGCCCAAGGTATCTACATTATACTTCTTTAATCCTGGTTCTAAACTGCCAAAGGGTAATGTATCCTGGACTTGATCCCTGGCTCCCCAAAACTGGATGCCAGTGACCTGTGGCCTGGTGTGGGGCTTCGGCCACTGAGTCATAGTTGCTGTGGTCTCCTATTCTGGAGGTTGCTCTCCAAGGCTTCTCTCTCTCTTTGGGGAGGGGAGGGCATCCTCCCAGTCTCCTGGTTCCTCAGAGCATGTAACCCTCCAATATGGGCTGGTGAGCGTCGGTGCCTACGTCTTGGATCCAGACCTTTCATTGTAATGAGGTATTCATTGTAAAACTCTGCTGCCCTGATCTACAGGCAATTCAACCCTGTATCGGGCCGTCAGGTAGGATGGCCAGGCAGTACGACGCTGCATATCATGGGTCTCCACCAGTGCCAGTGCTGCAATTGCAGTAGCTACAGCAGTGTCACCATTTCAAAAGTTAAGGCCTATGAACACATGGCTGTTAGCTGCTTCTCCCTTCAAATTACCTACCACCACATACTGAACCAGCATCATGCTCTTTTACTGTTTGTTGGTCAAATCCCACCTCCCACTTTTACCAACCAAGATTGCACCAGAAAGGATTCACCACTATCTGTTCAAATAAGGTTAGAAATAAGATTAATTACTGCTTTCTCAAAGGCGGTCATATCCTATGAAAGAATTATAAATCCAATCTACTGAAAGCAGGGTTGCAAAGAGCATTTATAATTATGTTGCAAAATCATGAGAAATGGAATGTTTCCTCTATGAGAATGTCAGTTACAGTAGAAGAACGAGCCCTTCCGTCCAATTTGTCCATGCTGAACAATTTGTCTACCTAAGCTGGTCCCATCTGCCTGAATTCAACCCATATCTCTCTAACCTGTCCTGATCTATCCACTTGTCAACCTAATGTATTGATACAGCACATTAACACGTCTTTCTGGCCCATAGGTCCACACCATCCAATTACACCCATGTGACAAATTAACCCACTAACACCTAACATCTTTGGAATGTGGGAGGAAACGAGCACTTAGAGGAAGCACAGACATACTCTTTACAGGCAGTGCCGGATTCACATCCACGTTGCTAGAGCTGTAATAGTGGTGTTCTAACCACTTTGCTAACCCTGGCGCCTTAAACTTTGTTTCTCTGGCAATTGTATCTGCCTCCATGACTTCCTCTTCATCCTGAGATAAGATAAACTATGTAGATTTTTAAAATGCTTTTAGAAAATTAATTGGATTCTACACATGACTAGACCCATCAACCTGGATTTGTTAGAATATCTATGCCACCATTCTTTTACAGCAGATTTCAACTTCATATCATTGTTTTGAAAATGGTTCTGTGTCAGCAAACAGAATGTAAAGCTATTTCTCAAGCTACTAGTGCTTTGCTTGAAGAACAATACTGCTGAAACAGGTACCCACATTTACAAATGAGAATCAAACACAATTCCTTCTGCAGTCTGTGGTCCATCTTATTTTGTGTGACAACTGCAACTATGCACTGACTAAAAAATTTATACTGCTATCAAATTATGGGTGGTAAAGATACTGAGAAATTGCCAAAGTGTGTGCTGGTTTCCATAGTAACAGTGACAATTCACTGATTTGCTCCATTTCTGGAGCAATAGAGGATGTGCAGGGATGGAAGACGAGTGGCTGACAGCAGAAATGACAGTCAGCATACACCTAAATTCAATCAGCATCCACCTCTTCTGTCTTTTCAGAATCTGTTTTGCTTAAAATCTTATCCATAGCATTCCCAAAGCTATTTTTGATCATTCTGCCAAGGCAATGGTTTGAAGGCAGAGTTCTAGATATATTGCATTAGTTTTAACCACAGACCCACTCCAGCTTTGTGGTGATATGTTATTACACCACTAGGTCAGCAGGGGTCATCCAAGTGACCTTGTCTATAAAGCAGTCCAGAACTACAGTCTAGCCTTCCAGGTTGTCTTGCAGAGAGACAAGACCTCTTAGTGTACATATTAGTTTATTAAAGCTCGCACTGCTGATGTGGTTATTGTCAGTACAAGCTTAAAAATAATTATTTCCATATTTTTTTACACCATCACATGATGTTGCCCATTTCCTTAAAAGAGTACAAATCAATCACTCCTTCCCTCCTTCCTTTTTTCCCCCCAATGGTTCTGGACACAGCCCTTAAGCATATGAGTTTTTATTTATTACTGTATTGTGAATATTATGGACAGGAATCATCAAAAACTACAGAGGTCAAAGATGAAGGAATGATGTGTCTTTAACACAATTCCCTGTCTCACCTGTTAATGTGCTGTTTCACAATAGGTTGAGAAATTAACTCCATAGTCAACGCATTCAGTTTTCCAGCTGTACAACACATCAGCGAGACCTCCCTTGGAGTACTGTGTATGGTTCTTGTTGCCACGCAACAAGAAAAATATGGCAGCAATGGAAGAGTGCGGATTTCCCACCAGATTTTGCCTGGAATGGAGGACTGTAGTTAGAAGGACAGATTAGACAGTCGAGTTATATCCATAGAACCATAGACAACTACAGACCCAAAATTGGCCATTTGGCCCATCTAGTCCATGCTGAATTATTATTCCAACTAGTCATATTGATATGCACCTGGACCAAAGACTTCTATTCCTCTTCCATCCATGTCCCTATCCAAATTTCTCTTAAATGTTGAAACTGAAAGCACTTCCACCACCTCCACTAGCAGCTTGTTCCACACTCTTAAGTCAAGTCAAGTTTATTGACATCTGATTGCTCAACTACAACCCATTGAAACAGCATTCTCCGGTCCTCGGTGCAAAACGTGCAGATACACAACCAGACAGAACACTCATACAGGCAAGCAATACATATGCAAGACCAGTATTCATATTTACAAATAAATTAATAAGTATTGTTTCATGAATATGAGAGTCTCAGATGATTAGTGTGACCAACTCCTTTGGTCGTTCAGCATCCTCACTGCCCATGTGAAGAAGTTGTTCCTCATCCTGGTGGTGCTGGCTCTGATACTCCTGCATCTCTTTCCTGACAGGAGCAGCTGAAAGATGTGTGCAGGGTGGAAAGGGTCCTCAATGATTTTGCATGCCCTCTTCAGACAACAATCCAGGTAGATCACATTGATGGGGGAGGGGAAGGGAGACTCCAGTGATCTCTGCTAATCCATTTCTCTGCAGCAATCGTACCACACTGAGATACAGCCAGCCAGGATGCTCTCAATAGAGTTCATGTAGAAGGTTGGCATAATGATGGCTGGTAGCCTCTTCCACTTTAGTCTTCTCAGGAAGTGCAGTCACTGTTGCACCTTCCTGACAAGTGAGGAGATGTTGTGTGTCTACGATCAGTCACCAGTTAAGTGAACTTCAAGAAACTTGGTACTCTCCACACTCTCCTCTTTCATCTTGTCCACATTGAGACTCACCATCCTCTGAGTGAAGAAATTCCTCCTAATATAAACCTTTAACATTTCACCTTTCTCCCTTAACTCATGTCACCTCACTCTTGTCTCACCCAACTCAATGGAAAAAGCCTGCTTGTATTAACCCTATCCATCCCACTCATAATTTTCTATACCTTAATCAAATCTCTCCTCATTCTCTGACACTCCAGGAAATAAAATCCTGACCTATTTATCCTTTCCCTATAAATCAGTTCCTCATTGCACATCCTTGTAAATTTTCTCTGCACTCTTTCAATTTTATTCCCATCCTTCCTGCAGATAGGTAACCAAAACTGCACACAATACTCCAAATTAGGCTTCACAAATGTCTTATGCAATGTCAACATAACATGCTAATTCCTGTATAGCACTTTAATTTATGAAGGCCAATATTCAAAAAGCTCTTTTTATAGCCATCTTTATCTGTGACACCACTTCCAAGGAATTGTCTATCTGTATTTCTAGATTCCCTTTGTCCTGCTGCACCCCATAGCTACAGGGGAGTTCAGAACAAGAAATGGAAAATTTGAGGTGAGATAAGGAAATTTATAGGAAATCTGAGGATTTTTTTTTCCCACAGAGGGTGGTGGTTATCTGGAACATGCTGCCTGAAGAAATTGTGAGATAAATAAAATTATAACTTTGAAAATATTTGAATGAGGATGGGCACCACATTTTGCAATATGTGGGCAATAAACTGCCTTTATTGCAGACTTACCTGACTCCATTAATGGAACTATATTTACCCACTCTACCCGAGTTACAACTTAATTCATTCTTGATTCTCCTAACTACAATTATGCAATGGGCAAAGGTGAGCTCTCATTATTGCACTGTTTTGGGGTATCCTCTCGCCAGTCTACACTAAAGTTCTGCCTGGCCACTGCAGAAGCTAGGTACAAGTATGAAAATCCATGGGTTGTCTCCAAAATATCACTGATACCCTGTGGCTCTTATTGTAATGGTGATCTCCAGCTCTTTCATGAAGTGGCAGACAAACGAGGAGCCATATACTCCAGAGAGGCATTGAATCATACATACTCCATGCTGATCATCAAATACCCATCTCTACTCATCCCACTTACCATCACTTGGTCCATAGATTTCTATGCCTTAGAAGTAAGGCAGATATTTAAATGTCATGAGAATGCCTGCCACCCCCATTCACTCAGGCAATGCATTACAAAATCCATCCAAATCTCTGAGTGAAAGTTCTTCCCACATCTATATTTAAAACTATATCATCAGGTTTTGGATGCCATCATGGATAATATTTGCCCTCAAAGCCTAGCCATTGTTTTAGCACAGCAGGTGGATCACAATAAAGTCAACAGACTGCATCAGGATGCAGGAGCCGTTCCAGTTACTTGGGTGCAGAGCATGACTAAAAAGACCATTTGAAGGCAAACACATGCTGCCTGCATATTTCCTGATGATGATCTTTACTGTGGCTTGCTATGGTTCATTGAAGATCGTGGTCTTCCCATGAATCTCCAGGTTGAAATGAACAGCAAAACTTCACCTTTTCATCAGAAGATTAAAGGTGTGGTCTTACATTGGTGTAGAACGTTATGACTTGATGCTGGGCCAGGAATCTGACATGAACCCTTCTGCTGGTATGGGAATCACTCCTACGTTGGTAGGAAGGCAGGTGCTGAGTGGGCTAGCGTGAGCTGTGAGGTTGAAATGTGTGGCTGAAGGCTGGCAGGGTGAGTATGAACTATTGCTGCAAATTAGTAGCAGCTGTTCCAGAGTGTGACCAGACTGCACAGATCCTACAATCTCCCCTCTCATGCCCTAGTGAATGTGAGAGCACCTCTAACTTCCTCCTTTCTTTATTTAGCAACACATCATTGAACACGTTGCTCATGAATGCAGGGGTCACTGGTGCAGGACTCCAGTCAGTCACAGATTTCTCAATTTAGTGTTGATTCTATTCACATTTTTGATCCTGGTCATGCATCCTGAGCACTGAGCAAAAAAGTACCAGTGCATTTCCTTTAGATATACAAACATTGATCTGTCCTGCTGAATGCTTCCAGCACTCTTAATTTTATCTGGGATTTCCAGTATCTGTAGTACTTTGAATTTACATTCTTTTATGAGCAGCCACCACAAAGTCTAAATCCCCAGGCTTAGCATCGATGAAATAAAGTAGGCATTACCCATTTTCCGAAACTGCACATTATCTTCCTCAGAGGGAAGTTGAGGTAATCTGGAGTTTTCAAAAGCTGGCACAAATGAAGTAATAGTGCAGGAAGATGCGAACTGGATTGGGGTATTGTTTCAAGCTTACAAATATCACAGCCTGCTTCTAATACATCCTCTAAAAAATACACAGAAAATAACGTTCCACCCAGTCAAGTCAAAGGACGAGAGAAAGCTGAACAACAGTGTCAAGAACACTATATGATGTTGGCTTTGTAACCAACAGTCATTATAACTAGCCTATCTTCACTTCAACAAGAATAAGAACAAAGTAAATACATTGAATTTTGAAGGGCAAATCAAAAATTATTACTGTGAATATTGCAAAATTAGTTTGGGGCTGGAATATTAATTGGTCTGCTCCTCTGCTGAATGTAAAAACAAAGTTAAGAATTATGTATTTTATTTACTTTCAACATTTTCATTTTAAGTTCAATTAATTTGTAAACCTTGGAAGAAGGAAGATGGAAGTGGTATTTGAATTTGGACTGAGAATTGTTCACTGGTTACCATCCCAATCATTCCCACCCAAACATATCTGAATTGCAGTCCAATTCAAAAACTCTGGCCCTGGTCACAGTGAAACTATATTGCACCTTGCTTTGAGACATATGGAGTTAGAAATTCTGTGGTAAATTGCATGGTGTTATGCAATCATTTCAGGGTTGAATGTTGCGAGAAATAACTGGAATCTGCATTTATAGTGTGTTATGGAAAGGGAATTGAATTCTTCCATATAAATCTTGCATTGACACACAAAAGCACCATGTGTGCATGGTTAATATCATTTGGCTAATGACACGGGATTGATGTCTCTTCTGAAATGTTATGGTGCACAGATAATCTTCTGAAATAGCATGGAATGAGAAAATCTGAAGCAAGACTCAACCAGATGGATGGCCAGAGCTGACATACTCAATACACCATGATACACGAAACAAAATGAAAAATGCAATTCAATGTTTTCTGTGCTATTAAACAACTATTAAGGGCTCAAGGTGTAGGCCAAGCAATTATCGACCAGTAAGTTTGACATCGGTGGTGGGGAAACTAATGGAAGGAATTCTTAGGGATAATATGTATAAATATCTGAAAAGGCATGGATTGATCAGGGACATTCAACATGGGTTTGTGAGGGGAAAGTCGTGTTTGACGAATCTTGTTGAATTTTTTTGGAGAGGTGACCAGAAAGGTTGATGAAGGTAGAGCAGTTGATGTGGTCTATTTTGATTTTAGTAAGGTTTTCGACAAGTTTCCACATGGAAGGTTAGTGATAAACATTCAGTCTCTAGGGATTAATATAGAGATAGTCAGATGGGTTCAGTGGTAGCTGGAAGATGGGCACCAGAGAGTCATGGTGGACAATTGTCTGTCAGGATGGAGGCCAGTGACGAGCAGTGTGCCTCATGGATCGGTGTTGGGTCCTTTGTTGTTCATAATTTTTATTAATGATTTGGATGATGGGGTGGTAAATCGAATGAGTAAATATGTGGATGATACAAAAATAGGGGGAGTTGTAGATAGTGAAGAGGGTTTTTATGGACTACAGAAGGATTTGGACTGTTAGTAAAGGTGGGCTGAAAGGTGGAGAATGGAGTTTAATGTAGATAAGTGTGAGGTGCTTCATTTTGGGAGGAATAACCAAATAGGATGTATGCAGTGAAGGGGAGGGTATTGAGGAATGCAGAGGAACAGAGGAATCTTGGAATAATGATTCAGCATTTCTTGAAGGTGGATTCCCATGTAGATAAGGTGGTGAAGAAGGCTTTTGGTATGCTGGCCTTTATAAATCATAGCATAGAATATAGGAGCTGGGGAGGTGATGTTGAGACTGTTTAAGGCATTGGTGAGGCCAGGTTTTGAGTATTGTGTGCAGTTCTGGTCTCCAAGTTATAGGAAGGATATAAATAAGGTTGAGAGGGTGCAAAGAAGGTTTACAAAAATGTTGCCTGGATTGCAGTATCTTGAATACGGAGAAAGATTGAGAAGACTGGGACTTTATTAATTGGAGCGTAGAAGGTTGAGAGGGGATTTGATAGAGGTATTTAAAATTATGAAGGGAATAGATAGAGTAGATGTGAATGGCTCTTTCCCCTGAGGGTAGGGGAGATTGGAACAAGGGATCATAAGTTAAGGGTTAGGGGGCAAAACTTTAGGGGTAATACAAGAAGATGCTTCTTCACTCAGAGAGTGGTGGCTGAGTGGAATGATCTTCCAGAAGAGATAGTTTCAGCATGGTCAATTCTGTCATTTAAGAGGAGGTTAGATGAGTACATGGATGTGAGGAGGATGGAGGGTTATGGGTAAGGGAGTGGGTAGGTGGAACTAGTGGAGTTTCACATAGATCAGTGCGGACTAGAAGGGCTGATATGGCTTGTTTCTGTACTGTAAATTGTTATATTGTTATTAATGATTTTCATTTTGAAAATGATATGACAGCTTATTTGGATCTTATATGTCATTATATTTGCATGGGTCTGGACACATTTCTGAGTTTACTGCCTTAAATACCCACAGGAATTAAAAGCTGCAAAGTATCTCAGAAACCATCAGTTTGACTGCACTTGGCAAATCATTTGCTCCAATTGCCAAATCACACTTACCATACTCCATTAGGTAGCTTGTTGGCTGGAACAGCAGATGGAACATAAAGAGTTCATAAAATGTAAAACAACCCTGAAGGACTTTCTTTTCCTCTTTATATCACACTAGAAGGTGTTTATCTTCTTCTTCCAATATTATTGTCAGAATATTTCCATTCCTTTCTTTTTTTTCCTCCCATCATAAGTTGGACTTATGACCCATCTTGAGCATAGAAGAACAAACTGGAAGCAAGTCATTCTCAATGATCTGAAACTGCCTCAGAGGAAGAACAAATTTCAGTCAGTTAGAGGTCTGTATTGCAGGAATGATGCTAATACCAAGCACCATCTGGTTTGGAGGGGACATGATTGATACTGTGACACTATTCAAAGAAGTACAAGGGAATTCCTTGGCCAATAGAAAGTGTAATCTTAGCCAACACCGAACATGCTGAGAACACAGCCTGTGCCTTATGACCCCCACAACCTGCATTAATCATTTGTGGCTTCTGTATCTCTAAGATATTAAAGGCCTTGGCACCATGGTGGTTCCTTGAGGCAAACTAGACCACGGGATGAGACTGCCTTCTACTTACTATTCTAAATTTTAATAATTCTTCAAGTAAAAATTAATGAATTGAAAACTCTATTCAACATAATAAATCTTTCCAATAACATTTATATTGGTTAATCGACTACAAAAGCACTTGCCTTCTCTTGGCTTTGAATGAAGTTCAGCTATTCCATTCAAATGAATAGGAGCAGATTGTGATCCATCAACCTTGACTGGTGGAAGTCTGAAGGGCCAGGTATAAAATGTATTAATCCATTCAGTTCAGTACATTACAAAACACCCCAAGTCACAGTGGTACATTCAATAGGCTGAGGATTTCATAAATGATGCTGTGGGGTGCTGAAGACTGCTGTTAGGAGATTTGTGCCAGGCTGGAGACTGCTGGAGACTGGCTTGAGACTGGTTGAAGGGGTAGCAGGTATCAGAACTGGGATGTGAGGGGGTGCTGAAGGGTCCTGACCGTGTTGGAAGTTTGTATCTGGAGCTCGGGTTGACAATGTTTTGGACTGGACTCTGTGGCTGTGGGGGCTGCGGAAGCACTGGAGGTGAATCTATGGACAATCGATGACTTTGGAGGGACTTTATTTTGCTTCTCTCTCTCTGACTGTAAGAGCTACGTTAGGCAATTTCTGCCAATGACGAATCTATCTGCCTTACAGCAGGCAAAAGCAATTTCATATGACATTACAATGACAATAAATTCAATCTTGAATTGAAAAGAAGATTGAAGTGTGTCTGACAGGGATACTTAAAATTAAAACAGCTTAGTTGGCTTGATACGTGACCTCCACACCACTGAGCATCAGTGTAAGTCCATTACCTCATTAATATCTCAATGCTGTTTGTGATGTCTTGCCATTCAACTGGCTGTGAAATTTCCCTTCTTCTACTTCCATTTTAATTCATGGTCCCGTAGGTTTAGAAGAATTTTTTTTTAAATCGAACAAACTGCATAATTTTTAGTTTTGCATTTTGTAAAGGATAATTACTTTTGATCTTTCATACTGCCTTGAGGGGTCAAGTGCAGGAATACTCTGCATTTAATTCGAGACCTTTATGTTTCCTGCTGAGAAAGAGAGTCACAGCAAGGAGTAAATGAAAGAAATATGATAGATTTCAAAATATATTTTTTGCGAAAGGAAAGGCAAAACTTAAAGCAATAGTAGAATCTGAATTTTTGGTGCTGTTTTATGTACTCAATGATTGAAACTGACAGTCATTATTATATCCTTCTGTGGTTAAAGATTCAGGGCAAATTTTTCTGAAATATGATGTCTATTCTTTTGATCTGAAAATTGATATGTTTACTCAGAATTACAAAGGAGATATATGTGAAATAGGCTTTCAGACCAGGTGCACTGGTCAGTGTTAATGCTATTTGTTTTCCTCCCAATCCTTCCCCCTTATGAGTCTACCTTAGTTCTATTTAATTGCATCTCTGACCTCCCTTATATGCTCCTCTTGCCATCACATTCATTGTTTATCTCTTGACATTTGTAGAACCAAACCCTGGGCTGCAAGGTTAGCGTAGTGGTTCGTGCATCACTAACTAATACAGTGCCAGCCCCCAGTTCAAATCTAACACTGTCTACAAGGTGTTTGAACATCCTGCCCATCACTTGCGTGGGTTTTCTCATACCCTCCAAAATGTACGGGGTTGGTAGGTTAATTTGATATAATTGGTTTAATGGGATGGAAAGCCTTCCACATCATTAAAATTAAAACATTTGAATTTAAAAAACCTTCCTGTGTGTAACCACAAAACCTACTCATAATTGTAAGGATATATACTAGTGCACCCTTCAATCATTTTATGTTATAGAATCCGCAGCCGGTGGATATTTCCTGTTAGATATAATCTCGCCTTTCCTACTCTTGTTAACTTAGCTGGTGGAACAGAGGACTGCAGAACCTACAGAGATATCTTTAGGAACATAAAACGCAAAACAGTGAGGCATAGAAACTGGTCACTTGGACCACAAGTCAGCACAAAACATGATGTTCAAGTTAAATTAAATCTCTGCTACTTGCATATGATATATGTCCATCAATTCTATAATAGAAGTCTCTTAAATGTTACTATTGTGACAGATTATGTTGTGTTTGTATTGTATATAGATATGTTTTAGGGAGATAAATTGGGGCAGGTTTTTTTACTGTAGGTTACATATAAACACTTTAAAACAGATCTTATTTAAAATACTGGTGCTCTGCACATGCTAGACAGGCCAACACCAGGAGTCTTTGCAAAAACTTTGGAAAGTGCCCAAGAGACTTCACTAATGGATTGTTGTTTACTAAAGGGCAACAAATGAAAGAACTGTTGGAGCCACAGGCTGACTGGAGTGGAACTTGCTGTTCTAAGAGGGTCATGTGGATTTGCAAGCAGAGAGAGTAGAACAGGCTTTGAGAGAGTGAGTGAGAGAGAGAGAGAGAGAGAGAGAGAGAGAGAGAGAGAGAGAGAGAGAGAGAGAGAGAGAGAGAGAGAGAGAGAGAGAGAGAGAGAGAGAGAGAGAATCCTTGTGGTTCATGCAAGAGGAGAGGACTGGCTGTCCAATGTTTCACTTGAAATAAGAGAAAAAAGGAACTCTGTGGTGACCCTAATGGGGCAAATTTCTTCGGCAAGACACTAAAGTGGCTAGTTACAAGGGATCAGTTGTTGGTGTCGAGCGAACAACAAATCTCTCTGAAAACCGACAAGAACCTTTCTGAGTGGTAACCATTCACCTTTCTAGCACCAAAGCCTAATGAACTTCATAAATGCTAAATTCTGTGCACAGTATAAGAATTATCTGCAACCAGTAAACCTGGAGGAATGAGAAGTGAGATTGGACTGTGAATCAAAGAACTTTTCTGAACTTACATACACATTACATACATGTGAGCTTCGAATTAGAAGGGGGTTAACTTAAATTAGTTAACTTAATAGCAATAAGTTAAAGTTTGATCCTTTTTTCATGTTTAAAGATAATTAAAAGCAACTTTTGTTTAAGTAACCATTGGTCTTGGTGAATATCTATTGCTGCTGGGTTTTGGGGTCCTCTGGGCCTGTATCACTATGATTTAATTCCACAGAAATATAGAACCATAAAGCATTGCAGTGCATAAACAGGCCCTTCAGTCCTTCTATTCTGTGCCAAACTATTTTTCTGCCTTGTTCCACTGATCTGCACCCAGTCCATAGATCTCAAAACCTCTCTCATCATGTACCTGTCCAAATCCCTCTTAAATGTTAAAACCGTGCCCACATTCACCACTTCAGCTAAATCTTCTCTGCACTCTTTCAGTCTTATTAATATCTTTCCTGTAGTTAGGTGACAAAACCTGCACACAATACTCCAAATTTGGCCTCACAAATGTCTTATACAACTTTATCACAGCATCCCAATTCTTTTACTCAATACTTTGATTTATAAAGACTAATATACCAAACGCTCTCTTTGCAACTCTATTTACCTGTGACACTACTTTCAGGGAACTATGTATCTATATTCCCAGATATCTTTGTTCTACCACAGTTCTCAGTGTCCAACCATTTGCCATGTATGTCCTTTCTTGGCTTTTCCTTCCAAAATGCAACAGATTAAATTTCATCTGTCATTTTTCATCCATTTTTCCAGTTAGTCCAGATCCATCTGCAAGCTGGACCCTTCACCTTGAGGCCAGTAGCAGGTGTGGATTTTAAACTGCTAACTCACCTTTCAGGTGGCAGCCCTAAAAGGCTGCTTGCAGCATTACCTGGTCCACCTGAAAGGGCCTAGTGGAGAGCCCTCTGGACCCCATTGAGGATGGCTGACTGAAGCCATAGCTCTGCCCGCCAATGTGACATCAATTGAAGTGCACCGAAGTAGAAGAGCAATGGATTATGGCAGACCCGGAGCAAGCAAGGCAAATGCATATGATGTTATCAGCCTGTCTCAGTGTTCAGTCTGAGATATGCCGAATCCTTGGTAAAGCCATTAATGCTATTGAGACTCTGATCTCCTCTGTGAGGTCTGACAATCGTAAACCTTGCTCACTGTCCACAACACCTCCAATCTTTGTGTTATCTGCAATCTTGATGATCCAATTTATCACATTATTATCCAGATCACTGACATAAATGACAAACAACAATGGTCTCAGCACTGATCTCTGAGGCACACCACGAGTCGCAGGCCTCCAGTCTGAGGAGCAACTATCCACCACAACTCTATAGCTCCTCCCATATAGCCAATGTAGAAACCAATTTACTAACTCACCATAAATACCAAGCACCTGAACCTTATTGACTAACCTCCCATGTGGAACCTTGTCAAAGGCCTTGCTAAAATCCATGTGGACTACATCCACAGCCTTTTTTCATCAACTTTTCTGGTAAGCTCCTTGTAAAACTTTATCAGATTGATTGAACATAACCTACCACACACAAAGCCATCTTGAAGGCACAATTGATGTTTGGAACCATGAGTCAGCAAGTAGAATTGCTGTATAATATCTCCATAAACTCAAGTTCAGTCCTCATTTCTAGGTGCTTTGTGTGTAGTCTTTATATATTCTCTCTGTTAATGCATGGGTTTCCACCAGGTTCTCCAATTTCCTCCCATATCTCAAAGATTTGTGCATTGGTAGCTTGATTAGCTGCTGTAATTTGCCCCCAGTGCAGTCAGTTAAAGGAAATGTGGAGAGAATAAAATGGGATTAGTATGAATGGGTGCTTGATAGTTGACACAGATTTGTCGAACACCCTACAAATCAACCTGCTTCAGTTTCCCATTTATGTTTTTTTTACTGGATTTGCCTTCATTTCCCACTTTGACTTAAACGAAGCATCTCTATGCATTACTCAACTTCCTAATTGTCTTCCCATGGTGGATCAGTGTAGTTTCTTAAAAATAAATACATTAAAAAAATTAGAGTTGATAAAGAATAGTGTTGCCTATGTGTCAGTTCCTCAGTTTCCATGGGCAACTTAATCACGTAAATTTAGATTTCTAGAACAATTCTCGTATCCAAACTGAATAAGAGGTGTGCTGCAGGAATAAAAGTGGGAAAATAATTACGCAAATTGTAATAAAGAAATAAATTGCAAATTCAAACTGATTCTTACTGCTGAGATTTAACATTGTGCAACCCAAGAACATAATTATTACCTGCAGCATAAAGCAACTGATTAAATTTTATTGCCATTCAATGGTCCGCACCAAATACAGTCATATGAAAACCTATAAATCAAATAGGTAGCATGTAGCTATTGATATTAGTTCCCTTTCCTGAAATTTGTATGATAAAACAAATAACATGATGTTAAAGAGGAAGAATTACCAATATTATTTTACTGCAAGTATGTGAAATAAATAAATTATTTTCAATTGAAATTACAAGTCAACAATGCTATTTCACCAAAATATTGAATTTGCACTTACAGATAGTTATTTAATATTACAGGGGTGCGGGATGTCCAAATGTAAAAATATTAGTTGTCTGCTTTCAAATAGGAAGCAAGATCCACTCGATATCAAAGCAATAAAGACTAGGTAATAAGTTTTCAAAATGTTAGTTGTCAGATATATACTGGCCAGTTCATTGGAAAGATCACACCAATTTTTCTTCGAATGACTGCCAAGGGTTTATTGAGGGGGCAGATGATATTCAGTCTTTTCCAAATGATGCCACTTCTGACACTGCTCAATAATATTATAAAGTTCATACAAAAAAGCCCCCCAAAAAATCTGAAAAGGCATGTTGAAACATTCTCTGCCTGACCAAACCATGCCAATATTTCCAAAACCCTCCAGCAACAATATTCTTTCATTCGCATAATCCAGAGTCTGCCTACTTGGACTGTCACACAACGGCCTATCACTACAAGCTGACAGCATCGGAGAATAGCGCTTGTGAGCAACATATTGAACGGGATTTATTCTTGCTCTGAACAACTTTTTATTTGATTCCTCTCTCCTTCTACAAATTAATGGTGTGGCCATGGATACTCATGTAGTTGCGAGGTGTGCCTGTCTTCTCATTGGCTGAATGCAGCAGTCTTCGCTCTGTGTTGGAAATAATGGTTGCTGTTCCATTTGGCTTTTGGTTCTCATCCCAATGTGAACACCCTACACACAAAATCTTAAATGCCTTTTAATGGGGGAAAAAAAATCATAGGCATGGCAACTCCTTACTGACAAAATAAGAAATTTAAAAAAAGTTTTTCTCCTTAAATTGTCATTCACCCAGCTGAGTTCGTCCAGCATTTCGGTCATCTTACTACAATCATTACATCTCTCCTTCACCAAACACTTTCAAAAAAGAGGGAGAACAAGAAATGGAGCACCACCCATTCAAATCATTGAGCTGCCATGCCCATGATTAACATGTGGAGGAGTAACCAATGGTCTGGATCACCACTGAAGGGCAGAATAGAGAAGTTAAATGAAATATACAGGGAATTTCTGGAACCTGTAAGGTAAAACATCATGAGATGGGAATGTGTAAGGAGTTACCCTGTACAGGGCTGTAACAAGAAGGGGAGGTGTCCTTGTACTCCTGTTAGGTAAAACATCATGAGATGGGAATGTGCAGGGCTGTAACAAGATGTGAATGCATCCTTGTACTTACAAGATAAGAGAGACATTGATGGATTGAGAGGCAGGAAGCTAGCAGGGAAAGGATGGCAACAGTTTTAGTCATTGGACAAGTAATGATATGATGATGTTCTAAGCACATATCCAAGGGTATAAAAAATCACCATTTTGCTGATAACGGCAGAATGCATTCTCCGACTAACATGGTTAGTCGCAAGTGTTACAATCCGGTAATAAAGAACAAAGAACCCTGATTTCGACTCAGCCTGGTGTTTGTCTCACTCATTCATGAACAAAGCAGACCTAACAAACCTGGTATTCAATGATAGGCTTTCCTAACAGTCTTCTGTTTTCCCTGATTATCCAATCCTGGATGACTGTTACAAAGCCAAATCCTCCCCATCCACTTCATCACACCCTGACCCAACATCACAATTCCGTCTCACTGCAAATAGGAAACTTTTCTCTCTCTGTCAGAAGAACACGCTCAGCCCAAAATGTAAAAGCAAAGGTGGGGAACCAACTGCAAACTGGGTCAATTTGTTTTTTTTTTGAAAAATATAACTCAAGAGTATTTTGTAAAATAAATCTTTATTTGTTGGAATGCAAGAATCAAATTGGCAGATTTATGTCATTCTGAAAGGTCTCTGCAGAGAAGCAGGAATGCAGAATTTAGATTACAATCATGATCTTATTACATGGCAGAGTAGGAACCCAATTTATATTTACTGAAAGATATTGGTAAACCAGTTGTGATACTCCATAGTGCTAGAAAAACTCAGCAGGTCACACAATATCCATGAGAATAAAAGGCAGTCAATATTTTGGGCCTAAGTCCTTCACCAGAAAGGAGAAAGAACAGGCAGGCACATGAATCAAATAGTTGGGAAGATGGGACAATGAAAAGAGAGGAGGAAGGAAAGGGAAAGGGAAGGGAGAAGAGCACAGGCTAACAGGTAAGAGATAATAGGTGATACAGATGGGAGAGTAGAAGAAGCTGTGGAGATGGGGGAAAGAGGGCAGAGCGCTAAGAATGGTGTCTCTGATAGGGGCAAGAAGGGAAGGGGTGGGGAGGTGGATGAAGGGTGACAGAGAGGTAGGAAAGAAAGACACTGGGGGGGATATAGTTAACAGAAATTGGAGAAGTCGATATTGCTGCCATATGATTGGAGGCTGCCGAGAGAGAATATAACATGTTATTACTCCAATTTGAAAGAATTTACTGTTTGATGCAAAGTTTTTCAATTAGCTAGTAATCGTGTTTAATGGTATGATTAGTGTTTTGGTGACAAGGCAAAGCAGACAGCAATAATTAAGGCATGAAAATACAAATTTCAAATGCTGATTGGATTCAAATTTTGTACTAATTCACTGCAGTTTTCAAAAGCAAAGACCAGTTGCTTAATCTTGTATCTCATCCAATAAAAACAATTTTCTTTCTCTGAGAGATGGCCCATAATAAAATCATGAATCGTAAAGAAATGGGAGCTTCAGCCTACCATATCCACAGCAACCATTTTGTCTGTCTACATTAATCCAATTTGGACTGTATTTTTCTATGTCTTGTCCATTCAAGTGTTCATCTAACTACCTTTTAAACATTGTAATTATACCCAGATTCACTTCCTCTGGCAGCACATTCCAAATATCCATTTGTCTCTGTGTAGAAACATAGCCACCCTAGGTCCACTTTACAACTCCTACCTCTCCTATGCCTTCTTGCTTTTGTCATCCCTCCCATGGGAAAATATTTGGTTAGCTTACTCTGATAATCTTATATATTTCTATCAATTCATCACTCAGCCTCTTAGACTCCGGGTAAAACTAGACAGCCTGTCCAAACTCTCCCCCCTAACTAAAATCCAACAGTGCATGGAAACATACAATAATTAATAAAGAAAAATAGAGGCATGTAGAGCTTTGGTGAAGGAGACAAAAACTCATTTCAAAGTCCACATTTTATTTTAGTAATCGAAGGAGTTATAATCTCACTGCCAATTTAATTGTAATCCTATCGTTCTGTCCTTACTGTTACCACAAAACAACAGGCCTTCATGTCATATCAGGTTAGCATGTTCCCTTAAACTGCATTTATATATTGTACCTTATTGTTATTTGAATTAAACAAATATGGCTTCCTCTTTTCATGTCCTTCAGGGGTATTACCTGGAGATACACTGTAGTTTCTATATCTTCAGCCAGATGGTGTGAACCTGTGGAATTTGCTGCCACAGGTAGATGTGAAGGCCAGGTCATTGGGTATATTTAAGACAGAGATTGATAGGTTCTTGATTAGCCAAGGCATAGAAGTATGGAGAGAAGTTAAAGGATAGTTAAGAAGCTTGATGGGATGCTAGGGTTCATTACTAGGTGGATAGAGTACAAGAGTTTAGAGATCATGTTGTAACTCTACAAATCTCTGGTGAGACCACATAGTGTATTGTGTTCAGTTCTTGTCACCTCATTATAGGAAGTATGTGAAAGCTGTGGAGAGGGTGCAGAGGAGATTTACCAGGATGTTCCCTGGATTGAAAGATAAGTCTAATGAGGCAAGGTTAGCAGAGCTGGAACTTTTTTCTTTGGAGCGAAGAACATTGAGAGGAAGCCTCTACAAGGCCAGCACCTTTTTTTCCCTCAAGGCAGGAATAGCAATTAATGAAACCCAACATCCCATAGACCTTCTTAAATATTCTATCAACCTGCATGACGACATTGAAACATGTATAGATTTGGACCCCAAAGTCCCTCTGTTCATCCACACTTTTAAGTAACTGACCATTAACCCTGTACTCAGCCTTCTGGTTTGTCCTTCTAAAATGCATCACCTCACACTTATCCAGATTGAACTCCATTTGCCACTTTTACACCCAACTCTGCACTACCTCTAGACTCTTTTTGTAACCATAACAATGTTCAGCACCATCCACAAGTCCTCCAACCTTCGTATCATCCTCATCCTTCCACCTCTTCATCCAGGTCATTTATAAAGATCGCAAAGTGTAAAGGTCCCAGAACCTATCCTTGCGGAGCTCCACTGGTCACTGACCTCCAGGCAGAATCCTTTCCTTCCACTACTACTCTCTGCTTTCTACATGCAAGCACATTATTTATCCACACAGCCAAGTTTCCATGGATCCCATGCCTCATGACATTCTGAACAAGTCTCTCATGGGGGATCTTGTCAAATGCCTTACTATTATCCATATAGAGCACATATGCTGCTCTACCCTCATCAATTTCCTTTTTCACCTCCTCAAAAAACTCAGTTAGGCTAATGAGGCATGATCTTCCCTTCACAAAGCCAAGCTGACTAACCTCAAGTAGTCTGGACTTCTCCAAATGCTCATAGATTCTATCCTTAAGAATCCTCTCCAATAGTTTGCATACCACTGATGAAAGACTCACCAGTTTATAATTCCCAGGATTCTCCCTGTTAACTTTTTTAAACAAGGGGACTACATTTGCTATTTTCCAATCCTCCGGCACCTCCCCAGCGGCCAAAGATGATTCAAAGATCAACTGCCCCAGCTATCTTTTCCCTCACTTTCCACAGCAACCTAGGGTATATTGCGTCCAACTACGGGGACTTATCAATCTTAATGTTTTTAAGAAGATCCAACACTTCCTCTTCCTTAATCTCCACATTTTGTTGGCACACAAGCCTGTTCTATTCTGACTGATCCAAGTCCTTTTCTCTTGTGAATACCGAAGCAACAAATTAATTTAGGATCTCCTCAACCACCTCCCCCTTCCATTATCCTTTAGGCCCAGGGGAACCACCTTCATTCTTGTCATCCTTTTGTTCTTCACATATGCATAGAACGCCTTGGGGTTCTCTTTAATCATCCATGCCAAGGCTTTCTCGTGCTCCCTTCGAGTTCTCCCAAATCCTTAAGCTCCTTCTTGGCTACCCTATATTCCTCCCTGTTTCCTGCTTCCTATATCTAATATATGCTTCCTTCTGGAATGAAACCTAATTTTTTTCTGGCAAACAATTTCAAGACTGAATTTCTAATGTTATTTAGATATATATTTTAAAAGTTAGTTAGCTTTGTTTTCCGTCCTGTGTACCAAGATACACGATTAGTTTTGCGCACTATCCAGGCATTGCAAAAACATTGCCACTTTCCAGTCCATTTTGCATTTACAAAATGTACAGA
Source organism: Narcine bancroftii (assembly GCF_036971445.1). Classification (NCBI taxonomy): domain Eukaryota; kingdom Metazoa; phylum Chordata; class Chondrichthyes; order Torpediniformes; family Narcinidae; genus Narcine; species Narcine bancroftii. The sequence continues at coordinate 33,579,830 of NC_091469.1, read as the reverse complement.
AAACCACATGGTTGAGGCAAAGTATCATGATTAATTGTAACAATGGACCAACTGGGCTTTTAACCCTTCAATAGAAAAGCAAATCAAATTCATTTACAAGAGCTTCCTGGCATTTTTGGAGCTGCTCAGTCATTGGTGGATGGATGGGAATCTGAAACAAACAATTAATCCGGAATGTCATCAAAGTGAAAACAGATGTAAGGGGCTAAAAAGTTTGATAAGTTGGGTCTTCTTATTTCTGATGATTAGTGGAACTCATAGGGATGCATCTCTGAGCCAGGTAACAAAGCAACAAAGTAAAGGGAGATGCTCTTTTCTGAGCGAAATACACAAATGTGCTGGAGAAATTCAGCAGGTCACATGACATCTATAGGAAGTAAAAAGTAACCAATATTTGTGACCTGCTGATTTTCTCCAGCACTTTTATGTATTGCACTCGACCCCAGCATCTGCAGATTTCCTTGTTTTGTTCATTTCTGATCACTTTCTGTTTAATTTAACCAGTTTTAATTTAATTTTAATTTGGAGGTACAGATTGGTTACAGGTCCTTCCAGCCCACAACCCCAGGGCACTGATTAACCTAAAAAACTTGTATGTCTTTGGAGGGTGGACGGAAACTAGAAGTCCTGGGGAAAACCCAGGGAGGTCACGGTGCGAAAGTACAAACTCCTTAAAGAATGTGCTGGATTCAACCTGTATTACTAGTAACCCAGTGTAATAGCATCGAGCTAACCATTACACTAACCATGCTTCTGCCTTTCATGTAAGAATCCATTCCAAGCAAGGTGGGTGCCCTGCTCTAAGGTTGATAGCTGGGCTGAAGAACAAATATTTTGACAAGAAGTTGAAGAATTGTGGGCATCAGAGACTTAGTATAGCTGCTGGTTGGCAGAAGTGAAGTAATGAAAATTAACAAGAAGTTAAATAAAGCACTGGGCGTTATGTTATGTATGCTGAGGTTCCAGTGTCACCAATGACCTCTGTTGGATGTTCTGATGGTGACAAGGAAAGAATAGTTTCCTCAGTGGTGGGCTTCTTTCAAAGCCATTGTCCCTTTCAATTTACAATAGAGGCATGGAGTCAGAGTCAAACAAGACAAAACCTAACACTTCAGCACGCTCTACTCATATTGATCATCAAGTGTTCATCTATTTTAATCCCCTTTACCAGCTTTGGTGTATGCATTCAAATTCAGATTTTAAATCAGATTCAGCCCAGTCAGGTAAATGTGGAGGCAGGAGTTCTAACTTTAGTTAATAGGAGCTGGAAATTAAACCAGGAGAGTTGACTTCTGACTAAATTTCGTAACACAAGAGACTGGAATTCACATTCCAATCAGCTGGTCTGCACCCACAGCAAGTGATTGACCAGAAAATAGTGGGTATGAATTGATGGAGCAAAGTGATTCGAGTTTACTTCCTTCATGTGGATGGGGTTCAAGGGAGCAGTCATCGTTGGAGTGCACTGAATCAGAGTGGTAAGGCTTTGACTCAACATGCTTTGGCAAGAACAGGTAAGAGGCAAGGGATAGTAGGAGTTGAAATAAGAAAGGGCCATCCATATTTTAGTAATTAAAAAGGATTCAGGTAAGGGCAGGATTTTTAGATATCAGATATATTGTTCATCTCGTCATAGACAGTGGGTATGGCAGCCAAAGCAGGGGAATGCTCCTCTTTCGAAATGTGGGTCATCAGGGAAGCCAACATGAATCCCTGATGACTTCATCTATGAGAAGTGCATTCAGCTGCAGCTCCTGACAAACTGATTTAAGGAATTGGAGATGAAGTTATATAAGCGTCAAATCATTTGGGAGGCAGAGGGGATGATAGACAGGAGTAACAGGGGCCCTGTCACATCTAAGAAGCAGGGGGAGGGTAGATGGGTGTCAGTCAGGAGAGGAAAACGGTACAGGCAGGTAGTGCAGAGCATCCCTGTGGCCATTCCCCTCAATAATAAGTATATCATCTTGGATATTGTTGGGGGGGGTGGATGACCTACCAGGAACAAGCCATGATGATCAGGTCTCTGGCACAGAGTCTGATCCTGTGGCTAAGAAGAGAAGGGAGGTGCAGAAGTGAGCTGTAGATAAAGGGGATTCCATAGTTAGGGGGAACGGATCGGAGCTTCTGTGGAAGAGATCGAGTATCCCGGATGGTATGTTGCCTCCTTGGTGCCAGAGTCTGAGATAACTCAGATTGAGTTCATGGCATTCACAGGAGGGAGGGTGAGCAGCCAGAATGTGTGATCCATATAGGGACCAATGATGTGGATAGAAAAGGTGAGGAGGTCCTCAAGGAGAGTTCAGAGACAAGGACAGGACATGTAGAGTTGTGATCTCAGGATTGCTACCCTCATTTCTTTCCTCACTAGCATATGATAAGAGGATAATGCAGTTTAACATGTGGATATAGACAGTGTAGGAGGGAGGACTTCAGGTTTCTGGATCATTGGGCTCTCTTCCAGGGAAGGTGGGATGTGTTCCGACAGGACAGTTTGCATCTGAACTGGAGGAGGACTAATATCCTTGCGGGAAGGTTTGCTTGTGCTGCTCCGGTGGGTTTAAACTAAATTTGCAGGGGGAAGGAAACCTGAGGGCTAGAGTAGATAGAGGAGTGAAGGAGGGGAAAGATGATGTGAAAATTGCATGCACCATTAGAAGTCAATGGGTTGTATATGGTGGAAATTTTCTAAAGTGCATCAACTTCATTGCACGGAGTTTTGTAGGAAAGGCAGGTGAGCTTAGAGTGTGGATTCAAACATGGAATTATGACATTGCTGCCATTAGTGAAACTTGGTTGCAGAACCCAATTCCCTTGGCTTCCATTGCTTTAGACATGACAGAGTCTTGTCTGACTGGCTTAATGCAACCTAGATTGTATACCTAAAATGGATGAGAGGGGGGGTGGGGGGGGTGGCTTGGGAGGAAGGGGGGGGGGAGAAAAAGTCACTGTATATGTGTGAAAAAGAAATAGTGTATATCATGGCTAATGTGATTTATGGTGTGAAAAAAAAAAGACATGACAGAACCGGGGGAAGGGAAGGGGGGATGAAAGGAGGAGGAGTGGCATTGCTTGTCAGATAAAATATTACATTTGTGCTCAGGCAGGACAGAGCAGAGGCCACATTTACTAATGCTATATGGGTGTAGCTGAGGAATGGGAAAGGTATGATTACAATCATGGGGTTGTATTATAGACTGACCAAGAGTCAACAAGAATTGGAGGAGCAAATCTGTAGAGAGAAAGCAGATAGCTGCACGAAACATAGGGTTGTGAGGATGTTAATTTTCCACATATTGACTGGGACTCCCATACTGTAAAAGGGCTGGATATCAAATGTGTTCAGGAAAGTTTACTAAGTCAATATTTAGAGGTATTAACTAGTGAGAATGCAATACTGGATATCCTTTCAGGTAACAAGACAGGATAGATGACAGAAGTATGTGTAGGTGAACATTTTGGGTCCAGTGATCATTATGTCATTAGTTTCAATTTAATTATGGAAAAGGATAGGTCTGGGCCTTGGGTTGAGATTCTCATTTGGAGAAAGGCCAATTTTGAGGAAATGAGAAGAGTTCTAGTATGCGTGGATTGGGATGTTTTTTTCAGGCAAGGATGTGTGAGTTAAGTGGATGATCTTCAAAGGAGAAATTTTTGAGAGTACACAATTTTTATATTCCTGTCAGGATTAAAGGGAAGGTTAGCTGGCATAGGAAACTTTTGTTTTTGATGGATATTGGGGATCTGGTTCAGAAGAAGAGAGAGGTGTTTATCAGGTGGAGAAAATGGAGCAAATGTAGTTCTTGAGGAGTACAAAAAATGCAAGAAAAACCTCACAAAACAAATCAGGAAGGCAAAGAAAAAACACAAGGTTGCTTTGGCAGACAATGTAAAAGAAAATCCTAAGGATTTCTACAGGTATATTAAGAGCAAAAGGATAATAAGGGACATATTGGACCCCTTGAAGATCAGAGTGGTTGGCTTTGTATGGAGCCAAAAGAGATAGGGAGAACTTAATTTTTTAAAAATCAATATTCACTCAGGAAACAGGCACAGAGTCGTGGGAAATAGGGAAAACAAGCAGTGAGGTCAGTGAGGTACAGATTAAAGAGGAAGATCTGCTTGCTGTCTTAAAGCAAATAAGGATGGATAAATCCCAAGGGTCTGACCAGATATTTCCTCAGACCTTGATGGAGTCCAGTGTAGAAATTGCAGGGGTTCTGGCAGAAATATTTAAAATGTTCTTAGCCACATGTGTTTTGCTAGAGGATTGGAGGGTAGCTCACATTGTTCCATTGTTTAATAAAAGCTCCAAAAATAACCCTAGAAATTATAGGCCAGCGAGTCTGATGTCAGTGGCAGGTAAATTTTTTGGAAAGTGTTCTAAAAGATTGGATATACAATTATTTGGGTAGCCTTCGACTGATTAGGGGTAATCAATATGGCTTTGCGCATGGTAGGTCACATTTAACCAATCTTCGAGAGTTTTTTTGAGGTGACTACCAGGAAAGTTGAAGGAAAGGCTGTGGATGTTGTTTACATGGACTTCAGTAAGGCATGGAAGGTTAGGCAGGAAGGTTGAGACATAGGTATTCATGGTGAAGTAGTGAACTGGATTCGACAATGGCTGGATAGGTGAAGCCAGAGAGTAGTGGTGGATGATTGCTACTCAAACTGTAGGCCTGCAGCTGGTGGTGTGCCTCAGGGATTATTACTGAAACCATTGTTGTTTATCATCTATATCAATGATCTGGAGGATAATGTGATAAATTGGATCAGCAAGTTTGCAGATGACACTAAGATCGGAGGTGTTGTGGATTGTGAAGAAGGTTTTTAAACCTTGTAAAGTGATCTGGACCAGCTGAAAAAATCATCTGAAAAGTTTCAGATGAAATTTAATCCAAACCAAGAAAGGACACAAACGTTAATGGTTGGGCACTGAGGAGTGTAGTAGAATAGAGGGACCTGGGAATACAGATACATAATGCCCTGAATGTAGTGTCACATGGATAGAATTGTAAAGAGAGCTTTTAGCCTATTGACCTTCACAAATCAAAGTACAGGCATACCCTGTATAACATGGTTTGGGACAATGTGAGTTTTGATATAATGCGGATTGAAATTTCTGCCCCACAGTTTTAAATTTGTAACATTAAAGTTTTATTGTTTTCACTATTTAAATTACCTCATAATACTTTACAAGACTCTATCTTAAAATATTTGAAATATAGGTGCTGAGCTGTGGAATAGCGCAAGTTAAGTGGCTGCGTTGAAAGTTATTGCTATCCCGGCTATGATCAGGCTCCTTGCATTATATGCAGCGCACTGCCTTACACTGATGGGAATCTTTTTTTCCCATCTTTGCTCTGATGTGACTGGCCAATGAGTTTCCAAACCATTGAACAATGCCAGTTTGTATGGGCGCTCAGCTGTGGAATAGTGAGTTGTGTGGAAAGTTATTATTGTCGTCACTGTGATCAGTGTCCCTGCACTATCCCTCAGCACGCTGTATTACATTGATGGGAATCTGGGCTTTTTTCTCCCCATCTCTGCTCTGATGTAGCAGACCAGAGTTTCCAAACCACTGAACAACACCAGTTTGTATGGAGGGGAACCCCTGGAACTTGCTTGCATGGTTGGTTAGGGAATGGTGGGTGTGTAAAAATGATGGCGGTGATTCCGATCTAACTTTTGCTGAAAGTCTCATGAGGGAAATTTGATGCAAATCTACATTATATAAATATTTTCTTAATAAACAATGATCACTTATTGCCAATAAACATGTTTGTCATTTTTCATTTTTATATATCCCTTTTAAATATTTTATGCACATTTGCATAACAGTTCTTGGTAAAAGAATAAATAATTCTAGGATTGGGGTGTATTACATTAAGGTACATTGTGTTACAGACCAGCAGCAATAGAAATTCAGCAAGACAAGGTTATTTTTAATTTCATTATTTTTTTTAAATAAAAATCTTTTAACTTTTAGAGGAGAAAAACTCAAACACTTCACCTATGTATAACTGGTATTAAAACTGAAGATTATAAAAATATATAAGGACTGTGGAAAAGATGCAAGTCAGACAATTTCATTACATTGGAATAAAATTATAAATTAAGAGTGAGTCATAAATGATCCTGATAATATTTACTAATAATATAGCATTTTACTTAAATCTAAACTTAACCCCAACTATGTGCAAGTAAAGTGTGTGTGTGTGTGTGTGTGTGTGTGTGTGTGTGTCTGAATTCCCAAAGTTCAGTTTTAGAAATCCTGTTTTGAAACGCAAAACTTTTAAACTGATGTTCAGACTGTTCAAACTCACAAATCCTTGTTAAGTTGCATCCAGAGAAATGTTTTTTTTTCATACAGATGATTGTCACAACTTCCCTCCTCCTTGCATAGTGGAAACAAAATGTGTGACTTCCATGATCAATGAAAATGCCCATTAGAATGGTCACGATTCAATTAAGCAATTATTCTTTTTTTACCCAGATATGGATTAATCAAAATGACCATTACAATGATCATGGTGGATTAATGTTTCCCCTTCCAAGGAGAAACAGCAGAAGCTTCATATTGGTGTCCTTTGATGACTTTCTGATGATACTGAATTCTGTTTCTCTTTCAATGTCCCAAAAACATGACTCATAATCATATGACTTCTCTCTCCAGGTGTTTTTCCTTTTCCTTGCCTGCCTTCTTATTTACTTCTAGTTCTACTTCCTCATTTATTATCTAGCTTATTGGATAGTCCATATTACCCTTTTGGAAGGTTCTACTATCTAACCTTGAGTTATAGTATACTCATCCATTAATTTAGAAGATTCCTGCCAAGTTTCTACCCCCCTGTTCATCCATATATGCTTTTATGTCAACAGGAAAGCACCTTTAAATTTTCCCAACTCTTTCAGTCTGTTATAGTCATTATTTATATTGTTTTGATGTGCACTATCAAAGGACACAGCTTTGTCATATGTAATATCCATATAAGATTGGTTCATTGATTTCCTCAATTTCCTGATTTTTTTGTCTGTAAACTTCTGGAACCAATTCATAAGCTTTCTTTGCAGCATCATAATCAGTAGCTTACTGGGTTGTAAGGGCAGAGTAAACCTGCTGTGCTTTCCTTTTTATCACAGGGGATTAAAGTGAATATGTAACATAAGGGTCCAATGGTCTTCTGGCCACTTCAAACTCTCAGCACCTTTCTCAAAATGTTGGAAATATTTATTAATCTCAGTCTCATCAAATGGAGGAACAAACTTATCCTCCATTCTGCTCATAAACCTTTCACTTGTATCAGAGGGCGGAGCTCCTTCTTTCCTCTTCTCTTTCGCAAACTCCCTTTGTTTCTCTGCTTCCTCAAGTTTATATTTTTCTAACTCAAACTGTCTTCTCCTCTTTCCTTTCTCAAACTGCCTTTGCTTCTCCTCCACCTCAAAACTAAGTTTTTCTAATTCAATTTGTTTCACTGGTGACCACTGCTCAAGGGATTTACGCTTGGGAATTTGTTCTAACTCCTCTTCTCAAACTTCCCCACTGCTATATAATAGTCATCTATAATGCTGAATCTCTGTCTTTTTCATCAACTGTTTTAACACCAAAAGTTCCAACTTTGGTGCAACATCCACCAACTCATCCTTTTTCGCCTTCTGCAAATATATAAAGGCTGGCAATTCCAAAAACTTATCAATACACAAAAGCCTTTTAATTGGCTTTTAAACAGGAATTTTAACCAATCAAATCAAAAATCAATCAATTAATAAACTCCAATTTTGGTTAGCTCCCTGACGATCCCCCAATTTGTTACATCACAAGCCAGCAGCAAGACAATGTTATTTTTAAAACAATATTTTTTTTATTAATAATTACTAATATAACATCTTGCTTAAATCTAAATGTGTGTGTGTGTGAGAGAGAGAGAGAGAGAACTCAATGGCATGAACAATGTTTCCAATTTCAAGTATTCCCCACCCACATCCTCTTCAACCTATCAGTGGCCCATAATCTCTTCCATCCTCACCTTTTCCACAATACCCCTTGTTCCCAGTGGTCTCTTTCCCCATCCATCTCTCAACCTCTGCCATATTCAGTTGTTCAGTAGCTTATTACATTTAGGCCCCTGACACCCCTCTTCCATGGCCTTTTTTTTGCTTGATGTCTCCACTTTCAATCCTAGTCTTGAGAAAGGGTCCTAGCCAAAAGTTACTTTTTCATTTCTCTCCATGGATGTCACCTGTTCTACTCTGTCACATCAACTTCTCATTATTTGCTCAAGATCCCAGCATCTGCAGTTCTTTAAATTTTAAATTTAAATTTAGACATACAGTACAGTAACAGGCCCTTTCAGCCCACGAACCCGTGCCGCTCAAAAACAGGCCATTGACCTACTACCCCAGTACGATTTGAACATTGGGAGGAAACCAGAGTTCCTGGGGAAAACCCACACAGATACAGAGAGAATGTACAAATTCCTTACAGACAATGTGGGATTTGAATCCTGGTCCTGATCGCTGGAAATGTAACAGTGCTTCACTAATCACTATGCCTTGCTTGTGTTTCACTCATTAGCAAAATATCCTGGAGAGTGTTTCTGCCATTTTTTTTTGCATTTGTTTTAAATATCCAGAATCTGTTATTTTTCTATTTTTTTTTAATTTTTTTATTTTTCACACCATAAATCACATTAGCCATGATATACACTATTTCTTTTTCACACATATACAGTGACTTTTTCTCCCCCCCCTCCTCCCAAGCCACCCCCCCCACCCCCCCTCTCATCCATTTTAGGTATACAATCTAGGTTGCATTAAGCCAGTCAGACAATGTTGTCATTCAACAAAATTACACCAGAAATTCTACTGAGTCCATTCTTTTCTTTCCTTCTCCTTCCATCAACTTAGGTAATGTTTGTCTCCGGTAGGTTTTCGCTATTGTATTTAATGTAAGGCTCCTATACTTGTTCGAATATTTCAGTATTATTTCTTAACCTATATGTTATTTTTTCTAATGGAATACATTTATTCATTTAAATTTAGTAGTTTCTTCCTTTTTAATTTGGTTATGTATTCCATTAATATTTAAAGACATATAGTTCAGCGTAGCCCTTTTATATTTTGTTTATCTTTTCTTTCCGTTTTTCCATCATTACCTTTCCTCCTTTTCCATTTCTGTTTTCTTATTTTCAACTCTTTATAAGACAACATTTCTACAACATCCAACATTTTCCTTATTCTCCTATTTCTATCTTATTTATCCCCAATCTCCCCTTCACCTCCTGAGTTGTCCTTTATCCCTTGTCGGACAACCACATCTCCCCTCTCCATTTGGATTTGCGAATCCACTCGCAAGCGTCAACTGATTTTGCAGTGACCGCTATTTCCCCCCACCCCGCCTCCCCCAGAAAAGATTTCACTTTTCATATGTCACAAAGGTCACTCTTTTAATTCCCTCCTTATTCTCTCTATTCCATTACCTTCCCTTATTAATTCTTGTCTATACTATCTATATTTTCCTCTAAGTACAGATACATTCATGTATGCTCATTGTCTCTATTCACTCTTATACCTCTTTACCCGCATACATATCAATCGTGATCATTTTTACTCTCATTACCCGTCTTCATCCCTCAGTCTATTTTTGTCTTTACCCACATACATATCAATCGTGATCATTTTTACTCTCATTACCCGTCTTCCTCCCTCAGTCTATTTTTGTAATTGTTCTGCAAATTTTCGTGCTTCTTCTGGATCCGAGAATAGTCTGTTTTGTTGTCCTGGAATAAATATTTTCAATACCGCTGGATGCTTTAGTATAAATTTATACCCTTTCTTCCATAAAATCGCCTTTGCTGTATTGAACTCTTTTCTCTTCTTTAGGAGTTCAAAACTTATATCTGGATAAATGAAGATTTTTTGCCCTTTATACTCCAGTGGTTTGTTGCCCTCTCTTACTTTTTCCATTGTCTTCTCCAGTACCTTTTCTCTTGTAGTATATCTTAGGAATTTTACTACAATAGATCTTGGTTTTTGTTGTGGTTGTGGTTTAGAGGCCAATACTCTATGTGCCCTTTCTATTTCCATTTCTTGCTGTAGTTCTGGACATCCTAGGGTCTTAGGGATCCACTCTTTTATAAACTCCCTCATATTCTTGCCTTCTTCATCTTCCTTAAGGCCCACTATCTTTATGTTATTTCTTCTGTTATGGTTTTCCATTGTATCTATTTTTTGAGCTAGTAGTTCTTGTGTCTCTTTAGTTTTTTTATTAGATTTCTCCAATTTCTTTTTTAAGTCTTCTACCTCCATTTCTGCTGCTACTGCCCGCTCTTCCATCTTGACCATTTTCTTTCCCATTTCTGTTAAGGTCATCTCCATTTTATTTATTTTCTCTTCTGTGTTGTTTATTCTTTTTCTTAAATCCTTAAATTCCTGTGTTTGCCATTCTTTAAATGACTCCATGTATCCTTTAATAAGAGCAAGTATATCCTTTACCTTGCCTTTCTTTTCTTCTTCTATTTCCCTGTACTCTTCCTCTTCCTCTTCTTCTTCCTCTGGGTTGACCATCTGTTGTTTCTTTGGTGCCCTTTCCTCCTCTTCTTTCTTGTTTCTATTGTCTTCTGTGGTCTCTTCTTGCTGCAGGTGTTCTGCAGCTGTCGTTGCTGGCTATGGAGATCGACTCCCCAGCTGGTCCCCCCTCCCGTCGGTGTGTTTTTTTTCATTCACATCGCGCATGCGCGAAGTATCGCGCATGCGCGGTTGCGCATTTTTACTCGGCTCTGCGAGCCATTTTTGTAGTCCATTATTTACCGACCTGAGGGAGTGGGTTTCTCTCTCCGCAGCGGGCCTCTTCGGACAGGTACGGCCTTCACCTTTTTCCTCCTTTGTCTTCTCTTCCTCTCTTCTTACCGTTGCTTTCGATTTTTCTTTTTTTGTCGCCATCTTCTTTCCACCTTTATACTCACTTTTCTGTAACTTTTATTTCTGTGCCTTTGTGTTTTCCTTTGTTTTTCCCGACTTTTCTGGAGAGGGCTGGAGTTCACCGTCCGGCCACTACTCCATCACGTGACTCCCCCTTATTTTTCTATTCTTCAGGGAACTTGATCCTACTGGTCATTACTCTGTTCCTCTGGTAACATGATGTTGAAATGGCTATTTTCTCTTCAGATCTTTGGCTTGGCTTCACGGACTAAGATTAATGGAAAGGTAATGTCCACATCAGCTGCAGGCTCGTTTGAGGCTGACAAGTCCAATGCAGGACAGGCAGACACGGTTGATGCAGTTGCAAGGGAAAATTGGTTGGTTGGGGTTGGGTGTTGGGTTTTTCCTCCTTTGTCTTTTGTCAGTGAGGTGGGCTCTGCGGTCTTCTTCAAAGGAGGTTGCTGCCCGCCGAACTGTGAGGCGCCAAGATGCACGGTTGGAGGCAATATCAGCCCACTGGCGGTGGCCAATGTGGCAGGCACCAAGAGATTTCTTTAGGCAGTCCTTGTACCACTTCTTTGGTGCACCTCTGTCTCGGTGGCCAGTGGAGAGCTCGCCATATATAACATGATCTTGGGAAGGCGATGGTCCTCCATTATGGAGACGTGAACTACCCAGCACAGTTGGATCTTCAGCAGCGTGGATTCGATGCTGTTGGCCTTTGCCATCCCGAGTACTTCGATGTTTTTGATAAAGTCGGTCCAATGAATGTTGAGGATGGAGCGGAGACAACGCTGGTGGAAGCGTTCTAGGAGCCGTAGGTGATGCCGGTAGAGGACCCATGATTCGGAGCCGAACAGGAGTGTGGGTATGACAACGGCTCTGTATACGCTAATCTTTGTGAGGTTTTTCAGATAAGGTGTTGTCAAACAACATTATGGAAGAAGCCAGTTAAGATCTATTGTATAACTCAGGACTGAAGTCAGGAAAAAGATGTCACATTTAGCTTCGCCAAACACCTACACTTTGTAGGTCTAAGTCTGAGCTTCCTCTAGTCATCCATTTAAGTCTCACATCCATTCTTACAATGATATGTCTGTCCTTGGACTCATCCATGGTCAGGGTGAGGCCAAAAGTAACTTCGAGGAACAACGTAGCATTTTCTTCTTGAACAATTGTAAAACTAATGGCATGAACATTTGTTTTGCCAGTTTTACGTAACCCCACTCCTGTTTTGTTCCACTGTTTACTTCCCTTCTTTCCCTACCCCTTTATTTTCATCTCACTCAATTTTTTTATTTCCCCCTTCCTAGTGGTCACTTCCGCTATCTGTCTCTTCACCTCTCACACTTTCTGTCCTGCACCCAATGGCCTCTGGACCACTACCCAAATTAGTTCTTTCCACTTTAAAGTACATAACATTAGGCCCTTTTCTCTTTAGTTTTGATAAAGGGTCCACACATAAAAGGTTGATGAATCACTTCTACCCATGGATGCTGTCTGACCTGCTCCAGCAATTTCTTTCTTTTCTCAATAAACCAGGATCTGGAGTCTTTGTGTTTCTCTGAATGTTTTTATTTGTGTTTAGGGTCATCGAGAGTAGAAACAGGCCCTTCAGCCTAAATTGCACCCACCATCCAAAATATCCCAACCAGGCTAGTCCCACCTGCTTGTGTTTGCCCCATATCACTCTAAGCCAATCCGATTGATGCATTTGTTCATTTTTTCTTAGATATTGCAATAATACCTGCATCAGCAACTTCCTCTGGCAGCCTAATCCATACACTCAACATACTCCCAGTTTCTTGTCAAATCTTTCTCCCCTCATCTTAAGCCTATACCCTCTGATTATGATTTCCTGACAGTGGGCAAAATACTGTATATTCACCTGATCTATTCCTCGCACTTCTATGAGCTCAGCCCTCATCGTACTGAACTCCATGGAATAAAGCCCTAGATTGTTCAACATCTCGCTATAGCTCCAGACTCCAAGTCCTGACAACTTCCTCATAAACCTTCTCGAAACCCGCTCTAGCTTGACGTCTTTCCAGAACACAGAAATTCTGCAGGAATCAGGGGGTCTCGGAGGTAAAGATGTGTTTCAGACATTTGGGGCCTGACCCTTTCCTCAAGATAAGAGAAAAAAAGGACAGGCATCTGTATTAAAGGCTGGAGAAAAGGAAAGAATGGTAGGGGGAGTAGAGATCAATACCCATATCAGCCTGTTGTGGTAAACTGCTGAACGGTATTAGAGTTCTGATTTTCTAGCTCCACCCCATCCTGTCACTGTACCTGTGGCCCTTCCCTCTTTTGACCTTGTATAAAGACTCCATCACCCTGACCCTTCCCCAGAAAGACCGGGGCACAATGAGGATGATGTCCTTGTCCATTGTGAATAAAAGCCTGCAGATCAGTGACTCAGTCTCAGCTTCTTGAGTTATTTACTATGCGTCAATTTTATTCATTTTTAAAATTTTATCACTAATAATGGACCATCTCCTGAAACCTGACAAGCTGGAGATTGATCCACAGCCGCCTGATGCCTCAGACAGTTTGAACTCTTGCTATGCTGTTTCAAGGTCTTCCTTCAAAAGTCAGCTGGGATTGTGGCCTCCAACGCAAACAGACTTCATCTTCTCTTCTCTCACTGATCAGGGATGCCACCATGTATATGGAAGCAATGATATACTCATGGGACCATACAGGGAGAAAGTTAACAAAGTATACGCCAGACATATGCTGGCCACCTGCAGCCAGTGACCAGGCAAGTCAGGCAATGTGTTCCTCCAGGCCCTGTGAGGACTCATGCAGGCGTGCAGATTCCACGCAGTATTGGCCACCAAAAATACAGGGGACATGATGTGGGATGCCTACGTGGCAGGCATCAGGTCTAACTACATGCACCAGCAGTTACTTGAGCATAGCAAGTTAGATGTAAAAGGAGTGATCGATCTTGCAAAGTTGCTGGAGATCGCATTCTGCAATGCAGAGGTGTACTCTGAAAACAGGCCCACATGGGGGTCACCATCTTGGGATGTGGGTCTACAAGCCACTAGTCCACTTTCACGCCCGATTAACTAACCCACCACAGCCGCTGACTCCAGGAGTGCCCAAAGTGCTACTTCAGCAGCCAGACAAAACCCCTCCGGAAACACTCCCTGGCGAGAGATGTTATGTGCTCCAAGTGCAGGAAGAAGAGCCACTATGCCAGAGTACGCCGATTGTAGCCCTCCAGCCCCAGTGCTGTCGCATGCGTGGCATGGCAGCCACCATCTTTGATGCTGCTGACTTCTGGGGAGACCCACACCGCCGCATGGATGCCACCATCATACCCTTTGACAGAGACTCTGTGTGGGTCGGATCACGGACTGATCCTGGCTTCGGAGGCGCTGGACCAGAACAGCACTCATCAATTCACCCACTCCATGATGGACATCTCCATCAATGACTAGATGCCTTTTTGATAGTGGGAGCACCGAGAGCTTTATTCATCCTGACACATTACTTCCTTCAGGCTAAACTGGTTGTCTACAAATTTGCCCTAGCCTCAAAGACTCACTCTGCAGAAATTCATAGCTACGCTACAGTGACGTTAACCATGTGGGGAACGACATATAGAAACTTTAAGCTCCTCATTATGCCACAGCTCTGTTCGCCAGTACTGCTTGAGCTAGACTTCCAGTGTCAGTTAAAGAGTGTCACTTTGCAATATGACAGCTCTCTCCCACCCCTCACAGTCGGCAACCCACAGTTCCTTAACCAGCTGCTCTGTCTCCCTCCTCCCCTATATCTACCCTCCACATCGACCTCCCACTGTTGTTGCCCAATCTTACCCCCAACTATAAGCCAGTTGCTACAATAAGGAGGTGATACATTCAGGAGGCCAGGGTGTTTATAAAGACGGAGGTATGATGACACCTGGACGAGGGGATTATTGAGGCCAGTATCAGTGGTATTAGTGGTGGTCAAGGGTAAGGGTAAGGGCAGAATGGTAATTGACTATAGTCAAACCATTAATCACTACATGCAGTTGGATGTGTACCCCCTCCTTTGCATCATGGATATGGTTAACCAGATTGCCCTGTATCGTGTGTTCTTCACGAAAGACCTGAAATCCACCTACCACCAACTTCCCATCCGCCCTGAGGATCGTCAGTGTGCAGCTTCTTTGATGTCACCAATGGTGGTTCCATCTTCTAACAGACAAAAGTAACCTGCATTCCCATATCTGGATAATGTCACAATCTGCGGCCACAACCTGCAAGACCATGATGCAGATCTCCAGAAATTCCTCACCACTGCCAAATGCATGAATCTGACCTGTAATAAGGATACTATCCGACTGGTGATCCTTGGCTGTGTCGTGGAGAATGGGGTCATTGGCTAGAACTCCCCCTTCCCCATAGCCTTAAGGCTCTGAAAAGTGGCCCGGTGTTCTTTTCTTATTATGCCCAGTGGGTTCCAAATTATGTGGTTAAAGCCCGCCCCCTTATCTACACTGACCTCTGCCACTTTGGTGTCACAATATTTTTTTTTAATTCAAACCTCAAAATCTGCCATGCTCCATTGGGGATGACAGAGACGTGACCAGGGACTCCAGGGTTTGTGTGGAGAGCAAGCCTTATTTTTACCAACCGGACAGGGCACACCTGATAAAAGCCACGTATCCTTTTGAGCTCCCGAGCATGGACTTCATGGGCCCCCCTTTCCTTCACAAACCGTAAATCCTACTAGCTCACAGTTATTGACGAATAGTTCTCCTTTGCCATCCTCATTAGGACTCTGCACAACCTGTTCACCCTGTTTGGGTATCCATTGTACATTCACAGATACCGAGCTGCACCAATTTCTGCTGGCTAGGGGTATCACCATCAGCAGGACCACAAGTTACAACCCCCCAGGGGAACAGTCAAGTAGAGAGGAAGAGAACAGCAGCACATTGAAGGCCATTCTCCTTGCCCTAAATTCCAGTGGACTATCTGTCTCTCACTGGCAGGAGGTTTTTCCAGAAGCACTCCATGCCACTCGATCTCTGCTATGTACTGTCACTAACGCTACCCATCACAAAATAATTTTCTCCTTCCCAAGGAAGTCCACATCGGGGACCACCTGACCTTCTTGGCTGACATCTCCTGCTATGAAAACATGCGAGACCCCATAAATCTGACCCCCTTGTCGAAAGGGTTCAGCTTCTCCACGCAAACCCAACAATACACACATTTAGCCTACCCAGATGGGCTTAAGGAAGTGATCTCCATCTGAGGCCTCGCGCACACTGGGAGTCTCGAGGACCACACCCACCAAGCAGCATCCCCCCTCCTTCCGCAGTCATGCATTACATATTGCTGCACCCTTCCCCCACCCCAGTCACTCAGGTCAAGCTGCATGCCCCCTGCAGGTTGGCAGTGCTGTAGGTCTGGGATGAATTAGTGGCCCCAGCCGCAACCCCACAACTGGCACTCCACCAGTCAGTAAGGAAGATCAAGCAATTGGACCAGCTTAACCTGTATGTGCCCCTGCCACCCTGCTGGGGTGAATGTGGTGAACTACTGAACTGTATTGCATTCCTGATTTCTTGGCTCTACCCCGTCCTGTGACTTTACCTGCAGCCCCTCCTTCTTTTGACCTTGTATTAGGCCTCCACCACCCTGACCCTTCCCCAGAAAGCCCAGGACATGACACAATGTGAATAAAAGCCTGAAGATTGGTGACTCTGTCTCAGCCTCTTGAGTTATTTACTGTGCATCAGGTATATTTACTGGATAGCAGTTGTCTGAAGTTAGCTCTATTACCTGAAAATGATATTTTTAAAAATCCACTGGAACTATGTTGAAGAGATATTTGTCACAGTTCTTGATTCATATACATTTCTTGTAACATAAGTAAGATACTTCTCTTTCAAAGGTTTGCAAAGCATTTAATGAAGTAGATACATATTTATTAGCTGCTATTAATGTGAGCAAAGTGCCAGGAAAGGTTCACCAACATTTTTGTATATTGCACTATAATCACAGAATCTGCAGACATTCCTAAATAACTCCATTCAGCCGCTGCATTGTGAAGTCCCTTTGAGAGTTGCCTACCCTGAAGAAATTCTCCTCCTCCCTTTGAAGGAAGTTCTCTCTGCTTCCCATCTGCACTTGAGTGGCAGAGAGGATCACTGGAGCCTCCCTTTCCCTGCCTGCCGCCCCCCACCCCCACCTCCTTTGACGTACACTGGGATCATTGTCTGAAGAGGGCACACAAAATCATTGAGGACCCCTTTCACTCTGCACACAGCATCTTTCAGCTGCTCCAGTCAGGGAAGAGGTATAGGAGGATCAGAGCCAGAACCACCAAGCTAAGTTTCCTCTCATGGGCAATGAGATGGCTGAATGACTGAAATTAGCCCTCTGAGACTCTTATTCATATTTATACTTGTACATATGTACTACATATGTATCATTGTCTGTATGTGTGTTGCACTGTTTTTGCATCATGGACCGGTGAACACTATTTTGACAGGTTGTAATTGTATAATCCAGTGATAATGAACTTGAAAATGTTGGCAAACCCATCAGTAGCCCAAAGTACTCCCTTTCCTATATTAGTTCCATTGAAATCCTTGCAAGTCAATGAAATCAAATCTAAAGATGGCACATGCAACAGACATCTTACACATTTATGCTCATATTATATGAGTATAAAAGATGGATTTTTCCAGGTTTTTTTTTAAACCCTCATTTTTTTCATTGTTATCAGATTTCAGAGTTAACTCAATGACGATTTAGAGATTCAATAGCTAAAATGACATAATTATTACTTTAATTAGTTAATATAGTAATAAATGTATGCCAATGCAGATCTGGTGAAGTTAAAATAACTATTAAATCTGATCTTTCCTCAAGCATCTCAAAATTAAGCCATTCAGCTGATTTAAACATCAGCACTGATGCAATGGGGAATTCATGCATAAAACCCCAGCATTCATGGTTAAATCCTTTCATTGTTTTTGCCAATTAAATAAAAAGAAATGAATGTATTTCTGAGTAAATAGATTTACTCCATGTCATGAAAACATATTCCAGAAATTAGTATTTTGCTTCATTTATATTAAAACCACAATAATATTGTTTGAGGATTACTTCATCTCATGGCACAATTGTCTCAGAATCCTATAGTCCCTTCGGGACTCCCTTCATAACATCAATTATATTTTATACTTATAAAATACGCACACACATCTCTTGCGTGTGCATGCACACAACTGGATTAAAGAAGGATAATCTAAATAACATTGTAATAAACTTGTTCATATTATATATTGATATCTTTTGGGAAGTTTTTTAAAATTTTTACCTTGAATGTAGAATTGATGGCAAGCCTTTGACTGTTTGTGATTCTGTCCACTTCACTTTTTTGACAGATAAAAAGTAATGATTTTTTTTTTGATTTTTTGAACAAAGGTCATCTTTCCCAGGTGTTGAACTTTTTACAGATGGTCCAATTCAAAAGTAGCTGTATAACTTCCCTCATATGTTCTCCCGTTTTTCCATTTGCTCCTATCTTTATACACCAAGACCTTTTCATTTATGAGGGAGAGGGGCACAGATCTGGATGATAAACAAAAACATGGCTGAAGCACACAAGTTATCCAGATTCAGCTCTAGCAATGAACTCCATACATTCCTGATCCCCGATTTTCCCAATTTTGGCTCTGGTCATATACCCACCAAACATATTTCACTATTTGATGCTCAAGATATCAAAGGCAATCAATCCACTTATGACATACAGGTTTCACTAGACACAATGGAGGGCTCTGGACCAATGTCCCATATTTATCAACAGTACATTAATAAACAGCTGAATTTGGGAGCCTGTGGATCCCTAGACAGTAAATCAGTGTACACCAAAACTTACCTTTCATGATAAAAAATGAGTAACATGCCAAGAGACTCAACAGCCATAAGATACTGTAGACCTCTTCCATATTGATCTTGGCAACAGAAGCTTTGCTCCATCAGCACCTCACCCCTCAGGGCTGTGTGCTCAGACAGCTCCTATTCATGTAACTGAGCCACGAAAGATCCAGTTCCAACAGTGTCATCAAGTTTGCAGTAGTTGGCCTTATCAGAAACAACGAGTCACATGAGAGAATGAGGGGAGATTTGATAGAGGTATTTAAAATTATAAGAGGATAGACAGAATAAAGGTAGATAGGCTTTTTTTCCTCACTGAGGGTAGGTGATATACAAATTAGAAGACATAGGTTAAGAGGGAAAGGGGAAAAGTTTAAGGGGAAATCTTCACACTAAGAGTGCTGGGGGTATAGAACGAGCTTCCAGCTGAAGTGATGAAAGTGGACTCAATTTTAACAATGAAGAGGAATTTGTACAGGTACATGGATGGGAGAGGTATAGAGGGCTATAGACTGGGTGCAGGTCAGTGTAACTAAGCAAAAATAAATAGTTTGGCCCAGACTAGAAGAGCCAAAGAGGCTTGTTTCTGTGGAGTAATGTTCTATGATTATAAGAACAGAAAATGCTGGAAATATTTTTCAGGTCAGGCATCATATGTGGAAACAGAGTTAGTGTTTCAGTTCAAAGACTCTTCATTCCATTTGTGGCAGCTTTGAATGGAACATGTCACTGAATCATATAACTATCAGTAAGGGCTGGATTTCTCTTCTCCTGCTGTCAAGTACAAAGCCTGGTGTTAACTGACAGATTTCACTGCAGGACTCTCCTTGGCATCTAGTGGTGGGACTAGACCTGGGGTTTTCCAACATTACAGCTGAGAATCATCTGCTGGATACCATACCAGATTAGACCTGGCACACTGAAGACACACAGGAGAGTGCAAATGCTGGAATCTATAGCCAAACACAATCTGCTGCAGGAAACCAGAATCAGATATTTTGGTACCGGACATATTGATGCTCGCATTTTGTGGAAAAAAATGGAATTTTGTAGCCTTTCGGACATTTTGCTGCCCACAGTTTGGAGCTGGGCTGGCAATCCCCGGCATTGCAAAATTTCAGAAACATTTTGGGATTCATTTTATACATAATAAATAATCAATTATGCAAATAATCTAACCCCTCCCCACAAACATTTTGGGATTTATTATACTTATGTTCATGCTTGGCACTGACACAGCTCCTCATGGCATTGCAGCACTGCTGAACCCCTGCGTGGCAGAAACTCCCTCCCTCCAGGAAGCCATTTCCTCCAGTATAAGCAGCTGGTGGGGCTGTCACAGGGTGGCTGCCAGGGCTACCAATGTACAGAAGGTGGGGCTGTTACAGGGCAGATGGCAGGATGGAATCAGCAAGCAGATAGTGATTGGGGTGGAGGGCCAAAATGTCCAGCGCCAAATCATGAGGGCCAAAATATCCAGTGCTAAACTGTACGTGTCCTTCTTCTTTTCTTTGGCTTGGCTTCGCGGACGAAGATTTATGGAGGGGGTAAAAAGTCCACGTCAGCTGCAGGCTCGTTTGTGGCTGACAAGTCCGATGCGGGACAGGCAGACACGGTTGCAGCGGTTGCAGGGGAAAATTGGTTGGTTGTGGTTGGGTGTTGGGTTTTTCCTCCTTTGCCTTTTGTCAGTGAGGTGGGCTCTGCGGTCTTCTTCAAAGGATGTTGCTGCCCGCCAAACTGTGAGGCGCCAAGATGCACGGTTTGAGGCGTTATCAGCCCACTGGCGGTGGTCAATGTGGCAGGCACCAAGAGATTTCTTTAGGCAGTCCTTGTACCTTTTCTTTGGTGCACCTCTGTCATGGTGGCCAGTGGAGAGCTCGCCATATAACACGATCTTGGGAAGGCAATGGTCCTCCATTCTGGAGACGTGACCCATCCAGCGCAGCTGGATCTTCAGCAGCGTGGACTCGATGCTGTCGACCTCTGCCATCTCGAGTACTTCGACGTTAGGGATGAAAGCGCTCCAATGGATGTTGAGGATGGAGCGGAGACAACGCTGGTGGAAGCGTTCTAGGAGCCGTAGGTGGTGCCGGTAGAGGACCCATGATTCGGAGCCGAACAGGAGTGTGGGTATGACAACGGCTCTGTATACGCTTATCTTTGTGAGGTTTTTCAGTTGGTTGTTTTTCCAGACTCTTTTGTGTAGTCTTCCAAAGGCGCTATTTGCCTTTGCGAGTCTGTTGTCTATCTCATTGTCGATCCTTGCATCTGATGAAATGGTGCAGCCGAGATAGGTAAACTGGTTGACCGTTTTGAGTTTTGTGTGCCCGATGGAGATGTGGGGGGGCTGGTAGTCATGGTGGGGAGCTGGCTGATGGAGGACCTCAGTTTTCTTCAGGCTGACTTCCAGGCCAAACATTTTGGCAGTTTCCGCAAAGCAGGACGTCAAGCGCTGAAGAGCTGGCTCTGAATGGGCAACTAAAGCGGCATCGTCTGCAATGAGTAGTTCACGGACAAGTTTCTCTTGTGTCTTGGTGTGAGTTTGCAGGCGCCTCAGATTGAAGAGACTGCCATCCGTGCGGTACCGGATGTAAACAGCGTCTTCTACGTACGTGTCCTAGACCTGCAGGAAATACACCAGAACACTGGAGAAACTCAGCTGGTCTTTTCAGCATCCATAGGGGGAAAAAAACTTCAAGGGGAAAAAAAAATCAGAAAAGGTAGAAACAGGATCTATCAGAAAGTCTCAGAATTCAAACAATGGGGGAGGAATCCAGACCAACAAAATATGTTAATTGGATATGATAAGGGACTGGGTTAGAATTTATCAAGTCTGTGCGAAAGGAGACAGGGAATGGAGAGATGATGGGGGTGGAAAGCAACATTTCACTTGTGAATGTGCAGGGATCATCTACTGCATCCGGTGCTCTCACTGTGGTCTCCTCTACATTGGAGAGTCTGGACGCAGACTGGGAGATCGCTTTGTTGAACATCTTGGCTTTGTCCTCTGCAATAAAGTGGACAAAGTGGGGCTGGTTCGCCTGCCTAATGGCGTACTGCCACACAGGCCCACCCCCCTCAAGAACTGGCGCCAATGTCCTTTTTTACTGGGCGGCCTTGCTTGTTGGTTTGGGCAACAACTACTGGCTCGGAGAGGTCGAGGTGGGCTGGCTTTAACCTCTCCACCGTAAACAGTTCCCCCTTACCACCGATGTCCAGTGTGAAAGTGGATCCTGAACGCTGGACGACTTTGTACGGCCCTTCGTATGGTCTTTGTAGAAGTGCTGTGGATGGGCCTCATCTGATAAAAACGTACTCTGCGGAGTACAGCTTGCTGGGGACATAAGAGGCCCATGTGCCATGTCTGGGCAGTGGTGGGGCTATGAAGGAGTCCAACTGGGCCTGGAGGCAGGGAAATAGACTGTGCAGTGACTGCTGGGGGTTGTAAGGTGCATTGACGAACTCACCGGGTAGGGCTAGCGGTGCACCCTAGACCAATGATGCCTGTGGGTCTTCTTTGGGTGTCGAGTGGATGCCCAGGAACACCCAAGGCAGCTTGTCCACCCATTCGGGGCTGGTGAGGCAGGCCACAAGTGCCGACTTAAGGCAGCAGTGCAATCACTCAACTAGCCCATTGGCCTGTGGGTGATAGGCCATGGTGTGATGTAGATCAATCCCCAGCCTGTTGGTGAGCTGTGCCCAGAGCGCAGAGGTGAACTGGGCACCCCGATAACTGGTGAGGTGGTTTGTGATGCCGAACCAGGCACTCGGGAGCAGGAGTCCATGGAGGCATTTGGCATCGGGATCGTCTCGGGCCAACGAGTGGTGTGGTCTACCACTCTGAAAAGGTAACAGTTACCTCGGGAAATGGGTAAGGGTCCGACGACGTCCACATGTATGTGGCTGAACCGTTCCTGGACGTGTTCGAAATCTTGTACGGGTGATCTGGTGTGCCTGTGTACCTTTGAAAGCTGGCAATGGGTGCAGGTTCTGGCCCAGTCTGCAATCTGCCTTCGAAGCCCATGCCAGACGAAACGTTCTGCCGCCATACAGAGTGTGGTCCAGATGGAAGTGTGGGAAAGATCGCGGATATGGTGGAAGACTTGCCCCACTGCTGGGAAACCACTGGTCGCAGGGCGCCCACACCATGAGGGGTTGGGTGGTCCTGGAATTACAATCCCATGATGGCAGTCCTGAAGGCCCGCATCTCCTCATTGGACTTCTGATCCCGGACGAGGTGGTCGGAGTCAAGGCCAGGTGTCAGCATGCAAATGG
Organism: Narcine bancroftii; assembly: GCF_036971445.1. Taxonomy (NCBI): domain Eukaryota; kingdom Metazoa; phylum Chordata; class Chondrichthyes; order Torpediniformes; family Narcinidae; genus Narcine; species Narcine bancroftii. The sequence continues at coordinate 33,556,731 of NC_091469.1, read as the reverse complement.
CCGGGTGTGAGAGTGCATCGGCAACCACGTTGTCTTTCCCCACCTTGTGCCGAATGTCAGTAGTGAACTCCGACATAAAGGAGAGGTGATGCTGTTGGCGGGCCGACCAGGGATCTCTTGCCATAGCGAGTGCCTGAGTGAGGGGTTTGTGGTCGGTAAAAATGGTGAAAGGCCTCCCCTCCAAGAAATAGCGGAAATGACGCACCGCTAGGTACATGCCCAGCAACTCACGATCGAAAATGTTTTACTTGCGCTTTTGTGGGCAAAGAAGTTGGCTGAAGAATGCCAGTGGTTTCCACCGTATGTTCACCTGCTGCTCCAGGACAGCGTCGACGGCTGTGGCAGAGGCATCCACGGAGAGCGCCATATGCAAGTCAGTACGTGGGTGGATGAGCAGGGTAGCCTTCGTAAGGGCATCTTTCATGGCTTCGAATGCCCTGCTGGCTTAGAGTCCAGGTGAGTGTTTTGTCTTTGGCCGTGATGAGGGCGAAGAGCGGCTGCGTGATGCGCGCAGCGCCTGGAATGAAGCGGTTATAGAAATTGACCATTCCTGCGAACTCCTGTAGCCCCTTGAGGTTGTCCGGGCATGGGAACTCCCTGACTGCAGCGACCTTTGTAGCAGCAGGTGTAGCTCCTTCAGCTGTGATGGTATGGCCCAGGAACTGCATGGGCTCTTTTCCGAACTGGCATTTGGCCAGCTTGATCTTTAGGCCGAAGTCGGCCAGTCGGGAGAAGAGGGTCCACAGGTGAGACTTGTGTTGTGCCCGGTCTCTGCTGGCAACAAGGTAAATTAATACGAAATTCAAATCCTTTCCCACTCTGTCCATAAGGCGCTGGAAGGTCTGGGCAGTGTTTTTGAGCCCGAATGGCAGGCGTAGGAACTCGAACAAGCCAAAAGGGTTGATAATGGCCATTTTGGGTATGTTCCCAGGGTGCACCGAGATTTGGTGATACCTGTGCACCAGGTCGACCTTGGAGAATACCTTCGCGCCATGCAGGTTGGCCGTAAAGTCCTGGATATGAGGGATTGGGTAACAATCAGGTACTGTCACGTTGTTAAACTATCGATAATCTCCGCAGGGGCGCCAGCTGCCAGAGGCTTTCGGGACCAGGTGGAGCGGTGAAGCCAAGGACTGTCGGAGCATCAAATGATCCCCAGCTCCTGCAGATGAAAGAACTCTTCCTTCGCTATCTGGAGCTTTTCCGGCGAGAGCTGATGTGCCTTGGCATGGACCGGCAGGCCTTTGGTGGGGATGTAATGAAATACCCCATGGCATGGTGAGGCAGCGGAGAACTGCAGCTTGAAGAGGAATGGGAACTAATCTAGGATACGCTGAAACTCGTCCTTTGGCGTGCCGACCATGGCCATCTGCGGCTGCTCTGTGTGGGAGGCATTGACGCAAATGGATTGGCAGGTACAGGCATCTAACAGTCGCCTACCTCAAATGTCAACTAGGAGTCTGTGGGCAAGGAGGAAGTCGACACCCAGGATGGCAGTTGGGAGGGACGAAATGGTAAACCTCCACAAGAACTTCCGCTGGCCAATTTGGAAGTGGACAGTCTTGTCTCCATACGTTTGGATCTCCGTCAAATTGGCTGCACGGAGGGGAGGTCCTCGATGACTGTGGCCGGGATGACACTGTTCTGGGCCCTGGTGTCAACGAGGAAGCATCGGCCAATGACTGAACCCTGCAGGTAGAGAAGGCTGTGTTCTTAGCCAGCCACTGCAGCCATTAACAGCGGCCAGTCTGCTCGTTTCCCTGGAACGAGCAGGACTGACAACACTTCTGAGTCTTGGCTCCCCAGGACTGGTAGAAGAAGCAGAAGCCTGAAGTGGATGGCTTGCTTCTGGTTCTGCGCTTTGAGGCCTCTGTAGGGGCCGGGTGTTCCACCGCAGTGCTAGAGGATGGCTTGGCGTGGTCATGCCTGTGATTCGTAACCAGTTGGACTGCTGAGCCTTCCAGGAATCATTTGAGCCGCTCCTGAGCCTTTTGAACGACCTTCCTAGGGTCGACGAAGCTCTCCTGGGACAATAACAGCCGGATGTCTTCAGGCAGATGGTCGAGAAAGATGCACTGGAAGAGTGGGCAGTTGGTGTGATCACCCTTGAGCACGAGCATCTCGTCCAAGAACTCTATTGGAATTCTGTCCCCCAAGGCATTGAGGTGCAGCATCCGAGCAGTACACTGGTGCCCGGAGAGGCCGAGGGAGCCAGTGAGCACCCATTTGATGGTCCTGTACTTATCTTCCACGGGTGGGAGCTGAATGAGGTGCAGCACTCGTTTGGCGGTGGCCTGGTCCAGGGCGGCGACCACATGGTAAAACTTGATGGAATCCGATGAAATCTGGCGGAGGTGAAACTGAGCTGAACCAGGTCTTTGGCTCCTGAATCCAGAAGTCAGGAAGCTTGATGGCTATAGCATTGATCGAAGGGTGTTCATGTCGGGTTCAAAGACATTTGAACCTGTCGGGGTCACCAAATGTAGCAGCGGCTACACTGCTCACTGAAGGATCGCACAACCAGACGGTTTGAATTCAGTGAAAAAAACTGATTTATTGCAGGCTGCCTGGCTGTTCTTATACTCCCAGCCCGGACCTTGCTGAGAACCGCGCTAGGGGTCCCCGAAGTTACCGGGGCATCATGTAGGTCGTCAAGCATGGACTTCTGAGCCTGGTGCCAAGGTCGGGAGGAAACCCCCGACAGCACCATTTGGGCCAGCTGCCCCACTGCACGCGTGACAAGCGGGGCCGGTTCGCCTTCCAAATGGTGTACCGCCACAGGAGCACAGTATGAGATGCTGACTATATTTAGTGTAATAGACTGGGGATGAATGTTGAAGTGCATTGATCTATCCAACTTCCCTGCCTTCCTGAGAAGAAGTTCCGCTCTTTCCCCCTTACCCTGAGGTGAAGCAGAGCTTCCTGACTTCTTTCTGATCTCATTCTATAGGGCTGGGTGCAACTTGCGATCCTTCCACTCTTTCAAAAAGAACACTCATTCTTCATCATATCCTCAAACAATGTGGGTTCTCAAGGAAAATTCATTGGACTGTGAGATCCTAGAACACTTACCAATGGTTAGAATTTTAACATGATAGGCATAATCTTCCAGATGATCTTCGAAAATTCAAATCAGGAGAAATGAAAATTGCATGTAGAAAAATCTAATTTGCCATTGGTTGCAAGTTCGTGAAATCTTTAAGTAAGCTAGAGAACATTACAAAGTATGCCCAAAGTGCAGGAATACTTGAGTATTCTTTCCAGTTAGGAGCTCAATAGATGACATGCTCTGGAGCAATGGCTCCAATTAATCTAGTGCACATGGAGTAGAGGGTCTATTGCAATGATGCTTTTTGGAAGCATTTTGGACATAATTTTTTTTCCTAACCTTATTGGCAGAGTTGTTAGTGGTTTAATAATGAAGATCATTTGCCTTATTAATGGAGCTCATTGCTGGAAACTCTTAATGACTTTAAATAACATTTAACTGATTGGCCAAGATCAGAAGTAGTGGGAAGGTACAAAGCAACTGATGAAAATTGATTATGTTCAATTGAAGGTTGAAATAATGAAAACAAACTGACAATCACAAAAACCAAAACACATTTACTAAAGACAACAAGAAACACCATGATAAATGAAATAATGGAGATGGGAAAATCAATACAGTGGCATCAGCTGGTTGAGTGCAACTGTTAAATGTATCATTGCTGCCTCCTTCAGTCATTCCGAATAACAGCATATTTCTGTAGTCTCAGTGTGAACAGATCCTGTTGAATATTTTTGTTTGAACAGGCTATGTTGTGTTGTGTTCCATGGTGCTGATCTCAACCACAAAGGAAATAGCTACTTCATTCCCATTCTGCAAAATTTTATAATTTTAAGGTTCTTAACCAAACCAAAGGAATAGATATTGTTCTCTGAAGCCACAGGCATACAAATTAATGACTGTGTTGTAGAATTAAGGACATCTCTTAGGACTCAAGTGGGAGGGGAATCCAACTTGTTGTCCCTGCTGACCCTATTATCTCTGCAGGGTGTCAATAGATGTATCAAAAAGACTTCAAATGAATGGTGATTAGCACACAAATTACTGAAGAATACAGGCATACAGACAACTTCCAATAACTATTTGATTTACAGTTCAAAGCTATTACTTAAAAAAATTATAAATGCATACAGCTTGAACTCAATACTACCTGTGTAATGTTAATTGGCAAAGCTCTCTACAACAGGGACCATGGTCTTATGTGAGTACAGTCTCAGAGCTCTCTCTTTTTAAAAAAAAATATTTAAGAATTTTAAAACCACTTCCATGTATAAATTTACAAAAAAGTTACAAGAAAAAAAATACCACATGCGGTGTGTATATATACATAAATATGTATATACATTTATATATGTGTGTGTACATACATGTGTGTGTATATGTATGTATGTATGTATATATGTGTGTATATACACATGTGTGTATACATGTGTGTGTATGTGTATATATATGTGTGTGCATGTGTGTATGTATGTATATATATATGTGTGTGTGTGTGTATACACACACACACACACACACACACACACACACACACACACACACATATAATATATATATGAACCCACCATCCCTCCCTCCATTTCCCCCTCCCCAACCCAATCTCCCCCTCAGAATAGATCAAGAAAATAAGGAAAAAAGAAATTTGAAAGAATGTCAAAAAGAAATATAAATTCTCAATACAAATAATAATGGAACGAGGGGTTACCAACAAGATGGGGTGTCTGAGAAACCTTCAAATTTTCAAACCAATGTGTTGTAAGCATGTGCTCTAGATTAAAAAAAATGATACTTATTACACAAATTAAAAGTTTTTTTTCTCAAATGGAATACAAGTATTCAATTCAGCATATGCCATCTCTCCATACTTAATCTGTATCAGATTTCCAACTTGTGGAAGCAGCCAAAGCTAGTCATAGAAATTCAATTTGATAGATACATAGTTAACCCTAATTTAGGTCTAACCACTTTAATATTACCCAACAAAAAATAACATCAGGTCCTGTCGGAGTTTAACCACTAATATTTTCTCCAAAAAAATACTTTACCTCTAACCAAAACAATTTTACTCTAGGACACTTCCAAGTAGAATGCAAAAAATAAAACAACTTCCTCAAAGATCTTTCCTGATTATAACTCTCTGGAGTCTTTCTTGCTCTGAGATGAATATCTCTATTTATACCACATTTCATCCTCAATCTTCTCAAGTCTTCTTTGCTCTTACATAGACCCTTATGACAATGAAACCATTAATTGAAGCAGTCATCCATTCAAGGACCATGAATACAGTACATATCAGTTCTGAGACACTTTATCTGGCTTTTTTTTTGTGTTCAGGGTCAACCAAAGCTGCTTTTAGTTTTTTTTTACCACATCAATTCACTGCTCTTCCATGCTCTTCCATATTTTTTCTTAAGCAGAGGGTTGTCATGAAGACTGCTAGAATACTTTTCATGGTTCCCTTGGCTATAATGCTTAGGGCTAAAAGGAGTAAATATTAAGAGCCAGGGACCAAATGGAAAAGGAAAATCACAAAAACAATAATGTGTGAATAATTACAATCTGAGCCACATGCAAATGACCATAGAGTCATTAAGATTAAAGACTTGGCGCAGCTCAAAGAAGTGAGTTTCAATTCATGGAGCACTGGATGAATATTGGGAAAGGAAGGAGCTCTTCCACTGAAAAGGGCTTCGTTTGTATGTCCTGGAGAACTGAAATACTCATCTTGTAAATAGAGTTTAAAGTAAAATAGAAAAATGAATAGAGTTCAGGTTGAAGCAAATTTAGGAAGTTAAAGCATAATGAGTAATGAGAGTTTATTTTCACATATACAAGTACAATGAGGAGTTGCACTGAAATTCTTATGCTGCAGTCACACAAGACACACTAACTACAAAAGAGTACATTAAAGATCAATATGAAAAGGCAGAAAAAAATAATCTCTTTTCATTTGCAGTTGGTGCAACAAAAAAAAACTGAGGCTTAAAAATTGCATATATATCTTTTGATGGTCCTGGACTAGTTCATAGTTAGGTGCAGGGAAGTTCAAGGAGCTACTGGATTTTTTTTAAAAACTGTTCTTGAACCTAGAGGTGCTGACCTTCAGGCTTCCCTACTTTCTGTACTTTACTTTCTGACTGAACAAAGATTGTAACCATGGTATGGGAGACTTTTATGATGTTGGCTGCCGTCTTGAAGCAGTGCCTCACATTATTGTCTTCAATGGATGCAAGGCCAATTCAGTAATGGATTTGACTAGGTTTGCATCTCTGCGGGTTTCTGCATTCCTGGGCATTGTTGTCAAACCAAACTGTAATCCAACCGGTCAGTATACTTTCTATTGTGCGCTTATTGAAACCTGAGGTAGTATGGAAAAAACTATGAAGAAGGAAAGCAAAAAAGTCATGTGGGAGCTTCTTGTACTCTCCCTAAGAGTAGCTACACTGTGGGCCAGAGTAATAATGGGAAGTCTACATTAAGGAAGCTACAGCAATCACTGCCAGCATAAATCATCAGGTACATTGAACAAATTGAGTTGAAAAAAATGGTCTTGAGGACAAGTGTTTGGAATGGTTTTCAGGCCAGTTTCTTAGAACCTGTTATTTATCAAACAACATATAGCAATTATTAGATCTGGTCATGAGACAGAAATAATTTGTGGTTTCTTAGTAAGGATAGTCTGAGAAAGAATGAACATAACATGATAGAATTTCATATTCACTTTGAGGGGAGAGTTATGGAAAAGAAGAGGAGGAACTTTCTCAAGGGTTACAAATAGCTGATAATGTTCAGCTACTGAAATGTTCACAACTGGGATTGACAGATTATTGAGAACTATGGAAGTCAAGGGAAATGAGGATGTGGAAATTAAAAAAATGATATAGCAGCAATGACCAGACCAATGAACGGGAGTGCAAGCTAGAGAGGATAGCTCATTCCTGTTTTGGTTCTGCACTGCTTGGACAATGGACTACAGGAGGAATTGAAAATAGTGAGAAAAGCTCATGAAGTTGTCAATGAGAGTAATACACCCAAATATTTCATAATTCACCAATGATGAGCAAGTAATTGAAAATCGAACATGTAAAAAAAACAAATGAGAAACATAAAAAGACTGTATTTGCTTCTATATAGTACGTTAAAAGGTGGAAAAAAGACTTTCAAAGATGAAGATGGGAGAATCTATGACAGAAAATAGAGAAATAAACACATTATTTGCACGTGATAAAATACAAAACCTTTCCCAGAAATACTGGATCCACTTCAAATGGGAAAATAAATAAACATGAGCAAATGTAAATATAGCTGATTATAGATGGATCCTCAAACTCCGCACACCAGAGTTCTGAAGGAGTTGGCAAGGAAGCTTCTAAAATTCCATAGATTCTGGAATAGTTCTTGAAAATGGAAGGATTGTAAATGTGACCTCTGTTCAAGAAAGTAAAATTAATCTCAGCAGGAGGTTTTGATATCCACCATCATAAAGAGCTTCAAGGATGGTCATGGCTCATGATAACTCAAGCCTTGACCCAGTCCAGTTGGCATAATCGCCAAAACAGATCCACAGCAGATGCCATCACCCTGGCTCTATACTGAGACCTGGAACACCAGGACATCAAGGACATCTACATCAGATGATTATTTATTGACTACAGCTCCACTTTCAACAAAATGATACCAAACATGCAATTAGATCCTTGACTTTCCATCCTGTAGGCTACAATCAGTGAGGCTTGGTTCTAGCATCTCCTCCACAATCATCCTCAACATCAGGGCACCACAAGGCTGTGTACTCACTTCTCTACTGTACTCTCTCCACACCCACAACTGTGTGGCCAATCACAAGCCTAACTCCATCTATAAATTTGCATAAGACATCATTGTCATAGGCAGCATTTCTAACAATAACAAACCAAGAGTGATAGAGGGACTTTTTACTTGGGGCCTGGACAATAATCACTCCTTCAATGTCAGTGAGACTAAGGAGCTGGTTATAGACATATGGAGGAGAGAGATTGCATCCAGACTGTTTTAAGTTCCCAATGGTAGATATCTTCAGTGTCTTTTCCAGGTCTGTCCACAATAACACAATGGCCAAAAAGGTGCACTAGCATCTCTGAACAACTCTAGAGGAACTTTATTGAAAGCATCCTATCAAGGTGCATCACTGTATGATATAGAAACTGCTCAACACAAGACTGCAAGACACAAAATGCTGGAGGAGCTCAGCAAGTCAGGCAGCATCCATGGAAAGCAACAGATGGTAGATGTTTTGGCCTCTGCACTGTGTGTGTTGGTCCTTCCAATTGGTCAAGGCATGGGGAGAGACTTTCTGATCTCTCTCATCTTCAAGGTTCATAACGCAGACTGGTACTGTCTCGGCCCCACCTTTCTCTTTTTCTGAGTCCCCCACTATAGACCATCTGCTTAGCAAGAGAGAGAGAGACAGAGAGAGACAGAGAGAGAGAGAGAGAGAGAGAGAGACAGAGAGAGAGAGAGACAGAGAGAGACAGAGAGAGAGACAGAGAGAGAGACATAGAGAGAGAGAGACAGAGAGAGAGAGACAGAGAGAGAGAGAGACAGAGACAGAGACAAAGAGAGAGACAGAGAGAGAGACAGAGAGAGACAGAGACAGAGAGAGACAGAGACAGAGAGAGACAGAGACTGCACATAGGCAGGCTTTGCATTTAATTGATCACATTCTACTTGAATGGATGAGTTGCCAATAATTTTATCTACTGAAGCGTTGACACCATTTAAAATGAACTCTTATTTAATTAAAATCACATGTTTTTACATTTTAAATAATTTTATAATGAAAATGCACTGTTCATTATTTCACCTACATTCCTAGTGCAAAAAGAACCCCTTTTTAATTCAATTTATTTTAATGTTGAAATTAAAATGATAGAGTTTAGCCTACTTGTGTGGCAGGCCGAGGAGACAGGGAGGATTCAGTTTTTAAATAAAACCAACATTTTACTTACTTCTCTCGCCTCTCAGGCTCTCCTTCTCCAATTTTCTGTTCGAACATTGAATTCTTTTAGCACCCTGTATTTGCACAATTCACGCCTGCGATCTACGCCAGCTAATAGGCCAATCAACATGGAGTATGCACAAAGATGTCAGGGCAGATCAGTAGGGCCCGTTTTTGAACCGTGAGAACACTGCATCTGCGGCAGATGCTGTAGTCTTGCAGTTCAAAAACAGGGGGAGCAGTCACTCCCCCTGCACCCCTCCTCCTTACTATGCCACTGATTATGAAGTATGGTCAACGAGTTAGGCATCTGGTGTTGACAGGAAATATATGTTTGGGCTAAAAAAAAAGGAAAAAAAATTATAAATACTTGAACTAATTTGACATCAACCCTTCTTGTCTGTGGCTGGCATGACACTGATTAGATTATAAAGCAATCTGGAGAAAAATTGTTTTATCAGGGATAAATGATCACCACTTTTCAAGTAGCTAAATGAAGTCAGAGTGTTAGCTGGAATTACAAAATGTGTAAAAGTAACAGCATTTAAATTCATTGACAAGTTAATATTTCAAGGGACCATCTGTTCCATTACAAATGTGGCATATCTCAAAGTATCAGCAGTGCGTAAACTTTTGGAAATAAATATTAAATGAAAAGAGAACATTTAATGGAATCGAATATAATCATCTGAGAAATATTTGAGATGAACTATTCCCAGTGTTCTGCACACAATAAGTTCAAAAGGGAGCCATGAATTTCAAAAGATTCACCTGCAATAGGTTCTCTAAAAGCAATGTAGTTTTTCTTACATTCTCACAGCACAGACATTATTTATCATCTCAGGTTAGGTTTGTTGCCAAGATATAATGAAGGAAATATATGAAAGAAAAACAACTAAATTATTCTATTCCAAGCTAGAAAGGTTTTGGAAACAACGTTATCGTGGCCTTATTGTGTCCAATGTTACATTGTCAGCACATAATATTTCAAAGGATTGTGAACAGAATTATAACTTCTCCATAATGAAAGTGGCCAACTGTCTGGGCTTTGTGCTGGAGCAGGTGGTGCACCTTGACCAGTATACACTGTCCTGGACTGGTCCATCCAGTACAATATCCATTTGGTCTGAGACCTGATACATCTGTCCCAGGAGATGTGTACACTAGCAGCCTTTCTCGCTCTGGATCATGGGAAGGCATTTGACAGGTGGATCACAGCTACTTAATGGATATTCTGCAGGCTTTCAGGTTTGGACTGCACAGATTCAGTTCTTGTATTCTGCCGCAGAGTGCCTCAAAGTAAATAATCCTTGAATGCCCTCATTGCCTTCCACAGGGGAGTACATCATCTGTATGGAGCTATTCCAGTCTTCTTTGGAAGAGGATGACGGGAATGATTCTACATGAGCCAGACATAGGGGCTGTCATCTCGGACTATGCTGATGATGTGCAGAGGGTGCAGGAGTGCCAGCAGGTCTTCTCTGCAGCGTCTTCTGCCAGGATCAATTGGGCTAAATATTCTAAAGTTTTGGTGGGTCAGTGACAGGTGGACTCCCTGCCGGTAAAGATGAAACCATTCACGTAGCGCACTGTGCATCTCATCCTCTTGGAAGTCCACCTGAGTCCCACCAGGGAGACCTAGGTGGCAAACTGACAGGATTTGGAGGAGAAGATTGCTGCCCAGCTGGGACACTAGTCAGGCATCCTTGGGGTGCTTTCCTACTGAGGCAGGGTGGTGGTCATTAACCAGCTGGTGGCCTCTATGTTCTGGTACCGGTTGGTCACCTCAGTCCCACTTCTGGCTTTTGACATGAGAATCCAGAGGAAGTTGGGGGATTTCTGTGGCAACAGGAAACACTGAGTCTCTGCACCGGATCTGAGTTACCAATTGAAGGGAGTGGACAGTGGTATGTGCATACACAATTAGCGCCTCTCAGCCTTAGGACACTTTAGAGATTCCTGTATGGTTAGTGCCCTCTCAGGTAGCACATGCTGGCCACGTACTTTCTTCGATGGAGCCAATGCCTTCATGAGGGCTCATGGCTACTACCGACGGGAGTAGCTGTCTCTCACCAACCCCAACTGTGCATTCCGAGGGGCAGTGAGGAAGTTCCTGCTCCACACCTTCCAGTTCCTTGTCCTCATACATCACCCAGACACCCTCTGGCATCTGCCAATCAAGGGGGGTTCCTATCCTCCAATGTGGTCCTCAGCCTGGCCAATGACACCCCCCCCCCACCCCCAGATCCGTTAAACACACGAGCATATCGTCAGCAAATAAATTAGTTTAATGTTCCTCCTGGCCCATTTGGAACTCCTTTATATCAGGATCCTGCCAAATAGTTTCTGTCAGCAGTTCAATAGCAAATATAAATAATGCTGGGGACAGCAGGTAGCCGAGCCTACTGGACCCACCCAGCAGGAACACTGGAACATTTGCTCATTCGTTATAATTTTAGCTTGAGGTTTACGATACAGTGTCTTTGCCCAATTCATGAACTGTTGTCCCAATCCAAATCTCTCCAATACTTTAAATAAAAATGTCCCATTGCAGTCTCTCAAAGGGTTTCTCCATGTCCAGTCTACAGCCATGCCCGGGTCCACACTCATCTGTGCCAGATCCACTATATTAAGTAATCTGCATATGTTATCTGATGATTGTTTCTTTTTTACAAATCCCACTTGGTCTGGTTTGTTAGTTTTGGTAAAAATCGAGCCAACCTGTTGGCCAATGCTTTTGCTATAATTTTATAATCTACATGTAGGTACCAATGATGTAGGGAGGAAGAGTGAAGAGGTCCTTAAAAGTGAGTACAGGGAGTTAGGTAGACAGCTGAAAAGGACCACGAAAGGAGTAAAATTTCAGGATTACTGTCTGAGTCACAAGACAGTGAGCACAGGAACAGAATCAGGTGGAGAATGAATGAGTGGCTGAAGGGATGGAGCAAGGGGAAGGGACTTGAGTTTCTGGATCATTGGGACCAGTACTGAATGGATGGGTTGCACTTGAATCCCGGGGGACCAGGATCCTGGCAGGGAAATTTGCTAAGGCAAATCAGGAGACTTTAAGCTAGAATGATTGGGTGGAGGGAACCAAGCGAAGGAGAACAGCAAGGAGATGGTTAGATTGCAAACAGAGAAAGCTTGTAGACAAAGTTTGGGGGGTGGATAGGCAGGTGACAAAGGAGGAAGATGCTCCGTACGAAGATGGAAGAGAGATGAAAGAAAAAGAACATAGTAGAGTTTTTTGTAAAGATAGGGACAAACAGAGATTAAGTAGTGGGAAATCTCTGAAATACATATACTTTAATGCTAGGAGCATAGTAAGGAAGATGGATGAGCTGAGGGTGTGGATGCACACTTGGCAGTATGACATGGTAGTGATTAATGAAACATGGTTGCAGGAGGGATGTGATTGGCAGCTAAATATTCCCAGATTTTGTTGCTTTAGATGTGATAGAATTGGAGACACAAGAGGGGATGGTGTAGCAATGCCTGTCATAGAAAATATTACAGTGGTGCTTAGGCAGGATAGATTAGAAGGCTCATCCAGGGAGGCTGTATGGGTGGAAATGAGGAATGGGAAAGGGGTAGTAACACTTATAGGGGTGTATTATAGACCACCTAATGGGGAGCGAGAATGAGAGGAGCAAATTTGTAGGAAGACAGCAGATATTTGTAATAAGCACAGGATTGTGATAGTGGGAGATTTTAATTTTCCAAATATAGATTGGGAAACTCATTCTGTGAAAGGGCTGGATGGAATTTAATTTGTAAAATGTGTGCAGTGTAGCTTTTTTTAAAGTGCAATACATAGAGGTACTGACTAGAGAAGGGACAGTGTTGGATCTACTGTTGGGGAATTAGATAGGTCAGGTGATGGAGCCATGTGTTGGGGAGTACTTTGGATCCAGTGATCATAGTGCCATTAGCTTCAATGTAATTATGGAAAGGGATAGGTCAGGGTCTAGAGTTGAGGTTTTTGAGTGGGGAAAAGCTAGATTTGAGGAGATAAGAAAGGATTTACAAGGAGTCTTGTGTTTCCGATTCCCGGATGAATAGGCCTTACCTGGTAAATCTTTAATCTTCCTCATGGTCTGTGGCCCCACTTCCACCTCGGGTCGCTCCTGCCGTCCACAAAGACCCCATCTCATGCACCCAATGGTACTCCTGCCGCCTCGATCGTGCCTCCTCGCAAGTCAGCCCCATTAAGGCTGCCTTTGTTCACCCTTCTGGGTGAGCTCTCCTCCAGATGGGCAGTCTGATATGATGATCCATTCCCACAACTGCCACTGGCCTCCAGGAAGGCCCAAGGGCAGCTTTTCCATCCCGACCCAGAGGTGAAACTTTTCAATTTCCTGATTTTAGTTCTTTCTGAGTTCATTATATTTGGCTTTTTTAAAAAAAAAGCATTATTAACAATTTTTTGGTTTTTTTGTCTTCTTCCTTTCTGGAAGATTCTTTCTTTGGGAATCTTTTTTTTTGTCTTCTATTTTCTGTTATCTGGAGAGCTTTAAATTCCACTTACTCCCTTTCCACTATCATCATGGATCCCTGCAGATTTTAATATATGACTTTTTTCTTACCATGAGAGGAGGTGGATTTCTCTCTACTATGCTGGACGAGCATTTATAATGTGTTTAAAAAGCAGGTTATTAGTTTGTGATCCTATTACTGTTTGTGCATTCTCGTTTGCAAGTTAGCTGCTGTTATGAATGCTTAAATAGTGGTTGCAGTGGGACAGCACATGTATAAAATACTTTGGAGCATTGTGCAAGGTGCTGTGGGAATGAGACTTTGTGTTCTCTCTGTTTTGATTTCTTGCATTTCCAGAGCGCGTCCCTGCTGCTGTTCACACCCAGTTCTATGTGAGCCTGAATCGTGCTTGATCAACCTCCTGCTCAACTCAAAAGTATATTTTAAAAAACTTTGGTTAGGCTGCACTTGGAGTAGAGAGTGTACAATTCCAATTACCCCATAACAGGAGGATATGGAGGCTTTGGGCAGAGTTCAAAAGTGGTTTGTAACCTTGCCCTCATTGTTAAGAAAACCAAGGAACTGATTGTTGACTTCAGAGGAAAGCCAGGAGAACACAAACCAGTCCTCATCGAGGGGTCAGCAGTGGAGAGGGTCAAGAACTTCAAATTACTGTATGTCAGCATCTGAGGATTGAGGATCTGTCCTGGGGCTTCCATGTCAATGCAATCATAAAAAAGGCTTACCAGTGGCTTTATTTTATGAGGGCATTGAGGAGATTTGGTATGTAACCAAAATATCTACAGGTGTGCTGTGGAGAGAATTTTGACTTGTTTCATCACTGTCTGATAAGGAGGTGCCAATACACAGGACAGGGGGGGGAAAACATCTGGAGAGTTGTTAACACAGCCAACAACATTAAAGGCACAGCCTTCACTCCCTTCAGGTTATCTACAAGGTGGTGTCTTAACAAGGAAATCTGTCCTAGCCAGTCCAACTAATTTTTCCAGACTGAAATGAAAACTGCAAAGTCTAATCATTACAGACAGTAAATAGTTGGCAGAGATGTTTCAAGTTTGATGATGAGATACTCTCTTTGACAAAATGGAGCTCTTTCCCCTGGGTTTAGATTTTAAAACTGGGTTATGTATGCCACCAGAACCCCATTGAAAAAAAACATCTGGGATTTATGGAAAACGATACCACAAACAGGCAAGTTACTCAGCCATTGAGAGCATCCAGAACTGAAGTTGCTTGGGCAGTTAGCAATAAGCTAGAGGAACTCAGATTTGAGCAGCCTCAGCAGGGGGAGACATAAATTGCCAATATTTCAAGTGTCAAATGAAAGGTTTTTGACCTGGAAGGCTCAACATTCCTTTCTCCCCACCGATGTGGATCGACTCACTGAATTGCTCCAGCCAATCAATTTTTTTTTGCCCCTGATTCCAACCATTGCAGTCTCTTGTGTGTTTGACTTTGCTCAATGTGTGTCACTTTTGGAAATGAAAGAAAAATATGGGGACGGGACAGAACTCACATCACAGATTCAGCCATGAATGGCGGTGCCAATCAAGAGTCCAAATAATCTACTTCCACTTTTATCCCCTTCAATTTTTTTTTATGTCTGTGTATTCCAACCTTTTCTTTTCATATCATCTTCTTCATTCAATTCTTTCTCCTTTTTTATTTCACTTCTGTACTTTTTGTTTCTTACTTCTGTTTTTTTCCCCCTATTAAACTAAAATCTCAGCAGAGATTTTTGGAGAATAAATCATCAATTCCAATACTCACCAAGGTCCAAAATGCAATGACAAATCCAATAAATTCTGGTATAAAATTTTTGAAGGTAAAATATTTAACTTGGAGATGCCCAGTCCCAGCTGGACTAATATGACTGTAATTAAAGTCATTGAATCAGTCTGCCATTGTTCATTAAGCTTAAAAAGGAACTGTTATCACTGCTATTTAATTTATGAATCAACATCATCCAAAGATAAAATGTGTAAAACTGTACCTTATTCTCTGAGCAGAAAAATCTGCACTCACTCAAATTGAAGGTGACAAGACCATCACCACAGGAATCTCTCTGCTAAGGCCACTCATCTGTCACTTACACAGCTCCTTCATTGCTGTCATGGCAACCATCCCAAACCAGTAGAGAAGAATCCGTACATCACATGATTTATATTGCTAAAGTCAAAAGGAAAAAAAAAATTCACAATTATGGTAGTAAAAATAGCTCAGTGGGATGAATTCAATTTGGAACTGAAGAGTCAGCCATCATATCCATTATTGGAAACAAACTATGGTCAATAACTGATTTGATTTAAGAATATGGAGTAGAAGGTCATATAACAAGATCATGGGTGATCTGGCCATGCACTCAGCTCAATCTAACTGCCTGTTCTCCTTGATCCTCAATTTGGCTAATATGCACAAATCTATCCATCTATATAGACCATAGAACACTAAAGCACAGAAACAGGCCCTTTCTGCCCTTCTAGTCTGTGCTGAACCTTTTTTTGCTAGTCCCATTAACCTGTACCCAGTCCACAGCCCTCCATACCTCACCCATCCATGTATCTGTCAAAATTCTTTTTAAATGTTAAAACTTAGCCTGCATTCATCACTTCAGCTGGGAGCTCACTCAACACTTCCCATGACTCTCTGTATGAAGAAATTCATCCTCATGTTCCCACTAAACTATTCCCCTTTCACTCTTAACCCATGTCCTTTGGTTTGTATATCACCTACCCACAGTGGAAAGCCTATCTACATTTACTCTGTCTATCCCCCTCAATTTTAAATACTTCTATCAAATCTCCCCTCATTCTTCTACGCTTCAAGGAATAAAGTCCTAACCTGTTTAACCTTTCCCTGTAACTCAAGAGTTCCTGACATCCAGGCCACATCCTAGTAAGTCTTCTCTGCACTCTCTCTATCTTATTGATATCTTTCCTGTAGTTAGATGACCAAAACTTCACACAATGCTCCAAACCTTGCCTCACCAACTTGACAAAAACTTCCTAACTATTATGCGCAATACTTTGATTTATGAAGGCCAATATTCCAAAAGCTCTCTTTTCAGCTCTATACACCTGTGATGCCACTTTCCGGGAATTATGCATCTGTATTCCTAGATCCCTCTTTGAAAAGATTTGAAAACCTACTTCACTATCCACACCACCTCCAATCTTAGTGTCAGCTGAAAACTTGTTGATCCATTTTACCACATCATCAACCAGATCATTGATATATGTGACAAACAACAATGTTCCCAACAGTGATCCCCAAGGAACACCACACATCACATGCTTCCAATCTAAGAAGCAATCATCTACCACAAATCTTTGGCTTCTCCAGTCCAGCCATTGTCAATTCACTATTTCATCTGAACTTTCCTGACTAACCTCCCATGTGGGACCTTAATCAAAGTTCTAACTAAATTCCATGTAGCCAACATCCACAGCCTTTCCTTCGTTAACTTTCCTTGTAACCCCTTTGAAAAGGTCATGTTGACTGCCCCAATCAGTTTCTCACTATCCCAATTATTGTATATCTGATCACTTAGAACATCTTCCAATAATTTACCTACTACTGACATCAGGCTAACCAACCTATCATTTCTGGGGTTAGTTTTTAAAACTTTTTTTAAAAAACAAAACAACACAAGTTATCCTCCAATTCTCCAGCACCACACCTGTGGCCAGAGCCCCTGCAATTTCTACACTAGCCTCCCTCAAGATCTGAGGGAATATCCTGTTAGGCCCCAAGGATTTTCCGACCTTTATTTGCTTTAAGATAACAAACACTTCCTCTTCTTTAATTTGAAGAGGTTCCATGACCTCACTGCTTCTTTTCCCTCCTTTCTTTGACTCTGTGCCCATTTCCTGAGTGAATACTGGTAGAAAAAAAAAACATTTAAGATCTCTCCCCCAACCCCCCATCTCTTTTGGCTCCATTCAAAGCCGACAACTCTGATATTCAAGGGGACCAATTTTGTCCCTTACTCTCCCTTTGCTTTTAATATACCTCTAAAAAACCTTAGATTTTCCATGTATACCAAAGCAACTCATGTCTTCTTTTAGCTTTCCTTATTCCTTTCTTGAGGTTTTCCTTGTATTTTTATTTTAAATACACCTTTAGTACCTCATTTGCTTCATGTTGCCTAGACCTGCAAAGCACCTCTCTCTTTTCTGAACCAGATCCCCAATATCCTTGAAAACCAAGGGTCCCTATCCCTGTAAACCTTGCCTTTAATTATGACAAGGACATACAGACTCTATACTCTTAGAACTTCACCTTTGAATATTCTCCACTTACTTCACACATACTTGCCGGAAAACTACATCTCAATCTATGCATTCAAGATCCTTTCTCCTTTCCTCAAAATGGCCTTTTTACAATTTATAATCTCAACCCAAGGTCCAGACCTATCCTTCTCCACAACTTGAAAACAATGGCATTATGATCACAGGACTCAAAATGTTCACCTACTTCTCTCACCTGTCAGGTCTCATTCCCCAGTGGCAAAACCAGAATTGTGTTCTCTCTAGTTGGCCCCTCTATTTATTAATTTGGAAAATTTTCCTGAACACTTTTGACAAACTCCAAGCCATCCAGCCCTTTCACAGTACGAGAGTCCCAGTCAATCTATGGAAAATTAAAATCCCCTACTATCACAACCTTATGGTTCCTGCAGCTGTCTATCTTTCTACAGATTTGTTCCTCCAATTTATATTGACTATTGGCTAGTCTAATACAACTCCATAAATGTGATTATACCTTTCCCATTCCTCAACTCCACCCATATAACTTCAGACAAACCCTCTGGTCTGTCCTGCTTGAGCACAGCAGTGATATTTTTCCTGACAAGCAATGCCACTCCTTCCCCTTTCATTCCCCCCCCCCACCCCCATTCCATTGCATCTAAAGAAATTGAAGCTCAGAACATTTAGCTGCCCCTCCTACATCTAAGTTTCACTGATGGCCGCTATATCATAATTCAACAAGCCAATCCACACTCCAAGCTCATATGCCTTTCTGTAATACTCCTTGCACTGAAATAGATGCACCCGAGAAAATTTCCTCCATGTACAACCCATTAACTTCTAATACTGCATGGAATTTTCACATAATTTTTTCTCTCCTCCACTCCCCTATCTACCCTGGCACTCTGGTTCCCATTCCCCTTCAACTTTAGTTTAAACCCTACCCAGAGCAGCACAAGAAAACCTTCCCATAAGGATATTAGTACCCCTCTAGTTCACATGCAAACCATCCAGTTGGATCAGGTCTCACCTTCCCTGGAAGAGAGCCCAATCATTCAGAAACATGAAGCCCTCTCTCCTGCACCATGTCTTTAGCCGCGTCCTCCTATTTCTAACCTCACTAGCACGTGGAATGGGTAACAATCCTGAGATCACAACTCTGGAGGTTCTGTCCTTCAACCCAGCACCTAACTCCCTGAATTCTCCTTACAGGATCTCCTCACCTTTCCTATCCACATCATTGGTTCCTATATGGTCACCCTCCCATCTGAGAAATCTGTGAATTCGATCTGAGATATCTTAAACCCTGGCACCAGGGAGGCAAAATACCATCCAGGCTACTTGATCTCTTCCACAGAAACTCTGATCCATCCCCCTAAATATGGAATCCCTTATCACTACAGCTCATCGCTTCTCCTCCCTTCCCTTCTTAGCCAGAAGACAAGAATCTATGGAAAACACTTGATTGCCATGGCTTATGCCTGGTAGGTCATTCCCCCCCCCCCACAACCCTCCCAAACATGGTATTCTTGTTACTGAGGGGAACAGCCACACAGATGCCTGCTAGTATCCTTTCCCTCCCTAACTGTCACACATCTATCCTCCTCCTGCCTCCTAAATGTGATAGTGTCCCTGAAACTCCTATCTATCATCCTCTCTGCCTCCCAAATGATCCTTCACTCAGCTTGTCAGGAGCTGTAGCTGGATGCATCTCTTGCATACTAAGTCATAAGGGATACTACAGACTTCCCTGATGGCCAACATTCTGCAGTCCCTTGGCTTGGCTGGCATTCCCACTGTTTATGACTTGAGGACAAAATACATATTTTTCTTGTGCCTACCTGCTGAATCCTTTATGTTCCTTGAAAAGCAAGGCCTTTTCTTAGTTCAACTCCTACTTTCTTTTGGGTATAAGCCCGCTCTCTGCTGGATATCATGATGCAATTTTTCAAGAAACAATGGACAAATTTCGACATGGACTCTCAGTTGGGTGTTACCTAGATGATGTCATCATCATGGGCCAAAACAACAGTGAACACTTACAAAACCTAGAAAAGGTTTTAACCAGACTACAACAGGCTAATATAAGATTAAGAAAGGACGAATTTGCCTTCATGTGCCCCTCAGTAACATACCTTGGGTTTACAATCAACAACAAGGGGATTGCGAATGAATCCAGGAGGAACAGAAGCCATTTGCAAGGCCCCATACCCAACCAACAAATCGAAATTACAGTCCTTCCTAGAACTTGTTAATCAACACCAAAAACATATCCTTCATATGTCTACACTCTGCACTCCGCGGGGAACCGATTATTCAAGAAAGATCAAACATGGTATTGGAACACAGAAAATAAAAACATAATCGATCAACTAAAGGAAATACTAACGTCAACAAATAAGGTGCTGATCCACTCTGACCTTAGTAAAGAAGTTACATTAGCTGTTGATGCTTCACCAGTGGGACTAGGAGTGGTACCATCCCAAATCACAGAAAAAGGTGAGTAACCAGTAGGGTATGCTTTGCAAACATTAACCACAAGCGAACGCAATTATGCCCAACTAGAAAAAGGATTGGCAATAGTTTTTGGTGTAAAAAAATTCCACCAATATCTTTACAAAAAAAAAAGTCACCCTGATCACAGACAATAAGCCTCTTAGTTTAATCCTGGGGCCAAACAAAGGTATACCAGTATTAGCTGTGGCTGGAATTCAAAGATGGGCCATGCTTCTAGAAGCATATAACAAAGTTATAAAACATAAACCAGGAGCACTCAACAGCCATACAGATGCTTTATAACGCATGCCACTACCCGAGAGAGAACAACGAGAAGAAAGTATTAATGGACAACAGAGGCAACAGCCATCAACCAGGAACAACTTCAACGACTGCCCATTACAGCCCAGATGATCACAAAGGATATCCAAAAAGAGGCAACATTAAGCAAGATCCTATACTTCACTCTTAATGGGTGGCTCGAATCTGAAGTCTTTCCAGAAGATCTAAAACCTTACCACACACACCGGCATGAACTCTCAGTCAAAGAAGGATGTTTACTATGGGATACCCATACAATTATTGCCGCCAAATGGTTAACTACCATGTTATCAGAACTACACCAACAACTATTCGGGAATGGTACAAATGAAAGTAAGAAAATGCAAAGTATGTCAGTCAATGCAGCCAAAAATGCTGCAAGCCAAACCTAACACATGGAAATGGCCAACCAAACCCTGGCATCAGATTCATGTGGACTTCGCTAGACTATTCATGGATGAGACTTTCCTAATCGCTGTGGACGCACACTCCAAATGGCCAGTAGTTTCACAGCTGAAAAACACCAAAGCAGATCCCACAATTGACTCTCTACGAGCTATCTTTGCTGCTTACGGACTCAGACAGCTCCTCAACACTTGCCCATCTTAAGTCCTGCAGCTAATACTGAAGCAGATCTCTCAGAAGCAAGACGCTCTGCTGCAAAGAGTAAAAGTTTCCAGTGGGGGAAGTTCTAACATTTGGTGGCCCTGCACCGGTCCAGATGCTTTGGGTGCCGAGTTATTTATAATTCCATTGTACAGTGCACAGAAGCTTTGCAGCACAAGGTGAATTTTTATGTGCTTTCCCCCTCTATTCATTGAGCTAAATCATTTAGTCATTTTTCAGATACCGGTTAGATCCCCTGTGCTGACCCTCTTTTGAATTCTATTCCCAAGATAAATTAAATCTGGTCTGTGCAACCTACACTCCATATTTAACTATTTCAATCACATAAGGAAGGAAGAAGTTTGCTTTCTCTGTCAAGGAAAATTTCTATTGTTTTCTTGTTTTCCATTTCAGGTTGGTTTAGCAACTTGACCTGTTATCACATCTGATTACCCTTAAAGCAGGTAGATTAGGATGAAGCTGGCTCCCAGAAGGCATTGATTTCTGATTCCTTCTCTTTATTCCCAGGCAGAATACATCACATCTGTGCATATAACAAAAGAAACACCAATGCTCTCAGACTCATTCTTCTTCTACTATGCTCTTCTGTCCAATTACCTTTCAACCTCTGTCAAGTTTAATTTGGAGTTCTCTCAGTTCTTTCTGAGGGATGTGAAAGCACACATTATGCTGAACTCTCTATCATACAACTATTTCATTTTAGTTTAAATAGTTAGTAATTCCAGTCTCTAAAATTGAGATCATCCAAAATGTTTCTGCTTTTCTCTTAACACTCTCCAAGCTGCATCCACCAATGTACTTTCAGAAAAATATTAATTCCTGTTTACCAATGATTTCATATTGAAATTACAGTCTTGCTTACACCTGTGGATTTTCCAACCCTTGCCAAGAAGCCACATTTCATTCTTTTTTCGGTGCATGTTGCACTGGAGCGAATTTGGATCCCCAAACTAAGTCTCAAAATTGGTTAAAAACTCACGCACAACAGAATTAGCACGGTTTCCATACTGTAGAGCTCATCAAAAGATCCAAAGACTTGTTGATCCAAACCAAGGCTTTTATTAGCAAAAGACAGGAGCTCTTCACAGGTGGCCGACCAGTTTGGAATGATCCGACCTGGCTAGGGACACAAAACTTTAAGGCCCAGACAGTAGGCGTGGCTAAGCTCTCAGCCAATCACTGTAAGCACAGTCATTACACTCTAGATACTGTAACTATATACATTAGTGATAGGTCTGTACTATCACATTCACTCCTTCTTGGAGAACTGACCCTGGGGTGGAAGGGCTGAAGAGGGAGAAGGGAAGGAACAAAAATGAGGGAGAGAATGAATGGAAGGGGTAGGTTAAGGACTGTAGCGGTCAGGGTGTCTGACCATTCGGCATTACCGCCGTGGTGCCGGGATTGGGGTCGCTGGAGTGGTGTCGCCAGCGGGCTCGTCGGGTGCAACCGCTCCTTCGCTCAATTCCCCAACCATGTTGTCGGCAGGGTGGCCCGGGTCATTGGGGTGCTGTTGGTCCTTCTGTTCCAGCATGGGGCTTTGGGAATAAAGAGTTGGGGAAGGTTGGGTTTTGGGGGGGGGGGGGGTTGCTGGGGCGCACAATTGGGGAAGGATGAATAATTTGAAGTGGGTGACCTTTACACCCTGTACTTCCAGCGTGGTGATGCAATACCCCTTTATCCTAGTCGAGTGCGACCTCGTCGCTAATGAGATCCTCTGGGTAGTGGGGATAATGTCAAGTCCGCAACAGAGGGCCAGACCCTGGCTCAGTTGACCCAGGGTCAAAAAAATCAATTGGTGTAGTGTCCATGCACTTTAATCAGATCCATTGCTTTAGTGAGGGGATGAGAGCATTGCTGATTTAGTGTTATAGAAGCAGCCACTGATCCTGTTGACAGGGGAGTTCCGCGTGTTGACGTCACGCAACGGGATGACATCATAGACGCAGTCAGCGCTGGAGCAGCAGGTTGGAGGCACTCCCGGAGGTGCTGTTGTGGCGGCGTCAGTGGATGAACGTAAGTAGTGGGGGTTGTTGCTTGCGGTTGGCGGTGGGTAGGTCATCGGTCGCGGCGGTCGGGCCCCAGCGGTCGTCAGCGATGGACGCTAGGGCGAGTACCTGGTTAGCCGCGGTGGGTCCTCAGTCGGTCGCGGTGGCTGCACCGGTGGCGGAGTGGGCAGCGGCAGCAGGGGAGTGAGCAGCGGTAGCGGTAGTGTCTTCTCCGGGGATGGCTGTGGCGGTGGCAGCGGCAGCAGCAGCGATAGCGTTGGCCCCGGGGGTGGTCATGGCCATGGCAATAGTGGGCTCTATAGCCGGGACCAAGGCCGGGTCGAGTGTTCCTCATGGGGGCGAGAGGCAGGCCAACATCATGGTTGGGAGGGTGGGCTGCTCCTTCCAGATTCGGCGTCTCAGTGACGTCAGGCGATGCCGTGCAGGGGAACCCTTGCTCTCATTGGACGAGAGTTCTGGGGAAGAAGAGTTTGAATGGGATAATGGCGGTTAAGCTTCACACGAGGCACTGTTTTTGCCGGCGGCCATTTTAGACCTACAGACTGCAGCAAAGTGGCCGTTTTTAAGGCACTTCTGGCACCTAGCTTTTCTTGCTGGGCACTGGGACCTGCTGTGCTTGTCCCTCCCGCAGAAATTACATTTTGGGTTCGCAGGGGGCAGTGTAGCAGCAGCTGACAGGCCGTCCATATCTCAGGGTGTGGTAGGGTAGAAGGGCACTCTACTCACATCAGAACGTGGGGTCCAGTCCCTAGAGAGTTTGTTTGACTTTAAGGCTGCATCCTCCATTGTGATTGCAATCCGGGCCACGTCCTCTAGTTTTTTTACCCCTTGTTCGAGCAAGTGCAGCTTCACTTTGTTCGATTGGAGCCCGGCCACATAGGCATCCCGGACGAGATCATTTGTGATCTCGGCAGCAGTTTTGTCTGCACAGTTACAGTCCTTGCCCAACGCCTTGACTACTTGTAAATATGCCCTGCTGGACTCGCCGGGCTGTTGCTTCCTCGACACAAGCACGAGCTGGGCATGAACTCTGTTCATTGGTTGATCGTACAGCTCTTTCAGTACCTTTATGGCTGCGGTGTAAGTGGTCTCATCCTGGATGTTCTCATAGACTCTCAAGGACACCATAGACAGCAATGCTGTTGGACGGTGGTTGATCGTACAGTTCTTTTAGTACCTTTATGGCTGCGGTGTAAGTGGTCTCTTCCTGGATGTTCTCGTAGACTCTCAAGGACACCATAGACAGCAATGCTTTTAGATGCTGGTTATCCTCCTCCACCTCAATGAGCCTTAGGAAGTTTTCAAAGTTCATCAGCCAGAACTTAAAAGCTTTGAAGGCCGTAGCTGACTGTAGGTCGATGTCAAGTTTTTCTGGCCGAGTCAGACGCTCCATCCCTTTTTAAAAAAATTATTTTTGCTAATAAAATTGTAGAGCTCGTCGAAAGAACCAAAGACTTGTTGATCCAAACCAAGGCTTTTATTAGCAAAAGACAGGAACTTTTCACAGATGGCCGACCAGTCCAGAATGATCCAACCTGGCTAGGGACACAACCCTTTAAGGCCCAGACAGTAGACGTGGCTAAGCTCTCAGCCAATCGCTGTAAGCATAGTCATTACACTCTAGATACTGTAACTATATACATTGGTGATAGGTCTGTACTATCACACATACAAAAAGAGTTATGATCTCATGAGCTGTCCAGGCAAGGACTCGAGAACTCCCAATATATTACAACTGCTGCCAGAGGAGATGCACTCTTCAAGGTAGCTGGACAGCCATACATACATTCTGTCTTCATACATGGATAAATGGCACAGATAAACACCAAGAGTTTTCTAATGGAGATGTTGAAATGGCAATACAGGTCAGGAGACAGAACTCAGGAGCCACTGGCAAATAATATCACATCAAAGCATGGGCTCCCATTCATTTCCAAATTTGAATGATTTGACTCAGAAACAATCATAAACACGATTTACTCTGGTTTGTCTAAATACAAAGTCACATGACCCAATTTCTAAACAATCATCTTTGTAACATCATCCTTATTACCACAATATTCTCATTCCAATCCCAATCATTTGACCTCATCCTTAATTAATTTACCATTGGTGGCTAAGTGTTCAGTTACTAAGGTCTGGAATGTTGGAATTCTCTCCATAGACTTTCTCCCCCATCTCTATCACCCTTTGCTCCTTTCAAATACTTTTTACCACCTACCTCTAAGACTGGCAGAGTTCCCCCAACATCTCCATCTACCATCCAATGCTAGCCCATTTGTGATTGATAACATTCCTATGAGATGGCCTGGATCAACTTTCTGTGGTAAAAATATTACACAGAATGTTGCTTTGAAGTTTGACCCACCCAGTATTTCAAAATAAGACATTTTCCCAGTGTCAAAGATGGAGGAACTAAAATACAAGAATAGTCAGCATCAATTGGACAATAACAGGTTTGGAAGGAGTACTGCATTTTCTGGAAATGTGCATTACCTCTTCGATCCATATGGTTGCAAAACTGTATTATAGCCTTAAAAAACAATGGAAGCAATTGTGGCCACATAAGCATGTTCAATCCAGTGTTGTGTTTGTGGATTTGTCTCATTCTCCTGTGGCTCTGTGTTTCCCTCAGGATACTCCTGCTTCCTCCCATGTCCCAAAGATATGGGGCCTGGTAGGTTAATTAACTTCCACAACTTGCCTCTCATATAAAGGGGTCCGGAATCTGAGGGAGCTGATGAAACTGTTAGTTCAATAAATTACAGGGAAAATGAATGATGAAATGGGATTGTTCTGTAACCCAACATAGACTAAATGGTCCAAAAGGACTGCTTCTGTATCATAAAAATATGTGGGGAAATCTTCCATAAAAACAGAAAATGTTCTAAATATCCTGCAGGTCAATCAGCATTTGTTAGGAGAGAAGCAAAGTTAATGTTTGAGATTGTTCTTCATTTCTGATGATCATCATAAGGACCTCTTTGAAGGACACAAGAACATGTTATGTGTGTTTCCAGGGGAATGCTGACAACTTGAAACATTCAAAACATTTAAAATTCATCAAATATTAAAAATTATTTTAGTCAGTGTTTTTAAATAATAAAATGCTTAAAACAGGAAGAGTAAAGCAAATAATTCAAGAAAATCTAAATAACACAATGACAGGTTTCTTGCTACTGTTCCTCTCCGTGGGACTGAATACAGCTGCTGTTAACACCTGACCTGATTAAGGTTCTATGGGTGCATCTGGGGAATTGCAGGAAGTTGCTGTTCCCCACAACAAAACCCCAGCAAGTGCATTGACAGGGATTCACAAACTTTGCGACCCTTAGACAAGGAAACAATGATAATGGCAGCTTAGTAAAATTCAGGGCATTAATTTCTCTCGGGATATTTTATACAGACCTTTTGAGATGTTCCACTATTTTCCACTGCCTGTCTTCCTTTCAGGTAGCACTGGAGAAAATATCCATTTCCTTCACCATTTACATTGTGTTTGCAACTTTTTTTCCTGACATTTTTAATGTAAATCAGTTACAATAAATTCATATTGAAGGTTAAATTGTATCAATTTGAAATTATTTTTCAGTGAGATCAATTTCTCAATACATTTCAGACAATCATGTAGAAATACATTTTAAATTTAAATTATATCTCCAGGGCCCTTGGCTGTAAAAATGGTCTGAATGTGCAAGATTGAAACATTTAACTCATAACAGTGGTAAGTTCTGAACAAAGATTTTCAAGTCACAGAAAGCAAGAGCATAATTCTACAGATGCTGAGAATTTACAATAAAAATGGGAATCCTAAAATACTGTTTCTCAAACTAGACTGCTGGACTTCAAGCTTCTATACTTTCTGCCTCAAGGTAGCAGCAAGAAGACATCATGACCAAGGTGACGGCGGTTCTTTATGATGTTGGTTGCCTTCTTGGACAGTGTCTCACTTAGATGTTTTCATTGCATGGGAGGTTTTTGTCTGTGATGGACTTCATTAGGTTTGCCACTGCATTCCTCAACACTCAAGTTTTCATACTAGGCTATGATGCAACCTGTCAGTACACTTACCACAGTTCAATACGACATTCAACGACATGCTGATCTTCCTCTGACTTCTTAGAAAGCAGAGGTGTTAGTATGTCTTCTTCACAGTTATCTTGATGTGCTGGCCCCAGGAGAGGTCCTTCAATAAAGTGGATGCCCAAAAAGTTGATGGTTCTAACCCTCTCCACTGCTGTCCCATCAGTGACAACAGGTGTGTGATCTCTCAGCCTTCCCTTCCTGAAATCCAGCTTTACCTGTTTGATTTTGTTGACATAAAGAATAAGAATGCTGTTCATGTGCCACACAACCAGATTCTTGATCTCCATCTGATGCACGATTAATTAACCAATTGACTAAAGTAACTGGAACTGAAGGCTTTTATTAGCTAGAGATGGACAGCATCCCTTGAGTTGCTGGTTCACACTGACCTAGACTCAGGCTAGGTTATGGCATGACAGGCTTTATGGGAAATAAAGGGGAGGAGTCATGAGCCAGCCAGTGAGAGCAGGGTTGAATATACAAGGTCATTCACCCCTCTTTTAAAAAGAAGTCCTGGTGGGGGGTGTAGTACAGTCAGACACCTTTATAAGTTCAATCTGTCTGATGGCCTCCTTTGGTATTGTGTCTGACGTAGCTCCGATGGTGTGGTGGACCCCCGTCAGTTGCGGTTGCTCCTTCTTGGTCAGCTTGTCTGAGCCAATAGGGTGTATGTCAGTTGGCAGGTTGGCTGAGGAGGTGGGAATAGGGATCTGAGGCCCTGGAGAGCTGGGGTGGGGGGATACCCGATTGTTGGCTGAAGTGGGAGGGGGTCCAGATGCTCTTTCATATGCCAGGTCCAGGATGGATACTGTGTCCTCACGTCTGTTCAGGAATGCCACGTAGGTGTACTGTGGGTTGGCGTGGAGCAGCTGGACTCTTTCGACAAATGGGTCAGACTTATGGGTCCTTATGTGCTTTCGCAGTAGTACTGGCCTAAGGGACATCAGCCAGGTAGGAAGGGTCATTCCTTTTTTTGAAAACTTTATTTATTTGAAGAATCATTAAAAGTAATACAAAATGCATTCCATAAAGAAAATTTTATATGACTATATATTTTTTAAAAATTAAAAATTAAAAAATTAACAAAAAAAGGGAAAAAATCAAGAGAAAAAAATAAATCAAATCCCCACCCCACCCCTACCCTATCAGCCAGCTCTCTTAAAGAGTACTAAAAATATATAAACCAAAACTAAAAGTATATAATAAATCAAAATATATCTAAATGCATATATTCCAAATATGGTAACCACTTATTAACAAAAAAGAATAATTGTCATGTAGATTATATGTAATTTTTTCCATAAAAATACAAGCTTCCAATTCATTATGCCATCGCATTATATTAATCACTATATTATCTTTCCATGTACTTGCTACACATTTTCGAGCTACAGACAATGCTAAATATATAAATGCAATTTGAAATTTTTCCAACCATAATCCCCTTAAAGGAATCATATAACCCATTAAAAAATAGATGGATCTAATGGTAACTGAAAATTATATAATTTTTCCAAAATTAACTTAATTTCATACCAGAATCATTGTACATGGCCACAAGACCAAAGAGCATGTACATACACCACATCTAAAACAAGAATCCGAATTATTAAAACCATATTTTTTCAATGTCTCTGGGGTTAAATACAACTGATGTAAAAAAATTATAATTAACCATTCCATGCCGCACATTCGTCAATTTAGTAACACTATCATGATACATATCTGCCCAGTAGTCTTCAGGAAAAACAAAAACTAAATAATTTTCCCATTTAGGCTTAGACTTCTCCCATTCTGACTTATCCATATTATCTTGTACTACTTGGTAAATAACAGAAATATATCCCCTTTTTGGTATAGAAGAAATCAAAGACTCAAATTCCATCAATACAGGTAAAATCATCTCTCTACCATACATATTTTTCACCAAAGATCGAAGTTGATAATAAACAAATAAAGAATTTTCATCAATATCAAAATGCTCTTTCAATTGATTGAAAGAAATGAACTGTCCTTCTACAAAACAATCCTGTAATGTGTTTATACACTTAGAATCCCAACTCTTTAAATGACTATTAAACATTGAAAAATAAATAAGCTGATTATTATATAATGGAGTTAAAATTGACAATTTACCTTCTGATGCTAAAATTTTATTTTTTTAATTCATAGTTTTAATAGATGTTTTAATATCGGCATATTATATTCCCTAAACAAATTTACATTCCATCCAAATATAAATTGATACACCTCAACTTCAGAAATACAGACCATCTGAACTTTACCCCAACTCAGGGGCTGGTCCAAATCCATCAATCTACTAATAAATTTCAACTGGGCTGCTTCATAATAATTTTGTAAATGAGGTAATTGAAGCCCACCTAATGCATATTTCCAAGTAAGTTTACTTAATGCTACCTACGGTAGTTTACCTTTCCATAAAAATTATCTCGTAACTTTATTTAAATCCTGAAAGAAACTCTTTGAAAGAGAACATGGTATTGATTGAAATAAATATTCAATACGAGGAAAAATATTCATCTTAATACAATTATCTCGACCGATTAAAGTTAACGGAAAATCTTTCCACTTAATTAAATCTGCTTTAATCTTTTCTTAATAAATGGAATGTAATTTAACTTGTATAAAGATTGATACTCAGTATTTACAATTATTCCTAAATATTTAATTTTATCAGACCATTTCAGTTTTATAATATTTTTATACTCTAAATAATCTCCTTCTCCAACTGGCAAAATTTCACTCTTACCCCAGTAAACTTTATATCCAGATAATATTCCATATTGTAATAAACATTCCCGTAAATGTGGCAATGATTGTTCTTGGTTTGTTAAATATATCAAAACATCATCTGCAAATAAATTAATCTTATACTCTTCATCCATAACTCTCATCCCTCTTATCTGTTCATTCTGCCTTATTGTTTGAGCTAATGGTTCAATAGCCAATGCAAACAGAGCTGGTGACAATGGACAACCTTGTCGAGTTGAATGTGTCAATTTAAACGATGACAAAACTTGACAATTTGTCACCACTCTAGCAGTTGGGTTCGTATTTAAAGGTTTAACCCAACCAGTAAAAAATGGCTAAATTTAAACTTCTCCAATACTTTAAATAAAAAATCCCATTCGACTCTATCAAAGGCTTTTTCTGCATCAAGCCCAACCACCATTGGATGGTTGGGCTGCTGTCGATATGCATTGACCAAATTAATCAATCGAAGAATATTATCTGAAGCATTTCTATTTTTAATAAAACCTGTTTGATCAACATGTATCAATTTAGGTAAATACTTAGCAAGTCGATTTGGTAACACTTTTGCTATTATTTTATAATCAACATTCAATAAATAAATAGATCTATACGAAGGCACTTTCAACGGGTCTCTATCTTTTTTCAGGATTGCAGTAATTAAAGCACTAGAACAAGATTCTGGTAACTCATACTGTTCAGTCACTTGTTGTAATACCTCCCCAAACACCAAAGATAAATATTCATAAAAAGATTTATAAAATTCCATAGAAAACCCATCATTGCCTGGTGACTTCCCATTGGGCATTTCCAACATAGCCACCATAATATCTAATTCTGTAAACAGAGCTTTCAGATCCATAACATCCTCTTCTAATGCTGATAACGTTAACTTAGATAAATAAGAATCATAGAACCACTATCCTGTTTCCCCTCAGAAGTATATATTTTTTTTAAAAATGAATAAAATTGGTCATTAATTTCCTGAGTTTTATAGGTAACTGTTGAATTCTTTTTCTTTAATAGTCCGTGAAACCTGTTTCTTCTTTAACTGCCATGCCATTGTCTTATGTGCCTTCTCACCCAACTCATAGTAACGGTGCCTAGATCGATTAATTAAACATTCAAATTGATAAGTCTGCAATGTATTATAATGCAATTTCAATTTAGTCAAAGCCACTTTTTTTTTTATCTTCTGTCGCTTCCTTCTGAAATTCCTTCTCCAATTCATCAATTTGCTTTTCTAATTCAAAACTTTAAGCCATATACTGCTCCTTATCTTTAGTGGTATAGCTAATAATCTGTCCTCTTAAATAAGCTTCTAACGCATCCCATAACACAAAACGACTTACTACTGAATTAACATTTTCAGACAGAAAAGTAATCTGTTCTTTAACAAAAATAACAAACTCTGGTTTTTTCAACAACATTGTGTTAAATCTCCATCTATAAGATGAACGTACCACTTCTGAACTTACATAAGAAAAAAAATAATAAAGAATGATCTGATATAACCCTGCTTTTATATTCTGCCTGTAATACCTTTCCTTGTAAATGTACTGATACTAAAAAAAATCTATTCTGGAAAATGAATCATGTCGAGATGAATAAAAAGAAAAATCCTTCTCTGTAGGATTAACCCTTCTCCAAATATCCACCAAATTTAAATCCTTCATTAAGGTGCCAATTTGTATTGCCATCTTTGATTTCTTTATACTTTTTGGGGATCTATCCAACAAAGAATCCAAGACACAATTAAAATCTCCCCCAACTAAAATATTTTCCTTAGATTGATTTAATAGCAAAAAAGCATCAAATATGAAACACTCATAGTCCACTTTAGGTGCATAAACATTAAGCAAAGTCCAAAATTCAGTAAAAATTTTACAATTCACCTTTAAAACCCTTCCATAGTTTGCAACTCAAAAGACAAATTCTGATGAATTAGAATTGCTACACCTCTTGCCTTAGAATTAAATGAAAAAAAAAACACATGCCCCACCCAATCTCTCTTCAATTTCAAATGTTCTTTTTCAGTCAAATGTGTTTCTTGTAAAAAGGCAATATCAATTTTCATTTTCTTGATATAAGCCAAAACTTGCTTTCGCTTAATTGGATTATTTAACCCCTGAACATTAAAAGTTGCAAATTTCAAATTAGACATCCTTATAAACTAACAATATAATCACTTACTACAAAATATCACTCCCTTTCTAGTAAATTAAAACCACTCTCCCTCCCCTAAATATTTTTTTAAAAGAAAGTATATATAGAAAAAAAATTAATTATCCCCCCCACCAAAAAAAAACTACCCAAAGATATTAACACACTAAAAAACTGGGTGTGGTAAACCCCTCTAGTGGCAGATGACTATCAAAGATTTCAGTGCTATCTACCCACCCACCCAGAAATACATCATTCATATTAATACAATTCAATACTGTAAATATATTCAATCCAATGACTCCATTCCCAATGATTGTTCCAAATCTTCAATGTCAATAAGACTGTGTTAAAACCTCTTTCTTTCCATTCTTCCCATTCTGCCCATTTTCATTTCCAATTGCCCTCTTTTTAGGCAACAGTGGTGAAACTCTTCCATGTCCTCGTAAATCCGGTAATGAATTAGCAAAAATTAATGCATCATGATCATTCTCAAAAAATTGAGATTGAAAGTTACCATAAAAGACTTTTAACACAGCAGGATATCGAAAAGCAAATCTATAACCCTTCCGCCACAGTACTTCTTTAGCCGAATTAAATTCCCGTCGTCGCCTAATAATTTCTTGACTCAAATCTGCGTAAAAAAATACTCTGTTATTCTGGATCATCATTGGAGATTGACTTTGTCGTCCCTTCTGTCCCACCCACCGTAGTATCATTTCTCTGTCTTGATAGTTCAGGCACCGAACTAAGACTGCTCGTGGTGGTTGTCCCGGTAACAGTTTCTTTCGTAATGCTCTATGTGCCCTCTCCAATACTAGACCTTCTGAAAAAAACTCTTTGCCCAACACCTCAGGAATCCAACCCTTGAAAAATTTTATTGGATCAGACCCTTCAATGTCTTCTGGAAGACCCACAATTTTCACATTGTTTCTCCGACTTTGATTTTCCAATTAATCAATTTTTTTCAGTAAGTGTTTCTTCTGGATTCCTCAATCCACTACCGAATCTTCCACTTTCTCTATCTTTTCCTTATTACGTACAACTTGAATTTTACATTCAGAAAAAGCTGTTTCAATTAAAAAAAATTCTTCCACTGATTTAATACATTTACTGACATCCCATTTAACTGTAGATATATCTTTAGACATATTCAATATTTTAGTTGTCACATCCAAAAATCCTTGAGTCATTTGTTTAGACATATTGTCCATATGATAGGCAATCCCTTCCAAGACTGTACAAACAGACTCCGTTCCAGGTTCCAGTTCCACATCTTGAGGCCTACCTTCTCTAGACTCCACCTCCAATTGTTCCCATGAACTGCTCGTTAAAGGTAAATCTTCCTCTTCTTCCAATGTTGTCGGGCCTTTCCCGGTGCAGCTGCGGGTCTGCACACCCGACGGTGGTATCTCGACCACAATAGGACAACGCTGCTCGGGCCCCCCCCCCCCCCCACAGCCCACACGCAGTCCAATAATTCACGGACCCCTTTTTAAATTTTTTAAAAATTTTTCACACTATGAACCATACTGACCAAAATACACAGACATTTCCCTCTTGAATATACAGTGTTATTTTCTCCCCTTTTCCCCCTCCCTTCCCTCCCTCCTTCACCCCCCATCCCCCCCACTCAATGTTCAACATATATGATATATTAAACCCATTAAACAATGTCATCACACAATGGACATAAACAAGAAAATTATGTCATCTACATTTACGTTCTGGGTCAGTTCATTTCGTCTTCTTCTCATTCTGTCATTTTAGGTGGTGGAGGTCCATGGTAGGACTTCTCTGTTGTGTTCCATGTACGGTTCCCAAATTTCTTCGAATACTGTGATGTTATTTCTTAAATTATATGTTTTTTTTCCAATGGAATACATTTATTCATTTCTATGTACCATTGCTGTATTCTCAGGCTATCTTCTGATTCCAGGTTGACATCATACATTTTTTTGCTACAGCTAAGGCTATCATAATAAATCTTTTTTGTGCTCCATCCAAATTGAGTCCAAGTTCTTTACTTTTTATATTACTTAGAAGAAAGATCTCTGGGTTTTTTGATACATTACTTTTTGTGATTTTATTTAATACCTGATTTAGATATTCCCAAAACTTTTCCACTTTCTCACATGCCCAAATTGCATGTACTGTTGTTCCAGTTTCCTTCTTACAGCGAAAACATCCATCTGATACTGTTGGATACCATTTATTTAACTTTTGGGTGTGATATATAGCCTATGTAACCAATTATATTGTATCATGCGTAACCTCGTGTTTATTGTATTTCTCATAGTTCTGGGGCATAGCTTTTCCCATATTTCATTCTTTATCTTTATGTTTAGATCTTGTTCCCACTTTTGTTTTGGTTTATAGCTTGTTTCTTCGTTCTCCTTTTCTTGCAGTTTGATGTACATGTTTGTAATAAATTTTTTAATTATCATTGTGTCTGTAATCACATGTTCAAAATTGCTTCCTTCTAGTAACCTCAGCCTGCTTTCCAATTTGTCCTTCAAGTAGGTTTTCAGCTGGTGGTATGCAAACATTGTACCATGAGTTATACCATATTTGCACTTCATTTGTTCTAAAGATAATAACTTATTTCCCAAAAAAACAATTTTCTATTCTTTTGATCCCTTTTCTCTCCCATTCAATAGGTTATCTATTGTGAAGGGGATTAGCTGATTTTGCTTCAATATTAATTTTGGTATTTGATAATGTTTTTTTTGCCTTTCTACGTGAATCTTTTTCCAAATGTTGAGCAGATGGTGCAGTACTGGTGAATTCCCATGTTGCACCAGCTTTTCATCCCACTTATAGAGTATATGTTCAGGTAACTTCTCCCCTATTTTATCTAGCTCTAATCTGGTCCAATCTGGTTTTTCCCTTGTTTGATAAAAATCTGATAGATATCTTAATTGTGCTGCTCTATAATAATTCTTAAAGTTTGGTAGCTGTAAGCCCCCTTGTTTGTACCATTTTGTTAATTTATCTACCGCTATCCTCGGTTTCCCCCCTTTCCATAAGAATTTCCTAATTATTTTCTTTAGCTCCTTGAAGAATTTCTCTGTTAGGTGAATTGGTAACGATTGAAATAGGTATTGTATCCTTGGGAAGATATTCATTTTAATGCAATTTACCCTTCCTATCAGTGTTAGTGGTAAATCTTTCCAATGTTCTAAGTCATCTTGTAATTTCTTCATTAATGGCTGATAATTTAATTTGTATAGATGGCCTAGATTATTATCTAGTTGAATACCTAG
Source organism: Narcine bancroftii (assembly GCF_036971445.1). Classification (NCBI taxonomy): domain Eukaryota; kingdom Metazoa; phylum Chordata; class Chondrichthyes; order Torpediniformes; family Narcinidae; genus Narcine; species Narcine bancroftii. Next base: position 33,521,215 of record NC_091469.1, on the reverse strand, counting down.
GTATCGGATTGCTTGTGTTTGCCATTTAAATGGTGATTCTTTCTTAAACTTTGTGAAATCCAGATTATTCATTGGCATTGCTTCACTTTTATTTGCATTGATCTTGTACCCAAATACTTCTCCATATTCCTTCAATTTCTTATGTAATTTTTTTATTGATAATTCTGGTTCTGTAAGTATACTATGACATCATCTGCAAATAGACCTATTTTATATTCCTTCTCTTTTTTTTCTATCCCTCTTATTTTATTTTCTGTTCTTACCAATTCTGCCAATGGTTCTATAGCTAACGCGAACAGTGAGGGAGAAAGTGGACATCCCTGCCTAGTTGACCTGCTTAATTTAAATTGGTTTGATATATATCCATTTACTGTCACCTTCGCCAATGGTCCCTTATATAATGCTTTAATCCAATTAATATATTTCTCTGGTAGGTTGAACCTCTGTAGTACTTTGAATAAATAATTCCATTCTACTCTGTCAAAGGCTTTCTCTGCATCTAAGTCAACCGCCACTGTTGGCATCTTGTTCCCTTGTACTGCATAGATTAAGTTAATGAACTAACAGATATTGTATTTTGTTCATCTTTTCTTAATAAATCCAGTTTAATCTAGTTTTACTATTTTTGGTACACAGTCAGCCAATCTGTTTGCTAATAGTTTAGCTATTATCTTATAATCTGTGTTGAGTAGAGATTTGGTCTATACGATGCTGGTGTTAGTGGATCTTTCCCCGTCTTTGGTATTACTGTAATTATTGTTGTTTTGCATGAATCTGGCATGTTTTGTGTTTCTTCAATCTGGTTCATTACTTCCAGGAGAGAAGGAATTAATAAGTCTTTAAATGTTTTATAGAATTCTATTGGGAGTCCATCCTCTCCCGGCATTTTATTGTTCGGTAGTTTTTTTAATATATCCTGCATTTCCTCTATTTCAAATGATTTTATTAATTTGTTTTGCTCCTCTTCTTGCAATTTCAGTAGTTCAATTTTAGCTAGAAACTCATCTATTTTGTCTTTTTATTGATCTCCATTGGGTTTTATGTAATTTGTTTGTCCTTTTTCCTTGATGCCAATACCGTTCTTTTAGTTTGTTCTGTTTTAAGCTGCCAAGCTAGTATTTTCTGCGTTTTTTTCTCCTAGCTCATAATACTTCTGTTTTGTCTTCATTATGTTCTTCTCCACCTTTTATATTTGTAGTGTTTCATATTTTATTTTTTTGTCTGTCAATTCTCTTCTTTTAGTTGTATCTTCCTTTATTGCTAGTTCTTTTTCTATACTTGTTAATTCCCTTTCCAACTGTTCTATTTCTCGATTGTAGTCCTTCTTCATCTTAGTTATGTAACTTATTATCTGCCCTCTAATAAACACTTACATTGCATCCCATAGTATAAATTTATCTTTCACTGATTCCGTATTTATTTCAAAGTACATTTTAATTTGTCGCTCAATGAATTCTCTAAATTCCTGTCTTTTAAGAAGCATGGACTTTAATCTCCATCTATACATTCTTGGTGGGATGTCCTCCAGCTCTATTGCTAATAACAGGGGTGAGTGATCCGATAACAATCTAGCTTTATATTCCGTTTTCCTAACTCTCCCTTGGATATGGGCTGACAACAGGAACAGGTCTATCCTTAAGTATGTTTTATGTCTACCCGAATAATATGAGGATTCCTTCTCTTTTGGGTGTTGTCTCTCCTCCATATATCCAAAAGTTGCATTTCCTGCATCAATTTAAGCATAAATTTGGTTACTTTGTTCTTTCTGCTAGTCTTTTGTCCAGTTTTATCCATCTTTGAGTCCAAATTAAGGTTAAAGTCCCCTTCTATCAGTATATTCCCCTGCGTATCTGCAATCTTAAAAAAGATATCTTGCATAAATTTTTGATCCTTTTTATTAGGTGCATGTACATTGAGAAAATTCCAAAATTCTGAATACATCTGATACTTTATCATTACATACCTCCCTGCTGGATCTATTATTTCCTCCTCTATTTTGATTGGTACATTTTTATTGATTAATATAGCTACTCCTCTGGCTTTTGAATTATATGATGCTGCTGTTACATGCCCTACCCAGTCTCTCCTTAATTTCTTGTGTTCCACTTCCATTAAATGTGTTTCCTGCACAAAAGCTATATCATTTTTTTCTTTCTTCAGTAAATTTAACAGCCTCTTCCTTTTGATTTGGTTATGTATTCCATTAATATTTATAGTCATATAGTTCAACATGGCCATTTCATACTTTGTTTACCTCTCATTTCTGCTTCCTCATCACCACCTTCCCTCCTTATCCATTTCTGTTTTCTTTTTTTGAACACACTGTAAGACAACACTTCTAAAACATAAAATATTTCCACTATTCTCACATCTAAAATTCCCTTAACCCCAAATGTCCCCCCCCCCACTCTCTCTGAGTTGCCCCTTGTCCCTTGTAGGGCAACCACAACTCCGATCTCCATTTGGATTGTGAACCCGCTCGCAAGTGTCAACTGATTTCGCAGTGACTGTTATTCTCTCCCACCCAGCCCCATCCAGAAAAGACTTTTATCTTCACATATAACAAATCTCACCCTCTTAATTCCCCCCTTACTTCCTTTCTTCCCTTTTCTTCCCCTTTTTAGTTCTTACTTATACATTATTTTTCTTCTTTATATGAAGTTTGTCGTCATTCTTGTTCTTGTTACATCTCCTCATCTCTCTTTCTGTTTTGCAGGCGTTCTGCAAATTCTTGTGCTTTCTCCGGATCCGAGAACAGTCTGCTTTGCTGCCTCGGGATAACTATTTTAAGCACCGCTGGATATCTTAACATAAATTTATAGCCTTTCTTCCATAGGATCGATTTTGCTGCGTTAAACTCCTTCTTCTTCTTCAGGAGCTCAAAACTTATGTCTGTGTAGAAAAAAAAAAATTTTACCTTTGTATTCCAGTGGCTTTTTGTCTTCTCTCATTTTTTTCATTGCCTTCTCCAATATATTTTCTCTTGTCATATATCTCAGGAATTTTACTAGAATGGATCTTGGTTTTTGTTGTGGCTGTGGTTTTGGGGCTAATGTTCTGTGTGCCCTTTCTATTTCCATTCCTACCTGTATTTCTGGCATTCCCAAGACCCTAGGGATCCATTCTTTTATAAATTCTTTCATATCTTTGCCTTCTTCATCTTCTTTAAGGCCCACTATCTTAATATTGTTTCTCCTATTATAGTTTTCCATTATATCCATCTTCTGAGCTAACAACTCCTGTGTTTCTTTAACTTTTTTATCAGTTTCTTCCAATTTTCCTTTTAAGTCATCCACTTCCATTTCTACGGCTGTTTCTCGTTCTTCCAGCTTGTCTACTCTTTTCCCTATTTCTGTCATGACCAGCTCTAATCTACTCACTTTTTCTTCTGTACCTTTTATTCTTCTTTTTATTTCACTAAATTCTTGTGTCAGCCATTTTTTTAATGCTTCCATATATTCTTGAAATTTTTTTTCTCTATGTACTGTCCATTCCCTTTATCTTCTATTTCTCTGTGCCGAGTTTGATGTTTTCCTTCTTCTTCTTCTGTGTCTGCTCTAGGGTTTGTGTCTTCTACTTCTCTTCCTTGTATCTGTGTCTCTTCTGACTTTCTTGTTGGGCTGTTTGTCTCAGTTCGTTTGTTATTTTTTTTAATGGTGTCTTGATGTTGGTCCTCTTCCTCTGGGCTGGTCATCTGTTGTGTCTCTGATTTCCTTTTTTCATTCTCATCCCTCCCGCTCCCGTTATTTTCTGATTCTTCCCGCTGGGAGCCCTGCTGTCGGGTCTTACTCAGCTGTTCGTGCTGTGGAGTGGAACTCCACAGCTGGTCCCCCTCCCGTCGGTATTATCTTTGTCATGCACGTTTGCGCACCTCTGTTTGGTTCCGTGAGCCATCTTTGCAGTCTTGTGTTCAGTGGGTTGCGATCCTGCGGGGTTTCCACTGACCTCAGGGAGTGGGCTCCTCTTTCCACGGCGGATCCCTGCTTCTTCTTACAGGTAAGGCCTTCACCTTTCTCTTCCGGCATCTTTCCTTCTTCTTTTCTTCCCGTTGTTTTTGGCTTTTCTTTCTTTGGTGCCATTTCCTCCACACCTTTATTTTTTATTTGTTGTGATTTGAGTGTCTGGGGCTTTTTTCTTTCTTTTCTGGAGAGGGCTGGTATTCTCCTACCAGCTACTACTCCATCACATGACTCCTTCCCCACTACTTCATCATGTGACTCCTCCCATTCATGGACCCTTGAGGCACCGCGCATGCCTGGCAAGGCCAGGGACTGCGCAGAGGCATCTTCTGATGCCATTCTGCGTGTCCCCAGCTCACCTGACAGCAACTCGACCTCAAGGGCTCTTCTCTCAGCTGGGTCACCCAAGTGTCCGACATTGCGAATGTGCGAATCAACTCTGGCCGAGCTTGTCAACCTGCCGGAGCCAACTTGTGAAGACAAGGTAAGAGCCGGTGTAATGCTCAGCCTGACAGGAGTTCTCTGTGCCCTGGAGGTTCCAGACGACAATTCCGTGGCTTCAACTGGACAGGTAGGCCTCAATTCTTCAACACTTTTAAAAGGTAATTTCTTCTGTAATTGAGCTTTAGTTTTTTTAACATTAGTCGCCATTGTGACCCACTAATGTTGCCAAAAATAAAGATACAACTCTTATTCACAAACTATAAAGACGGGTGCTTAAAAAAACTGGCTGAGGAGGGGTGGGATCGCACATCTGCTCTCTACACCATCTTACCACACACCCCCAGAAGGGTCATTCCTGATGCTGATATCCTTTATATGAACTCTTTATATGAGTTCTTATGAGGTGTCTCATTGGTGGCCATACACAGGAGGGACCAGACAGCATGGAGCGCCTCTTGCAAGTGGGGGATGGGGAGGCTCTTGGATTTTAAGGCCAGTAGTACTGCATTCCAGACTGTGCCATTCTCTTGCTCCATCTGGCCGTTCCCTTTAGGGTTGTAGCTGGTGGTACAGCTAGAGGCAGTGCCTTTTGACAGCAGAAATTGGTGCAGCTCACCACTCATGAAGGACAAACCCCTGGCGCTGTGGACATAGCAGGAGTATCCGAAGATGGTGAACAGATTGTTCAGAGCCTTTATGACGGTGGCTCCAGTCAAGTCCAGGCAGGGTATAGTGAAAGGGGACTGTGAGTACTCATCGATGATAGTGAAGTACACATTGCAGTTCTTGGAGGGTAGGGGTCCTGTGAAGTCTTTACTTGGGTAATCAAAGGGGCGAGTGGCCGTGACCCAGCAATTTCTGGTCAGTATCTTGATGTTGTCAATGGAATAGGTGAGGTTGCGGGCCTTGATGAAATGAAAAAAAATGGGTGATCCCGGGGTGGCAGAGGCCGTCATGCAGCGACTGCAGTCGCTCCGTCTATGCACTAGCTCATTTCCCCCGAGACGGGGCCTCAGGAGGCTTGGTGAGCTTACCGGGCTTGTACAGTATGTCATAATTGTAGGTGGAGAGCTCGATTCTCCACCTCAGGGTTTTGTCATTTTTGATTTTACCCTGCTACTGGTTGTTAAACATGAAGGCGACTGCCCATTGGTCAGTCAGCAGGGTGAAATGCTTACTGGCGAGTAATGCCTCCAGTGCCGTACCACTTCAGTGATAGACTGAGTCTCTTTCTCGATGGAGGAGTACTGGATCTCAATGCCCTGGAGGGTGTGCAAAAAAAAATGCCACGGTCCTGCCCGCGTGGTTAAGCATAGCAGCCAGGGCAAATTCTGATACATTGCTCTCCTCCTGCAACAGGATGGATTTGTCCACAGTGTGTATTTTGGTTTTTGCATTGTCAGCTTTCATTTGGTCGAATGCCTCACAGACTTCTGCTGACAAGGGAAAATGGTGGCTCTGATCGAGGAATGAGCCTTCTCTGCATAGCTGGGGATGCATTGGGCATAGTAAGAGAAAAACCCCAGGCACCTTTGGGGCAGTGAGGGAGGGGGAGTTCTAACATTGGGAGCTTGTGGTCGGGGCTGATGACTCCATTCTCTACAATGCAGCCTAGTATAGCCATTCAACGTGTGCTGAAGGCACACTTCCCTGTGTTATACGTAGGGTTAAGGCGCTTCACGGTGTGGAGGAATTTCTGGAGATTCCTGTCGTTATCCTGCTGGTCACGGCTGCAGACAGTAACATTGTGAGGTATGGGAAAGTGGTCCACAACCTGTGTTTATCCAACATCCAATCCATCTCCCTTTGGAAGACAGACACTCCATTTGTGACCCCAAATGGGATTCTAAGGAAATGGTACAGTTGGCCATCTGCCTCAAAGGCGGTGTACTGGTGGTCTTCAGGGTGAATGGGTGAATGAGGAGCTGGTGGTATGCCGACTTAAGGTCTATGGTTGAGAATACACTGTATTGTGTGATCTGGTTCACCATGTCAGCGATGTGAGGTAAGGGTTAGGCGTTTAGCCAGGTAAACCTGTGAATGGTCTGGGAGTAATCTATAATCATCCAGTGTTTCTCCCCACACTTTTCTACAACTACTTGGGCTCTCCAGGGGCTCGTACTTTGTTCTATCACCCATTCAATGAGGAGGCATCTCACCTCTGACTTAATGAGCGCTGTATCACTGGCTTTTAGTGGTGACAAGCTTACAGGCAGGGGTGAGATTAGTAAACAGGGGAGGGGGGAATCCAGAGCATGGAGAGGCCACATGTCAGGCACAGTGATCTGGCTTGGGGCTGCTGGTCGACCACATGGGAAGGGGGAGTAGGCGGTTCACAAATTGTTACATAGTGGCACTCTTTAAATTTACATTGAACATTCAACCCCAAGATGATAGGTGCTCAGAGCTGTGGCAGTACAAGGTGTGTAAAGTCATTGTATACTGTGCCTTGGATCGTCAGTTTTACTGGGCAGCTCCCACAAACTTTTGCCAATTTGGTTTGTGAGACTAGGGATATGCTGAATTTCATGGGCTGCACTTCCAGGGAGTGTTTTTTTTTTACCATGTTAGGATGAATGAAGCTCTCAGTGTTTCCACTGTCAAATAGGCATGAGGTAGGGTGGTCGTTTACCTGGATGCTCTGGAGAGCATCGTGGCTCTGGAGAGTTGATGCGGTCGGCGTTGATCCAGGATTGCTGATGGTGGCAACAGCTCATTGTCTGAGGGAGTTCCGTTGTCTTCCAGTCGTCTGACAAGATGGGTGTCTTGATGGCAGCCCCCATGGCTCGCACGCAGCCCCACCATCACTCACTGGAAGAGAAGGAGAAAGTGGAGGTGATGTCAAATTGGAAGTGATGAGGGTGAAGACGGAAGTGATGTCATAGCGGTCATTAGTCTCCGTAGTGCATGTGTGCGTAGGCATCCCCGTTCCCAAGAAGTGGTGGTTCCCATTCGCATGCGGTACTGCTGGGCTTAGGGTTTTGCTTTGACTTACAGATCTTTGCAAAGTCCCCTTTTTTCCGGAAACTGGCACAGGTGGCATCCCTGGCAGGGTAGCATTTCCTCGGATGCTTTCCCTGCCCGCAGAAATAACATGTCAGAGGTCGCCAATGGTGGCGGGAGTCAGGTTAGAACAGGAGGGGGGGGGGATTTGTGATCCCGCCTCCCAAGATGGCAGTTCCAGTGTTCACCACAAGGCGGCAACCTGCTCGCTGGAGAACGATTCAGCATTGTGGATGGCCCCTTCTAGGGTATTCACTAGCTCGATGGTTTGAGGTAGGCTCAGTTGTTTCTTTTTGAGTAGCCTTTGCTTCACGTAGTCAGAGCAGGCACCTGTTACACAGACGTCTCTCATCAGTAGCTGTAATGCTGTTCTGCACTCACAGCTTGGTAGTCACAGTCCCTTACAAGCTCCTGCAGGGCCCTGACAAAGTCATTAAATATCTCCCTGGGTCTCTGCCTACACGAGTGGAGTACATCCCACGCATAGACCTCGCTCACCTTGTACTGGTCTTTTAGGATGTCCGTGGCATCTCATAAGTTTGGAAGTCCTGGACCATCCAGTAGACCCAGTGCCCGATGTATGAGAACAGTATTTGCAGCTTGTCCTCATCATCCTGGATCGCATCTGCGGAGGCTATGAGGAATCTTTCAAAGCAGCGATGCCAGAGAGTGAATTTGTCGGCTCCCTCAGGTTCTCTTGGATTGATTTCCAGGAGATCCAATTTCAGATACTTGTCAATGTTTTGAGGAAGCAAAAATCTAGCTAATAAAATTGATGCACAATCAATTAATCCAAAAGACTTAAGTAATGGAACTGAAGACTTTTATTTGCTAGAGGTGGACAGCATCCCTTGAGTTGCTGGCTCACACTGACCCGGATTCAGACTGCGGGCAGGGTTGTGGCATGACAGACTTTATGGGGAATAAAGGTGAGGAGTCGCAAGCCAGCCAGTGAAAGCAGGGTATTTACATAGGCAAGTGGTTACACCATACCATTACCCACTATTCAGCCAACAACGGTGGTGTCATCAATGAATTTATAGATTGCACTGGAGCCAAACTTTGTTATGCAATCATGGGCATAGAGGAAATAGAATAGGAGAGCAAGCACGTAGCCCTAAGGTGCTGATATATTGACGGCACTGAGAAGGATGTGATGTTGCCAATCTGCTCAAACTAAGGTGTGCCAATCAAGAAGTTGAGAATCCAGATGCACAGAAGGAATAGAGTCCCAGATCCCTGAGTTTGATGATTAGTTTGTTGGTACAATGGTGTTCAACACTGAGCTGCTCTCAATGAACAACAGTCTGCCTTAGATGCTCTTGTAGTCCAAGTGATTAATGCAGAGCAGAGGTCCTGCAAAATGGCATCTACTGTTTACCTGTTGTGACAATCATCAAATTGAAGTGGGTTCAGGTTCTTCCTCCAGCAGGAGTTGGTTTGCTCCATAATCTCTCAAAGCACTTCATCATGGTGGTCTTAAGTCAGGTTGAGACTCAACATCAGGACTGACTTGTTGAGTTCCTCCAGCAGTTTGTTCCAGATAACCAAAATCACTTCACCGTCAATGAAGAAGTTTTGAAGAGAATCCTCTATATCAGTGTATGAAAACAGCAGCTAATCTCTTTGTGGCACGTTTTCAGAAACGAAGTTGAAACAAACTAGTGAACCTATTTTGGTGGTAATTGAAGATTTTTGAGAGCATTTAAATTCAGATTGGAAAGCAGTCAGAGACCTGGATTCACATTATTGGAAAACCTAAGCTTTCTGACTGCAAAGTTTGCTCTGCACTGAAATGTCAGCTTGGGTTATGACCTTGTTTGAAAGGAAAGAAAACAACCCACAGGCATTGGAATACAGCTAAATCCAATGTCCTGGACTTTATATTGAGTATTCTGCAATTTCCTCTCTATTTTCTGCAGTTACTAACTTTTGCCTTAAAGTAACTTCTGAATTTTGGTAATTTTAATCATAATATAGGTTAAGGGTTGAACCAAAACTAAGTTGTTCTGCAAAAATAAAATTGGTCCCTATAAATACAAATTTATATCATACTATATTTATTATTTTAATTCAGCGCAATAGATAAGACAATAAAGTATGAAGGACTTAAGTGACAATTGAATTACATAATCATACCTTAAGGATTTTGGGGACTTTTTATATTATCATATTTACAGATATCAGTACATGATTTTTGGTTTAGGGTAAAAAAAAACCATTGAAGATAGAGATAATCACAGACAGCCTCCAGATACTTCAAACAAGCATGTGATGCACTGTGGTGACAGTAAGCAGACACAAAATTCGAAAGACTGAACAACAGGCTTTATTCTAATTAAAGCTGGTGTTAGCTGCAAATCCATGTGACTGACCTCGAGGGACCGGATATGGCTTATACCCTGGTGGATGATTGGCAGCTGACCAGGTGGGGTTTGATCCATTCAGGTCGGCTGAATGACAGCCGCCCAGGTGAGGTCCGTCCTCTGGTGATCTTCCTGCAGGTACACAGGTTGCCCTCTGCAGTAGGCTAGTGGTGTATCACCACAAAACATGCCTTAAAATTTGATTGTACCCATTTTTGGTGTGCTGAGTAATATGTTTAGCATTAGAAATCAGCTCTCCTGCAAAAGATTCAAAATGATTTCACATGTCTTTATGTGCACAGAAGGATGCTACTTTGTCTCTATGAGGTCGTGCCAGTTCACAGCACAATCTCATTCCCCCACTATATTTTTCCCCACTGTAACCTATTCTCTCCATAATCCCATCAGATCTTTCCAGGGTGCCAAACTAAAACGTGCTGGAGAAACTCAGCAGGTCATGTGGCATCTTTAGGAAGTATAATGTCATCATTGTTCTGGGCTGAGCCCTTTTGTTGAGGTATGAGCAAAAAGCAAGCAGGCACCTGAATAAAAAGGTGGAAGTGGGGGCAAGAGGTGAGGAGCCTCCACCCATCCCTTCTTCCCTCCATTCACAGGAGGTCAGAAACCCTCACCCCCCCTGCTGGAGGAGTTGTGAGGCAGCAGCTCTACTCACTGCACCACTCGACTACCCATTATACAAATTCCTCAGGCTAGTCTAACCCAGTATTGTGCATAAAAAGGAGCCTGTGAAAGTTAGAACCATAAAATAGGAGCATAGGTAGGTCATTTTACAACATGTACCTGCTCCACCATTCAGGAAGGTCATGGCTGATCTTTTACCCAATTGTCATTGATAACTAACCAATCAAGAAAGAAATTTTGAATCTAATTTAATGACCAAATCTCACAAACATGTGCATGCACTATGGTGAAGAAAACCTAGTTATTTGAAGTACAAAATAATTCAAGCAAATTATTGAGATAAGACTATAAGTTATAGGAGCAGTAGGCCATTCAGCCCATTGAGTCTTCTCCACCTTTCCATCATGAGCTGATCCATTCTCCCACACAACTCCACTCCCCTGCCTTCTTTCCATAACATTTGATAAACTGACTACTTAGTTATCTATGAATCTCTGCTTTAAAATACACACAATGATTTAGCCTCCACAGCTGCCTGTGGCAGCAAATTCCAGAGGTTTACCATTCACTGGCTCAAGGAATTCTTCTGTCTTAAATTGGCGCCCTACAATCCTGAATTTGTGCCCCTTGCCTCTGACCAGGCCTTTCAACATTCAAAACGCTTATATGAAGTCCCCTCTCATTCTTCTGAACTACAAGGAGTACAGTCCAAAAGCTGTCAAATGCTCCACATATGCTGATCCCTTCATTCCAGGAATCATTCTTGTAAACCTTCTCTGAATCCTCTTCAATGACAGTACATCCTTCCTTAAATAAAGCCCCCAAATCTGTACCCCATACTCCTCACCTGTGCCTTATAAAGCCTCAGTTCACATCCCTGTTCGTATATCCTATTCCTCTTTAACTAGGACAAACATTTATTAATTGGATTAGAGCTCTATATTCTGAGCCTAAAGTTAAAATAATAACTAATAATCAAATTTCATCAGCATTTCCACTGTCCTGTTCTAATAGACAAGGTTGTCCATTATCTTCATTTCTGGGTATTGAACCGTTAGCAGAATCGATCCATCTAGATCCAGTGATGAAGAGTTTCAGGATCAATCAGGAAGAACATAAAATCAATTCATTTGCTGATGATGTTCTGATATATCTGACAGAACCAGTTAACACATTATAAAAAGTGCAGTCTAAATTGGAAGATTTTGGGATTAGATCAGGTTATAAAATCAATTCGGACAAGAGCGAAGTTTTGCCACTCACAGGCAGGAATTATAAACAAATTAAGAGAACTTCTCAACTTAAGTGGCTGTTCAATGAGATTAAATATTTAGGTATCAAAGTAGATAACAACTTACAGAATTTATAAAGTTGAATTATCTTCCCTTGCTTTGTAAAATTGAGGTTGATCTTAATAAATGGATGCCCCCCCCCCACCCCACATCACTTTGTTTGGATCAATGTGCTGGTTAGAGTAAAATATCTTTTTCTATACCTCAGAGATTCTTTCAAAACCTCAATAAATGATTCAAGAACTTTCTGTGGAAATGTAAACCTTCCAGATTCTCTATTGATAAATTAACTTGGAGTCATGAATTAGGAGGATTAACACTCCCAGATTTGAAAAAATAAATTTGGGAAATCCACTTGAAGTATGTAACCTCCATCTTTGATGGAGGAGACAAGTCTTCACAGGTAAAATTGCAGATGCATAAGGTTGATGGCAGAAAAGCTTATATATAAATGGAATTCTAAATTATTATCTGGCCCTGAAGACCCCGCCCCCCTAATTAAGGCATATAATCACAATATGGAATAAAATTAATGGTCAAATTGGGGAAGGGGGATCTTTTGCCAAAAACATCCCAACTCAAAATATGTTAATTCCATTAACGATTGATAATAAAATCCTGGACACTTGGTCCCAGAGAGGGGTCACATGTATTGAGGATTGTTATGAGCAAGGACAATTTATGACATTTGAGCTAATTAGGAATAAATATAGAGTTTTAAATACATTTTTTTCTATCTTCAGTTAAGATCTTATTTAAGGGACAAATTTGGTCTAGCACTAACCTTACCACAGTGTAGCAAAATAGAGACTGGTTTGAATGGGAGCAGAAAAAAAATTATTTCTAAAATGTATTCCTTACTTCAGGCATTTCTGGGAAGATTCGGCTAATCTCCTGGGAAAAATATTACTGGAATTCGATACCCACAGACACCTGAATTATTTTTTTATTGTGGAATTTAGAAGACGTAAGACCTAAAATGAGGCTGTCAAAATATCAGTTAAGATTCATTAAGATTGCTGTAACAATGGCCAGGAAATCTGATTCCAAACGAGGTTTAACCCATTGAAAGATAGAAATGCGTAACTGTGTTCATCTGGATTAGATCACCCATAACCTCAGAAACAGGTATGATGCATTTTTAAGAATATGGTACATTGGGGAAAATCTTTAACGATCCCCCCCCCCCTGATGCTCGCAGCGCCGAGAACCCTAGAAAAGGGTTAGAAAAACCCTAGAGAACCCTAGATATGTCAGTATGTCCATTGACATACTGACCATTGATGAGAGTGGGGTTTATCCAAGGTGAAGTCAATCTTTTCTTTTTATGATACTTTCTTTTTTTCTTACTTTTTCTTCTTTACTCTTGTTTATTGGGGAGGGGAGGGTTCCTCTTATTTTGTTTTGCATTTTTGTAGGATTATTGTAATCTTTCTTTCTATATCATAATGGAATCACATGTTAACTCTTCATTTTTTCTCATTTTCTTTAATATTGACATGTGGATCGATATTGTTAATAATATTGATATTGATTTTTTAATTGCATGTTGATTGAAATTTCTCAAAATAAAATATTCAAAAATAAAGATGATCAAAAATTCTATTGAGAACTATAGGTCAAGATAAACATATTAAAACCAACATTGTTTTGAGCCTAGAGATCGCTGGACTAGATAGTAATGATTTTTGAGAAATTACAGACATAGCTCAGAAAATTATGCCTGTGCATAAAGGAAACATCCCACATCAAAATGACATTGAACCGTGGAGGCTTTTGAAAACTGTTTGTTTATGCAAAATCAACTCTGAGATTGAGTTGCTGATTGGTACAAATGTACCTAAAGCTCTGGAACCACTAGATATAATAAGGAATGTGGGGATAGACTTTTCGCTGTCAAATCTATGCTTGGTTGGGCAATTAATGGACCATAAGTAGAAAAAAATGAGGTTCAAAATGAGTCAGCTATAAGTTTGAACAAGTTATCGATTGTTAAGCTTGATAGGGTGGTGGGAGCAGCAGCTCAAGATTGGCTTTCCTGAGGGCTGCAGGGACAACCAAGAATCTTCAAAAGAAGACCAGAAGTTTTTGGAATCAGTGACAAGATCTGCCAAGATGGTTGATTATCATTATTGCATTGGATTACCTTTGAAGAAAAAAGAAACGTGCATGCCTGATAATAGAAGAATTGTCGAACAACGTACACTGAATTTAAAGAGAAGATTCAAGAAAGATTCTTCCTTTCATTCAGACTACACCAACAGCATGTCTGACATGATATTTAAAGATTATGCAGAGAAAGTACCAGGTGATAACTTAAAATTTAGTGATGGTAAAAGATGGTATTTACTACACAATGGGATTTTCTATCCATAAAAGAAAAAGCTTCCAGTGGTGTTTGATTGTGGAGCAAACTTTCTGGGGGTGGGGGGTTCACTAAATTCATAACCCTTACAGGGTCCTGATTTGACCAGTACATTGCTAGGAGTCTTAACTAGATTCTGTAAAGAACTTATCATTATTACAGATATTGAAACAATGTTCAATCAGGTGAAAGTATTGAATGAAGTTGATGCCTTATTATGATTCCTTTGATGTCCTGATGGAGACTATGGTCAGAACACAGTAGAATACAGAATGACAGGGCATCTATTTGGAGTAACATTATCACCAAGTTGTGCAAAGTTTGCCCCTAGGAAGTGTACTGAGGACAATATGGAACAATTTAGCTCTCAAGCTAAAAGCACCATCAGGAATAACTTCTATGAGGATGACTGCCTCACTTCTGCAGCTAGAGTAAAGAAGAAATAATTCTTTATCATGAGTTAAGAATTATCTCTTTGAAAGGAGGCTTTCTACTTACCAAATGACCAAGTAACAACTGCCAGATATTGACTCCCATACCTGAAAGAGAGAGGGTGAAATAAATGAAGAATTTGGAATTTGACATGATAACCTTCTGCTAGAGAGGGCGTTAGGTGTACAATAGTGTGTTCAGTGTGATGTTTTTAAGTTCAAAATAATTTTGAAGGACTGACCTGTCTCAAAAAGGGGGATTCTATCAACGGTCAGTTTGATTTATGATCCTCTAGGATTATTGGCATCAGTTCTGACTGCCAAGAAGATCCTGCAAGCTTTGTGTTGGAAATAGATTGGTTGGGATGGAGAAATACCAGAATTCATTGTACAAGAATGGATGTGTTGGATTCAGGATCTTTGTATGCTGGAAGACTTCAAGATTGACAAATGCTTCAAACCCACAAATTTTGGAACTGTAACATCTGGTCAATTGGATTGTTTTGATGATGAATGTGAATTTGGTTACGGAACTGTTAGTTACCTGTTACTGTATGATAACAAGGATCAGACACATTGTAGATTTGCAATGGGAAAAGCCAGAGTGGCTCCATTGAAACCATTCACTATCCCACGAATGGAATTAACAGCTGCTATGATGGGGAGCAGATTGGATACAATGTTGAAAAGAGACCTGCAGATGAAACTAACAGACTCCCTATTTTGGATGCATAGCACCTCTGTGCTCAAATACATCAACAACAAAACCACAAGGATTTGAACTTTAATGGGGAACAGATTCACAGAAATTGGGTGGCATAGTTGGCAATGACATTACTGCACCAACAACTGGGACCAGACCTGGGTTTAAATCCCACGTTGTCTGTAAGGAGTTTGTACATTCTGCCCTTGCCTGTGTGGGTTTTCTCTGGGGGTCTGTGGTTTCCTCCCACATTTCAGGAATGTACTGGTGTATAGGTTAACAGGGAGTAAATTGGATGGCACAGATTCATAGGGCCGAGTTGGCCTGTCACAGTGCTGTATATCTAAATAAAGTCCCTCATCCATTACAGTAGAGTTATGTTAACACAGTTAATAATCCTGCTGATCTGGCCTCCTAAGGTTTGAAAGTCACACCTTTTTTTTGAAGAAAGAATTGTGGGTAAAATAGGCCTCAATTTCTTTTGCAGCCTCAAAAGGAATGTCCTCAAAATCCTGATAAATTGAAAGAAATTTTACCAGAAGACTCTGAAATCAAGAGAATTTTTTTTTTTTAGTGTATGTTTCAGGTTGGAGACCTGGGAAAGTGTGAAAACAAACCGGTTTGCCTATTTCATGAGATGGAGACAGATATTCAGAAAGGGAAGATATTCAGAAAGTCAAAGTTGAACAATATGAAGGTGGAGTATGAACTCAAAACCTTGAATCTCCTTATCCAATGATGTACTTTTGCCATATGGACTCAACAATTTGAGAAGGTCCTAACTCAGAGCCAAAGGTATTTAGAAATGGGTAATTAATTGCATAATTGTGCAACAAGTATGAATTGTAAAACAGGCTCACAAACTTTTAAAAATCATCATTCAGTTTCCTTGTGCAGCCTAATTTCATAAGACTTCTAAAGGCATGCAAATGGATATTATTAGTGGTCATTTATCATAATAATCTAATATGGGGACATTTTTTTGGGCGGAACGACTAATGCAAGGCTTTATAATGACCACAACACACCTCAGAACTTCAAGGAGCATTCAAGCAATTAAAATGCAAATGCTAAAATAACATGCTTTTCAGTTGTGATAGCGTATTTTACCCTGCTTCAAATATTTACTTCCTTTGATGTCTGTGGCTTGAATTTCAGAGAAGCACAACCTGCTGTTACTACTGTGTAATGAATTTAATACTCTTGACAGCAGCTGTATTTAAAGTCTCAAAAACTTTTGCACTAATTTCACTGAATCCAGGTAACTTTCAAAGAAAACTCAATAGAAAAGAGCAGACATTTAAATTCCCATCACAACTAACATAAAGAGCATGACACTTAGTAACTGACAACAATGAAATAGTTTTTAAAGAATTAAACCAAGCAAATGCCATGGCTAGATCCAATTATAAATTAAACTAAAACAATCTTCTCAATGGCCTTTCTCTAACAGGAACAGTTAATAAAAATATAAGGCATTTGGAAATTGATAAGGAAATTTTAATAGAAGTTTCATGATTCCTTCAGGACTTAAAGAATCACTGTGCACTATTGTATGGTTTATGATATTGCCTTATCTTCTAACTTAGGTGAAGTAATTTGCAGGCAATTTATCTTAACATTTATTAAAATAGCAAAGTGTTTCAACACAAGTATTCAGTTGTTTTCTAAAGCAGTGCTGTTGACAGGGACTTCTCAGCTCTTCAGCTGAGATGAATAGGGGTAAGGTGATGTGAGGACAGGGAAGGAACTGGAACAAGATAATCATGAAATGACATCTCTGATTATATATTCCCCTGGGCATTATAAAATGAGGAAGGATGTTGGGATACAATTATTGGTATGGGGCACCTGGAGGAGAATTAACTTTGATCAATTGAAATTTGAATAATAAATGGCAACCAAAGATGCGCGTGGGTTTGTAGGTGGAGCTGCATGTCCCTTCTGTGCAAGAGAGAGGGAGAAATTTTCCCCTCATTTTTTTAATGCATGGAAACATGAGGGCTGGCGTAAATGATAAGGACAAGTTTAACATGCACTGCCTCAGATCAGGGAGTTGCAAACAATTGATTTGTCACCTCAATTCAGAACTACGTTCTATTTCAGCAAGAAATGGGTAGTGCAAGTTTCAGTCAAACCCTGTAAGTAATGAGTTTGGAAGCTAAAATTAATTAAACAGCATTGCATTAGGTGTTCTATTGGTTAAGTCCCAGGGGATGAAAAAGTTAACTGGAGTCACATGAGCGATTGCAAATGCTATAATCTGGAGCAAATAAAAACCAACCTGTCAGAAAATTTCTGTGGGTCAAAGTCAGTGAGAGAAAAAGATGGAGACGTAGGAATAATCCTTTTCTTCATGAAAATCAATAAAATATTCCATTATCTTATCCATGAAGGCAATTGACATTTTCTGAGGGGAATTACATTCAGCTGTGTGAAAGTGGTTAGATTTAAAATGAAAGTAGGTCAAGAAGCAAGTCCAATGAAGTTGTAGAGGTTTTAGATACAGTATTAAAAATACTTAAGAATGCAAGACTGTAATAAGCACCAATTACATTGTAACAGCTGAAA
This sequence comes from Narcine bancroftii, assembly GCF_036971445.1. NCBI lineage: Eukaryota > Metazoa > Chordata > Chondrichthyes > Torpediniformes > Narcinidae > Narcine > Narcine bancroftii. The sequence goes on along the minus strand of NC_091469.1, from coordinate 33,503,439 downwards.
GTATAAGTTGTCAAGAAACTCCTAAAGCTTCCTCCTATGTGAGCTTGTGACGAAAGTCAAGATGAATACAATGGTCTGTTTTAATCAATTCACTAACCAGGTAGTCGCATCTTGTTGCAATGCCCTCTATGCATTCTGACATGCTGAAAAGCAAATTAGGCTTAATTTTCACTGAGATTCCTGACCACTGCTTTACTGCAAGAGAGAAAAAAAAAGCATTACAGGGTAATCCGAAGAGACCGTTCTCTGAATACAAAGGTACATCTTAAGATCCTCAGGGAAAACAACTGGATGAAATAGAAAATAAGTTTGTGAAAGCTCCAAGTTTCCTAACTGCTTTACTATTTTCCAAGTAGGATTCACAATTCAGCAGAAAACATTCCCTTAATGAACCACAAGCCCATTTTCGATCATTCTTCTTAATATCCCTATGGAGAATAAGTTAGGGAATATTGGAACACCTAACCAACAGCTATCCAATTTTTAAGATCCTTATCAATTGGTTTAAGAACTAATTTTGGAAGGTAGATTCTTTGTTAGTGTAAATCTACGATATGGAACAGCCCAATAATTGACAATTTAATTCAAATAAACAGAACTGCACTGCTTGTGAAGAATTTTTAAAATATTATCACAAGGAATGCAAAAGATAAATCATCTCACATTCAAAGTTAAATCGTAATGAATAAGTGCATTTTCCAATGTGGCAGTGATATAATTGACTATATTGGTGATAACTTCACCATTTTCTGAGTAGGATTGGATAATCACAGCAGTGAGAATATGTTCAGAACGCATTTAGTGATAACATTGAGAGTAAAAATTAAACTTGACACTGCTAGCTTCAGATATAACTACTATGGGAATTTAAGTGAAACCCAAATAACCTTTGCAGCTTTTTCCCAAATCTTCCTTCATTACAGAACCTATTACCATTTACACCATCTCTTGCCATATGTCTGATTTAAAAATCTTATCTAGATTTTTCCATGAACTCATGAGTATAAAAGAGTCAGGTAAAATTGATTACTAGCTCGTCACAAATGTACATCATTAGGAACATTATTCCTTTCAATATTTGTTGGTATCACTTTATCACTAGCATATTTTACCTGACACAGAGTTGAATGCAATCTGCAACATAGGAACAAATCATTGTCTAATTAATTTTCATTTAAAGTATCCTTCTGTCTTTATTATAACTGCCTTTTTCTACTTTACAGTCATATTCCTCAATTTCCTTCTCCACCAAATATGTCTCATAAATCCCAGTAAACACAATTTCCATACCATAAACCCATAGCATGCTACAGCACAGAAAACAGGCCATTCATCCCCTCTACTCTGTGCTAGCTATCATCTCCCTCATCCCACTGACCTGTTTCCATTCCATAACTCTCCAGACCTCTCCCATCCATGTACCTATCCAATTTATTCTTAAAACACACGATCAAGTCGCATTCACCACACTCCCACCACTTTCTGAGTGAGAAAATTACTTTTTATGTTCCCCCTAAGCCTTTACCCCTTCAAAACTAAGACCTCTCGTATTTATCTTCCCCAATATACGTGGAAAAAGCCTATTTGCAGCCTTTCTGTCTATACCTCTCATAATCTTGTAAACCTCAATCAAATCTCCCCTCTTTGCTCCAAGGAATAAAGTCCTAACCTTTTAATCTTTCCCTGTAATTCAACTCCTGAAGACCCGACAACATCCTAGTAAATCTTCTTTGCACTCTTTCAATTTTATTGATATCCTTCCTGTAGTTAGGCACCCAGAACTGCACACAATATTCCAAATTTGGCCTTATCAATGTTTTAAACAACTTCAACGTAACATCCCAACTTCTATACTCAATACTTTGATTTATAAAGACTAAGATACCAAAAGCTTTCTTTACAACCCAGTCCATATGCTACGCCACCTTCATGGAATAATGTATTGTAATGCATGTAGCCGACTGCTAAAATGAAACACACACACACACACACACACACAGTGTGGCAGGTTAAGCTCACTCTTTTATTAGGGCTGGAAAGGCTGCTTTTATACCATTACGGGCGCAATTTCAATATCGTTAGGGCGCTTAACTCTTACGCATGCACCATTTGAACTCTAATACGCAAACCCACTGCGCATTCACCAACAGAAGACTCACGCATGCACACAGGAATCAGGATGGCCACACCCAACCTATGGATAATGGGATGCTGACTGAAAAGATAAGTACGCAATACTGACAAGCGTCCATTCCAAGATATGTCCAGTCAGCCAGAACAGAACATGGATGAATGTTGGTGAGTACCTGTAAAGGAAGTGGATGAGCCAGCATATAGGATGGAGATTGAAACCTCTCACCCACAACAACCTTGCACTCATTGTCACCAAAACTAAGGAACTGATTGTTGACTTCAGGAAAAGAAAGCCAGAGGGATACAATCCAGTGATCTCTGGGGTATCAGAGGTGGAGAGGGTGAGCAAATTTAAGTTATTAGAAATCAATATCTCGGAGGATCTTTCCTGGACCCAACACACCAATGGCACCATGAAGAAATTACGTCAGTGCCTCTACTCCCTCAGGAGGTTTGGTATGACACCAGAAACTCTGGCACATTTCTGCAGAATTGTGGTGGAAAGTGTGCTGACAGGCTGCATCATGGTCTGGCATGGGGAAACCAATCCCCTGAGCATAAATCCCTCCAAAATTTAGTGGACATAGCCCAGGACATCACAGGCAAAACCCTGCCCACCACTGAGTACAGCTACAGGGAACACTGCTGTCGGAGAGCAGCACCAATCATCAAATACCCACACCACCCAGCACATGATCTGCTGCCATCAGGAAAGAGGTATAGATGCCATAAAACTCAGGCTACCAGGTTTAGGAACAGCTGTTACCCCTCTACCATCAGACTCCTTAACGAGGAGGCTCAATTAGAGTCTCATTTAAGGAATCTTACATGTACATTTTATTGATTTTCTTTTTCTTCTCTCTGTATTGCACACTTAGACAGTTTACATTCATTATATGTTTACAGATCTTTGTTTACGTTTATGCTGTATACAGTTTTTTTTTGCATTACCAATTAGTGGTAATTCTGCCACACCCACAGGAAAAAAATCTCAGGTTTGTATTGATGTCATGTATGTACTCTGACAATAAATCTGAAAATCTGAAATCTGACATTTAAAATATCTTTGCCAGGGCCCTGCAATTTCTGCACTAGTCCCTCTCAAGTTCTGAGGGAATATCTTGGCAGGCGCTGAGGGTTTATCCACCTGTATTTGCCTCAAGACAGCAAGCACCCCTTTCTCTTTAATCTGATAGCCCAAATAATTTTGACAATTGCTCTGCCGAGTATCCTTTCAATCCACAATGGTGATTCTGTTCTTTTAATTGCTGAAATTTTACTTCTACGTTCTATCTCTCTGCCTGTGACCCTCTGCAATGTTCCAGTGAAACCCAGTATCATTCTGAAGATAGTGTGTTATCTTTTCTTCTGGGTTCAGTGTGACCTTCAGTACTAGATATGACATTTAATACTTTTAGGTAATTCACTTTCTGTTTGCATCAGAACTAATCATTTCTGCTGTAGGTTGTCCATCTGTAATAAGAATTGTTTTTTTTTCCTCTCTACACAGAGACTGCCTGGATTTCTGAGCAATTAAATTTAGATATACAGCACGGAAACTAGCCCTTTCAGCCCACAAGCCCAAGCTGCCCAATTGCACCCAATTAACCTACAATGCTCATACGTTTTGAAGTATGGGAGGAAATTGGAGCACCCGGAGACACCCACGCAGACACAGAGATTCAAATTCCTTACAGATAGCACCAGATTAGAACCTTCATCGCTATGATGTAACAGCGTTGCACTAACCGTGACACTAACTGTTAGTGTTTCATTTTCAGCATCATCTCTGATTTGCACTTAACAGCTCTACATCCCTTTGTTTCTTTGCCTTGCTCACCATCCTCATTTATCTAACAACATGATAGCTCCATAAAAATAATGTACATCACCAAGGCAAATATACCTCACCCTAGCATAGATGTTTGTTTTGTCCTATCCATCCTTTCGCCCACCCACTATGCAATTTAATTATTGCATAGATGGTGGGCAAAAGGATGACCCCACCCCCGCAAATGGATCCCTGACTTCCTCATTGGAATATCACAGCCAATACGAATTGAAAACAATGTTTCCTCCTCACTGATCATCACCACAGATGAACTTCAAGGATGCATGCTTAGCCCACTGCTCTACTCATTATACACCCATGGCTGTGTGGCCAGGCACAATTCCAGTGCTATCTACAAATTTTCCAATGACACCACAGTTGTTGGCAGAATCACCAACAGCAATGAGGAAGCATGCAGGAGGGAGATAGACCAGCTCGTTGAGTGGTGTCACACCAACAACCTTGCGCTCAACTTCAGCAAAACCAAGGAGATGATTGTGGATTTCAGGAGGAAGTCAGGGAAACTCAATCCTGTTTTCATCAAGGGGTCAGTAGTGGAGAGGGTCAAGAACTTCAAATTCCTGGGTGTCGAGATCTCCGAGGATCTGTCCTGGAGTCTCCATGTCGATGCAATCACAAAGAAGGCTCGCCAACAACATTACTTCGTGTGGTGTCTGAGGAGATTTGGTATGTCACCAAAAACTTATACAGGTGTATTATGGAGAGCATTCTGGCTGGTATGGAGGCGCCAACACTCAGGACAAGAAAAAAACTCTAGAGGGTTGTTAACTCAGCCTGTGACATCACAGTATCAGATTTCATTCTATCAAGGACATCTAGAAGAGGTGGTTTCTTAAAAAGTCTGCCTCTATCTTCAAAGATATCTACCTCCCAGGCCATGCCCTCCTCACCCCAAAGATGAGCATTCAGTGGCATAAGGACAGCTTCATCCCCGCTGCCATCAGATTCCTGAATAATCAATGAACCAAAGACACTGGTTTACTTTTTGTGCATCATTTTTTTTAAATTGTTTGTAAGGAGGTTTATATGAATGTTTCCACTGTGATGCTGCTACAAAATACCAAATATTGTGACAATAAATTCTGATTCTGATAATGGGAAACATTAAGGGAGAGGTGATAGACAAATAGAACCAAATGAGGAGGGAATCTGGCAGGTGAAATGCATGAGTATTAGGTGGATGTGGATGGAACCAGCATGAAAATTAGTGATGGAGGCCTGGAGGATGTGTATGAGAAAGGTAAAAATTAGGTTGATCAAAAGCAGAGTGAAAGAGGTGTACAGGAGGTTAGATTTACCCGAATTGGAAAATTCAAGAGACACAAGGAGCTGCAGACTCTACTATCAAATAAAATAAAAAGCTGGAGGGTCTCAAGTGGTCATGCAGCATCCATGGAGAGGGATGTACAGTCAATGTTTTTGGTTATTGTAGCGTGAATAAAAGCTCTCACAACTGGAGGAAGAACAAACTCTTATTAGCTTATAACTAAAGGTAGGGTCTCACAGTCGTCTTCAGAAGGGTTCTGGGTTTAGGGGGGAAATCCAGGGTTATATGGGAGCAGATGAGGGTGGAGCTAGGAGGCGGAGCCAGCCACAGAACAACACACTACCAGTGAATCCCAGTTCACTGCATTCACCCCTTCCTGAAGAATTTAGGGTCAGTGAATGAAGACAGGGAACATGGGGAACACATTTACAGATTTAAGCAGTCTGGAGGTCAGGAGATCCTGGTGGAGTGCCTTAGCATTGGGGTCCTAGGATTCCTTGGGTCTCCTGGTCCCATTGTGAGGCAGGAGAGGCGGGCTGGGTCTCTGGCTCAATGGTGGAGGGGGATGCACTTTCCTCCTGAACCAGATCCCTAGAGCCCCTGACTGGGAGTAACGAGAATGAGCTCCATGGCTCACAGGGCACATGAAGCAATCATGTGCTCTGTTCCAGTGAGTGCCAGGTCCCTGATGGAGATTGAATAGGAGCTCATAAGTAGAGTTAGTCGCAGTATATATAAGTGATTGGATGGAATAGTGCACCTTAGGGAGGATTTCCTGCCTTTCGACATCAGGGCCAGTTTGACAGCCTTCTAGACTGTGGCATTCTCCTTTTCATCTTGCCCGCTCCCTCGGGCATTGTAGCTAGTAGTCCTGCTGGATGCAATGCCCTCACCAGTACTCACTGATGTAACTTATCACTTATAAAGGATGAGCCCCAGTCACTATAAATATAGCTGGGATACCCAAACAGGGTGAAAATGGAATCTAGGGCCTTTATGACTGATATAGTGAATGTGTCAGGACATGGAATGGTGAACGGGAAGCAGGAGTACTCATCAATGATAAAGAGGAAGAAAGTGTTCCCATTTGTGGAGGGGAGAGGTCCCTTAAAATCAAACACTAAGCCATTCGAAGGGCCTGGATGACTTGATCAGGTGCGTCTTCATGGGATAGTAGGAGTGTGGCTTGCACTCTGCGCAGACCTGGCAAGACATGATTATTTCCTTGATGTCTTCCGTGGATTGGGAAGATTGTGTGCCTTGACAAAATGAGCCAAGTGGGTGACCCCTGGATGGCAGAGCTCATTATGCAGAGACCACAGTTGCCTGGTGTGTGCAGAGGCACAACTTCCTCTGGATAAGGCATCTGGATAGTCATTAAGGGTTCCTGGCTGATAGGCAGTCATAATTGTAGGTGGAGAGCTTGATCCTCCACCTAGCAATCTTGTTATCTTTGATTTTTCCCCTATTTACATTATTAAGCATGAATGCAACCTAGCACTGTTCAGTGAGGTGCGTAAATTTCCTAACAACCAGGTAGTGTCTCCAGTGCCTCACGGCTTCTACAATGGCTTGAGTCTCCTCTTCCACAGGTGGGTTCTGGAGCATATGGCCTTGTACTGTCCGTGTAAAAAAATGCAACCAGCCTCCCCGCCTGGTTGAGGGTAGTGGCCAGGGCTATGTCCGAAGCATTGCTTTCCACTTGGAAAGGCACATTCTCTTCCACTGCGTGCATGGCGGCTTATGCAATGTGGTTCCGGAGGTAGTTAAAAGCCATTTGGTTTTCAGCGAGAGGAGGAAATTAGTGACTTTTAAGAGAGGGTGAATCTTATCAGTGTATTGAGGGATCCACTGGGTGTAATATGAGAACAACTCCAGGCATCTCCTCAAAGCCTTCGTGCTCTTGGGAATGGGGAGCTCTATCAGGGGGCATGCCCTATCGGGATCGAGGCCAATGATGCCATTCTCAACTAAGTAGCCAAGGACAGCCAGACGCTTAGGCCCGAACACACACTTCTCAGAGTCATAAGTAAGGTTCAGGGCTTTCAACGCATGGAGAAAACTCTGGAGGTTGGCATCATGGTCTTCCAAGGTGTGGCCACAGATGGTGACATTATTGAGATAGGGGAAGGTAGCCTTCAACCCGTACTCATCCACCATTCTGTCCATCTGCCTCTGGAAGATAGAAACCCCGTTAGTGATGCTGAAAGGGACTCTCGGAATTGATAGAGACGACCGTGAGCCTTAAATGCCATATATGGATGATCCTTGGAACAGATTGGCAGCTGATAATAAGTAGCTTTCAGGTCGATGGTCAAATAGACCTGATAATGCTCAATATCATTCACCATGTCCGAAATTCAAGGGAGGGGGTATATGTTCTGGAGTGTGTACCGATTAATAGTTTGGATATAGTCAATTACTAGCCTGGAATTGTTTTCCCCTTTTACTACTACCACTTGCACTCTCCACAGGCTGGTGCTACGTTTGATGATAACTTCGTCGAGTAGATGTTGTGTCTTAGACTTTATAAAATCTCGGTCTTCTGCACTACACATCCTGCTCTTAGTAGAAATGCGCTTGCAGTCTGGGGACAGATTCTGGAAGAGAGGAGGGGGTCAATATTCAGTGTGGAGAGGCTGCATGTGGGTTCTGATTTTAGATGCCCTCCATTCTAAACTGTTTCGGGGGGGGAGGGGACCTGAATACTCCAAAGTCATGCTTTTAAGGTGACACCGGAAGTCCAGACCCAGCAACACCGAGGTACACAATTTATCAAGTATATACAGGTGAAATTTACAGAATTCCTCCCCCCACCTTCAAATGACATGTACCATACAAAGTTGTTGAATATGTACAGAATGTGAATTGGATGCAAGGAATATGCGATAATCGAAGGATACATCTTTAGGTTGTACTCTTGCACAATCCATGAGTCTATGAAGCTTTCAGTAGAGCCTGAGTCAATTAGGCATTTAGTGGAATGTCCATTTACCTTCATGGTCACTATGGAGTTGCTGAGCTGGTGAGGTCTGTCCTGATCTAGGACCATCGAGGCTAGGACCCTGGAGACTCCATACTCCTCATTTGAGTGGCCCCACCATTCTGGGTTGCCCTGCGTGGGTAAGATGGCATCAACCTCGTGGCACAACACAGCAAGATGGCTGCCCTCCTTCCTTCTCTGACAATGAGGCACCGAGTTTGAATTGTAAGATGGCCACCGAGCCTCTTTGTGTCATTTCTTCACTGCCACTGCTACCCTCTGTCAGTGTGTAGTGCTGCAAGTGGGCTTGGGTGAATTCGTGGCAGACAGCTTGGGACTGGAATTGGATCTGGGAGCAGTGCAGGCCATGGACTTCCCTGATTCCCCTCATGTGGCAAACCCTTTCCCAATGCCCTTTCTTCCCACAGCTGGAGCACACTAAGTCTTTAGCTGAGCAATGAAATCAGGGATGCTGGCTGTTGCCACAGAAAAAGCACTCCCTGGCATGGGGAGCGCCAGCCATTAGGGCTGGGGTAGCAGGACCAGCTGGTCCTTAGAAGGGCTCATCTAGGTGAGTGAGCTCTCTGGCTTCGAGGTTATCGTTCTCAAACTTGGCCTGTTCCAATGATTTGGCCAGTTCAATGTGGCTAGCCATGTTCTTCTTTCCTGACTTGAGCAGTCGCTGCCTCTTGTACCTCAAGTGGACTCCCATGACTAGAGTGTCCCGTATCTGTTCTTCCTCACGAATGCAGCCCATAGCCACTTCATACCTGCACTTCTTGGCAAGCGTCCTCAAATCCAGCTGGTAATGGTCTCTCCTGGCCGTTGGCTATGACCTTATTTTGCGACTTCAGGTACCGAACCTTCAATGCCTCGATGGCAGCGTCATGTGTAGCGCAGTCCCTGATGACTGCATACCCTTTCGTTCCTACCCTCAAAACGAGTGTGGACCTCCTGAGTTCAATGGTGTGGAAGACACCTCTGGTCACGTTCACCTAGGCCTGGAAGCAGTCTAGCCAGTACGTGAACTCCTCAGCTGCATCTGGGGACAAAGGGTCTCTCAGCAGCATACCTGGCTTGAGTTGCACTTCCATTATTTGGGGAATAAGCTAATAAAATTGTAGCGAGAATAAAAGCTCATACCTGGAAGCAGATCAAATGCTTTTATTAGCTTATAACTATGGGTAGGATTTCACAGTAGTCATCAGAAGGGTTATGGGTTTAGGTGGGAAGCCAGTGTTACATGTGATCAGATGGGGGCAAAGCCAGCCATCAGCACAATACACTACCAGTGAATCCCAGTTCACTGCACTCATTAACTGAGGCTAAGATGGGAAGGAGAGGTAGTAAGGAGGTGCCATGAGGTAACAGGATTCTTGTTAGAGATAGGATTGGTGAAAAAGTCAGGGGAGGGGAGAGGGAGGAAAATGCTGAGTGTAAAACACTGGAATGGGTGAAGATCATTGGAACAGGTGAAAGACAGATGGAAGCATTAGAACTGGATCAGGGTGGGAGTTAGCTGAAATTGGAAAAATTCAGTGTTCATATGGAATATGATATTTAGTCCATGTTTCCACTCAGCTTGGCATTTTTTAAAGAACTCATATTCTGAAATTTAGATTCCTGTCCTTCAAGTTCAGAACCAACAATCCAACTCCTTCAATTACTTCACCACTGATTCAATAACCAAAACATATTTTTTATTATCTTAGCATTAAGATTATCACATCTTCCACAGACATCACTAATTTCACACTATTCTCAACTCTGGCTGAAATTCTCAACTGATAGACAACATTTCGCACAATTCCTTTTGTATTCAGCTGCAAATGAGTGCATCTCTGGAATACATTTCTGCACTTGCATGTCTAAGACTTGTTTTCAATGCAGCAGCTAAAGTTTAAAGCCTGTGTTTCTTTGGGTTGTCAGGAGTAAACAGAAAGGTTGCCCCTGTTCCAAATTTTAAATGCTAAACAAAAAAAAAACATGCCACATGAACAACCAACTTCTCACTCTTCAGGATTACCTGCAGGCAGTGGAATGCCATTGATCCAAGGCTTGCTTTGAAAATAATTTCCAACTTATTGTAAATTAACTTCACCTGTTCTCAAATCTAAATACTATTAAATATCAAAATTCAGCCATGTGATTCAAAATCTCTTGATTCTGGTGGAGATTCTCCCTCTTAGTTACCTTATTTAGATAAATTTATTCTCCAATCTATTGTTATTGACTGCTTTGCCTGAGGACATTTATAGATCAAATCTGACAAAGCTTTTGTAAATAGTCAGAAATGCCCATCAGTGATAAAATTCCAAAATGATTTGGATCATGTTGAGATCCACAGTATTTATATTTACAGTCACAGCAATAAATGTCAAAGGTCATTGATCAGAAGAAAATAGAATGAACTGACTGGAGGTTTATTTTATAAAAATGGGATTTCTGCTTGCATTTAACTTGATTCAAGTGTTTTGTGAGGGCAAGACTCTGTTCATTTCTTTGATCAAAAGGTTTGGAAAACGGAAATTCTCTCGACAGATATCTCTCAATCTTTATCATTAGTTTTCTTTGATGTTGAAGGCTAAGGCTAATCGTTTACCAAGCAAGAATCATGTTCAGTACAATCTCCATCCTGAGTTTCTGCTACTTGACACAACATTTCTTTGGAGTATCATGGGGTGGTGGAATGTGAGAGATGGCCAAAACAAATTAGATAATAATAATAATAAATGATTCCTTGCTTCACTAGCTGTCAAAAATGTCAAAAATACTGGAAATGTTTCTGACATTCAAAATCATTCATAACATGCAAAACAATCAAAGATTTTAATCAAGATAAAATGAAAATCACTTAAAACTCATTTAAATTGACAAACAACTTAACAATAATTATATTTCTATCTTTTGTGGAGACACATTTCATCCAGCACACGTTATCAAGGTTAGTTTGTTAAGTGCAGGACAAAGTTCACATATTGGTGGCCTAATAAAATTAGAGCCACAAGCATTGTAATTAAAGTGTGATATTACCTCTGCAACAGAGATGAAGATTCACCACTTGATCCTGAAGAACAACTGGGCAGGCATAATAACTGTGACATTCCTAGTAAAGAATTTAACCCCAAGGCGAAGAATAAAATCCCCAGCCCTGGTGTAATGGTAGCACCCAATCTCATGTTCCAGATATTTGCTGTCAAGCTCCACAGTAGAGACTTGAGCACATAAGCCTGGTGGTACATGTGTATGAAGTTTTATCATACTGAATTTTCCAAGATTTTTTTGCTGTCCCCCAAGATTGATGTAAAAGAACAGGAAATTTTTCTTTGTTACTAGAGGATACCCAATATGAGACAAATGTATAATGGGGAATAAATGTTTTTGAAATAAATTACCCCCTCTCCATGGATTGTCACCTGTCATGGTGGAGAAGCATGTTTGGTCCTGGGATCCCAAGAGCGATGCTGTCTGGAGCTATGTTCCTGGTAGGGCCACCCATGGCAGTAAGGTTGAGGATGAGGTCCCTGGCAAAGAACAATCCAACCAAGACCTCGATGGTGGAACAAGTAGATGAAGTTACTCTGATCTCAATGGCTGTGAAGGCTGAAACAAATCCAACAGCTCCTATCATTGTGGTTTTCATACCATTGGAATTAGTTGATCGATTTGTGAAGTGTTGTATGCTTCTTGGAGTGAAACATCAAGTACACGTTAAACAAATAAACACACAAGCATCTTTGCTCTGTCGATCAATGGAAAAAACGCCATCATCTTCGACTATGAGGGATAGCCATGACAACCCCTTAAGTGGGCTATATTGGTTCCATTTAAATGTTTTTCAAAAATACAACAGTTGTAATGGAATATATTTGGGAGATAAATTGGTAAAATTAGAGTAGGTTACATACATGCACACACTTTAAAACAGATCTTATTTGAAATTCATATTCAATGAAATTCATATTCAATGACTTTACAGAAATTATGGAGAATGCTATGCACATTTCACAAGTAGGTGCTAATAGAAATGACATCATTAAAGCAATAAGCAGGAGACACTTTTGCTGTTGAAAGCTCTTTGAACGGGTTTTGACAGAGTGCACAGAAAGGTCACTCCTGCATTCTTGTTTACCTAAAAACAACAGATTGACCAAGAAGACTAACTCCTATCGTTTGCTGAAGAAGGAGGGGGCTTTGCAAGTGTGAAAGAAAAAAAGGAGATGTAGCTAACAGTTTTGTATCTCAGATGAAGAGAGAGAGTCACAGCTGAAACAAGCAGGAAAAGATTGTTGGAACTGAAACAGAAAACTCCAGAGTGATGGATGGCTGGAAGTGCTATCTGCCTGATGTTTCTCTTGGAATAAGTGGAACAGAAAGGAACTCTGTGATAGCCTGAAGAAAGAGGTTATCATCTGGAGAACCCTGATGGGACACGTTTCATCTGCAAGACATTGGGGTGACTAATGGTGGTACCTCAGTTGTGGAAATCCTGGAACAACAAATCTCTCTCTTCAAACCATACAAGAACCTTCCTGAGTGGTAACCATTTACCTTTCGAGCACCAAAGCCTGGTGAACTTTATGCATGCTAAATTCTGTGCACAGTATAAGAATTGTCTGCAACCAGAGAACTTGGAAGAATGAGAAGTGAGATTGAACTGTGAACCAAAGAACTTTTCTTAAATTTACACATGCATTACACACATATGCACTTAGAATTAAAATGGGGTTAAGTTGAGTTTAGTTAAGTTAATAGAGATAAGTTCATCTCATCATTCTCCATTAACAATGGCGTGAAGCAAGGCTGTGTTCTCGCACCAACCCTCTTTTCAATCTTCTTCAGCATGATGCTGAACCAAGCCATGAAAGACCCCAACAATGAAGACGCTGTTTACATCCGGTACCGCACGGATGGCAGTCTCTTCAATCTGAGGCGCCTGCAAGCTCACACCAAGACACAAGAGAAACTTGTCCGTGAACTACTCTTTGCAGATGATGCCGCTTTAGTTGCCCATTCAGAGCCAGCTCTTCAGCGCTTGACGTCCTGCTTTGCGGAAACTGCCAAAATGTTTGGCCTGGAAGTCAGCCTGAAGAAAACTGAGGTCCTCCATCAGCCAGCTCCCCACCATGACTACCAGCCCCCCCACATCTCCATCGGGCACACAAAACTCAAAACGGTCAACCAGTTTACCTATCTCGGCTGCACCATTTCATCAAATGCAAGGATCGACAATGAGATAGACAACAGACTCGCCAAGGCAAATAGCGCCTTTGGAAGACTACAGAAAAGAGTCTGGAAAAACAACCAACTGAAAAACCTCACAAAGATAAGCGTATACAGAGCCGTTGTCATACCCACACTCCTGTTCGGCTCCGAATCATGGGTCCTCTACCGGCACCACCTACGGCTCCTAGAACGCTTCCACCAGCGTTGTCTTCGCTCCATCCTCAACATCCATTGGAGCGCTTACATCCCTAACGTCGAAGTACTCGAGATGGCAGAGGTCGACAGCATCGAGTCCACGCTGCTGAAGATCCAGCTGCGCTGGATGGGTCACGTCTCCAGAATGGAGGACCATCGCTTTCCCAAGATCGTGTTATATGGCGAGCTCTCCACTGGCCACCGTGACAGAGATTCACCAAAGAAAAGGTACAAGGACTGCCTAAAGAAATCTCTTGGTGCCTGCCACATTGACCACCGCCAGTGGGCTGATAACGCCTCAAACCGTGCATCTTGGCGCCTCACAGTTTGGCGGGCAGCAACCTCCTTTGAAGAAGACCGCAGAGCCCACCTCACTGACAAAAGGCAAAGGAGGAAAAACCCAACACCCAACCCCAACCAACCAATTTTCCCTTGCAACCGCTGCAATCGTGTCTGCCTGTCCCGCATCGGACTTGTCAGCCACAAACGAGCCTGCAGCTGACGTGGACTTTTTACCCCCTCCATAAATCTTCGTCCGCGAAGCCAAGCCAAAGAAGAAGAAGAAAGAAGAGAGATAAGTTAAAATTTGATTCTGTTTTCATGTTTAAAGATAATTAAAAACAACTTTTGTTTAAGTAACTACTTGTCTTGGTGAATGTCTTTTGCTGCTGGGTTTTGGGGTCCTTTGGGATCGCAACGCAGTGCTTATGTATACCCTGCACAACCCCCAGAAACAAATGTTGTTTATGTTTGGAAAGGATTCCATGATGGTACAGGTATATGATTCTTTATCCAGAACCCTTGGGGGACAGTGTGTTCTGAATTTTGGATTTTTCCAGTTTTCAGAAAGCCCACCCAAATTGTGCTGCCGTATCCATCCCCAACCCCTTCCAGTCGCCTGGCTATCTCCCCCAACCGTGGTCCCTTGGCTGCTTCCTCCCTCCGCCGGTCCCTCGGCCGCCTGGACATCTCCCCAGACTGCCGGTCCCACGGCCGCCCGGCCGCCTCCCCTGACTGCCAGTACCTTGGCCACCTGGCAGTCTCCCCCGACTGCCTTACCCTCAGCCACCTGGCCACCTCCCCTGACCACAGTCCCTCAGCCGTCTCCCCCAAACACGGTCCCACCACACATCTTTAACAGGTTGTACCTCTAGAAAGCAGGATCTATCAAATATCCTCATCACCCTCTTTTTCCCCCCCTCCCTTCCCTCCCTCCCTCACCCTCTTTCCCATTTATTTGAAGTTCAATCTATAAGATACATTAAACCCGTTAAACAATGTTGTCACTTAATAAAAATAAACAAAAAATTTAACTGAGTCAGTTCTTTTCGTTGTCTTCTCCTTCTGTCATTTTAGGTGGTGGAAGTCCATGGTAGGATTTCTCTATTGTATTTCATGTATGGCTCCCATATTTGTTCAAATATTGTGATGTTATTTCTTAAATTATATGTTTTTTTTTCTAATGGAATACATTTATTCATTTCTATGTACCATTGTTGTATTCTCAAGTTGTTTTCTAATTTCCAGGTTGACATAATACATTTTTTTGCTACATAACAAATCTTTTTTGCGCTCCATCCAAATCGAGTCCAAATTCTTTATTTCTTATATTACTTAGGAGGAAGATCTCTGGGTTTTTTGGTATATAAAAATGACACTGTATATATTCAAGAGAAAAAATGTCTGTATGTATCTTGGTCAATATGGTTTATAGTGTGAAAAATAAAAAAATTAAATATATATATATATATCCTCATTATCCAGGTCATGCCCTTTTCTCATTGCTACCATCAGAGAGGAGGAGCAGAAGCCTGAAGACACACATTCAACATAACAAAAATAACTTCTTTCCCCTGCCAGGATTCTGTATGGACAATGAAGCAATGAACACTACCTCACTTTTTCTCTCTTTTGTCCTACTTTTTAAAAAAATCTTGTATTTATATCACTGTAATTTTACTGTAATTTTCACATTGTTCTGCACCATATTGCCATTGCAATACAACACACTTCAGGACACATGTTTATGACAATAAACCTGATTCTGATTAATGTTACACATTTAATGCATAAATGGAAGATACATTTCTTATTCAAAATGTTTTACATTTATAGGTTCTAGTTAAAGATCATAAAAAAATGATAATAAGGCATATTAAAAACATGATTTTTTTTTCTGATTCTTTCCCTCCCTTTCCTGATATCTCCATCACCATCTCGGGAGACTGGTTAGCCTCCAATATCCATTAAAAGCCCATCACCTCCTATACCTACTCCCATCCTATATTCTGAAAGAACTCCATTGAACTCTACCATTCATCCTATCACTTAAGTGTCTCAAAAGCGTATTCCTGTGGCTTCCCCATGCCCATATCTGAACAGTATTTCAATAGCTTCTCATCTTCTCTATTCATCCCCTTTCCTCCCAACTATAACAAGGTGAGAGGTAATCTGGTTCACTACCTGGTACCTTCCACATTAAAACCTTTCAGATTTTCCATCACTTCCAATGCATTTCCATCATTCTCTCTCCTTTGAGCAATTTTAAGTTGCTGCTCTCTCTCTGATTCCCTGGTCTGCTGTTCTCTTCTTCTCACCATCCAGGGGCCCACGTCATCCTTACAGGTGAAACAGTTGTTCCTTTCCAATTTATTGGCGTGCATTCAGTCCTCACAATACGGTCTCTCCTACATCAGAGAAAACAAATCCAAATTACATGATAGTTTGCAGAACACCTCTGTTTTGATAACTCTAAATTTCCAGTCACTTTTCACGGTAATTCTTCATCAGTTCCCCCTCTGATCTTCTATCCTTGGGTTCCACATTATTCCAACACCACCCTTTGTAAGCTCAAGTAACTGCGATTTATGTCCAAGTATGTTACAGGTCAATAAATTCAACATTTTCTGGTAACTACACCTTTTTGTCCACATATGTGGTTCTTTTTAGTTTCATTTTTTTTACTTTTTCAGTGTCCAACCATTATTTTCACAACTTTGGTCAGCATGATGTCAAGGACATTGACTTTGTTCTCTCCATCCCTTCCTCCTCTGCAACTTAAAATAGATTTTTCTTACCACTTTTCCAGTGTTGTTCTTGAGATCACTCCCCACCAATGCTGCCCCACTTTGCCTTCCTACATTTTCTGTTTTTGTTTCAGGTTTTCGGCATCTGTAGCTTTTTACTTTCCTCACGCAAAGATCCCTTCTGCTTTCTCAAGTGTACTTGAAAGAACCAATTGCACAAGTTCAAAGAATAGTTCCTCATAAAACCTTTCAACCAGTACAGAGAAAATCTGACCGTTATGCGAATGCTGTTTGTGAAAACTTAGCTGATGGAATTATTTTTACATGAACTAACAGTTCAGCTCCAGCAAATGAGATTTTCAGTGCATGACTCATTGTACAATGTGTATGACAGTAAACACAGATTCAGATTTCAGACTTTAGAGTAAATAATTTATTTACTCTGGCAATAGATTATTTTTCCAGCAAGCCAGGCAGAACTTCAACTTAATGGTAATGTAAAAAAGACTGTACTCAATGTAAACAAATAAAGAAATGTAAATAGACTGACTGTGCAATATAGTCAGAACCACTAGGTTCAGGTGGCGTGAGTCTCGTGACACCTATGATGGTAGCAGTGAGAACAAAGATGTAGATGCTGCTTTCAGATGGCAGCATTCCCTGTAGATGTTCGTAATGGTGAGGAGGATTTTTGCTGTGATGTCCTTGGCTGTGTTGACTACTGTTTGCAGGGCATTATGCTCAGGGGTATTGGTGTCCCCATAACAGACCATGATGCAGCCAGTCAGCACAAATTTGCAGCAATTTGCCAGGGTTTCCGATGTCAGTCAAACTGGGAATATGCTTAACTGGGGAAGGGATAATTATGAAGGGATGACGCAGGAACTTGCAAGAATAAATTGGAAACAGATATTTAAGGGTGAAAGCACAGAAGTAATGTGGAGGAAATTTAGGGGCCATTGTGTAGGATTCAAGATAGGCTTGACCCACTGGGTCAAGGAAAAGATGGTAGGAAAAGGGAATTGTAGCTGATGAAACAGGTCAGGAAACTAGTCAAGAGGAATAGGAAGTATACATTAGATCGAGGAAGCAAGAAACACAAGGGGTCATCTAAGTGTATGGTAGCCAGGAAGAAGCTTAAGAAAGGACTTAGGAGAGCCCAACAGGGGCATGAGAAGTCCTTTGCATGTAGGATTAAAGAGAATGCAAAGACATTCTATAGATATGTGAAGAACAGAAGGATGACAAGAATGAAGGTGGGGCTGCTAAAGGATAAAGGAGTCAACATGTGCCTCGAGGAAGAGGAGGTTGAGGAGGTCCTAAATTAATACATTGCATCAGTATTCACAAGAATAAAAGGACCTTGATCACGGTGAGGTTGAAAATGAACAGGCCTGTGTGCTGGACAATGTGGAAATTAAGGAAGTAGAATTGATGGATCTTCTTAAAAGCATCAGGAGTGTTAAGTCCCTGGGGCTGGATGCAATATACCCAAGTTGCTATGGGAAGTGAGAGAAGAGATAGCTGGGGCAGTAGCTATGATCTTTGAATCCTCTTTTGCAGCATGGCTGGGGCCAGAGGATTGGAGAATGGCAAATGTAGTTCCCTTGTTTAAAAAAGGTAATAAGGAGAATCCTGGAAATTAAAGTGTTTCATCAGTAGTGTGCAAACTAATGGAGTTGATTCTTAAGGATGGGATCTATGAGAATTTAGACAAATGCAGTCTACACAAGGATAGTCAGCATGCCTTGTGATGGGAAGGTCATGCCTCACGAATCTAATTGAGTTTTTTGTGGAGGTATCAAAAGAAATTGATGAGGGTAGGGTGGTAGATGTAGTCTACATAGATTTAAGCAAGACATTTGACAAGTTCCCCCATGAGAAATTCATCCAGAACATCACGATGCTTGGGATCAGTGGAGCCTTGGCTGTGTACATTTTAAAAAATGGCTTGTAGGAAGAAAGCAGGGAGTAGCAGTAGAAGGAAAGTATTCTGCCTGGAGGTTGGTGACCAATGGATGCAGCAAGGATCTGTTCTGGGACACCTGCTCTTTGTAATTTTTATAAATGACGTGGATGAACAGGTGGAAGGATGGGTCAGTAAGTTTGCGGATGACATGAAAGTTGGAGGAGTTATGGATGGAGCTGAAGCTTGTTTAGGTTACAAGAGAATATAGATAGGATGCGGAGTTGGGCAGAAAAGTGGCAGATGGATTTCAATCTAGATAAGTGTGAGATGAAACATATTGGAAGGACAAACCAGAAGGCTGAGTACAGGGTTAATATTTGGTTACTTAAGAGTGCGGATAAACAGAAGGAACTTGGGATTTAATCTATAAATCCCGCAAGGTCACCGCACAATTTGGCATTCAACACTATCATCACCCCAAAAACTGATCGGCAAACTCTAAAACATAGAACTATACAGTTAGTTAAGAATGTCTATGGGATGCTGGGATTCATTAATGGGGAATTGAGTTCAAGAGTAGAGAAGTCATGTTGCAACACTACAAATCTCTGGTAAGTATTGTGTTCAGTTCTGGTCACCTCATTATAGGAAGGATGTGGTTGCAGATGAGATTTACCAGGATGTGGCCTGGATTGGGAAACAAGTCTTATGAGGCAAGGTTAGCAGAACTGGGACTTTTTTCTTTAGAGCATAGAAAGAATAGAAGAGGCTTAATAGAGGTCTACAAGATTATAAGAGGCACAAATAGGGTGGACAGCCAGCACCTGTTTCCCAGGGCAGGATCATCAAACACCAAAGGACATATGTACAAAGTTAAAGGAGGGAAGTTTACTGAGAGTTGTTGGAGCCTGGAATGCCTTGCCAGGCATGGTGGTGGAAGCTGAAACATTGGGCACATTTAAAAGTCTCTTAGATGAAAGAAAAACAGAGGGTTATGAGGCAGGGAGGGTGTAGCACTTTATTTACAAAGGAATATATGGGTCGGTGCAACATTTAGGACCGAAGGGCCTGTACTATGGAGTATTGTTCTATATTCTATGTTCTAAACCAAACCTCTGCAAACTTTTGATGAAGTAGAGGCCCTGAGATGCTTTCTTCACAATGCTTTTAGTGTGTAGGGACCAGGAAAGGTCCTCTGAGATAGTGACTCCCAATTTTCTCACTCTTTCCGCCTGCAATCCCCCAATGATCACTGGATTGTACACCTCTAGTTTTACCTTCCTGAAGTTAACAATCAGCTCCTTGGTTTTGAGGATACTGAGTTGAGGTTGTTGTTGGTGCACCATTCAGCCAAGTTTTCAATCTCCTTTCTATATGCTGATTTATTGCCCCTTTTTACACAACCCACTGCCATGGTATCAACAGTAAATTTGTAGATAGTGTTTTTGTCATACTGAGCTATACAGTAAAGCGAGTAGAGCAGGGGGCTAAGAACGCAGCCCTACACTCCAGTACTGATGGAGATTGTGAAGGAGATGTTCTTACTAATCCTCACTGATTGTGGTCTGGTGGTGAGAAAATCCAAGATTCTATTACACATTATAATTCCAAGTCTTGGAGTTGGCTGATCAATTTTGGGGTGATGGTGGTGTTAAATGCCAAAATGTAGTTGATTAAGAGCATCCTGATGTATGTATCTTTGCTGTCCAGGTGTTTCAGGGTTTTGTGTAGAGCCAGTGAGATGGCATTTGGAGTAAACCTGTTGCTACAGAAGACAAATAGGAATGTATTCAAGTCGCCGCTCAAACTCATTATCATTATCAAATTGCTTATTGTGTTTCCTGTACTTTTCATTATATTCTTTGATTGTAAAGTGATTTGAAAATTCCTATGATCCTGAAAGATGCTATGTTAGTGAATATTCCATTTTACTTTCTACCTCTCCATAGATGCAGCCTGGACTAATTTCAGACTGCACCAATTCCAGGCTGTACTTTCATGTTGTTATCTCGTTGGTTGAGACTTGTTCACTCAATAATTGCAGACAGTTTATTGCAAGGCATTAAATGGAGCATTATTGAGTAGAACTTGGCACCAAACCTCGTTAAATTATATAAGGCCACATGGATAGGTTTTAAGAAATACCTCAAAATAGCAAAGAAGTCGGCAGGTGCGTGGCTTATGGAAAGAGTCACAGCATACAGCAATTTCCAGACTCAATTCTATGCCTCTTTATGTAATATGTTGGGCCAGTACCATTAACAGAGTTTGATAATTGTGTTAAAATAGCACACAATAGATTTCCATTCAAATGAGTGAGTTCTTGGTTTGTTATTTTTACAAGGCTTTAGTTTCAACATAAAATAGACTTATTTATTATTGATGGTGATTACTCTATGGGAAAACAGATTCCTTTATATTTTGCTTACAGAATGAGTCTCAGACACTTCACACCATAGTTTTGTTAAAAATTTGAAAATGAAGTGACATTTCCAGTGGTATTATGCAATTCAAATCAAATCTGATATTTAAAATAAGGAATGTTGCAATACATAATCAAAATATGGAATTTAATTACTTTGGAGCAGCATAATGATTGGGCAAATAATCCAAAGCTTTGGATTGATGATCCAGAGGTGGCTGATCAAATAGTTTCATGGCAGCTGTGAAATTTAAATCTCGTTAATTCAAAAATCTGGAATTAAAAAGTCTGATAACAGTACTTATGACCATATAACTAACATATGGCCACTTTGCACAGGACACAACACATGGAGGTTTGATAAGGAGAGGACACAATAATAGATTGCAGGAAGACACATAGATGTAGAGTAGTAACATGGCCTGACAAATGGCAGATTAAATTTAGCGATGAACTTGGGTGAAGCAATACATTTTAGAAGAAAGCTCAAGGAGAGAAATCACGGCTCAGTTCTAACATTTCTGTAGGAGAAGAGGGATCCAGATGCATTTGTGCATAATTTTTGAAGGTGCAAGATGTTGAAGTTCTTCTACTAAAGCATATGAAATCCTGAATTTCACTGACTTGAAACATAGTTTACAGAGGAGGGAAGGTATGGCGATAAAGTCCTGATTAACCCAAGACTGGAGCAATGTTCCCTCTAATTTTTAGTAGTCAGAGTGCAGAAAAATCTTATGTTGTCATTTTTTTCCCCTGTGACAAAAGTATGTGCATACTGAATGCTTGTGTAAGTGTAAATTTGAAATTGTTTCAAGAAAAATTTGGTACAGCCTATATCTCATTTGTAATAAATCTGTATTGGCATGTTATAATATGATATAAGTATGATTGAATTCTATGAAGTATATATGATCTATAATATATAACTGCATTATTTAGGTAACTCACCTTTCATGCGCACATTAATTTCCTTTGTGCGCTGGTTGCAAAATGCGTGTACGCACACACACACACACACACATGCACAGCTTAGAGGGAACAGTGGACTGGAGCACTGAACCCCATTCTATTCATCGAACTTTAGAGCAAACAAAGAAGCTGGTAGAAACACAAAACCTGCAGTTGCTGGAATCTTGAGCTAATGTAAAGGAGCTGGAAGGGTTCAGCAAGTCAGACAGCAAAAAGCATCCTGACCTATAAAGTTAACTGTTCATTTCTCTCCATGGATGCTGCCTGATTGCTGAGTCTCTCCAGATCCTCTTTGTTTAATGATCTGTGGGCACACAAACATTTAAAAGTAGGAGTGAGTCATACAGGAAGTTGTGAAGACAAAGTAATTTTTAATTAGGATGATAGAAGTAGAATCAGTCAGACTTTCAAGTGGGAACAGGATAAGCACTTGAGGGAGAATCACTTGGGATGAGCATGGGAGAATGGGACACAATAGAATGAGACTGAAAAGGTTGCTCCATAAAGAAATAGTACCATCCCAAATAATAAAAAGAAATAGTACCATCTCAAATAATAAAAAGAAATAGTACCATCTCAAATAATAATATGAATTCAAATAGGTTAATTAACATGGCCTCACAGCCACATCTCTTGAATTCAAAGCATTTCCAAGATTGAGGATTTGAGAGTGGATTGCAGGATGTTTTCTTGCTGTAGATGGCTGATGTTATACTTACTGCTGTCAAAATATGTTAACAAGTGTGATGAGTTTATTCAGTTCCTAGCTGAGTCAGTAGGTGGGAACTCATGCCATGTGGGAAATGACAACCCTATATGTTTGATCTAAATGTTATATTCTTCCTGTCAGCTGATTAATGAAGCAGCGTGCACATCTGATTCTTTACCAGCAGGTTATTTTCTTATATCTTCAGAGCAGCATAATCTATCACTTGTGTTCTATTGGGCTTTGAAGATCTAATTTTGTCCTTTAGGCTGTTATTTCCCGCTGTAAAAATAAATCAGAACTGACGAATAAGGAAATATGAGCTGCTTTCATCTCAGAGTCTGGGGTAACATATAATGTCCATATTAAGAAATTATAGTGTGGATATAGATAGTGTTCAATGTTTTAGGAGCTCCCAACAAGTTAATATGGAAATAGAGATGAAAGGATTGTACCTGCACCTTAATGTTCAGTAAACTTGTGTTAACCATAGGATCATGAAGGTAAACTCAAATATGGATAAATATGTGGATGATACAGATAAATTGGCAAAAGTCGAGGTACATCGATAAAGTTATTTGAACAAATAGGCTGACTGAAGTGCAGGGTAATCAATTGAAAAACATCATTATTTCCATTAGTAGAATATTCATCTGGGTTTTACAGTTTGTTGGCAAAGGACTTCCCTGGTGTCCTAGAATTAAGCTGAAAAACTCAGAGAGGGGAATGACAATAACACCATCTACAAATTTGCCGACGATACCATGGTAGTGGGTTGTATAAAGGAAGGGGATGAGTCAGCGTATAGGATGGAGATTGAAAACTTGGCTGAATGGTGCACCCCCAACAACCTTGCACTCAATGTCACCAAAATTTAAGGGGCTAATTGTTGACTTCAGGAAAGGAAAGCCAGAGGTATACAATCCAGTGATCATTGGGAGATCAGAGGCGGAGAGGGTCAGCAAACTTAAGTTCTTGGGAGTCACTATCTCGGAGGATCTTTCCTGGACCCAACACACAAAATGGCATCATGAAGAAAGCACGTCAATGCCTCAACTTCCTCAGGAGTTTGTGGAGGTCAGAAAGCCTGGAAAATTTTGACCGAGGTGCGGTGGAAAGAGTGCTGACCATCTGTATCACAGTCTGGTATGGAAACACCAATACCCCTGAGTTTAAAGACTTCCAAAAAGAATCTCAGGGTTATATGTGATGTCATGTATGTACTCTGACGATAAATCTGAAAGCTGAAATCTAATAGACCAAAATCTCAATACCCAGCAAATAGATTTTGAAATGCTTGAA
Organism: Narcine bancroftii; assembly: GCF_036971445.1. NCBI lineage: Eukaryota > Metazoa > Chordata > Chondrichthyes > Torpediniformes > Narcinidae > Narcine > Narcine bancroftii. The sequence continues at coordinate 33,479,449 of NC_091469.1, read as the reverse complement.
GTGTATCCACTATATGTGAAAGACTTCTGTAAATTTCAAAAATGTTAAAAGTTATTGCAAAGGATGCTGTCAATTTTACCTGAAATTAGGAGCATTACAAGTCACATGAATGATTGTTATTTAATTCTTTAACCAATAAGGTGGCAAGACCTATTTTCTTTTCTCCAATTCCACACATTTTGTTTTATGGTTGCCATTCATGTTTTCTGCCCTCTTCACCTGCTGCAAGGAAAAAAATAAACTTACGAACAAACAGCATTTGCTGAATGTAGCCAAGGGATAGGCATGCTGTTGGAGACGAGTGAGTGCGAGGATTAGTACTAGATGGAAATGAAGTTCTGAGTGAGGACTAGATAGGGGAAAATGGGTGCATCTGGCAGGTGGGGTGGACAAAAAGATCAAGGAACAAAGAGATCTGGGAATGTGGACACACAGAATCACATGAAAGAGTAGCAGGCATGTATATAATAGAGAAACAGCTCCTTCATTCCATCGAGTCAGTGATGACTTATTTTAAACCAATTCTATATTAATGTCATTTTATTATCCCCATACTCTCACCAACCTCCCAGATGCTACCACTCACCTTCACTCTTGGGGCAATTTACAATGTCAAATCATCCTGCAAACCCCCATACATTTAGGTTGTGAGAGGAAACACTAATCCCATGCAGGCAAAATCAGACCAGGATTGAACCTGGGCTCAATAAGATAGCAGTTCTTTTAGCTGTTCCCCCTAATGGTGGAGGAGCACAGTACAAAGATTTTTTTGAAACAAGCATTTGGGATCCATAGCTGATTATTTCAACCTATAAAGACCCAGATCAGGGACCTATCCCCTGAATGGATAACAGTTCGCTATAAATACCCAGAAAATTAGTTGTACAGTGCCAACATTTTCCAGAATGTGCATTTCAGTTTAAATGCAAATTCAACCACAAAGGAAAATTAGGGAGCTAAGCAGTCTTTGTTTACATTCTGGGTTCCCTCTGCCAAAATGCTCAAACATATGGAGCAAACTTCGCCATCCCACTTCATGCCTCTCTGGCTATAAGCAACCTTTGTGAGATCATCATTCACAGAAAGGATTATTCATGCAGGATTGGGCCTTCACCAAATATAATTTCAAGGGGAGGTGCCTGACAAAACATTGGATCCAGTGCTGGGAATACCTCTTGGGCAGGCCATCCTGACGCAATGAATTATCCCTCTCACTAACAGCTCTCACTAACTGCCACCAAATGGGGTATATTCTTTTAGTTTTTTAAAGTCTTAGTTTATTGATAAAATTTGCAAATTACTTTCTATCCCACAGTTAGGCCAGCATTATTGCTAAATAAATGTACTGGCATAACTATAGATTAAGAATTCTCCAGCACTAAAGAGACCCATCATTTGGCCATTGTACGTCCCCAACTACTCCAACTCTCGTAGGCTAGCCACTTGCAAGTTCAGAGATATCCAAGTCCAAAGCTATAGAAGCCACTAAATTGGCATAGCTCAAGGAAATGTTTTTCCTTATCACACTGTGCAAGTGAAGAAGACATAAAGGTCATGAATGGTTTCAGACTGGTCTGCAGAGACAATTGGCCAGGGTTAAAGATTTTGGATTGGAGGTGGAGTGAATTCAAGGGTGTTTGAGTTTAGGATCTAACTGTGATTGTAAGTTGAGAAGGGGTTTCTCAGTGAGTTAGGAACCTGTGGTTGGTGGTTGGTGGATATTTCAGCACTGGTAATCACATCTGAGGCAAGATTTGGGTGATTGAAGCCTTGATAGGGAGGTGTTCAGGTGATTGGGGCTGTAGATCAAGTGATCAGCAGGGGAAGAGGACAAGATGATTGTCATGAACCTGGAAAAGTTGGGAGCAATGATGTAAGTTTGAAGGCTTAAATTGTAACAGATATGCAAATAAATTTAAGAGCCCCTACCAGAGCTAAGTGCTCAGTGTGGGGTTGGGACTGACTCAAGTATGGAAGTCAGCCCACGCTAAATTGAAATGAGAGCAGAATAGAACACACAGACAGGAAAATTTCACTTTAAAGCATACAGATCTTTACTTCAGTAATAGTCAATTCGTATACAGGAAGTAAGGCTAATTAGAAGAGGTCAATTTCTGACACCTGTCTGAAGCCTTTAGCTCTCACTCCAAAGATACAGAGATTTCATTCTATATTTATACAATTTCAAATGGGTAAGGGGTAGAAGTCATCCCCACATTTGCATCACGTTATTTTAGCATTAAAAAAACACATTCTCAGCTCTGTTTTCTGCTGTTTACCTTACACAAAAAGAATGATATGTGTTTTTGTCTGGTGAATAATCAACATTACCTTGAAGGATACAATTTTAATGATGTTTATGCCAGCTTTATTTCCATTTTAATTATGTCAATGCAAGCCATTTTTTACATTTGTCTTAGCAAGGTCTACAACCTGTTTTCTGCAGAGTTTGCAAAATGGCACATTATGTGATTCAGCCATTTTATAATTATAAGCTGCCTTCTAATTCTAACAGAAAAACAGGGTTGGCACCAAGGGAGGGGGGGATCCGTGTATGTACCCCCCCCCAGCGAGATGCAGTCCCCTCCCATAAGGTATTGCCAATCGCATGCTGTCAAACCTGTCCCACCCCTCCAGGATCACTAGCATACGTCAAGAGGCACTAGCATCTAGCTTGACGCATGGTTGCATTTGGTGTAATGGCTCCAGGAAAAATATTCAGATATGTGAAAACTCAAGAACTCAAAGGTACTAACCCACTCCTGTCAATGAAGACCATTGTGTGGTTCATTGGCTTCCTTTTCCTAATGCCAACTATCAGCTTCTTGATCTTGCTGATGTTGAAAGCAAGATTGCTGTTCTGGCAGCACTCAAAAATATTCTCCCTCTCCATCCTATACTCTGACTCATTTCCCGTTATTCAGCCAACAATCCTGGTACCTTCTGTAATTTATGTTGGAGATAAACTTGAGTCTCCAGTCATGAGTTAGAGGGAATAGAGCAGGGGTCTAAGCATACAGGCTTAATGTGTTTCTGTTTTGAAGGACAGCAAGGAAGAGTGATGCTGCCAATCTGTGTTGACTGAATATCAGCAAGAAAGGTGTTACCCATAGAGGCACAGCTGATACTTCAGAGATGCAAATTTCTTACAAAATAAGTATTTTTGTCTAGTTTAAAGAGTCTTAGTTATCTTTAAAAAGAATGTCAAGTCTGAAACAATGAGTGAGGCCACTGTGAAAAAGACACAATAATATGTTGTACTTTTGACGGACTCTGAAGCGATTTAGCATGTCTTAAATACTTTTTTTGAATTTTTACACTGTGGAAAGTATGCTTCCTGGTTGCACCATAGCCTATTTTGGTAATTCATGTTCCCCGGAAGGCAGAAGGTTTCAGACAGTAGCAAACACAGGTTCCGACATCCCATCCATTGACGACATCTAGATATGGTGAGGCACTGCTTCAGGAAGGCAGCCAACATTATCAACCACCTCCACCACCCTGGTCACAACTTCTTCTCACCGCTAGCTTCAGGAAAAAGATAGAGAAGCCTGAAGACCTGTATCTTTAGTTTTACAAACGGTTTCTTTCCAACAGCTATCAATCTCTTCAATCTCCCTTTGTTACATTGATCAAGGACTGCACCATCACTTTTTTGTTGCACTATGGTAACTGTGAATACTTCTTAACTATCTATTTTTGCATTTCTTATGTAATTTTAATTTAAAGTCTACTATTGCATTTGTTCATGAAGTACCTGTTTACTTGCAACATGTAAGAATTTTGGTACATATGTACGTTGTATAATGCGTGCCAATAAACTCATTTTCCTTATGATTATGTTTAAAGGATTAATTTCCTCCCCTTTGCTTCCAAGAAGAAACATAATAATATATTTGCTTTCAATGGCAAGAAGATGATTTTGGAAGCTCAGAAATCCATTCTATAACATTAAAGGAAATCCATGTGTACCAAACAAGTCAGAATATTGACCAGTTCACTGATAAGCAAAATTGCAATGGTTGTAACTCTACAAAATCTCAAAGAAAAATTTTTAATGTAACATTAAATCAGAATCAATTAAAAATAATGGTCTCAACATATCCATTTTAAATCCAGAAGGAAAGGATGGGTATGCAGAGAGGATCCACAGACAATAATGTGACACCAGCGACATGGGGCGAATGTGGCAAGGGATCAAAACAATAACAGATCACGTCAACATTGCAGGTTAAAGGTAATGATGCCTCTGTTCCGGACAGACTGATTATTTTCTATGTAAAAACACAATGCTGGATAAACCTGCTCTGGACCTTTATATTTCCAACTGCCGCTATGACATAATGACTGTACCTCACTCATTCTAATCTCACCCCCTCGGAATGCCTGGCCCTCCACTCCAATCCGAACCTCACTGTCAAACCCGCAGACAAAGGTGGCACTGTTGTGTTCTGATGCACTAACATCTATCTGACTGAAGCCAGATGATAACTCTCAGACACTTCCTCTTACTTATCCCTCCAACAGGACTCCACCAAAACTCATCAAACCACTGTATCACTTACCAACTCTGAACTCATTACTCCCTGACAAAACATAACATAAACATAACATAACAATTTACAGCATGGAAACAGGCCATTAGGCCCTTCTAGTCCGCACCAAACCAAACACCCCTCCCTAGTCCCATCTCCCTGCACAATGCCCATAACCCTCCATCTTTTTCTCATCCATATACCTGTCCAGCTTTTTCTTAAATAATACAATTGACTCCGCCGCCACTATTTCTCCCGGAAGCTCATTCCACACGTTTACCACTCTCTGAGTAAAGAAGTTCCCCCTCATGTTACCTCTAAACCTCTGCTCCTTAATTCTTAACTCATGTCCTCTTGTTTTAATCTTTCCTCCTCTTAATGGAAATAGTCTATCCACATCTACTCTGTCTATCCCTTTCATAATCTTAAATACTTCTATCAAATCCCCTCTCAACCTTCTACGCTCCAAAGAATAAAGACCTAATCTGTCCAATCTCTCCCTATACTCTAGATGCTTAAACCCAGGTAACATTCTGGTAAACCTTCTCTGCACTCTCTCCACTCTGTTTATATCCTTCCTATAATTAGGCGACCAGAACTGCACACAGAACTCCAAATTAGGCCGCACCAATGTCTTATACAGTCTCAACATCACCTCCCAACTCCTATATTCCATGCAATGATTGATAAAGGCCAGCATACTAAAAGCCTTCTTCACCACCCTATTCACGTGAGTTTCTACCTTCAGGGAACGATGTACCGTTACTCCTAAATCTTTCTGCTCTTCTGTATTCCTCAATGCTCTCCCATTTACCACGTATGTCCTGTTCTGATTCTTCTTACCAAAATGAAGCACCTCACACTTATCAGCATTAAATTCCATCTGCCATTTTTCAGCCCACTTTTCTAAGCAGCCCAAATCCCTCTGCAATCCTTGAAAACCTTCTTCATTATCCACTGTTCCACCTATCTTAGTATCGTCTGCATATTTACTAATCCAATTTACCACCCCATCATCTAGATCATTAATGTATATAACGAACAACAATGGGCCCAATACAGATCCTTGAGGCACACCACTGGTCACCGGCCTCCAACCTGACAGACAATTATCCACTACCACTCTCTGGCCTCTCCCTTTCAGCCAATGTTCAATCCATTTGACTATCTCAAAATTTATACCTAAAGACTGCACCTTCTTAACTAACCTTCCTCCAACCTCATTGTTTCCCAACCCTGTACCACCTATTTCTACCTCCTACCCAAGCACAAACCCAATTGTCCCGGCAGACCCAACGGGCCTATGTGCTCCTACCACATTAAATTCATCTTCACTTACCTTGACTCTGTTTTGTCCCCCACCCCCAGTCAAGTCCCTCCCCGCCTACATCCAGGACACTTCACATGTCCTCCATCACTTCAACAACTTTGAGTTCCCTGAACTCAGTCAGCTCATATTTACTGTGGATATCCATTACCTATACATTTCCATTCCCCATCATGAAGGCTTCAATGCCCTTCATTTCTTTCTGGACAATAGACTTAACCAGTCCCCCTCCACGACAACACTCCTCCAGCTGGCAGAACTTGTCCTAACCCTCAATAATTTCTCTTTTGACTCATCACACTTTTTCCAGGTAAAATGGGTACCCATGGGCACCCACATGGGCCCCAGCTATACCTGACTTTTTGTTGGCTACATGGAGCAATCTATGCTATAAACCTACAAAGGTAAGGCCCCTCAACTCTTTCTCTGTTACATCATTACCTACTTTGGTGCTGCCTCAGGTACCCATGACAAGCTCATTGACTTCATCCACTTTCCTGCCAACTTCCAATCGGCTTCTAGTTCACTCGATCCATCTCTAGCAACTGTGGTAAACAACAGTTTGTATGTTTAACCTATCCGGACATGCCCATTGGCTGATTGAATCCATGGCCCCTCCCACAGACTCCTGAATAAAGGTGACTGCTCTGCAGCCCCCTCCTCCATTCAAAGCAGTCAACTAGCATGGACGTGGCTCCAGTCTATAGCGAATAATAGCCTATCAGTTTTGCATTAACTTCAGTCTTTTGGAGTTATTGATTGTGCATCAGCAACACTCTCCTTTTTCTCAATCTCTCTGTCTCCATTGGAGGAGACAAACTCTTGGCAGACATCTATAAACCCACCAACTCCCACAACTACCATGACTACACAAATTCCCACCATGTCCCCTGTAAGGATTCCATTCTATTCTCTCAATTCCTACATCTCTGTTGCATCTGCACACAGGATTAAGATATCCATGCCAGATCAACAGAGATGCCCTCCTGCTTCAAACAACATGGCTTTCCCTCTACCATCATCAACTCGGCACTCACCCACATTTCCTCCATTACCCGCACATCTGCCCCCACGTGCAAAAAGGACAGGATTCCTCTCATGTTCACTGACCACTGCACCAGCCACCACATCTAAGACATCCTCCGCCGACATTGCCACCACCTACTACATGATCCCACCAATAGATGCATATTCCCCTCTCCTCCCCTCTCTGCCTCTGCAGGGATCGCTCCCTCTGTGACTCCTTTGTCTACTCCTCCCTCCCCACCTATCATCCCCTTGGGACCTCCCCCTTGACTACAGGAGATGCTCCAATTACACCCATACCTCTTCCCTCAGCATATTTTGGAACCACAAACAGTCCTTCAAAGTGATGCATCACTTCACTTGTGAATCTGTAGGGGTCATCTACTACATCTCATGCTCCCGCCGTGGTCTCCTCGACATCAAAGATTGGACACAGACTGGGAAATCACTTTGTTGAGCACCTTGGCTCTGTCTGCTGCTATAGTGTGGATCTCTCAGTGGCCACTGAGATGGATTATGTTATATTTTATATTGTACATTGATTGTTTTAAAGGAGATCAATTATGGTTTTTTTATAGTCTAGGTCACAAGCAAAAACAAACATTTCACAACACTGGTCCCAAGAACTCTGGTTCGAGCCAGACAGTCCAGGCTCCCAGGGCTTTTGTAAAGACAATGGAAACTGCTTTTCTGAAGGACTTCTTCTTCTTCTTCTTTGGCTTGGCTTCGCGGATGAAGATTTATGGAGGGGGTAAATGTCTACGTCAGCTGCAGGCTCATTTGTGGCTGACAAGACCGATGCGGGTCAGGCAGACACGGTTGCAGCGGTTGCAGGGGAAAATTGGTTGGTTGGGGTTGGGTGTTGGGTTTTTCCTCCTTTGCCTTTTGTCAGTGAGGTGGGCTCTGCGGTCTTCTTCAAAGGAGGTTGCTGCCCGCCAAACTGTGAGGCGCCAAGATGCACGGTTTGAGGCGATATCAGCCCACTGGCGGTGGTCAATGTGGCAGGCACCAAGAGATTTCTTTAGGCAGTCCTTGTACCTTTTCTTTGGTGCACCTCTGTCACGGTGGCCAGTGGAGAGCTCGCCATATAACGCGATCTTGGGAAGGCGATGGTCCTCCATTCTGGAGACGTGACCCACCCAGCGCAGTGGATCTTCAGCAGTGTGGACTCGATGCTGTCGACCTCTGCCATCTCGAGTACTTCGACGTTAGGGATGAAAGCGCTCCAATGAATGTTGAGGATGGAGCGGAGACAACGCTGGTGGAAGCGTTCTAGGAGCCATAGGTGATGCCGGTATAGGACCCATGATTCGGAGCCGAACAGGAGTGTGGGTATGACAACGGCTCTGTATACGCTTATCTTTGTGAGGTTTTTCAGTTGGTTGTTTTTCCAGACTCTTTTGTGTAGTCTTCGAAAGGCACTATTTGCCTTGGCGAGTCTGGTGGAGTAATGGATTATTGTTTTGAAAAGCAACAGATGAACAGATTCAGTAGATTGAGACCGGTGCTGCGGTCTGTCTGAATGCAGTTTGTTGTTCTAAGAGGGGGAGAGAGAGAGAATTCAATTCTACAATTCAACAGCTGTGACTGGAACATGACAAGCTGGCAAGTTCAGGTTATGATTTTTAAGTTCAGCCTGGTCAAATCCCTTGTGGTCCATACAAGAGGAGGTGACTGGATGTATAATGTTTTACTTGAAATAAGGGAAACAAAAAGGAACTTTGTGGTGTTCTGGAGGAAAGAGGTTATCATCTGGAAAACACTGATGGGGAAAGTTTCTTCAGCAAGACACTGAAGTGACTGATCGGAAGGAATCAGTTGTGTGTGTCTAATGAACAACAAACCTTCCTGATCAGTAACCATTTACCTTTCAAGCACCAAAGCCTGGTGAGGATTCATAAATGTTAAATTCTGCGCACCGTATAAGAATTGCCTGCAACCAGTGAACTTGGAGGAGTGAGAACTGAGATTGGACTGTGAATCAAAGAACTTTTCTGAACTTACACATACATTATATACATGTGCACTTAGAATTAGAAGGGGGTTAAGTTAGGTTAAGTTAATAGTAATGTTAAAATTTGATCCTGTTTTTATGTTTAAAGATAATTAAAAGTATGTTGGGCACTATTGGTCACCCAATAATGACACAGACAGAAGATTGAGGGGAACGATAGGCTTGATTGAGCAAGGGACTGCTGGCCCAAGTCTAGGCTAGGAAAATGAGCGGGAAGGAGAGGGGACTCGACCTTTATGGCCAGGGGTCACATGGGAAGGATCAAGGGAGGAGCTAAGGCAGGGAGACACCCGGAGGGCGGGCCAACCAGTCCAATCAGCCATATCTCCACAAAGTAACTTTTGTTTAAGCATCCATTTGTCCTAGCAAATTTCTATTGTTGCTGGGTTTTGGGGTCCTCTGGGCCTGTCACACCACCCATTTCAATTCTCCATCCCATTGTCTTGCTGACATACCTGTCAAAGGTCTCGTGCACTACCAGAATGAGACCACCCATAAATTGGAGGAACAACACCTTATCTTCAGACTGGGCATCCTGTAACCAGATGGCATTAATATTGACTTTTCTGTCTTTCAATTCCCTCCCCCCCCCCCCAATTCCCTTGCTTCCCCCTTCATCTCTCCATTCCCTAGCTCCTTTCACACAGACATGATAAATTCTACCTAGTCCCTTATCCTATCCAATTAACACCTTTTGTTGGTCTGGATTCCTCCCCCATTGTTTGAATTCTGAGACTTTCTGATAGATCCTGCTCTGCCTTTTCTGATTTTTCCTCGTAGAAGGGCTCTCCAGCATTTTGGTGTTTTTACTACAATCACAAGATCTGCATCCTATCATGTTAAACTCAGAAGTCAAACAGCAAAAATAAAGATACATAACTGACATTTCAGACTTGAGCCCTGAAAGCACTGTGCCCCCTGATGAATGGGCTCTCTATATGGCTGTGGCCGAGGTGAGGAGAACCTGATCCAAGGCAGTGGACCCAGAGAACAAATCTAGTTGGGTTCTGAAGAACTGCACAGATCAATTATTGGAGATCTTTGTGGATACCTTCAACACCTCACTGCAGCAGCCCATCGGCACCGCAGGTTTCAAGGCAGCCTGCATCTTCCTCATACCCAAGAGAACGACAATAACAAGGCCTGAATAACTACCGCCCTGTGGTACTGACTGAAATGTTTCGATCACCCAGTGATAAAACATCAAAGCTTGCCTCCAAGAGCTGCTGGATCCATTTTAATTTGCTTATAGAAGAACCAGTTCCACAGACAATGCTATAGTCTTGTCCCTTCACTCCTTCCTGACACACCTGAAGAACGAAGCCTCATACGCTAGGATGTTGCTCAATGACTTCAGTTCAGTGTTTACTATGATCATTTCCCAGAAGCTGGTAAAGAAGCTGTCCACGACGCGACAATAGCCCTGACTGTAACTGGATTCTGGACTTTGTAATGGAAAGACTACTGTCTGTCTGGGTCAGTACAAGAATGTCAAACACCATCATGCTGGCGCACCTCAGGACTGCGTGTTCATCCCACTCCTGTTCACACCACTGACCCATGACTGCATCACCAGTTACAGGTCCAACAATGTCATCAAATGTGCAGATGACACAACAGTAATTGGCCTCGTCAGCAACAGCGATGAGTTGCACTACAGAGAAGAGGTGGAAAATCTCATGATATGTTGCAAGAGTAACAACGAGTCTCAATATGGACAAGATGAAGGAGATGATCATGGACTTTAGGAGAACCAGAAACAATGACCCTCTGCAACACATAAATAATTTGGTAGTGAAGAGAGTAGAGAGCACCAAGTTCTTGGAAGTCCACTTAACTAGAGACCTCTTGTGGACATATAACACCTCCTCACTTGTCAGGGATGTGCAACAGTGGCTGCACTTCCTGAGAAGACTGAAGGGGCAGAGCTACCACCCACCATCATGTCAACCTTCTACAGGAGCTCTATCAAGAGTGTCCTGGCCAGCTGCATCACAGTTTGGTACGGTTGCTACAGAGAAATATATCACAGGTCAATCCACAGGACCACACGAGTAGCAGAGAGGATGACTGGAGATACCCTTTCCCCCATTTCCCCCACCCCATTGACATGATTTAAGAGGATCCTTGTCTGAAGAAGGTGCGCAAAATCATTGATAGCGTCTTCCACCTACCACACAGCAACTTTCAGCTGTTTCCATCAGGGAGTATCAGAGCCAGCACCCCACCAAGCTTATTCCCATGGGCAGTGAGAATGCGGAATGACCAAAGGGACTGCTCACATTAACTATATGAGACTTTTATATTTCTGAGAAAAAAATATTTATTTATTTGTAGATATAAATACTTGTCCTGCATGTGTATTATGTGTGTTATGTCTGTTTGAGTGTCTGCATGTTTTGCTGCTTGGTACTTGTCCAGATGATAATAAACTTGACTTAAAACTGATTTTATTTTTATATTCTTGACCAGCAGTAAGTACTAACAACAACCTTTGGTAGAACAAGAGTGTAAATCCTTGTAGTGAATTTCATCCAATGCTTTAGCAATGAGGTGTTTTGGGTAGTACTGAGGTAAAATGGCATCAATCATCCTGCTACCAAAGAAGAGAGGAGTGAGCTGCCTCAACAACCGTGGCCTAGTAGCACTAATTTCTACTGTGATGAAATGTTCTGAGAGGCTGGTCATGGCCATAATTATCACATACCTAAGCAAAGATCTGGATCCACTGCAATTCACTTATTGTCCACTCAGCTCTGATCCAGATCACCTCAAAAATGGCAACCCATACAATACCATTATTCCCTCAGTGCTGGTCAAGAAGCTACCAACTCTGGGCCTCTGTAATACCCCCCCTCCCCCCCTGCAATTGGATCCTTGACTTTCTCATCGGAAGACCATAGTCAGTACATATTTGAAACAACGTCTCCTCCTCACTGATTATCAACACAAGCGCGCCCAAGGATGCGTGCTTAACCCACTGCTCTACTCAATGACTGTGTGGCCAAACACAATTCCAATACTATCTACAAGTTTGCCACTGACACCACAATTGTTGGCAGAATCATAAACAACAATGAGGAAGCGCACAGGAGGGAGACAGATCAGCTAATTGAATGCTGTAACAACAAGCTTGCATTCAACATCAGCAAAACCAAGGAGATGATTGTGGACTTCAGAAGGATATCAGGGGAACATGACCAAGTCCTCATTGAGGGCTCATTAGTGCAGAGGTACAAGAGCCTAAAGATGAGCACACAATGTCACAAGGACAGCTTCTTTCCCTCTGCCATCAGATTCATAAATAATCAATGAACCAAAGATGCTGCCTTAATTTTCATGCACTACAATTTAAAAAAAATTATAGTCACGTGGAGAGTTGGATCATAATATTGAATGTTCACTCTATGACGCTGCCTGCAAAACACCAAATTTTATGACTTGTTCATGACAATAAATACTGATTCTGAAAACTTCCACTTTTTATCTCAAATTAACTGGAGAACAATGCTTGTCTTGCAGATTCAGATCAAACATGTATTTTAAGGAATAAATTGGGCATCTTTTCTTAAATTTGCTGTCTAAATCTATAAGTGAGAGTAATGTTAAAGATAGCTCACAGGAATTTAAGTGAATGATATCACTGCTATGCCATCTTCAACTGTGCTGTTGCGAAGAAAGTAGAGGGAAATGGAACATTATGAATAATGGCCAACTAATTGATATCATGTGTGACTGAATTAGTCTCAGTTGTGTCACTGAGAGATATGCTCATTAAAATCTGGGATTCTGCAAAATACGTATGTGCCAATTGTTCTCGTTGAACCTGGAATCATCTTCTGTGATCATTATTACTTTATCTTTATTTCTGAAAGCTACTGATGCCTTCAATCTTAATTTAGTTACTTTTTGGCTTTTGGAAATAATTATAAAAGTCTCTTTGCTTTCAATACCTGTCTGTCATCTGGACAATGGATCCCTGAAGTGCTAATTCTAACCCATGTCCTGTATATTCTCTGTATCTTCTTAAACAGCAAATAGTTCAAGCTGGATTAAAAGATCATATTTAATATATTCACCTTCCCAAGGAGTTTACAGAAGCAGCTAACATTTGATATTAAGGCTATATAGAGAGAGGTCAACATGGGAAACCAAAAGTTACATCACAGGCGATAACTTTACAGTGGAAACCAAAATGCATAGAAAGGAAATTCCAAAGTTAAGGACCTAAACCCAGGAGTAATATTGAAGCAACAATGACAATTACTACAGAGTGGCAGAATTGCAAAAGCAGTTATATCCTGGAAGCTTATAGGACAACAGGAGGTTATAGAAACAGAAAGGATGAGGTCACGGAGGTTTCTGAAAACTAGGATGAGATTTCTCAGAACAAGGCTTTAATGAATCAGTAATCAATGCAGTCAACAAGCATGGCAATAGATGAAAGCAGCTAGGTGTAATTATGATGCAGGTTGCAGAAGGTTAGATAAGCACAAGCTTAGGGCCAGAAGAGCATCAGAAGGTGCATTGATGGACATGGAAACAAAAAAAAAGCAGTGGAGTAACTCACTGAAACATGTAAACAGTCAGCTATCTCTCTCAATAAAGGGCATTGGCTCAAATCAACAGGTCTTTTTCTTCCTGCTTGACCTATTGAGTTCCTTCAGCAGGGTGTGTTTAGCTTTAGAATCCTACAATCTCCTGTGGGTCTTCACTGAAATATTAGATGTTCTTCAAGCTTCACTGGAACTCAAAGTATGAGGGCAGAGAACTGAAATAACAAATGAAGAGATGTTAAGGATCACCCTGACTGATGAATAAAATGATGCAATGAAGTTATCGTCCAATCTACATCTGATCCTTAATAATCAGAGGGTGTAGCCACACACAACTCCAAAGAAGACACAAAACTCTGAGTTTTATTCAGGTTCAGGCCCGACGTTTATACTTGCACTTTTCCCACCGCAGCCCCTCTTGGCTGGCATCACAACATGCATAACAAAAGCGGTTTTCCCGTGTGTGGGTACTTTCCTGGATAACAATCCCTTCTTCCCCGCACACTGACCCTGTCTGTTGGCTGCACAGCAAGGCCAGCGCCATTTTGGGGTCACTGGCCTTTCAGTTGCCCTTGCTGATCCCCCACCAGTTCGCTCGTTGGGGCCAGTGCTGCTGTGCGGGCTGCTGGCTTTTGGTTGCACTCGCCGGCTCGATCACCACAGTGGTGGACCACCACAAGGGTTAAAATAGCCATATTGGAATAGTGCCAGCCTTATCAGAGGTGGCTAAGTATAATGGTCTGTAAGGCTCTCTGAGAATGTTGAAGGAATTTAGGCAAGGAAATTCATAATAGATGTAAGCAAGAAGGAGTATTAATTGACTTTAAAATTCTGAATTACAAATTGTAATTTGGTAAATCAGATAGTGATATTCTGAGGATATCTCCGGTAATAGCCAAGTCCTCATCAGCTTTGTGGATCATGGCAAATAAAGGTAACCAGAAGTGGAAGCTAAGATTTTAAAAGAATACCTCGATGTGGAGGCTTGGTTATAATACAATCAGAACGAGATAGAGATCTTCAATGATCTGATCATCCAGGGTTAGTGATATCAGAAGCAATTAATCACATCTTCTCTGTACCTGGTTGACTCAGGCTGATAAATGAAATGGTAATGATTAGTGAAGTGATAAATGGAAGATGCTACTGTAGCAATTAATTGTCCAGCAAGGATGGAATGTCTGGATCCTGATTAGTCTGTTGAAGTGGTTCCATGTCACAGGAGAACAGCAGAAATATGAAGAGGATAGGTCTGGAAGCAAAACTTAGCTCTTTATGTAAACGTGGATCACAATTAGATACAAATACCAACACTCAGAGAATACTGAATACCACAAGTCTGACTGAGACTGGTCAACTGTCTTTTGATGTGCATGAGCGGCTCTTACTTTAGCTTCATAATTAAAAGTTCAAAGAGAGTCAAGAATTTTGTCTTTCTCCAATTATCAATGGCATGACTCTGATGCAACAATCATGTTTCTAACATAGCAGCTAGAAACATATTATGCTAATTTGATCAAAATAAAAGTGAATGGACTGGGGTTGGAATCCGACACTATCCGTAAGGAGTTGGTACATTCCTTGTGCATGGGTTTCCTCTCAGTGCTCCGGTTTCCTCCCACCCTTCTAAACTCGTGGGCCAAAAGGGCTTGTTACCATGCAGGATGTCTGTATATATGTATGTATGTAAATGAGAACTGAGAGGTGAGAAGCAGGAAAGTTTGCAGATGCTGAGATTGTAGTGAAGATGCTGGAGAAGCTCAACAAGTCAGGCAGCATTCTTATGTAGCAAGGATAAAGATACATAATCAACATTTCAGGCCTTTGCAAGGTATGAGCAAAAAGCAGGCAAGGATCTGAATAAATTGAAGGGGAATGGGCAGGGAGAGGAGCATAGGCCCACAGACAAGAGCTCATAGGACTAGAAAAAAAGCTGTGAAGCAATGGGCTGGGGGATAGCTCGCTGAATGGAGAAGGCAGGGGGTGAAGACCTAGAGGAAATGAGACAGAGGGATGGGGAAGAGAGGGAGACAGGGGAGAGGCCTAACAGAAACCATGGAAGTTGATGTTAATGCCATCCGGTTTGAGAGTGCTCAGATGGAATATGAAGTGTTGCTCCTTCAATTTGCAGGCAGCTCAGTTTGGCAGGGCATAAAATCATGGACAGACATGTTGCATGGGAGTGGAGTGTGGAATTGAAATGGGTTGTCTCTAGGAGATTCCTCACTATTGCACCAGACAGAGCGAAAATGTCAATGAAATGATCTCCCAGTCCTCGTCCAGTCTCTCCAATGTAGAAAAGGCCACAATGGGAGCACCAGATGCAGTAGTAACCGCTTCAGAATCACTGCAGGTTGAAGTACTGCTTCACTTAAAGGACTGTTTAGGCCCCGAATGGTGGTGAGGGAAGAGGTGTGGGCACACTTCCTGTGGTACCAATCGGGTGATTAGTGGGAAGGGAGGAGTGGACAAGGGAGTCATGGAGAGAGTGGTCCCTGTGGAAAGCAGTAACGAGAAGAGAGGGAATAGAGAGAGGGTGCATGGAATGTGCTGCTGGTAATGCTGGTGGGGTAGACACTTTTGGATCTTTTCAGAGACTAATAGGGCACATGGAACTGAGAAATAGAGGGTTATGCAGTATGGAAATTCTCGGCAGTTTTTATGGTATGTTATTAGGTTGACACAACACTATGGGAACAAGGGCCTGTACTGTGCTGCAATATGTGCTATGTTCTTAGAACCTATCAGAGCAATCTATTCCCTCTTGAAAAACCTGCCTCTTACATCTCCCCTCTATTTACTTTGAAGCTCCTTAAATCTATGCCCCCTCATGTTTGCCATTTCATCCCTGGGAAAAAGCTTCTGGCCATGTTGTTCCATGAAACTAATCATCATTAATTCTTTTGAAATCACAGCAAACTGTCAAGTCTCTTGGTAACAATTGAAAAGAGTACTAAGGAATCAGCAAGCAGTGAAGGCTTTTATCTTTAAAGAAGGTTGCAGGATCAGAAAGTAAATTGCATTTTCACAGCTGCTTTTGTATTTCATAGCCAATAATACTGGGAAGTCAGAGCTAAAATGTAGGTCAATATAGTAGCCAATGTGTGTGCCAAAGGATCTTGTAAAAAGCCATAAGTGTTGCAGTGAACTGAGATTCACTGGTAGTGTGTGTGCTGATGGCTGGCTCCACCTCCTGGCTCCACCCACATCTGCTCATATATAACCCTGGTTACCCATCTAAATCCCGAACCCTTCTGAAGACTACTGCGAGACACCACCCTTTGTTATAAGCTAATAAAAGTGTTTGTTCTCCCTCCAGTTGTGTGATGAATCTGTGTTGTGCTGTCAGTCTTTCACTGTGCTTAGCCTGCTTTACTGACATTGGATGTGTATTATCTCTACCACTAAAGACACTTCCCTTGGCTATAACTGTGTATGCACCCATTATCATTCATTATTCTACTACTTAGTTTCTGCTAATAAAAGCCACGATTCCTGGTTAACTACACAGCCTTCATTTTCTTCATTAACTGGCACTTCAATTTTATTAGCAGAAATGGATGCAGCCCTTAAGCCAGAGCGGCTGATAATCGACCAGTCTGGCCCGAGGGCCAGAGAAATCTTCAACCACTGGATTGCTTGTTTTGAATACTACATGGCTCGAAACAACATGGTCGACGAGGCGATACAGTGGGGCCACCTGAACTCTTTACTGGGTGAGATCCCTTTTGCTGTAACGTGAGGAGCTGTGACTCCGGATATAGCCTTGGAACGACTGACCGTTTACTATGCGGCTCCACAGAATGTGGAATTTGCCTGGCACCAGTTGCTGACTAGACACCAGAAATCCAGGGAAAGTGATGCTGCCTATGCACTGGCTCTCGACTCGTTGGCAAACGAATTCGATGTCGAGGCAGTCACTGTGGACCAATACCGCAATGCTCTGAAGCTGGATGCTTTTGCCAAAGGCATCGATTCCAGTTACATCCATCAGAAGCTATTAGAAACAAAGCCTCTGACCTAATGGCCAAGCAGTCACACTAGCCAAAACACTGAGAAGTGCTATGCAGTCCCCCAAAATGTTGGAAACTGAAAAGGAAACACCCAGGAGTGCTGGAACCCCGAAGGAGAGGAAGGGACGAACACCTGGCAAATGTTACTTCTGTGATAAGAGCTGGCACCCCAGACAGGAGTGTCCAGCTTGATGTGTTACTTGCAACTACTGTGGGAAACATGGCCTCTTCGCTAAAGCATGTAGGGCGAAGAATACTCCCACCGATAAGAAGAAGAAAAGCACCAAGAAAATTCATCCTGGAGCCGCTGGAATAGAAGACAACTGTGAAGGGGGGGAATCTTCAGATGAGCCGGCCGAATCAAATTCAAATGACGATGAGGTGAGATCAATACAAAGTTCCCCTGTGATAGCTCAATTGACAGCAAAGCTTGGGGGTTGTTATGAACTGGAACAGTCAACCATGAAGGGTGAGGTGAAATGGTGAGACTTTCAATTGCTTAATAGACTCCGGCAGCACTGGCAGCTACATTCATGAAAATGTTGCCAAAGCCTTAAATTTGCAGAGATATCCAGTGAACAAATGGATATCGATGGCTTGTAGCAAACTAAAAAAGCCTATAAGGGACAAGTGTAAGGTTACTTTGAACTTGCAGGGACATTGCCTTGCTGATGTTTGCCTTTTCGTAATGCCTGATCTCTGCGCTCCCGTGTTACTGGGGTTGGATATTCAATCTCAGATGAAAAGTGTAGTGTTAAATTTTGTTGGGCCGCTACCCATACTTACCATCCCCTGCACTAGTTACTGCGGTCTGTCCACACTGTCCTCCCTGTTCAGTAATCTATCTCCCGAGTGTCAACCGATTGCCTCTAAAAGCCATTCTTACAGCAAAGAGGACCGTGAGTTTATTAAGGCTGAGACTCGGAGACGACTTAAAGAGGGGGTCATTGAACCCAGCAGGAGTCCATGGTGAGCCCAGGTGGTAGTGGTGAAAAATCACACTAAGAAACGACTGACTATTGACTACAGCCAGACAATTAACCTTTATATTAACTTGATGCCTACCTACTGCCGCGCATTAATTAAATAGTTAATCAGATAGCACAATATAAAGTGTACTCAACTATTGACCTTAAGGCAGCCTACCACCAAATCCCCATTAAAAAAAGCGAATGACCCTATACGGTGATTGAGGCTGATAGGGGGCTATACCAGTTTAGGAGGGTGCCTTTTGGACACACTAACGGTGTGTCAGTGTTTCAGAGGGAGATGGATAAAATCGTTAGAATGTATGAGTTACAGGGTACATTCCCCTATCTGCTAAGACCGAGCATGATAACAACATAAAAAAAATTTCTAGCAACGGCTAAAGAACTCAACCTTACATTTAACAAGGTTTAATGTAATTTCAATGCATTCTGGGCTACATTGTTCGCAAGGCTAAAATCCGCCCTGATCCTGAAAGAATGGCACCCCTTAAGAGCTTCTATTCATGCTATGATTTTATTAGGTTATTCCCTAATGATGGAAGCTCTACTCAAGCCAGGGGCGCTGCTGACAGACCCTCTGTCCCCCGACGCGGCTGAGGGGTTCACATACTGGCTTAACTGCTTCCAGGCCTACCTGAACGCAACCAGAGACATCTTCCACACCAATAAACTCAGGAGATTTGCACTTGTTTAGAGGGTAGGAACAAAAGGATATGCAGTCAGCAGAGACTGTACTACATATGATGCTGTTATCAAGGCTTTGAAGGCTAGGTACCTGAAGTCCCAACATGAGGTGCTAGCGAGGTGCCGACAACACTCTACATCAACAGCGGCCAGGAGAGACCATCAATGACTACCTGCTGGATCTGTGGATGCTTGCCGAGAAGTGTAGGTACGAAGCGGCTACGGGCCACGTTCATGAGGAAGAAAAGATCTGGAGCCCTCTAGTCATGGGGGTCCACTGGAGGTACATGAGGCAGCGACTGCTCAAGTCAGGAAAGAAAGACCTGGCTAGCCAAGTCAAGCTGGCCAAATTGCTGGAACATGCCAAGCTCGAGAATGACGACCTCGAAGCCAGCGAGCTCGCCCACCCAGGTGATCTCTTCCAAGGATCAGCTGCCCCCGCTTCCGGCGCTAGGGAGTGCTTTTTCTGCGGCAAGAGCCAACATCCCTGATCTCGTTGCCTAGCTAAAGTCTCAGTGTGTTCCAGCTGTGCCAAGAAATGACATTGGGTGAGGGTTTGTCCTGCAAGGGTAGACCCGGGGAAATCCACAGCCTGCACGGTTCCTGGATCCGATTCCAGCCCCAAGCTGTCTGCCCTGAATTCACCCAAATCCACTTGCTGTGCAACATGCCGACGGAGGGTGGCAGTTAGGCTCAGCAGCCATTTTGCCACAACCAAAATTCAAATTCGGCACCATCATCAATGGAGGAAGAAAGAGGGTGGCCATCTTGCTGTGCCATGAGGTCGATGTCATTTTACCCACTCAGGGCAACCCAGGTCAATGGTGGCCACTCAAGTGAGGAGTATGGAGTCTCCAGGGACGTAGCGTCAAAGCCTAGATCAGGACAGACCTCACCAGCTCAGCAACTCCATAGTGACTGTAAAGGTAAACAGACATTACACTAAATGCCTAATTGACACAGGCTCTACTGAAAGCTTCATGGAATCACGGACTGTACAAAAATACAACCTGAAGATGTATCTTTCTAGTTACCACATATTTATTGCATCTCATTCGCATATGTTCAGCAAAATTGTATAGTGCATCTGTCATTTGAGAGGGGGAATTTTGTAAATTTCACCTGTATATACTAGATGAATTTTGTGCTTCAGTGTTGCTGGGTCTGGGCTTCCTGCGTCACATTAAAGCATGACCTTGAAGTATTCTGGTCCCCTTCCCCCGTAACAGTTTAGAATGGAGGACCCCTAAAATCAGAACCCACATGCGGCCTCTCCACACTGAATATCCAACCCCCTCCTCTCTTCCCGAATCTGTCCTCCGACTACATATCCATTGCTACCAAAAGCAAGAGCTACAGTATAGCAGACCAAGATTTTATAAAGCCTAAGACACAACATCTGCTCGACGAAGGTATCATCGAACCTAGCACGGGCCTGTGGAGAGCACAAGTGGTAGTGGTAAAATGGGAAAACAAGTCCAGGCTAGTAATTGAATAAAGCCAAACTATTAATTGGTACACTCTCCTGGATACATATCCCCTGCCTCAAATTTCGGACATGGTGAATGATATTGCTCAGTATTGGGTCTATTCAATCATCGACCTGTAAGCTGCCCATCACCAGCTGCCAGTCAGTTCAGAGGACCATCCATATACGGCATTTGAGGCTAACGGTTGTCTCTATCAATTCCGGAGGGTCCCTTTTAGAATCACTAATGGGGTTTCAACCTTCCAAAGGTGGATGGACAGAATGGTGGATGAGTATGGGTAAAAGGTCTCTTTCCCCTACCTCAATAATGTCACCATTTGTGGCCATACCTTGGAAGACCATGATGCCAACTTCCAGAGTTTTCTCCATGCGGCGAAAGCCCCAAACCTCACTTATAACTCTGACAAGGACGTGTTTAGGACTAAATGTCTGGGTAGCCTTGCCTATGTGGTGGAGAATGGCATCATTGGCCCTGATCCTGATAGGATGTTCCCCCTGTGAGAGCTCCCCATCCCCAGGACCACAAAGGCTTTGAAGAGATGCCTGAGGTTTTTTCTCAGATTATGCCCAGTGGATCCCTCAATTCTCTGATAAGGTTTGCCTTCTCTTAAAAGCCACTAATTTCCCCCTCTTGGCTGAAACGCAAATGGCTTTTAACTACCTTTGGAACCACATTGCGAAAGCAGCCAAATTTCCAAGTGGAAAGCGATGCTTTGAACGTAGCCCTGGCCATTACCCTCAACCAGGCATGCAGGCTTTTTTTTTTCAAGGCCACGAGCTCTCGAACCCATCGGTGGAAAAGAAGGCTGAAGCCATTGTAGAAGCCGTAAGGCACTGGAGACACTACCTGGCTGGTAGAAGATTTATGCTCCTCACTGACTAGCACTCGGTCGCATTCATGTTCATTAATGTCAAGAAGGGCAAAATCAAGAATGACAAGATTGCCAGGTAGAGGATCGAGCTCTCCACCTTCAATTATGACATTGCCTATCGGTCAGGAGCCTTTAATAACTCTCCAGATGCCTTATCCAGAAGAAGCTGGGTCTCTGCATACACCAGCCAAATTCGACCCCCTCCACCTTTGAGCCAGAGTCCCCGCTCGCCTCTCCTCCCTCACAAGGGAAACAGGAGGCCCAAGGAATTCAAGGCTGCTCAGTGCTAATGCACTCCACCAGGATCTCCAGAGCTCCCGGACTGTTTAAATCTGTAAATTTGTGAATAACTGTAAATTTTTCAACCAATCTTTTTCTGAACCCATGTTCTCTGTTTCATTCACAGACCCTGAATTCTACAGAAGGGGTGAATGCAGTGAACTGGGATTTACTGGTGGGGTGTTGTGCTGATGGCTTGCCCCACCTCTTGGTTCTGCCCCCATCTGCTCACATATACCCCTGGTTTCCCACCTAAACCCAGAACCCATCTGAAGACTACTGTGAGACTCTATCCATAGTTATAAGCTAATAAAAGCATTTGTTCTCCCTCCAGTCGTGAGAGCTTTTATTCACGCTTCAAGTGGACAAGCACATTAATTAAGTGTTTCTGTATGAGGAATGAATGTTGGTTATGATTCTAATGCAACTTGCCCACTCTTCAATTAATGGAAAGCCATCTTTTATCTGTGACCCTGGGGAATGCCTACCCCTGTTTAAAAGGTCATATCTTCAATAATGCAACATTTCCTCGGAATTGCATTGAAGTGTTAATAACTTAGTTTGCTGATTGCATTTCCATCACAATAGAATAATAATGAGCATGTGGAGCAAAACAGAATAAAGTTGGATAGTAAATTCTGAAATAAAGTCAGGTAAGAAGCCAGAGAGGGGGCATAGTTTTAAATTAACTGTTCAGAGAAAAAGAGGGGAAGACGAAAAATATTTTCACCCAAAGATCTGGAACTTACTGTCTGAAAGGATGACGATCGCATCTTATCACATTTAAAAAGGGCTTGGGTCTGTACCTTGATGGAGGACTCAAGTATGAAACATTAGTTATGTATCTTCTATCTTTGCTTTATAAAGTGCACTGGTTGACCTGCTGAGTTTCTCCAGCTTTGTGTTTTCACTCTACTCACGGTGTCTGCAGACTTGCGTGTTTTACTCCTGTGAATTCAAAAAGCTATGTCCTACAGTGCAAACACCACTCATAGACATGATAAGCCAATTCACCTCCACGAGTACCATAACCTTTCAATGATTCTACAGAGCTTGGAAGGTGTAAAAGAGCAAGTTTATAGGGGGGCTGACCACAGTTAGTGGCATAGTTAGTGGATCCACTGTCTCACCGCTCCAAGAGGCAGGTTAAATCCTAACCTCTAGTGCCATTTTGTGGGGATGCTCCCTGTGAACCAAAAGGATTTCCCCCAGTAGCTCCAGTTTCCTCTGACATTCCAAAGACTTGCAGATTGATAGGCTAAAGACAAAAGAAGTTGGAAATGCTTGGATCTGGAGCTCAGTGGGTCAAGGAACTTCTGTGGGGGAGAAAAAGCTGCCTGCCTGTTTAGAGGAATGAGGATAAATTGCCAGTGTACAGAAGGAGGGAGGAACACAAGTACATAAGAAATAGGAACAGGAGTAAGCCATCCGGCCCATTGAGCCTGCTCCATCATTCAATTAAATCATGGTTGATAAGTTGATAGGTTCATCTCTACCTACTTGCCTTTTCCCCATATCCCTTAATTCCCTTACTATGTAGAAATCTATCGAACCTTGTCTTAAATATAATTACTGAGGTCACCTCCACTGCTCGAATGAGCAGTGAATTCCATAGATTCACCACCCTCTGGGAAAAGCAGTTCTTCCTTATGTTTGACCTAAATTTACTACCCTGAATCTGGAGTCCCCTAGTTCTGGTCTCCCCTACCAATGGAAACAACTTACCTACCTCAAACTTACCTATGCCTTTCATAATTTTATATGTTTCTATAAGATTCCCTCTCATTCATCTAAATTCCAGCAAGTATTCCAGGAGGACTGGGACAAAGTCTATAGGATGAACCAAATGAAGGGGTGAGGGGCAGGGAAATGATGAGCAGATTGAACCAGATGAAGGGGGTGGGAGTAATGGGATGATTTATACTGATGAAATGGGGGGGGGGGGGGGAATGATGTGCAGATTGAACCAGCTTAAGAAGGATGAGGGAATGTTGGATAAATTGAAGCAGATGATGGGGGTTTAAAGAGGGGTTTGAAAATGATTAGTCCGAAAAAGAAAATTAACATATGTGCACCAGAAGGTAATTTATTGGTTCAGATTAAAGTTCAAGATCAAATTCATTATGTTGCTTACCAAAATGCAATGCTGTTTGGTGAGTAGTCCAGCTAAACATCCCAGATATAGTATAGAAAGTGAAACATGGTACCTAAGTGCAGTTACAGAGAGAAGTCAGTTGGTACAGAGCAAAAGCAAAATAATTTTACAAGTCTAAGGTTAATTCAAGGGTCTGATAACACCAGAAAAGAAACTGTTCTCAAATCTACTGCTGCAAGATCTCACACTCATGAATCTTCTTCCAGCAGGATCGTGTCAGCGAAGAGAGTGTGGATGGGATAGTATGAATATTTTCATATATTGGCTGCTTTTCCAAGGCAGCAGAAAGCATTAGATAATAGACAATAGACAATAGGAGCTGGAGTAGGCCATTTGGCCCATCGGGCCAGCACCGCCATTTTAGATCATGGCTGATCATTACCATCAGTACCCCTTTCCAGCCTTATCCCCATAACCCTTAACTCCGTTACCCACAAGAGTCTTATCTAACTCTCTTTTGAACATAGTCAGCGAATCCGCCTCTACCACCCTCTGTGGCAGAGCATTCCACAGATTCACACTTCTCTGGGTAAAAAAATGCTTTCTCATCTCCGTCCTAAAGGGCCTACCCTGTATTCTTAAACTATGCCCTCTAGTCCTCGTTTCCCCCATCATTGGGAACAAGTAATCAGACTTCACCTTGTCTATCCCCCTGATGATTTTGTATACCTCAATCATGTCCCCCCTCATCCTTCTAAACTCCAATGGATACAAGTCCAGTTTTTCTAGCCTTGCTGCATATGACAACCCTGCCATCCCTGGAACTAACCTTGTAAATCTGCACTGCACACCCTCTATAGCTAGTATGTCCTTCCTCAAGTTTGGAGACCAGAACTGGACGCAATACTCCAGGTGGGGTCTCACCAGGGCCCTGTATAACTGCAGAAGGGCGTCTCTGTTCCTATACTCCAATCCCCTCTTTATGAAAGCCAACATTCCAGTTGCCTTCTTCACAGCTTTCTGAACCTGCATGCTAGCCTTCAGTGACCGGTGAACAAGTACACCCAGATCCATTTGCACTTCCCCACTCCCTAGCTTGTCTCCATTTAAATACTACTCAGCTTTCCAATTACTTCCCCCAAAATGAATAACCTCACACTTGTTCACATTGAAATTCATCTTCCATTTAGCCGCCCACTCCTCCAGCCTGTCCAAGTCCCTCTGCATTTTCCTTACATCCTCCTCACACCCCACACCGCCACCCAGTTTAGTGTCATCTGCAAATTTGCTCATGTTATTTATAATCCCCTCATCCAAATCATTAACATAAATTACAAACAACTGAGGACCCAACACCGATCCCTGAGGCACTCCACTTGTCACATCCTGCCATTCTGAAAAAGACCCATTTACTCCAACCCTTTGTTTCCTATCTCTTAACCAATTTCCTATCCATGTCAGCACCTTACCTCCAATACCATGCTCCCTGATCTTGCCCACTAGACTCCCGTGCAGTACCTTATCAAAGGCCTTCTGGAAGTCCAAATACACCACATCCACTGGCTCTCCCGAGTCCACCCTCTTTGTCACATCCTCAAAAAATTCCAGAAGGTTAGTCAAGCATGACTTACCCTTAAGGAATCCATGCTGACTAGCCCTTATACTATTATTACTGACTAAGTGTTCTGCTATTTCTCCTTTTATGATGGACTCCAATATCTTCCCCACCACTGATGTCAGGCTAACCAGTCTATAATTTCCCGTTTTCTCCCTCCCTCCTTTCTTAAAAAGCGGCACCACATCAGCCACTCTCCAATCCTCAGGGACCTCCCCGGAATCTATGGAACTTTGGAAAATGTCGACCAGTGCCTCCACAATTTCCATAGCCACCTCTTTAAGCACCCTAGGATGCAGCCCATCAGGCCCTGGGGATTTATCAGCCCTCAGTCCCAACAATTTACTCATAACCTCCGGCTTCTGGATCCGGATATCCATTAGATCCCCTACCTCCCCAGTAAAGTTCCCCAAGTCTCTTGGTACCGCATGAGCACTACCCCCTAACTGACTATAACCTATATCCTCCTTGCTGAAGACAGTTGCAAAGTATTTGTTAAATTCCTCTGCCATCTCCTTGTTTCCGGTAATAATTTCACCCTTGCCCATTTTCAAAGGGCCAATTTTAGACCGAACCAATTTCTTCCTCTTCACATACTTAAAAAAGCTTTTGCTATCCTCCGCAATATTATCTGCTAATTTCCTCTCGTACTTCATTTTCCCGTCTCTTATGGCTTTCTTAGTTACCCTCTGATGTTCTTTGAAGGTTTCCCAATCCTCTAATTTCCCACTCCGCTTCGCTATCTTATAATTACTCCCTTTGGACTTGATAATGCACTTGATTTCCTTAGTTAGCCAGGGCTGCCATTTGCATCTCCCAGAGCCTTTCCTCCACTTTGGAATAAATTTGTCCTGAATCCTGTGAAAAATGTCCATAAAAACCTGCCATTTTTCCCCAGTTGCCCTCCCAGCTAGTGTATATTCCCATTTTATTTTGGATAGCTCCTCCCTCATAGCTGCAAAATTCCCTTTATTTAACTGAAGTACAGATGCTTCTGACTTCCTTTCCATTTCCCTTTCTAATTGCAGCTTAAAAGTAACCATACCATGGTCACTATTCCCTAATGGCTCCCCTACATCAAGGTCACTTATTAAGTCTGCGTCGCTGCACAGCACCCAGTCCAGAATCGACTTCCCCCTGGTAGGTTCCTCCACTAGCTGTTCCAAGAAGGTATCTCGTAGACATTCTATAAACTCGCTCTCTTGTGTTCCTGCCCCCGTCTGATTATCCCAGTCCACCTTCATGTTGAAGTCCCCCATAACTACCGTATTGCTACCACTTTGACATGCCACTCTTAATTCCTGATTTATACTACTACCGATATCTGAGCTACTTTTCAGAGGCCTGTAAATGACCCCCATTATATTCCTCTTGCCCTTGCAATTTCTTAATTCAATCCAAACAGACTCTACCTCACCTGTTTCAATGTCCTTCCTTTCAAATGCCTGAATCTCATTTCTTACCAACAGAGCTACCCCACCTCCTCTTCTTAACTTTCTGTCCTTTCTAAAGGACGTGTACCCTGGAACATTTATTTCCCAATCCTGCCCTTCCCGCAGCCATGTCTCCGTTATTCTGACAATGTCATAACCTCCCATTGCCATTTGCGCCTCAAGCTCATCCATTTTATTCCTTACACTCCTTGCATTCATACACAATACCTTGATGCCATACCTCCTTTCTCCCTCCACCTTGGTTCTTGGTGCATTCGTTCTTATTCTCCTATCACTTTTAGCTCCCTTATTCCTTATTGTTTCACCGTCTATCGGAACCTATCAGTCCTGTTCCCTTCCCCCTGCCAAATTAGTTTAAATCAGCTCCGACAGCTTTATTAAACCTAACTGCCAGTATATTGGCCCCCATCGCATTCAGGTGTAAACCATCCCTCCTGTATAGGTCCCGTCTTCCCCAGAAGAGATTCCAATGGTCAATGAACCTGAATCCCTGCACTCTGCACCATTCCCTCAGCCACACATTTATCCTCTTGATTTTATTATTCTTGCCCCCACCCTCGCACAGTACAGGAAGCAGCCCCGAGATTACAATCCTGGAGGTCCTGCTTCTCAACCTCCTTCCGAGCTCACGGTAGTCTCTCTTCAGGATCTCCTCCTTCAATCTATCTACGTCATTTGTGCCCACGTGTATCAGGACCTCTGGCCGGTCTCCTTCCCCCCCCAGGATACTCTGAACCCTATCTGAGACGTCACGTACCCTGGCTCCTGGGAGGCAACACACCATACGGGAACACTTGTCAGGTTCGCAGAATCTTCTGTCCGTTCCCCTAACGATGGAGTCCCCAATGACCACCTTGTTCCCCTTCTTCTCCTTCCGTACCACTGTCTCCTTTGGCGCTACCTCTGGCAGGTTATCTTCCCCTACTTCATCCAATACTGTATATTCGTTGCTAAGATCTGTAGCCACTGGGGTGCTCTCCACAGAGCTAGCAACTTTTGCTCCACTCCTGACAGTAGTCCACTTTCCTGATGGGAGTTGATGGAGGGAGGAAGGTGTGTGTGATTCACAGAGCCACGTTCACAACTTCTTGTTGTCTTGATCCTGTACCGCTCAGTGATGCACTCTGACAGGATACTTTCAATGGTGCACCAGTCAACTTGTTAAGGGATGCAGGTGACATGCTAAAAAATTTCCTCAAGGTTTTGAGGAAGTAGCCACTGTGCTTTCTTAGCCATCGGTCAATGTGAGTCGAGCAGGACAGGTCACTGGAGATGTTTATCCTGAGGAACTCAAAGCTCTCTACCACCTCCAACCAGTTCCTCGGTCTTGTGGACATTGAGGGAGAGTTTGTTGTCCAGTTACCATCCACTAGTCCTTTCTATACCCCAACTTGTCTTTGTTGGGTATCTTCCCCTATGTCAAAGGGATCTGCATTCCTACATGCCTAATGATGTTCTGGTGACTTCCTTTAATGAAGTTCCTGTCTCAAAATAATAAAATGAATCATATTTCTGCTAAATTGTAACATGCTTGACAGTACGCAGTCTGAGTAATGTCCAGGGAGGGTTTGATTACCAAATCTCTCTCTAATTATAGAGTGCAAAAGTTTATTCATAAATATTATTACTGTGATTTACCTTGTTCAGTGCTTTTAAGCATGAAGAGTGTATTTGCAGAGAGATTAAATTTGCATTGAATGGAACATTGATTCAGAGAAAGATGGGAGAGAGTTATTGGCTAATAAATTGATCCTTTGGGTGGAAGTGTATTTATATTTCAGTTTAATTTGTGAGTTACGTGCTTTTGGCTGGAGATGCGCAGTGTAATGCATTATTGGAACAGAGGTTTTAAAATGTCTAAGCACTCACCAACATCATTGAGAACACTGTGTCCTAGATGGGATGTGTCCTTTTTACATGGCTGCTTTCCCAAGGCAGTAGAAAGTATAGATGGAGTTGATGGAGGGAGGGGCGTGTGTGTGCGCGATGGACTTAGTCACATTCACAACCCTCTGCAGTTTCTTGCAATCTTGGGTGGAGCAATCCCTATGCCACTCAGTAACGCATACTGATGGTGCACCTGTAGGACACAGGAGTCATGCCAAATTTCCTCAGTCTTGTGAGGAGGTCAAGGCTTGGTGCATTTATTTGCCATTGCAGCAATGTGGCTGGACCAGGACAAGTCACTGGAGATGTTTATTCCATGGAACTTAAAGCTGTCTACTATCTCCTTCTCAGCACTGGTCATATGGACCAGAGAGTGAGTTTTACCCCTCTTCCAGAAATCTAGAACCTGCTCCGTGTTCTTGCTGACAAGAACATCTCTCTTCAAACCTCCACTTCATAATTTTTGGAGATCCAACTTAAAATAATGGTGTCATCTGAGAATTTCTAGAGGTCTGTTAGGAGGACAGATAGCAAAGTAGAGAACTAAGTACACATCCTTGTGGTGTCCTGGTATTGAGGATGATCATGGAGGAAGTGCTGGCACTGATCATTGTTCGTCAATCCTCACCAACCTTCAATTCTTCTCTTTTCTTGTTTATGGCCTTTTTTAAATTTTATATTCCTCTTTATTTACTATAATCCCCTTAATTTCAGCCTCTTGTCTTATCAATTGCATTAATGGCTCAATTTTTAAAAATGCAAGAAGAGGTAAAGAAAGTTGTTCGTTAATAACCACCTTAGTCATAGGACTGCTATATAAAGCCTTAATCCAATTAATAAATTTTGACCCAAATTGAAACTTTAGATAGAACTAAACAAAAATATTATGAGTTGAGAGAAAGGGCATATAAAGTGTTGTCTTGGCAATGGAAAGCAGAGCAAGCATCGAGGATTATCACTACTGTTAAAAAAAGATTCGAGAATTGCTTATAAATCACAAGATATAAATAATTCTCTCAGAGAATATTATACTGAATTATATTCATCTGAATCAATGAATAATGAAGATAAGATTGATGATTTCTTGCATAAGCTTCAATTGCCATCTTCGAATTATCAAGCACAGAGAAATCTGGATTCCTCATTTACGTTGAAAGAAGTTATTAAAACTTTGAATTCTATGCAAAATGGGAAATCTCCCGGAGAAGATGGATTTACATCTGAATTTTATAAAAAAAGTTAAAGATTTATTAATGCCTTTATTAATAGATGTATTGAAACAAGCTACTGCAACATGCCCTTTACTTGAATCTTTTTCAAATGCAGTGATACAAAGCTGAGACATAACCTTATCAATCATCCAAATCCTTAGCTCATTGCCAATTTTTATCCTATTTCTGTGAAAAGCCTCGCTAACCTTTCTATGCAGTTGGACAATATAAATACAAGTTTGTATTAATATTACACTATCAAGTGTGCAATCAGTCTCTGGTAGCCTGGATTGTTTAAATGAGGTGAGAAGTACATAGTGAATAATGATAAAATCAATCATGTTTTCCCACTGGAAAATTTATTTTGCAATTAATGTAACAGAATCAGACTGCTAAATGTGACACACAGACATTGTAGAAATGGAACAGAATCCAGCAGAGGTGAGTGGAGGGAGGTTTGTTATCAAGTTAGAGTCAAACAGTACAGAATCAAGCCCTTAGGCCAAACTTGTCTCACTTTAGACTGCCATTCCCTGGGAAAATGACCGTGACCATCTAGTCTATCTGTGCTCCTAATTTCTTAAAACTCTATAAGAGCACCCATCAGTCTCTTTCACTCCAGGGTAAGCAGTGCCAGCCTATCTAGAGTCCCCCTATAATTCAAATCCCTCCGGCACTAGCAACATTACTGTGAATCTTTTCTTCATCCTTTCCAGCTTAATCACATCCTTCCTTCAGCACAATGACCAGACCTTACACGATATTCCAGCTGTGGTCTCACCAAAGTCTTGTACAACCACAACGTGAAATCCAAACTCTAGTACTCCGTGTTCTTCATCTCCCTGCCTGCCTGTGTCACCACTTTCAAGGAAAAATGAACTTGTAACCCAAGGTCTCTTTATTCTACTATCATCCCCAGGGCTCTGTTATTAACAGTATATTCCTATCTTGGTTTAACTTCTCAAAATGCGTTAACTTGCACTTGTCCAACTTACCTTGCATCAACCATTCTTTTGCACATTTTGCTCAGTTGATCTCAATCCTGTTCTAATGTTAGATAACTTTCTTCAGCCTCAACCACACCACAAGCTTTTGGTGTCTTCTGCAAACGAATCCTGCTCCCTTCATACTTATCCACATTGTCGATGTACGATAAAATCTCCATTATCCAACATTCAATCAACTGGAACCTCAAACAACCGGCAAAAAAGATTGAGGAAATAAATAAGTAAATACATATATTTAAAGGCAAATAAGAATAAATAAATTTTTAAATGAAAGTTTAAAATTGTAAAAGTAAATGTTCTCCAAAGCAACACACAACCTCTTGGGACCAAACATTCAGCCAGCGGAGTGCCCTGGTCACAGCCGTGTGAATGAAGTTTCAACAAAGTGGTGTTTGAATAAAATGGCGACACCCAGGATAAAGGGCCAGCCGATGCCCTTGGGGAGAATCTCCCAAAGTGTCTCCTTATCCCTGCCTAGTAAGAGTCTTCATCTTTATTAGTATATTATTAAGTATATTAGTAAGGCTTTATCTATAAACTTGGTGGGAGGAGGGAAGCTAATTATGTCAATGGCATGGTTAGTATAGTGGCCAGAGCAATGGTGTTACTGCGCTCATGAATGGGGTTCAAATTTG
Source organism: Narcine bancroftii (assembly GCF_036971445.1). NCBI lineage: Eukaryota > Metazoa > Chordata > Chondrichthyes > Torpediniformes > Narcinidae > Narcine > Narcine bancroftii. The sequence goes on along the minus strand of NC_091469.1, from coordinate 33,447,761 downwards.
AAGGAAGGTTGTGCCGAGGGCCTGACCAAGGCACTTGTGTGCAGGTGAGTCGCGTTGTAACCAGGACACGAGGATGAAGAGCTGACCGATGCCGCACACCGCTGAGGCAACTCTCCGAAAGTGTCTCCCTATCCCTGCCTAGTAAGATTCTATAACTTCATTGGTATTAGGTATATCAGTAAGCCTTTATCTGTAAACTTGGGGGAGGGGGCGTTAATTATGAGGGCGGTAAGGTTCGCATAGCGGTTAGCGCAACACTTTAGTTACAGTGCCAGCAACCAAGTTATTGTAAGTTACTGACTTGATTAAAGTTACCTTTTCATAATTACATAAATGAAGACTACAATATTGATTTTTATTTTTCAAATTACTTTACATTTTGCACTGTCTTTTGTCTTTTAAACTGTATTTTTAATGCACCATTTTTAGTTAGTAAGGCTTTGGAAGAGTGAGTCTCAGTAAACCAGAAAATTTGCATTTCCAGCATCCTCAATCCCCATAAGTACCAGATAATGGAGATTTTACTGTATATGACAAACAACATTGGGCCTAGGAACAACCAGTGATCATATGCCTCTAATCTTAAAAATAATCTTCCACCTTCACCTTCTGACTCTTACCGTCAAGTTAATCTTGAATCCAATAGTTCTTTATGGCAAAGATACACAGTCAAAACTTTGGGCCTGAGCCATTCATCAAGGTGTGAGCTAAAAGCAGGCAGCTGCCTGAATAAAATGGTGGGAAGATGGGCAAGGTTAGGAGCATAGGCTCACAGGAAAGAGGTCAAAAGACCATAAAATATAGGAGCAGAAGAAAGCTATTCGGCCCATCATGAGCTTATCCATTCTCTCACTCAGCCCCATTCCCCTGCCTTCTCCCCATAACCATTGATACTCTTGACTATTCAGATACTTCATTGGTATATTCGATGGTCATATGGATGGGAGGGCAGGAGAAAAAAAGCTGGGACATGATGGGGGAGGGGCTAGCTCTCTGAATGGAGAGGGAAAGGGGTGGGGACCTGGAGGAAAAGAGGCAGAGGGATTGTGAAAGGGAGAGAGTTAGAGGAGAGCTTAACAGAAACCAATGAAGTTGATGCTAATACCATCTGGTTGGGGTGTGTCCAAAATGGAATATTAGGTGTTGGTCCTCTAGTTTGCAGGTGGATTCGGTTTAGCTGTGCATGATACCATGACAGTCTTGTCAGCATAGGTCTGTATTCCTTCCCCTTCCCAAACTGTTTTATTCAGGCACTTGCTTGCTTTTTCTTCATACCTTGAAGAATTGCTCAGGCCTGAATGTTGGTTATGTATTTTTGTCATAAAGAAAGCTGAAGTTCTCCAGTATTTTGGGGTATTAAACTACAATCACAGCATCTGCAGGTGTTTTTGTTTAATTTGCATCCAATTGGCTAGCTCAGCTACACCATGTGATCTCACTTTTTGTCCAATTTGCCATGTGGTAGCATGTCAAAGGCCTTTCTTATATGCACGTAGATACTGTCTTACACCTTGTCCTCTTTAATTCTCTTGCTCACTTATTCAAAAAACTGAATGAAATACATGGGATAAGATTTTCCATTCACCAAGTCACACAGATTAAACATGGGTCAAGATTTTCCATTCACCAAGCCACACAGATTATCCCAAATTAGTCCTTGCTTTTGCAAAAGCAGATATATCCCATACCTCAGAATTCCCTCCAGCTCCTTTGCCACCTCTGATGTCCAACAGTTGCCTGTCTTGACCTTGCAGTCCTTCTTAAATAGAGGCACAATTTAAGCATGTCTCCAATTTCCCATGTCTGTGGAAGTTGAAAAGACCTTAAGGAATTTACTTGATCCCAGTTGACTACAGTACATTTGTCTGTGTGGCTTTCCTCTGGGGGCTCCAGATTCCTCCCTCCGTTCGAAACATACCAAAGGTTGTAGGTTAATTGGGTGCAATTGGGACAGCATGGGCTTATGAGATAAAATGGTCTGGCTTCCATGCTGTATGTCTAAATTTTTTAAAAAAATCCTCATCAAGGTTCCCAATTCCTACCACCCTTGGTCATCACTCCAACAGGAAAATGTTGATTCCAGGCCTCCATCTTATTTTTAAGAGCATCCCTCTTGCTAGATTAGATGTCTCTCTCAATCACCTCGCAAGTTCCTGTCTAATTCCATTGAAATTATCCTTTGCCCAAATTTAGGACATCCAGATTAGTCCCTATCTTTTTCCATAATATTTTAAACCTAATAGAATTATGATCACTCATCTCAAAGAGTTCCACCATTGACATTACAGCTAATTGCACCCCTCACTTCTCATCAGGAGGTCAAGCGTTATCCCCTCTCTCGTGGGGCCATCTACATATTGATTTAGAAAACTTTACTGGATACATTTAACTGATTCTACTTAATCAAACCCAGTCAATAATATGGGGAAAAGTCTGGAATTTGGAACTATTGGAACAAAAGTAAGCATTGTTCATCTTAGTGTAGAGTTAAGGAACAGACTCGATAGGCCTAGTGGCCTGCTTCTGTTCCTTTATCTTGTGATCTTGAACTTCCTCTTATGAACATTTTGTTCCCCCCAATGTTCTGAACTTTTGTTACATGTTTGCTCATCACATTCCTGCTGAATAAATCGGAGACTACAGTACAATTCCAGCAAAGTGATCATCGCCATCTTAGTCCTATGTTGTACCTGTTTAACCTCACTGTTTGTACAGAATTATATTCAACTATCAGTATCTTTTTTTTTATTTTTTATTTTTATTTTTCACACTATAAACCATACTGACCAAAATACACACAAACATTTCCCTCTTAGGGGGCATGGCAGGATGGCGTAAGGATCAGACGTGCCTTCCAGTCCTCTCCTGACTCTATCTTATTGTTTTGTCAAGAAATGCCCGTTAAAATTCTTTAAAAGTTTAGATAATTTCAGTGTTGTTAATTTAACTTATGATGGTACAATTGGTGGAAAAGAGCAAAAAAAAACGACAACAGATCATCAAAAAACTACATTTTCCAAAAGTTCAAGTTTTGGAGCCTATCTACAGGAAAGACACCGGGACTCAGCGTGAAATAGATCCCAGGAGAGAGGTACAGTGTTCGGATGTAGAGCTCTATGTTACATCGGTAGAGCCCCCTAAAGAGAGCGCCAAACAGCCTTTAGAACAAAGAGTTACTCAAAGGCATTTGTCAACTGTAGAGTGGCGCTGCAAACTGTATCTCTTGAGATAAAAGAACCTATACAACTTGATGTACTGGGAGAACTTAACACATTATGGACTGGGGAAAACCCCGGCCAGCGTCCTCCAGTTATTGCTGGAGAGGCTGTGGCTGGGGTTTCCACACGCAGTCATACTACAAGGAAGGCAACCAGAATGAAGGAAGGAACAGAAGATCCTTTGGTTATGCAGAAGAAGCAGGAATCTGTTGAGCCAAAATCTCTTCCAATTGAAAAGATTTTTGTGAATCTTGAATCTAAATTATCTTATACAATGCAGGGATTATCCAAGATTATGACTGAACTTGGTACTAGGTTTAATACTCTGGTGAAAATACATTCTCAACAGATGGCTGAGTTTGGAGCTTTTAAGCTTGAAGTGAGAGATAAATTTAATTCGTGTGAAGAAGATATAGACGAAATACGGGATCAAGTTTTTGATGTGACCAAAATGGTCGAAGACTTACAAACTCAAAATAAAAATTTGGTGAAAAAGATTGATTATTTGGAAAACCAATCCAGATAGAACAATATAAAGATTATTGGTTTGCCGGAAGGTATGGAGGGACCAGACCCAAGAAAATTTTTTACTGAATGGATTCCGCAGGTGCTGGGTCAAGAACATTTCCCGGAAGGTATAATACTGGAACGTGCTCACAGAGCCTTGCGTAGAAGACCTATTTCAGGTCAAAGTTCAAGACCTGTTTTGGTTCGTTGCTTGAATTATTACGACAGAGAAATAATTTTACGAGTGGCTATTATAAATGCACAACAGAGAAAATCACCCTTGATGATTCAAAATAATCGAGTTTTCTTCTATGCAGGTTTGAGTCAAGAAGCTATGTTCCAACGACGGGAATTCAATCCTGCTAAAGAGTTGTTGTGGAAGAAAGGTTACAAGGCAACCTTTAGATATCCAGCTGCTTTGAAGATTTTTCAAGATGGTTACCAACCAAAGTTCTTTGATTCTCCAAAGGAAGCTATAGCATTTGCTCAAGAGCTGCCAATTACTCAGTTTCAACAGAGACATAGTCCGCCGCGATCTCTAAGGAGACAAGAGATGGAAGAAAAGAGCCGTGCTCCAAGAAGGAATGGTTGTAATGGTGACTCGGCAGTTGGAGCTGATTAAAAGAAGAGTTGTCCTTTTTTTTCTAATTTTTTTTTTAAAAAGGGATATTAAATAATGATGATGTTAGTTTAAGATGAAGTGAGAGTTGGGGGAGAGAACTGGATAGGCACAATTTCCTGAAAGTCATCTGCTACATGTGAGTTATCTCACCCCCATTTTTTTTTGGGAGTTACCGCATTGCGCGGTTTAGACGGGAGGGGGTATTTTTAACCTCCTACCCGTTTTTTTTTTCCTTTTTTTTGTATTATTAGATTAAAGAGTGAAGGGGTTTTTTTGTTTAAATATTTTTTAAAAAGCATAAGAAAGTATTTGATTGTTTAAAAAACTAAAAATTGATGTGTTTTTTTTTGTAAAGTTTATTCAGTAGATAAGGAATATCTGAAATTTAAATGTCAATGGGATGGATAAGTTTTTTTTAAATATTTTTTCTTTAACTTTAAGGTGAAAGGAGTGGTAATTCTGGTGTATATTATTTTGCTATTTTAGTTATAGAACGAAGGGAATAATGGTGAAAGTTATAAATTGAATTGTACAATTCTTAATGAGGCTTGAATTTTGTTTGTGGTTTATGCTCCATTTGTTGAAGATATAGATTTCGTTGTAGATGTGTTTTTACTATTTGGATATCTGAATTTTAACGTAATGATTGGGGATATTTAAATGTGGTATTGGAGCTTTTATTGGATAACTATTCAAGAGTAAAAGGGAAAAATGGTGGAAGAGTACTAAAATTGAATTGTACAATGCTTAATGAGGTTTGAATTTTGTTTTAAGATGGTGGTTTATGTGACTAATATGATGATAGATGTGAAGTTAGTTGATATTTGGTGAAGGTTTGTCTCTAAAGAGAAAGTTTTTTTTCATCTTTTTTTTCATGCTACAATTTTTTTTAAGAATTGATTATTGTTTAAGAATTTTTGATAGGTAATGTTACTAACGTTACTACATTTTTATATTAAGTTTGAGTTAAATATATGTTTCATCTTAACTCCGTTTGTTAAATATATGCATTTAAGTTTGATTTAAATATGTTTTTTAATTCTGATATCTTAGTATTAATTACTTTTCTTTTTGTTAGTATTTTAGTCGGTTATGTTTTTATTTTTTTTTTGTAAGTGGGTTTTTTTCTCACATATATTATTAACTTTATTGATTCTTCACTCTTTATTTTGGGGGGAAAGGAAGGGGTTGGACTAATTTGAGTTGGGTTATTAATGTGTAATAATTATTGGGGAGGATATAGTTTATTTAGATTATTGATACTGTATTGTAATTTTATTATTTTATTCTTAATTTTTTTAAATGTAATCCTATATGTTATTCATGTTATAAAATCTTAAATAAAGTTTAAAAAAAACATTTCCCTCTTGAATATACACGGTGTCATTTTCTCCCCTTTTGCCTTCTCCCTTCCTTCCCTCCTTCACTCCCCCTCCCCACCCACTCAACGTTCAACCATCAGTATCTTGAATTAAACGCTGCATATTTCAAGACAACTTGGTGAATTAAGATAGTAATCAAGCAGGTCATTTTTCTTTTGCTAATTGCTTGGCTAAGACTGGTATGATAAAAAGAGTGAGGAATGAACAAGAGTCAAAGCAATGCACTCAAAAGGATTATGTGACTGAGATGTGTTGTGGAGGTATGTACAATTGGAGGGGGAATCCAACCGACCACTGCCTGTCATATAAAAATTACACAATTGTTCGTTTCTGCAATTCTGAGAAAAAAACCTTACTTTAAATACTAGTGGAGATTTTTCCATGGGGTAATGCAGAAAACGTCAACTTAGTTTTTAGTTTGGAATGCAGATCATTTGAGTTCCATGTGTATCATACATTGCAAGAAGTGAAATGGGATGATGACTTACTACTCCTTCATACGATTGAAAAATTTGCCCTTTAACTAAAGATTCATAAAAATGTTCCAATTAAAATGCATTTATAGTGCAGATCAAGCTACAACAAAATATGCTTTCACATCACACACAGTTTCTCAATCAGTGCAATGAAGTGCCAGTTCAGATACTGCATCTGCAGTGAACCAGTCTTTCCTTATCATGTCTTGTACAACTTCCTTAAAACCCAGCAGCTTCCTTCCAATACTCAACATTTGCCTATTGCTGCGTCTCTCCTTCCTCTTGGATCCAGGGAAAGGAAATCTCTTTCTCATCATTATCTCTCAGCAGATGGTAACTCTACAACTTCCAGGTGGTTGGTGATGAAGACTTTAGCAATTTAAACTCAGTCAATGAATATTGAAACATTTTGACTTCACAATGATTTGGGACATTGCTTCATTTAACCCCATCTGTTTTGTGACCTTAGCTGGGAAAAGACATGTGCAAGTGCATGGAAAAAATGCAACTGTTGAAGAGAATTACACAAAATTGATGAATTTTAACAAGGTTTGGACTTAAGGAAAATATTTGACTTCTGTTCTATTCCTGACAGCAACATGCAATAAACAAATTAAATGCAATGCATAATTTAATTTTTAAATCCTAAAACATTCCTGTTTGTTAATTAGTCACCATGAAATCAGCTAAATTCACAAATTACTTGAACTCCATAAAAGGCAAATTACTCCAGGAGCTTTTTTCACACAGAGTGGTGGGTGCACTGCCATTAACATTGGTGGAGGGAGGTACAATAGGATCTTTTGAAAGACATATATAGGGGTGTGGAACTGAGAAAAATGGAGGGTTGTGCAGTTGGGAAATTCTAGGCATTTGTTGGAATAGGTTACTAGGTGGGCTGAATGACCTGAACTGTGCTGTAGATTTCTATGTTCTATGTTATAATTTTTATTTTATATATCCAGCAAAGTATTTGTACTCAGCATCAATAGAGAAACACAGACAATGTTTCAAGTTTAAAGTTTCCAGACAATTTGGAATAAAGGTATTTTAACATGTTCATCACTCCAAAGATGCAGATTTACCTGGTCATCTTTCCAGCCTTTCTTGATTTTAATTCATACACTGTGTCCTTCCTTATGCATTTGTGAACTTGAATGTCTTTGCTGAATTCTATCACGACAGGGGTTCAGCGGCTGAAAGACCCACACTGGGTGCAGGCAGTTAGCAAGCTGCAGCTGAGGGACTCATGGAACTGGCATTCGTGAGGATACTGAGGGGAAGATAGGCTCCTGAAGGGCCTCGGATGCTGAAGGCTTCCTGATCGTGTCAGAGCTTTGGATCCGGAGCTCGAGTTGTCATGGATTGTGAAATTGCAGAAGCTGCAGGGGGGCTGGAGCCGAATCCATGGGCACAACGTCTTTGAGGAGATTCTCTTATGCTTCTCTTTCTCTCTTACTGTAAGGGGCACGGGGCAATACGAATGGCAACATTTTGCCTGAAGGCAGAAGGAAATTTTATGTAATATGCTATTCTCTGTGTTATTACATGACAGTAAAGGAATCTTGATCTTAATTTAAACATACAGCACAGTAACAAAGGCCCTTCTGGGCCATGAGCCTGTGCTACCTAAATACACCCATTAACCTACAAACCCCATACATTTTTGAAGGGTGAGGAACTTGAAGCACCCAGAGGAAACCCAGACAGATACAGGGATAACCTACAAACTCCTTACAGATAGCACTAGCTTTGAACCCGGGCAAATGGCACTGTAATAGTGTTGTGCTAGCCGCCATGATTAGCGTGCCTCCCTCTTATTAAAGAGATTGCGCTCCACAGTCCATTAAAGCTGCTGTCTGAGCAATCAGTCTTTAAATTTTTATAGGTTACATTATATATAAAGATGTTTCCTAAAGAGATAGATTGTGGGGGTTTAATGTAGGTGACTTCACAAATAGATAACTACACTTCAGATCTCATTTAAAATGCAAGAGCTCTGCTGAAGCAGAGAGAGAGAGAGAGAGAGAGAGAGAAAGATCAGTTCTGCAATCAAGGCTGCAATGTGGCAAGCTGCCAGGCTTGTTGAAAACCCCATTTTGAAGATGGGTTGTGAGTTCTGAGTTCAGCCTGTTTCAAACTCTTGTAGTCTTTACAAGAGTAAATAGCTGGCTAGAGTGTTTTTCCTGAAATCAGGGAAACAAGAGGAATTCTGTAGTGACCTAGAAGAAGAAGCATTGCAAGATACTGAAGTGAACGATCAGAGGAAATCAGTTTGCGTGCATCCAACGAGCAACAAATATCTCTCTGAAACCAACAAGAACCTTCCTGAGTGGTAACCATTGACCTTTAAGAACCAGAGCCTGGTGAAAGTTCATATATGTTAAATTCTATGCACAGTATGAGAATTGCCTGATACCGGTGAACTTGGAAAAGTGAAAAGTTAATGATTGCACTGTAAAACAAAGAACATTCCTGAACATAAACACATTACATATATGTGCACTTAGAACTAGAAGGGGGGGGTTAAGTTAGGTTAGTTAAGTTAATAGTAATAAGTTAAAGTTTGATTCTGTTTTCATGTTTAAAAACAAAAATACAGCATGTCACAGAAAACAGTTCAATTAACCCAACCTACCTATGCTGTCTCCTACAAACTGCAGTGTGTAAATTGGTAATTGAACTCTTATATTACAATCACACTTTATTGCCTGCATTGCTTTTGAGGACAATGTGATATGATTCATAGAAATGCCAATCTTTCTAACTTTCTTCAATTAATTCGGAAATTGGAACTTATTCCAAATCCCAGTTTAAACCATATGGTCTCAATTACTGCTAGTGATAATGGCTGACAAAATGAAAATGAAATATAATTTTCAAGAGATATTAAGTAATGGAATCCTACAGACATTTTGTTAAAATAACAAATTAAATAAATATTCCCGCTAAGAATGTTATGAATGAAAAAATGAGCAGTGGGTACTGGCGGTGGATTTGCTAACATGCTTAAATTGCTATTTGATAACAAGCCAATCCCTTACCATTGGTTGAAGAAATACCTGCAGATGCTGGTAATCTGAAACAAAAATGAATAGAAGCTGAAAATACAGTAAAACCCCTGGTATTTGTAATTCAAGCAATTGACAAAAAAAAACATGCGGAAAATATATTAAAAAATAAAATAATAAAGAATAAAATAAATAGCAAAATCGGGTCAAAATTGTAAAAGTACATTTTCTCTGAAGCAACACAAATCTCTTGCGAAGATGGGAGCAAATATTTAGCAAGCAGTACCTTGGCCATGCTTTGCTCGTAGCAGCTATTTGAATAAAGTTGTGTGAAACAGCAATGGCATCGTACAGTATGAAGAGCTTACTGTTAGGGTGATTCTTTTGAAGTTTCTTCAGTTTAAGTACAGTATAGTATTTTTTTTATCTCTTAAACTCTTTATTCTTAAAACAGGTGTATTAATTATGCATTAGAAGAGTAAATCTCAAGCAACCAGAAACTACACTTATCTGGTATCTACCAATCCCCACAGGAGCCAGATGCTTGGAGTTTTACTGTGCTCGGTTCTGTTTGAATGAGCTAATTCAGTTTCTTTCTCCACAGAAGGGGTCTTTCCAGGACTTTCATTATTAGTTCCACCATACTACAATTCTCTCCAGGCAAAATTTGAAATCAAAATGTTTATATTTTTTCAAGATGCAATTTAATGGTCATAGCTAACAACCATGAGTTCAATTTTTTTTGAAGAGTTTGACCCGAAATTTCAACCCTCCATTACCCTCCACAGATGGTGCCTGACACATTGAGTTCCTCCAGCAACTCATTTATATACTCCAAACTCCAGAATTTAAAGTCTTTCATGTCTCCAGATACAAAGAATTGCCTGTGATATTTAATTTAGTGATGGTAGAGAAAAATCGAGGAAGCGACCAAAATTTCACCCATTAAAATGCAACAGTTATAATTGAAAACTGACAAGGAATTCAGAGAGTGACAAAATGGGGACTTGTGACCCATCATAGTTAAAGAAAATAACATGGATGCATTTTGTGTGAGGCCAGAAAAAGGAATGGCAATATTTGTTGACTTGGTTGGCATTTATGGAAGAAGGTCCCTATAAAATGTCATGTTCCCCGAATCTGACTTCTGTGTTCTTTTATCCACATTATATTCAAAGCAAAAAGTAACTCTTTTAGAAGCGCAGGTGATTTCATCTTAAATACAAGTTCTGTTTTGTTCCCACTTGTATGTTGATTTCACTAGAAGAGGGTCCAGATACATAGTTGGGAAGTGTATTCCTTTAAAATGATCTAAAAAAAACCCAGGCTAATAGATGGATCAGCAAGGAATGAGCCATTACCAAACAGGAGTCACATGCATATTACCCTATAACAATATTATTTTACCAATAGGAAGAGTTAATTTACATGCTTGTATCTGGGTTAAATGCAGTTGGTCTTACTATTTATTTTCTGTCTTCCGACCTATCAGCTTATATTGTCATTTGGAGCAGGCAGATATATATATCATGGTTGCAGTTTACTAATACCATTCCAAGCAGGGTCAGGTGTTTCACAAGTAGCAAATATGAAGAATTAGCACTCATCAACATACGACTACATTATTTTGGTGGTACACCACCGGCCGACTGCAGGGGGCAACCTCTGTACCTGCAGGAGCGTAAGGGGACAGGACAACACCTGGCTGGCTGCCAATCAGTTGGCCTGAATGGATCAAGCCCCACACAGTCGGGTGTCAATCATCCTCCGGGATACAAGCCTGCGCTGGCCTCCCAAGGCCTCAAACTGAGTTGCTGCAGCTACAGCCAGCCTGGCTCTGTGGAAGTCTTTGTGGATTAAAGCCTGTTGTACAGTCTTTACCTTGTGTGTGTCTGATTCTGTCTAACAGTGCACCACAATTATGTAAATTACTGTTTTTAAAAAATGGATAGAAATGTAATAAGAAACTGGACCACAGGATGGTTAGTACAAGGAAGAGGATTAAAATCTTGAATTGTAATTTTTTTTTCCCCAGAAGCAAGGAAGACAATATATGCACGTGAAAACCCACAAACAGTGTGAAAATTCAGCTTTCAGATTTATTGTCAGAGTACATGCATGACATCACATACAACCCTGAGATTTTTTTTTCTGCGGGCGAGGCATAATTACCACTTTTTGCAAAAAGAAAACTGTACACAATCTATATATGTAAACAAATAAGGTTAAACAATTTACTGTGCAACACAGAGAGGAAAAAAAAACAAACAATAAAGTGCAAAAGTTAAGAGTCCGTAAATGAGTCCCTGATTGAGCTTGTCGGTGAGATGCCTAATGGTGGAGGGGCAGTAACTGTTCCTGAACATGATGGTGTGAGTCTTATAGCACCTATACCTCTTTCCTGATGGCAGCAGTGAGAATAAAGTGAGTGCTGGGTGGTGTAGATCTTTGATGATGGCTGTGGCTCTGCGACAACAGCATTTCCTGGAGATGTTCTCAATGGTTGGAACAGGTTTGCCTGCGAATGTCCCAGACTGCATCCACTCCCTTTTGCAGGGCTTTACACTCAGGGGTACTGGTATCCACATACCAGACCACGATGCAGCCAGTCAGCACACTTTCCACCATATATTTGTGGAAATTTGCCAGGGTTTTCAATGTCATCCCAAAGCTCCTCAGACTCTTGAGGAAGTAGAGGTGCTGATGTGCTTTCCTCATGATGCCATTCATGTTTTGGGTCCAGGAAAGATCTTCCAAGGTAGGGATTCCCAAGAACTTAAATTTGATCACCCTCTCCACCTCTGATCCCCCAATGATCACTGGACTGTACATATTTGACTTTCTCTTCCAGAAGACAATTATTGGATATGTAGGATGAGGATTAGGTTTTGACCAGGGAAAATGCCTACACATCTTCAAGATCTTTTGCAACCAACTAAAAAATAGATGTTTAGTGTCACATTTGTGGCCCGAAATGTGAAGTTAATAAAACATTAAACACAATTTTTATCAGGTAAACTTCTCAGTGGCTTTATTTTCCCATTTTCCTTTGTTCTCCTGCTTGTGTTCTTATCTCTCTCTCATACCACGTGACTTCCGGTACATCTCATACATATTCATTATCATGACATCCCTCCTTTAATCAGAAATAAACTTTACCTTCACTTACCAATATCCCTCGGAAACCTACAAACATCGTAACTAATGGTAATACTATAACTCTAGTCACTTCATCAGGATGCATAATTAATAACTGCCTCTGGAACATCATCAGGTCTCTCAGTTTCAGCATCTCGAATTGGCCTTTCAACCTCTTCGCTCGATGTATCTCTGGACTGGTACCTTTTTACACCTGAGACATTTCTCTTATACAGGACTCCAGTCGGAGACTTGACTGTCACCATACCGCCACTTCTGGATACGACAGTATAGGGTTGATGGTAATAAGGTGTGTCTAGCTTACCACCAGCTTCATGCCTCACTAGAACATTATCTCCTGGCATGATTTCTGAGTACTTGGCTCCACGTTTCGAATCTGTGTACAGCTTTGCTGCACCTTTCTTTTCAGCACCGTGGTCCCTCATCTCCTGGTCGTCTCGGATTTCCTTTATTTCTGGCATTTTTGTGCAGATTTTTCTCCCAAAAAATGCTTCTGCAGGACTTTTTCCAGTGGTTGCATGAAGCGTTGCTTGATAGACAGCCACATAAGATAGCAATGCTTCTCGCCAATTTTGTCCTTCTGCATGTGCAATCCTCAATCGTTTTTCAATGGACTGATTTTGTCTCTCTACTTCTCCGTTGGCTTGCGGCCATTTCGGAGTTACTTTATGATGGTGGATACCTGTGGTCCTCATGTATTCTGCAAATGTCTCTGAAATGAATTGTGGACCATTGTCAGAGTATAATGTAACAGGTAATCCATATCTTGTGAATATCTCTGCTAACGCTTGTATTGTTTTTTCAGTGGTTGTGGACTTCAACACCACGTACTCATAGTATCTGCTGTAGTAATCTATCACTACCATAATTGATTCACCCGTCGGTAAAGGTCCAAGAAAATCAACAACTACGTCGATCCATGGTCCTGTCGGAAGTTGCGTACTCCGGATCGGTTCTGGCGGATTACTCCTACTTGTGATTTGACATCCGAGACAAGTTTTAACAAATTTCTCTGCATCTTTATCACAACTTGGCCACCATACCTTGGTCCTGAGGTTTTGCTTGGTACCAGCAATGCCTAGGTGTCCTTCATGCGCTAAGGATACGATCTTCGGTCTCAATCTTTGCGGTATCACCAATCTGCAACCTCTCAATACACACTGTCCGATGCAACAAAGTTCGTCTCGAATAGGAATGTAAGCCTTGTGAGTACACTTGTCCCATTGTCCACTCTGTATGCATTCTCTTACTTCCATGAGTTCTGTATCACGTTCGGATTCTCTCTCGACTTCCTTCGTAGTCAGAGCTTTCGGTGTCAACTGAATAGCTACAAAGCGTACAAAGCTCTTTGTTTCTGTTCCCAATTCTGACTTGGATTGTGGACCTCCATCCTTCACCAATCTGGACAGCGGATCTGCAATGTTTGTTTTCCCTGCAATGTGAATTACTTTATATTTGTAGGGTTGTAGTCTGAGTACCCATCTCTCTATTCTGGCACATGGTTTGGATCTAGGTGCATAGATCACCTCTAATGGCTTATGATCTGTGATGAGTTCAAATTCAATGCCGTATAAATATGCATGGAACCTCTCACAGGCCCATACAAGTCCGAGTGCTCCTTTCTCTGTCTGAGAGTATCTTTCTTTCCAGGATACTTTCCTTTCCCCCAGGCTTTGCCTTTGGAAGTTGTACTCTTCCTCTTCTGGTCTGCATTGGACTTGCTTTTGCACTTCTTTGCAAAGTGGTCCTTACCTCCACACTTTCTGCAAACTTTGCCTTTGGCCGGGCAATATGGGTCTTTTCCAAAGTGACCTCGGTTTCCACATCGATAACACTCCACGTCCTGTGTCAATGTATATCTTGGCTGATTATGGCGATGTGAGAGCCTCTTAATTTGCTGGCTTGAGTTGTCTTTCAGGGTCATGGTATGAAATTGCCCTTCAACAGCCTCTAATGCAGCAGCAATGGTTAAAGCATCGGTGAGTTCCAACTCACTCCCTCTTTCCAGTAGACGTCTTCTGAGTTTATCTGATCTACAGTGCTGTACGACTTGATCCAATAATTGGTTGTCCAAATCAGCTGGCATGTAATTGCATCCAACAGCTAGCTGGCGTAGTCTCGTCACGTACTGAGCAATTGTCTGGCCATCTTCTTGTCTCGTTCTCCGAAACAAATGGCGTTGAAATATAGCATTCGGTGTCACTACATAGTGTGCATTTAATGCATCTACCGTTTTCCGGTACTCATCTTTTCTTCCAGTATTCAAAAGTGTTTTAAATGTTTCCCGAACTGCAGGTCCAGCAGTGAAAAGAAGTAACGCCCTTCTCTGCGCTTTTTGTTCAACTGTACCGGTATCTAGAAATAGGCCACGACTGTCGGCGTAGGATTCACATTCTTCCAGCCATGCCTTCCACTTCACACTTACAGTGCTTGCATCACCCGTTGGGTCAAAATGAGCAATTCTACTATGTGTTAGAAAGTCACCGTCTGCACCAGCCATGAGGAAATATTCCAGCCCCAAAAGTACTGAGTCAAAGAGAAAATTCTTATCACCTTGAAGTTGTCTGTAATCCTCTGTAATCTTGTTTAGTCTTTAATTTTCTTCAAGCTTCTTTCATCCTCGTCGCCAATGTCACATTGTGGCCCGAAATGTGAAGTTAATAAAACATTAAACACAAGTTTTATCAGGTAAACTTCTCAGTGGCTTTATTTTCCCGTTTCCTTTGTTCTCCTGCTTGTGTTCTTATCTCTCTCTCATACCACGTGACTTCCAGTACATCTCATACATATTCATTATCATGACAGTTAGTCTTATCCAAATGGTAGCTCCTCTGATAAGTAGGGCACTGAAATATTGTGTACTAAGTTCCCAGAGTGGGATTTTAACCCATAATTTGGCAGACTTTAAATACAATTCCTACCAATTTTAGTCTTAGCTAACTCTATAAATCCACAGGATAAATCAAGAATAAGACTGCCAGAATAATAATAAAGATAATCTTCAAAGGAATATAGAAGCCTGTGGGAACCGAATAGAAATTGGATTTAACTGTCTTTTTTTTTCCTTCTGTAACGTTGAAAGTGAATTGCCATAACACACTGAAAAGCAATTACAACAATCTATTTTACAAAGAACTAACATTTAAAAGCGTCAAGTGATTTTGTTAGGTGTCAGGCACAGTGACGAATGGGTACAAGAGCAAACATTAGAATGGTACACAATAATTAGAAAAAAAAATCAAATGCCAATCACAGCAATTCTTTGATGTTTAGCAAAAGGTCAAGGGCAATAAATCAACTGACATGTCTTGTAGCATTAATTATATTTCTTTATATTTAAGTTTCTAATATATTATGCTGATATCAGCAAGTTTCAGAATTTGTCAGAATTTAAAAAATGCTAATTTTTCTATCATCAGGTTTTCATTTGTCGGAGAACATGCAGGTGCGTTGAGCTTCTGTTGCTGTGCTGCCCCTCTACTGTTATTGGCCCATTGTGTAGAGATGTAAGCAGGCCCATTCCATTCATTTAAGATTCTCAGCCAAAGATGTCCTATTATAGAAAAATCATATTTGTTTTTGTTGAGTCTCCATCTAGAATTCAATCTCCCCTTGCCCAAACCCAATGCAGTGCAGTCATCGAGGACCACAGCTCAATTGAGAAAAAACTCATTATATTCATCCTGAAGGACAGAACAGTAGTTCTGTTTTATAAAGATTAGCTGGAAAAAAAATTGAGTGGAGCACTACAAACTAAAAATGGTCAAGCTTCAAAAGGCATGCAGGAGCAGAAATGGCAAACCTTGGTTCGTAGGGTTCTTTGTTTCAAGAGTCAAACACATTGCACCATTTTAGTTCCCTTAAGTATCAAGTTTCAAGTTTACATTTATTGTCATAGGTATAAATTCAATGTACAGATGACAGCAGTACCAGCTCCATCTTCCTTGGTACATAAAGCACACAAATTGTTACAGCACACAAGATGTACATGGAAAGTGAATGCTACAATCCACATATACAGTAATTTATATTCTACTAAACTTCCAATGTTTTCTTCCCAGGAGCAACTCACTGGTCCATGCAAATCAATGGGAGTCAATGCTTTAGACCATAGGAAAAATAATCTGTCTGCCCACTGAATGGTTCCCTTCAATATTCTACTTAAAACTTTTTAGCTCCGAGGAAGATGGCGATCATGAGGAAGCAATCACCATACAGAGAGAAAGATTGATTGGGGGGTCCCAGCTTAGGTCTTCAAATCGATATTGGCAGTGCTGCAATTTTGAGTTAAACTGCTCAGGAGAACTTAACTAAATTACTTTTGATGAGGGGCTCAAGCCCAAAACGTCAGTTATGTATCTCTGCCTTTGCTACGTGAAGGACACAGTTTGACCTGCTGAGTCTCTCCAGCAATGTGTGTTTTTACTTGAATCACAGTGTCCACTGTGTTATACCTTTAAATTAGCTGGTTTATCATTCCCTTCTCACTGGCAACAATACTCAAGAAAATTTTATTTGAGGCAAATGTGTCCTGAGGTTTCTTGTGCAATATGATTTATTTTGTGATGAAGTGAATTTTTTTTAAAGTTTGATTCTTTCTGCCACAATGATCCATAATTATGAAATTACAATAATTGCATACCTTTAACACTGCACTCAATAGTGCAGCAGTTCATGCCTGCTGTGACCCAAATTCAATCCAAACCTCCAATACTGTGTGTGTGTGTGGAGTGCGAATATTCTCCCCATGACTGTGTGGGTTTCTTCCCTCATCTCAAATATGAGTGGGTTGATAGGTAAATTGGCCACTACAAGTTACCCTTGGTGTCACTGGATGAATATAAGAAGTAGGAGCAGGAGTAGGTCATTTGGCTCATTGAGCCTGCTCTGCCATACCATTATGATCTGGTTGTGGACTCAGCTTCACTTATCCCCAAAACCCTAATTCTCCTATTCTTCAAAAATCTATTTCTTCATTTGGCAGGGAGAAGAAGTTCTTCCTTATCTCAGTCTTCAATCTATTCCCCGCAATCTTGAGGCTATGTCTCCTAATTCTGGACTCACTTGCCAATGGAAACAATCGCCCCTACTTGATTCTATCTTAGCTATTTATTTCATAATTTTATAGGTAAGTACCCCCTCATCCTTCTACACTCCAATGACTATATTCCCAGACTACTCAATCTCTCCTCATATGCTCAACACTCCATTTCCAAAAGAAACATCTTCAGCACCGCTTCCAAAGCAATGTATCCATTCTCAAGTAAAGAGACTAGACCTGTACACAGTACTCCAAGTGTGGCCTCTCCAGTATTCTGTATAGTTGCAGCAGAACCTCACTGCTCTTAAGTTCAAACCCTTTAGCAATGAAGGCCGATATCTCATTTGCCTTTTATTCTGTTGCACCTGTAAACTAGCTTTTTTTGTGATTCATGCACAAGCACTCCAAGGTCTCCCTGCGCAACAACATGCTGCAATCTTTCACCATTTAGAAGGAGGAGAATCAATTGGTCATGTGAGAGAGAGAGAGAAAATAGGTTACAAAGAAGTAAGTGGGGGAAATGGGATTGATGAAATTTCTCTGTGTGCTGGCTTCGATATAATAGGCCAAAATACAATCTCCAATTCTGTTCTGAAATATGAAGCAAATTGGGGTTATTAAATAGAAATTCACAAGCATTGGGCAAGAGATAAAATGGCAGCAGTATGAGATTTTGGTCAAATGATTTAACGAGCATGTTACAGAAAGAAAGGAGGTAAAGAGGAGGGATTATGAAGAACTAGAGTCTTTGTTACTCTCTACATGTGCAGTGGGCTGGTAATGTGATTACCATCTGCTTGTTCAATGGTTCTGATTTGGGAAAATTCTGTAAATGGCACCTGATGGTAAAAATATAATTTCTTGAGAGAGAGAACTTTTATTAATAACTGTTTGAACTGACCCAAGGATACTAGGTATCTTCTCTCTATCCTCCTTGCTTGGAGAGGGACCTAAACATGGGGTAGGATCAGAGGGACCTGAAAGCAAGTAACAGGTGGATCTGAATGCAGGATACAGACATCAATGGAGGCAAGAGAGGGTCCTGAACGCAGGGGAGAAGGGGAACTAAACGCAGGGGAGAGAGTACATGGACACAGAGGAGAGGGACATCAACGCAGGCAAAAGAGGGCCATAAACGCAGGGAGAAGGGAACCTAAATGCAGGGGAGAGGGGGGACCTTAGCATAGGGGAGAGTGGGACCTGAATGCAGGGGTGAGGGGGTCCTGAATGAAGAGAAAGCAGGGGCTACATGTGAGGGGAGAGATGCTTGGTGCACACTGAACCCAAGTCTGTTGTTTTCACTGCCCTGGCATAAAACCAACTGCCATGTCCATTTGCCCTTTTGGTGGCCAGCTATGTTGCAGAATAACAGGTCTCCAACAGCAATTGGAGGGTTCTAGGACCAAGAAATTGTAGTTTCAACGGACAGAAGGAAGATTGGAAACTTGGCTGAATGGTTTACTTAAAAACAACCTGTGACCAAAACCAAGGAGCTGATTGTTGACTTCAGCAAGTGAAAACCAGAGCTATACAATCCAGTGATCATTGGGGGATCAGAGGGGGAGAGGGGAGCAAATTTTAATTCCCTGGACTCACCATTTCAGAGGATGTTTCCAGGACCTAACACAATATGTCATTATGAAAACACGTTAGCACCTCTACTTCCTCAGATGTTTGCAGAGGTTTGTTATCACATCGGAAACCCTGGCAAACTTTGACAGATTTATTGTGGAAAGTGTGCTGACCAGCCCCGTCACAACCTCGTATGGGGGCACCAATAACCCTGGGCGGAAATCTACTGGAAAACTGCATCTGAGAGCAGCCACAATCATCAAGGATCCCCATCACCCAGGACAGATTCAGATTTATTATCAGAATACATATATGACATCACATACAACCCTGAGATTCTTTTTCATGCAGATGAAGTAGAATTACCACTTATTGCCAGTTCAAAAAAACCTGCCTCAATGTACGCATGTAAACAAATAAAGAAATGTAAACAAACTGACTGCACAATACAGAGAAAGAAAAAAAAAGAATAAAAGTAAGGGTCCTTAAACGAGTCCCTGAGTTTGTTGTTGAGAAATCTGATAGTGGAGGGGTAGCAGCTGTCCCTGAACCTGGTGATGTAAATCTTGTGATACCCATACTTTTTCCAGATTGTAAAACAAGAACAGAGCATATGCTGGGTAATGTGGATACTTGATCATTGTTGCTGCTTTCCAACAGCAGCGTTCCTTGTAGATGTCCTTGATTGAGGGGGAGGGTTTTACACATAATGTCCTAGACTGTGTCCACTAACTTTTGTCAGGCATTTCACTCGGGATCATTGGTGTCCCCATACCAGACTGTGATACAGCCAGTCAGCACAAATTCCACCACACACCTGTATAAATCTGCCAGGATTTTCAATGTCATGCCAAACCTCCGCAAACTCTTGAGGAAGTAGAGGCGCTGACATGCTTTCTCCACGATGCCATTTGTGTGTTGGGTTCAGGAAAGATTCTCCAAGACGGTGACCCCCCCCCCCCCGCTCCCACCCAAGAACTTAAATTTATTCACTCTGTCCAGCTCTGATTCCCTAATGATCACTGGATTGCATACCTCTGGCTTTCCTTTCCTGAAGTTACCAATCAGCTCCTTAGCTTGGGTGACATTGAGTGCAAAGTTATTGATAGTGCGCAATTCAGCCAAGTTTTCAATCTCCCTCCAATATGCTGAATCATTGCCCTTTTTTTTCAATACAACCCACTATTGTGGTCACTGCTGCTGTTAGCAAGGACGTTTCAGTGCCACAAGACTCGTACCACCAGATTCAGGAGCAGGTTCTACCCCTCCACCATCAAACTCCTAAAGAGCAGACTCAGAGACTCATTTAGGACTCTTACTTTGGACATTATTTCTGACTGAATATCATTTTTTTTTCTGTGTTGCACAGG
The DNA here is from genome assembly GCF_036971445.1 of Narcine bancroftii. Taxonomy (NCBI): domain Eukaryota; kingdom Metazoa; phylum Chordata; class Chondrichthyes; order Torpediniformes; family Narcinidae; genus Narcine; species Narcine bancroftii. The sequence goes on along the minus strand of NC_091469.1, from coordinate 33,427,403 downwards.
CCTTTTATTTACATTTCTTTTTTGTTTACTTTTCTCTCTTTTTATATGTACAGTAAAACCTCATTAGAACATGGGTGGTTGGGGTCCAAGATTTCATACCGCGTTACAGCCGAGTTGTGGAACAGATGTATATAGGTCATGATTCAGGAAGCAGGAAAACAGAACACTGTGACTCAAACCCTATAATAAGACCTTTAAACTCCACATATTAACATACACATTTTGTAAATTAGTCATAATAGTCCATTTTTCAGTTTGTGGCTGTTAGCCTGTCCTCCTAAAATCTGTTCCACAGATACCCACGCTATAAGCGATTCCACGGATTAACAAATCGCGTTCTAACAAAGTTTCACTGTGTGTGTGTGTGTATATATATCGATATCTATATTGATATTGATATATAGATCTCTCTCTCTCTCTCTCTTTTTTCTTGAGTGCAGTGTACAGTTACCTATAAATTGAAAGTCTCCCTGACACACAGGAAAAAGAATTTCAAGTTGTCTGCAATGTCATGTGTGTGCTTTAACAATAAATCTGACCATTGAACTAGGACTGTTGATAACCATTGCTATGGTATTCCATTGACAGCAGCATCTTTACTCCAACTTTTCCTAGCACCAGTCAATGCAAAAACTTTACTCTCCTGAGGAATAACCATCTCATGCATCAAGGAGCTTCACCTCCTTCCTGTTGGCTCTGTATACCATGAGGGGCTACCTCCAAGCTCACCATTCCCATGGGTGCTCTCGGTCACTGAGCAGAAGGCTGGTGGATGTGACTTCTGCTGGTGCTGCTATTCGTGTTCCTGATGTATCCTCTGCTTCTCGAGACAAAATTGGGTAAAACGCAAATTGTCATTTCTTCACTCAGAACATTGCGTCCTCGAAATACTCTTTTGCGGAGACTGTAGACTTCACTGAGATCAAGTGATTTTAGGTTTACAGAGTAATAACTTTTTATGTAGATTGGGTGGAAAAATAAACAGGGTACAGGATCCAATGTAAATTATTGAATGGTGTATCTTCCCCATTGGGTGGATGGTATATTTCCTCAGCTTTTTCTTCTAAAGACTTCTGCTCTTTCAATACATTTCTTTAACCCAATAATTGAGAAAAGGCACAAATATGTTATTGCATAATATAACCTGCCTGCCAATTTTTAAATATGTTCTTTAGACTATTTTATAGATAGTCTCAATTTAAAACTTTCATTGGGACAAACTTCTGCATACTTACATATATTTATACTTATCAGGAAATCTAATCCATAATCCTTGTTATCATAGAAATTGCTGATCTCCAGAAGCTCATGGTTGTAAGTGAAGAGGGCTGATTTGACATCTTCAGTGCAAGTCAAAATGCTGCAGTCTTTCTAGATGAGATGCTGAAATATTTCTGCTCCTTAGATCAGCTACAATAATGGGATGTTGACAGTTGTATTCGGTTATATTGTTCATTTTGAGATTTATTTCTGCAGATTTCTGCACTCGAAAACAATTTCTCCCAATTTTAAAATAATCTCTTTGTAGTAGTGTGTATCATAATGTAATAAATAGGTTAAGAGTGTGTGCATGTGTGTAGTGTTCACCTTTGTGTAAGATGTACTTATACACCACAGAGTTAGCCTCTTCATTGCATTGTCTGTGGTCTGTGCCAAACATCAAACATCCCATTCTATTCTCCCTATAATCCCACCAATTCTACCTTCACAATCTACCACCCACCTTCATGAGGTGGAGTTTGACGCCTCCCTTCGAGACAGACTGAACACTTTCTATACACGGTTTGATGAGAAAAATCAGGATGATGCCAAAGAAAACGCCATAATCCCCCTTTTGAATAGATCCCCTGCAAAGCCATGGCTGAGCTGAAAAGAACCCTATCCAAGGTGAACCCTCACAAGGCAGTGGGACCAGACATCATACCTGGTCGGGTACTGAAGGACTGAGCAGGCCAATTGACGGAGGTCTTCACGGACATCTTCAACACCTCAGTGCAGCAATCCATCATTCCTGCAGGGTTCAAGACAGCCAGCATCATCCCAGTACCCAAGAGGGCAACAATAACAGGCCTTAATGACTACTGACCTCCACCACTATGAAATGCTTCAAGTGTCTGGTAATGCAACACATTTTAAAAGAACACCTACCAGAGACATTGGATCCATTTCAATTTACCTATAGGAGAAACTATTCCACAGATGATGCTATAGCCTTGTCACTTCACTCCATCCTGGCCCTCCTGGAGAACAACGCCTCATACACCAAGCTGCTGTTCATCAATTTCAGCTCAGCATTTAATATGATCATCCTCCAGAAGGTGGTGGAGAACCTGTCCTTGCTGGAACTATCACCCCCTCTCTGTAACTGGATACTGGAGCACTGGCACACCTCAGGGCTGAGTGCTCAGGCCGCTTCTGTTCACACTACTGACACATGACTGCATCATCAAATCTAGCTCCAACAGTGTCATCAAGTTTACAGATGACACAACAGTAGTCGGCCTCATTAACAGCAACGATGAGACGCATTACAGAAAAGAGATGGCAAATCTCATGAAATGATACAAAAGTAACAACCTGAGTCTCAATGTGGACAAGATGAAGATGATGATCGTGGACTTCAGGAGAATCAGAAATGACCACCTTCCACTACATCTCAACAACTCTGTGGTAGAGAGAGTGGAGAGCATCAAGATCCTTGGAGTTTACTTGACTAGTGACCTATCATTTCACTTAACATCTCCTCACTTGTCAGAAAGGTGCAACAGTGATTGCACTTCCTGAGAAGACTGAGGTAGGCAAAGGTACCAGCCACCATTATATCAACCTTCTGTAGGAGCTCTGTCAAAAGCATCTTGGCTGGCTACACCACAGCTCCATGGTTTCCACATTTGAGTGCAAGGTGGTTGTTGATGCAGCATTCACCCAAGTTTTCAATCTCCCTCCTGTATGCTGACTTGTGACTTTTTAAAAAATTTATATACAACCCACTACAGTGGTATTGTTGACAAATGTGCAGATGGTGTTATTGTCATACCGAGCTGCACAGTCATAGGTGTAAAATGAGTAGAGCAGACAGCTAAGAATGCAGTCTTGTGGTGCACTGGTAACAATGGTGATTGTGGAGGAAATTTTCTTAGCAATCCTCACTGATTGTGGTCTGGAGATAAGGAATTCCAGGATCCAATTACACAGTGGGGTGTTGGACTTTGCTGATCAATTTTGAGAAGATGTTGATGATGAATCCCGAAATATAGTCAATAAAGAGCATCCTGATATATGCCTCTTTGCTGTGCAGTTGTTCCAGGCTTTGTGTCGAGCCAGTGAGATGGTATCCACTGTAGACCTGTTGCTACAATAGGTGAACTGGAATGTATCCATGTTGCCGCTCAGACAGGAGCTGATATGCTTCAACACCAGCCTTTCAAAACACTTCATTATTGTTGATGTAAGAGCTACTGGATGATAGTCATTAAATTACTACACTCTTCTTGGGTACTGGTATTATTCATGCTTGTTAAAGCAGGCAGAGTGAGATATTGAAGATATCTGGGAATATGTTGGTAAGTTGGTCAGCGTAGATGTTTAATTCTCAGCCAGGTACTCCATCTGTATCAGATGTTCCATGGATCCTTCCTTGAATCACTCCATGGATACAACTCTAAAGAAAGTTTCAACAGTTTGTTCAAGACATCAGCAGACAGAAAGCATGTTATTGCCCGTCCCCATGTCCCCTTGGGAAGGTGTTTATGGATTGCCTCCTTGAGCCACTGTAATCCTTGGTGTATGGGTCTGTAATGCTGTTAGGGAGTGGGTTCCAGAATTTTGGCCAAGTAACATTAAAGAAAAAAAGTTAATGTATGTCCAAGTCAGGACGATGGGATGGCATTCCAATTATTGGCTCCTCTTGTCTTTCTAAATGGGAGGGATTGGAAGGTGCTGTTAAGGAGACTTGGTGATTTGCTGTCGTGCCTCCTGCAGATGGCACAGTGAGTAAATATTTTCAGACAAGGTATCTATTAAGTGGCCTGATACATCCTTTTATGTTGCTGAATTTCTTGAGAGTCTTTGAAACTCCATTCATCTTTGGAAGAAGCAAGAATTCTATTGCACTCCTGACTTGTGCCTTGAAGATGTTTGGAGGTGAATTCCTTGCCTCTGACTGCTCTTAGAGCCACATTGTTTAAAATAACATGGTTGGCGTAGCAGTTAGAACAACACCTTTATAGCACCAGAAATCGGGGCTGAGGTTCAAATTCTGCACTGTCTGTAAGGAGTTGGTATGTTCTCCCTGTGTCTGCATGGGTTTTCCCCTGGGGCTCCGGTAACCTCCCACCATTCAAAGCGTATCGATGGTGTAGATTCTCTTCTTTGGCTTGGCTTCGCGGACGAAGATTTATGGAGGGGGTAAAAAGTCCACGTCAGCTGCAGGCTCGTTTGTGGCTGATCAGTCCGATGCGGGACAGGCAGACACGATTGCAGCGGTTGCAAGGGAAAATTGGTTGGTTGGGGTTGGGTGTTGGGTTTTTCCTCCTTTGCCTTTTGTCAGTGAGGTGGGCTCTGCGGTCTTCTTCAAAGGAGGCTGCTGCCCGCCAAACTGTGAGGCGCCAAGATGCACGGTTTGAGGCGTTATCAGCCCACTGGCGGTGGTCAATGTGGCAGGCACCAAGAGATTTCTTTAGGCAGTCCTTGTACCTTTTCTTTGGTGCACCTCTGTCACGGTGGCCAGTGGAGAGCTCGCCATATAATACGATCTTGGGAAGGCGATGGTCCTCCATTCTGGAGACGTGACCCATCCAGCGCAGCTGGATCTTCAACAGCGTGGACTCGATGCTGTCGACCTCTGCCATCTCGAGTACCTCGACGTTAGGGGTGTGAGCGCTCCAATGGATGTTGAGGATGGAGCGGAGACAACGCTGGTGGAAGCGTTCTAGGAGCCGTAGGTGGTGCCGGTAGAGGACCCATGATTCGGAGCCGAACAGGAGTGTGGGTATGACAACGGCTCTGTATACGCTTATCTTTGTGAGGTTTTTCAGTTGGTTGTTTTTCCAGACTCTTTTGTGTAGTCTTCCAAAGGCGCTATTTGCCTTGGCGAGTCTGTTGTCTATCTCATTGTCGATCCTTGCATCTGATGAAATGGTGCAGGCTTTGGCAAATACTAGAGCGCATCGGATGTCCCCCAAAGTTCCTCAACATGATTATCCAACTGCACGAAAACCAACAAGGTCGGGTCAGATACAGCAATGAGCTCTCTGAACCCTTCTCCATTAACAATGGCGTGAAGCAAGGCTGTGTTCTCGCACCAACCCTCTTTTCAATCTTCTTCAGCATGATGCTGAACCAAGCCATGAAAGACCCCAACAATGAAGACGCTGTTTACATCCGGTACCGCACGGATGGCAGTCTCTTCAATCTGAGGCGCCTGCAAGCTCACACCAAGACACAAGAGAAACTTGTCCGTGAACTACTCTTTGCAGATGATGCCGCTTTAGTTGCCCATTCAGAGCCAGCTCTTCAGCGCTTGACGTCCTGCTTTGCGGAAACTGCCAAAATGTTTGGCCTGGAAGTCAGCCTGAAGAAAACTGAGGTCCTCCATCAGCCAGCTCCCCACCATGACTACCAGCCCCCCCACATCTCCATCGGGCACACAAAACTCAAAACGGTCAACCAGATGGTGTAGATTAATTGGGTGTAAATTGGGTGGTATGAACTAGTCAGCTGAAATGGCCTGCCACTGTGCTGGATGTCTAAATTTATTTTTTAAAAAACTGTTAAATTTATTTACAACACGTTAAAGCCAATTCCATCCATTTAAACCCATGCCATCTAATTATCCAATTAACCTACAAGCCCATATGTTTTGGAAAGCGGACCCGTGGGAAACCCATGCATGTCACAGGGAGAACATACAAACTCCTTACAGGCAGTGCCAGATTTTAAACCAGTGTTGCTGGTACTGTAATAGCATCATGCTACCTGCCATGTAGCATTTATGACTACCAGTTTAGCCTTGGTCAATTGAAAATATTAGGCTATTGACAGTGAGGAATTCAGTGATGGCAATGTCAGGGGATGGTATCAATAATATGTCAAGGATACAGAAACACAGGATTCCAATTTCAGCTGTACTCTTGATCAACACTCCAGATTCCTGCTCTGATTACCCAACTAAATGCAGGAATAAATGAAACAATCTCTCACCAGGGACAAAATATGAGCAAAATAGGTTTCCTTAATCTGACCTCTAAATTGATGAGTGCTGAATTTGAACAAGCTTCTGGACCTGCCCAGTAGTCATGTAACTAATCACTGGAATGGAGATTATATTTATATTTGTCCCCTACTCAGTTCTGATGAGGGGTCTCCAACCTGAAGCATTAATAGTTTTATCCTTATTTGCAAGCCCTACAGTGGCATTATCTCCTCAATGGCATTTGACCTTCTCTAACCATTGGGTTCTCCTTGTTCCTCCAAGTCTGTTCTCTTCAGGGTCTAAAACTTACTCTTAACACCTGTCTTGGAAAGAGAAGCACAATTATCATTTCAAGCCAAAGTGCATGTCCCTGTGATGGACTGTTTCACATTCAATGCATCCTAGACATGATATTTTATGACAAAGATAACAAGAGGAATAGTTTATGTGGCTCAGAAAATGAGACTGTTTTAAGTTATTAAGCCATAGAGAAACCATTGAAGCTGATTGCTTCAGTTAGAGGGATTTAGGAAGACATGTCATTAAGATAGATAGGGAATGAGGAGAACTAATGTCTGGTTACAACAATCCATGGGATGAAAACTATCTCTGTCTGTAATGCACAAATGTGCTGGAGAAACTCAGCAGATCACGCAACAACAATAAAATTAAATGGTAACCAGCATTTCAAGCCTGGGCCCTTCAATCATCACATTTATATATTGCTCTCGACTTTCTTGTTTAACTATTTCTATTTGTCACATTTTTTGAACTCTCAGCTTGCAATCAATTCTCAAATTTGCTTTTGCCTTGGATGGACTTCCAATATATTTTTAAAATATCATATTTGAGTTTCATCAGGATAAAAGAGAGTAAATTTTGTTTCACTGAATTTGGGTTTTTGAGCTCTGTGAGGCCCCAAGGTTGAAGTTGTTGATGGGATTTCCAAGTCAAAGACCTTCACCACCCAGCACATGCTCTGTTCTTGCTGCTGCCATCAGGAAAGAGGTGCAGGTGCCACAAGACTCACACCACCAGGTTCAGGAACAGGTACTACCCCTCCACCATCAGACTTCTCAACATCAAACACATTTAAGGATTCTTACTTGTGCACTTTACTGGTTTTCCTTTTTATTTTGTAATTTGAAGAGTGGTGTAGGCATCAGACTGGAGTGATCAGGGAGGAATTGGTATTGGTGGCATTGGACCTGAGCTGGGGGGGGGGGGGAAGGGGCAGGGTTTTGGTAGAGTAATCTTGGCAGCATTGGACCAGGATGGGGAGGGAAGGTGCCATTTTTTTTTATAAACTGATCAATCGCTCCCCCTACAAACCCACCTAGTCAACTTGTGTATGTTACACTTTGGAACATTCAGAAAGTAGGAAGGGCCCTGAAAATGGGCAAGTTGTTTTGTTGCTGATAAATAATTATCTGTGCATCCAGTTTCAAGAAATTATATCTGTTACTTGTTGTGTGCATACCAATGTAAAAATAAAATCCAGGTTGAGGCAAATACACACCACATGCTTCCCACTTCAAGTATTAATGTTAAGGTTTTCATCCAGTACACCATCAGTCACATTTATCAGTCACCGCACATCTGGAAGCTTTTTAAATTTTAATGGATTCATACTGAAGGCGTAAAAAATCCAACCAAGGAAACAAAATGTAGAGCAGGTCTCAGCGAGGATATATTTATAAATATTTTAATATTGTGGTACATCACCAGAAATCTGAATTTACTTCTTGCTGTTCCTAACATTTTGGGTAATTTTCATATTAACCAAGCTAAATTTCACTGCAGAGCTAGATACTCAAAAGCAAAAAAAAAAGAAACTCGGACATTGGGCCATTGCACTCATAGCACATTATGCCTGAAATTCTTCAATCTTTTATATCCCAGATACCTGTTTAAGGAAATGTCATTCCAGTCGGCATGGAGGCACATGCAGGAAAGGATTATGTCAGTCGTGGTGCATTAAGTTATTCCTTGCTAAATGAAGTCAGATTCTATGAGGATTGGACTGTCAGAGATGCTTGGTAAAAGGTTCAAGTTTATTATTATCGAGTTGCTTATGTACAATCAGATGAAACAACATACAGTAAGTCCTTGAATATGTTTAGTTCAACGTCATTTCATAATAACATTGATGAGAACAAAGTGAAATAAAGAAAATACCACACGATTTTACCACAATATAAAATTGGTTTGGTTTCACATCGTTTCAAAGTAGCACTTTCCAAGAATGTATCATCAATGTTAAGGGAGGACCTGCTGTATCTCTGCACCATAGAGTGCACACGTAGGTACAGTACTGTACAACCTAAATGCAAATGACATATATACCTGGTGATCCAAAAAATATATACATAAAAATTATTTAGGGGTTTATAGGATTGTTCAACAGATTCACCACCTACAGGTTGCAGCTGCTTACCAGCCTAACAGCCCTGGTTTTTATGCTCCTCTAGGCCTTCCTTGAATATTGCATCTCAAAGGTACTGCAGACTAGATGAAAAGAGTTCTCTTTAAGCACTACTCCCTGTAGTTATCATCGATAGAGGGGATACCCCAGTGATCTTCTCAACAGTTTTAATCATGTCTTGTACTGACCTCCGATCCAATGTTTTGCAGCTACCATACCACACCATAATTTTCCCAAGCCAGGGCACTCTCTATTGTGCTCCTGTAGAACATTGTTAGGATGATGACTGGTTGCTTTGCCCTCAACATCCTAGGAAGTGTAGGAGCTGCTGCACCTTCCTGACTAATGAGGTGGTGTTGTGCATCCAGGATGGGTTTTCCTTTAAATGGATACCAAAAGAACTTTGTGCTTCCCACTTTGATTCATTGGTATTTAGAGTATCACATCTGAGGATTGACACCGACACTATGGGTTTGTAAATGGAATAGATCATTTTGGATATGGATCAACATCCTCTGCATTTTCTGCATTTATTGAAGATTTCTAGCATTTTCAGTTTCAAATCTAAGCCTTGTGGAATGTATGGACCTCAATACTTTAAAGCATTTCTAAATCTAAAAATATTAAATTAAAATCCCACCAATATTACATCAAGTCTGCATTCAGCTGCCCTCTCGGACATCTCTCAAATGCTGTTCCTGACTTCCCTTGGGGTGCAGCACCACCATTTCAATTCAATAACAACTCAGCTCATTATCAACAAATCTTCCCCTTTTTAAAGTCTGTAGAGTTTTAACTTGCAGCCTTAGAGTCCTTTGTATTTCCCCTTATGTTATGACTTTTAAACTTAGTCATCAAGGCAATCCACATAAGAATTTCAGATTCTCCAAGATCACAATTGTTTTCCACAATGCTGTCTATTTGCAGGCACACAGGAAAATACAAGTTAGGTCTTGAAACTAAGAAACTGACAAATTATCAATAATAAGCCTTCTCTGGAGTCATGATTGCTGTCAGAGGTGGGATATCAGTTGAATCCCACAAAGCCTCATGTTCTGCTTGTGCTACACTTTAAAGGAGCAATTCAATTTGAGTTATAAATTTTAGATGTAAATATTTATTCTTAAAATAGAACTATGGAATATCAAACTGTAGGTTGCAGGGTAATTTTTGTTCCTTGTGTTCTCTCTCAGTGCCATCTGTTCTCAACTTTAAACACAAAAATATTTCACAATGATCATTCAGTTCATATTATGAGCAGATGGCTTGCATGGTATGCAAAATTATAAATGTTTTCTTTTCAAACAAAACAATATCTTAAGTGGATTTCACGAAAATATATCTCAGTAATAGGGGGACTGCTCTTTTACAAACAGTGAATTACTGACCCATTCAGAGTCAGCTCTTCAGCGTTTTGCGGAAACTGCCAAAATGTTTGGCCTGGAAGTCAGCCTGAAGAAAACTGAGGTCCTCCATCAGCCAGCTCCCCACCATGACTACCAGCCCCCCCACATCTCCATCGGGCACACAAAACTCAAAACGGTCAACCAGTTTACCTATCTCAGCTGCACTATTTCATCGCATGCAAGGATCGACAACGAGATAGACAACAGACTCGCCAAGGCAAATAGCGCCTTTGGAAGACTACACAAAAGAGTCTGGAAAAACAACCAACTGAAAAACCTCACAAAGATTAGCATATACAGAGCCATTATCATACCCACACTCCTGTTTGGCTCTGAATCATGGGTCCTCTACCGGCATCACCTACGGCTCTCACCTGTACCTGCAGGAAGATCACTGGAGGACAGACAACACCTGGCCGACTGTCAATCAGGCAACCTGAATGGGCCCAGGATATAAGCCACATCTGGCCCCTCTTGAGGTCAGTCACTCGGAAGCAGTGCACAGCTAGCTGAATAAAGCCTATTGTTCAGTCTTTGAATCTTGTGTCTGCTTCCCGCCATGACAGTACATCACAGGTACAACAAACAACTCAGCTAAACTCAACCTTCTTGCCATTGGGATCTCATGATCATCAGTCTCTCACAAAGTACATATTCACCTATAATGTCTAACTCCCGCCTACAAAATAACTCCTAATATTGGGAGAAGGACAAATAATTCCCAGAATACCACACTATCTCCTTTGGAATAGTTCAATGTTGAACATTGAGATTTATTGTCAGAGTAGATGTATGACATCACATACAACCCCAAGATTATTTTTCCTGCAAGCAAGGCATTATTTCTAATTATCAAAAGTGCAAAAATCTGCATTCAAGAAAAGTTCAATGTTATAAAAGAGAAATATAAACAAACAAAGAAATGGAAACAACTGACTGTTAAATACAGAAAATAAATATTCAATAATAAATAATGTGTAAATTAAAAGACCTCTGATTAAGTTTGTTGTTTAGGATTCTGATGTTGGAGGGGTAACAGCTGTCTCTGAAGCTGGTGGTATGAGACTTGTGGCATCTGTATCTCTTTCCTGTTGGCAGCAGCGAAAATAGAGCATATCCTGAGTGGTGTGGATCCTTGTTGATTGCTGCTGCTCTCCCACAACAGCATCCCATGTAGACTTTCTCAATGGTGGAGAGGGTTTTCCTGTGATGTATTGTGCTGTCCAGGACTTTTTGCAGGGCTTTCCACTCAGAGATATTGGTAACCCCATACCAGCCTGTGACGCAGCTGGTCAGCACACTTTCCATTGGAATAGTGAAATCAGATCATTAAATTGCACTTGATTTGGCACTCACAACCTCAATTGCAATGACTCATCTAAGAGACATCATTTGTGACAGTGCAGTCTCAAGTGACACCTTCATTTTTGATCTTCCAGTCTCAACAACTGGACCTGGCTCTAAAACTAGAAGGCAGTGTTTGCATTGAGCTGAAGTTGACAGCCAAAAATCCATGAAATCTAGTCAAATTATAAACATAACGCCAGTTTAATTTCTCATTCTAACAGCTCAATCTAAATACAAATTAAAATTTAGCAACCAAATGCCAGGAAGACAAGCAATGACACTCAAGTTACTAAATATTAAGTTACATTAATCCATCATATTTTAACTAGCACCTCATGCTATTTAGCCATCCTTGTGCCCACTAACCAATAATGTGCTTCTGTTCCAAAGAGCCCAAAAGTTATCATCTTTTAGTTGTTTTCCCCTCTCTTGCACAGTCACTTTCTGCAGTTTTCCAGCTGTTTAAATATAAACCTGTATTCAGTCCTGGACTTTTCCTTACTGATTTTCTTCACTCTACCAATCTCTCTTAGCATGCTACCTGGCAAAATCACTGCCCTGACTCATTAAGAATGGGATGTTATGATCATTGAAATTGCACAATGTCTATATTTCCCCATTATGTCCAACCCTCAACAATATTTACCACTCCAATGTCAGTTTTTATGATATTCAACTAACAGCCAACCTCCTTCAGCATATCCAAATGCCACACCTCTCAACACTGTATAAAACTGTATCTCATGTCATCTGATCCCTTGCCAACCAAGTACTTAAATCTCACTCACTGGCTAGTTTCTGCCAAATAGGCAATCCTTTAGGATGGTAGAAGAATGGAATGGACTGCGCTGAAACTCAGATGTGAATTGTACAGTTATCTATCTTTTAGCTTATTCACATCCCTAGCATAGAGCGAGTTCCCTCTCCCTGAAGGTGTGGCTGTTCATCAGAGGTTCCATTTCCTCGGTCGTTGATGGTGCCATCAATTTCTGGGAGGAGTGCTTTGTGAGATGCCTGTGTTTTGTTGTGGGTCACATCCAATACCTAATTTGGGTGTCTGATAAAGAAAGGTGATGAGTCAGCATATGGGAGGGAGATTAAAAACTTGGATGAATAGTGCACCAACAACAACCTCACACTCAATATCACCAAAACCAATGAGTTGATTGTTGACCAGGAAGGGAAGACCAGAGGTATATGATCCAACAATCATTGGGGGATCACAGGTGAAGAGGGTATGCAAGTTTAAGTTCTTGGGAGTCACTATCTTGGAGGATCTTTTCTGGACTCAACATACTAATGCCATCGTGAAGAAAGCACATCAGTACCTCTACTTTCTCAGGAATTTGCAGAGGTTTGTTATGACACCTGAAACCCTGACAAATTTCTACAGGTGTGTGGTGGAAAGTGTGCTGACTGACTGCATCACAATTTGGTACAGGGATACCAAAATCCCTGAGAGCCAAATGCTCTAAAAGGTAATGGACACAGCCCAGGATATCATAGGCAAAACTCTCCCCATTAGCAAGAACATCTACAGGGAATACTGCTGACAGAGACCAGCAACAATCATGAAGTATCCACACCACTCAGCACACACTGTTCTCGCTGCTGCCATCAGGAAAGGTATTGGTGCCACAAGACTCAAACCACTAGGTTCAGGAACAGCTGTACCCCTCCACCATCAGACTCTTCAACAACAGACTCAATCAGAGACTCATTTAGGGACTCTTATTGGGCACTTTAAATGATTTTTTTTAATTCTCTCTGTTTTGCACAGTTTGTTTGCATTCATTATCTGATTACAATTCTTTATTTGTTTACATTGTATAGTGTTTTTTTTTGAATGGATGATGTGAAAGCAAGTTTGAGAAAATTAAAATCAGAATAGCCTTCCTAGTTCATTTTGTTAAAACCATTCCTCTACCCTCTCCCCCAATATTCCTTAACCAATCGAGCAGACTGCCAATAACCCACATCAGAATGGAGGTGATTGGACAATCATATGGTAAATTACTGGGTCTAATTAGTGTTTCAAATCTGAATTATCTAACTAGTTTCCATTTATCACAGTCTTATGGAGGACATTGTACACAGGAAAGGAAACTCCAATAATATGAAATCATGTAATAGTCATACAATATTGCCAATTTCATCTGTTTTCTTACATAAAACCAAAGAAATTTAATTTGGTCTAACTTAATGAACAAGCTTGGCAATTATTTTTAACCCCTCTCATGTATCTCTAAATTAAATGTTGACCAAAATCACGCAATAAAACAAGAACATTAACATTATAATGGACAAAAGCTAAACTTCTGTTTAAATGCTTCAGCGAAATGTGAACCTTATCTTAACAGGACAATATATCAGAAGAAACAACATGGAAATAATTCCCAAATGGATAGCCTAACTCCTTCTCTCAGGAAATTGTGAAGTTACAAATCAGGAAGCTATCTGAAATGTTGGGTAAAAATTGGGGAAGGATAGATTTGAAAATGTTAAAAAGACTGATATGGGATTTTCTGATATAATTTGCCATACTGAATCAGGGGTTGACCATGAGAAAGTGAGCAAACCATAGCACAATCTATTCCCCATTTGTCAGACCTGAAAGCTGTGAACTAGAATCCGTACATTCTGCTGCCCAAGATGGTTATTTGGCCCATCATGTTTGTACTAGCTCTTTGAAAAAGCTATCTAATAAATCCCACTGATGTGCTCTTTTCTTGTGAAGCTACAATTTTATTTTATTTTATAACTTTGATCTAATCATGCTTTCTGCCCTTTAACACTTTCTCACTTTCCTTATCTTTTCATATAAAAATTTCTGTAGCTCATCATAAATCAATAGAAGAGAGAAGGTTATTTATCACTTTATACCTGTGTCAGCTGAGGACCAGCTGACTGCTTATGTTCCTATTCTTCATCCATAGCCTTGCAAATGTCTCATTGCAATTATTTATCTAATCCCTTTTTGTAAGTTACAATTGAATCTGCTCACACTAGGCTAGTCAGGTAATTCATTCAAGATCACATCCATCAATTCACTCTGTAAAACAAATTCTCATCTCATCTAGTCATTGCTATTCATTTTAAATCTCTGTTCTCTAGTTAATGATTCATTCTCCCTGTGGATTCTATGAAAATCTCATGATGTTGCACATCTTCATTCTATCCTCCGTTCTCTGAGGAAAAACAAGACAGCTTCCCCAGTCATGCACAATTCATCCATATCTTAATAGGGATTACAGCCCAATGGTCATTACATGAATAGTATTCTAGAGACCTGCACTCAGAATTGAGGCTCTGGTGTGAATCAATTCATTACCTAAAATAAGTTTTTTTTTAAAAAAGCTCATCTTAGTAATGATAACCATTAAACTACCCCATTTTCTCACACATCTATTAGGTTCTCTGTCATCCCTTAGAGAAGAAAATTTGCTGCTGAGATTAGATCTGCCTTATGTCTGACTCCAGGCCATAGATCTCTTAAAAGTCTTACAAAATGGGCTGCTGTTACGAGCCCAAAGGACCCCAAAACCCAGCAGCAATAGACATTCACCAAGACAAGTGGCTTTCAAAACAAAAGTTATTTTTAATCAACTTCAAACATGAAAATAGAATCAAACATTAACTTAACTCTATTCTTAACTAACCCAAATTCTTCTCTTTTCTTTGGCTTGGCTTCGCGGACGAAGATTTATGGAGGGGTATGTCCACGTCTGCTGCAGGCTCATTGGTGACTGATAAGTCCGATGCGGGAAAGGCAGGCACGGTTGCAGCAGTTGGAAGGGAAAATTGGTTGGTTGGGGTTGGGTGTTGGGTTTTTCCTCCTTTATCTTTTGTCACTGAGGTGGGTTCTGCAGTCTTCTTCAAAGGAGGTTGCTGCCTGCCGAACTGTGAGGCACCAAGATGCACGGTTGGGGGCAATATCAGCCCACTGGCAGTGGTCAATGTGGCAGGCACCAAGAGATTTCTTTAGGCAGTCCTTGTACCTCTTCTTTGGTGCACCTCTGTCTTGGTGGCCAGTGGAGAGCTCACCATATAACACAATCTTGGGAAGGCGATGGTCCTCCATTCTGGAGACATGACACACACAGCGCAGTTGGGTCTTCAGCAGCATGGATTAAATGCTTGCGGACTCTGCCAGCTCGAGTACTTCGATGTTGGTGATGAAGTCATTTCAATGAATGTTGAGGATGGAGCGGAGACAGCGCTGATGGAAGCGTTCTAGGAGCCGTAGGTGATGCTGGTAGAAGACCCATGATTCGGAGCCGAACAGGAGCGTGGGTATGACAACGGCTCTGTACACGGTGATCTTTGTGTGTTTCTTCAGGTGGTTGTTTTTCCAGACTCTTTTGTGTAGTCTTCCAAAGGCGCTATTTGCCTTGGCGAGTCTGTTGTCTATCTCATTGTCGATCCTTGCATCAGATGAAATGGTGCAGCCGAGGTAGGTAAACTGGTTGACCGTGTTGAGTTCTGTGTGCCTGATGGGGATGTGGGGGGGCTGATAGTCATGGTGGGGAGCTGGCTGATGGAGGACCTCAGTTTTCTTCAGGCTGACTTCCAGGCCAAACATTTTGGCAGTATCCGCAAAACAGGATGTCATGCATTGGAGAGCTGGCTCTGAATGGGCAACTAAAGTGGCATCATCTGCAAAGAGTAGTTCACGGACAAGTTGCTCTTGTGTCTTGGTGTGAGCTTGCAGGCACCTCAGATTGAAGAGACTGCCATCCATGCGGTACCGGATGTAAACAGCGTCTTCATTGTTGAGATCTTTTATGGCTTGTTTCAGCATCACGCTGAAGAAGATAGTAAAGTGGGTTGGTGCGAGGACGCAGCCTTGCTTCACGCCGTTGTCAATGGAGAAGGGTTCGGAGAGCTCATTGCTGTATCTGACCTTGTTGGTTAACCCCCTTCTAATTCTAAGCACACGAGTATACATTGTGTGTGTAAATTCAAGAAAAGTTCTTTGGTTCACAGTTCAATCCCACTTCTCCTTCTCCAAAATTCTCTGGTTTCAGGCAATCACCGTACTGTGCACAGAATTTAGCATGTATAAAGTTCACCAAGCTTGGTGCTTGAAAGGAAAATGTTTACTACTCAGGAAGGTTCTTGTAGGGTTTGCAGAGAGAGATATTTGTTACTCCAGGATTTCCACAGCTGAGGTACCACCACTACTAGTCACCTCAGGGTCTCACTGATGAAACTTGCCCTATAGGGTCTTCTAGATGGTAATCTCTTTCTTCAAGCTACCACAGAGTTCATTCCTTCCTCTATTTCAAGAGAAACATCAGATAGATAGCACTTCCAGCCATTTACTGCTCTGGAACTTGCTTTCATCAGTTTCAAACAGTTTTCCCTGGATTGCACTTTTCAGTTACTTGTCAGTGTCCCACTGACTGACTGAGCTGTTAATTCAAATCTCTCTCTCTCTTTTCCAATTCAACCTCCAAAGAGAGCATGTGACTCATGTCTTGCAAAACCCTCTCCTTCCTGAACAAAACAACAGGAGTTCTTTCCTCTGCTCCCATCTGCTGTTAGATAAACAAAATACAGGAGTGGCCTTTCTATGAGCACTTTGCAGAAAGGGTACTGATAGACAGCATGACTCCAACAAGACAATGATCAAGCATTTTATGAGGACAGTTCAATTAGCACCTACTTGTGAAAGGTGCTTACCTTCTACCCAGAGATCCTGCAATGTGAATTCTTCAGTCTTTCAAATAAGATCTCTTTTAACATGTGTGAATGTATGTGACCTACTCTAAATCTTATAAATTCTCCCCAAATATTAACATTGTGACACTGCCAATCCAATTATTTCATGAGCAAATAAGTAATGGATAATGTTGGTGTTGTGAGAGATGAGTAAACTTGACATGAAAATATGAAAGATGGGGAAACTAGTACAGACACATGGAGTGATGGATTAAACCAGTATGAACAGGCTAAGCATGGAAATTAGGATGCAGGAAGCAGAGTCAGCCTATGTAAGGTAAGAATCTTCTAGTCTTTTCGACAGGATCAGTGAGCCCACCGTATGAATAAGATAAGGAGAGGTAAGGAATAATAGAATGTAGGAAGTTGAGGTAGTCTGGATGAGATAAGGGTCTCCTAGCCCTAGACAGAAGTACCAAGTTCTACATATATCATTAGTAAGCCATACACAGATTTATCAAGTTATGCATCTTTGGCTTGGCTTCGTGGACGAAGATTTATGGAGGGGGTAAAAGTCCACGTCAGCTGCAGGCTCGTTTGTGGCTGACAAGTCCGATGCGGGACAGGCAGACACGGTTGCAGTGGCTGCAGGGGAAAATTGGTTGGTTGGGGTTGGGTGTTGGGTTTTTCCTCCTTTGCCTTTTGAAAGTGAAGTGGGCTCTGCGGTCTTCTTCAAAGGAGGTTGCTGCCCGCCAAACTGTGAGGCGCCAAGATGCACGGTTTGAGGCGATATTAGCCCATTGGCGGTGGTCAATGTGTCAGGCACCAAGAGATTTCTTTAGGCAGTCCTTGTACCTTTTCTTTGGTGCACCTCTGTCACGGTGGCCAGTGGAGAGCTCGCCATATAACACGATCTTGGGAAGGCGATGGTCCTCCATTCTGGAGACGTGACCCACCCAGCGCAGCTGGATCTTCAGCAGCGTGGACTCAATGCTGTCGACCTCTGCCATCTCGAGTACTTCGACGTTAGGGATGAAAGCGCTCCAATGGATGTTGAGGATGGAGCGGAGACAACGCTGGTGGAAGCGTTCTAGGAGCCGTAGGTGGTGCCGGTAGAGGACCCATGATTCGGAGCCGAACAGGAGTGTGGGTATGACAACGGCTCTGTATACGCTTATCTTTGTGAGGTTTTTCAGTTGGTTGTTTTTCCAGACTCTTTTGTGTAGTCTTCCAAAGGCGCTATTTGCCTTGGCGAGTCTGTTGTCTATCTCATTGTCGATACTTGCATCTGATGAAATGGTGCAGCCGAGATAGGTAAACTGGTTGACCGTTTTGAGTTTTGTGTGCCCGATGGAGATGTGGGGGGGCTGGTAGTCATGGTGGGGAGCTGGCTGATGGAGGACCTCAGTTTTCTTCAGGCTGACTTCCAGGCCAAATATTTTGGCAGTTTCCGCAAAGCAGGACGTCAAGCGCTGAAAAGCCATACACATATTTATCAAGTTATGCATATTTAATTAGTAAACTCTAGACAGGATTAGCGAACTCTGCATATGAAGGGACTGTAGCTCTGAGAGTTGGAAAGGTGTGAATGGGGACAAGGGCAAGGTTGTGAATAAGGACAATGGGGATAATGACATGAGAAGACACCAACAGGATACCCCCTGGTCCTCCAAGTTCACAGAAACTGCACATAGGCAGGAAGGATTGCCTAATGCCAAACCCATCCAGGAGGCAGAAGAATGTAAGGGGGAGGGTATTCCTATACTGAAATTCACTGTATAAAAGTTGGGTGAGACCCAGTGTATGTGTGTATTCCCAGGGTAAGGGGAAGCACCCAACTTTGCATTGTTGTTATAACAAATGTTCTTTGTTCTTAATTTTTGTCTCGAGCAATTTCTGTTAAGGTACTTCTATTTCTAACAAATGGGGTCTCGTCCGGGATCCCACTCCCTCCACTGACAGAGTGCCCGACGACGAGAGTAGGTGCACCCCAGCTAATTCAGCTGGACTCACGGACAACGGGTGGCTGGTCAGTGGAAGAAGCGAGTGATATCCGAGAAGAGGCATTGAGAACAAACGACGGGAGAACATTAAGGAAGCGCGATAAGAGTAGCTACTGGATCTGGTAAGAGAAATTTTTATACCTATCAGTATGGGAGGTATGGGCAGTAAGAAAGAGAATCCTAGTGAAGGATTGGATGATCAGATAACCAAACAGAGTCCGTTAGGAGTAATGTTATCTGACTGGGGTTCGGGGAGAACCCGGGGAAAAGACAAACTTATCATGATTAAGTACTGTTGTCTGGAATGGGTTACAAACCCTATTAAAGGGAGCTCGGTATATTGGCTGATGCTCGGATCCGAGGATGACTGGATGTGTCAGGAACTGAACATCTGGCTGTATAAGAATCAAAGGAATAACATTGAAAGCAGGGAATAGGCAGCCTGCTGGCTCAGAGGATCGGTTGACAAACTGGTCCTGAAAGAAAAGAGAAGTGAGGACAAAAGAGATGAGGAACCTCTTGTACCTGGAACACAAGGATGGGTTTTCGTTACATTCCATTCCTCAAGTGAATAGGGGTGGCATGTTAATCCATTCGCAAAGTATTAGATTGCCTACGAGAGACAGAGGCAAGGTTAGTTTTGAGCCGAGTGAGGACCTACTGGAAGAAAGGGCAGGATACTGTGAGTCAGTTTCTGAAGAGCAGGATTTCAGAAATAATAAGCTAGAAGTTAGCTGGATGAGACCCCTGCGGGAGGTTCCCGTGGAAGGAGGTCTCGGTTTTGTAAATGTGCCCTTGACCAGTACGGAGGTGCGTAATATTAAGAGGGAAATGATTTCCCTGATAGAGGATCCCCAGGGATGCGCTGAACAATTGGATCAATTGTTGGGACTGAATATATATACATGGGATGAATTAACGGCTATATTTAGGACTCTGTTTACCCTGGATGAACGTGGAATGATTTGCCAGGCTGGGATTAGAGTCTGGGATCGGGATCACCAAGGGGGACCAGATGCGGTACCTGGAGAAGCTAAATTTCCCTTGGCTAGACCTAATTGGGATAAAAATACCAATGATGGTTGGGTATTAATGGAAGAGTATAGGGTTAATCTGATTAAAGGAATCAGGGAATCTGTTCCGAAGGGACAGAACTTTAAAAAGGCATTCGAAGTTCCTCAGGGATGTTGGAATCTAGGGGTTAAAACAGTATGAAATAAATGATTAATCAATAAGTTTATTTGGACTGCATGAGTCAGGGAAAGAGGAATGTGGCTAAGTGGCTGTCACAGCATGGAGCAAAGTTGGCTGAACAAAATTGGCTGCTCCCAAGATACAGGGAGAGGATATGCATAAAACGATTTAGGAGGAATGCTCAACTGAAGGAGGTGGGAAGTAGCACAGGAGACACAGGCCAGATCAGAACAAAGAATGGCCCGCAAGAATCAAAGGGAATGGAAAACCAGTCTAGGAGGAAGATTAAGGCACGAGGAGGTGTTAAAGAGAACAGCAGAAATTGGCCAGACAGGGACCGAATGGTGATTAGAAATATCTGGGGATGAATTAATTTCAGATCTAAACAACAGGATAGTCTGGCCTGGAGGATTAACATGGGAATGCTACACCCCAGAAATCTGCAAAACAGGAGATGACTTGTGATAACCCTTATGCAAAAAGATCTAGCAGGGAAAACAACTTTTGTTCTGTGTGATAAGATTGACCTATATAAACTGTGCCAACTGGACAATAGGGGTCAGTCTCGGGGAGTAGCTCACTGGCAGGTGACCTATGAACTAACAGACTGACCCAGAGCTCTGTTAAGTTTTATTCTTGTGCTGTGTAATAAATTGACTGTTGAACCGAATACCTTCTCCTATCACTTCATTCAAAGAACGCGCTGGACTCAGACTACACATAGACTAAATTAAGAGTAAGTTAAAGCCAGAGTCCAACAGGGACCCGAGGAGACCCCCTCAGCATTTTTAAATAGATTGCGTATGGCTATACAGCAATATGGGGGTCTGGATATAGAATCCCCAGCAGGGGAACAATTAGTATTAACGAGTTTCATTACAAATTCAGCCCCAGACATAAGGAGAAAATTACAGAAAACTGAGAATTGGCATGAGCAGGGAATAACCCAGCTTCTACAAATTGCGCAAAAAGCCTTTGTACAGAGATATGAGGATAAACAGAAGGGAAAGGCTAAGATTTTAATGCAGGCATTTAAGGGAGCCGTGGAGGGACAGCAAGGAAAAGGTAGGGACTTTGTGCCAGCTCCTGGGCATTGGGAGGAGAGCCAGGGGTGGGGAAATAGGGTCCAGAGTAGAGGAAGGAGTAGAGGAGGATTCCGGGGATGCCAACCATTCCCTGGACCCCGGGGAGACCCAGCTAGGAATTTGGAAGTGGGAACAATGGTCTGCTACTATTGTAACAAGGAGGGACACTTCAAGAGAGAGTGCCCCATGCGAGCCAGAGAGACGCGATCGTATGCCCTGATGGAAACAGACTATGAATAGGGGAGTCACGGTTCTCAGTCAATACACACTGTGAAGCTGCACGGAGAACCACTGGTAAATTTAAGCATAGGACCCCACAGTGATAGGATGATGTTCTTAGTAGATTCCGGGGCAGCTCGGTCTAGTATATTACACCCACCCGAGGGTGTGAGGATAGAAGGAACAGTAATGATTTTGGGGGTAGGGGGAAGAGATTTCCCGATCCCTGTATTAAGAGATGTTAGGATACAGATGGGAGAAAAGGTTATAACGGAGGATCTCTTATTAGTTCCCCAAGCGGGAGTTTGTTTGCTGGGATGGGATTTACAAGATCAATTGGCTATCGGCACCAGACCACAAGAATCAGGTATTGGGGTTCAACTATATGTATTAAGTGAGGAGGATCGGGAACTCATAAATCCTGGAGTATGGGCAGGAAGAGGCAATAGAGGAGTGCTAGATATCCCTCCCCTACGAGTTACCTTAAAAGATCCTGAGCAGATTATTAGGCGAAAGCAGTAATCCCATTCCAATGGCTGGCCGAAAGGGGCTGCAGCCAGTAATTGACCAATTGGTGAAAGATGGCATTCTAGAACCTTGTATGTCACCTTTTAATACCCCAATCTTACCTGTCCAAAAACCAGACGGTACCTATAGATTAGTACAGGATTTGAGGGAACTAAACAAAATTATTATCACCCGTCACCCTGTCGTACCTAATCCATACACAATAATGGGTAAAATCGATCCCCATAGTAAACGGTTTAGCGTGATTGATCTCAAGGATGCTTTCTGGACCTGCCCGTTAGCAATAGAGAGCAGAGATATGTTTGCTTTTGAATGGGAGAATCCTTTTACGGGATGTAAAAATCAATATAGGTGGACCGTACTCCCTCAGGGCTTTACGGAATCACCAAACTTATTTGGCCAGGTCCTAGAACAAATATTAGAGGAGGCTCCTCGGAAAGAGAGTTGTCAGTTAATTCAATATGTAGACGATTTATTAATTACGGGAAGGACGTATGAATCAGCTAAACTATATACCATTGCACTTTTGAATTTTCTCGAAAAGAAGGGTCTCAGGGTGAGTGAATCCAAATTACAATTCGTACAATCAGAGGTTAAATACCTGGGTCATTTGGTAAGTCAGGGAACCAGAAAGATCAGTCCAGAAAGGATACAAGGTATTCTACAGATCCCACCTCCTAAGAATGCCCAAAAATTCAGGAAATTTCTTGGTCTAGTGGGATACTGTAGAATTTGGATAGTTCGATTCCTTTACGATAAACTTGCGATTCTAGGGGGCGAAGCGCTAGTTTGGACGGAAGAAGAGATTAATAATTTTAACTTGGTGAAACAGCGCCTTATTAGTGCCCCAGTGTTGGCTTTACCCAACCTTAATAAGTCTTTTGACCTTTATACTAATGCAAAAGGGGGTGTAGCAACCGGTGTTTTAACACAAGAAAGGGCAGGCTGCAGGCAGCCAGTTGCTTTTCTCTCAAAAGTTTTGGATCCTGTTTGTCGTGGTTGGCCAGAATGTGTTCAAGCTATCGCAGCCACTGCTATTTTAGTTGAAGAAGCGCAAAAAATTACATTTGGTGCCCCAATGATAGTGCACACTCCTCACACCATTCGCAATATTCTGTTACAGCGTGCTGGTAGGTGGCTTACAGATTTTAGAATTTTGAAATACGAAGCGATCTTGATGGATAGGGATGATCTAACTCTGACTACAAGTAGAGAACATAATCCAGCAGCCTTTTTAGTTTCTCCAACCTCTCCCAACACAATCAATGAGTTAGAGCATATATGTTTGGAAGTGATAGACCTGCAGACTAAGATCAGAGAAGATTTGAGTGATGAGCCTTTACAGGAGGGAGAATGGTGGTTTATTGATGGCTCTTCCCGCTGCATTGATGGCACTCGCTATAGCGGATATAGTATAGTGGATGGGAATGAGGGGGTAGTTATTGAAGCCGGTCGCCTTCCCGATCACTGGTCAGCCCAGTCTTGCGAATTATATGCCCTCTGTCGAGCTCTCCAAGGTCTGGAAAATAAGGTGGGCACAATCTACACAGATTCAAAATACGCTTTTGGGGTAGTGCACACCTTTGGGAAAATCTGGAAGGAACGGGGAATGATAACGGGAAAAGGACAGAAATTGATGCATGAGAACCTAATTGTCCAATGCTTGGAGGCTCTGACGTTACCTGAGGAAATAGCTGTGATCCATGTACGGGGCCATCAAACTGGTGACAGCCCTGAAGTACAGGGCAACAGACAGGCAGATGCAGCTGCTAAACAGGCAGTGCTCACTGCGAAGGTGGACATGCAGCTGTTACTCCCCATCCCACAGGAGCTTAAAAAGACTCCCATCTTTTCACAAGAAGAGGAGGTTTATATGAGGGATCAGGGGATGTGTCAAACAAGTGATGGGTTCTGGTGGACAGCCGAAGGACACCAAGTGCTGAATAAAGCTTTGGCACGGCAAATGTTTGATCAGCTCCACCAACAGACACACTGGGGAGCCCAGGCACTTGTCGACACTTTTGTTCGCTCCTTTCATTGCTCAGGCGTATACACTATAGCCAAGCAGAGTACCCAGGGGTGCCCAATTTGTCAGAAAATTAATAAGAAGGCCATGCGCCAGGTAATGCCTGGCGGTCGCGATACCGCTGCACGCCCTTTCCAACGGATACAAGTGGATTTCACAGAGTTACCTAATATAGGTGTTTACAAGTACCTGTTGGTGATGGTAGATCATTTTACGCGATGGGTTGAGGCTTTCCCGACCCCGAATGATCGTGCTAGTATCATTATCAGAGTACTGCTGGATTCTGTGATTCCACGGTATGGGATGATCCAGACCATTGACTCGGATCGGGGTACACACTTTACTTCTCGGGTACTCCAGGGGGTTTGTAAAAGACTGGGCATAGACTGGCAGCTCAGAAGGGTTTACTAGCTCAAACTCCCCCCCTGGAGTATCCTATTCATTCTATTAAACCTGGTGATTGGGTATTTGTTAAAGCTTGGCAAGATAAACAACTAAAACCTGTCTGGGATGGCCCCTACTGTGTACTTTTGATTACAGACACCGCTGTACGAACGAAAGAAAAGGTTTGGAGCCACATCCAACGAATCAAACGAGCTGCTGAACCACAGACTACAGAGCTTGAAAATCCACCCTCCACCTGGCGTGCAGTCCTTCATCCTGACTTGAAAGTCACACTACGCCGAGAAAAAGTCTTGTAATGTTGTTTTTAATATTTATTGTACTATTTAATTGTTGCCTCCCAAATTCTGGGACACTGAAGTTTTCAAAATGTATTAAGTCCTCCTGGAATAGGGGCAGCATAGATGGCCATTATTTTACTTTAGAAGGTAGACAGGTGTTTTAATCCCTAGATTCCAAACTGTTGGAATCTAGCGTTTAAAACACAGGACATAGGTATAGGGTACGATCATAGTAATGTAGGGGTTAATATAGATTTCAAATGTGGACCAGGGGCACAGAACACCTCTCAATATGATGATTTTAATGGTTTTTTGGACTCTGCAGATATTAACAACATCAGTTTTAATCGTTTAGCACAAAGCAGATGTGGGCACAAAGGCAGACAGGATAATTGTCAGGATTGTACATGTGGCAGAGAGAGAGTTGATACATATGCTAATGTTCGCAGGCAGGCTACAACTCACAGATTAAGTTACAAGAAACACCCCTCCCCAACCTGTGCTATTCTAAAGCATCCTTTGGGTTACACAGCCATTCCAAATGTTAAATGCCACCAGTGTAAGGGGAGTTCCAATTATCAACGAAGTAAACAGCTCTAGAATACTAAAGCCGCTGAGCATTTAAATCGTTTGTTCAGACTCCAGGCAGCTTTGGAGATCGTCGCCGAACGGACGGCGATGGCCCTGAATGTAGGGGCTGAAGAAAGACGACAGCTACTAGCAACGATTCAATGAAACCGCCTGGCTCTCGATTACT
Organism: Narcine bancroftii; assembly: GCF_036971445.1. Classification (NCBI taxonomy): domain Eukaryota; kingdom Metazoa; phylum Chordata; class Chondrichthyes; order Torpediniformes; family Narcinidae; genus Narcine; species Narcine bancroftii. The sequence continues at coordinate 33,401,873 of NC_091469.1, read as the reverse complement.
CGTTGGCTGCTGGAGGCAGCGTCTGTGCAAGACTCAGTACCGACAATGCTTACAATGGTCAGGCGGTTAAAGACACTGCTTCAGGACTTCGAAAAAAATCTTCCCATGCCCATGTTCAGACTTGGCAACCTTGGACTGATGTGGGATGGACTCGACTTTTTACTGAGAACTGGAGCCTGATACTCACAGCTCTTATAGCAGCAGGACTCACTATTCTGGTCAATGTGGTGCTCCCCTACCTAAAGGCTGGTATTCATTTCATGATTTTGCGGACCCCTATTTCTATAACCCAAGGGGTGTGTGTTTCCCAAATGGATGCTTATGACACTGCAATTCGTTTATTGACCCGCTGGGAGAAAGACCAACTTTGCCAATAGCACAGTTAATTTGACAGATCAGTGACACTGATCTAAAAGAGAAGTGAGGATTGTGAGAGACGAGTAAACTTGACATGAAAATATGAAAGATGGGGAAACTAGTCAGACACATGGAGTGATGGATTAAACCAGTATGAACAGGCTAAGCATGGAAATTAGGATGCAGGAAGCAGAGTCAGCCTATGTAAGATAAGAACCTTCTAGTCCTTTCGACAGGATCAGTGAGCCCACCGTATGAATAAGATAAGGAGAGGCAAGGAATAATAGAATGTAGGAAGTAGAGGTAGTCTGGGTGAGATAAGGGTCTCCTAGCCCTAGACAGAAGTACCAAGTTCTACATATATAATTAGTAAGCCTTACACAGATTTATCAAGTTATGCATATTAAATTAGTAAACCCTAGACAGGATTAGCGAACTCTGCATATGAAGAGACTGTAGCTCTGAGAGTCGGAAAGGTGTGAATGGGGACAAGGGCAAGGTTGTGAATAAGGACATGATGAGACACCGACAGGATACCCCTGGTCCTCCAAGTTCACAGAAACTGCACGTAGGCAGGAAGGATTGCCTAATGCCAAACCCATCCAGGAGGCAGAAGAATGTAAGGGGGAGGGTATTCCTATACTGAAATTCACTGTATAAAAGTTGGGTGAGCCCCAGTGTATGTGTGTATTCCCAGGGTAAGGGGAAGCACCCAACTTTGCATTGTTGTTATAATAAATGTTCTTTGTTCTCAATTTTTGTCTTGAGCAATTTCTGTTAAGGTACGTCTATTTCTAACAGTGTGCATAAGGATGCCAACAAACTTGGCTTTGCCTTGATTGTTTTTAATCTCCTTGGGGTAAGGTGGGAGGAAGGGAGAAAGAGGGAGAGAGAGAGAGGGAGAAATAAAGAGGGAGAGAGAGTGGAAGCAAGAATGATGGAGAGAAAGGAAGAGAAAAAGAGAAAGAGAGAAAAAAGAGAGACAGAGAGATTCACATTCCTTTATCCCCAGAGTTCCAGTATTCAAGCTCTCCCTCAGTGACAATTTCAACCTTTGGTTCTCAATTCATCAGGACTTCTTTGTGGCTCGTAGCTTCTTCAACTATCCTTGACTATAGCAAAGTCCTTCCTTTCTTGCAATCTGTTTTTGTCCCTTTGTATAGGTCCAATCTAAGACAAGATTTAGATGCAAAGGTATTTAGCATATCTAGCAAGAAATTATTTAAAATTAAGTTGGTAGAGTCCAACATATCAGCAAACCTTTCTCACCTAATTCACTCAAAACCCAGGAGATGTTATCAAACTAGTAAAACTTTTCACTTTAAATGAGATCTCCTTTAGTCAATCAGTAATCCTCAAGAGGACTTAATCATTGTTGACAATGCAGGTTGTGATCTGAGCGACCATCTAGCATGTGAGATATTAAAATACCATCTCTGGTCCCCATGTACAAATGCTGTGCCATCCCTGAGATGCCTTTGCGAATATTTATGCTCAAATTATGACATCTTATCTAATTGTGAGAAGCAGAGGTGCCTTCACAAATTTCACTTGAGACAAAAATTGAGAACAAAGAACATTTATTTTACAACAATGCAAAGTTGGGTGCTTCCCCTTACCCTGGGAATACACACACATACTGGGGCTTACCCAACTTTTTATACATTCCATTTCAATACAGAGGTACCTCCCCCCTTAACATTTTCTGCCTCCTGGATTGGTTTAGCATTAGGTAATTCTGCCTTACATGCAGTTTATGTGCCTTTCTGTAAACTTGTTTACCAGGAAGTGTCATGTCTTTGTTCTTATTCATTAATCTCGACCCCCAGGACTTGCTAAATCTATCTACTTGCTATAAGACTCCTATTCTATTATACTTGCTTAACCCTTCCTCACATTCCATTCTTGCTTCACCCTTATTTAACCCATCATAATTCATTCCTAATCAGCACTTGCTTGATTCCCCATATTCCATTATCCCTTATCTAGTCATCAGCATATTGCTGTAAATGAGAGACTGCTGAAGATCAAACTGCGCTGGGTAGGTCACGTCTCCAGAATGGAGGACCATCGCCTTCCCAAGATCGTGTTATATGGCGAGCTCTCCACAGGCCACCGTGACAGAGGTGCACCAAAGAAGAGGTACAAGGACTGCCTAAAGAAATCTCTTGGTGCCTGCCACATTGACCACCGCCAGTGGGCTGATATCGCCTCAAACCGTGCATCTTGGCGCCTCACAGTTCGGCGGGCAGCAACCTCCTTTGTAGAAGACCGCTGAGTCCACCTCACTGACAAAAGACAAAGGAGGAAAAATCCAACACCCAACCCCAACCAACCAATTTTCCCTTGCAACCGCTGCAACCGTATCTGCCTGTCCCGCATCGGACTTGTCAGCCACAAACGAGCCTGCAGCTGACGTGGACATTACCCCTCCATAAATCTTCGTCCGCGAAGCCAAGTCAAAGATAACTGTGACTACAAATTGGAGAATGCAATTAATTGTGGGCCACATTGATATGAAAGGTGCCACATAAGTACAATCTTTTCTTGCTTCATTTTAAAATTCTAAATAGAGCTGATTAATTTTGTTCATATTTCAAAATTATTATTTCAATAGAGGGAGAAAGGAAGGAGGAATGCTTCTGATCAATATACCTTTCACTCTGTAGGTTTCAGTGTTGGACTCAACATTCTGAGAAGTAGAATGAAACTTACTTTCACTGAGATGAGGTGGCTGAAAACACCTACCTCTGAAATTTTAACTGTTTTCAGTGACATCTAGGAATTTGGAAGTGACATAATTATGCTTATTTCTACCTCTTTTATGCACATTTTTCCCCCTTTACTTAATATATGTATAGCTCTACCCTGGAGTCCATACTTTCAGCTGACAAGATGCAATGCTCTTTATATTTCCTTCCTTAAGATGTCCTTATAAACATTTCCTTGACACATACTTGTGGTATTAATTTCTTTCTACTGAAAGTCCAGTGATACAAAATGTGACGTTCTACTACCTTAATGCTACTCAATAAATCCTTGCAAACCTTGCATAATGGGTGCAAATGTTACAATGGATAGCTCTCGCAAACGAAAGTAAGCAGACGAGGTTTTGCAACTATTTCACCACGTGTCCAGGTGCTTCACACCCAATATTCAAATATTGAATATCTAAAAAAAACTATCCATCTCTGGAACAGCAGATCAATTTGGTATTCCATACAAATGCATTCAGTGGAGCAGCTACCTCACAATGCCCAGCGAGCTAAGTGCAATCCTGAGCTCCGATGCTCTATATATGGAGCTTGTGACCCCATGAATTTCCCCCAGGTGCTTTGGTTTCTTTCCATATACCAAGGCATGCAGGTTAGTAGGTGAATTAACCTTTGTCAATTGTCCTTGGATGGAGCTGTTGGGCATGCAGAGAGAATAAGTTACTGGAAAAATTTAATAGTGAATGGGATTGCCCTAATAGGTGGTACAGAATGGGCTAAATAGCCTCTTATTGTGCAATCAGGAGATAGAGAAATGCTGATCCACGTGAAATATTGACAAATCCCCAGGAAGTCACATTGTTATTATTGAAATAATCATTCATGCAGAGCTCTAAAGGTTGTCATAGCCAAAGGGTGGTCATGGGGACGAGCTCCCACTGCTACACAAATGCTCTTCATGCCGTGCATCTCAAACAGCCTCTGACAACTAAGTCCAACTCCAGGACTTCATGTGTGGCATAGTTTTTATGCCCGGCGGAGCTGTTCTCACTGTCAGGAGAAGGGGCAAAGGCAGGTCACTGGCTCCTTGAAACCAGTTGCTCCGGGCAGATGGGGGCTCGTTAACCACAGATGGTAACTTACCTAGGAGAAGGAAAACTCTGATTTCAAACCTCCTCTGCCTTGAGACTATACCCTCTTACGGAAAAGTCTTTGGGAGTAAACCCCAAGGAATCAGAGTCCCAAAGACGGCTGACTGCTGCACCCAGCACTGGACGACATCTCCTGCGATGCTGCTGGCACCAAACTGTATCAACCTTCGTCGTTCCTAGCATCGGGGGGTGGGGGTGGGGGGGAGGGGTCCCACTGCATGGACAACAGACAAATCTCCATATAAAATCTGCCCTGGCTTGCACCTTGGAGTTTCCAGAGACGCAGCACCCATTGTCGACCATGACCAAATCAGGCCAAACAGAACCAATCATGCTCTTTGTCAAGTTTCACTGCCATTGCACAGGACTTTATTATTATGCACCTAAGCACAATGTACAGAAAGCCTTGTTTCCTACTACTAGACAGATATGTAAAATATGTTAACAAACAGTAAGTATAAATTAATATTGCAAAAGAGAAAAATGGTAAGAAATCTAAAAGATTTGATAAATAATCACAGTTGCTATCAGTGCTGTTTCAATAGTGCAGAAAGGTCTTTGCTGATCCTGGAGTAATGTTTTGCTTACATTCAGGAGCCTGATAGCTGTTAGTAAAAAAAATGCCTTGAACCTGGAGATTCCAGACTTCTGGCTTCTGTAGCTTCTGCCTGAAAAGAGCAGCAAAGAGACCCAGTGAACAGGTCGATTGGAATCCATTATAATGTTGGAGAAAGTTGTGACAAGGTATCAGCAAGCACCAGCTCTTTGCCCGGTGTGTACTTTAAATCAAAGTCATAGCATTGTGGTCATAGAAGTAACCTCTGCAGTCTAGTTGGTGCTTTGTTTAGGTTATTTCTCTGGACGTGTTCCACTATAAATTTTGCTCTATAAACCTTCTTCCATATAGAAACTTTTTGCATCTGTATTCGACCTCCAACAGCTCTCTCTCAATATTGGCATATCTGGTCTCTGCTGTTGTTAGCAAAAGCTATTGGTTTTCCTTCTGTACCAATGCTGCACCAAGGCCTCTGCTAGATGCATCCACTTGCAGAGTGAGAGCATTTTCTCTATCATAGTATCTCAACTCCACTTCTCTCCATATTATTTATTTGAGCTGGTCAAAACTTCTTTGATGTGATGGTGACCACTGAAATTCTATGTCCCTCCATCAGCATCTCTCTGACACATGTGGTATGAAGGAATTTGTGTATTCGACCAACCCAAGGACCCTTCTGAGTTCCTTTTTGTCCTTTGGGTGCTCCATCTCGACAATGGCTTTAACCTTCCCTGGGCTTGGCTTTACCCCATCAGGAGTGTACACCATTCCGAAGAATTGGCATTCCTTCTCTTTTATAATGCATTTGTCTGCATTAAGTTGAATTCCATCTCCTCTTGTTCTCTCCATGGCCTCATGTAAATGAAAATCAGAACTGTTCCATCTCTGCCAAAAACTAGGATGTTGTCCGCAATGCCAACAGCATCTTTATTCCCTCTGAGGTCTCATCGATCTTCTGTTGGAGCACGTCCTGGCTCACCTTTAAGCCAAAAGGTAGTCGCAGGAACTTGTAACGATCAAATGGAACACTGAACATTGTTAGTGGCGTTGATTTCTTATCTAGTTTCAGATTCTAGTATCCATACTTATCATCTAGCTTGCTGAAAAGTTTGGATCCTTTAAGTTCCGCTGTGATGTTGCAGTGAACTGGGATTCACTGGTAGGGTGTTGTGCTGATGGCTGCCCCTGCCTCCTGGCTCTGTCCCCATCTGCTCACATATAACTTTGGTTTCCCACCTAAACCCAGAACCCTTCTGAAGACTACTGTGAAACTCCACCCACAGTTATAAGCTAATAAAAGCGTTTGTTCTCCCTCCAGTGGTGAGAGCTTTTATTCGCGCAACAATTTTATTAGCTTATTCCCTAAATGATGGAAGCGCTACTCAAGCCAGGGATGCTGCTGAAAGACCCTCTGTCCCCCGACATGGCTGAGGAGTTCACATACTGGCTAGACTGCTTCCAGGCCTACCTGAATGCGACCAGAAATGTCTTCCACACCGATGAACACAGTATGTCTGCCCTTGTTTCAAGGGTAGAAATGAAAGGGTATACAGTCATCAGGGACTGTTCTACATATGACGCTGCTATTGAGGAAATGAAGGCTAGGTACCTGAAGTTGCAGAATGAGGTCCTAGCGAGGCATGGACTTGCTCCACATCACCAGTGGCCAGGAAAGACCACTGATGACTACCTGCTGGATCAATGGACGTTTGCTAAGAAACGCAGGTACAAAGCAGCTACTGACCACATTCATGAGGAAGAACAGATACAGGACACTCTAGTCACAGGAGTCCATTCAAGGTACATGAGGCAGCAACTGCTCGAGTTGGGAAAGAAAGACCTGGCTAGCCATGTTGAACTGGCCAAATTGCTGGAACAGGCCAAGCTCGAGAATGACGACCTTGAAGCCAGCGAGCTCACTTACCCAGGTGACCCATTCCAAGGACCAGCTGTTCCCACTACCCCAGCCCTAACGGCTGTCGCTTCCCATGCTAGGGAGTGCTTTATTTGCAGGAAGAGCCAGCATCCCCAATCTTGTTGTCTGGCTAAGAACTCAGTGTTCCAGCTGTGGCAAAAAATGGCATTGGGCGAGGGTTTGTAATGTGAGGGGAAGCCCGGGGAAGTCCGCGGCCTTCACCGCTCCTGGATCTGATTCCAGCCCCAAGCCGTTTGCTTCTGAATTCACCCAAGCTCACTTGCTGCGCGACACACCGACGGAGGGTGGCAGTTAGGAAACAGCGCGAAAAGGCTCAGCAGCCATCTTGCTGCGACTCAAATTCAAAGTCGGCACCATCATCATCGGAGGAAGAACGAAGGCGGCCACCTTGCCATGCCAAGAGGTCGACACCATCTTAACCATGCAGGGAAAGCCAGGACGGTGGGGGCCACTCGAGTGAGGAGCATAGAGTCTCCGGAGACCTAGTCTCAAAGCATAGATCAAGACAGACGTCACCAGCTCAGCAACTCCATAGTGACTGTGAAGGTAAACAGACATTCCACTAAATGCCTAATCAACATGGGCTCTACTGAATGCTTCATAGACTCACGGAATGTGTAAAAGTGCAACTTGTAGATGCATCCTTCTAACTACTGAATATTTCTCGCTTCTCATTCGCATTCTTCATTTGTCCAACAAAATTGTATAGTACATCTGTCGTTTGAAAGGGGGGGAGTAAATTCTGTAAATTTCATCTGTATATACTTGAATTGTGTGGTTGGGTCTGGACTTCCTGTGTGACCTTGAAGTATTCTGGTCCCCTCCTCCCTGTAATGGTTTGGAACGGAGGGCCCCTAAAATCAGAACTCACATGCAGCCTCTCCACACTGAATATTGACCCTCCCCCCTCCTCCCCACCTCCTCTCTTCCCGAATCTGTCCTCAGACTGCAAATCCATTGCTACCAAAAACAGGAGGTACAGCACAGCAGACCGAGATTTTATCAAGTCTAAGACACAACGTCTGCTCAACGAAGGTATAATTGAACCTAGCACCAGCCTGTGGAGTGTGCAAGTGGTAGTGAAAAGGGGAAAACAAGTCCAGGCTAGTAATTGACTATAGCCAAACTATTAATCGGTACGCACTCCTGGATGCATACCACCTCCTTTGAATTTCGGACATGGAGAATGATATTGTGCAGTATCGAGTCTATTTGACCATCAACCTGTAAGCTGCTTATCTCCAATCCGTTCAGAGGACCATCCACATACAGCATTTGAGGCTAACGGTCGTCTCTATCAATTCTGAAAGTTCCTTTTTCGATATTTCTAATGGGATTTCTATATTCCAGAGGCAGATGGACAGAATGGTGGATGAGTATGGGTTGAAGACTACCCTCCCCTACCTCGATCACAACACAATTAATGGGCAAACCTTGGAAGAATACGACGCCAACCTCCAGAGTTTTCTCTATGAGGCAAAAGCCCTGAACCTCACTTATAACCCTGCCAAGTGTGTGTTCTGGTCTAAACACCTGGGTATCCTTGGCTATGTGGTGAAGAATGGCATCATTGGCCTTGATCCCAATAGAATGCACTCCCTGTTAGAGCTTCCTGTTCCTAGGACCACAAAGGCTTTTAGGAGATGCCTGGGGTATTTTCATATTACACCCAGTGAATCAATCCCTCAATACGCGGATAAAGTTTGCTCTTTCTTAAAAGTCATTAATTTCCCCCTCTCGGCTGAAGCCCAAATGACTTTTAACTACCTCTGGAACCATACTGTGAAAGCCGTTATGCACGTGGTCGTCGTGAATGTACCAAGTGGAAATCGATGCTTCAGACGTAGCACTGGCCGCTACCCTCAACCAGCCAGGCAGGCCGGTTGCATTTTTTTTGTGGACATTACAAGGCCATGAGCTCTAGAACCCATTGTTGGAAAAGGAGACTCAAGCTATTGTAGAATCTGTGAGGCACTGGAGACACTACCTGGTTGGTAGAAGATTTACGCTCCTCACTAACCAATGCTCGGTTGCATTCATGTTCAATAATATCAAGAGGGGAAAATCAAGAATGACAAGATTGCCAGGTGAAGAATCATGCTCTCCATCTACAATTATGACATTACCTATTGGCCAGGAGCCCTTAATGACCCTCCAGATGCCTTATCCAGAGGAAGCTGTGCCTCTGCACACACCATCCAGGGGTTACCCGCATGGCTCATTTTGTTAAGGTGCACAATCTGCTCTACTCCATGGAAAACATCAGGTAAATGACCAGGGCTTGCCAGGTCTGCATGGAGTGCAAGCCGCATTTCTACTCCCCTGTTAAGGCATACTTGATCAAGTCATCCAGGCTCTTAGAATGGCTTAGTGTCAATTTTAAGGGACCTCTCCCCTCCATGAACAGGAACACCTTCTTCCTCTTTATCATTGATGAGTATTCCCACTTCCCGTTGAACATTCCATGTCTAGACATATCCACTTCATCAGTTATAAAGGCCCTAGATTCCATTTTCGGTGTGTTCTGATATCCTAGCTATATTCATAGTGATCAGGGCTCATCCTTTATGAGTGTCGAGCTACCTCAGTAGCTGCTGGTCAAGGGCATCACGTCCAGCAGGACAACTAGCTGAAACACCCAGGGGAACGGGCATGTTGAAAAGGCAAATATGGAAGGTTGTCTAACTGGCCCTGAAGTCAAAAGGCCTTCTAGATTCAGGCTGGCAGCAAGTTCTCCTCGTGGTGCTCCATTCCATCCAGTCGTTGCTATGTAATGTGACCAATGCCACTCTTCATGAGCTTCTATTCACTTTCAAAAGAAGGTCGTCATCAGGAACTACACTCCCAATCTGGCTCACAACTCTTGGACCAGTCCTTCTCGGGAAGCATACGAGGAGAAGCAAGATCGACCCCCTGGTTGAAAGGGTGAAACAGTTCTATGCCAATCCCTTGTATGCCTATGTGTGGTACTTGAATTGCAGGGAGGATACCATCTCCATCAGGGACCTGGTACCAACTGGAACAGAGAGTCCATTGCCTCAGGTGCCCTGCGAGCCATGGAGGTCATTCTCCCCACCTCCAGTCAGGGCCTCGGAGGATCTGGTTCAGGAGGAAAGTGCATCCCCCTCCACCTTTGAGAAGGAGACCCAGCCCGCCTCTCCTCCCTCACGAGGGGACCCAAAGAGTCCAAAGCCCCCACCCCCAGTGCTAAGGTGCTGCACCAGCATCCCCAGACCCCCGGACCACTTAAATCTGCAAATTTGTAAATAACTGTATATTTTTCAACCATATTTTTCTGAACCCATGTTCTCTGACTTCATTCACAGACCCTAAATTCTACAAGAAGGGGTAAATGCAGTGACCTGGGATTCACTGGTAGTGTGTTGTGCTGATGGTTGGCCCCACCTCCCAGCTCCGCACCCCATCTGCTCTGCTCCAACCGAAACCCACAACCCTTCTGAAGACTAGAGTGAAACCCTATCGTTAGTTTTAAGCTAATAAAAGCATTTGTTCTCCCTCCAGTCGTAAGAGCTTTTATTCACACTACAGGTGTCTTCTAGTGTCCGGGTTGGTAGCGACCTCTTTTTATTGCATGATTTAAGTCTTTAGGGCCTAAACTTAGTCTCAAGCAGCCATTTGGTTTTTCTTTGATCACTATGAAATTCGTCCAGTCAGTTGGCTCAGTCACTTTGGCTCTGACTTGCATCCTTTCCACGTCCTTTAGCTCTTGCTCCAACTTCTTCTTAACCTCCAGTGGACCTTTCCTTGGAGTAGGGATGACTGGTTTGCAGTTTGGATCTATGGTGATGTGATATTCAAAGTCTCCAAAGCATCCAGCTGAATCACCAAAGCATTCCAGGTACATGCTCATGAGCTCAGCCTTGTTTGTGACTGGAGGTTGATTCTCCAATGGAATGTCTCAGTTGAACCTTTTGGATATCTTCTTTATCTGTATCTTATAATTGACAGAGATAAATTTCAACTCCTGGCAGCCAACCAGGCCTAGAATTGCAGGTCCATCTGCATCTACCACATAGAATGTACAGAGGATGTTCTTTCCCTTATGGCAGCCATTGATCTTAGCTCTCCCTAGCTGCTTGGTCATGGGTCCACCATAGGTCGTTAATGTGACTTTTTTTGTTTCCAATGCACCATCTTTTGGATACCCTTTTATTATGGTCTCTGGGAGCATCTGCCAGTAGAATCTGAGTGGAAGGACATTGCTTTGTGATCCAGTATCCAGCTTCACCTTTAGGTTAAATATTGTAGGCTTGTTCTGGATTGTCCTCTGTATTTGGATCCTTGTGTTCAACTCATTTCCTTCTTTCATCTCACCCGATATCTTGTGAAGGTTTATGGATTCTATACCCAGTATCTGGGTATTGGAGTCCTCATTGTTGTTTCCTTTTATGTGGTGGATCTTCTTGTTATCTTTTTTTCTTCACTGGTATCAATGTTTTCTTTATAACAGACTTGCACATCTTTGCCCAATAGTTTGCTTTACCACAGGCATTCTGAACTGTGTGCAGGGTATTTGTTTCGGTCATCGAAGGGGTGTTGTCTGCCACTCTTCCTGCAGGTCTTGGAGGTTTGCACTTTTCTGATTGTGTTCTTTATAGCATCAACCCTTCCTTTTATTTGCTGTGGGTGGGTCTGCAATAGATAGGGATTTCATTTGCACCCTCATGGCTTCGAAAACTCTGGCTGTGTTTATAGCCTCGGCCAGCTTCAAGCTATCCTTCCCGATAAGAGACTTTTGCACTTCAGGATGGGTACACCCCCATATTAGTTGATCAACTAATCTTTCCTCAATATCCTTAAATCTGCATTTTGCAGCAACAATTTTTAGTCTACCGAGGAAGTTATCAACAATTTAATCAGTCTCTTGCATTAAGCCTTGAAATTCATAGCATTTAATTCTATGATTAGACCTGGGTTCAAAGTGAGAAGCAAAATTTGCAAATATCTGCCCTGGATCATTTTTCTCCACCTCTGTAAGCTCCCAGCTATTAAACAATTCAAGGCCTTGCTCCCCTGTCCAGAGAAGTATATAACTGACCTTCTCCTCTGCTGTGGTATTTTTAAAATAGCTTTTGAATGCTAAATTGCACTTCTGCTGAAACCTTTTAAAACAATTCAACAATGTCTTCAGCCTCCCAGCCCATCACTGGGTGAATTGCTGTTGCTCCAGCCATTTTTTTCAATAATGCACACACACACACACACACACACACACACACACACACACACACACACACACACACACACACACACACACACACACACACACACACACACACACACAAGCAGTTACAAAATAGTTCACATTATCCTGACTATATAACACTAATCACAGCCACCCTTTAACTTCAGCGCCACCACATGCGAATATGGGGGCCAGCATCTTGGAGGCCGCCAGCTTCCAAGCCATGCTGCGACACAGGGGCTGCCATCTTGGATGCTGCTATTATGCCCCCAGACTACAAGTTAGTACAAGCAGTCCACAAATTGAGACTGGCCTCCATGGTACTGGATCAAAATAGCCCGCATCAGGTCTCCTGGACAATGATACACATCTCAGTCAACAATCAGGTGATGCAATGCCTTTTTGAAAGCGGGAGTACAGAGAGTTTTATTCTCCCTGACACAGTGCAGTATTATTCCCTTAAAGTAAGGCCAGTAAACTATAAAGTTTCCCTGACCTCAAAATCGCGCTTGGCTGAGATCCACAGCTACACCACCATGACACTGACTGTGCAGGGCACAACCTACAGAGACTTTAAGCCCTTTGGCATGCCGTAGCTCTGCACACCAGTGCTGCTGGGGTTGGACTTCCAGTGCCACTTCAAAAGTGTTATGATGCAGTATGATGGCCATCTAACCCCCTCATAGTCTGCAGCCCACAGTTTGTAAGCTGGCTGCCTTCCCTCCAACTGCCCTCTTCCAACCCGCTCCCCCATTGGCCAGGACAACATGCAGCTTCTCCACCTTCCGCATCAATACTCCATTGTAGTTTGCCAACCTCACCCCTGACTGTAAACCAGTCACCACAAAAAGCAGGTGATACAGTGAATAGGACAGAGCATTCATTAACTTGGAGGTGCAGCAACTTTTAATGAGAGGATCATCAAGACCAGTACCAACCCATGGAGAGCTCAGGTAGTTGGTTAAGAGTGTGGAAGAACACCGAATGGTGTTTGATTACAGTTGAACCAGCAACTGCTATATGCAGCTGGATGCGAACCCCACTCCTTTGCATGCAGATATGGTCAATCAAATTACCCAATATCATGTGGTCTCCATGATAGACCTAAAATCAGCCTACCACCAGCTCCCCATCCGTCTGGAGAACTGCCAGCACCCAGCCTTCAAGGTAGATGGCTGCCTCTATCATTTTCTCAGCTTTCCTTTCAGTGTTATCAACAGAGTCTCCCTCTTCCAACGAGAGATGGACTGGATGATGGACCAAAATAACCTGCACATTACCTTCCCCTACCTGGACAATGTTACAATTTGCGGCCATGATCTGCAAGATCACAATGCTGAGCTCCAGAAATTCCTCAGGACTGCCACAACCTAACCTACAACAGGGACACCATAGGTTTTCTGCACTTCCTGTCTGGCGATTCTTGGCTGTGTTGTGGAGAATGGAGCTATTGGCCCCAACCCTGACCCCATGTTTCTCCTCCTAGAATTCCTCCGTCCCCTCAGTCTCAAAGCCCTTAAAAAGTGCCTGAGATTCTTCTCCTATTGCGTCCAGTGGATCCCCAATTATGCAGACAACACCAGCCCCCCTCATCAAATCCATATCTTTCCCCATAACAAGAGAGGCCTGGTCACCTTTCTGTTTGCATAAAAGAGGACATCGCTAAGTCTGCATCACATGCTGTGGATGAATCCGCTATGTTTCAAGTGGAGAACTACGAGTCTGATTTCACTCTGGTCACCACCCTTAACCAGGTAGGCTGAACCATGGTTCACTTTTCCTGTACCCTCCGGGGCCTTGAAGTCCAACACTCCTCCATCGAGAAGGAGGCTCATCAATAGTTGAGGCAGTGTGGCACTGAGGCATTACCTGGCCGGCACTGCTTTTACATTGCTCATGGACCAACGAGCTGTGGCATTCATGTTTAACAACAAGAACAACAAGATCCTGAGGTGGAGGATTAAACTCTCCACCTATAATTACAACATCTTGTAGCAGCTGGGGAAGTTCAACGAGCCCCTGGATGCCCTGTCCTGAGGAACATGTGCCAGCACACAGATAGACTGCCTCAAAACCCTCTACTATGATATTTGTCTCTTAAATTATGTTATCTTTTCAAGAGGAATACAAGATTTCATTCCTGTATGCTATCTTTGCATTCCCAAAACCAAATCAGATTTCCATGTAATAGCTAATGTGACAGAGTATTTAGAGATGGTTTGGGAGGAATTGTTAGAGTAGCTTGCAGACACACATTTTAAAACACAGAATATTTGCAGGACTTTTGCAGAATGCTTTTTGCAGGAGGCAACAAAGTATGACAGCAGCTTGCCTGGGAGAGTATGTGATCTTTGCAGGCAGAAGAGAAGAGTTTTGCTCTCAGAGAGGGAGGGTGTGAAACAGAGAGAGAGGAGACAGAAATCAGTTCCAAAAGATCAAGCTGGCAAACTTTGGAAGGCTGCCTGGCAACGGAGAAGACTGGCAGTCTGAAAGGTGACCTGAAAGAAAGAGGATCATCTGGAGAACCCTGAAAGGGGCAAGACTGATTGGAAAGGAATAAGTTGAGGATGTCCTGGAAAAGGAATCTCTCTCTGAAAACCAGCAAGAACTCTCCTGAGTGGTAATCATTTGCCTGTTAAGCACCAAAGACTGGTGAATTTTATTAATGCTAACTTCTGTGCACAGGACATGAATTGCCTGCAACCAGTGAGAATGGACTGTGATCCAAAGAAGTTTTCTCATCTTAAATAAACATTATACACACCTGCGCTTAGTATTAGAGGGGGGATTAAGTAGATAGATAGGCTAAGTCATAAGTTAAAGTTTACTTCTGTTTTCTTGTTCAAATATAATTAAAAACAACTTTTGTTTCAGTAACTCTGTGTTGTGGTGCATATCTATTACTGCTGGTTTTGTGGTCCTCTGGACTCCGTAACACTAAACATTTAGAAACAGCTAAAGCTGAACGTAAAATTCAATTTGATACATAGTCAATCTTAATTGTAAACTAATTATTTTTATATCTCCTAGTAAAAACAACATTGGATCGAACAAGAGTTTATATGTTAATACATTCTCCAAAAATAATTTAACTTTTATCCAAAAGGTTTCAACTTTAGGACAAATCCAAGTGAAATGAAGAAATGTATCAATCTCTTTACCACATCTAAAACATAAATCTGATGACATTAAATAAAATCTCTTTAATTTTTGAGAGGTTAGGTATAATTGATGTAAAAAATAATACTGTACTAATCTACACTTTACATTTATAACCTTACTCATATTATCTTTATACAAATTCCTCCAATCATTTTCATCCATCTTTCTATCCAAATCAGATTCCCATCTCAATCTAGACTTATGAATATTTGGCTTAGGCATTTTACTTCGTAATAATCTATACATCTCAGAAATAAATTTATTTATATCTCCTCTAGTAAGTAATAACTCTAAAGCAGATTGTCTAGGTAATTTTAAACTATAGCCTAACTTTTCAGTATTCCTTTTGAAAAGATAACACACAATTTAAGAGACAAATATCATTTTTTTAAAGTAAAAGTATGGAGCCCCTATTTGAAAATTATGGGTTTGAAGATTTATCATCTCAATCCATCTCGGTGAGAATTCTTTGTTTCATGGCCGAAAAGTTGAATTATATATATAATTAATCATCTTTTTTTTTCTTTCTTAGGGGTAGTTATAAGGGAAGGAGGGTGCAGGGGGGGTGTTGTTATATTATTCATGTTTTTTAATGTATGAATTTATTAAAAATTGAAGTGATTGTGGTTTTACATTTTTAAGATAAAGTATTTTTTAAAACCCTCTACAATGGCCTCTGCCACCTTGGAGTCACGAGAATTTTCCATTTCATTAAATCTTGGACTCTACTGTACTCCATTGGCAGATACCTGACTAGGGACTGCTGGGTCTGCACGTAATGCAAACTGCCCTTCTACCAACCAGATGGGGCACACCTGGTAAAGGCCACATGGCCTTTTGAATGCCTGAGCTTGACTTCAAGGGCCCTCTTCCCTCCACCAACTGCAACGTGTATTTCATCACAGTCATCAAAGAGTACTCACGTTTCCCCTTTGCCATTTTCTGCTCAGACATGACCAGCACCACAGTCATCAGGGCACTGCACAACCTCTCCACCCTGTTCGGGTATCTGTTGTATATCTACAGCAACTCAGGCTCCTCATTCATGAGTGGCAAGCTGCATCAATACCTGCTGGCCAGAGGTATTGCCAGCAGCAGGACCACCAGCTATAACCCCTGAAGGGACAGCCAGATGGAGAGGGAGAATCCCATCATGTGAAAGGCCTTCCTCCTCACCCTTAAGTCCAGAGGACTACCAATCTCACACTGGCAGGTGGTTCTCCCTGAAGCACTCCACATGATCAGGTCATTTCTACGTACTCCCTTCAACGCAACCCTCATGAAAGAATTTTCTCCTTCCCCATGGGTCAGTCCTGCTATGGAAGCATGAGAGGGTCCATAAAACTGACCCACTGTTCAAAAAGATCCAGTTCCTCCACGCAACTTCCAATACGCTTATGTGGCCTACCCCAGATAGGCACAAGGACACTGTCTTCATCCTGGACCTCATGTGTTCAGGGGACCCAGAGGAGCTTCACCATCAAACAACACCCTCTCCTCCCATGGACACACACTACCTACCTTGGCACACTACCCCTGCTCTCACCCCAGCCGAGCCATCTAGCAAATCGACACAGCGTTGGAGGCCCAGGTCCAGCAACAGACTCTCCGACAGTCGCAACGAAAAACCAGGCCACCGGAAAGACTTAATCTATAAGAACTTCTGCCCCACTTCACCCTGCTGGACAAAATTTAAAGAAAATCAGGGGTGAATGTGGTGAACTGCTGCGACTCATTCACCTAGCTCCACCCCTTGCTGTAACTGTATCCGTGGCTCCACCCACTTGACCAGGTACAAAAGCTTCAATGCCGCAACTCCTCACCCAGAGCCTGGGATATACTTCAAGTTTATTGTAAATAAAAGCCTGTCATTCTTTAATTCCAGTCTTTTGAGTTATTGACAGTGCTTCACTGATCTGGCAGATTCTCATTCTCCATCCTATTTTCTGACTCATCATTGCCCATTATTCACTGAACATGGTGGGTTTGAATGTATCGATAGTATTAGATACAGATGGCACAGAGCAGGAGACAAAATGCTCACCCCTGACCATGCACCTGGCCACATGCTTATAATGAATGTGGTTGAGTCTATTCCCTCTGTCTTTTTGTTCTCGTATCTGTATTGTGGAACCGACAGCCACTGAGACAATATAATTTCTGCAGGCCTACTTGAATGATAATGATGCGCCCAGATCTAGGAGATGAAATGCAGGCATCAGTTACCTTGAAGGCCCAAAATGTCAGTTATACATCTTTACCTCCTATGTACACGCGAAACCTGCTGAGTTCCTCCAGCATTTCTGTGTTTTTACTCCCACCAGATTAGCATGCTTATCTGGCAGTGTGCATTAAGGCTTTCATCTCTGGCAGACATACAACACCAGGAATCTGATGCAAAAGGCTCTTGCCTTAACCTCCACAGACTATTATTGATAAAGATAATGGAGTCACTTGACAACTCAAGATGAGATGTTTAGAGGGGAAGACTTGTGTGACAGAAGGTCACTTGTTCACCCTAAGTTGGCTTCAGAGGAGTGAACCTTGAATAGTGACTAGGAGGTCACTGGTGAAAATTCCCATGTGAAGAAATTAAAGGTGGCCATTGCCACATTTGAAACTCAGGAAAGTTGTAAGATTACAATGATCATAAGTCAACAGTGATTATGGCCATTGGTCTTCTAACTAAAAGACCAGTGTGCAACTTGTGGTGATACGATGACCAGCCTACTACAGGAGCCAATCTCTGTACCTGCAGGAAGACACCCTAAGGGGCTGACTTCACCTGGCCGGCTGTCAATCAGCTGACTTGAATGGACCATCTAAGAGGCCGACTCCACCTGGCCAGCTGTCAATCAGCCAACCTGAATATAAACCTGAGCAGGCCCCTCCTGAGCCAGTCACACGGGGAGCCACCAAGGCATGAACTGGTGTTCAGACTTTTACTGGAATAAAGCCTGGTGTACGGTCTTTTCTGAGTTTGTGCTGGCAGGCTGCTACCTCAGCGACCCACACAACTAAACTAAGAATCCAAAGCCTGGAGACCAGACTGTGTGAGCTGTTCCTTTTTGACTGACAAAAATTATGTGAGTTTTGTTTTGGGTATTTTCTTTTCGGGCATTTTGGGCTTGGACAGTAATGGTCTGGGTTTTTTTTCCCCACATACACGTTATAAACATCTGTTGTTAGTGTTCTTCTTTGGCTTGGCTTCGCGGACGAAGATTTATGGAGGGGGTAAAAAGTCCACGTCAGCTGCAGGCTCGTTTGTGGCTGACAAGTCCGATGCGGGACAGGCAGACACGATTGCAGCGGTTGCAAGGGAAAATTTGTTGGTTGGGGTTGGGTGTTGGGTTTTACCTCCTTTGCCTTTTGTCAGTGAGGTGGGCTCTGCGGTCTTCTTCAAAGGAGGTTGCTGTCCGCCAAACTGTGAGGCGCCAAGATGCACGGTTTGAGGCGTTATCAGCCCACTGGCGGTGGTCAATGTGGCAGGCACCAAGAGATTTCTTTAGGCAGTCCTTGTACCTTTTCTTTGGTGCACCTCTGTCACGGTGGCCAGTGGAGAGCTCGCCATATAACACGATCTTGGGAAGGCGATGGTCCTCCATTCTGGAGACGTGACCCATCATGTTGTTAGTGTATAGTTGCTGTAAAGGCATATGCTCAGGTGTTAAGTTTATTGAGTTAATTCTATTATTGAAAATTGTTAATAAATTTTGAGTTAAAGTTAACCCACCTGTTTAGGCATCTCTCAATTGCTGCTGGTGAGGCGTATCAAAACCCTGTACTTTTCTTGCAGGGTGGGAGGAAACTGGTGCAGCACCCAAATTCTTAGTTGCTTCAACTGAACAGATACTTGGTAAAAAAAAATTCAACTGCAAAAAAACAATTAAAATAATATTCTTAATTGAATTAAAAAGAGAAAATAAATACAAAAAATTGGATAGATAATAAATATTCACAATTATGCAAGTGAAAGAAGTTACAGCATTTGGCAATAGTTCAGAGGGTCCTTTTCTGGTGTCACAGCAGTCCCTGATTTGTGAAACAAGGGAGGTTCATGATAACTTTGTTAAAAAAAAACTTTTTTTAAGATTTTCAAAATACATAAGAAATAATACATAAAATAATAGCAAAATAAACTAAAAAAATAAACCCACCCCTCCCCCCACCCACAGCAAGCCCCGCAAGGGGAGCAAAAAAAAAGCATATATCAATTAATTACATACATAGACTGTGTGATATCACAAACTTATAATAAAAAGATTTAAAATGTTTCTAAACCCATACATTCCAAATAGGTTGACTACATCTGGACAAAAAAAGATTATCATGCAAATTACATGCTATTTTTTCCATATAAATGCAAGACCTCAATTCATTATGCCAACGAGCTATGTTTACCTCTACATTATCCTTCCAAGTACTCGCAATACATTTCCGTGTTACTGCCAATGCTAAATGAACAACGCCAAACCAGACAAAGATACAGTATAACCCAGCAAAAATTTCTGGGTCTAATGGGAATTTAATCTTAAATAGTTTTTCAAAAAATACTCAAATTTTTTCCCAAAATGGTTGAACGTTATCACAAAGCCAAACTGCGTGTAAATATGTAATCCACATCTATCCAAATGACTAAATCCATATCTTTTCAATTTCTCAGGAGTCAAATACAATTAATGAAAGAAATTATAATTAACTAAACTATATCTTATATTAAGTAATTTAATCACCCCGATCTTGACACATAACTTCCCAATCCTCCTGAGGTATTGCATAAAATAAATCTTCTTCCCATTTATTTCTAGATTTATTTAAATTTGGTTTATTCATACTATCTTGTAACAAAGCATACATATCAGAAATAAAACCCTTTTTTAGTGTATGCAAAATTAAAAACTCAAACTTTGTTAATTCAGGTAGCTTCATTTCTCTTCCAAAATTATCCCTTGGATCAAGCTTGGACTTGATAATACACAAATAAAGAATTAAATGGAATTCCAAATTTTTCCCTAAGTTGATTAAAAGAAAGAAACTGTCCTTCTTCAAAACAAACCACATTCACCTTTATACCCTCAGAGTCCCAAATCTTTAAATACATATTATTCATTGAGAAAGGAATAATACTATTTTGATATAATGGAGTTTGGGTCAAAATCTTACCCCTCGAATCTATAATAAAATTCCTTTTAGTCCAAATCCCTAATGAATGTTTTAAAACAGGCATATTATATCCCCGTAATAAACAAGAATTCCACTTAAATATAAATTGATGAACCTGAAACTCAGAAACACAAGCTAGCTCGACTTTAGCCCAACTAGTAGGTTGTGTGATATCTAACATCCTATTAACAATTTTAATTGTGCAGCCTCATAATAATTTTGAAAATGAGGCAATTGAAGTTCTCCTCAGGGATATTTCCAAGTCAGTTTCTGTAATGTTACCCTAGCTAACTTTCCTTTCCACATGTGGTGTGCTGCAAACACGCAAAACCAAAAGACTCTACCACAGGCTTTATTCGACAAAAACTTCCACAGAGCCAGCTGTGAGGAGAGCTGCTGTAAACTCTGAGAGTGTCTTCGAAGGGCTAGCTCAGGCTTATATCCCGGAGGGTGATTGACACCTGACCGGATGAGGCTTGGTCTATTCAGGTCAGCTGATTGACAGCTGGCCAGGTGTTGTCTTGTCACCATGCTCTTCTGCAGGTACAGAGGTTTCCCCCTGCAGTTGGCCAGTGGTGTACCACAACACCACAAAAATTTCCTTACTGCCATATTCAAATCCTGAAAAAATACTTTTGGAAGTGAATATGGAATTGATTAAAAAGATATTGAATACGTAGAAAGATATTCATCTTAATACAATATACTCAGCCCATTAATTTTAACAGGAGATCTTTCCATTTATTCAAATCCACTTTAATCTTCTTCAATAATGGTACATAATTTAATTTGTATAGAGATTGATAATCTGCATCAACAATTACCCTTAATAATTTAATTTTATCAGACCATTGCAATTTTGTAATCTGTTTACACCCATTATAATCACCACCTGAGATTGGTAATATTTCACTCTTATTCCAATTTACTTTATACCCAGACAATTCTTCATATTGCTCAAGACACTTCTACAA
Source organism: Narcine bancroftii (assembly GCF_036971445.1). Taxonomy (NCBI): domain Eukaryota; kingdom Metazoa; phylum Chordata; class Chondrichthyes; order Torpediniformes; family Narcinidae; genus Narcine; species Narcine bancroftii. Next base: position 33,380,654 of record NC_091469.1, on the reverse strand, counting down.
ATGTTTCAAGGATTATTTAGGATGTGTTAAATATATCAATACATCATTGGCAAATAAATTAATCTTATATTCATCTTCTGCAATTTTTATCCCTTTAATATTAGTATTTTGTCTAATTGCTTGAGCTAATGGTTCTATGACCAATGCAAATAGGGCTGGTGATAATGGATAACCTTCACGCGTTGAACATGATAGCTTAAATGATCACTGTTGAAAATAAACTGTTTTTGAATCTAGAGGTGCCGGTCTTCAGGCTTTTGCAACTTATGGTAGCAGTAAGATGAGGTTATGACCACGGTGATGAGGATATTTTATGAAGCTGGCTGCCTTCTTGCATACATCGATCCATTTAATGGATGGACTTGGATATATTTGTTATCTTCTTGATGCTTGTACGTTCCTAGGCAATCGAATTCCCAAACCAGACTGTCATGCGACCAATCTGTATACCTTTGCAGTTCATGCAAAGCTTTTACTGACTAAGTGATTCGGATTCAAATCCTTTGCTGTGTTTAAAGAGTAATTCCCATGTCTGCATGGGTTTCTTCCGGGTGCTTTGGTTTCCAAGATTTATAGGTTCATTGGTGTATTTAGGTAGCATGGGCTTGTGGGATAGAAGGGCCTGTTACTGTGTTGTATTTAAAATTAAAATTTTAAATTTCCACAGTGCACCTGTAGAAATTTGATAGAGTATTCGACGACATGCCAAATCTCCTAAGTCTTCTTGGAAAGCAGATAGGTCTTCACAATGATGGCACCAGGAGAGGTTTTCTGATATTTGAAGGTTCCAACCTTCTCCACCTCCATCCCATCAGTGGGGACAGGTGTGTGGGTCACTTGGTCTCTCCTTCAAGTAAGTTTCCACCATGATTGAATAAAACAGGTAAAACAGAAAGGTCAAAACTTGGTATCTGTTTAAAAAAGTTAATAGCTTGAATAAAATGTAGCAGCAGAAATCTTTGCTTCCAATCAAACAGTAGAATGATTGGTTCTTAAATATGTGCTGATGTAGCCAATCAAATGCCACTTTCATAGAACCTGTTCTGAAAATACTTACTCTTGGTGGATAGCATTGTGGGCCGAGGGACCTGTACTGAGCTGTTCTTATGGTTTTCACAGCCTCCATCGTACCCGATCCCATGTCTCCTCACTAACACATTCATCTGCTCAGCACAATGCCATCCCAAAAACCAATGGGAAGCCAAGCCAATCTTCTACCGCCTATTGGATGATTCTTAAAACTCAGTTTTATCTCCTCTATTTCCATATTGCATTGCATATAAGTTGAGGTGATCAAAGAGAATGAAAAAAAAATTTAAACAAATCAGTGATTTTTCTCCCTGATTGTTTGAAACGGTTATGCTGGATATTGGGCTTCAATTCCTGTGATCTCCAGACCTGTCCTGATCCTTACTTGGAACAAGTTGAAGGTGTTGGCTACAACAATAATTTCAAGGATTAACTTTGAACAATTTTCATTTTGTTCTACATTTCCAAGATGAGCAGTTGGCTGAAAAATTCATTTAATCCCCATTGTGTTGAGAAAACGTAACAGGTTGTCGGGTTCACGATCACACATGGCTTTTATTAACAAACAACAATTTACAGAGAGTGTGGGAAAATCGTAACAGGAATAAAACACTCAAACACAATTTATAAAAGAGTTTGTGGGAAATTTTTAAACAGTACACAATTACTAATTCCCACAGGCAGTGCCAACATTTGCACACTATAAGCAAGGGTAAAGGGTTCTCCTACACCCCTGATCAGTAGAAGCCAACTTGAGTAAACTCTATACACACAGGGGCATTCACATACTCCCGAATCCCTGATTGACAGAGGTGCAGCTCTACTGCAAGTACAGTACAACTCCGATTATCCAAAATGGTCAGGACCAGGCCCATTTCGGATAAACATTTTTTTTTCAGAGAACTGGTCATTTTTTTTTTAATTTGCCCAGTAGCAACAGCAAATCACTTGCAGAAGTGTTTAGTCAACAACAAAAAAGGGAAGGCTTTTAAGGCATTAAAATAATGCTTAATTCTCACCAAAAATAATGCTGGTCACCGCCGATCACCAACACCTCCCCACTGAGACCACGTTCATGACAGGACCACGAGGGTCCCGCTCCTGCCAGGAGCTTGAGTTCCGCTGCTGCTGCCGCCGGGGGCCCAAGGTCTGCAGCTTCTGCTGATGCCAAGAGCCTGTCTACCGCTGCCACCACTGGGAGCCCAAGGTTCGTTGCTGCAGCTGCTGGGAGTCCAAGGTCCACTGCTGTTGCCGGCGCCGGGAGACAGAGGTCCACTGCTGCTGCTGCTGGGATCCCAAAATCCCCGGTCAGTTTGGCTCTGAAAAAAAATTGGATAAATGAGGATTTTGGAGAATCTGATTTCAGATTATCAGAATTGTACTGTATGTCTATAGCAATACTATGGCTCAGCTTGCTCGTGACCCTTGCAAGCAACATCCACGCTAGCAACCTGGCATGGAGTGCATTCAGGGTTTGATCATGAGGCGGAGAGTGCAATATGTGCTCTGTGCTGGTGCTAATTACAGAAATAATCTGTATGTCTCACAAATGGTGGTGCTGAGTGATTTGAATTAGCCAAGAGCAAGGTGTGCACCAATTAGTGGCCAAAGTCCAACCTTGACTTGACACAGGAGATGTGACTTCTGAATACATTTCAGATGGGGAGGACATGTGACCACCCTCAATACACACATTCCAAAAGGGAGGCCACAATTCCTCCACACACAACATTCCACACCTCAGAAGCCACATTGTTCTGGAATTATATGATGATAATCAATTACTTTATGTATATGTAATAAGTAAAAAAAAAGAACAAAAAGATGTGTTAAAAAAAAGATACTGATCAAGTGGATCAATATATACACAAGTGCCTTCCGAATGCTGGACAAAGCACATAATCAAATTCAATGAGAGCGCCTCAACATTCCACCCCCCCCACCCCCCCCACCCACCACCCAAACAGGGTTGCTGTGTTACCAGTGGAGCAGAGTGCTGTGAGAACTGCTCCCCAGTGTCAGAAGAGAGGCAAGAGAAAGGAATTTGCTTTGTCACCAACTCCCATGCCTGGTTTCTCCGGCTTGGCTGGCAAATGTGAGAAACCTTACCAACAACATCTGTGAGCAGGCGGTGCAAGGTCATCCATCGGGTGCCAGAGCCTTCTCTTGGCTTGTGTATCCTGCACCTTGGCCTCATGCTTGGGCGGTCCCTACACATAAAACCCAGGTGCCTGTTGATGTGCTATCTGCTATCCCATGGTGAAGGGGGTGGGGGTGGGGGCAGGCTGGCAGGCATTTATCCAAGGTGTATTCAGAGCGTCCCATTTTTCTAGGCTCTCGTTTGATACCAGGATGCTGTTCCTGCTCGCGTTCTCTTCAAACGGGTGCCACTAGTGCCTGTGCTGTATCTGTGTAACGATAGCCAGGAGGAGTTGGGACTGAAAGTTAGCCAATTTAGTGTTTTTAAATAAAATCTCCCAAAGCCCCCAGCTCATGAGGTGTTTCCTTTCTGGGGTGATGCTGTCATTGTCAAGTGACACGAAATATATTCAACATTTCTTACTATGGTTTGATGACACTACTTGTAAACCATAACTATGAATCTACAAATTGTAACTTTAATCCCCTGACACAACATATAAGACATCATTACTACAGGTCAGGGTGATTGAAAAAGAGAGAAAAAAAACACAAAAGGTTGATTATAAAGTCCATGCTCATAATATGAATCACATTAGGTTAATTGAATGGCCAGTGATAACATTTCCATGGCAACAGCTGCTGCCCATCTTACAGGAGAGTTATTTGCATAATAAGTGGCAGAGCTGCTTCTTGGTGGTTAGGAAGTTCTACATAATAAGTAACAGAGCTGGTGTGGTGGCCACAGTTGCGATTCTATCAGAGTAGCATTTCATACACCATCACATCGAGAAGAGGAACAGTTTGAAGGGTAATCGTCTCCTGTAAAGTGTGGGGGAACAGCTCAAAAGATAGATTAGTCAGGGGTCACCTCGGGTGGGAGAAGATCAGAGGGGAGGCTGGTCAAGGTCAAGGTTGGACAGTGAATGGGAAGCTCCCCCCCATGGGGCTTCCCCCCACAATGCTCTCTCCAGAGCAGGGTGACGTCGTTGAACTTCCCCTTAGCCCTGAAACCTTTAGTGGGAGCTTTCTGCTCCATGTACTATGATCCCTCCAGGAGGGTAATGGCTTCATAGACTGTGGTGGTACACCAACGGCCTACTGCAGGGGGCAACCTCTGTACCTGCAGGAGTGTAAGGGGATAGGACAACACCTGGCCGGCTGTCGATCATTTGGCCTGAATGGATCAAGCCCTAAATGGATGATTGTCAATCACCCTCCAGGATATAAGCCTGATCCAGCCTCCCAAAGCCTCACTCAGAGTTACTGCAGCTACAGCCAGCCTGTGTGTGTCTGATTCTGGCTAACAGCACACAACAATTTAATCCACAAAATTTTCCCACGGCTGCCATGGAAAAACTCCTGAGCACAGGGAGCCTCGAAGTTGACCCACACCACCCAGAAGCCCAGACATGTTTTGAGATCTGACGGCACGCGGTCAAGGCAATCATCGAGGCGCACGCAAGTAACATTCTGGACTCAGATCGGAAAAGGCTGGTCCTATTCCGGTCAAAGCTGAGTCCCCACGTCTTCCAGGCAACCAAAGGCTGCTGCATGTACAAAAGTGCAATGGACACTCTCGAGAACTTGTACAAGCCCCCCATGAATGCAGTCTGTGCAAGGTACCTCCTCAACACCCAAGCCCAGCAACCCGGGGAGATGGCTGACTCTTACCAGGGACACCTGCGATAGTTGGCCCGACCGTGTCTGGCTGAACCCGGGGTAGGCACAGAGCAGGTCGAGAAGCTGATCCGGGATGCCTTCGTCCGAGGGCTACGCTCGAGGGCCATCTGGCAGAAGCTGCTGGAAGATAATATCTACGCCCTGACCAAGACAGTAGAAGTGGTCCGAACCCTGGAAGCTGCAGCCCTGCACATCGAAGCCTTCGATTCCAGGTTCCCCCAAGCTCCCTCATGGCCCTCTTACACTGCAGCTGCAGCCGAAGACCGAGCTGGGGAGGAGAACATTGCTGCAGCAGGTGCCTGGCGCCCCTGTAAGTACTGTGTTTCCTGGTATGGGTCAAAAACTGCCCGGTTAGGAACCAGTAATGTTCCTGATGTGGCAAGAAAGGACACTTTGTTAAAGTGTGCCGCTCAAAACCAGCCGGCAGCTCAGCGGCCCACTATGACCAACCCCCTCCTGCCGCGGACCCCTCCACGTGCGTGTACCAGGCGGCCCCATTGTCCCCGCTACAACTTCCGCCCTCCCCGACTCTGACGGTGCAGCATCTGGCTCCACCAGCAACAATCGCAGCGTGTGCCCCGAGCACCTGGACCAGCCCCCGCCCTCGCCAGCGCCGCTTGCCGAGAACTACAGCGACATCACTTCTGGCTGACGTAATGACGTCACTGCCACTGGCCGCGACAACATCACTTCCCCCGGCGCAACGAACACGGCTGGGGAAGGAGGGCAGCCACGCAGTGGGCCCCCACGTGCGCTGCCATCTTGGGCCAGGCAGCAGACAACACAGAGGGCCCTGACGATGATGAGAATGACGTGGTTGACACGGGTGATGACCAGGCCACCCTTCCGACGCTCCCCATGCCTCTGGATCCCATTGGGTGCTGCACACCACACCCCACAACCGACGTCGACGTGGTCAACACGGGCGATGACCAGGCTGCCCTACCGACACTCCCCATGCCTCTGGACACCATAAATCGCCGCCCACAACCGGAAAGCGATGACTCCACACCGAGACAGTCCTGGCTGCCACCACGCTGACCAGGGACATCCCTTACAACCTCGGGCACTCTATGATGGACGTGCAAGTCAACGTGCAGGTAACAAAATGCCTGTTCGACAGTGGCAGTACCGAGAGCTTCATTCACCCGAGCGTGACCCACTCCATGAGATTAAAAGTAAATCCACCACCTGCTCGATTGCCCTTGCCACCAAGGATAAGATTGTTGGTACCCTCAGGCACTGCTTGGCCGATATAACTGTGGAAAGGGAGACATGCACAGGGATCAGGCTCCTGATCATGCCTAAACTCTGTGCTCCAGTCCTCCTGGGCCTAGATTTCCAGTGCCACCTGCAGAGTGTCACCCTTGCTTTCGGGGGCCCCCAGCCTCCACTCATGTTGCACAGCACACCAACCTACCAGCCCCGGCCAACCTGCGGCCTCTCCACACTACACATCACCTCACCGGTGCTCTTCCCACATCTTACACTAGGCTGCAAGCCAATCACCGCCAGAAGTAGGCACTATCGTGCCGCAGACAGAGACTTCATCAAGGCAGAGGTGTGGCGACTCCTGGCGGAAGGTGTCATAGAGCCCAGTAACAGTCCTTGGAGAGCCCGTCCTGGTGGTCAAAGGGAGAAGTAAGCTGAGGATGGTCGTGGATTACAGCCAGACCATTAACCGGTACACCTAGCTGGATGCCTACCCCCTGCTGAGGATCGCTGACATGGTCAACCCTACACCACCTTCGAGGCAGACGGGCGCCTGTACCAATTCCGCCAAGTTCCCTTTGGGGTCACGAACGGGGTTTCTGTCTTCCAGCGGGAGATGGATCGCATGGTAGTAGACTGGCACAAGCTGAAGGCAATGTTACCATATCTGGATAACGTCACTATCTGTGGCCGTGACCAGCAGAACCACGAGGCTAACCTGAAAAATTCCTCCAGACTGCTGGTAGCTGAATCTCTCTTACAACGAGGAGAAGTATGTGTTTAGCACCACCTGCCTTGCCATCCTGGCGTACATCATGGCCCATGGGGTCGTCGGCCTAGATCCAGAAAGGATGCACCCATTAATGGAGTTGCCTCTACCCCCATGCTAAAGGCCATCCGCAGGTGCCTTGGCCTATTCTCCTATTACTCGCAGGGGGAACCACAACTACGCCTATGTTAGGTATGGCAGGGAGGACACCTTCTCAACCATGCACCTGGCACCTGGCACCAGCAGGAGCATCCACCATCCCACGGCATCCTTCAGCCCAGGACGACGCCGACCGGACATACATCCCCATCCCCAGGCATCTATGGGGCGTGCAGGACTTCCTTGACCACCAGGGGCCTGCTTCAGCCCTAGGGGATGAACCTGCCCCCCCCCCCACCCATCCAGTACGACTCTCATATGTCAACCCTGGCCTCCTCTGCCACCCCTCCGAGCGGCACCACTCTAGTCACACAGACCCCTGCCGCCAGCACCCCCCCCCCCCACTTCCCCTCCGACCAGTGATCGCGCCAGTCCTATTACGGTCACAGAGACCTTGGTGGCCACCGAATTGTCTCAATCTGTAAATATTGTATGTTGTATAGTGGGTATGATTCCTTGTTACTGCCCCCTCTCCCCCCCGGGACAATTTTAAAGAAGTGGTTGAATGTGGTGGTACACCACTGGCCTACTGCAGGGGGCCACATCTGTACCTGCAGGAGTGTACCGCTGGCCTACTGCAGGAGACAACCTCTGTACCTGCAGGAGTGTAAGGGAACAGGACAACACCCGGTCGGGTGTCAATCACTCTCCGGGATATAAGTCTGCGCCAGCCTCCTGAAGCCTCACTCAGAGTTACAGCAGCTATAGCCAGCCTGGCTCTGTGGAAGTCTCTGTGGATTAAAGCCTGCTATACAGTCTTTACCTTGTGTATATCAGATTCTGTCTAACAGCACACCACACAGACTGCCTTCCCAGTTGCCAGTTGCATGGGGGGGAAAGACCACCCTTCTAAGTTCAGACCGTGCGGTGGTAACCAAATAGCTCACCATGGCACCTGTCACCTTCATCTCCCTAGGAGGTGGTGCTTGTGGGCACCCTTTAGATATCTACAAACATTATCCACTCCCTAACAATCCATGTCAATGAGGTTCCACTGCGGTCGGACGCATTGCCTCAATCTAGGAGGGCTGAGAACATGGCTTGGACTGCAGACGCTATTCCCATGGTGTGCTGCTATAATGGACCCCTTCTGGTGGTGCCTGCAAGGTGTTGGCAATCATCTGCTAGTTAGACAGACCACCAAGGGTACTGGCTTTCTAATGAGAGAGAAGGGAATTAGGATCCTCCTTGTCTCCCAACTGAAGCAGCGGCTTGGATAAGGGTTCACCTGGGCACTGGTGGTATCAGACCCCTTGCCCAGTTAGCACCTTACCAGAGTAGTTCTGGGGCTCTATTATCTCACAATGGCCACCTATGTGCCCACACGAGGTCGCCCTGTTTTGTAGAGTCAGCAGGGTGCCCTCATGACAGACCTGGGTCCGCATGGTCACTGGTTGGGCTGGTGAAGGCTTGGGCACACAGTGGGAAGAAAGTGTGTCATGGGAATCAGTTTCCTCAGGGTTATCACCATCTATTAACCCATACCCATCCCCCTACCACGTGTCGATCTCCTCCCCCTGCTGGACATTGAGGGCTACCTCCCTGTTTTGGAGAGATGGCAGGGTGCCCTCATGGCAGACCTCAGACCTCATGGTCACTGCTTGCTATTGTAAAGGCTCGGGCACGCAGAGAGGAGGAAGTATGTTGTGGGACTCAGTTTCCTCAGGATTAAGATCATCCATCCATGTGTCGATCCACTGACGATGGCTCGGAATTTTCCTGAGTAATGTTAAGAACCATAGCAAAGAGCTTGCAGCTGCAGTATTTCGATAAGTGTAGAAACTGCCTCCCTGATTTTATAGTCTAAATTGGTCACTTGACCATGGGGAATCAGCAGAGCTTCTTGTAGTTCCCAAATTTACTGTTGCAGGGACTCTATCTCACTACCTTTCCAACGCTTTCCCTGCCTCTTGCAGTTCCCAACACTCACCTCACAGTTTCCAACACTCATCTTGCAGGGATTCTATCCCCCTCTCTTTCTGGCTACTCAACTCAGACGTGATATCTCACTGGCGCCTGAGTAGGGATATCAGTAACCATAGGGCTGCCCCATGACTTCCCACCTAGCCTCTGGAAACTTCAGTAACTCCAGTTGGGAGACCACATGGTGCCCTATCTTCTATACATGGGGGTCCAACCTATCATCCTAATAGACTAGCCTGGCATAGCTTGCTAGCCATGCCGCCAAACAGCTGTCTCCCTGACGGTCATCGGTCCACCAGGGGATTTTAAACTTTGACCCTGGGGTCCCTTTCCTACTTGTGCTTCACCTCCTGGTGTCCCCGTGTAGTCTGAATAAAAGCTCTCATGACTGGAGGGAGAACAAATGCTTTTATTAGGTTATATCTAAGGGTAGGGTTTCACAGTCATCTTTGGAAGGGTTCTGGGTTTAGGCGGGAAACCAGAGTTACATGTGAGCAGATGGGGGTGGAGCCAGGATGCAGGGCCAGCCATAACCATAACACTGTACCAGTGAATCCCAGTTTACTGCATTCACACTTTCATGTAGAATTTAGGGTCTGTGAATGAAAACAGAGAACATAGGTTCAGAAAGAAGTGGTTAAAAAAATGCATTTATTAACAGATTAAAAAATTTAAGTAGTCTGGGGTTCTGGAGATCCTGGTGGACCTCCTTAGCACCGGCGGGCCTTGGACTCCTTGGGTCTTCTGGGAGGAGAGGCAGGCTGGATCTCTGGCTCAACGATAGAGGGGAACAGGATCCCGTGAGGCCCTAACTGGGGGTGGTAAGAATGAGCTCCATGTTTCGCAGGGCATCTGAGGCAACAAACCCTCTGTTCCAGTCCTTGATGGAGATGGTGTCCTCCCTGCCATCACATAGGCATATGTGGGATTGGCTTGGAGCAGTTTCACCCTCTCCACCGGGGGGCGGGGGGGGGGGGGTGGGGGGGGGGGGTGAGGGGGGGTCAGTCTCGCTTCTCCTCACATGCTTCTTAAGAAGGAATGGACCAGGAGTGGTGAGCCAAACTAGGAGTGTAGTTCCTGATGGCGACCTTATTTCAAAAGTGAATAGGAGCTCATGAGGAGTAGCGTTGGTCTCGGTACATAGTAGTGATCAGATGGAATGGAGCGCCACGGAGGCACATCTTGCCAGCCTGAGTCTAAGTCTTTTAAGTTCAGGGCCAGTTGGACAGCCTTCCAGACCCTGTTCCCCAGGGGTTGTAGCTATTAGTCCTGCTGGATTCAACGTTCAATGCCCCTCACCAGCAAGTACTGACGCATCTCATGACTCATAAAGGATGAAACCTGGGATACCCAAATAAAGTAGAAATGGAGTCTAGGGCCTTCATAACTGACAAGGTGGAAGTGTGTGGGAATAGAAAGCGGGAATACTCGTCAATGACAGAGAAGAAGAAAGTGTTCCAGTTCGTGAAGGGGAGAGGTCTCTAAAAATTGACACTGAGCTGTTCTAAGGGCCTGGGTGGCTTGATCAGATGCACTTTTGTGGGGCACTAGAAGTCCAGTTTGCACTCCGCGTACACTTGGCAAGACCTGGTCATTTCCCTGACGTCTTCCATGGAGTAGGGCAGATTGCACGCCTTGACAAAATGAGCCATGTGGGTGAGCCCTGGATGGCAGAGCTCATTATACAGAGATCACAGTTGGCCAGTGTGTGCAGAGGCAAAGCTTCCTCTAGATAAGACATTTGGAGATTCATTAAGGGCTCCTGGCCAATAGATAATGTCATAATTGTAGATGGAGAGCTCGAACCTCCACCTAACAATCTTGTCATTTTTGATTTTGTCCCTCTTGACATTATTGAACATGAATGTGACCAAGCACTGGTTTGTGAGGAGCATAAATTTTCTACCTGCCAGGTAGTATCTCCAGAGCCTTATGGCTTCTACAATGGCTTGAGCCTCCTTTTCAACAGATGGGTTCTGGAGCCCGTGAAAAAAATGCAACCGGCCTGCCAACCTGGTTGAGGGTAGTGGCCAGGTCTATGCTTAAGCGTCACTTTCCACTTGGAAAGGTATATTCTCATCCACTGCATGCATAGCGGCTTTCACAATGTGGTTCCAGAGGTAGTTAAAAGCCATTTGGGCTTCAGCCGAGAGGGGGAAATTAGTGAATGTCAAGAGAGGGTGAACCTTATCAGTGTATTGAGGGATCCACTGAGCGTAATATGATAAAAACCCCAGGCATTGCCTCAAAGCTTTTGTGGTCCTGGAGATGGGGAGTTCTAACAAGGGACACATCCTATTGAGATCAGGACCAATGATGCTGTTCTTCACCACATAGCCAAGGATAGCCAGACATTTAGTCCTGAACATGCACCTGTCAGAGTTATAAGTGAGGTTCAGGGTTTTCGCTGTGTGGAGAAAATTCGAAAGGGACCCTCTGTAATTGATAGAGACGACAGTTAGCCTCAAATGCCATAAGTGGGCGGTCATCAGAATGGATTGGCAGGTGGTGATAAGCAGCTTTCAGGTCCAGGTCAATGGTCGAATAGACCTGATACTGCACAATATCGTTCACCATATCCGAAATTCGAGGGAGGGGTATGCATCCAGGAGTGTGTATCGATTAATGGTTTGGCTATAGTCAATTACTAGCCTGGACTTGTTTTTCCCCTTAACTACTACCACTTGTGCTCTCCATGGGCTGGTACTAGGTTCAATGATACCTTTGACCAGCAGATTTTGAGTCTCAGGCTTTATAAACTCTCAGTCTGCTGCACTGTACCTCCTGCTCTTAGTAGAAATGGGCTTGCAGTCAGGGGAAAGATTCGGGAAGAGAGGAGAGTGGGAGGTCGATATTCAGTGTGGAGAGGCTGCATGTGGGTTCTAATTTTAGGAGCCCTCCATTCTGAACCGTTACAGGGGGGAGGGGACTAGAATATTCCAAGGTCACACTTTTAAGGTGACACAGGAAGTCCAGACCCAACAACACCGGAACACACAATTCATCAAGTATTTACAGGTGAAATTTACAGAATTCTTCCCCCTACCCCAAATGACAGATGTTGTTGGACATACGTAGAATGTGAATGACATGTGAGAAATATGTGGTAATTAAAAGGATATATCTTCAAGTTGCTTTTTTGCACAGTCCATGAGTCTATGAAGCTTTCAGTAGAGCCTGCATCAATTAGGCATTAAGTGGAATGTCCGTTTACCTTCACAGTCACTATAGAGTTGCTGAGCTGGTGAGGTCTGTCCTGATCTAGGACCATTGAGGCTAGAACACCAGAGACTCCATGTTCTTCACTCGAGTGGCCCCACCATCCTGGGTTGCCCTGCATGGGCAAGATGGCTTCAACCTCATAGTACGGCAAGATGGCCGCCAAGCCTTTTTTCGCCATTTCCTTATCGTCACCCTCCGTTGCTGGTTGAATTCGGGGCAGATGGCTTGGGGCTGGAATTGGATCTGGGAGCGGTGTAGGATGTGGACTTCTCCGGGCTCCCCCTCAGGTGGCAAACCTTCAGCCAATGTTCTTTTTTGTCACAGTTGTCTTTTGCCGGGCAACGAGATCAGGGATGCTGGCTCTTGCTACAGAGAAAGCACTCCCTGGCACAGGAAGCGGCAGCCATTAGGGCAGGGGTAGCAGGAGCAGCTGGTCTTTGGAAGGGCTCACTTGGGTGGATGAGTGTAGAGCTCGTCGAAAGAACCAAAGACTTGTTGATCCAAACCAAGGCTTTTATTAGCAAAAGACCGGAGCTCTTCACAGGTGGCCGACCAGTCCGGAATGATCCGACCTGGCTAGGGACACAACCCTTTAAGGCCCAAACAATAGGTGTGGCTTAGCTCTCAGCCAATCGCTGTAAGCACAGTCTAGATACAGTAACTATATACACTATGTACATTGGTGATAGATCTGTACTATCACAATGAGCTCACTGGCTTTGAGGTCGTCGTTCTCAAGCTTGGCCTGTTCCAGCGATTTGCCTAGCCAGGTCCTTCTTTCCCGACTCAAGTAGTCACTGCCTCATGTACCTCGAGCAGACCCCTGCGACTAGAGTGTCCCATATCTGTTCTTCCTCATGAACGCAGGCTGTAGTCGCTTTGTACCTGCACTTTTTGGCAAGCATCTACAGATCCAGCAGTGTTGGGTATAAGCCCACCCTCTGCTGGACATCATGACACCCAATCATGATTTCACCCTTCCATATATATAAAACCCTGTGTGTCGGTAGCCATGTTAATCTAAAAGAAGTAAAGGATGAGAAAGCATCACGTTTCTGAGTCTTAAGTGTGTGAGTGCAAACACAATGGTGGTGATGATGAACAAAACAAATGCTCCATGCACCAACCGTGAAAAGGAAAATAACAGAAGAAAGGTAGAAAGCAACTACCTAACAACCCCAACAAATTTCTGCCAAAAGATCAAGGTGAATGCGTGCCAAGATGGTGAAGGGAAAGTTCGGGGAATTCAATGAAGAAGAAGAAAGTTGGGATAACTACATAGAATGGTTTAACTACTAATGCGCAGTCCACAATATTATGGAAGGTCCAGTAAACTGCAAACATGCCCTCTTTCTTAGTATAATGGGCAGCAAAACATTCGACCTCCTTAAGGCCTTGCTGGCCCGGAGGGTCCGGTACAAAGACATTCAACAACTTATGCACTGCTCTAAGGAACCATTTAAGCCCCAAACCACAAGTTATGGCAGAAAAAAACGATTCTATGAAAGGAGATAAAGACCAGGAGAAAGTAAATACCTGGCATCGTTGCACAAACTGGCGGAGCACTGTCATTTCGGACAGTTTCTAAATCAGGCACTGCGAGACAACCACCGACAAGAAAACTTGCTTCAAAAATTCTAAATGCCACCATTGCAAAACAGAAGAACATATCAAAGCTAAATATTTGCTTCTAAAGTGCAGGTGGCCCGCAAATAAAAAGGCAGCTAAAGTCAAAACAATTACAGAGAGAGAAAGAGAGAGAGAGAGGGAGAGAGAGAGAGGCAGCCTAGCAACAATGATGGTAACAGCCCAACGGCTGACCTTCAAGCTCCTGAAATTTCAGCTTCTGAGATATTACACATCTGAGGAATAAATGGAGGAAACACAGCAATCTTTATACAGCTAAAAATAGACGGACACCCACTGAAGGATGGGTGTATTGTGTCCCTAATGCCGTTACATGTAAAGAAACGCTTGCTACCACTCCTCCCGGTAAAAACAACTGAAATAACTCTAAGATCTGTTGCAGGAGACAGAATCAAAGTATTTGGAAAATGTGTGGTCCAAGTACAATACAAAAAAACAAACAAAAACATTCTCTCTCCACATCGTAGATACCCAGGGACCAGCACTTTTTGGAAAAAACTGACTACAACACATTCCCCTAGACTGGCTAGAATTTGGTTTAATACTAAATGTAAACCACACGGACACCTCCCAGCCAGAGCTCGACCAAATCCTCAACAGCCACGCAGTGGTTTTCCAACAAGAAATGGGGAAAATCAAGGTATTCAAGCCAAACTGCAATTAAAAGATCATACAGAACCAAAATTATTCAAAGCCAGAACAGTCCCATTTGCTATGAAATGGAAAATTGAGGCTGAATTAAACAGTCATATTAGAACCAATACAATACAGCAATTGGGCAGCGCCCATCATACCCTTTTGAAAATCAAATGGTGAGATTTGCATTTGCGGCGATTACAACACCATCAATCCATCACTCAAAATACCTGAACATCCCATTCCCAAGGCAGAATTGTTCTAAGCACTAAATGGAGGGAAAAAATTCACAAAACTAGATTGGTCACAAGTATATCAACAGATAGAATTGGTCAAAAAAAAAAATCAAGGGACTATGTGACAATCAATCCCCATCTGGGACTATTCACCGATACCCACGGGCCTTACGGAATTTCAGCAACACCTGAGATTTTTCAAGCAACAATGGACGAGTTACTACATGGACTCTCAGTTGGGTGTTACCTAGATTATATCATCACCATGGGCCAAAACTACAGTGGACACTTAAAAAACCTTGAAAATGTTTTAACCAGACTACAACAGGCTAATATACGAATTCAAAAGGACAAATGTGTCTTCATGCACCCCTCAGTAACGTACCTTGGGTTTAAATAGACAATGAGGGGGTGCAAATGGATCCAGCAGGAACAGAAGCCATTCGCAAGGCCCCATACCCAACCAACAAATCAGAATTACAGTCCTTTCTGGGATTTGTTAATCATTATCGATAAAATATCCCTAATATGTCTACACTATGCAGTCCACTTAACCAATTGCACAAGAAAGATCAAACGTGGTATTTGAACACAGAAACTATAAACACAGTCGATCAACTAAAGGAAATACTAATGTCAACAAATAAGGTGCTGATCCACTACAACCCTAGTAAAGAAGTTACACTCAACGTGGATGCTTCACCCAGTGGGACTAGGAGCGGTACAATTCCAAATCACAGAAAAAGGTGAGCAATAAGTAGCTTATGCTTTGCGAACATTAACCACAGCGAATGCAATTACGCCCAACCAGAAAAAGAAGGATTGGCAATAATTTTTGGTTTAAAAAAGTTCCACCAATATCTTTATTGAAGAAAGTTCACCCTGATCACAGACAATAAGCCTCTTAGTTTAATCCTGGGGCCACACAAAAGTATATCAGTATTACCTGTGGCCAGAATTCAAAGATGGGCCATGCTTCTGGAAGCATATAACAATGATATAAAACATAAACCAGGAGCACTCAATAGCCATGCAGATGGCTTATCACGCATGCCGCTACCCAAGACAGAACAACGAGAAGAAATTATTAAATGGACAGCAGAGGCAGTAGCCATCAACCAAGAACAACTTCAACAACTGCCCATTACAGCCCAGATGATCACAAAGGAAATCCAAAAAGAGGCAACATTAAGCAAGATCCTATACTTCACCCTTAATGGGTGACCCAAATTTGAAGTCATTGCAGATCTAAAACCTTACCACACACGCCGCCATGAACTATCAGTCAAAGAAGAATGTTTACTATGGGGTACCCGTACAATTTTTCGGCAAACTACCATGTTATCAGAATTACACCACAACCATCCGGAATGGTACGAATGAAGGCATTGGCCCAAATGCATGTCTGGTGGCCCTACATAGACAAAGACAATGAAACAATAGTAAGGGAATGCAAAGTATGTCAGTCAATGCAGCCAAAAATGCTGCCAGCTGAAACTAACCCATGGAAATGGCCATCCAAACCCTGGCATCGGATTCATGTAGACTTTGCTGGACCATTCATGGGTGAGACTTTCCTAATAGGTGTGGATGCACACTCCAAATGGTCAGTAGTTTCACAGCTGAAAAACACCAAAGCAGATCCCACGATTGACTGTCTACGAGCTATCTTTGCCACTTACGGATTGCCTCATTAATTAGTTATGGACAATGGGCCTTAATTTACCTCATTTAAATTTTTAAAATTTATGCGTGACAACAATATCAGACAGATTTTGTCTGCACCCTATCACCCAAGTACTAATGGGGAGGCAAAATGTTTTGTAAAAATATTCAAAAAAGCAATGAAAACCATGAAACTTCTAAATGCCTCCTGGATACACAAAATCACAGATTTCCTATTGGGATACAGAAGCACGCCGCATTCTACCACAAAATGCACCCCAGCAGAATAATGTTTGGCCACAACCTGCGGGCCAGGCTCATCCAGATCTGAGTCTCCAATTGCAAAAAACAGCATCGCCACAGACCTCACCTAGAACATTGGAAGTGGTCAAGAGAGTTCCGGTACAAGATTATAGACAATATAAAGATCTATAGGTGGAAGGAGTAATCTTACAAAAACTGAGCCCCTGCTCATACTCTGTTCTAGTGGGGGACAGATTGTGGAAGTGACACATTGACCAATTACGAGCATTGACTGATACTAAGGTCCATGAACTGCCTCATGAACTGGAGGAGGAGGAACCAGACCTGCTGTGGCCTGCCCCAACCATCCTACCACTCAGGCCAAGTGAGGGGGGGAGGGGTAGAGATGGTTGCGTAGCCGAGAAGTCCAGTAACTGAGACACGTAACCAGAAGGGCCATGAAGATGGGCAGTCGCCACCGAAGGTCAGGGAAGGCTGACCCAACTATCTATGGGTCCTGAGCAAAGACTGGCACAGCAAATCATGACGAGGTGGTCCTAAGGAGAAAGAAGACCACCTGAACTATGTGCCCTGATTATTATTAAATACTTTCCCTTTTATAATTATAATTACTCATGAGATGTATTCTAATTCTAACTTGTAGTCCTGGGCCCAATGTAATCTTATTAGTTCAATGGGGCCCAGTCAGCCTTTACTGCACGGGGTGGGGGTGGAAATGAGTGTTGGGTATGCCCGCCCTCTGCTGGACATCATAACGCCCACATCATGATGTCACCCTTCCATATATATAGCCCTGTGTATCAGTAGCCATGTTAGTCTAATAGAAGTAAAGGATAAGAATGCATCACGTCTCTGAATGTAGTGCGCTGTTAGACAGAAGCAAACACACAAAACCGAAGAGACCATACAACAGGCTTTAATCGACAAAGCTGTCCACAGAGCAGGGCTGGCTGTGCTGCGGTAAATTCTGAGGGAGGCTTTGGAGGGCCGGCTCAGGCTTATATCCCGGAGGGTGATTGACACCCGTCTGGGTGGGGCTTGACCCTTTCAGGTCAGCTGATTGACAGCCGGCCAGGTGTTGTCCTGTCCCCCATACTCTCCTGCAGGTACAGAGGTTGCCCCCTGCAGTAGGCCAGTGGTGTACCACCACACTGAGTCTTAATTGTGTGAGTGCATACACAACAAGCAGGTAGTCATCGATGGTCTCTACTGACTGCTGGCGATGTAGAGTGAGTCGGTGCCTCGCTAGGATCTCATTCTGTAACTTCAGGTACCGAGCCTTCAATGCCTCGATAGCAGCGTCATACTTAGAACAGTCCCTGATGACTACATATCCTTTTGTTTCTACCCTCGAAACGAGTGCGGACCTCCTGAGTTCATCAGTGTGGAAGACATCTCTAGTCACATTCAGGTAGGCCTGGAAGCAGTCTAGCCAGTATGTGAACTCCTCAGCTGCGACGGGGGACAGAGGGTCTATCAGTATCATACCTAGCTTGATTAGCGCTTCCATCGTTAGGAAATTAGCTAATAAAACTGTAGCATGAATAAAAGCTCTCATGACTGGAGGGAGATCAAATGCTTTTATTAGCTTATAACTAAGGGTAGGGTTCAACAGTAGTCTTCAGAAGGATACAGGGGTTTAGGCAGGAAACCGGGGTTATATGTTTGCAGATGGGGGTGAAGTCAGGAAGAGGGGCCAGCCATCAGCATGACATCCTACCAATGAATCCCAGTTCACTGCTCCCCATCAGTGAGCAGGTACACAATAAACCATGCACCCAACAGGACACCCACACGCACAGATATCAATACTATCTCCAGCACAGTTAAAACAATCCCTACTCCCATATGCTTAAAACTCCACATGTCGAGTCATAGCTTTTTGAACTCTGCTTGCAGCACCAATTGTTGTGTTGAGAAAGAGAATCAGGTCTGGTGGGTTCACAGAGAGACGAGTCTGGTCACAATGGTTTGTAATCACACGTAGCTTTTATTAACACACAATAAGTTATTGAAGTGCATGGGAAAATCTTAACAGGAATAAAACACACACGCACACAATTTATAAAAGAGTATGGGGAAATATTAAATAGTACACAATTACTAATTCACACAGGCAGTGCTGACATTCACACACTATAAACATGGGTAATACACACACTCCAGGACTCCTGATTATCAGGAGGCAGCTCGAGAACACACTGTATATGCAGGGGTATACACACACTCATGGACCCCTGATCATTGGGAGGTGTGGCTCTACTCCAAGTATTTATCTATAACAATACTATGGCTCAGCTTACCTGCGACCTTTCCAAGCAACATCCACAGTAGCAACCTGGCATGGAGCGGTGACCAGAGCTTGGGCCACGAAGCAGAGAGAGTAAAATATGCTCTGTGCTAGTGCTAAATACAGGGCTAATCTGTGTGTCTACCCAATAGTGACACTGTGTTTTGAATTAGCCAATGGCAAGATGTGCACTAATTAATGGGCAGAGTCCAACCTTGACTGACAAGTGATGTGACTTCTGAATACATTTCAGGTGGGGAGGGCACGTGACCATCTGCAATACACACATTCCAGACAGGGAGGGCACATTTCCTCCACACATAACACCCTGTCCTCTCATCAGTCTACATTAGGAATCAATTTCCATCCAGAAGAGATATTTTATAAGTTTAGGAATGAAACTACTGCAGGAAATAACCAATAAAAGTGTAATTTTCTTGTCAGTACAGAGGTAGAATAAATTGATTCAATGCCTCAAGGAACAAAATAAAAAGTGGAAAGACAGCTGAAATATTAAATCCAATTCTTTGGGAACCAGCTTTGTTTGCCTCTTTTATATTATATCATAATGTGATTGGCTTCAAAAGCACCTGTACCTCCCTGAAGATATGCCATAGCTGTTGAATATGACAGCAGAGAATTATCACATTAACACAGAACTTCCCAAACATTTTAGCTCGCGAAACCCTTCTGGCGAGCACTTGAAAATCGCAGAATCCCAGTTGTCATAAACAGTTTAAAAGAACTTGTATATATACAAGCATAGCAAGAAAGTAAATAAACTCACCATTCTCCACATTAAAGTCATTTTCTGCCTCTAATTTACATTTAATTGGATGAATGAAATTGTTTCTTGTCCTCACAGATCTTCTTAATGTTGGGAACAATATTAGATAGTTGTATCCTTATGCCAAGAGTGGCATCAAGTCAGTTTCTGAATGTTGTTTTCATTGGAGCATAATACAAAAATTGTGCATCTGGTGCCTCTTTCTTCTCACCTGAGGTGAATCCAAGTGACAAATAATTTTTGTCATACCTTCGTTTCTTTATAGTACTTGATTTTTCTGATATAGGTGTAATCGAAGAATCTTCATGGAAAAAAGGGGTCTCTCCTCAAAGACCCCCACCACCCAGGCCATGCCCTCTTCACTCTGCTACCATTGGGGAAAAGGTGCAGGAGCCTAAAGACGAGCACTCAGTGGTACAAGAAAGGTTTTTCCCCAGTGCCATCAGATTCCTGAATAATGAATGAACCAAAGACACTGCCTTTCTTTTGGTGCCCTCTTATTGTTATTTTTTTTATAGCAATGTCGTAAGATGGTTCATAATATTGAATGTTTACATTATGACGCTGTTGCTAAAACACTGAATTTCATGACTTGTTCTTGACAATAAATTCTGATTGAATTAGGACTGTACTTGGTTTGTTTCATTGGTTCCTCAAATCACACTGAGGACCTTTTAATTATCAATGTCAAAATATTCTAAAACAAACAACATTTTGCTCTTCACTGATATTTTGAATCTTGAAACCACTGTCATAAATGCAAAAGTAAAGAAGCAATCTATGCAGTTGAAGAAAGTTTAATTCAAAGTGGAGCAAAACCATGCCCTATCCTTGTGTAAACCAGCTTTTACTCATCCTCTTTCCTGATGCTGCAGTGTTAAAGGGCCAGCATACCTTGCTTGGCCTTTGACAAATTTAGCATGGTAGGCTGATCCAGGAGATCAGATCAGGATAAGCTGGCCAATTGGATATAAAATTGGCTTGATGAAAGGAGTCAGAGGATGATAGTGGAGGCTTGTTTTTTCAGATTTTAAGTCTGTAAACTGTCCTGCAGGGATCACTGGTGGGTTCCTTGCTGCTTGTCATTTATCTTAGCAATTTGGATAAGGATGCAGGTAGTCTGAAGATACTACAATGGGGCGATGAATCAAGATGCAGAAGGGAGATTGAAAGCTTGATGGAATGGTGTACTAACAACAACCTCACACTCAATGTCACCAAAACCAAGGAGATTATTGTAAATTTTAGGAGAGGGAAGCAGTGGTATATGATCTAATGATCATGGGAGGATTGGAGGTGGAGAGAGTGAGCAGATTTAAATTCCTGGGACTCAATATTGTAGAGGAACTTTCCTGGACCGAACATACGAATAAAACATTTCAACACCTCAACTTCTGCAAGAGTTTGCGGAGGTTTGGTATGACATTGAAAACCTTGGCCAACTTCCACAGATATGTAGTAGAAAGTGAGCTGACCACCTGGATCACATACTGGTATGGGGGCAACAATAGCTGTGAGTAGAAAGCCCTGGAAAAGGTAGTGGACACAGCCCAGTGCATCATTGGCAAAACCCTTCCCACCATCGAGAAAATCTACATGGAATGCTGCTGTTGGAGAGCAGCAGGATCCACACCACCCAGGATGCTCTGTTCTCACAGCTGCTATCAAGAAAGAGGGATGGATGCCATAAGACTCGTACCACTAGGTTCAGGAACAGTGCTGCCCCTCCACCATCAGACTCCTAAACACCAAACTCAGAAACTCATTTAAGGACTCTTTTCACATTATTATTAGTGAATATTTATTTTCTATATTCAGTTTGTTTACACTTTTCCTTGTTTACATTTCTTTCTTTTGTGTACATATCTTTTTTTGTGTACAGTTTTATTGCACTACCAATAATAGAAATTGAGCCTGGCCTGCAGGAAAAAGAATCTCAGGGCTATATGTGATGTCATATATGTACTCTAAAAATAAATCTAAACTTTGAACTTGGAAAGATGACACTAAAATTGGTGGTACCGTGGAAAGCAAAGATTTTTCTCAGGTCATCTCATGGGATCAACTGTAAGTAAGTGGGTAAGAGGGCTGAGCAATAACAGATGAGGCTTAATTTAGAGGCATTGCAGTTTGGTAAGTCAAATCCATAGGATGTACACAGTAAATGGTAGGCCTGGGAGAGTTTGCGTGGTCTCCTTGTGGTCAAGAGAGCATGACTATGACTAGACAACATATCTATGGCCCTCTGCATAGAACAGAAGCTATAGCTGCATAGTTCACTGAAAGTGGAGACCCAGTTAGAGAAGGTGGTGAAGAGACAATTTGCACACTAGCCTTTATTGGTAAAGGCATTAAATACAATAGTTATTGCATTATATTGCAGCGTACAACACTTTGCTATGACTGCATTTGGATTATTGTGTGTAATTCTGGATGCCCTTCTATCAGAAAGATGTCATTAAACTAGAAAAGGTGAAAAAAATAACAAAGATTTTTGGAGTTTTTAAGCTATAAGAAGAAACTGGATACACTAGGATTTTACTCCCTGGAACATAGGAGGCTGAAGGTGACCTGAAAAGTGGTCTATAAAATCAAGAGGGCATAGATATAGTGAATAGTTGCTGTCATAGTCTCCTGACCACAAGAAGACCATGCAAACTCCACACAAGCAGCACTGGAACTCAGGATTGAATTAATTTCCATGGAACTTAGCTCTATCCTTCTACCCCGGGTGTCTGGCTGTTCGTTTAGCCAACTTCCATAAACCCAGGACAGGCAGGATCTCCATTGTAATGATAGTGATCATGTTTGCATGGCCACTAGCAAGGCCTTCATTATAGTTCCTGTTCGATTAGATTTGGCTGCCAGCAGGGGGCTGACACAGAGCAAGACAAAGTATGTTAGATCAGTGATGGAGGCTTGCAGCCTCATGGCATTCCTCATGGTGCTGTTTACAACAACTTTAAAGTAAAGAACCTTTTTATTCATCCATGTGTTGACTAAGAACTCACACATATGAATACAAGATGAAACATCCATCCTGTAGTGAACCCCTCTTATGAGAATTCTAGGCCCCTCTAAGTGAAGCTGTCACACACATCTTCCTCTTTCCTTACTGCCCACGGTTCTCTAGACAGTGCTGCTGTGGTGTGTAGATGTGTCCCTTTTACAGCTGGCAAGAAGCCACAACTCTGCTGCTAAAGACCAGCCATCTATACCAGACTTTTATAAAACATTTCAGGTGGAAGTGCTGAAGATCATATACTGCTTCATTTGATATTAAACATGTCAAAAGTTTTGTATAAATAGTTGCACTTCAAGATCTTAATTATATTGAAACTTTGAATATGAACTTTACCACAATATACTCTCTTCATGTTTACAAGAAATAAATTAGGCTATACTCTTTATCTTAATACATATTTGGTCAGCATTCACTCCTAGACTATCAATGAATTAATCATTATCTTCAAATTGCTGCATTGCCTTACCTTTCCCAAACAACCTCAATGTTCATAAAGTCTTCTTCCTTCAATCTAACCACTCCATCATTAGTCTTCATCTGACTTGGTCTTAAGTTCTTGAATTCTCGCCCTGCATCCCCCTATTTATGCTTCTTAAAACCTTCTTTTGACCAAACATTTGAACATCTTCGAGTATCTTCTAACATATACTCATGTCAAACACTATGAATAGTGTGTTCCCAGCTGTTGCCAGCCCATCTATTCCCAAGATGGAGTTTTCCAGTCCAGATCATCTGAAATGTCTGCCTTCTTCCACAAACGTGGCTTCCCTTCCACCACCATCAACCCAGCCCTCACCCGCATCTCCTCCATTTCCTACTCATCTCCCCAGGCTTCCTCTGCCCCAAGATGCAACAAACATAGGATTCCCCTTACCTACCACTCCACCAGCCTCTGCCTCCAACATAATATAATTTCCGACACTTACAACAGGATCCCACTACCAGGCACATCTTCCCTTAACCTCCCCTCTCTGCCTTCCTTAGGGACCGCAACTTCTGTGACTCTCACATGCACTCATCCCTCCTCACCAATCACCCCTTCCCCCCAGAACCTTCTCCTATGGCTCAAAGTGCAACATTTGCACCCACACCTCCTCCCTCACCAGTTTGGGGCCCCAAACAGGCCTTTCAAGTGAAACAACACTTTACTTGTGTATCCGTGGGAATGATCTATTGCATCTGGTGCTCCCTTTGTGGCCTTCTCTACATCAAAGAGTCCAAGCGCAGAGAGGGTTGTTCACTTTGCTGAGCACCTTTGCTCTGTCAGTACCAGTGACAGGGACTTCCCAGTGGCCAAAAATCTCAGTTCTGCATCCCATCCCCATACTCACATGTCTTTGCATGGCCTCATGTACTAAGTTGGAGGAACTACATTTGATTTTCCGTCTGGACACTCTCCAGCTGGATGGCATCAACATCGACTTCTCCGCTCTCCATTCTTTCTCCCTTCCCTTCCCCTTTTCTTTCTCTCAGCTTTCCACCCCTTTCCCTCTCTAATCACCGAGCCACGCCTTCTCTCCCTGCTTGCTGCTGTGCCCTTCCTCCCTTCTCCACCAATTTCCTCCTGCCTTTGGGTCCGTGCTCCTCCCCCACCCAACCCCCCTTACCTTTTTGTAGGGACACCTGCCAACATTTTTCCATACCTTGATAAAGGGCTCAAGCCTGAAACGTTGGTTATGTATCTTTATCTTTATATAAAGGACACTGTTTGATCTGCTGAGTTTCTCCAGCATTGTGGTTTTACTTCAACCAGACTTTCATATTTTTCCTTTGAATAGTGACCCTGCAAAGCACTCTCTGCCATTTTGTTGCATTGAATACTTTGTATCGACACATGGTAATTTCCTCTACATGTTTAAATGAGCCCGTCAGGAAACCAATTTTTTGATGTGCGCACATCTGTCCAGTGACAGACTTGAAATTGGGCCACACAAGCGTCTGCAGTCTTGATGAAGAGTTCCAACCTGAAACATTGGCCGTCCTTTTTCTCCCACAGATGCTGCTCGACCTGCACAGTTCCTCCAGATTTTCTGGGAGTATTCTTTCTTTCCCAGTATCAGCCTCACCCTGAGTTGATTGAAACCAATCAAGTAAGTTTTAATGTTTGCATTTGACAGCTGTGCCTTTTATAAAGAGGTAGAGTTCTGTGCTGCTTTGGTATGAATAGGATAACACTAGCTCACTGATGATCCAATTGTGCTTTGGCAATATTTGTATGTTGAAGAGCTATCCCGATTCCATCACCCTCATGCTTTAATCATCTCTTCACTGCACAATGCAGAGTACAAAAATGGCAACTTCAAACTTAAGAGCTGCAAGAATTTTTTGGCATAAATAACCTTCAAGCTTATTTAATTGTCTGGTACTGAACACATTTCAGAATTTTCAAAAGCAGGTAATAATGAATAAGCCTTAGAGACGGTGTCTCTTTATTTCAAATAACAGTTTTTCAACAAATTACCACAATGAACAATGCAGCCTCAAAATAATACACAATATGTTTTGATAATGTTCAAATATCTACAGCGACAGGTTTGACAATTAGGAGGATAATGCTCTTATTATTTAGCAGGGTTATTCGTGTTTCCATTGCAAGGATTACAATAAATAAACACACCCTCTTTCTATTTTGTGATCCTTTATTAAAATCGGGTTACATCCATAAAAGAGAAGCGTGAATTGTTCCTATTAACTGCTTAGCACATTAATGGCTCTAAAACACATATTTTATGTTTCTTATTTAGACCATTGAATCAATGTGATCCAAAGTAAATTTGACATTGTTTCCATAGAATCATGAGCTGCCCTGAGCAAATGACAACTCTGATTCATAAGATCCCATTTCGCAAACCCTGCTCCTCCACTGCCAAAGCACTAGACAGATCTGAAATTGCTCAGCCTAAGCCCTGGAACCCAGCCTCTCCACTCTGAAACTTAAGATTTGCTATTACTATTATTTTACAAATCTGTCAAATACACTAATCTGGACTTTCACTCAGTGTACCATTAAGAGAGTCTTTTATGCAAACCCATTAATTGTGTACAATCAAAACTTTGTGTGGCAGTCTGACAGATTATAAACAGCCGCCACTGTCTGTTTGTTGGTGGTAATTTCATTCAAAATTAAGTGGAGTAAAACAAAGCTACTCTAATATTGTTCTCCTTACCTCTCCTTAAGGAGAATATTTTGGCTGCAATGCAGATCCGGAGGTACGTCATTCATTGAGTCAGACAAGTTGGGTGTGCAGATGAACTTTCACAGGGAGAAGAGGAAAGGAGGTAGAGAGAAGGAGGGGGGGGAGCAGGAGAAGGAACAAAGAGGTTGTGAGAGAGGAGGGACAGAGGAAGAGAGGCAAATGTGAAAGAGGGGAAGAAGAGAGGAAAGGAGGATTGGAGGGATGGTAGGAAAAAGAAAGCAAGCAGGTGGAAAGGGAAAAATAAACAAAAAAAGGAAAAGAAAAAATGAGGGAGGGATGTTTTGGGATGGAAAGGAAGGTTTGGAGATGGGTAAGAATGGGCGGAGATAAAGAGGATAGAGAGGGGAGGGCTTTCGGGGTGGAAAAGAAGTAAGAGGGAACAGGAGGAATGCCTGAGGGGGAATGGAAGAAGGATTTAGATGGAGGCAAAGGGAAAATGGGAGAGAAGTGTGATAGAGGATGGAAGATAGGAGGAGGGGCAAAAGGGGGAAAATAAATGAGTTAAAGGAGATTGAAGGGATATGTATGGAGGGGATAGAGGAGGAATTGGAGGAGAGAGGAAAAAGGAGCTAAATTAAAGGAAGAAAAATTCATAAGACAGTTTGACCTCAGAATATCCCATGAGCCTTTTCTATCAAATTACTCAAAAGCTGCACTGCTACTGCCAATTTTGTCCCAGGCATTGAAAGGGGGAGGATGATAACTGATTTCTGTGAATTTGTAGGCCCTAAATGTGAGGTATCTGTGCTTTTTAAAAAAAATCTCCATTTCTCTGTGTATTTGCATTATTATTTTAGCACAGTCAAACGGTGTACCTGTTTCTTAAGCAACAGGTGACATTCTTATCCAAGCACATGCTTGAATTTCATTGAATTATTAGTGACCATCAAAGTTCACATAAAGCTAAGAGGTCACGTGATGGTGGATGGTGCAGAATCCTGAAGCTCCTTTGAAAATTATAGAAAATTATAGAAAAGACAAGGAAAAAAAATAAAAGAAAGTTTAAATTCACTTTTCCAAAAGAATAAAGAAAAAAAAGATTGGGAAGAAAGACAAAAAAGTCCACAATGAAATGTGAAATTCAGCCCCAGAACATCGGGATCATGGAACCTCATGGCAAGGAGGTCGGCTGGGTCCACTCGAGGCCACTGCGGCAGGAGATTGTGGGCAACTGTCCATCAAAAGAGAAACACCCAGAGTCAAGTTGGGCAGGCAGTGAAGAGCCTGTGAGCAGCCACGATGGCTGCGGGACGCCGTGTCAGTGGGAGGGGTCGGGAGGAGGCAGCGGGGCAGAGGCGGTGGCAGCAGCGGCAGTGTCAGCCACAGAGGTGGTGGCAGCAGAAGCGACGGCAGCAGTGGGAGCGGTAGCGGCAGCGACGACGGTAGCGGCCGCCACGGCAGCATCGAGCAAGTCAAGGGTGGCACATGAGATCGAGGGCTGGTGGCAGCAGGCGGGAAGGGGATCACTGGCGACATCAGGAGAGTAGTCTAATCTGTGGCCCAGGTGTCCTCACGGCAGCAGATGAGGAGAGGGCGCGGTGGATGGCAAGAAGATACGGCTGAGAGCTTGGGGAGATTTGGTGTGGAGAGCAATGGTGAAGTGGAAGAGGAGAAATGTGAAAGGAAAGACCCATTGTCATGACAGGTGAAGGTGTCAGAGGGTGAGGAGAGGCTCACTGGAGGGTGTATAAAGGGCCGTGGTGGAGGCGGTCATGTAGGCCAGATTAAAGACATTTTTAAAGGGGCTTTCAAAAGACTGGGGGAGATAAAGAAGGCAGTGGCAGATCTGACAGGGAGAGTCTCCAGTGTGGAGGACAGAATAGAGAGGGTAGAGGATACTGTGGAACACCTGGAAAGTCAGAGGGATGTCTGGAACAAAAAAAAGGGAGGAAATCTTGGGGACATTATACAGATTTGAAAATTTTAACAGAAGAAAAATTGATAAAATTGTAGGATTAAAGGAAGGGGTGGAGGGGAATTGGATTGGATTGGATACCGGGCATTCTGGGTGAGGAGAAGGTAGAGGGAAATTTGAGGATAGAGTGGACACACAGGTCTGTTTTTATCCAAGCCAGGTCCAGGGCAATAGCTTAGGTTGGTCTTGGTGAAATTCAAGAATTTCAGGGACTGGGAAAGGGTTCTTCAGACAGCGGCGGTGAGGATGATGAGGGGTCCAGCTGAGTTTAGGGGTAGCCAGACCCTTTTCTTTCCAAACATCAGTGTAATGTTGCTGAAGTGAAGGAAACAGTTTGATGAGGTGAAAAAGGTTTTGCGAGGCAAGGGGGTGGAATATAAGCTATTACACTCAGCAATGCTAAAGGTGATATTGCCCGGGGGGATAAAAAGTTTTACACAGTGCAAAGGAGGCAATGAGATTGGCCAAAACCCTAGAGACCACCCGGAAGAAGGGGCAATAAGCCGGGGAAGAGGCTTGCTAGTTGGGGGTGTGTATGTGTGTGTGAAAAGCCAGGGGAGAGGTTTGCTATGCTAGTTGTGTGTGTGTGTGTGTGTGTGTGTGTGTGTGTGTGTGTGTGTGTGTGTGTGTGTGTGTGTGTGTGTGTGTGTGTGTGTGTGTGTGTGTGTGTGTGACTTTAAATATGCTGTATTGCTTATCATGTTCTGTCAAAGGTGATGAAATGTTATTTGGGGGTGTATATATGGGAGGATGACACAGGAGGGGAGGGAGTAAGATGAGTGCTGTAGACATGCCTCGGTTTGGTAAGGGAATTGGCATCAGCCATAGGTTTAGAGGTGACAGGAAGGGTAGGGGGGTTCAGGAGGATGGAAGTTGGAGGAGGGGTCGAATTGGGGCAATACATTATATTGTCTTTATTTGCTGAATGTTTTTTTCTTAATTTCCTTTATGTATGTTTTGGGTGGGTGTGGAAGTCTGCATTCAAGA
The DNA here is from genome assembly GCF_036971445.1 of Narcine bancroftii. NCBI lineage: Eukaryota > Metazoa > Chordata > Chondrichthyes > Torpediniformes > Narcinidae > Narcine > Narcine bancroftii. The sequence continues at coordinate 33,351,869 of NC_091469.1, read as the reverse complement.
TCTGATGGGACAAAGGAGGTAGAAGATAAAGGCCAATGGAAGAAGGGAAAGAGGGGGAACTGAATATTAGGATAACCTTTAGGTAACGGATGAGATCATTAAAGTTGTAAGTATGAATGTCAATGGGATTAATGGTATGATAAAAAGGAAGAGAGTCTTGGCACACCTTCAAAATATGCAGGCTGACATAGTATTTTTACCAGAAACCCTCCTCACAAACCAAGAAGACATAAATTTGAAGAAGGATTGGGTGGGTCAGGTGGCACCATCCTACTTTGTTTCCGGAGCCAGGTGAGGGGCTATCCTGATAAGGATAAGATCTTTTCTGAGGGAAAAATTTGGACCATTAATGGCCCTGTCTGAATGTAGCAATGTTTTACGGGTCAAGGAGGCATGAAGTCAAGGGGGTGGGGAGAGCTGACTGCCTCCCCATTGTGATAGTACAGACCTATCACCAATGTATATAGTTACAGAATCTAGAGTGTAATGACTGTGCTTACAGCGATTGGCTGAGAGCTTAGCCACGCCTACTGTCTAGGCCTTAAAGGGTTGTGTCCCTAGCCAGGTCGGATCATTCCAGACTGGTCGGCCACCTGTGAAGAGCTCATGTCTCTTGCTAATAAAAGCCTTGGTTTGGATCAACAAGTCTTTGGTTCTTTCGATGAGCTCTACAATTTTATTAGCAAAAAGAATTTTTTTTAAAAAGGGATGGAGCGTCTGACTCGGCCAGAAAAACTTGACATCGACCCACAGTCAGCTACAGGCTTCAAAGCCTTTAAGTTCTGGCTGATGAACTTTGAAAACTTCCTAAGGCTCATTGAGGTGGAGGAGGATAACCACCGTCTAACAGTATTGCTGTCTATGGTGTCCTTGAGAGTCTACGAGAACATCCAGGATGAGACCACTTACACCGCAGCCATAAAGGTACTGAAAGAACTGTACGATCAACCAATGAACAGAGTTCATGCCCGGCTCATGCTTGTGTCGAGGAAGCAACAGCCCGGCGAGTCCAGCAGGGCATATTTACAAGTAGTAAAGGCGTTGGGCAAGGACTTTAACTGTGTGGACAAAACTGCTGCCAAGATCACAAATGATCTCATCCGGGATGCCTATTTGGCCAGGCCATCAAATAAAGTGAGGCTGTGCTTGCTTGAACAAGGGGTAGAAAAACTAGAGGATGTGGCCCAGATTGCAATCACAATGGAGGATACAGCCTTAAAGTCAAACGAGCTCTCTAGGGACTGGACTCCACGTTCTGATGTGAGTAGAGTGCCCTTCTACCCTACCACCACCTGAGATACTGATGGCCTGTCGGCTGCTGCTACACTGCCCCCTGCGAACCCAAGATGTTATTTCTGTGGGAGGGACAAGCACAGCAGATCCCAGTGCCCAGCAAGAAAAGCCAGGTGCCAGAAGTGCCTTAAAAACGGCCACTTTGCTGCAGTCTGTAGGTCTAAAATGACCGCGGGCGAACACAGTGCCTCATGTGAAGCCCAACCGCCACTGTCCCATTCAAACTCTTCTTCCAGAGCTCTCGTCCAATGAGAGCGGGGGCTCCCCTGCACGGCAACGCCTGCCGTCACGGAGATGCCGAACCCGGAAGGGAAAGCCCACCCTAGCAACCATGATGTTGGCCCGCCTCTCGCCCCTGTGCGGAACACTAGACCCGGCCTCGGTCCCGACTGTAGAGCCCGCTATTGCCACGGCCACAACCACCCCTGGGGCCGACGCTACCGCTGCTGCTGCCGCTGCCACCGCCACGGCCACCCCCGGAGATGACGTTACTGCTACCGCTGCTCGCTCCCCTGCTGCCGCTGTCCACGCCGCCGCCAGTGCAGCCACCGCGACCGACTGGGGACCCACCATGGCCAACCAGGTACTCGCCCTAGCATCCATCGCTGACATCCGCTGGGGCCCGACCGCCGCGACCGATGACCTACCCACCGCCAACCGCGAGCAACAAGCCCCACTACTTACCGTTCATCCGCCGACACCACCACAACAGCACCTCCGGGAGTACCTCCAACCTGCTCCTCCAGCGCTGACTGCATCTATGATGTCATCCCGTTGCGTGACGTCATCCTGTTGCGTGACGTCATCCTGTTGCGTGACGTCATCCGTTGCGTGACGTCATCCCGTTGCGTGATGTCATCCCGTTGCGTGATGTCATCCCGTTGCGTGACGTCAACACGTGGAACTCCCCTGTCAACAGGATCAGTGGCTGCTTCTATAACACTAAATCAACAATGCTCTCATCCCCTCACTAAAGCAATGGATCTGATTAAAGTGCATGGACACTACACCAATTGATTATTTGACTCTGGGTCAACTGACGGTTTTATCCGGCCAGATCTGGCCCTTTGTTGCGGACTTGACATTATGAGGTCGCACTCGACTGGGATAAAGGGGTATTGCATCACCACGCTGGAAGTACAGAGCATAACGGTCACCCACTTCAAATTATGCATCCTTCCCCAATTGTGCGCCCTAGTATTGCTGGGATTAGACTTTCAGTGTCAGTTTCAAACGGTGTCCCTACACTTTGGGGGACCCCACGCCCCCCTCTCGGTCTGCCATCACCCCACCCCTGAAGCACCCGAGCAACCTGCCCCCGTGCCTCGGGGCCACTCCTGCGGCATTTCCACACGCCGGATTGCCCCGCCAGCACTCTTCGCAAACATCACCCCTGGCTGGAAGACTGTGGCCACCAAAAGTCGGCAATATAGTTACAAAAACAGGCAATTCATTAGGAGTGAGGTGCTTAGATTGCTGGATGAGGGCATCATCGAACCCAGTTCAAGTCCCTGGAGAGCCCAGGTGGTGGTTGTCAAGAACGGGGAAAAGCTACGGATGGTGGTCGACTATAGCCAGACCATTAACCACTTCACGCTCCTGGATACGTACCCCCTGCCACGCATCACAGATGTGGTGAACCAGATCGCCCAATACCGCATATTCTCCACCATTAACCTACGTTCGGCCTACCACCAGCTCCCGATCCGCTGTGAGGACCGACCATTCACGGCCTTCGAAGCGAATGGGTGGCTGTATCAATTTCTCAGGGTACCATTCGGGGTCATGAATGGTGTTGCAGTCTTCCAACGGGAAATGGACCGGATGGTGGACCAGAACGGGCTAACCGCTACCTTCCCGTATCTGGACAATGTCACCATCTGCGGCCACAACGCGCAGGACCACGACGCCAACCTAGACAAATTTCTTCAAACTGCCGGTCGGCTGAACCTGACCTACAATTTTGACAAGTGTGTCTTACGGACCATATGACTCGCGATTCTAGGTTGCGTGGTGGAGAACGGGGTAGTGATGCCAGATCCTGACCACATGCGTCCCCTAATGGACTTACCCGCCCCCCCATACCCAGAAAGCGCTCAAACACTGCCTGGGCTTTTTCTCATATTACGCCCAATGGGTTCCACACTACGCTGACAAGGCGCGTCCTCTTATCAAGACCACCTCCTTTCCCCTCTCGACCGAAGCCAGAGCGGATTTCGATTGAATCAAATCCGACATCGCCGCTGCAACGCTGCATGCGATCGATGAATCTGTCCCGTTTCAAGTCGAGAGCGATGCATCCGACTTTGCCCTGGCAGCAACCTTGAACCAGGCCGGTCAGCCTGTAGCCTTCTTCTCTAGAACCCTCCAGGGTCCAGAGAGTAGACATTCCTCGGTCGAGAAGGAGGCCCAGGCCATAGTTGAAGTGGTGCGTCGTTGGAGACATTACCTCGCTGGGAGGCGCTCTACACTGTTGACTGATCAATGCGCGGTCTCCTTCATGTTCAGCAACACCCAGCGAGGTAAGATAAAAAACGACAAAATCGCCAGATGGAGAATTGAACTCTCCACCTTTAACCATGACATCCTGTACTGGCCTGGTAAGCTCAACGACCCACCTGCTCGCTCTCCAGGGGGACGTGCGGCAGCGTACAGATGGACAGACTACAGAAACTCCATGAGGCGCTCTGTCATCCAGGGGTCACTAGGTTTGCCCACTTTGTGAAGGCGTGCAACCTACACTACACAGTGAATGCAAGCCCCACTTCTTCCGTCCGGGGAACTCCCACGTTATCAAAGCCACCTCCCCTTTTGAGCATCTTAGCGTAGACTTTAAGGGGCCCCTACCGTCGACCAACCGTAATAACTACATCCTTACGGCCATCGACGAGCACTCCCGCTTCACGTTCACTGTGCCCTGCCCAGATACCACCGCCACCTCAGTGATACAGGCCCTTCACAGTATCTTCGGCATTTTCGGGTACCCCAATTCCATCCAAAGTGATAGGGGGTCCTCATTCATGAGTGCAGAGCTGCAACAGTACCTTCTGGAGTGTGGTATCGCTTCAAACAGGACCACCAGCTATAACCCACGCGGTAACGGCCAGGTCGAGAGGGAGAATGCTACCATCTGGAGAGCGGTTACACTGGCTCTCCGGTCTAAAGGTCTCCCCACCTCTCACTGGCAGGAGGTTCTCACTAGTGCCTTACACTCCATCTGCTCCCTCCTATGTACTGCAACAAATGCCACCCCCCACGAAAGGATGTTCCTTTACCCGAGGAAATCCGAATCAGGAACCATTGTACTGGCATGGCTCAACATCCCTGGCCCCGTCCTTTTGCGACGCCACGTCCGGCACTCAAAGAACGACCCCTTGGTCGACCGAGTGACTCTACTCCACGCGAACCCACATTACCCCTACTTTGAGTTCCCAGACAGGCGGGAGGACACTGTTTCAGTGTGGGACCTAGCTCAGGACGCGGTAGGCCCAGCAACCCCCCAACCCAACCTTCCCCAACTCCTTATTCCCCAAGCCCCATGCCGGAACAGAAGGACCAACAGCACCCCAACGACCCGGGCCACCCTGCCGACAACACAGCTGGGGAATTGAGCGAAGGAGCGGTCGCACCCGACGAGCCCGCTGGCGACACCACTCCAGCGACCCCAATCCCGGCACCACGGCGGTCACGCCGGATGGTCAGACCCCCTGACCGCTACAGTCCTTAACCTACCCCTTCCTTTCATTCTCTCCCTCATTTTTTTTCCTTCCCTACTCCCTCTTCAGCCTTTCCACCCCAGGGTCAGTTCTCCAAGAAGGGGTGAATGTGATAGTACAGACCTATCACCAATGTATATAGTTACAGTATCTAGAGTGTAATGACTGTGCTTACAGCGATTGGCTGAGAGCTTAGCCACGCCTACTGTCTGGGCCTTAAAGGGTTGTGTCCCTAGCCAGGTCGGATCATTCCGGACTGGTCGGCCACCTGTGAAGAGCTCCTGCCTTTTGCTAATAAAAGCCTTAGTTTGGATCAACAAGTCTTTGGTTCTTTCAACGAGCTCTACACATATCTTTCAGGGTTACGAGAGGGCCTGTGCCATGAGGAAGTGGGAACACGCAGTATCCGAGGGAACAGTGGGCAAGTTTAAGGAACATTGCACATGTGGTAGATTATGGAAATCGAGTTTAATTTGATGTTTACATTGTGTAATGGAGAGGTGGTCACAATTACTGCTTCTCACGGTTTTGTTGCCACATGTTATGGTGGTTTTTGGTTTTAGTTGTAGCTCGATGTGTGCTTTGTGTTTGTAATGTTGTAGTTGAATAAAGTTTGTATGTTTATTAAAAAATGTAGTGATATGAAGATTCTAATTTGAAAGAGGGATGTGTGTAACTTTATTTCCAAGATGTATTACATATTCCAAAGTGAGGGTCTGACACCGGACCAGCAAAGGTGGAGGGGGAGATGGGAGCCAGACTTGGCCATAACAATGAATGAGGAATGGTGGCAGGACCTGTGTGCGGACAGTGTGACGGAGTTGTCCACACCAGATACAGGATGGTGCAATATGACTCCCTGAACCAGTTGAACTTACACCTCAGAAGCAACATAAATCAAAGTCAGAGATTTCAGAAAATGTATTTCAGATGTGGTGTGGAGGTGGGAACTTTTGTCCACTCTACCTGGCTGTGTTCAAAGGTGAGACTTTTTTGGGAAGACTTAGGGATATTCTAAAAAAAATTACAGAAGTGGATTTTCCACAGGATCCGGAACTGTTCTTCTCGGGGGATATTGGAGAAGAGCGGCTTAGACTGACCAAATTCCAAATTTAGTTTGTGAAGGTCTCTTTGGTGGTAACCAGGAATTGTATAGTGGTAACGCGGAAATCCGACTCCCAGCTAAATACCACCCGATGGATTATGGAAATGCAGAGTTGCATTCCTCTGGAGAAAAATCACATCAAACCTATGGAGGAAACACAACACATTGGTTAAAGAATGGCAACCTTACTTGCAGTACTCAGATAGACTGATTCCCCCTTTTAAATAGGGATAAGATTAAATAATCCCAGTAAGGCCAGAGGTGTAATTACGGAAATGGGACTTGGCGCAGATGATGCACCTCCCTTTACTTCTCAAGTCCGTAGTTTTGATTTCCTTTCTTTTTTTTTTAGTATTTTCTTTTGAAAGGCATTGCCACCATTATTTATTTTCATTACAGGTTTCAATAGGGGTCGTGGTAAGTGTTTGGAATGCATTCGCTGAAGCGGGTGGGGTGCGGTGGGGGGGGGAGGAGGGGACAAATACGGACTTTGAGTATAAGGATGTAGATGGATGACTTTGTTCATTGGACTTTTAGTTTGTGAAAAGTAAAATAATTTTTTTTTCAAAGATTCACATAATTACCACAAAGAGTCAATACTTTGCTCAAAATGTTCTGTCAAGTTGGATAAAATACTGCAAGGAACAGATCATTGCTTATGTCACCAGGATGATCAATTGATTGCCACGAGAACAACAATACCTGATTTTCAAGGAAGTGTCCAGCTGATTACACAAGCACAATGTGACCTTCCTCCTGTGGAAGCAGAGGATGTTGGTTTGTAGGTTGATACTAGTGGTCTACAACTAAAGGGAAAGGCAACACCACTTCACTCCAATTAATTACAACTCATTTGCTTTGGCTGGACGTTGGGCTAGAAGGACAGCAGGGGATGGCTACAATCTGAAGGGATAGTGGAAGCAGGTATTCTCACAACATTTAAGAAGCATCTGAATAAGCCCCAAAATGGCCAAAGTTACAGACCAATTGCTGGTGAAAGGTATTTGTATCAATGGTAAACGTGAAGAAGGTGAGTCAAAGGGCAAAATCCTGTGCTACATGACTCAATGTCTCCACGATCCTTCAAACTTTTCTATCCTGACGCTGGTGGAGCAAACAACTCCTATTCCATCCAATATGTGAATCAGATAAATTTTATTTCAACATTATTGTCATTCAATTCTTGGACAATCTGGTATCAATAGCAGTTTGTCTTTGCCAACTAAAGAAAGACTTGTATTTACATAGTTCTTTTTAATGCGCTGAAATACATTGCAGCAAACCAAATATTACTTTTGTTTGGTTATAGAAAACACACATTCATGTAATAATACATTAAAATGTAACATACATGATGGACTTTAAGTAAAACATGAAAGTCTGCAGACACTGTGGTTGAAGTAAAAACACAATGCTAGAGAAACTCAGCAGAAATATAGTAAAGATAAAGATACATAACCAACTTTTTGGGCTTCAATTCTTCATCAAGGTATTGGAAAGGCATGAACAAATGGTGTGTGGGGGAGTTACAAAATGGTAGGGAGATATTTGTTCTGTCTCCAGGAATCACAGGGATCTCCCAGCGGCCAACCATTTTAGTTCTGTATCCCACTCTCGCACAGACACATCTGTCCATGCACTGCCAAAATCCAGGACACACACAAATTGAATGAGCAACACCTAATATTCCATCTGGGCATTCCTCACCGGATGGCATTAACATTGATTTTCTCAGTTTCCTTTCAACCACTCCCTTGTCTCCCTCTCTTCCCCACCCCCAGCCCTCCATCTCTTTCCCTCTCCATTCAGAGAAATATCCCCTCAGCCCCTATCACTTCCCAGCATTTTTCTCTGGTGCCCTCCCACCAATATCCACATATGATCTCTTGCCTGTGGGCCCGTGCTTCTCCCCCCACCATTTTATTTTGGTCCTTGGCTGCTTTTAGCTCATGCCTTGATGAAGGGGTCAGGACGAAACATTGTTTAGGTGTCTTTATCTTTGCTACATCAACTCGCAGGGTCTGGCCCAAGATGGCAGTGGTTGTGTTCAGCAGTAGCCTTGAAGGGTTGCAGACTGTGAGGGGGCAGCAGTGGATGGTGTAGAGCACCAGTAACAGGGAGAACATTCTGTGTTGAAAAGGAGAAGCAGAGGAGATTACCCTAAGAATGGTCACCATGGTGATGGATCAGGGAGGGTCTCTGCAGCAGCGGGATTCTAACAGGCAGTTTGGTGAGATGGGCGAGGAATCCACACAGGCTGTGGGGTGCTGGTGACTGAATCATGAGAATCCGGTATTGGAACTGGGATTTTGAGAGGATACTGAGGCAAAGAAGCCTCCCAAATGGCTCTGGGAGCTGCATCGCATCGGAGATTTAGATAAGGGCTCGGGTTGCCAATGGTTTGAACTGAACTGGAGTCTGTGTGACTGCAGAGGCTATGGAAGTCAGTGCCCCCCCACCCCTTAAAAGTGCTGTGGCACCCTTAGGAGCATCAGCCTAGGTCTTTGTGCTTGAACCAACAGTTATCCTGTTCTCTATCTTCCCTCCTCTTCCTCTCTCTTATTCCAGCCCTCCACCAGTCTTTACCTTTACCTTCATTCTCCACCACAACCCACCTCCCCATACAGACATACAGCATGGTACCAGCCTCTTCCAGCCCACGAGCCCGTGCTGCCCAAGTCCCCCAATTAACATACAACTCCTGAACTTCTTTTTGGAGGGTGGGAGGAAAACGAAGTGTCTGTAGGAAACCCAAGCTGACGTACAAACTCCTTACAGACAGCACTGATTTCAAACCCAGGTTGCACTCTAATGGTTGTGAGAGATGGGAAAATTGATCTAAAATTATGAACATGGAAGAAACTAAAGTTCATCAGTTAATGGCTGTAACCAGTACAAACAGGATAAGCTTGGGGGTTAGGATGCAGGAAAGCAGAGTCAGCACGATTAACATAAGAATCTTCTAGTCTTTGTGACAAGACCATAAGACTAAGATAAGGAGTGGTAAGGAACAATAGAATGTAGGAAGTTGAGGTAGTCTGGATCAGATAAGGGTCTCCTAGCCCTGGACAGAAGTACCAAGTCCTACATATCTAATTAGCTAACCTTACACAGATTTATACATATTAAATTAGCCAACCCTAGACAGGATGAGCCAACTCTGCATATCAAGAGACTGTAGCCCCGAGAATCAGGAAGGTGTGAATAAGGACAATAACATGAAGGGACACCGACAGGATACCCCCTGGTCCTCCAAGTATACTGAAATTGCACGTAGGCAGGCAGGATTACCTAATGCCAAACCTCTCCAGCAGGAGGCAGAAGAATGTAAGGGGGAGGGTATTCCTATACTGAAATCAACTGTATAAAAGTTGGGTGAGCCCCAGTATGTGTGTGTATTCCCAGGGTAAGGGGAAGCACCCAACTTTGCATTGTTGTAGTAATAAATGTTCTTTGTTCTCAATTTTTGTCTCGAGCAATTTCTTTAAAGGTACTTTAATTTCTAACAAATGGGGACTCGTCCGGGATCACACTCCCTCCACTGACAGAGTACCCCGACGACGAGAGTAGGTGCACCCCGGCTGATTCAGCTGGACTCACGGGCGATGGGTGGCTGGTCAGTGGAAGAAGCGAGTGATATCCGAGAAGAGGCATTGAGAACAAACGACGGAAGGAAGCGCACTAGAGCAGTACTACTAGAACTCGGTAAGAGTATTTTACTTGTTTATAAGCATGGGAATAATGGGTAGCAAGGAGGAGAGTCCTGGTACAGGATGTGAACACCAGATAGCTACGTACAGCCCGCTTGGGTTGATGTTATCTGAGTGGGGCACAGGAAAGACCCGTGGTAAAGAGAAACTGACAATGGTCAGGTATTGTTGTATTGAATGGGTTAAATACCCGGTTAAAGGGAGCTCCGTGTACTGGCCAAAATTCGGATCCGAGGATGAATGGATGTGTAAAGCTTTGAACCTATGGCTCTATCAAAACCAGAAAGACAATGTTGAGAGCAGGGAATATGCAGCCTGCTGGCTCAAGGGATCCATTGAACAGCTGGTTTTGAATGAGAAAGAATTCAGGGATAAGAGAGAGGAGGAACCTTTTGTCCCTGAATCACAGAGTTGGGATGTGTTACATTCCCTCCCTCCACCCTATGTTCCTCCTATGCCAGCTCCTATCTTTCCTTCCCCTCCTATGACCTACCCTTCTGCACCTTCCCCACCTCCCCCACCACTAGAGAAGAGAGAAGAGAGCAGGAGTGGTATGATAACTTGCTCACAAAGCACTCGATTACCACCTCTGTTGGCAGGAGAGAGAGGTAACTTTAATTCAGAACAGCGTGAGACTCTTCAGGAAGAAAGGGCAGAAACCTTTGATTCATTTCCCAGGGAGCAGGAACCCAGACCTAATAAGCCAGAAACCAATTGGATGAGACCACTGCGGGAAGTTCCCATGGGAGAGGGTCTCGGTTTCATAAATGTGCCCCTGACCAGTACTGAAGTGCGTAACTTTAAGAAAGAACTGACCTCCCTGATAGAAGATCCCCAGGGATGTGCCGAACAGTTAGACCAATTTTTGGGACCAAATATATATACAATATGGGGGTCTCGACATAGAATCCCCAGCAGGGGAACAATTGGTACTAACAGGTTTTGTTACCAACTCAGCCCCAGACATTAGGAGAAAATTACAAAAGACAGAAAATTGGCATGAGCAGGGAATAACCCAGCTTCTACAGATCACACAAAAAGCATTTGTCCAGACATCTGAGGATAAGCAGAAAGCAAAGGCTAACATTTTGATGCAAGCAGTTAAAGTAATAGTAGATGAGTAACATGGAAAAGGCAGGGACTGTGTGCCAGCTCCTGAATGTTGGGAGAAGCGTCGGGAGTGGGAGAGTAGAGACCAGAGATAATTTCATAAATCACGACTTCCCACTTCAGTCACTGACCAATATTGATTAAAATTCATGCTAAAAATTAAATGTCATAAATGATCGTTTTTCAATACTGTAGAATTAGCGAATTTAACTACCAGTTAATTCCAATTTATGAAATAAATTATATTTAAATGTGATTTTGCACAGGGAGTACCTGAGAGTTGTGATGTTATAACATTTGCAGGGAGAAATGTTTGCGCAAATAGGGTGAGTTCGACACATCTTATTTTAAGTGTATGTAAGATAAAGAAAGGATCTGATGTGTAAAGTGGCTGGATCAGCCAGTTGAAGGGGGAGTGTGCATGTCCCTTTAAGTGCACTGTGGCACTTGAAATTGAGGCTTCAGGCTCTTGTCTTGCAGTTAGAGGTATTTCTTCTACACATTCAGCAGTCAAGGTCCGTGAGTTTAAAGATCACCCACCTCTGGAGAATAAAGATACATCTGGGGATTCCTATGGGGATTCCTATAAGTTTAATCATTCATTTCTCTGGTGCATTTTCCTCCGGAGTGAAATTAATGCCTCAGCACAATTTCTCTGTATTGCCGCTGTTATTTAATTCATGATAACTTTCCCCATTCATCAGGTTTATATTTAAATCCGGTAGTGCGGAAGTTACATTGTAAATAATCACCGAGGTAAACCCTGCGCGACTGGATTCAGCTTAATGGAGAAATAAACCTGCGAACTGGTCTATGGTGCTGTGTGAGTACTGCAATAGGTGGAATATGATTTAAATTGGTGGCATAGATCAGAACAATTGGGTGCATAAGAATAATATCATTAAGAACTCACAGATCTTGTACCAGATGCTATTCAGTACATCTTGACTTAAGGACTGGAGAAATTGGCATGTTAGAATGAGATTGGCATGGCACCAATATTTCTTGATTCAATAATGACTCCACAAGCTCCAGGATTCATGCAGCAGAACTTTTAAGTGGAATATAATAGAAACTAGCCTGTACTTAAATTATTGTGTGTGCAATCTTCATAAGAACATCTTTTAACTTTTTTTGGTGCCTGTTTTACAGACTGTTTTAAATAAGGCCAGCTCCTGTGAGCTGTGGCACAAGGCATTTTACTTAAGGCAGAACTAAAGGTTGAATATGTTTCAAGTTCTCTTGCAGAGGCTCTTGTGCTACAATGTCTGTTATGTACTCTAACAAATTGGAGGGTTGTGCCCCATACAGACAAGCAGCTCCAACTGCATTTTAATAAGGTCTAACATATTCAAAACCCATGCAAATATGGTTTGTGTTTCATTTTACAATTTTTACACTAACACAAAGGAAAGTCAGATTGTTATTAATTTTATTAAAATCTAGTGATTGGTTATATGTAAAAGCATGGCAAGAGGATCAACTAAAACCTGCCTGGGATGGTCCCTGCTGTGTACTTTTAATTACAGACACCGCAGTAAGAACAAGAGAGAAAGGCTGGACCCACATTCAAAGAATTAAACCAGCTTCTGAACCACAACATCACGACACACAGATTCAACCCTCAACCTGGCGTGCAGTTCCTCATCCTTCAGACCTGAAACTTACACTGCGCCGTGACAAAGTGCCATAATGTTACATTTATTGTTGTATTTTTTAACTGTTTATACATTTATTGTTGTAATTTTAACTGTTTATTTTTTTAACTGTTTATTCATTTATTGGGGTATTGTTTGTTAACTGTTTATGTCACTTCATTACTCGCTATGTTTTAAGTGTCCTGGAATAGGGGCAGCAGAGGTTACAATTGTGCTCCTTTAGAATGTAGACAGGGCATAGATTTAATGTATAGTCATAGTGGGATATGGGTTAACAAGGGATTCCAATACGGACCAGGGGAACTGAACAGCTTTAGTGGAGTACATCTAATTTGTATCTTAGCCTACACAGGTATTAAAGACAGGAGTTTTAAAGCGATAGCACAAAGGACATGGTGGGACAAAGACAGACAGAATGGTAGTCAGGATTGTACATGTAGCAGAGAGAGAGAGTTAATACATATGCTAATGTACACAGACAGGCTGCAACCCACAAGTTCAATGATACCCATGCTAATGTTAGCAGACAAGCTGCAACACACAGTTAAATCACAAGAAACAATCCCCCCCAGCTTGGTCTCTATTCATCACCCCGTGAAGGGGAGCACCAGTTACCAACAACGTGAGCTGCTTGGCACTTTAATATCAGATTCCAGACAGCCTTCTGAGATCGGTGGCCCTAGGGTTTGGGGCTGAAGAGGACATCAGATACTAGCCACAATTCAACGGAACCGCCTGACTACTGCTACTCGTTCGCTGCTGAAGGCAGCGTCTCTCACAGACTTCGTCAGGACAATGCTTACAAAAGTCGAGTGGTTAAAAGACACTGCTTTAATGTTTCAACGTGAATCTGCCCATGTTCAGACGTGGCAACTTCGGACTGATGTGGGATGGACTAGACTATTTACTGAGAACTGGAGCCTGATACTCGCAACCCTAATAAGCAGCTGGACTCGCTACTCTGACCTTCATGGTGCTCCCCTACCTAAAGATTTTACACAGAGATTACAATTCGGTTATTGACCAGCTGGGTAAAACAACACCTTACACTTGAAAGATCAGTATTACTGATCTAAAAGAAAAGTGAGGAGGTGGGGGGGGGGGGGGGGGGATCAGTCACACTGACACTAGTAACCAAAGATCAGTAACACTGATCATGGTGAAAGATCAGTATTACTGATCTAAAAGAAAAGTGAGGATTGTGAGAGATGGGAAAATTGATCTAAAATTATGAACATGGAAGAAACTAAAGTTCATCAGTTAATGGCTGTAACCAGTACAAACAGGATGAGCTTGGGGATTAGGATGCAGGAAAGCAGAGTCAGCACGATTAACATAAGAATCTTCTAGTCTTTGTGACAAGACCATAAGACTAAGAAAAGGAATGGTAAGGTACAATAGAATGTAGGAAGTTGAGGTAGTCTGGATCAGATAAAGGTCTCCTAGCCCTGGACAGAAGTACCAAGTCCTACATATCTAATTAGCTAACCTTACACAGATTTATACATATGAAATTAGCCAACCCTAGATAGAATGAGTCAACTCCGCATACCAAGAGATTGTAGCCCCGAGAATCAGGAAGGTGTGAATAAGGACAATAACATGAAGGGACACCGACAGGATACCCCCTGGTCCTCCAAGTATACTGAAATTGCACGTAGGCCGGCAGGATTACCTAATGCCAAACCTCTCCAGCAGGAGGCAGAAGAATGTAAGGGGGAGGGTATTCCTATACTGAAATCAACTGTATAAAAGTTGGGTGAGCCCCAGTATGTGTGTGTATTCCCAGGGTAAGGGAAAGCACCCAACTTTGCATTGTTGTAGTAATAAATGTTCTTTGTTCTCAATTTTTGTCTCGAGCAATTTCTTTAAAGGTACTTTAATTTCTAACATGGTGTTACACTGACCACTACGCTGACCGTGCTACCTACCTTGAAATTCCATTCATCCTCCCCCGCTAATTTTCCATGACCCCAATTTTGACCCCTCCTTCACACCAATAGTTAATCAGAACATTTCTCCTCAACTAGAAGAGGGATTTGAACTTTTAACCTATAACATATACTTGCATTGATAAGGATCATTAACTATACAAAATATCTACTTATCTCTCAGTCAGGAGACTGCTTGGAAAATCTTAACAAAAGACTACAGTCAGAAAGTCTGTGTTGACAAAGTCCAACATTTACTTTTCTTCCCTAATTGCCCTGAAAAGACTGACTGTCTTACCCATTGCAGAGGCCAGTTTAAAGTCAATTTCAATGCTGACTGCCAGAAATCGCAGAGACCATAGAGGATAAGTTTGCAGATTTTACTTCTTTATGGGCAAGAGTGAACTGAACAGGTTATTTCTAACACTAAAGTACTTTAATGGTCTCCTTTGCAGCTATAATACTTTAATTCCAGATTTATTTAATTAACTGACAATGAATATGCTGGAGATAAGGCTTTAAAATGACTCCTGGGAGGAGACTAAATTAAAGAACAAGGCAATTGTGCAGGATAGCTTAATAACTATGGTATGGTCATTTTGTGAGTATAGTCAGACAACTTTATGAGGAATCAGATGAGGGACAAATGGTCAAAATCAAAACTGAATGTACTTTACTTGAATGCACCTAGCATTTGTAACAAGATGGGCTAATTAATAGCACATATGGAAATTAATAGGTATGATTTTACTTAATGCTTATGAAATCAGAGGAGGCTTATATGGCCCATTGGTCCATTGGTCAATTGGCCCATTGGTCCATTGGTCAATTGGTCCATTGGCCCATTGGTCCATTGGTCCATTGGTCAATTGGTCTATTGGCCCATTGGTCCATTGGTCAATTGGTCCATTGGCCCATTGGTCCATTGGTCCATTGGTCAATTTCCTTCTGAGAAAGCAAAATAATCAGCTTCATTTCCCCCTCCATATCTTTTATTAACCCTTCTAAGTCATTGTCGCACTTTCATGCGCATCAAATCTCCTTCACCTCTTTTACCACAAAGCTTACACTAAGGATATTTTACAGCTAATTAACCAACCAGCATGTCATTGGGAGGTGGGAGGAATCCAGAACACTGGAAGAAAACTCATTTGGCCACAGGAAGAATGTTCAAACACTAGGCCCTTTCACACTTGCCTCTTGACCCAGGAATTAACGGCCAATTGGCTGGATAAGGATCAAGTGTGAAAGCAAAATCGACTGAACGTCGGCGTGAAATTACGTTGTTTCACACCAGGAATAGACGGCCTTGGCCCCTACTGCAATCCGCAGCGTCTGCAGACACCAATATGAAAATTAGCCTAGTGTGAAAATGAGAATTGCATTCTAGGACAGAAATTATGCAAGTTTTTGTGTGAGTGTAGGAACATGAAGGAAAGAAAAGATGGTTCTATGGTATAAACTTTGACATGGGAAAGTTGTAGTGGGACAGAGAGAGAGAGAGAGAGAGAGAGAGAGAGAGAGAGAGAGAGGAAAGTGCAAGCAATAAATAGCAATAGCAGAAAATTTATAAACAGCATGAGAATTATAGCACACAATTTATGAAGAATGTGGACAAAAATCAATGGCGGATCTGACCTCTCAGAATTCCATGAAGCAGAGAAATGGCTGAATTGTTGGACTCTGGCTTTAACTTACTCTTAATTTAGTCTATGTGTAGTCTGAGTCCAGCGCGTTCTTTGAATGAAGTGATAGGAGAAGGTATTCGGTTCAACAGTTAATTTATTACACAGCACAAGAATAAAACTTAACAGAGCTCTGGGTCACTCATTAGTTCATAGGTCACTTGCACAGTGAGCTACTCCCCAAGACTGACCCCTATTGTCCAGTTGGCTCAGTTTATATAGATCAACCTTATCATACAGAACAAAAGTTGGCTTCCTTTGCTAGATTTCATTATCATACAGAACAAAAGTTGTCTTCCTTTGCTAGATCTTTTTGCATAAGGGTTATCACAAGTCATCTCTTGTTTTGCAGATATCTGGGGTGTAGCACTCCCATCTTAATCCTCCAAGCCAGACTATCCTGTTGATTGGATCAGAAATTAATTCATCTCCAGATATTTCTAATCACCATTCTGTCCCTGTCTGGCCAATTTCTGCTGTTCTCTTTAACACCTCCTCAGTTTGAGCATTCCTCCTAAATCGTTTTATGCATTTCCTCTCCCTGTATTTTGGAGCAGACCATTTTGCTCAGCCAACTTTGCTCCATGCTGTGATTGCCACTTAATCACATTCCTCTTTTTCCCTGAACCATGTAGTAAATATAAACTTATTAATTAATAATTTCTTTCATAATGTTTTAACCCCTAGATTCCAACAGAATGCATGGCTGCATGAAAGGAGCACTCTGACACATGGAATTCTGGAAGGGCAGGTCTGCCATCGCTTTTTCCTATGGTCTTTATAAATTGTGCATGATAGCGCTACAGACTCTCCCACACTCTTTATAAATTGCCCACTATTGCTATTTATTGCTAGCACTTTCCCAAGGTTCCTTATAAAGGTTTATATAGGTTGGGACTGAAGAGCTCATACTGTGCTACACATAAAGTTTAATTATGTTATAATTAGCCATGATTAATTTTGTTTAAATATAAGATCATAATGCATTGATCAGGGTTTAGGGCAGGTCCATTACTGCTCGATGCATCATGACGCCACCAGCAGAAGGTAGAACACGCCTATCTGCGGAGATGGCTCGTGGTGACAATGAAAGTGTGCAATGTCCCAGTTAAGAGTGGTCAAGTTGGAACACTATTCCTAACTGGGACACTGAAGAGCCAATTTACTGGGACGCAAGTGTAAAAAAGGCCTCCTGTGTAGACGGTGCCAAGTTTCATGCTGCTGAAGTCTGAGAAGATTTGTCATGTCATCAAATACTCTATCAAACTTCCACAGATTTCTAGTGGAAAGCATACTGAGTGGCTGCATCCTTGCCTGGTTTGATAATTTGAGTGCTCGGGAACTGTAAGGTAAAACATCATGAGATGGGAATGTGTAGGGAGTTACCCTGTACAAGGCTGTAACAAGAAGGGGAGGTGTCCTTGTACTCCTGTTAGGTAAAACATCATGAGATGGGAATGTACGGGGCAGTAACAAGATGTGAATGCATCCTTGTACTTACAAGATAAGAGAGACATTGATGGATTGAGAGGCAGGAAGCTGGCAGGGAAAGGATAGCAACAGTTTTGGTCATTGGACAAGTAATGATATGATGATGTTCTAAGCACATGTCCAAGGGTATAAAAAGTCACCATTTTGCTGATAACGGCAGAATGCATTCTCCGACTAACCTGGTTGGTCGCAAGTGTTACAATCCGGTAATAAAGAACAAAGAACCCTGATTTCGACTCAGCCTGGTGTTTGTCTCACTCATTCATGAACAAAGCAGACCTAACAATTTGGTGACCCCGACGTGATGGGTGAGTGAACACTGGACGACGGTTTCTGTTTTTTCTGACAATCATCTCAGCCGGCTGATAAAAAGGTCCAGAGAAGCCTGTTTTAACAAAATTCTCTTTTTTTTTAAAATCTTTATGATTGTCAGTAAGAACTGGAGATCGGACAAATTAGACGACCACAATTGAAGGTCGCATGCCAGGATTGTAACACGTAAGTGATTACAGACAAGATAAAAGTCCTTAAGGTGTTTGAATGACATTTATTAAGTGCTTCGCAAGAAACTACTAGAGTTTAAAAGTCTTTATTGTGTCGTTGCAAAGTCCAATAGAGTGAGAAGGTGGTCTATAAACAATTGAGGACCTGAGTTTTCTGCCCTAAACTGGTTATTAAGAGGAGAAATCTCCCACGTGAAGGTTGGGCTTTGAAAGAAAACAAAGGTTCAGGCTTATTGGCCTCAATTGTATGAGAGACTGACTTATAAATGTCCGGTAGGTATGATAATGTCTGTACACTTGAGAAGTTAAGAATTTATTTCCCCAATTCGCTGTGGTGGAATACCACAGCAGACACTAGAGACCTTGAGACAACAAAAAAAGTTCTCAGGGACGCCTGCCTGGTGAACAAGAACGACGACAGAAGGCTGCGACAGCTGTGTCCGGATCAGGTAGGAGATATTAATGAAAAAGTTGACAAACTCCTAAGAGACACCCAGTTTATTCGAAATACTTTTGATAAGTTAAATGAGGGTATTCCCAACATCACCAAGGAGATAAAGTTACGTAAATTCATAGATTGGTACAGGGAAACAGGACAAAAGTATAGCCCAAATATTTGGTTTTCTAGTTGTAATTTAACTTTCAGACCCCTTTGGGAAAACAGAGAGTGGAAAACGAGCAATCAGAGTATACAGGACAGTCTGAAGTCAATTGGAGGACAAGACTTAGACTGTTCCTTTAAAAGATATTAGTCATCCAGCTTGCAAGGAGACATTTTTAAAAGCAATTTTCGTTGACATAGATCCCCTAAACGGACAAAAACCTAAATTAAAACAGGCATTAGAAAGCGGTCCCGCAGCTATGGCTGTACAGTTGCCTGCTAAGACTTTTGACCAAGTTATTAAGGAAATTAATCAGGAATTAGAGGAGCGAAATACCAGTAATGCGGCATTGGAAAAACAAAAAATGCTCCGAAAATGTGTAGACCGCTGGAGGAAGAGGGGTTGGTTACCCAGGGGCACTGAGATGTTCCTGACAGGTGAGGAAAAAAAATTTTAAAACGTAGAGGCTTAGATAAGCTGGAAGAAACAAAACACAGAAGGGAAAGGAAAAGTGCCTGTTTCCAGTTTCCAGCCACGAAGTGTCCGGGTTTGCTCTCTCCCTCCCTCCTTTCACCCTCCCCCCCTCTCTCTTCTCTCCCCCCCTCTCTCTTCTCTCCCCCTCTCTCTCTTCTCCCCCCCCTCCTCTCTCACCCACTCCCCCTCCCAATCCCAATCTGTGGCGGTGCTGCCCTGAAATCCCCAGGTTGGGCAGGGCAGAGAAATACAATTTGGTTTTAATTTTGTGCCCACAATTCCAGCTCCGCATCAAATGGGATCCTGTTTTATCCTCTCTCCCTCCCTTTTTCCCGCACCCCCACCATTGCGGGATCAGGGCAGACATTGTGGGCTGACGTGTAGCTCACTCGAGGTGGGAGGGAAGGAAGGAGTGATAGTTCCCAGTGGTGGGAGACCCAATCTGATCCAGACCAGTGATCACAGGATGAGAACCTTTTAAAACCTTTGAAACGAAAGTGTTAATCTGAAGACTTTTCTCCCAGTGGGGCCAGTGCAAGGCATTTTCTCTCTCTATCTCTTGTGCTCTGTGTATCTGCCTCTCTATCTCTTTCTCTCGCTATGCTCTCTCTCTCTCTCTCTCTCTCTCTCTCTCTCTCTCTCTCTCTCTCTCTGGCACCCCAGATGGGATACTGGAGTCACGTCCCTTATATCCAGATATTGAGACACTGGGGTGTGACAAGAACCACGGGAATAGGGACACATCAGACGAGGTACAGGCCCCTTTAATAAAAATAGAAGGGGGAGTAATAGATGTAGAGACCCCTCTGGAGTCCAAGAAAATAGAAAAGGAGTTAGAGATACAGAAATGGAACATGAAAAAGATTCAGGATAACATTAAAAACTTAAACAGAGATATTAATGTGCTGGGGCAGATCAGTGAGGATCAAAAAGAATTAATGGTAGGTGTATTGAAGGAAGTGGAAAAGATAACTACAACACTGTCAGGAGAAATTAAAGCTGAAGGAATGGTAATAGGAGTAAAGGACGAAAAGTGTAGTACAGATGAGGAAACGAGATACGATCCACCATGGGAGGAAAGTAGAAGGAAAAGACTCGGGAGGGAGAAAAATAGACATGCCTACCTGGACATAGTTAGGACAAAAGAGAAAGATGTGAAACAACTAAACTATGGCCGAAAAGATTATCTTAGAGATGAACGTGACCAATATACCTTTGACCCTGAGACATTGGAAGCTGATAGGGACAGTGACGAAGAAGACTCAGAACAAGGTGGGATAAATAAATGCATGCCAAGAGTAAAGAAGGAGCAGAAATCCCCAAAATTGAGATATCAATGCCCATTACTGATCACGGGACGGGGAACTCAAAAATATGTACCCTGGTCACGAATGGACTTAGAGAGTTTAATGAAAAAACTACCTCCGTTGAGTAATGGGGCTAGTCCATGGATTTCTTGTTTTGAGCGAGAAACCTGCCAAGAACAATTAGCACTCGCAGATGTCAGAACTATCATGATAAAATTAAAGGCAGAAGGGGCCCTGAAGCAAATAGAGAAAATTGTAAGAAGCAGTAAATTGGGGGATGAAATAGAATTTAACCCACTTCGGAATAAATTTTGGGAAGCACTTAGGGAAACATTTCCTACACCCTATAGTTTGGATGCCTTGGTAACCCTTCAACTAAAGGAAGGAGAGACTGCACACGAGTATTTCACTCGAGCATGGGACTTATGGGAAACAGGGACTGGAGAAAGACCCGACCACAGCCCCTTAGGAAGGGCTCACTTTCGTAATGGGATAATAAACGGACTACCTGCTACGGCTCAAGCAAAATTAAGGGACATTGTGGGATTAGAGACAATGTCAGAGGATTTTGGAAAAGACACCTGACACATGCAATCAAACGACATCGTCAATCAGAGCATGCTAAGTCAGAAAGTGCGTCCCAGAAGGAGGTGGACAAAACAACCGATAAATTGGTGAGAGCTATAGAACATATAGGGGTTAAATTAGCGGCCCAACAGATAGTCCCACAGGTCATGGGGCCAGTGATAAATCCGGGACCCCAAGTAAGAAATGGTTGGGAAAGACAGCTAGGTACAATGTATAGAGGGGAACATGTAGTATGCTGGTACTGCCAAAGTCCTGGACACTACCAGCGGAACTGTCCGGAGGCTGGGAGAGCAAGGGGAAAAAGATTACCCTCTATTAGAGGCTATCGGGGAAGAGGAGGAAACTTAAGAGGACAAGCAAAGGGTAGGGGTGGACACATTGATGGGCCCCAGAGAATCGGGGGGTGGCAGAGTGATCAACAAGTCCAGGCACCTCAGTGTAATGACTATATTGAGGAAGGTGCTGAATTTGATTATTGAAGGTGCCCTGGAGAATCAAAAATCACGCCTCCCTGGGAGCCACCAAAAATTTGGGGGACGGTAAATGGAGAAAAAATTGAATTTATGGTTGACACAGGGGCAGCAGTTACGACAGTGATTAAAAAACCCCCAGGGAGCACATTTTCGGGCAAAACATTATCTACAATAGGATTCTCCGGGATAAGGGAAACACAGCCCTATACAGATAACATCGACATGACATTTGGACGACAAAGGGTTAAAACGCCTGTCCTGGTTGTGCCAAGTTGCCCCATTAATTTATTAGCAAGGGACATTCTTACCAAACTAGGAATAACCATACAATGTTCTGAGAAGGGCCTTCGGTTAACATACCCAGGGGATACAATAAGAAGGGGAGGACAGTTTATAGTAATGACCCCATGTAACGCTTCAGAAGACTCTGTGGAGGTTAGTATTTTCTGGAGTCGGCTACTGTATGATGACCCAGGCCCAGGGCTGATTAAACAGTTTTTTGAGTGGAGGGCCAGTATTCCTCGGTATGGGGATTACCATTATCCACTAGATCCTATGCATGTTACATTAAACTACACCATCCACCCGGACCAGGAATATGAGGAGAGGTGGGACTCTCTAAAAGAAGGGAAGACAGAAACGATACATTGTCCATTTATCTTTGTAGGTAAGGAGGGAATAGCTGCTATGGTTGTCATGACAGAAGAACAAATGGAGTGGTTCTGCTTAGGAGTAGAAAGTGTGCCTCATGTGACCTTGGGTATTGACAAAGATCATCACGCTCGACAGCTGGGTCCGATGGTAAAGGAAGCGATAGGGTGTGAATACAGGCAGACAGAAATCCCGGGATATTCCACCTCGGAGGGAGGAAAATTTGTCAGACTGAATATTGAAGCATGGGACCAGGTTGTGAATGAGAAAGTAGAAAGAGACCGAGCCATAGAAGGAGAAAATATTGATCACAGAGACTCAGACAAATATCTTTCTAATCTGAGTCCACATATATGGACAACGGGGCCCTATGATGTGGGAGTAATAAAAGGAGAGGTATTTCTAGAATTGGCCAACCCCGGGCAGAAACCAATATGGAGAAAACAATACCGCTTGTCGCCCAGTCAGGAGGAGGGTATTAAAGGAACGATAGAAGGGTTAATGGAGTCAGGGGTTTTAAGGGCGGCACCTGACAGTATGTGGAACACGCCCATCATGCCTGTTCCCAAACAGGGTAGAAAAGACTGGAGGATGGTACACGACCTCCGGGAGATTAACTTGGCTACCAAGACCATCGGGAGACCAGTCCCAGACCCATATGTAGCACTTAGGGCTCTGAGTCCGGAGCACGAATACTATACTGTCATTGATCTGGCAAACGCATTCTTCTGCTTGAAATTAGCTGAGGAATGCCAAGACTGGTTAACTTTCACTTACCAAGCACATCGGTACACATACACTAGATTACCTCAGGGTTATAAGGACAGTCCAGGACTGTTCAATCAGGCCCTTAGCGAAATCCTAATGAAATTAAAGCTCCCGGAAGATGTTACACTGATTCAGTATGTAGACGACCTACTATTAGCAGGGAAAACGCCACATGAGTGCCTGACAGGGACAGCAGTTTTACTCAAGGGGTTAGGCGAGGCTGGATTTAAAGTAAAAAGGTCGAAATGTCAGATCGGAAGGAGGGTGGTAACTTTCCTAGGAAGACTCGTGGGTAAAAACGGTACGGCCATGTCTGAGGCACATAGAGAAAAGATACTAGGGTATCGAAAACCTACTACAGTACAGGTCATGCTTCCCCGGGCTCTGAGCCTAATTAAGGTGGCGGGCCATTCCCCAGATAACACAAAGGAAGGGAAGGGAAACGCGGCGGCTGACAGGGCAGCCAAACAGGTTACTGGTTATCATGAACATATACAGGGGATGATTTTGAGGTCCCATAACAAAAAAATGAATCTGAAACTAAGGAGACTTGTAGCAGATTGAATGACTACACAGATGAGTTTTGTGGAGGAAGAGTGCTGTACAACTAACTGGGATGGTCGGTGTGCTCTAGTAACCCTTAATGCGCCAGTGCTGATTGTCAAAAGGCAGGAGGGAGACGAGGATTCCCTAGAATTGCGCCACACAGAGAGTTGGCTGTGGAGGAAAAGGAGGAGTGTTGGACTCTTGGGGCCGGGAGGGAGGAACCCTGATGGGGTATGGATTGATGCCATTGGCCAAGCCCGGAATATTCCGGACGAATTTAAATTAGCCGATGAGATTGCAGCTGGGTTTGAAAGTTTTCCTGTTTTTAGTGCAATTTTTCCCATCACTGTAAATAAGAATGTTAATAGGATCAACCTTATTCACTATAATGTCCAGCGCCTTGCAAATTTGACCAGGGACGTTGTTGAGGCAATACATCAACAACTGTCAGAAACTTCCCTTATGACACTTCAGAATAGGATAGCGATTGATATGGTCCTGGCAGAGAAAGGTGGAGTGTGTGCTATGTTTGGAGATCTATGCTGCTCTTCTATCTCTAATAACACAGGGCCAGATGGATCACTCACTAAGGGGTTAACAAAACTTAGGGCATTGGCGAAAGAATTAAAAGCCCAGTCTGGAGTCTCCAATCCTGTTTTATTCTGGTTACAGGGAGTGTTTGGGAGATGGAGCACATTGTTAGGACAACTTTTGCTGGGTTTGTTCATTTCTGTATCAATTTTTATCACTTGTGGCTGTTGTTGTATTCCATGCATTCGAACGCTGGTCACGAGGACCATAGAGACAGCCTTTGCTGACCGTGATGAACTGCCTCCGAAATATCAAGCTGTGCAGGCTGTGGAGCAAGACTATCTCACATTACAGGAGGCGGAGAAAGTTGCTGAGATCGATCTGGAGTCTGAAGGGGAATGTGATGGGAAGGAGGGATTGTGAATTAGATTGTTACACATATAATTTTAACCTTGCTTGTAACCCAAATATTATAACATTGATTGTAACACAAACATTATTAATCAGATTGTAGAACAAGTATTATGAATTAGATTGTAGACCATATGTTAACTTGGGAATTTACTAATGTACGGGGGGGTTAGCTAGTTTTTTGCTTGGGGGCAAATGGGATGAAACTTGTAAACGGGCAATGGGATCGGGGTGACGGATGGGGGGTGTACGCAAAGGAGGGTTGGGGGAGCCCTCGCCCACCAGCCGAACTACACTGTGAACAGAACCCGTATAGAGCTTGGCAATAATAGGCGAACTAATGTAACGCGGTGGTAGCATAGTCAGGGCGAGATTGTCCTCTAAAGAGGACAAAGGAGGGATTGTAAGGTAAAACATCATGAGATGGGAATGTGTAGGGAGTTACCCTGTACAAGGCTGTAACAAGAAGGGGAGGTGTCCTTGTACTCCTGTTAGGTAAAACATCATGAGATGGGAATGTACGGGGCAGTAACAAGATGTGAATGCATCCTTGTACTTACAAGATAAGAGAGACATTGATGGATTGAGAGGCAGGAAGCTGGCAGGGAAAGGATAGCAACAGTTTTGGTCATTGGACAAGTAATGATATGATGATGTTCTAAGCACATGTCCAAGGGTATAAAAAGTCACCATTTTGCTGATAACGGCATAATGCATTCTCCGACTAACCTGGTTGGTCGCAAGTGTTACAATCCGGTAATAAAGAACAAAGAACCCTGATTTCGACTCAGCCTGGTGTTTGTCTCACTCATTCATGAACAAAGCAGACCTAACAGAACGCAAAGGTTTAGAAGATAGCAAACATGGCCAGTCTGTCACAGGCTCTGATTTCCCATCCATTGAAGACATTTATATGATGCACTGCTTCAAAAACATTAAACATAGAACATTACAGCACAGAACAGGCACTTCCCTTCTGTTTTCTTCAGTAAAGGTGAATAAATTAATAGGAAGTTCAGTAGAGAAAAAAAATCACTACAAATTTGGTTTAATTTCAGGTGCTGTTTTGAACTGAACAAATTTTCTTTATCTGCTCCGATTATTAATCGTTTATTTTTCCCTCCATCTTGCCTTGATCGTGTTTTTCATAAATGCAGAGAAAAGCGTATCACTTCATTTTTTGACTTATCTTTAGATGACTGTTTTATGACTTTTGAACATGTGTCACATAAATTTAATCTCCCTAATTTCCATTCTTTTAGATATTTACAAGTTAGAGATTTTCTGAGAAACCAACTTTTCCATTCTTCTCTGATAGTAATTGTATTGACTTATTTTTTCGGTTAAATCCTTGTCAAAAGGGTTTAATAGGATTCATTTATGGATTAATTTCTAAAATATGTTGTGTTTCTATGAATAAAATTAAGAGTGTTTGGGAGAGTGACCTACAATTACCGTCTTTTATCTTTTGCTTTTTTTTCTGCAGAAATAAAGAGATATAGTATTGAATTCTGTCTGTTAATCTTTAGTTGTGATATTAATTTTTATTCCAGGATACATTGTAATTACTTTGTACCTGTACAGTATATTTTCTTATTCTTAAAAAGAAAGAACAGGCGCTTAACATAATCCCATGACATTCTGCCGATCTATACAGATCAATGTAACCATTCCCTACCACAAGAGGCAGCCAATATCATGAAGTACCTCATCACTTTGGTCACAGCCTTTTCTTACTTCAGGCAGAAACTCTAGTTTCAAGAATAATTTATTTCCAATAGCTATCAGGTTCTTGAACCTCCCCTCACTCCATTGATCATAAACTACTCCTGGACCACAAAAGGGCCTATTCTCATTTCTTGTTCTATGGTAACTGTCAATAGTTATTATCTCTTTTTTTTAATATATTATCTCTTTTTAATTTAATGCATACCTTTGTAGATATTTTTTTCTTTTTATGAAGTATTTCTCTGGCTGCAATAAGCAAAAGTTTTGGTGCATATGTACGTTGCACAATATATCTTTCTTCTTTGGCTTGGCTTCGCGGACGAAGATTTATGGAGGGGGTAAATGTCCACGTCAGCTGTAGGCTCATTTGTGGCTGACAAGTCCGATGCGGGACAGGCAGACATGGTTGCAGCGGTTGCAGGGGAAAATTGATTGGTTGGGGTTGGGTGTTGGGTTTTTCCTCCTTTGTCTTTTGTCAGTGAGGTGGGCTCTGCGGTCTTCTTCAAAGGAGGTTGCTGCCCGCCGAACTTTGAGGCGCCAAGATGTACGGTTTGAGGCGATATCAGCCCACTGGCGGTGGTCAATGTGGCAGGCACCAAGAGATTTCTTTAGGCAGTCCTTGTACCTCTTCTTTGGTGCTCCTCTGTCACGGTGGCCAGTGGAGAGCTCACCATATAACACGATCTTGGGAAGGCGATGGTCCTCCATTCTGGAGACGTGACCCACCCAGCGCAGCTGGATCTTCAGCAGCGTGGACTCGATGCTGTCGGCCTCTGCCATCACGAGTACTTCGATGTTAGGGATGAAGGTGCTCCAATGAATGTTGAGGATGGAGCGGAGACAACGCTGGTGGAAGCGTTCTAGGAGCCGTAGGTGATGCCGGTAGAGGACCCATGATTCGGAGCCAAACAGGAGTGTGGGTATGACAATGGCTCTGTATATGCTTATCTCTGTGAGGTTTTTCAGTTGGTTGTTTTTCCAGACTCTTTTGTGTAGTCTTCCAAAGGCGCTATTTGCCTTGGCGAGTCTGTTGTCTATCTCGTTGTCGATCCTTGCATCTGGTGAAATGGTGCAGCCGAGATAGGTAAACTGGTTGACCGTTTTGAGTTTTGTGTGCCCGATGGAGATGTGGGGGTGGGTGGTAGTCATGATGGGGAGCTGGCTGATGGAGGACCTCCATTTTCTTCAGGCTGACTTCCAGGCCAAACATTTTGGCAGTTTCCGCAAAACAGGACGTCAAGCGCTGAAGAGCTGGCTCTGAATGGGCAACTAAAGCGGCATCGTCTGCAAAGAGTAGTTCATGACAAACTTAATATCATTATCATTATATAGTATAACAAGTAAAATAGAGAACAGATGTGAAAAGTTATAGAGAGACATCAGATGGTACAGAGTAAAAGCAACATAAGCTTACAAATGTGAGGTTCATTATGGAGTCCCATAACAGCAGTAAATAAACTGTCCTTGAATATGGTAATGTATGATCTTACGGTTGCCTTTCCAAGGTAGCAAGAGATTGAGTCGATGGATGGGAGGGAGATATGTGCAATGGTAGTGTTCACTACCCGATGCAACTTCTTGCAATCTTGGGTGGAGTAGTTCCCGTACTGAGCATGGATGCATTCTTTTGGGATGTTTTCAATGGTGCACACTTAAGAGGGTCATCATAGTATTAGATTATAAAGGCATGTGTTATTGACAGCTCCGCAGTACCAGGCAGCTAGAGCAAATATCTGTATTCCCATTGCTTTGCTGCAAACTTGATACAAATCCAGTAATGAATCACACCACAAGTTGATGTGGAGAAGTTATCTTCACAGACTGGGGTTGGGCAAGGCAGAGCAAGTGATGAGGATGTAACTGCAACCGAGGCTAATTGTAGAAAAAATATCTAGATTGGGGATAGATGCAGAGTGAAACGGACAGCCAGCAGCCTTCATTACATCTAATATATGAGCAAAACTGAGGGGTCCATGCAGTATGTTCAGGCATGAAGCAAGCGACCCTAGTCCCTAGCAATGGCCATGATCACCATACATATATGGTGCAGCCAGGAATTTCACGCCACCACTTAAACCAGCCCACCTAACACCACCCCTCAGAGAACCTCACCCATCCTCTGAGCAGATATGTTTTGTAAAGTGTGCTATTTTGCATGAAAATTTTAAAACTACCAGTAGGGAATGTGCGGGGAACCCTTGTCAAGATGGTGGGCGTACATTAGGAAGCAGGTCGACAAACAAAGTTGTTATTGTTAAAAACCACGCAAGGTCGTTCTTCTTCAAGGAACAAACATAACATGGTGTCAGAAGGGTGTGAGAAAGTAAAAGACAATAGTTCCAGTCATGGATAAGTTAAGTCCTCCCACACTGATGCATTTACCGGCAATCTAATCGATAATTGGAACCACTTCAAATAGCGATTCAACGTTTATTTAAAGGCTGATGGAGCAGGAGAGACTGATGAAAAATGGAAAGCATCTTTATTTTTACACATGATGGGGAAGATGCCTTGGACATCTGTAACACTTCTCAAATTGATGAGACAGCATTTACAATAATGACAAAATTTGAGGAGTATTTTGTTTTAAGTAACAATGTCACGTTTGAGAGATTTAAATTTTTCTCCTGTGACCAGAAACAAGGTATGAGCTTTGACCAATATTTAGCCAAGTAAGTCCTGTGAATTTGGAGATTTTAAAAACCCACTCATTAGTGACAGAATATTTTGTAGAATCCCAGATAATGGGCTTAGAGAAAGACTGTTGCATGAAAATGAGTTGACACAAGAAAAGGCTGTGTATATGTGTAGGGCAGCAAAGATCACATGAGCACATGCAAAGGAGCTGTACAGGATGGACACAACAATGAATGTAGTGAAAACAGAGAAGCAGAGCCCCAAGAGTTTCCCAAAGTTACAGCAAAGCAAAGTGGTGGGATCGAACAGCAAATGCAGAAAGCGTGGAGGAAGACATATTCCAAAGATGGATCCTGCCTATGGAAAATCCTGCAATAAATATGGGATACAGAATCATTTTGCAAAGTGCTGCAAACCAAGGGCTGCCAAGAGAAAGGTGCACACAGTGGACGAAGAAATGGAGGAATTCTTCATGGATTCATTACAGACTGCTGCTGCTTGTAAAATGGAATGGATCATTCCAGTGACTGTGAATGAAACAGTAATTCCATTTAAACTCGACACCAGTGCCCAGGTGAATCTATTATTTATGGACAATTCCAAAACCCTCACAATAAAGAGCAGATTTATCCAGTGAAATTACAAGTCACAGGCTACACTGGAGAGAATGTTCCAGTAAAAGGGGAGGATGTATGGTGATCTTCAAACACAAAGGGCAGCATCTAAAGTCACAGCTACTGATTGTAGAAAAGAGAGTACAGTCAACATTAGGTCTGAGTGCATATGAAGAGCTCAACCTGGTGAAAAAAGGTTTCATAGTGACTTCACAGGCCTATGATGAGCATTCAGCACTCATGGAAGAGAACGGAGATGTCTTTGAGGGGCTTGGATGTTTACTTAGATCCACTTAGATGAGACAGTGGCTCCTGTTGTCCATGCATGCAGGAGAGTTCAGTTTCCACAAAGACAAACTTAAACAAGAACTAGTACGCATGTGGGGGGGGGGGGGCGTGGCAAGATGGCGTAGGGAGCGGACGTGCCTTCCCGGTCTCCCCCAGGCAGTTATATAAATACCCGTTTTAAGAATATTTCTTTTCTGTTAAAAGTCCTTGTTTTGTTTATCAATTGTTTTTAGTTTAAAATGGCAACAAAGATTAAGGAAAATAGAGTTCAAATACAGAACAAAACTACACTCTCCGACTTTGGAAGAAACTCGGCCTACTTGCCCAGACAGAACCACAGAGTCAAGGCTGGAATCTTCTTAAGAACGGAGCTCATTAATTGGACTGTTGGATAAGCTGGCTTTGGACACCCCTCTGAAAGATAGTGACGAATATTGATTTGAAATGTTTTATGAAGATAAATTGCAGTAATTGGCATTGGTTGCCCATGAGTTTTAAAAATCCAGATAACATTAAAGTTTATTAGTGATTTTTTTTGGATGGAATATCGGAAGGATGAACTTATTATCTATAAATACAGAACAAAATTACATTCTTTGACTTTGGAAGAAATTTGACCTATTTGCCCAGACAGAGCCGGAGTTGGTGCTGGAATTTTCTCAAGAACAGAACTTATTAAAGTTGATTTCGGACTCCTTTTTGAAAGATGGCGACGAATGTTGATTTGAAATATTTGAAATATTTTTTTTTTTTTAAATTTTTTATTTTTCACACCATAAATCACAATAGCCATGATATACACTTTTTCTTTTCCACACATTTACAGTGACTTTTTCTCCCTCCCCCCTCCCTCCTCCCAAGCCACCCCCCCACCCCCCCCTCTCATCCATTTTAGGTATACAATCTAGGTTGCATTAATTCAGTTAGACAATGTTGTCATTCAACAAAAATACACCAGAAATTCTACTGAGTCCATTCTTTTCTTTTCTTCTCCTTCCATCAACTTAGGTAATGTTTGTTCCCGGTAGGTTTTCGCTATTGTATTTAATGTAAGGCTCCCATACTTGTTCGAATATTTCAATATTATTTCTTAAACTATATGTTATTTTTTCTAATGGAATACATTTATTCATTTCTATATACCATTGTTGTATTTTCAAATTATCTTCCAATTTCCAGGTTGACATAATACATTTTTTTGCTACGGCTAGGGCTATCTTGACAAATCTTTTTTGTGCATCTTCCAAGTCAATTCCAAATTCTTTATTTTTTATGTTACTTAGGAGAAAGATCTCTGGATTCTTTGGTATATTGTTTTCTGTTATTTTATTTAATATCTGATTGAGATCATCCCAAAATTTTTCTACTCTCTCACATGTCCAGATTGCATGAATTGTTGTTCCCCTTTCTTTTTTACATCGAAAACATCTATCAGATACTGTTGGGTCCCATTTATTTAACTTTTGCGGTGTAATGTATAGTCTGTGTAACCAATTATATTGTATCATACGCAGCCTCGTATTTATTGTATTTCTCATCGTTCCAGAGCATAACTTCTCCCATGTTTCCTTTTTTATCTTTATATTTAAATCTTGTTCCCATTTTTGTTTAGTTTTACCATTTGTTTCCTCATTCTCCTTTTCTTGCAGTTTAATATACATATTTTTTATAAATCTTTTGATTAACATTGTATCTGTAATCACATATTCAAGGTTACTTCCCTCTGGTAAACTCAAGTTGCTTCCTAATTTATCTTTCAAGTAGGATCTCAGTTGGTAATATGCCAGCGCTGTATCTCCAGTTATATTGTACTTATCTCTCATTTGTTCAAAGGATAAGAATCTACTTCCTGAAAAACAATTTTCTATTCTTTTAATCCCTTTTTTTTCCCATTTTCTAAAGGCAAGGTTGTCTATTGTAAAAGGGAGTAACTTATTTTGCGTCAATATTAGTTTTGGTATTTGGTAATTTATTTTATTTCTTTCTACATGAATCTTCTTCCATATATTGAGGAGATGGTGTAATACTGGAGAAGTTCTATGTTGTACCAATTTTTCGTCCCATTTATATAATATGTGTTCAGGTATCTTTTCCCCTATTTTATCTAATTCTAGTCTCGTCCAGTCTGGTTTTTCCCTTGTTTGATAAAAATCTGATAGGTACCTTAATTGTGCGGCTCTATAATAATTTTTGAAGTTTGGCAATTGTAAGCCTCCTTGTTTATACCATTCTGTTAATTTATCTAGTGCTATCCTCGGTTTCCCCCCTCTCCGTAAAAATCTCCTTATTGTTTTCTTTAACTCTTTGAAGAATTTTTCTGTCAGTTGTATTGGCAATGCCTGAAATAAGTATAGTATCCTTGGAAAAATGTTCATTTTAATACAGTTTATCCTTCCTATCAGTGTTAGTGGTAGCTCTTTCCAAAGCTCTAAATCGTCCTGTAATTTTTTCATTAGTGGATTGTAATTGAGTTTATATAATTGGCCTAGATTTTTGTTTATTTGCACACCTAGGTATCTTATTGCCTGCGTTTGCCATCTGAATGGGGATTCCTCCTTAAATTTTGAGAAATCCGCGTTATTCATAGGCATTGCTTCACTTTTATTTACGTTTATCTTGTATCCCGACACTTCTCCATATTCCTTCAATTTCTTATATAGTTCTTTTATTGATAGTTCTGGTTCTGTTAAGTACACTATCACATCATCCGCAAACAGACTGATTTTATATTCCCTGTCTTTTATTTTTATTCCTTTTATATTATTATCTCTTCTTATCGATTCTGCTAGTGGTTCTATAGCTAGCGCAAACAATAATGGTGATAGTGGGCATCCCTGCCGCGTTGACCTGCTTAAGTTAAATTGCTTTGATACATGTCCATTTACTGTCACTTTCGCTAACGGTCCCTTATATAATGCTTTAATCCAATTAATATACTTCTCCGGTAAACTGAATTTTTGCAATACTTTGAACAAGTAATTCCATTCTACTCTGTCGAAGGCCTTCTCTGCGTCTAAAGCAACTGCTACTGCCGGTGCTTTATTTCCTTCTACTGCATGAATTAAGTTAATAAATTTACAAATATTGTCTGTTGTGCGTCTTTTTTTGATAAATCCAGTTTGGTCTAAATTTACCATTTTCGGTACCTGTTCTGCTAATCTGTTCGCTAATAGTTTAGCTATTATCTTATAATCTGTGTTTAGCAGAGATATTGGTCTATATGACGCTGGTGAGAGTGGATCTTTCCCTTGTTTTAGTATCACTGTAATTATTGCTGTTTTACATGAATCTGGTAAGTTTTGTGTCTCATCAATCTGGTTGATTACATCCAGGAGGGGCGGTATTATTAGGTCTTTAAATGTTTTGTAGAATTCTATTGGGAGTCCATCCTCTCCTGGTGTCTTATTATTTGGTAAATTTTTTATTATCTCTTGTATTTCTACTGTTCCAAATGGTTCTGTTAATTTATTTTGTTCCTCTATTTGTAGTTTTGGTAGTTCAATTTTAGTCAAAAATTTATCTATTTTCCCTTCTTTCCCTTCGTTTTCGGTTCGGTATAATTGTTCATAGAATTCTCTGAAGTTTTCCTTAATTTCTTTTGGATTATATGTAATTTGTTTGTCTTTTTTCCTTGTTGCCAATACCATTTTCTTAGTTTGCTCTGTCTTAAGCTGCCATGCTAAGATTTTGTGTGTTTTTTCACCTAGTTCATAATATTTCTGTTTTGTCTTCATTATATTCTTCTCCACCTTATATGTTTGTAATGTTTCATATTTTATTTTTTTATCCGCCAATTCTCTTCTTTTGGTTGTATCTTCCTTTATTGCTAATTTTTTTTCTATGTTTATTATTTCCCTTTCCAACTGCTCTGTTTCCTGATTATAGTCCTTCATCTTGGTTGCATAACTTATTATTTGCCCTCTAATGAATGCTTTCATTGCGTCCCATAGTATAAACTTATCTTCCACTGATTCCGTATTTACTTCAAAGTACATTTTTAATTGTTTTTCAATAAATTCTCTAAAATCCTGTCTTTTAAGTAGCATGGGGTTTAATCTCCATCTATACATTCTTGGAGGGATGTCCTCTAGCTCTATTGCCAATAACAGGGGTGAGTGGTCCGATAATAGTCTAGCTTTATATTCCGTTTTCCTAACTCTCCCTTGAATGTGGACTGATAACAGGAATAGGTCTATCCTTGAGTATGTTTTATGTCTAGTCGAGTAGTATGAGTATTCCTTTTCTTTTGGGTTTTGTTTCCTCCATATGTCCACAAGTTTCATTTCTTGCATTGATTTAATTATAAATTTGGTTACTTTGTTCTTCCTGTTAATTTTTTTCCCCGTTTTATCCATATTTGGATCCAAATTCAGATTGAAATCCCCTCCTATTAGTATGTTCCCTTGCGTATTAGCTACCTTCAAAAAGATATCTTGCATAAACTTTTGATCTTCTTCGTTAGGTGAATATATATTAAGTAGATTCCAAAGCTCTGAATATATCTGACATTTTATCATAACATATCTCCCTGCTGGATCTATTATTTCCTCTTCTATTTTAAATGGCACATTTTTGCTAATTAATATAGCCACTCCTCTTGCTTTTGAATTATACGATGCTGCTGTTACATGTCCTACCCAATCTCTCTTTAACTTCTTGTGCTCCAATTCAGTTAAGTGTGTTTCTTGGACAAATGCTATATCTATTTTTTCCTTTTTCAGTAAATTTAGTAGTTTCTTCCTTTTAATTTGGTTATGTATTCCATTAATATTTAGAGTCATATAGTTCAGCGTAGCCATTTTATATTTTGTTTATCTTCTCTTTCCGTTTTTCCATCATTACCTTTCCTCCTTTTCCATTTCTGTTTTCTTATTTTCAACTCTTTACCAGACAACATTCCTACAACATCCAACATTTTCCTTATTCTCCTATTTCTATCTTCTTTATCCCCAATCTCCCCTTCCCCTCCTGAGTTGCCCTTTATCCCTTGTCGGACAACCACATCTCCCCTCTCCATTTGGATTTGCGAATCCACTCGCAAGCGTCAACTGATTTTGCAGTGACCGCTCTTTTCCCCCACCCAGCCCCCCCCAGAAAAGATTTCGCTTTTTATATGTCACAAAGGTCACTCTTTTAATTCCCTCCTTATTCTCTCTATTCCATTACCTTCTCTTATTACTTCTTGCCTATACTCTCTATGTTTTCCTCTAATTACAGATACTTTCACATATGCCCATTGTCTCTATTCACTCTTATACCTCTTTACCCGCATACATATCAATCGTGGTCATTTTTACCCTCCTTACCCTTCTTCATCCCTCAGTCTATTTTTGTCTTTACCCACATACATATCAATCGTGATAATTTTTGCTCTCATTACCCGTCTTCATCCCTCAGTCTATTTTTGTAATTGTTCTGCAAATTTTCGTGCTTCTTCTGGATCCGAGAATAGTCTGTTTTGTTGTCCTGGAATAAATATTTTCAATACCGCAGGATGCTTCAGTGTAAATTTATATCCTTTCTTCCATAAAATCGCTTTTGCTGTATTGAACTCTTTTCTCTTCTTTAGGAGTTCAAAGCTTATATCTGGATAAATGAAGATTTTTTGCCCTTTATACTCCAGTGGTTTGTTGCCCTCTCTTACTTTTTCCATGGTCTTCTCCAGTACCTTTTCTCTTGTAGTATATCTTAGGAATTTTACTACAATAGATCTTGGTTTTTGTTGTGGTTGTGGTTTAGGGGCCAATGCTCTATGTGCCCTTTCTATTTCCATTTCTTGCTGTAGTTCTGGACATCCTAGGGCCTTAGGGATCCATTCTTTTATAAACTCCCTCATATTCTTGCCTTCTTCATCTTCCTTGAGGCCCACTATCTTTATGTTATTTCTTCTGTTATAATTTTCCATTATATCTATTTTTTGGGCTAGTAATTCTTGTGTCTCTTTAGTTTTTTTATTAGATTCCTCCAATTTCTTTTTTAAGTCTTCTACCTCCATTTCTGCTGCTATTGCCCGTTCTTCCATCTTGTCCATTTTTTTCCCCATTTCTGTTAAGGTCACATCCATTTTATTTATTTTCTTTTCTGTGTTGTTTATTCTTCTTCTTAAATCATTGAATTCCTGTGTCTGCCATTCTTTAAATGACTCCATGTATCCTCTAACAAGAGCAAGTATATCCTTTACCTTGCCTTTCCCTTTATCTATTTCACTGTATTCTTCCTCTTCTTCTTCCTCTGGGTTGACCATCTGTTGTTTCTTTGCTGCCCTTTCCTCCTCTTCTTTCTTGTTTCCATTGTCTTCTGTGGTCTCTTCTTGCTGCAGGTGTTCTGCAGCTGTCGTTGCCGGCTGTGGAGATCGACTCCCCAGCTGGTCCCCCCTCCCGTCGGTGTGTTTTTTTGCATGCGCATCGCGCATGCGCGACTCCTCGCGCATGCGCGGTTGCGCACTTTTACTCGGCTCTGTGAGCCATTGTTGTAGTTCTTTTTCTACCGACCTGAGGTAGTGGGGCCCTCTCTCCACAGCGGGCCTCTTCGGACAGGTAAGGCCTTCACCTTTTTCCTCCGTTGTCTTCTCTTCCTCTCTTCTTTCCGTTGATTTTGATTTTTCTCCTTTTGTCTCCATCTTCTTTCCACCTTTATACTCACTTTTCTTTAACTTGTATTTCTGTGCCTTTGTATTTTCTCTTGTTTTTCCCGACTTTTCTGGAGAGGGCTGGAGTTCACCGTCCGGCCACTACTCCATCACGTGACTCCTCCCGAAATATTTGAAATATTTTCTGAAGATAAACATATATATGGAACTCCTTGACCTGCAATAAGGTTTATCAGTGATTTTTTTTTGGATGGAATATTGGAAGAGTGAATTTATTATCTGTGAGTATGCATACATTGCAAACAGATTTTAATAGTTTTGAAAAGGTTTTTTTTTAAACTAAACAACAAGATCAGTTTAATATTGAGAAAATTGGAAAAAACTGAAACTTTATTAAATTTGGAAAATCAGTAGAAAGAAACTATGAACAAGATTGATGATTTATAAAATTAAAGTCGAAGGAGCAATGTCCAAGAAGAGTTAAAAATTTTGAATAAGTTTTTCTTGAAAATAAACAATAATTTCAACTTAACATTGAGAAGATTGACAAAGTGGAAAATTTGATATTAAATTGGGAAACATAGAAGAAAGAACTTATGAATAACATTGATGCTTTAGAAGATCAAGACCGAAGGAATTATGTTCAAGAAAATTTTAAAAGATTTGAAAAAACTTTTTTTTGAAAGTAAGCTACAAATTCAACTTGAGACTGAGAAGAATGGAAGATTCGGTGTTGAACTGGGATGTTCAGAGGTGTTTTAATTCAGTGGATGAAATTCAGGAAGATGAAAAAAAAATTTAAAAAAAAGCTTTTATTGATTGTAAACAATGTTTAACTCAGTGTTGGGAGGGTGGAAAGGGTGCAAAATTTAATATCAAGTTTGGATTTTCAAAAAAAAAAGAGTTTATGAATAAGATTGGTTAAATTGATGGACCGGGGTTTTATGGATATAAGAAATGATGATTTTTCGGTTTATACGTGTATTTTGTCTGCCTGGGGGGGGGGGGGGGGAGGGAGTGGTACTTCTGCTCCCGAAAGTCATATGCCACTTGTGGTTTATACCACACCCATTTGGGTTTTTGGGAATTAACCACCATAAGGTGGTTTCCTAAGGGGTTAGGGGAGGTGGTGGGGGGGTGAAAATTTGAAAATTATTTAGTATCTATTATGTAATATTATACTAAGTCAATTTGAAATGAATGTATGGAGATACTATAAATAAATTTCAAAAAAAAAAGAACTAGTACGCATGGAATGGATGAAAGTCATCCAGAAAACTTAAGAACCTATAGATTGGGTCAGTTCACTGGTCATCGTGCAAAGGTAAAATAGAGCATTGCCTATATGTCTGGACCCAAGGGATCTCAAAAAAGCCATCAAGAGAGCATTTTAAGTTACTGACACGGGAGGAAATCATGTCCTGTTTGCAGGTGTCAAGTGATTTAGCAAGCTTAATGCATCATTGGGGTTTTGGCAGTGAAGCTCGATCAGACAAGTTTGAGACTATGCACTTTCAATACTACACAAGGAAAAGACAGCTTTCTTCGGCTACCAGGTGGGATCTTGCCTGCATCAGAAGTCTACTATAAAAGCATTCACAAGAAATTTGAAAGTATTCCTGGAGTTGAGACCATGATGGATGACGTCATTGTATGAGGATCGACCAAAGATGAACATGATTCGTGACTAAGGCAAGTAAGTGCTTGACATGACAAGGAATGTCAATTTGAAATTAAATAAAGAGAAATGTGAGTTTGATGTAAAGATACTGACCTTCATAGGAGATGTCATATTGGAACAGGCAGTGAAGCCTGATCCAAGAAAGACATCAGCCATTGAGAATTTTGTGAGCCCCCAAAACAAAGAGGAGGTGAGGTGTTTCTTGGGGATGGTGATTTACCTGGCTAAGTTCATCCCTCATCTGTCGACTGTGTCAGCACCACTTAGGTCACTCCTTGAGCAGAAAAATGAGTGGAGCTGCTTGCATGAGCAAGAAGAGTGCTTCCAGGCACTCACAAAAAGTCCTATCAAAAGAGCCTCTACTAAAGTTTTATGATCCAGAGGGACACACGAGGATTTTGGCTGCTGTATCTCGACATGGCCTTGGAGTAGTACTACTGCAGCAGCATGAGGACACATGACAACCTGTGGCCTCTGCATCAAGGGCTTTAACAAGTGCAGAAGCCAACTATGCACAGATAGAGAAAGAGCTTCTTGCCAGCACTTGTGCATGTGAAAGGTTCCATCAATAACAAGCTCTTGAAGTGGAGACAGACCATAAACCATTGGTCTCAATTATGTCCAAACCACTGTCCCAGGAGAGTACAGCACATGTTGATAGGGCTGGAGAAATTATCTACATGCCAGGAAAATACATACTTGCACTTGATGCACTGTCTCAAGCAGTTGATAGGAAAGAAAAGAGAGACCAAGAGGTTAATGCAGAGATACAGGCCTACGTTGACATGATTATCACCTCATTTCCAGTATCCCAGGATAGAACAGAGCAGATCAGGAAAGCAACAGAGACAGATGAAACAATCTAAGGGCTCAAAGATAGAATAGAGAAAGGATGGCCAGCAGCTAAGGATAACTGTCCAATGGGTATTCAGGATTATTGGGCATGTGGAGACAATAGGCATATCAAGGGTATGGCAGGTAAGGCAGATAACAGGGGGTGGGGAAGCACAATTATTATCTTACCTGCCCAATATCCAAGTCCTGAGCCCAATAATTAATATCCATCCTCCCAGGGGTGGAGCGCTGCACTGCTGGGGCTCATGAGCACCCCAGAGCGCCGCTCCAGGCCAGAGTCTCATTGGGCCACCTATCATCACCAGTAGCTCAATGCGGGATCAAATGGAAAAATGGATCTCTTCCCTACCGATAATCCCCCATGCAGCTGGAACTACTCTGACAGTGCCAACCAGGGATATGCAAAGTGGTTCCAGCTGCATGGGAGATTATGGATAGGAAAGATGGCCATTTTGCCCATTAATCCCGCATTAAGCCGCTGGCACCGACAAGCGGCCCTGACGGCCAAAATGGCCTGATGTGATGTTGGAGGCAGAGTGGCTGGGCTCTTAGAGTGCAGCTAGCGGGGCTGTTACAGCCCATTGATATCTCTGCCAGTCGCCTCCTGACTGCCCTGCTGACAGCCCGCCCAGCTGCCCCGCCAACAGACCATCCTAGCTGCCCCAACAGCCCCACCAACAGCCCACCCCAGCCACCCCTGACTGTGCCACCAACAGCCCAGTCTCTGACTGCCCTGCCACCAGCCCACTCCGATCGCCCGCTCTTAGCCTGTTCCTGTCATCCACCATCAGCCCGCCCCAGTTGCCCGCTGATTGCCCTGCTGACAGCCCACCCCGCCGGCCACCCCCTGCACCTTCCAGCCAGGAATGGAATGGCAGGTAAGAAACACAAACTTCTAATAACTGTGTGTAATTTACAGGGATATGTCGGGCAGCAATGGCACAGTTGATGTGAGGCGGTTTTTGAGCAACTTTTTGACAGGCATGTGATGTCAGTGGCAGCCTTAGGACATTACATGACCTAGATATGCCACTGTGCAGAGATGAACTGTCAGTTGTGAAATATATGGTCTTCAAAGGAAACAGGTTTGTGATTCCAGTGTTTCAACGCAAGGAAATGCTCCAGAAGATACATGAAGGACATCTTTGTAAGGAAAAATGCAAACGTAGAACTTGAGCCAAGAATGAACCAAGACATAAGCCAGACTACTGTTTCATGCGAAACGTGCCTTTCCTATAGACCAAAGCAGCAAGCAGATCTGCTTACACAACACCCTGCACCAGATAGGGTCTGTACTTCAAAGTTGGAGTAGATTTGTTTGACTGTAATGGGAAGAGTCATATAGTCGTAACAGACTATTTTTCCAATTACCCAGAAGTAGCATCAGTGCAGTCAACATCAAGCAAAGCAATTATCACTTTCATGAAAAATGTGTTTGAGAGGCAAGGAGTTCCTTGTGAAATAATATCAGAAAATGGTCTAAAATTTTCAAGCAGTGAATTTGAGTTCTTTGCGAATACTTGGAGGTTTTGACATACAACTTCAAGTCCACATCACCCAAATTCTAATGGCCTAGCAGAGAGTTCTGTTAGGTGGTGAAGAACCTTATGAAGAAAGCTCATGATGGACGAGAGTTTTTCAACAGAAGTCTAATGATTCACAAAATGCGGCACTACAAAATGGCCTTTCTCTTCCCAAATGCTGATGGTCAACGCATATGTACCAACTTTCCAATGCATGAAAAATCTGTTGAGCGCACAAGGTCAAACAGGCTAAAGTGGAAGAGAAAGTAAAACAGAAACAGTATCATGATAAAACTGCAAAAAGCCGACGAGTCCTGAAGCCTGGAGTTCAAATGTGATCATAATTTTGGCACATGGTCTATGCAAGGATATGTACAAGAGGAAATAGATCCACATTTCTACCAGATCCAGATAGAGGGAAGGACACCTCTGAGAAGGAACCGTGTGGATCTATGACCACAATCTCCAACCCATGGGGGTGACCCATCACCTGTCAGTACACAAAAGGGGCCAGCACATGTAAAAAAGGAAAAACATGTTGTTCAGAGTTCACAGAAATACTCAAATACTAATGCTTCAATGCAAGCAATATCCCACTCCAGAAAGAACTGTTAAACCACCTCAGAGACTGATTCAAAGCTGCTAATTGGAAAGAGACTGGCCATGGAATGTAGATACCCTTGTTATGTAGACTGTGAAAATTACGAGTTGGCCATAGAAGGCTTGAAGGCCCGCTACTTGAGGCTTCAGAATGACATTCTGGTGAGGCACGGACTCTCTCAACATCAGTAGCATCCAGGTGAGTCACTGGACGATTATGTCCTTGCACTGTGGGCCCTGACTAGAAAATGCCTCTACAAAGCAGTCAAGGCCTGGGTGAGAGAGGAGGAACAAATCTAGGACACCCTCGTGGCAGGAGTGAGGTTGATGTACGTGAGGCGGCAGGTGCTGGAGTTGGCAAAATCGCTCAAACAGGCCCAACTGGGAGCTGACGACCTCACAGGTGAAAGTGGTGCCTTTTCAGAGGACCAGGTCATCAGGCTGTGGTTTGGATTTGTGTGGGTCCCACAGGTTAAGAACCAGACCAAAGTTGAGGTACAAAGCACACGTTTATTTGGGGAATGAAAACGGGACAACAGGGTCAATATGCTAGGAAAACCTATACACATACACAATCTTCTTCTTTGGCTTGGCTTCGTGGACAAAGATTTATGGAGGGGGTAAAAGTCCACATCAGCTGCAGGCTCGATTGTGGCTGACAAGTCCGATGCGGGACAGGCAGACACGGTTGCAGCGGTTGCAGGGGAAAATTGGTTGGTTAGGGTTGGGTGTTGGGTTTTTCCTCCTTTGTCTTTTGTCAGTGAAGTGGGTTCTGCGGTCTTCTTCAAAGGAGGTTGCTGCCCGCTGAACTGTGAGGCGCCAAGATGCACGGTTTGAGGCGATATCAGCCCACTGGCGGTGGTCAATGTGGCAGGCACCAAGAGATTTCTTTAGGCAGTCCTTGTACCTCTTCTTTGGTGCACCTCTGTCACGGTGGCCAGTGGAGAGCTCGCCATATAACACAATCTTGGGAAGGCGATGGTCCTCCATTCTGGAGACGTGACCCACCCAGCGCAGTTGGATCTTCAGCAGCAAGGGGTAAATATACATTTCAGATAATGATGGAGGAACCGACAGAAGACTGGGGGAAATTACATGAACATACACATTCAACAGTCAGGATCAAGGTGATACTACATGTCTCCAGCCCTTGACTGGTACGGTCACAGTTCTTGCTACCTGACCTCGAGACTCACCCCAACTCAGTGTGAAAGGTGCTACTTGCGTGCCATGAGGAATCCAAAGAGCAGAACAAAGGGGCACATGGCCCTTTATAGTTCTGCAGGCAGCATTGGGGGGGGCCAATCACTCCAGGCAGTCTGAGCCCCGTTGGCTGCTGTGGCCAATGGCTCGAAGCCAAGTGCAGGGGGTCAGCAGGGATCAGCCGAGGTGATTCAACTGGGCCAATTGGGTGAAGGTCTGGGCAGGCTGCCTGGACTGCACCACCTGGTGATTTAGGTGGGCCAATCGCAATAGTCACCTTGATGGTTTGGGGTGAGTCTTTAACCTTGATTGGCAGGTAGTGTGTCCTCCAAACAGGAACGCAGCAGCACCACCAGGTGGTGGACGCTGCCTGTCTATTACACAGCCACTGGTGACCACCACAACTCCAGCGGTGACTACTGTAGCTACACACGACCAGGGATCCTCCAAGCCCAATGCCCCGCGAAGAACTCCATGTGCGGTAAGCGAGGGTACTGGGTGAAGGTCCGCAGGGCTAAAAAAAAAACCTAAAGAGGGCGACTACATGTGAAACCCCCGAAACATCGTTTAACCTGTGCCCGAGTCCCAAAGGACCACTCTCCGCCTCTCTGTGCTGCTCGCTACCAGCATCTCACTGCGCCTCATGGACATAAGATGGCAGGACCAGACAACATACCTCGTCGGGCACCGAAGGATTGTACAGACCAATTGATGGAGGTCTTCACAGACATCTTCAACACCTCATTGCAGCAGTCCATCAACCCAACAGGGTTCAAGATAGCCACCATCATCCCTCAATGACAGGCCTCAATCACAACTGTCCTGTGGCACTGACCTCCACCATTATGAAATGCTTCAAGTGTCTGGTGATGGAACGCATCAAAGCACACCTCCCAGAGATGCTGGATCCATTTCAATTTGCCTATAGAAGAAACTGCTCCACAGATGATGCTATAGCCTTGTTGCTTCACTCCATCCTGGCCCACCTGGAGAATGATGCCTCATTCACCAGGCTACTGTTCATCGACTTCAGCTCGGCGTTTAATATGATCATTCCCCAGAGACTGGAGATGAAGTTGTCCTCGTTGGGACTCAACATCCCTCTCTTTATCTGGATTCCTCATGGAAACACCACAGTCTATCCAGCTCAGTAGCTGAATATTGAGTACTGTCATGCTGAGCACTGGCACACCTCAGAGCTGGGTGCTCAGCCTGCTCCTGTTCACACCACTGACCCATGACTGCTTTACCAGATCCAGCTCGAACAGTGTCATCAGGTTTGCAGATGGTACAACAGTAGTTGGTCTCAACAGATTAATCAAAAAACAGAGAAGAGGTGGAAAATCTCATAAAATGGTGCGAGAATAACTACCGGAGTCTCAACATGGCCAAGATGAAGGAGATGATCTTTGACTTCTGGACCAGTACTTACCATCCTCCATTACACAGCAACAACTCTGTAGTAGAGAGAGTGGAGAGCACCAAGTTCCTTGGAGTTCACTTAAATAGCGACCTATAATGGGCTCTCAACATCTCCTCACTTGTCAGAAATATGCAATATCAATGGCACTGAAGCAGGTAAGGCTACCAGTCACCATTATGTCAAACATCTATAGGAGCTCTAAAAAGAGCGTTCTGGCTGGCTACATCACAGTGTGGTACGGTTGCTGCAGCAAAATGGATCAGAGGTCAATCCACAGGAATATAAGAGTTGCAGAGAGGATCACAGGAGTCTCCCTCCATCCCCCACCCCACATTGATGAGATCTACCGGGATTGTTGTCTGAAGAGAGTGTGCAAAATCACTGAAGACCCTTCCACTCTGCACACAGCATCCTTCAGCTGCTCCTGTCAGGGAAGAAATACAGGAGGATCAGAGCCAGCACCACCAGGCTGAGGAACAGCTTCTTCCCATGGGCAGTGAGAGTGCTGAATGACTAAAAGAACTACTCACACTAACCAAAACCATCCACGTTGTGTGTGTGTGTGTGTGTGTGTGTGTGTGTGTGTGTGTGTGTGTGTGTGTGTGTGTGTGTGTGTGTGTGTGTGTGTGTGTGTGTGTGATACATAATTGACATGCATATGCATTATTTCTTTGTATATGCATTATGTCTGGTTGTAAGTCTGCATGTTTTTGCTCCAAAGCCTGGAGAACGTTGTTTTGTCAGGTTACACTTGACTTGACTTGACTGGACATAGAATTCCACAGATTCACCACTTTGCCTTAAGTGCGCTCTCCTGAATCTTGAGG
Source organism: Narcine bancroftii (assembly GCF_036971445.1). Classification (NCBI taxonomy): domain Eukaryota; kingdom Metazoa; phylum Chordata; class Chondrichthyes; order Torpediniformes; family Narcinidae; genus Narcine; species Narcine bancroftii. Next base: position 33,307,348 of record NC_091469.1, on the reverse strand, counting down.
CTATATCTCCTGGTTTGAATCCTACCTACCAGTGAAAACAACATTCTTGGTTCTATCAACAATCTTCCTGCTTCTATCTGCTACAACAGATTGATGCTCTGTGTGGCACCACAAAGTGGAACCTAACCAGTTTAACCATCTTTTTTATGTCAACCACTTCATCCCAGCAATCAACCTCATGAACCTTGTGAAGCATGCAGATCATTTCTTAAAAGAGGAAATCAATACTGTGTATGGCAGTTGAGGAGCAATCTTATCAGTGCAACAAAATGTCCCTACTTTTATACTCCACATCCCTTATCATCGCTTTGCCTTCCCAATTACTCACTGTCCCTGTCTTTCTACTTCATGTACCACAACATTCCACTTCAGTAATAATTTACTTTCCAAAATAGATAACCTCACATTTTCTCTCATTATACTCTATCTACAAAGTATTTTTAACCTCAGATGGCGCATCTTTCTCATTTCATTTTTCTTTCTCACGGGAATATATCCTTATATTTTTAATGAAACATGAAATCTTTGCATTCAAATGAAATCTTTTGTGATGTCAGGGCATCACTTTCTTCAAATACACTCCAAAGTCACAGTTACCATTATAAATCTCATGTTTTTGGTTATGTTATTATGATATTGATTCATGCAAAAACAATGTCAAATTTTTTGAAAAATCGGGTCATTTTATTTCAGGATGCTATGGAACTTGTTTTGCTACTACCAGGTTTCTCATGCTACAACAAAACTTTCAGTGTGGCTGTATCGTAACTAAGGGCTTGAACTATTGATCCAGAGTTTGAAACATTCTCGCCCCCCCCACCCCCCCCCCCCACCCCCTTCCACCTACACACAAACAGACTTGGAATTTAAATTTAAGTCACTAAATAATCTTAAAGTGAAAATTTTAAATTAATAATGGAGAACGAAACTCACCAGATCATTATAAAAATCGAAATTTAGTAATTTTTTTGAGGGAAGAATTCTGGTGCCCTTATGCAGCCAAACTGGCATGAGAATCTGGATCTCATGGAATGCGGTTGACTCTTAACTCTCCACTGAAAGGGCAATCAGTTCAAGGGTAGTAATGGGCAATTACTGGCACCTTTGCTGGCAATACCCCACCTGGATGCACAAGACAGGAAAAAAAAAACATCTTTCAACATTTTATCATTGGTAATAAAGTGCTTTGGCACATTCTGCAAGGGAAGTGAACGGTGCCCTATGTAGCATAGGTAGCTGTCAGAATCTCTCGCTTGCTGCATTGGTCAGTTGCAGCTTTGATGGGAGATATGTTTCTGCCTGTTCATCAGCTGAGCAAACCTCCTCCAAGCATTGGGTCAGTCATGTGGTCACCAGACAAACAGAAAACAATTTGACTGACAGTTTTCCTCATCCATCTCCAATATAAAGATGGAAACTATAAAACATTTCACTTTAAATCCTTGACAATAGATCTAGATCCAGAATTATCATCTTTCTCCAGTATCTCCTCAACCAACAATAGATCTCACTCACTGGATTGTTAAGCAGACTCAGCTTGAATAAAATAGCTTTGGGTTAATCCCTTCATGCTACAGATTTTGAATGAGAGAGACAAGCTGAATGACTATCCCCTGTACTGTGAATTTTTCCTTGTTCCATCAGACAGACTAAGCCTATTAATGAACATTGCTTTCATGAATACACCCTGACAGGTTTTGAAATTGGCGTTGACAGCAATAAGTTCTGGTGGATAACCACTATAACCTTGGCATCATCTGGTTTCAATCATTTATGTTCTGATCTGCAGCTTGGCAAGATAACAGCTTCTTAAACTAACAAACGACATTGAGTCCATACTTAAGAAAACTAAATATTTCCTGGTGGAAGCCTGCTTCTCATCATTTTCCCTTAAACAAGTATTCAAGGCAACACTTTGATAAATGTTGGTGCATTCCTTCCACAATAAATAAATGATCCAAATATGACTGACTGCAGGAAGGCTCATCTCGAATTCCGTAGCAACCAAGGTGAAATGGTGACTTTAACTGGAGTGTGAGGGATCTAATGCAGAGGTTCATTTGCATTGGCCCAGAATTACATTTACTGGCTCAAATCTACACAGTTCCTCCCCGCAGCACTCACCCCTCCCCACCACACACTCCACTCCCCACCCTCTCGCCCCTCCATACAGCTCTCTTCCCTCACCATCCACATTTTCCACTCCCCACCCACTCACCCCTCCCCATCACACTTGCTCCACCACACCATCTCCTCCCATGCTCATCTCTTCCCTCCCGCACTCTCCATTCTTCACATACATGCCTCAACTTACCCTTCCACACTCCCTTTCCCATTGCAACTCTTTCTTCCCCACCCACAACTCTCTCCACCACACCCTCCCCTCCCATGCTCGCCTGTGTCCTGTAACAAAAGAATGCTAGTGATAATTGTTATCTACCAGACAGCAGCAATAGAAATTAGCCCAGTGTTATATTTAAAATAATTTTTATTATTAATAAACCATAATATAACACTTTATCTAATTTAACTAACTTATCTACACTTATCCGGCTGCAGACTCTGGAGAAGCGAAAGACTGGAACAGGGCACCACAGGTCGGGAAGCTCACCCCCCCCCCCCACCCCCAATCTGAGAAGGAGAACCAGAAGACTCTCGGGGACTGTGACCATGGAGGCAGAACAGTGAGGAGGCTCTGCGGCTGAGGGACCAGTGCAAGTGATAGGCTGCTGGTGACTCAAGGTGAGGAAACCGTGGAAGCTGTGAGCTGCTGGAGACTGCTGTCGGGAGACTTGCGCCAGGCTGCAGACTGCTTGAGACTAGCTCGAACTGGCTGGAATAGTAATTGGAACTGGGATGTGAGGGGTGCCGAGGGCGCAGTCGAGACCCTGACTATGTTGGAAGTTCAGATCTGGAGCTCGGGTCACCAATGATTTGGACTGAACTCTGGGTGACTGCAGAGGAGAATCTATAGACACTCGGTGATTCTAGGGGGGGGGGGGGACTCTTTTTCTCCTCTTTCTCTGACTGTAGATCTAACTGTAAGAAATGTAAGAGACGCTTAGGCAACTTCTGCCGGTGGAAAATTTGTCTGCCTTGCAGCAAGCAAAATGGAATTTCATGTAATAGGGCACTGTTTTACTATTAGGACAATAAATTGAATCTTGAATCTCTTGAATCTTGAACTTAACACCATCTATGTGCAAACATATTGGTGTGTGTGTGGAACACCCTAAGCCACTTTAACTCAAGTAATAATTCTCGGATGGCAGTTCAAAGTTCAGTTGACATGTAGGCTTGTAGGCTTGAAGGTGAATGAAACACACGCAGGCCTTAGGTGGAGTTGACACTCAGGCTTTAGATGAAATTCTTGAAGTGAGTGGAATAGACCTGGGGTGTCAGAATGTTTATAACTTATGAGGTCCTTGTTAAGGTGCTTCCTGCGAAATGCCTTTTTTAAATGAGTGCCAACAAAAAAAAACCTCTCTTCTTTGGTGTAGGGGATGATGAAGCAAGTGATACTCACAAAGTTTCCAGAACCCTTTTCGTGGGTCAGCCAAACTCAAGTTACTCTCAGTCTGTTCACCATCAATGCATAGTATTTATTCTGCCATCAGAACCCTTTCTGTGGGTCAGTCAATCAAAATTGACCTTCTCTCTTTTGGTCACAAATGGTCTTCTCATTCCTCTATTCTGACAATAAAACTAAACTTTGAACATATAACCCTGAGATAAATTATCCTGCAGTGCAGGCAGAACAGGGGGAAATCAAATGGATTGCCTATATACTCATTCCTTTATAACTAACAGGAAGAAATCAGGCAGATTGTCTATAACCATGTATGAGGCCAATCCAGCACAGTGTTTCTTCTTCAGAGAGCTGTTTGCTTCTGTGCTGTCTCTTTAAAATGGCCCCTGAGCAAAACTGTGTATTCAGTCTTAATCATGGTCTCTGCATCTGCCTTGCTTCTCTTTAAATGCATCCAATTTAAGAATGTGAAGTCTTCAGCCTGCCTAATCAGTTTCACAGACACTCCAAAGCCTGCAAGGTTTGTTAAATCTGTTTTCTTAATGTGACAGTCCTACACAAATAAAATTAACTGAAAAATGGGAGCACATAATATAATCATAAAAACTAGCGGGAGTCAGAAACAAGTGGTTGCAGCAAGGAGTAATTCAAAATGGATGCCTCCATGAGTCGCAAGAACTAAATTATAGTTGTTATAAAATGATCAGTTTATTTATTACAATGAAGAAAACATCACATCTTTCTACCAGTTGTGTGCAGAGTGTTAATCATTTGATAGCAGTGGAAAACATGGAGAGTGTAAAGTTTCCTGATGCTGTAAATTGGACTGGAAATGTCAACCACAAGTGGAGGTTGTTCAGACAACGATTTATGCTGTAGCTGCAAGCTATTGGACTCAATAGCAAACCTAATGCATGGAAGATTGCTCTGCTACTTATTATGGTTTGATCTCAAGCACAGAGATTTTCAACACATTTGATTTTGCCCAGGCAGCTACCCATGGTACGTTTGACAAGGTTATTGAGATGTTAGATGAACAATGTTCACCAAAGAAAAATGAAACATGTGAGAGGTATGTGTTTCTCCCACGCACACAACTGCAGGGAGAGAGCTTTGATATTTTTTTTTGATGGAGTTTTATGCGATGTCATGCAAAGATACTCTGACAATAAATCTAAACTTTGAACATATAACCCTGAGATACATTATCCTGCAGGGAAGGCAGAATTTCTATTTTTTCAGTAGTTCCAAAAATGTACTCAAGAGCAAAGACATGCAAACAAACACAAAAAAAAATCAGTAATAAATAATGTGCAAAGTAAAAGTCCTTAAACGAGGATTGAGATTGTTGTTTAGGAGTCTAATGGTGGAGAGATAGCAAATGTTCCTAAAACAGGTGGCACGAATCTTGTGACACCTATACTTTTTTCTTGATAGTAGCAGCGAAAACAGAGCATGACCTGAGTGGTGTGAATCATCTCCAATGGCAGTGTTCCAGGTCAATCTTCTTGAGAGTTTTGATGTGATGTACCAGTTTTTTTCCACTACCTTTTGCAGGACTTTCCATTCAGAGGTATTTTTAGCCCCATGCCAGGCCATGACGCAGCCTGCCAGCACACTTTTCATTACAAACCTGCAGAAGTTTGCCAAGGTTTTTGATGTCATACCAAACCTCCACAAAATCCTGAGGAAGTAGAGGGGCTGATCTCCTTTCTTCTTGATGACATTTGAGTGTTGATTCAAAGAAAGGTCCTCCAAGATACTGACTCCTTGGAATTTCAGTTTGCTCACTGTCTCCACCTCTGATTCCCCAATGATCACTAGATTGTACACCTCTGGTTTTCCCTTCCAAAAGTTCTCAATCAGCTCTTTGTTTTTGGTGACATTGAGTGCGAGGTTGTTGTTGGTGCACCTTTCAGCCAAGTTTCCAATCTTCCTCATATATACTAAACAATTGCTCCCTTTTATACAACCCACTACCATGGTATCAACAGCAAATTTGTAGATGGTGTTGTTGTTGCACTGAGCCACACACTCATAGAAGTAAACTGAGTAGAGCGGGGGTCTAAGAATGCTACCCTGCGGTGCTCAGGTAGTGATGTAGATTGTGGAGGGGATGTTCTTACCGATCCTCACTGAATGTGAACTGGAGATGAGGAAATCCAGGATCCCATTGCACAGTGGGGTATTGAGGCCCAGGTCTTGGATTTTGCTAATCAATTTTGAGGAGATGATGGTGTTGAATGCCGAACTGTAGTCGATGAAGAGGATCTTGATTTATATGTCATTGATGTCATTGATGTGTTTTGTATAGAGCAGTGAGATAACATCTGCCATAGACCTGCTGTTACAGTAGGCAAATTGATACGGATCAGATAGGAGCTGATATGCTTCAAAAGCAACTTCTCAAAGCACTTCATCACTGTAGATGTGAGTGCCACTGGCTGGTAGTGATTTGGGCAGGTTACCACACTCTTTTTGACCACTGGTATGATTGAGGCCTTTTTGAAACAGGTGAGCATCATTCCTTGCTGGAGTGAATTGTGGCAATGACAGCATGAGCAAGAGTTACAGCATAGGTAGCCATGATTTACTTATCTACATATTGTGATACAGAAAGAGGCCGTTAAGCTTATCGAGTTCACGTGGCTCCCAAGAGAGAAAGCCCACCAGTCCTATTGCCCCACTTCTGTTTTCCCTGAAATTGTAAATTTCTCTCACTTCCCACACATATCTCTAGGTAGAGCTATGAAGATTTATAACACTCTGCGCAACATAATTTGAGGATTATCTTTCATGACCTGTTGAGTATAGAATGTTGCCCAATTCAGCAAACTGTTACGTGGCACAAAAAAATGTCCCCAATGATTCCCAGGGCAAACTCGTGTGTATTGCACTAGAACCCACCATTTCCTTTCAGAAAATCTTCCATGCCATTTGCCCAGAGCATTATTCTGAAGAGACAAATAGTATGATTTCATTTATAATGGTTCAATGAATTTATTATGACATGCATTATACCATGATGTATGTCTTTGGCTTGGCTTCGCGGACGAAGATTTATGGAGGGGGTAAAAAGTCCACGTCAGCTGCAGGCTCGTTTGTGGCTGACCAGTCCGATGCGGGACAGGCAGACACGATTGCACCATGATGTATACCCTTACAGGAAAGAAGTACTAAGTAAATCCATCTAGTAATGTCATAATTTTGCATGTTATTTTCGTCTGTGTGACTACACTATTAAACAAATGGAAACTCTGCACTCACTCACTAGGTGCTTTCAAACTGCCTTGTAAAATGGGGATAACTGGGCACCCCACTCACAAGGCAGCTTGATAGGGTCTGACCCGGTAAGCATCGTCCAAAGTCAGTCAGATCCCTGCCCTACCTCGGAGGTAGTCAGGGAACCCGGTTAAATTTACCCAAGACGCATGACCGGCAGCTTGAAAAGCAAAATAGCCGACACCATTACTCCTGTGATGTCAGCGCTTACTTGCTGGTGTCTCAGGGAAACCCTGACTAAAGTATCCATGGTTATTGGGGGGGAGAGAGGAGTTGCTGCTAGGGGCCCGGGGTGGAGAAGTTGGGGGGAGAGGTCGCTGCTGCAGGGGAATGAGGAGAGGGGTCAGCTACTGCGGGGGAAAGAGGAGAGGGGTCAGCTACCACAGGGGCAGAGGGGTCGGATGCCGTCGGGGCAGAGGAGGCGGCTGCCACGGGTTGGGGTTAGCACGATTGATGGTGGGAGGGAAACTGACAGCTGGTGTGGGGGGGGGGGGGGTGAGACTGACAGCTGGTAGCGCGGACAGGGGAAACTAGTTTGCGTGACGCATCATTTACCACATCATCGCGGGTGTGGGATTCCCCTTAAATCGCCGGGTTGGCGATTTACTGGGGCTATCCCCCCTCAGCTTAAAAGGTGCTGGAGGTACCCTTGCCCCACTAATCGCACCTGGGTCCCAAGAGGGCTACCCAAGGTGCTGTAGCTAAAAACCACCTATTGATTGCTCTGATAAAACTAGTTTGGCAATATCCACTGCTGCTCCCCTATATCAGCTGCTTTCTTGTGTTGTTTAGCTTTGGAAGACAATGGAGCCAGTCAGTTGTTCCTTCAAAGCTGCTGTTAATACAACCCAGAGCTGAGAGCAGGCACTATCGAAGGCTTTCTTGGCCAACCTCACCCACAGTTCCCAGGTTTTCATTTCATTTTTATATGATTTAAGAAAACTGCACCTGGAATATACAAAGCATTATTCTAGCAGGCGGAGGATAATGTCGCCAAAATGACTCAGCTTCCTGTTCTTTGTCACCCTCCTCCTGCAGGGAAAGAAGTAATTGTTGGTGCTTTTTAACAAAGTAACACTATGGGTATAGAGGATCAGAAATGAAGTGATACACCAGGCTAAGTGTCTTCATGTCAATGATGGCACTCCCCATTCAGGTCTGTCCATGTTACTGCTAATGGAGAAACGCTCCCAGCAAGTTTGACCCCATGCATTCATTGAATTCACTTTAAACCTTATCTCTATAAATCCCCCAATGTTTACTGAACCATGTTTTAGTTCTATCTAGTTTGTAGGTTTGGGGGGGGGGGGGTGGTATTCGATGCTGGGACCTACCTGTCGTTAACACCATCTGTCCGATGCAGCTGGGGGTGTGCGTTGAGTCGCTACCATGCATCAAGCTAGACACGAGTAACACAGGAGGGGGTGGGGCTGATCTGACAGCGAGTGATGGCCACAACTGCACGGGGTGCCACAGCACCTGGTTTGGGGAGGAAATGCCCTTGGATGCCCACCTTGGCACCGACCATGCTACCCACATGCAACTAAAGTTCTTTGGAATTCTTTATGGGATAAATTCATTAGTTATTTATGTCCTGGCTTTAGATTCTATGCATCTGAACCTTCTATCTCTACCCATCATCTGCCTGGAAACATCTTTCTCAGTCTTCCTTCAAGGGTACCGGTGACTTGCTTTCACTCCATTTCCATGGGATCTGTGGTGACTGTTGAGGTCAGTTAAGGAGCTGCAAACCTTTCCACAGGTGGAGTAGGAGGTGGCTTATGTTACTCCTGAGATTATTTATTCCTACTGCCGGCTTCAGTGCATTCTCAATACATGGCCTCAATTTTCTCAATATCAATGTTTCTTCATTTGGAACAATCATAGGCCAGTATTCCAGGGAATCAAAGGGTCTCTTAAGCACATTCTTGATCTTTGCATCCACTCTCTCACAGCTTTCTTTTACTCTAAATGGCAATTTGTTCACCTTTCCTGAGAGTTCCTCAGTTCTTATGATCCATGTTTGTACTCTCCAGTTCTGCTACACCTTTGTTATATGGAGATTGGAACTGTTCACAATTCTTCCCCCAAACCTTTATGAGGTAATTAGGAAGAAGACATCATGTCTCTAGATCAGGTAACTCAGTTCAACTTGGCAATTACTGCTTGAATGTAAACCAAAACCTGTTTAATTTGTAGAACAACATCTCATGAACCCCACCAGTGTGGGACATTATATATTGTGCATGTGTATATACTGCACGTCATTTTATGTGCTCATGAACACACACACACACATCCAACCACCTTTACACAGGAAAGCACAGTTGTCCCATTGTGACTATCCCAGTGGTGTGCAAGAGCTGCTCTCCCTGCACTTCCACCCATAATCTTGCTAGCTTTCCCCTTCAGATTTTGATAAATGTTCAGCACCCTCTGAAGATTTATTTCTGAAACTTTTGCCTCACCAAGGAAAATGAATTATTGCTGCCCTCCAGTGGATTTGTGAAGCCATATAGAAATAATGTTTCAATAAATTCGTTCCAACAGGATAAAAAAAATAGCTTCAGCACTATTTACAGCAATGAAGCAATGAATAATTTCAGCCGTACAATTGTTATGCCAAATGCCTAAATCAGTCTTTTTATTTGCTGGATTTCTTCTCTCAGTGTTAAAGATGATTTGCTTCCTTTCAGGATCTGAGGGTCCTGATTTGTCTGAGGATGTTCAGTAAGGACTGCAGATTTTTCCCATAGGTTGGGCAGGTAGGTAGTTTGTGACAGTGTTCTGCATCGCTCCAGACAAATGACTAAGAGGTTCCTGAATGTTCCATCTCAATTTGAATGATCATTGCCACAGATTCCCAGAAGTCAATGATGTTGTTGCATTTTTTTTCCCCACGAAGTGGTTTTGAGACTACCCTTGAACCCATCCATCCAGTAACTTCTTGCCATGGTAGCACCCACCGTGTCTGGAGTTGGAATGTAAGCAACATAGCCTGTCCAATACAGATGAGTGAGTGTCATTCGGGGCTCATTGCTCAGGATGCTGGTTCGATAGAGGTTCAGGAAATATCTGAAGTTATTTTCCAGCAGGCACTGCTGGTGTAGCAGAACTTCTATGTTCTTGAAAATTCACCTCCGTCTTGGCTCTCAGAGGGATGATTCCTCGTATGTTTGAGTCATGAATGGGCCTGATAATGCTGAAGAAACCACGCTTGTCGTGGCTGTCAGCAGATCACTGGACCTCCTGTGTTCTTTTCACCCATTATTCGGCCATGGGGTTTCTGTTGAACATTGGCTTTTGTGTGTCTGCGGAGCTGTTGTTTTTCCCTTAAGACATGATAGAGCTACCAATCCAGAACAGGTGTAACTGAAGCACCTATATAAATGAATAGAGACAACTTAATGTGTGCACAAAACATTTTAACGTAAAAAGGCTTGACAGGAACATGAAGAAAAATTTAATAAAAAGTTCCATTTGCAAATATTTGGGCAGGTGACAACCGCTTGGTCAAATAAGTGTTAAAAAGAAACAGTTGAGTGGGGAATTTTAATTCCAATAATTGGGACCAGAATAGCTAAAGACATTGCTACCAGGAGTAGGCCAAAAGAAATCAAGGGGCGTGGGTGCAGTGGGTATGCAGCAAGCAAAAATGAGATTAGGAGTTATTTGGCTGATAGGTTACAGAGACAAAGAGGAGAAAAACATAAAGGAGGCTGAAAGAAGCAGGAGGGGTTTTAAATTTCACCGTTGTTCATCTAATGTAGGCAACTCAGTGAGCTGTCCTGGAACTTTATGAATGGCACAGGAATTTTTCTTTTAAAAGCATCTTTTCCAAGAGATAGAGCTGAAGACAGAGCTGTTGTAGATCATCTTTATTTTTGGCCCAAATGGTATAATTTATTTAACCTTTTAACTTTCCACCATAACTCCTTGCTTTCATTTGATCTTGTAACTTTCCAATATAAATTCTACAAACTTGATTTACTGCACAAGATGTGATTAAATTTCAATTTCTTGTTGATGAATATTTCTTTGTATAGAACATCGAACAATACAGCACAGTATGGGCCCTTCAGCCCTCGATGTTGTGCTGACCCAGAAATTCCTTCCTAAAAAAAATACTAAATCCTCCCTGCCCCATATCCCTCTATTATTTCTTTTATCCATGTGCCTAAGAGTCTCATAAGAGCCCCTAATGTTTCAGCCTCCACCATCATCCCTGGAAAGGCATTCCAGGCACCTACAACTCTCTGTGTAAAAAAAAACTTACCCCTGATATCTCACCTAAACTTCCTTCCCTTAACATTGTACACATGTCCTCTGGTGTTTGCTGATCACCTGGGAAACAAGTGCTGGCTGTCCACCCTATCGATGCCTCTCATAATCTTGGAGATCTCTATCAAGTCTCCTCTCATCCTTCTACGCTCCAAAGAGAAAAGTCCCAGCTTTGCTAACCTTGCCTCATAAGGCATATTTCCCAATCCAGGCAACATCCTGTTAAATCTCCTCGGCAGCCTCTCCATAGCTTCCACATCCTTCCTATTGTGACGGAATTGAGATATTATTAATCTCATATATATAATCTTATCTTATTATTAAATATATATTTTTAGCAAATTTATTTTTGTGTGTTTGGGCACAAGGACAACACAATTACACTCAGAGAAATAAGTCATTTTTGGAGTCACAGTCTGGTGAGCAACCCCAATAAAATTGCATCATTGAAATATCTTGGACAAGGCGGTTGCTCAAAGAGAACATCGAATGAAACAAAATACTCTTTGCATGTTTACCAATATTGTTAGAATGAAAACTCAAATGCAGCTGTTTATGCAAGAAAGTTGTTCTGCTGGCTGGTCAGCAGACAATCTAGAGTCGATGGGCCATTTTTGGCCTACTCCTTTTCCTACTTCCTATGTTCCTATGTATCCATTCAAACTTCTGGAATTCAAACAGCAAAGACAGGAATGATGTTATGTCATGTGGTAAAGACACTTCAAGACAGAGCATTTTTGAATATTGAGGAATTTGAACATTAATTGAAGGGAGAAGACTCCTTACTATTGTGTAGATAACACATCCTGCAAGTCACACAGGATTGAAATGTGGTAATAAAAAGCTACTGGTGTTCTCTTATGAAAAAAATTTGCTTTGAAGAAAATAGCTACTACCGACCATCTCATTAAAAGAGAGAGGACAGTCTCCTTGTGTCCATTGAAATGGTCACTTTTGATTAAGAAAGCAAAATCTGAAATAGAGCCATTTTTAAATGGTTCCTTTGCGCAACCCTGGAGATCATCATGAAGAGATCACAAGTACTGTAACCGCCATGCAAGAGGGGGAAATAATTTGGATGAAGAAATAATTTTCTGAAAACTACAAACAATTTATGAGCCTCACAACTACTCCATAATTGCTGTTCAAAACAATTTAAAGAATCTGAGTTTTAAAACAAAACTGACTGAACTTTAAAATCATCTCTTCAGAATTATACCTGAACTGTAATGGTTTTGCCACACACATATGCACATACACACACACACACACATACACACATATACACACAAACGAGCATAGTGGGATGAAATTAGAATTAAGTTTAGTTAAGTAAGAAGTGGTATGTTTATTAATAAAAATGGTTTTGAAGATACCATTGTCTTAGTGAATTTTCCATTACTGTTGGTTGAGTATGTAACACTATAATGACGTGACCAAAACTGAACACAATATAAGTGTTGTTTTATCAGAGATTTGTAGGGTTGCAACATGACTTCTCCACTCCTGAATTCAATCCCCCTATTAATGAAGCCTAGCATCCCATGGGCCTTCTTTAACTATCTCATCAACCTGTGCGGCTGTAGCACAATCAATGACCTCTCGCAGACACGAAGCAAATAGTCAAAGGTTTTATTGATCAGAAGACCCAGATATGGCTCTACATGCTGCTGGCTCACATCCAAGGCAGATATGAGGGAGGAGACTAGGGCTCTTGGCCTTTATTAGAGGATCCTATGGAGAGGGACTGTAGATACAGAAGGCAGACCAGACTGTCCAGTCAGGACATGCCCGCAGTACCATGTTCCACCACAGCAGCAACCTTGAGGGATGTATGGTTTGAAACCTCAAGGTCCCTCTGTTCATCCCCACTCTGAAGTAACTGACCATTAACCCTGTACTCAGCCTTCTGGTTTGTCCTTTTAAAATGCATCGCCTCACACTTATCCAGATTGAAATCCATCTGCCAGTTTTCTGCCCAACTCTGTATCCTATCTATATCCTCTTGTAACCTTCAACAACCTTCAGCTCCATTCACAACTGCTCCAACCATTGTGTCATCTGCAAACTTACTGACCCATCCTTGTGCCTCTTATCCAGGACTTTTATGAAAATCACAAAGAGCAGGGATCCCAGAAAATATCCTTGCAGCACTCCACTCATCACCGACCTCCAGGCAGAATACTCTCCTTCCACTACTGCAAGCCAATTTTTTTTATACACATAGCCAAGGTTCCCCTGATCTCATGCCTCATGACTTTCTGGATGAGTCTCTAGAGGGGAACCTTGTTAAATGCCTTGTAGACCACATCTACCACCCTAACCTCTTCCATTTCTTTTGTTACCTCCTCAAAAAACTCAATTTGACTTATGAGGTACAACCTTCCCATCAAAAAAACCATGCTGACTATTCTTGAGTGCTAATAGATTCCATCCTTAAAAATCCTCTCCATTAGTTTGCACACCACTGATATAGACTCACTGGTCTATAATCCCCAGGATTCTCCCTATTACTTTTATTAAACAAGGGGACTATATATGCCATTCTCCAATCCTCCAATACCTTCCTTATGGCCAAAGAGGATTCAAAGATCATAGTTACTGCCCCAGCTATCTCTTCTCTCACTTCCCACAGCAGCCTGGGATATGTCACATCCGGCCCTTGGGACTGATCAATCTTAATGTTTTTAAAAAGATCCAACACTTCCACTTCTTCAATCTCCACATTGTCCAGCACACAGGCCTGTTCAATTTCGACCTCACCATGATTAAGATCCTTTTATCTTGTGAATACTGACACAAAATAATTTAGAACCTCCCCAACCACCTTTGCCTCCAGGCACATGTTGCCTCCTTTAACCTTTAGTGGCCCCACCTTCATTCTCATCATCCTTCTGTTTTTCACATACACATAGAACACCTTGGAGTTCTCCTTAATTCTACATGCCAAGGCCTTCTCATGCCCCCTTTTGAGCTCTCCAAAGTCCTTTCTTAAGCTCCTTCCTGGCAACCATATATTTCTCATGAGCCTTACCTGTTTTCTGCTTCCTCTATCTAATGTATGCTTCCTTCTTCCTCTCAACTAGTTGCCTGACCTGTTTTGTCAGCCACGGTTCCCTTTTCCTTGTCCCAGTGAGACAAATTGATCTTGAACTCTACACAAGTGGACCCTAAACTTCTTCCACATTACTTCTGTGCTTTTACCCTTCAAAATCTGTTTCCAATTTATTCTCGCAAGTTCCTGCCTCATTCCTTCATAATTAGCCCTTCCCCAGTTAAGCACTTTCTCATTTTGACTGCTTTTATTCTTTACCATAGCTGCATTGAAGCTAAGGGAGTTGTGGTCACTCTCACCAAAATACTCCCCGATTGAGAACTTCGCCACCTGGCCAGATTCATTCCCAAGGACCAGATCCAGTATGGCCTCTCCTCCAGTCGACCGGTCTACGTACTGTGTCAGGAATCCTTCTTGAACACACATGACAAATTTGGGCCCTCTTGCAGGCAGGAAGTGCCAGTTAATCTTAGGGAAATTGAAATCACCCACACCCATAACTACAGCCCTGTATTTCCTGCAACATCCAAGATCTGCCTGCTTATCTGCTCCTCCGTGTCCCAAGGTCTATTTGGGGGGTCTACAGACTACACCCAGCACAGTGATTGCTCCCTTCCTATTTCTTACTTCCAACTACACCGACTCAGTGGACAGTCTCTCTGCAACGTCCTCCTTTTTTACAGCCATTATGCTATCCTTGACCAGTAATGTGACTTCTCCCCCTACCTTTTTCTATCTCCCATTCAATTTCTTTTAAAACAGCAAAACACCAGTACCTGCTTCCTCCAGCCAAGTTTCAATAACAGCCACAACATCATAGTTCCACATACTGATCCATGCTCTAAATTCAGCCCCTTTATTCCTAATACTCCTAGTATTGAAATAGACACAGTTCAAACCCTCTAACTGGCCACCTTTATGTTTTGTCCCCTGCCTGTCCTTCCTCACCAACACAGAGCATATAGCATCATGCTTTTATTCTTCTACCCAAATTTCTGTCCTCACGTTCGGATTCCCAATCCCTTTCCAAACTAGTTTAAACCCTCCCCAACAGCTCTACCAAACCTGCCCACCAGGATATTGGTCCCTTTCCAGTTCAGATGCAGCCTGACCTTTTCATACAGGTCAGACCTTTCCCAGAAGAGTTCCCAATGATCCAGAAATCTGAACCCTTACTCCTTGCACCAACTCTTCAGCCACACATTCATCAGCCACAACTTCCTGTTCCTACCCTCTCTGAAACCTGGCACAGGCAGCAATCCTGAGATTACCACCCTTGAGGTCCTGCTTTCCTAACTCCCTATATTCCCTCTTCAGGACCTCATCCCAACTCCTATCTATGTCATTGGATCCCCACATGGACCATACATATGGCCTCTTGAATGCTATGAAGTTGATGGGAAAAAAATCATTAACCTTGCATCTGGGAGGCAACATACCATCCCAGAGCCTCCATCTTGTTCACAGAACCACCTATCTGCTCTTCTGACCAATAGGTCCTCAATTTCCATAGCTCTCTGCTCTCCCCATTTCCATTCTAAGCTGGGGAACCAGCCTCTGTGCCAGAGATGTGACCACTCAACTTGTGCCTGATAGATCATTCCCCCCCCCCACCCCCCAACAGTATCTACAGTGGAATATTTGTTGTTAAGGGGAATGGCCACAGGAGTGCACTGCACTGTCTGCCTCTCCTAAAAGTTACCTGTCTCCTGTCTTTTAGTGATAGTCCCCTCCCTAAAGCCCCTCTCTATAACTATCTCTGCCTCCCAAATGATCCAGAGTTGATCCAGCTCCAGCTTCTAACACGGTCTCCCAGGAGCTGGAGCTGGATGCACCTCATGCAGATGTAGTCATCAGGAATAATTGTGCTGTGCTAGATTTCCCATATCCAGCACTTGGAACATTCCACTGCCCTAGCTCTCTCTATTAACCCTTCCTACCTTAAAATCAAGACATTACCTTCTTGGAAATGAGCTTGTCCTCAGCCTCTGCTCTCCGAAGCTTCTCAAGCCAAAACTGCAAAACTCCACTCCTACTCTGAGCCACTCACTCACTGGCTGCTACTCTTTAGCTTCCCTTCCTTTTATTTGTCCATGCCAATTATCTCAATTACTCACTCTCACAAATCAACACTCAGTTTAAGCCTTCAGTTGCCCTCCTCACTCTTTTTTAAATTGGCCTCACTTCCACTCACCTTTCTCCGCCCCCCCCCCCCAAGTCTTTTGACTTTCCCATGATCAAGTGGTTCTAGTCTCACTCCTAGGGGCCTGAACAATATTTTAATGTTTTTTTTTTAAATCACCACGAAGTTCATGTTAATGCACCTAGACTTCATCCCCTTGGTATAGTGAAGTTCTATTTATGTGAACAATACAAGTTGGCTAATGGATTAAGACATTCCCTGTTATAAAGTAAATATTTCAGCATGGTATCACAATCTATTACTGTTTAATAAAACTCATCAGCATTGACTTCAGTTTCTTTGTCATATTTCTGGTTGCATACCATTTTAACTCTCTGGTCCCACACCGACCTTTCAGTCTGACCTAGTACGAACATTGAATTGCCCAATTTCAAGCAACTCTCATCCCTGGTGTTCTCCCACCCACTCACCTGTCCATTCTTTGTTCATCTTTCCCATCCCCTCCCCCCATGGTTCCATCTGCCCATCATCCTCTACCTTGGAGCCTAAGTTTAATGTTCCAACTATCACCTACCAGCCTCTGAGCCATTCTCTCCACGACATGGTTCTATCCACCCATCATTTCACTTCTATTTGTTTTGACTGATCACATCCCAGCCTCTTACTGCCATTCCCCCACCCTCCAGCCACCCTATTATAATGGCACTCTTTCCTCTTCCCTCAGTCTAAGTACTATACCTTGATCCAAAATGTTGACTTGCACCTTCTGCCTCCACAGATGCTGGTTGACAGGTTGAGTTCTTGCTGCATTGTAATTTATTTTGTTCCTTGCCTGTTCCTTCTCTGTGGTTGTCAGCAGTGTTGATATCAGGCTTCATTGTCGGCTGTGCTATCTTTTTGATGAAATATTAAACCTAGGCCCCAAGCTGTTCTCTCAGATGGGTGCAAAAAAAATCATGGCACTATTTTAAAGAACAGCAGGGGAGTTCTAAATATTACAGTAGAGGACAAATGGCTATTGTCTCAATGCTGTCTGTGGGACCAAGCTGGGCACACACTGAAATTTCATACATTCAATTGTTACAAAAATGACTAAATCTCAAAATTACTTCATTAGTTGTGAAATGTTTTAGGATATGCTCAGGTCATAAAAGCTGCAAACAACTGGCAGTTTTTCAGTTTAATGTTCAGGTGAATGATGATGCTAAGAAGTAGGATAACTATTTCAGTAAGCAAAAATCAAGGCACTGGGGGATCTCTCTGAGCACGATGTTGATTGCTAGTGGGTCATCCCTCCCATCCATCACCCAGCTCAACAGAGTGTTTGGAGCCAGAGCATGTGCCCTCAACTTGGACTGCTTAGCTTCATGCCAGGAGGGCTGGTGTGTGAAGTAGGATGGGCTTGAACTTGAGGCACCCATGTGAAATTGTTTGATAAGTGATATGTTGGAAATTTAGAAATTAGCCCAGATGGTGGTATATTTAAAATAATATTTTTATTAATTAAACACCTTATCAACACTTAACCCCCAACTATGTGTGAATATACTGGTGTACGTGTCGAATAACCCAAGCCATTGCTTAATCCGTAACAGCTCAAGGTCCAATTCTTGAAAAGTTGTGTACAGTGAGACCACAACACCGGATCGGTACCCGGTACCCCACATCCAGGACTGCAGCTAACCTGCATGGGGCAATGATCTTCCACAAGGTGGACCTCGTACAGGGATATCATCAGATCCCGGTACACCCTGATAATATCCCCAAGACCGCCATCACCCCCCCGTTCGGCCTCTTTGAATTCCTCTGAATGCCTTCAGGCTAAAGAACGTCGCACAGACCTTCCAGCGACTCATGAACGCAGTGGGCCAAGACCTGAACAGTACCTTCATGTACCTGGACAACAGCCTGCTGGCAAGCAGGAACTAACAGGAACATATGGCACACCACCTTAACTTTTACTCACGACTGTGTGAGTTCAGCCTAATGATCAACCCAGCAAAATACCAGTTTGGATTGGGGGGCATCAACTTCCTAGGCCACAGGATAACCAGGGAAGGAGCTACACCACTACCCAGTAATGTGGATGCCATTTGAATGTTCCCCAGACCCAACACGACCCAACAAGGACTACAGAAGTTCATGGGGATGATCAATTTCAATCACAGGTTCATCCCCCCCAGCTGCTTGGATCATGCAGTCCTCGTTTGCCCGGATGGCAGGCAAGGCGAAGGACATCACATGGGATGAGGAGTCAGTGGAGGCATTCGTGAAGGTCAAGAAAGCCCCAACAGACACTGATCTCCTTGCAGATCCCAGGTCAGACACTCCAATGGCCCTGACAGTGGATGCCTCAGGAATGGTAATCAGCGGAGTTCTGGAGCAGCAGATTGAAGGAAGTTGGTGGCTGCTGGCTTTCTTCAGCAAACATCTGCAGCCTCCAGAACTGAAGTACAGCGCTTTTGACAGAGAGCTCTGGCACTCTACTTAGCTATCTGCCACTTCAGGTACTTACTAGAGGGCAGGTCCTTCGCAGCTTTTACAGACCACAAGCCCTTGAATTTCACCTTGGCTAAGATCTCAGATCCCTGGTTGGCCTGCCAGCAATGTTACCTTTCTTACATTTGGAGTACACCACAGATATAAGGCACATCTCCGGCAAGGATAACGTGGTGGCCAACACACTGTCCAGGCAATGTATCCACATGCTATCGAGGGGAGTGGACTTCTTGGCACTGGCTGAGGTGCAGCAGAAAGATAAGGAGATGCCCCAATACAGGACTGCCATATAAGGACTGCAGCCCCAGGACATCCCAGTCGGCACAGGTAACACCACCCTCCGGTGCGACGTGGCCACTGGTCAGGTCAGACCTATCATCCCGGTGTCTTAGAGATGACAGGTTTTCTCACCCATCCATCAGAACTACGGCCCAGCTGGTGGCCAGCAAATGCTTGTGGTGTGGACTACAAAAACAGATCAGCGGGTGGGCAAAGGCATGCACGCAGTGCCAAACAACCAAGGTACAGCAAGACCCCACCTCAGCACTTCGAGCCCGCCGAACGAAGGTTCGACCACACCCATGTTGTTACGAGCCCAGAGGACCCCAAATTCCAGCAGCAATAGATATTCACCAAGACAAATGATTACTTAAACAAAAGTTGCTTTTAATAATCTTTAAACATGAAAACAGAATCACACTTTATCTTATCACTATTAACTTATCTAACCTAACTTAACCCCCTTCAAATTCTATGTGGACATGTATGTCATGTGTGTATAAGTTTAGAAAAGTTCTTTGATTCACAGTCCAATTTCCTCCAAGTTCATTAGTTGCAGGCAATTCTTATACTGTGCACAGAATTTAACATTTATGAAGTTCACCAGGCTTTGGTGCTTGAAAGAAGACTCTTGTCAGTTTTCAGAGAGAGATTTGTTATTCCTGGACACAAATTGATCCCTTTTAATCAGCCATGTCAGTGTCTTGCTGAAGAAACTTGCCCCATCAGGGTTTTCCAGATGATAACCTCTTTCTTTCAGGTCACCACAGAGTGCCTTTTTGTTTCTCTTATTTCAAGTGAAACATTCGGTAGCCAGTCCTCTCCTCTTGCGTAAACTATAAGGGCTTTGACCAGGCTGAACTAAGCACTCACAGCCAGTCTTCAAAATGGGGTTTTTTCCACAAGCTTTCCAGCTTGTCCTGTTCTAGTCCCAGCTGCTGCTGGTGACTGTAGCACTGTAGAACTGATCTCTCTCTCTCTCTCTTTGAGAAAAAAAACCTGTTTGTCTCTCTCTGCTTGCAAAACCACATGACCCTCTTAGAACAGCAAGCTGCACTCCAGACAGCCTGTGGCTCCAAACTACTCCTACAATCTCTCTCATCTGTTGCTTTTCAAAACAACAATCCATTAGTGAAGTCTCTTGGGCATACCCCAAAATTTTTGCAAAGACCCCCAGGAGCTGCCCTGTCTGGCTTGAGCAGAGCTCCAGTATTTTAAATGAGGTCTGTTCTGAAGTGTTTGTATATGACCAACACTTAAAAGCCTGCCCCAATTTATCTCCCAAAAACATATCTATATACAACACAATATAATCTATCACAACATGGACATAGTAGGATGCTTGCCAGTATCCCAGGGTTTCCACTATCTGTTCACGATGGTTGACCACTTCACCAGGTGGCCAGAAGCAGTCCCGCTGGCAGACACGTCCAGAACCTCGTGCACCAGGGCCCTAATCTCGACCTGAGTGGCATGGTTCAGGATACCATCCCACATCACATCCAACAGAGGGGCCCAGTTCACCTCCAGTCTGTGGTCTGGCCTCATCAGCCTGTGGGGTTCCCAGCTGCACCACAAACAGCTTAACACTCAGAGTCCAATGGGTTGGTGGAGCACTTCCACAGGGACCTCAAAACCGTGCTCATGACCAGACTCCAAAGACCTAACTAGGTAGAAGAGCTACCATTGGGTGCTGTTGGGCATCCGCACGTCTCCCAAGTAGGACTTCAACACCTCTTTGGCCGAACTCATCTACGGAGCTCCACTGATGGTCCCGGGAGAATTTGTACATCCCCAGGCAGACATCAGGACAACTCTGCAGTGTTCCTTAGCAGGCTAAGGGAAAGAGTCAGCAACCTGGCTCCAACTTCACCTTCCAGGCATGGACACATGAAGACCAACATACCCAAAGACCTACAGGTCTGTGATTATGTTTTAATTTGCAGGGGTCCACAATGTCCACCACTTCAGAGGCTGTATGAGGGTCCATTCAGGGTCATCTGCAACAACAGACCCACATTCAAGCTGGAGGTCAGAGGCAAGATGGAGGTCTTCACCACAGACAGGATGAAGCTGGCACACCTGGATTCAGTGCGCCCGGAGCACCACACCAAAGAGGCAGGCCATGGAAGGTTGCAGAGACTTTGCCTCTATGCACCAAGGACAATACTGCTGGTTCTGGAGGGAGGTTGGCAGGTCATGTGGTGGCCCACCACCATGGTGATTGAGCCGGCACTCCGGGCAGCGAGCGCAACCAAAGGCCAGCAGCTCACACAGAAGCATTGGCCCCAACAAATTAATCGGCAGGTGAACGGCAAGGGCAGCTTAAAGGCCAGGAATCCCAAAATGGTGCTGGCATGGCTGCACAGCCAACAGAAAGGGACAACGTGCAGGGAAGAAGGGCAATTTTATGAGGAAAACAAGCTGTGTGTGGGAAACATATTTTTTTGTGATGCATGTTGTGACATCAGACAAGGGGGGCCATAGCAAGAACAGTGCAAGTATAAAAGTTGGGCCTGAGCCCTAATAAAACTCAGAGCTTAACCTGACTACACTACTTGTATTTGTCTTCTTTTGAGTAGCACACGGCTACATTCCATTTTTTGTTTGTATCTTTCAATTTTTTTACATGATAGTCATTTTTAAAGTACTCCCAAAGCCTTTAGAAAGCAGTGAAATGCCAACAGGTATTGAAGATTATCTGTGGTAGTTGGGTGAAGGGGAGGTCTCTCTCTATCCTGTACCTGAAGCCTAGATGTTGCTTAAGGACCACTAAGCCTTAGAGGATGGCTATAAGAACAATGCCTCAAACACAACTGGTTCCACAGGACAAATGGCAGGTCATAATGAATAAGACCAAGCCCAATAACTTCTGTGCATCCCTGAATGTGGAAGGCATTTTAAAACCATGAAGATCATTCACATCTTTAACAGGAGAGACCTGTAGCTCCTCTTGTCAGGATGTTTTGAGGATGGGGACTTCACACCACATCTAGGCCTTTTCTCATGGAGACCTCACTGATAATCTCAAGTGCCTTCTACATAGGCCCTGTGCATTTTACCTATTTATGTGCAGTTACGAGCAGCATTTCTGGGTAACAGAACTAAACCAGTGGAAAGGAAAATGTAAATCACAAAAATCTGTAGACACCATGGTTGAATTAAAAAAAAACAAAATGCTGGAGAAGCTCAGCAGGTCAAACAAGTTCCTTTACGTAGCAAAGGTAAAGATATAGAACCGATGTTTCAGACTTGAGCCTTTCATCAAAGTACGAGAAAATGCCGGCAGCCATCCGATCAAAAGGGTGGGGGTGGCAAAGGCAGGAGATGATAGGTGGAGAAAGGAAGGAGGGTACAGCAGCAATGAGGGGGAGGGGGATGGCTGGGTGGGTAGGAGAACTGGAAAAACAGGAAAGGGAGGGTGAAAGAAAGGATGAGCAGGTTTAGTGAACGGCTGTAAAGTCAATGTTAATACCATCTGGCTGAAGAGTGCCCAGGCAGAAAATGTTATTGTTCCTCCAATTTTCCATATCAGAATTGAAAAGGTTGGCCACTGGGAGCTCCTGTTGTTGTGAACGGAGCAGAGGTGCTGAGCAATTTCCTAATCAGCGACCAGTCTCTCTCTTTGTGGCATTCTCTACATTGGAAAGACTGGTCGCAGATTGGGAGATTGCTTCTTTCAGCGCCTCCACTCTGGTTGTAACAGCAACCTCCCAGTGGCCAACCATTTTAATTCTGGGTCATACTTCCACACTTGCACATCTGCCATGGTCTTATGAACAATTCCACCCTGACCATCCTCAAATTGGAGGATGAACCCCTTATTTTCCATTTGGGCACCCTCCAGCCACATGGCATGAACTGCCTTCCACTAAACCTGCTTGCCCTTGCTTTCCCCTCCCCCTTTCCTTTTTTCCCCAGTCCTTTCATTCACCCAGTCATCTCTATTCCCCTTCATTGCTGCTATTCCCTCCCTCCTTTCTCTACCAATCATCCCTTGCCTTTGCCACCCCCTCCCTCAAGTCTTTTGTTTGGATGCCTGCCAGCATTTTCTCGAACTTTAATGAAGGGCTCAAGCCCAAAACGTCGATTCTGTATCTACCTTTGCTACATAAAGGACACTGACCTGCTGAACTTCTCCAACATTTTGTGTTTTTAATTAAAGAAAAATGTAGATCATTTAATAATTAAATCTAAACCCATTGTGAATTCACCCCACTTGTGTGGAGTCTGAGCATCCAGAAGTTAAAGTGATCTTATTACTATAGAATGCATTCTTTCAAAAATGTGATCTAAAGCAGGTGCACTTGTAGCATTCAACTGCATGAAGAGAGCAACAGAGAGGCTTGCAGTACACACTCCCATCAGGATGAGTAGCAGTCTGCCATTGTATTGGGCACCTTGCTTGGCAACTTCATCTTTCATTGCAGTTAGTTTAATTTTCCTTTGACAGAATAGGAAGCCTTCATTTAAAAAGTTTTGAATAATTTCTTCACAGTGACAAATTTCTGCTGATCACGAACAACAATGTCCATGTGCTTTGTGAATAAGTGCTGCAAGAACTGTTCCAATATGAGTTTTGTCAGATATTTATGTCTTCACGGCATCAGTTACAATGAAGGCTGAGTGAAATTTGAGTTTTATATAGCATGCAGACTCCCTAAGATAAGAAACAATATAACCAATGTTTTGTGTGTGTGTGTGTGTGTGTGTGTGTGTGTGTGTGTGTGCACATTCTCCATTGTCTTCATATAATTCTGCAGACCAGGAGCAGTTTCTTTAACCCAAATTAGTCCACGCTGCTTATATCCCAGGCAATTTAGACCGCAAGCAATTTAGATGACAGGCTGGCCTCCTCCCAACTCTCCATTTTCATCTGTCCATCTACCCTTCCAATTCTTACCGTCTCATTTTTGTACTTTCTTCTCTCTATCTGATTCAACTACTCCATGAGGTGACACTTCCACACACTCTCTGGAGAAAGTGGTGTCCCCTGAACAATGATGCATTCACAGGGGACTTTTGTACGCTCACAAATCCACATTGTTCTCAGCTTGCCCAACCAAGAAAATCCATCAGCTTTTTTCAGTTCTTTTCCAGGTTACTGCTCAGTATCCTTTCTGAAGAGTTAAGAACCATTCAGACTTTTCCTCTTGATGAAGGGTTCCAATTCTTTTTTCCCCCCCACTGATGTTGCTCCCCCCCACCTGATTCTAGCATCTGCAATCTCTTGTGCATCTCGAGACTTTCCCTAGGGCCTCTGATTTAGTGCTACTGATCCAGAATGCTTTTTGGATCTTCTCTAAGGTGTCAAAGGTTTAGGGCCATCAATATTTTCACTTCAGCAAGACCAAACCCAAAAAGGAATCGTTTTGTTTAGAAACCAAACTGTGCCTAACAGGGGCTTGCAATGACCCAACATCCAAATTAGGGGCAGAAATGCACTCAGCACTTCATGCCAGCTCCTTCACATAAAATCCAGTAGTCTGCAAGAACCAAAGCAGAATCCATCAGTTGTCAGAGACTGCACATGCTGGAATCTGGAGCAAAAAAACAAACTACTGGAGGAACTCAGTGGATCAAGCAGCATCTGTGGAGCAAAAGAAGTTGTCGACAATTCCTTTCTCCTGCAAGATTAGTGGTTCTTAACCTTTTTCTTTCCACTCACATACCACTTTAAGTAATCCCTATGCCAAAGGTGCTCTGTGATTAGTAAGGGATTGCTTAAGGTGGTATGTGGGTGGAAAAAGTTTCAAAAACCACTGTTTTGATCGTACCTAATTGACTCGTTATGTGCGTGGTTTCATAACTCCAAAGGAAATGGACCAATGACAATTTTTCTCAAGCAAAATATTTCAGTAACAATTAGGTCTGGAGCAGTGATTCTCAACCTTCTCTTCTCACTCACATACCACTTATTGCAGAACACCAATGGCAAAAGGATTATTTAAAGTGGCATGTGAGTGGAAAGAAAAAGGTTGAGAACCACTGCTCTAGATGTTGAGCAGCCATTGATGGGTTTGATTGTGAGGGAGGGGCTTACCAGGCAGCAACTCTGCCAAGGGTTCAGAGGGATGAAGGGGAAAGCAATTGGCCAAAAGTAGGGAGAGTACATTGGCAAAACATGGGAAGAGAAAGGTCAGATGAGGTTACATAGTGGATTCCAACTTACGCTGGGGTAGAGTACCTGAGCGAATGCAGTATGAGAGGTAAGTTGAGGATTTACCGGTGGTGAACTCTCTGTCCATGGGTAGGGTTCAGCAAGAACAGGCCTCACAGGCATTGCCAAAGTCTGCTTTTCATGAGCAGATGAACCATATGAAATGATGCAAAAATCACAGATGTCTTTTCCAGCAGTCCATTGAATGGCATCACATGTCTGGGATTCTCTCCAGGTTAAGCCCACAGGCTCAGGGAGAAAGGAAATTTTTTTAACAAAAATCAGAAAATGTAGACCTTGAAAAGCTGAAATTAAACTGCAAATGTTAGAATTACTCAGCAGATCAGACTGCACCTGTAGAGAGAATAAACATTCATCTTTCAGAGGTTCTGCTGAAAGGTCATTGACCTGAAACAGTTAACTCTCTTTTTCTCTCTCCACCAATGATGCCTGGCCTCCTACATGTGCACTTCCATTATCTTTTATTCTACCAAGGGAAATTTCACAGGGTTTGTTGAAATTACAATAAGCCACAACAACTCCTTGTAATGATTAATTTGCTAAATTGAATTATGCAGTGAGCAAAAATGCAAATGCTTGTAATCCTATTTATAAGCACTTCGATTTGTGTCTAGATAAAATTAAAAACTATTAGTGACCAATAAAATGCAATGAAGGAACACACTTTCCTTTATTCATGATCTCATTACATCTTCTCGATTATTCATCACAGCTTAATTGCAGGTCCATATGAAGACAAAAAGGCTGCAAAATTATTGCACATCAATAACCTCCAATTGATGGGTCCAACCTACCAATTGACCAGCTTTAAAAAAAAATAGATGTTTACAGGGAAAGTTTGTAAACATGGCTCCAAGGAAACATTTCATCAAAAGTGTCCAACCCAATCGACTGCATTCACCATCAGTGAGACAACTTCACTGAACACCTGCACAGTCTATCGATCTAATCTTTAATTTCAATTCTCTTCACCATTCCCAAACGGATCTTTGGGTGAGCCTAAATGTAAACTTGAATAACACATCATCCTCATGGACAGTCTTAAACCTAACCATATAGAATGTGCTTTTCTTAATTTTAGGTCAGGCCATCTCCATCGGGTTCCACTGTTACCATCTTTTCTTCAACCACACCAATTCTCTCTTTTCTCACTAACTCTTAACACCCCCCCCACCTGTCTTTCTCTCTCTATTCCCCCCCCCCACCTTCTGCCCAATACTCTATTATCTCTTAACCTCACTTCTTCCACCACTTGATGTAATTGCTGTTTTCCTTTCCCACTTCAGCCTCAACAAAGGATCTTGACACACCATTTCTACCCAGGATCGCTGCCTGACTGAGTTCCTTCAGCAGCTTGAAGGAACTGCTTTGTTTGCTCAAGAGTCCAACATCTGCAAGTTTTTTTTTTGTTACACCATCAATAACTTTGACCACTGCCATAAGGTCTTTCATTTCAATCACACACAGATTAAATCTTATTTTTATACTTTATTTGAAAGGGAATCCTGGGATTCACTGAAATGCTTACTTAGATTATGTGTTGGGATCCTCAAAGTCATATAGAACAATCCTCAATCCAAAAAAATTACATTAATTCACATTGACAGTGATTTGAACTTCATGAAGCAATATATTTCTGGTTTGCTGGCATGAATTAATTTGTTGAATAGAAAATGATAAAATATTTCATTTTTAGGACAAATTAAAGCTCTATACAGTTAAGAATACATTAATACATGTACTTGTTTTTCAGTTGGTTGTCACATTGACCACCGCAAGTGGGCTGATAACGCCTCAAACCGTGCATCTTGGCGCCTCACAGTTTGGCGGGCAGCAACCTCCTTTGAAGAAGACCGCAGAGCCCACCTCACTGACAAAAGGCAAAGGAGGAAAAACCCAACACCCAACCCCAACCAACCAATTTTCCCCTGCAACCGTGTCTGCCTGTCCCGCATCGGACTTGTCAGCCACAAACGAGCCTGCAGCTGACGTGGACTTTTTACCCCCTCCATAAATCTTCGTCCGCGAAGCCAAGCCAAAGAAGAAAGAAGAATACATGTACTTACTTTGACAATATTTTTTTAAGCTATGAAGCTCAGAGGGAAACCATTCAGCCACTGACAAGGTGGGATCCTATTGTGCAGAATAGGACAACTGATATTGTTTCATTGCAACAATCACAACTTTTCTTAATCAGCTGTGAATCAGAGTGGTGTCGCAACAGAAACTTGCACTTAACCTAAGTAAAACTAAGGAACTGAATGTGGACTTCAGGTTTGGGAAATCAGGAGAGCAGGTCCTCATTGAGGGGCCAGCAGTGGAAAGGTTTAAGAACTTCAAATTGCTGGGTGTCAACATCTGTGAAGATCTGTCCTGGGGCCTCCATTTTAACACAATCACAAAGGCAGCTCACCAGCAATTATACTTTGTCAGGAGTTGGAGGAGGTGTCACAAAAAGACAGAATTTTCTACATGTATACCGTGGAGAAAATTCTGACTGATTGGCACCTCCACAATCTGACAGTGATGTAATGTATAGGACAGGCAAAGACAACAAAAAGTTGTGAATTCATCTAGCATCATCATGGGTATCATTCTTTACCCCACTGAGGACAGCTACAAGAGGCGGTGTGTTAGGGAAGTAGCTTCTATCCTCAAGGACTCTCACCACTCAAACCATGCTGCTACCATTAGGGAGGTGATATAGTAGCCTGAAGTTGAACACCGAGCAGTAGAAAACAGCTTCTTCCCCTCTCTCATTAGATTTCTGAATGGACCCTACCTTACCCTACCTTTTTTTGTTTTAAACTAATTTATTTATTCTATGTAATTAATTGTAAATTTGCATCTGTTATACTAGACAAAACAACAAATTTCATGACATGTTTATGACAATAAATTTTGATTCTGATCACTTTGGGATATAGGTAGTCAGCAAAGGGAATTGTTGGTTTTCTTTTTCTTTGTATGTTCTACAGCATCATACAAAGCCACATATTATTTTACAATTTGTGTAACTGCGGTCCCAACACAAGAATGCTAACTTCGTCTAGTGTGGAAAGCCATACAATCATTCAGTCGCCATCTTGTGATTTTGAGGAAAGAATCAAGTGCAAATTCCACATAACTGGTACCCAAAGGCTCAAAGAACACCAAATGTGAGAAGGAATGCTGGTCAATGCCAAAAGTTAACAAACAAAATTACTGGCAGCCGCCAAGGCAAAGGGTCAAAAAGTATGGAACAAAACCTTCGGCCCAGCTAATCCATGCCGAGTTGTCATTCTAGGCTAATCCTATTTCCTGCATGTAGTCCATATTCTGTTAAGCCCATTCTATCCATATACTGTGGACTCCACAATGTTTGGGACAAAGACATTTTTTTTCCTTTATTTGTCCCTGTGCTCCACTGCTTTAAGTTTGTCATCAAACAATTCACAAATGATTGAGGCACATTCCAAATTTTATTCAATGTTATTTGTATACTTTTTGGCTTACAGCACATTTTATACACAGTTCCCATATTTCAAGGCACCATAATGGTGGACATGGCAGTGTCAGGGATGACATGTCCACCAGTGCACATGCCCCGTGGAGCATGGTGACGCATGCGCACTCAGCACGGCCCCGGCTGCGCCATGGAGTGTGGTTACGCATGCATGCACAGCTCAGCCCCGACAACGCAGCAGTTGAAGCCGGGGGCAGCGTACCACACAAAGGACCATGTGTAGGAGTTATGCGCACGCTTAAAATGAGGTCCTACCACCGTGTCAGCACTTGGAAACTAGACGGAGGGTGAATTAGGGGGTGAAAATTTCTGTCGAACGTTTTCAGCATCAGTTAAGTATCAGTTGAACATCATTTAGGTCTTACGTGAATGGTTTGTTGTTAAGAATCTGATACATAGAATATTAGAAAAGAAGGTTACATGCGTTGCACATTAACAATAAAGGATTTAAATACAACTGAACTTGTATTGGAAATTATTGAAAATGCATCGGAGACAAACCCCTAACTTAGTCTCCAAGCGACTATATAAGTGAATAGGAAGGAAGACGTGACAACAAGAATCAAACTGTAAGAGCCCAATCTTAGGATTACCAAAATCAACTGTTTGGAAGATCATTAAGAAGAGTGAACTGGTGAGCTCAGTAATTGCCAAGGGACTGGTGGCCAAGGAAGACTCCACTGCTGATGACAGAAGAATTCTCGTCGTAATGAAGAAAAATCCCCAAACACCGGTCTGACAGATCAGAAACACTCTTCAGGAGGCAAGTGTGGATGTGTCAATGACTGCTGTCCGCAGAAGACTTGATGAAGAGAAGTACAGAGGCTGCACTGCAAGGTGAAAATCACTAGTTAGCCACAGAAACAGGACGGGCAGATTACTGTCGCCAAGAAGTATTTAAAAGGACCCGCAGAATTTCAGAAAAAACGGTCTTATGGATAATTGAAACCAAGATTAACCTGTATCAGAGTGACGGCAAGTGCAAAGTGTGGAGACATAAAGGAACTGCATAAGATCCAAACCATATCACCTCATCTGTGAAACATGGAGGTTAGGGTGTTATGGCCTGGGTATCTATAGCTGCCACAGGTACTGACATACTTATCTTTAATAATGATATAAATGCTGATGGCAATAGCAACATGAATTGTGCGGTGTATAGAAAGATGTTATCTGCTCAAGTTCAAGTAAATGCCTCCAAACTCATTGAATGGCACTTCATCCTACAGCAAGACAATGATCCCAAACATACTATAAAAGCAACAGGAGTTTTTCCAAAGCTAAATATGGAAAAATTCAATCAAGTCAATCACCTGATCTAAATCCAATTGAGCCTGCCTTCCATATGCTGAAGAGAAAACTAAAAGGGACAAGTCCTCAAAGCAAGCAGGAGCTGAAGGTGGCAGAGTATCACCAGAGAAGATACTGGTAATGTCTATGAATCATAGAATTCAAACAGTCATTGCATGCAAGGGATATGCAATGAAGTACTGTATTTTATATATATATATATATATATATACACCACTGCTATATCCCAAATATCATGGTGTCCTGAAATAAGGGGACTATGTATAAAAAAAAGTGCTGTAATTTCAATATGGTCAAAACAAAATATGCACAAATAACCTTGAATAATATCTGGAATGTGCACTTTAATTACGTGATTTTTAAAATTATAAATGTAGAACCATGGAGCACAGGTACAAATAAAGGAAAAAAATGTGTCTTTGTCCCAGTCATTATGGAGGGCACTGTATCTAACTATTGTATCTAACCAAATATCTATTGAATATTGCCATTGTACCTGCTTCTTCAGCTTTGTCTGGAAGATTGTTCCAAATAAAATTGTTCCTCGGGTCTCTCTTTAACTTTCCTCTCGCCCATTGAGCCTATTTCCTCTAGTTGTGATATTGTCTCCCCTGGGAAATAAGTGTGTGAGCATTCACTTTATCCATGTCTCCCTTGATTTTATAAATAAGGTGATCCTCCAGCCTCCCACACTCTTAGGAATAAAGGGCCCAGTCCATCCAATCTCTCACCTTAACTCAAGCCCATTAGGCCCCAGCAACATCCCGGTGAATCTCCTCTGGACTTTTTACAGCCTCTCAGAACCTCTCTACTGCTGAACATCAAATAGCTTGCTCTTATTATTATAGATAATAATCCATTTATCTACCAATAAAAATCAAATATGTCTGATATAGGAACTTTGAACACCCTTTTTGATCTCCTGGAAGCATTTTACAATCAATAATCACATTTCATTTTGAAATTTGATCAATATTAGGCACCTAAATTAGCAGCTAGATGAGTAGAGTCTAAGAGAAAAAAAATATAGCCTGATTGTTTGAATTGATTTCATGCCATGATATTAAGGATTTGGGGTTTTAGCACAACTTTAAACATGATTGACAATGAAATATATTAATAGCTTTCTGGTCTTAGCACAAATTATAGACACCTGGAATCTGTTTCAACATCTGAAATTCAAACAAGTTTCTCTTAAATCTTTATGGTTTTACCTCTTTTTATGCCCTTCATAATGAAGAATTGCAATGATGAATGAACATAAATTGTATTCTTGATTATTTGTTTAGATTTATAAAAAGTATGTCCACATTTTATATTCAAACTATCAACTTGCAGCTCGTTCTGCCATCAATTGATTGTGGTGGATATAACTGAGTAATGTACTTTGTAGGATTTGCATCTGAATTTATGATTCTTGGAAGATCAAATGCCTCTCTCCAAAAATTAATCCTTTTAAACCAAGG
This sequence comes from Narcine bancroftii, assembly GCF_036971445.1. Taxonomy (NCBI): domain Eukaryota; kingdom Metazoa; phylum Chordata; class Chondrichthyes; order Torpediniformes; family Narcinidae; genus Narcine; species Narcine bancroftii. The sequence goes on along the minus strand of NC_091469.1, from coordinate 33,275,817 downwards.
TCTACAGAGGAGCACATGTTCTTTCATTCTTTCTGGCACTTGATTTATGGAGTAATGATTCTCTTTCCTCTTCTGTTCAAAAGACATCAACTGGTACAATTGATCAGTCTTCCCTCTACAATAGCTGGCTGAAGGCCTGTGTGTTTCTGGCACTTCCAAGTCTTCATGCATCCAATAGTCCCTATTCCTGTGAATAAGGCTGTGTTGATTGGTCTTGGAGATGACTCGAGTCTATGTGTAATACATTTTCTGTACCAATAATATACTCCCTGTATTCAGAGAAACAATCACAATGTGAGTGTGTTGCATGCTCAGCATCCTCCATTTTGAGCAAACAATAAGCTCAGCAGGTCAGGCCACATCCACGGGTAGAAATGCTCAGATTGGGACACTTTATTGAGAATAAATTAGGAAGGGTTGTGACCAAGGGGAAAGAAGTTGGTGAGGGGCCAAGAAGTGAGAGGGTGTTAGACAGAAGCTGAGAGAGGTGGAGAGACAGGTAGAGGGAGGGACCATTGGGACAAGGAAAGTGAGAAAGGAGCAGGAGTAGGTAAAGAGATTTTTAAAAATGGAACCAGATAATTCCATAATTTACCTATTTTCATTTTTATAAAATCATGCCATTGGGTTTAAGGCTCTCCAGGAGGGATAATGTGTAGTTCTTAAAGTTTACGATTGGCCTTACCCTGGCAATGGATGAGGTCAAGGACAGACATGTCTATATAGGAATGAAATGGTTGGTGAAGCTCAAGCTGGGGCCCACAGAGTACGAATGTTAAATGACGCGGTGACCCAATCTGTGTTTGGTCTCTCTGATGTAGGGGAGGCCACACCGAATACAGTAGATTAGGGCCTAAGCTAAGCCCGCACTTTTGTCAGATATGTTCCAATCCTGCTCAAGTACAACTTTCCAACTCCTCTTGGACCACATCAACAACTGCATTGGTGCTACCTCTGGAATCCATTGAGAACAATTTAATTAACTTCATTGCAAACTTTCACCCTGCCCTTAAGTTTACCTGGCCTTTCTGATATTTCTCTCTCCTTCCTGGACCCCTCTCCGGAGACACATAATCCATGGACATTTATTACAAATCTACCGACTCCCACAGCTATCTGGATTTGACGTCTTCCCACACACTATGACTTGTGCAGACACTTGCCCAATTCCTTTACCACATCTGTTCCCAGGATGTTGCTTTCCCTAATAGTATAAATAGGCCTGGGATTGTCTGATCTTGGAAGCAGGCTCAGGTCTGGTCATTACTTGGAGGGGAGACTGCCTAGGAACACCAGGTGCTCTGTGAGGGGCGCTGGACAAAGTAGCAACTCTCTGTCTGCCTTACGGTAGACAAAAAAAATTAAGAACTGCATGTATGTTGCATTCTAAATGTAGTGTTACTTGACAATAATGGAACCTTTACCTCTCCCCCCCCAAAAAAAAATCTGAAATGTCTGTTTTTAAAATTAATGTGAATTCCTCACGACTGTATTTGATAAAGCCCACACCTGTTTCTCTTCTTTCTCATCTTCTGCCCACACCCCACCTCCCACCCCAAAGGCAGAACAAGGAGTCCCTTTGGTCCTCACTTTCCACCCACCAGCCTCTCCAGCCCACACGTTAACCTCTGATACTTCTGCTTGATCCTGCACCAGTCACATTTCCTCACCACCATCACCAACCCCCCTTTTCATAGGCTTTCCTCAAGGATCAGTCTCTCTGAGATTCTCTTGTCTACTCCTTCCTCCCCTCCCCAACTATCCTTCCTCCCCATTTAGGTTCTTTCTAGTGTGACCATAGAAAGTGTAAAACGTGTGCCTACATCTCCCCCTTACCTCCACCCAGGATCACAAAGAGATCTTCCAGATTAGACAGAACTTTATGTGCACATTGTCCAACTAATTTATTGCCTTCTCTACATAGGTGAGACCAAAAAATGCCAGCTCCATTAAAAGCAGCAACCTAAACAGAAATTTGTAGATTAGTTTAATTTTTCTAAATTGAAAAAAAATTGATAGGTCCAAAAGAATCGCACATGGATAACAAAGATATTTACATTTCATGAATTAACACTAACGGCATCGTGAAGAAAGCACATCGGCATCTCTACTTCCTCAGGAGTTTCTGGAGGTTTGATAAGACACCAGAAACCCTGGCAAATTGCTACAGATGTGTGGTAGAAAGTGTGCTGACCAGCTCTATCATGGCCTAGTATGGGGACACAAATACCCCTGAGCGTAAAGCCCTCCAAGAGGTAGTGGAAGATCCCAGGGCATCATAAGCAAAACTTTTCCCACTATCGAGAACATCTACAGGGAACGTTGCTGTTGGAGAGCAGCAGCGATCATCAAGGATCCACACCATCCAGCTCACGCCCTGTTCTCACTGCTGCCATTAGGAAAAAGATATGTGCCACAAGACTCACACTTACCAGTTCAGGAACAGCTGCTCCCCTTCCACCATTAGATTCCTCAATGACAAACTCCATCAGAGACTCATTTAAGGACTCTTTTGCACTTTTTTGATTTTTTAAAATGATCTCTGTACTGCACAGTTTGTTTACATTAGTTATCTGTTTACAGTTCTTTATTTGTTTACATGTATACATTGTGTACAGTTGTTTAGGCACTACCAATAAATGGCAGAGGTCGACAGCATCGAGTCCACGCTGCTGAAGATCCAGCTGCGCTGGGCGGGTCACGTCTCCAGAATGGAGGACCATCGCCTTCCCAAGATCGTGTTATATGGCAAGCTCTCCACTGGCCACCGTGACAGGTGCACCAAAGAAAAGGTACAAGGACTGCCTAAAGAAATCTCTTGGTGCCTGCCACATTGATCACTGCCAGTGGGCTGATATCGCCTCAAACTGTGCATCTTGGCGCCTCACGGTTTGGCGGGCAGCAACCTCCTTTGAAGAAGACCGCAGAGCCCACCTCACTGACAAAAGGCAAAGGAGGAAAAACCCAACACCCAACCCCAACCAACCAATTTTCCCCTGCAGCCGCTGCAACCGTGTCTGCCTGTCCCGCATCGGACTTGTCAGCCACAAACGAGCCTGCAGCTGACGTGGACTTTTACCCCCTCCATAAATCTCCGTCCGTGAAGCCAAGCCAAAGGAAAGACCAATAAATGGTCATTCTGTCTCACCTTCAGAAAAAAAAAATCTCAGGGTTGTATGTGATGTCATGTATGTACTTTGGCAAATCTGATTTCATTCACACCAACAGCTTTAACATCTGGTGAGTCGGGGAAACTCCTCAGTTACTGTTAAAGGCATTCAGCATCTACCTGACTGTCAGTGATGAGATAGCCTGTGGCACACTGTAAAAGACTTATGCTCAATAACACATCAAAACCAGCTGGATCAAATGGAGGTTGATAGTATTCCCAGGGCAGTGATGGATCTGCCCCATTGGCTGGACAAAAGGAAATAGAACCCATCATGGAGATTCTAAATTTAGACATACAACAGAGTAACAGGCCCTTTTGGCCATACCGCCCAATTATACCCAATTAACCTACAACCCACGCGGTACATTTTGAAGCCTCCAGGGAAAACCCATGCAGATATGGGGAGAATGTACAGATAGCACAGAATTCAGTCCCTGGCCCCATCCCTGGTGTGCTAACCACTACGCTAACTGTTCCACCCAAATGATGTTGTTGTTAAACACTAAGACAATGCAGGAAAAAAAAAGAAGGAAATTCAACTCAAAACTTTCTAATCATACCCAAGCATTAAACAGTATATTAACTCTGCTTCATAAGACAAAAGAAGGCAAGTCGTGAAAAGAACCTTCAAAAGGGGTGGGTCCAGATGGTGTTCCTGGCCATGACCTTACCAGCTGCATGGACCAACTGGCTGGAGATTTTGCAGTTTTCAACCTTTCACTGTTATGAGGTCTGAGGGCCCCACTGGCTTTAAAAAGACAATCCATTGCATTCATACCAGTGCCCAAGTTGAGCAAGATGAACTACCTCCAACTTCAGCCAATGCCATTGATCATGAAGTGTTTTGAGAGATCAGTTATGGTCAAGCAAGGTCTTGTGCACTTCAATTCACCCAATACAACAACAGGTCAACCCCTCCACTTATAAAAGTTTGTGCATGTTGCAAACTTATTTGTGAATAAAGAACACAACAGAACCAGTTTTAAAATAAAAGTTTTAATGCTTCATTGTATAACATTGGTGGGAGTAAGGACTACAAGAGTCAACTGTTTTTTCCTGGTACTGAATCCTTACTCAAAAGTCAGTCTTTCAGGGTTTGATTTATGTAGTGAATAAAATCAATGCCTACATATGATTTTACATATTTTAACTAATTGGAAATTAATTGGAAACTGCTTTCACATTAGAGTGTCTTGTTGTTACATAGATCATTAACGGTTACTCCCAAAGTCTTTAATTACTTCTTAGCTTCAATTACTCATTCTAACCCATCAGTTAATGCCACTCATGTGAAATGTTGTTCCTTCTTGATAAGAAAACCATTACAAATGATTTATTTGACAGTCTTTCTGGGGAAATGTAAGCCTTATTTGTTCTCCACCCCACCCCCACCCCTGAAACTGAACTAAAAGTTCATCTATGGTTAAAATCCCATTATTGTCCACATAGAATGCAAAAACTCAGAATTTTTTTTACAATGTCACAAGATAATGCTTAATTACCCACAAACCTTTACACACTCTGCATTAAATCACTTGGACTACAAGATAGCCAAGCTATCATTCAACAATTACAGCTCATTATTTAACACCACCATATCAGCAAAATTTATAATCAAACTCTGACATCTGGGACTCTGTTTCTCCTTTTGCAACAGAAGCCTCTATCTCCTCATTGGAAGATTCCAATCAGAGGTGTGGCAATATCACCTCTTCCTCGCTGACCTCAAGACTGTATGCTTAGTCTTCTGCTCTGTTCTCTCTACACTCATGATTGTATAGTCAAGTTCAGATTCAATCAATTTGCTGACATCACCACTGTTATTAACCAAAATAAAGGAAAATGATGAGTTCGAATAATGGATGGAGATTGAGAATCTGGTTGTATGGTGTCAGAACAACAATCTTGGTTTCAACATCAGCAAAACCAAACAGCTGATTGTGGATTTTCAGATGGGAGGGAGTAGGTATTTGCATTGTCAGGACAGAGGTGGAGCAGGTTTAGCAGATTCAAGTTCCTGAGCCTCCACATATCAAAGAGCTCTAATGAGGCCAGCATGTTGAGGTAACCATGAAGAAGCCACATAAACTCCTGTTTTATGTCTGATGAGAACTAGCATTTCATTGAACACAGATTAACTGTAGAATGATTATTGACTAGTTACATCACTGCCTAGTTTGGAAACTCGAGTGGCCAGGAATGCAAAAGACTGCAGAAAGTAACAAACCTAGCCAAGTCCATCATAGCCACCAACATCCCATCCATTGAAGATATTTATGTGAGACAGCTAACATCACAAAGTACCCCCATCACCCTGGTCTGTCTCTTCTTGCTCCTACCTTCAGCCAGAAGGTAGAGAAGTCTGGCATTTCTAGGTTCAAAGACAGGTTTTCCAACTGTTCTCAGGGTTCTCAATCTCCTTGTACTACCTTCATAACACGACTCCAGGCCCAATGATCTATCTGTACTATTTTAACATATTTGGCTTTTGGACTTGCAGCAACTGCAAAATATTTATCCATTATTTTAATATTTAACTTTTTTCCCCATTTGTATGGCAATTTAATTTATACTGATGGTTATTAACATTTTTGTACCTCTGCAGCAAGAATTTTAGTGTATCAGTATATTATGCATATGCTTGACAAACTCTCACATTCATATTTCATGAGTATTTAAGTTTGTAAATAAGGAGGTCTTCTCTGAACGTCTGTAGAAAATATATTTCACAGTCCACATCAAGTCAGCAGCTCTATTTAATGGTAATTTTAAAAAAAATTGGAAGTCTTGGCTTTATGAAACATCTTTCACAACCACAGCGTGTCCCAATGTAATTTCCAGCTATAGATGAATTGAAAGGCAAGAAACATCCTAAGAAATTTGTGCACAGCAAGCCCCTACAAGAAGTATATTTTTAAAAAGCTATCTTCAGGGAAAAATATTGCCAAGAGCATCTGGTGGACATACCATTAGATCTTTAAAAGGTTTTGTGAGACTTATTTTAACCTGAGTGCACAGAATACTGATTTGAGCTTCGCCCAAAGGACACACTTCTGCTTCTCCCGCAATACCACTCTAGAGACAGCTATATTTTGTGCTCTAGATTCTGGAAATTGGAGCTTTCTATACTCTTAAAAGCTATTTAGAATCAAAATGCAAATTTCAACAGTTTCAAAATGGTTCATTCCAACAAGACCAAAAGCATGACATTTGAAGTTACACTATGGAAATAATTGAAGTTCATCTTCAACATAGGACATCACTCAAAAAGTACCATAAAAATTGGTGGGTAACTTCAGGGGTATTTAGGGAAGGGACTTCAAAAAAAGTACTTTGAGTAATACATTAAACTTTCCATCTGATAATTAGAATGTTAGGCTTGATACCATTTGCTGTTATTTTTTTCCTATTTTATTAATCTTTAATGAATTAAATTGAAATAATATTAATAGGGATTTAAACCTTGAATGGATAGCTTTCATTATTAATCTAAACCTTCAAAAAAAAATGCCAAATACATTTTAAATCTGAAAGGCATCTTCCTAAAATTAAAGATAAAAAAAAGAGGGAGTTGGAAAAGGGAAGAAGCCAATATGCAAGTGAAACAAGTTATATATAAAAAAAAAATAAAACTACAAGCCAGCCTTTTGAATCATGCAACTGAAATTTCAAGACCCAAGGCAGTCAAACCTGCTTCAATGTGAGTAGAGAGATGTTATTCCTCTGCAAACCTGCAGATGCTGGAAAACTGGCAAAGTGTCTGATTCCGTTTCCCTTCTGGAAAAACCTGCAGTTTTTGCCATATCCCTTTTACAGCCTTTTTTCATTATCACAGATTGTTGAGGCCTGCTGAATTTTGTGCATCCAATCAGTAACATCACCTGAGATCTATAACAAACCTCACTTATCGGGCAGCTTGGACTAAGCACCATTATTTCCAAGGCCCATGATCATATTCAACCTCAAACTACAGTGATCATTGATGAATGCATATAAGATGCATAAAATTAGTTGACTCAACGTGTTTACTATATGTGCTTACAATTCAATAGTCAGCTATCTACAGCACAGAAACAGGCTAGTTTGCCACTGCTGTTCACCAGAATACAAGGCCATGGACAAACATGTGAGTATGGGAGTGTAACTCACAATTGAAATGGTTGGGTACTGGGAGGTCTCTGTGATAGCAGATGTATTATCCCACCCTGACCACCCTCAGATTGGAGGAACACCACCATTTTTTTTGCGTCTGGGCACCCTCCAGCCAGATGGCATTAACATTGACTTCTCTGCTTTCTGCTAACCTGCTCACCATTTTCCCCCCTCCCCTTTCATTTTTCCCCTCCCTTCCCCCGATCACTGTTGTCCCCTCCACCGATCATTTCTTGTCTTTGTGCCCCCCTGTGGTTAAATGCTGTACACTTATTAATCTGGCTCTAGCCCATCCTATGACTGAACCTGTATAAAGGCTCCATCATCATAATCCCTCCCCAGGAAGCCTGGGTCAAGGCACAGGATGACCTTCAAGTTTATTATAAATAAAATCCTATAGTTACGTAACTCCAGTTTTTTGAGTTATTGATGGTGCATTCACCCCACCCCCACTTTTGTTCAGATGCCTGCCAACTTTCTTCCAAATCTTAAAGGGCTCAAGCCTGTTACGTATTTTCACCGTTGCAACATAAAGGACACTAATTGACCAGCTGAGTTTCTCCAGCATTTTGTGTTTTTACTTCTACCACAGTGTCCACAGAATTGTGATTTACTTCTATTTGCCTACACATCTTGATCTACAGTTAGATAGAGATGAAATTAAATGATAAATCTGCTGTTGTTTGATAAGATCATTTGGAAATCAATCTTGATCTTTCAAATGATGGTGAACTTTTATCTTTTGACATGATTTCCAAGAGGTACACTGAACCTGAACACAGTGCTTAAACAAAGGTTAGTTCAACGATCATGATAATGTTGGTTATTAATGTAGAGATGGCTGTGAATTCAGAGCAGCATATACCCTCTAAATGCTGAAACATAACTGCAAACATTTAGATTATATTGGTTCTCCAGCACTTCTCCAGCATGTCTCACTATGGTTTGTAAATGATAAAAATGATAAAAAGGCTTCTACATTAAAAAAAAACACAAATGTTTTGAGTAAAATGATGCACAGGCCAAACCATTTTTTATTAAAATTTTAATATACAACTATTAAAAAGTGATACATTGGGAATTACACTGTATTAGAAACATAAGCTGAGTACCAAGTAACTAATGATAGTGGGACAACTTTACAGCCAATGCAAGAAATACACAATTGAATTCTCTGTAGAATTTGCCAATGGCACATTTCAGAGAATTTTCACCCTGAGCAATTTCCAACCATTTGGTCAATAGCGTATTCCAGGTGTCTTCAAAAATATGGATGACAGACTTTGAATTCTCTATTTCGAGATCATGTCTATAATTACAAGAGCTAATGAAAGGAGGTTGGATGCTAATGGATACAAGTATTTCAATGGACACATCCTCCACATTATCACCTTCCATGGAAATCATTATTTGACTCAAGACACTGCTGTATGAAACATGAAAAATCAGCAAACCTTGAGATTAAAACAACCCAATTAAAAATTTAGCATGAAAATCTCTTCAGTTGGTCCCTAAAACCTAGTCTTAGAGCTTCCTTTAAACTTAAGTGGAAACAACAACAAAAAAAAATCCCAATTTTGTTTTAGGAACTGACTATGCACCCATTTTCACAAAAGGTGATTGAATAGTTCCAATAAATAATTTAGATTTTACACATTTTTTTTCCTCAAGCTTTCAGCTTTTGCTTCAGAAGTGCTGCAATGGCTTACTTTGGCAACACATGGTGTCATTGCCCACCAAAACAAAGGGAAATTAAGAATGGAGTGCAACATTTGGCCAGTTATTAGAACTTCATTTTGGAAATGCATTAATACACTGTAGCAGTTGTTACACCCCTTCCTTTTTCAATAAGGACGTTGCAATACACTTCTGGAATCACAAGCAAATGAGTGAAAATTTAAGTCTTTTAAGTACATTTGATTACAAGATATACAGCATGGAAGCATGAGATTCAGTCCAACCAATGAATGCTCCACCCAAGCCTCTTCTTGTCTTTGTCTATATCTATGAGTTTAGTCACTTAGCTCTCCTATGCCTGCCCAGCCTCTTTACACTTATTTATTCACCTCAACATTCCCAATGGGTTAAAAACTCTTCATTCTTGTCACACTTTAAGATTCTTCTGAGCTCCCTTTTGATTTCTAACTTTTAAATAATAGCTTCTGATTTTATTTTCTCTACCAGAAAAATATTCTATCATATTTGTTTTGCAGTTGTTGGCTTTCTAATCATTACATTCATTCATAAGTCAATTCTGACTAGATTAGCAGGACGGTTTCAGATTCTGAACATGATTAACAATGTAACCCCATTTCCCCACCCCACCAGCAACCCACTAAATGAGTGAGTAAATGACCCATGTTGCAATATTGAGTGAGCTGTTCACACTGGACCAACAATTCCCTGGTTCATGTGGATATCGCAGATCTGAGGGGGGGCAACCTCCAGCGGTGATGTCCTGAGTGATGTATTATGTACTCGCAGGGCAGTGAAATCGTAGTGGAAATAAAGCACAATTTATGAAAGATCATGGGAAAAAATGCGCACAATTTAATAAGAGATATGCATACAATGTATAAAAGAGCGCGGGCTTCAGACTGTTCAAACTTAGGTCAAGCCCACATACCACCTCCCTCACAATCTGGCAGACCTAGTATCAAATCTTTGTGCTTTGTTATTAACACCTACACTAAAAACCTCTGAAATATAACTGCACTGATATTAAAACTACCAGACTGACACATGCAGACATGTGTCAGTTGAGCAGGTTGCCCATTCATACTGGAGCCGAGTCAACTCGGCTGGGCTCGGATAAAACCCCCTGGATTGTATCAGAGCCCGGTTGAATTTTTCCTCCCCCTGCTGCCCAGTTGGGAGCTGTCATACTGGCAGGTGACCCGCTAAATACCACCAAATTGCCCAGTTCAACCCACGTTCAGTGGCAGTGTGAAAGGGGATACATTAACTTCACTAAGGTCATGATTCTACTGGAAATAGGAATGGTCCCATTTCTGAACAGAAACAGAATAGGAAAAACCATTGATTTCCCATCACCCGTTCTAGCTGCAGCTCTACACACTAATAGTTGTGAAAGTAGAAGTAAAACAATGTTACTGAAACACACAGATGTGGACTTCACTTTGCATAAACTAACCATATGAACTCTTTCTCTTGCAGTCCAGTAAACTCCAGAGCCTGGGATTGACTAATCAGCAGAACTAGATGTGCAATGTCAAGAACTTGAGGTCCTGATCATTTAAAACAGGGTTATGGCCATTCATCACATTGCTTGTGGTTTGTAGAAAACAATCTTTCATCCTAAATGCAAAATTTTCCCATCTGCTATATTTAGTCATTTATAGAAACCTACAATTCTGAGTTACCCTGACAATAAAAATCACTAAAAAAGTGAAAAAAGTGACAGTTTAATCCTGAGATTTTAGTATAGCAATTTCATTAGGAAGGTTGTAACAGAACTGCAGTGTACTGCACGAGGATATAAAGCAAAAGAAATACTATGCAATTCTGAAAAAATACTACAGCCCTGCTGTCGTACGAAATATTATTGCAGGTTCTGCACACAGAATGAGTGCAAGATTATAATGTCTACAAAGCAAATTAGTGTGGCAAAAAAAAGGTAACTTGTTCCAAAGTTGTACAGTAGTGGTTATACAGTTTCCTCCTCTCCAGATTAGTATACATTTTCACCCATGTAACTAAAATTAATGTACTGCTCTGAATAGGTTCCATGTCACAGGAAATTGGCAACATTTCAGTTAGGAAAAAGTAACAAATTTATCCTCCAGGCAAACGCAAAATCACATGAACCATTATACTCCCCTCTTATTTGTGGGTTAATAATACACTCAAATGTATAAAAGTGATGTATTGCCTGTGTTCCTTAGATCCTGAAATCAAGCGTTACCAGATCCAGAGGCCTAGAAAGATAAACAGGAGTGCAGTGCAATCTTAGACTACTTGAATTTTAAAAAAATACCACTCTACTGAAGAAAAAAAAAAAATCTGACTCCTATCCCCAGCTTTTCCAATCAAAATACAGTAATATTCCCAGTATCGGGAATTCAAGCAACTGGAAATGTAAGCAACTGGCAAAATTAAAAAAAAATCAATGAAACAAACAAAAGTTAGGAATTAAAAAAAAGTTTAAAATTGTAAAAGTAAATGTTCTGCAAAGCAAGACACAACCTCTTGGTAGCAGACATTCAGCCAGCGGAGTGCCCTGGTCGTGCCCCATCTGCAGCAGCTGTTTGAATAAAATGGTGGCACCCAGGATGAAGCCATTTTGATGCCATTTTGGCATCTCTCCAAAAGTGTCTCCCATTCCCTGGCTAGTAAGAGTCTTTAACTTTATTACTACTAAGTATTGTAGTAAAGCTTTATCTGTAAACTTGGGGAAAGGTGGTGGGGTGTTAATTATGACATCGACATGGTTTGCACAATGCTGATACAGTGTCAGCGACTAAATTTTGCAAGTTACGGGAATTACCTGATTAAAGTGAACTTTACATAATTAAGGTCTTCAATACTGATTATTTTTCAAATTACATTTTGTATTGCCTTTTGTTTTGGTTTTAAACTGTTTAATCTTAATGCACTGGAAGCCGAGCCTCAGTCAACTGGAAAATTCACATATCTGACATCCACAATCACCAAAGGTGTCAAAAGCTTACTGCGCTGAGAATACTTTTATAATTTTTTTTAAACCATCAAAACTAATGGCTTAATTGTGCTGACACTGTGGTTAAGTGAAAAAAAAACACAAATTGTGAAAAGAAAACACAAATGCTGGAGAAGCTCAGCAGGTTAAAATGTGTCTTTATGTAGCAAAGGTGAAGATACGTCACCAATGTTTCGGGCTTGAGCCTTTCCTCAAGGTGTGGGGGAACATGAGAGATGTCCGAAAAAAAAAGTGGGAAAGGGTGAGGGGTGGTGAGGCTCATCTGCCCCTAGACACAATAAACACAGAATCCCCCTCACCCTTACCTACCACCCCACCAGTCTCTGCATCCAACATAATATCTGCTGGAATTTTCCAGCACTTACTACAGGACCCTACCACCAGACATATTTTTCCTTCTCCTTCCATTTCAGCCTTCCGCAGGGACCGTTCCTTCCATGACTCCCTTGTGCACTCTTCCCTCCCCACCCATTGTCCCCTCGGCACCTTCCACTGTGGTCATAGGAGGTGTAATACCTGTACCCACACCTCTTCCCTCACCACGGTCTGAGGTCCCAAACAGGCCTTTCAGGTAAAGCAACATTTCACCTGTACCTCCAAAGAACTCATTTACTGCATTTGGTGCACCCTCTGTGGCCTTCTCTACATTGGTCGCAGATTAGGAGATCGTTTCGCCCAAAACATAGAGTTCATTGCATTCCACTAATCAACTTCTTCCCCCCCCACCCCTTTTCCCCCACCCCTTAACTAGTTATTCCAGTTCCTACTTTCTTTTTCTCTCCACCTAGCCCCTCTCCCCTTCCTGCGGTCCTCCCCCCACCCCTCCATCTGTCATCTCCCACTCTCACCAGCCCCCTCCCCGTTTTGCTTGGACATCTCTCATGTTCCCCCACACCTTGATGAAGGGCTCAAGCCCAAAATGTTAGTGATGTATCTTTACCTTTGCTACATAAAGGCACTGTTTGATCTGCTGAGTTTCCCCAGCATTTGTGTGTTTTTCCCAAAGATTAAACAATCATTTGCCAACATTTCATGTACCAAAATATCTCAAAGTCACAATCATGGCAGGCATAATTAAAAGAGCCTTGCATTAATGCTGTAGCATTCTATGGTTCAATGTTTTGAATGTTTATCAATTCAAACACCCTACTTTCCCTTGTATCCATTCTTTGGCTCAAAGGATCTTGTTATATTAAAATAAATTCTTAAAACCAGGTCAATTGAAAGCATAAAGGAAACATTAAAACAATCGATCTTAAAATAATTTGCAATGTAAATTTAATTGCTACTGCTGATGTCCCATCTTTTGACGTCTTTTTGCATAAAGCCATCTTTGGACAAAGTCAGCTGGTTTGTTATTTGCTTTTTTTCTTAGTTCTGAAAATTATTTAAAGAGAATTAAAAGGATCCATTGGCCCAATGGAACCAGCTTTTAGTTCACATGACACTATACTGTTCGTCAGGCAGGAAATTTTACGAAGAGTGTGGATGAACAGAGGGACCTTGGGGTGCAAATCCATACATCCCTCAAGATCATTACACAGATTGATAGGATAGTTAAGAAGGCCTATGGGATGCTGGTCTTCATTAATAGAGGGATGGAGTTCAAGAGCAGAGAGGCCATGCTGCAACTCTACAAATGTCTGGTGAGGCCACACTTAGACTACTGTATTTAGTTCTGGTCACCTCATTATAGGAAGGATGTGGAAGCTATGGAGAGGGTGCAGAGGTAATTTACCAGGATATTACCTGGATTGGAAAATAAGTCTTATGAGGCAAGGTTAGTAGAGCTAGTTCTTTTCTCTTTGGAAGGATAAGAGGAGATTAATAGAGATCCACAAGATTATGAGAGGCATAGATAAGGTGAACAGCCAGCACCTGTTTCCCACGGCAGGAATAGCAAACTCCAGAGGACATATATTCAAAATGAAGAGAGGTAAGTTTAGGGGAGACGTCAGGGATAAGCTTTTTTAAAAATATAAACACAGAGTTGTGGTTGCCTGGAATACATTACCAGGGATGGTGGGAGGCTGAAACATTAGGGGCATACAAGGACTCTAGACAGGCACATGGATGGAAGTAAAATAGAGGGTTAAGGGGTAGGGAGGGTTTAGTACTCCCCCCCTCGCAGAAATATATTAGCTGGCACAACATTGAGGGCCAAAGGGCCTTTGCTGTGCTGTAGTGTTCTATGTACTCATGCACATCTTTTGCTTTAGACGTAATCCACATTGAATGATGTGACTTTAATACGATACATGTTTAGAATTCTGTCACTAAAGTTAAGGTTTGTTTTTTGCTGGTTACACTTTTCTCTTAACATTTTGTCCATTTTAGGGTGAAGTATGTGTGATATTTTCATGCAGTTCACAATACAGACATTTAAGCCAAAATAAACTTTAAACCAGCTGCCTGTGGGAAGCACCCTCACTAAATTTAAAAAAGTTGCGCATTCCATTTTTTAAAAACTTCAGAGTACAAATTTGGATTGATACTTTATTGTAATATTGATCAAAGCATCATCTGCATACTACATTATTCTGAATAGATAACCCTGGATTCTAGATATGCATTAATTTAATAGTTTATATTTCTGCTTCAAATGGGGAAAAGTGATGTTTTGTGTGTTTATTAAAATTATTTTTATAAAATGATTTAATTTCAATTATTAAAAATCTTCAGTCAAGTGAATGCATCAACATTTGGGCTTCAAAGGGTGACTAAATCAAAATAACATGCCACATCTGCACACTGATTTTGCAAAAAATAAACTAAGGCTGTTGAATGATTTGAGATCCATTTGCCCAGATTTTAATTTAAGAGATACAGCAGGATAGCAAGCCTTTCAGGCCCACATGCCTGCACTGATTTATTACACCCACGTGATCAATTAAACAATTACCCCTCAAGTCTTTAAAATGTGGGAGGAAACCCATGCTGTCACGAAGAGAACTACTCATAGACAGCAGCAGATTTAAACCCAGATCTCTGACACTGTAATAGCATTGTGCCCACTGCTGTGCCTCTCAATGTGGGGGAACACCTGTGCAGGACTCAAGCTATTTATTAGACATTGTCATAAAGTCTAGCCTTATGCTGTTTCTTTTGAGAAGACTGCATATTTCATCAATTATCATGTTACTTCATTCAAACAGATGTTGGAAAAAAAAAGCCAACTCTTCATTCCACCATAAAATGTTTATAGCACCTGAAATGATCCAGATGGTCTTAACCAGGGCCCTTTAAGAAAAAATTTCAGCAAGCTACTTAGTTTCATATTGGAGACCACTCCTCTATTTTCTCATCTCCTTCAACTTAATTTAACAGAATCTCTATTCTCTTTGCAACAATCAGGCACACTGTCTTGTCAGTGGTTTTACTCTTCCGCTTCTCAATAAGACGAAGCCACAGAACAACTCATTCCATTGACCATTTCATCTTATTGGAAAGATAAATGAGGGTGATGTGCATTGAAAACCATGTGCAGCATTCTAAAAGCAAAATGCAAATTCTGCACTGTTGTCATTTATTTAATTAAAAAGGGAAAACAAGTACTATTTACCTCTCAGTCAGTGGCATTAAAATGGATCATTATTACCGTATTGTTAGATCTTGCTCTTTGAATTACAAGCAACATTTCTTACATTAATGATCCATGTCAACAGGACTTCATTGGCCCAATATGAATTCATTCCTTTTGCCCCAGAAAGCATTTACTTAGGTTTTCAAACACACAAGCCCCAATTTCCATAACTTTGCTTTTTAAATTAATTTTTAAAAGGGAACATGCAGGAAAAATGCTCACTTACTCCAAATACAAAAGGTAATCAATTACATAAAACAACATGTATAGAAATATTTAAGGCTGAAAACAATTTGGAAATTAGTTTCATTTGCAAAACAAAAGTTGAAAGCTGAAGAAAACAAAAAATGGAATAGTTCAGCAAATACACAATTTCACGAGTCCATCATCCCACTGTACCAGTTAGGGTAGACTATATTAAGACTATACTATATATAGACTATATTAAACTGCAGACTATATTAATTTTGAACAATATAAGCCTTTTCTCCCCCACTGGCATCCCAGTTAATTGGCCACGCTGTGTCCTGGGGGTAGGAAGCCGTTTGTGCTGTTTCCATTGGGCTACCTTTAACTGGGATAATGACTTCTTTTCCACTGAACACACTCATCCCCAGGGATCGAAGAGTCTACCTTCGAAAGAATGGAATGAATGGAAGCTGTCCTCTTTCCACTGTTTTAATCAGCATCCCAGCGTCAACTAACCCCGGGAATATGAGAGGCTGTCAATCCCCAGCTTGATTTGACGTCATTTGACTCTGGCGTGCTGACTGCTTTTCTTTTCCACTGGACATTTAACTGGTTAATTTCCTGTTAATTCCAAGGTGCCAGTGGAAAAGGGGCTATAGATTACCTAAAGTGAATATATTAAAAAGATACTAAAATCTTAAGTGTTAAGTTAATTTGCAATGGAGACTTCATGTTTTGTATCTATTGCCTTCAGAAAATGTTGCAAAATGAAACTAAACTAGATTACACTATTGCAAATCAAATCTTAAGCAATGGAACTCGTGTTCAATATTAGACAAATATTTTACCACCAATGCTGAATGTTAACTAAAAAATGAGAAATTAAATTTTAATCAATGATCCCTCCATAAATTGATGATCAAACTTATTTGTGTGCAGTTTTCTAAACCAAGGTGATTCGCGTAACTTATTCTGCACATTTGCTATTCTTAGTTGTTGCTAATTTGTTTAAAAAAAGGACTGAAAAAGAAATGTGGGTTTTAAAAGATAAAATTGTGTGTTATTGTGGGATCTAGATGTGCATAATATAAAATGTTCAAGATTTGGTTTTTAAAAAACATACTTAATGCCACTTAACTAATGCTAACCAAAACAAATCCTGAAAATGCAACATGTGTAACATCATAACCAATTGCAAAGTTTTAAATCACAGCCCTAACTCTCCCAGGTACAGAAGTCATTATGTGCAACTTTTATCTAATCTTAATGGGCATCTCAGCAGGGAAATAAAGCTGACAAGCCCTACCTTGCAAAAAAAAGTCATTCACTAGCTCATCTTAACAAGGATGAAAAAAGGTGGCAGAAAAGTCAAAGGGCAAAATATTTAAGAATACTTAGCCATATTGTTGTCAATATAAGCACTATTTTTTTTCAGTATGTTGGGCTTCAATTCTCTCCTATATGCCAAGATCAAAAAGTGCAAGAACAGCATTTGCACGCTTCAAAATATAAAATTACTCGAGTCCACAGTTTCAGCTAACTGCTACAGGGGGGTAGCGAAATAAGGAAAAAAACTCTCCAATCCAGCTGATTGGTAAATAGATAAAGAGGAAGAGCAGCAGATCCTGAGTAATGCACAAAGCAAAGACATCACCAGAATGAGACCAGTCAACAAAGACAGAGACACACAAGTAATAACAGTGAAACTCCTGGAGAATGGCAGATTCCTCACTTTCACCTACCATTGATTTCATTTCAGCCCCACTGCCAGTGACAGATCGCATTGCTTTCCTGCTCTCATCCATGAATTCCTGAAACAGATGAAGTAACCATGAAGTTAGAACTGCACTAAAGATCACCATTCATGCCAAAGGTTAATTAAACATGAAAAACTGTTTCTGCATACAATTAATTAACAGAAATTCATAGGACAAATGAATATTTAATATCAAAGCCAGAATTTTAATCCTGATGAAAATGCAATATTCAATATTTTAAGACTCAAGTTTGTCAAATTGGTCACATAATAAATGATTTTTTTTTAAAAAGGGGGAAGTGATTTCCACAGCATCACCCTTCTTTCACTTTGTTCAACGATAGGTGGGGATAGGGCAGATATGTTAATACTGAGAAATTTAAGGCAGTTGAGAAATGAAATTAGTTCAACGTTACTCGTTAGAAGACGGGTGGGCATGAAAATTTAAATATTAGCATTGATAAAACATGAGAAATTATTTTTAAGATTCTCCAAATACAATATCCTAATCTTAATCAAGCATTAAATTTGTCAATTATTCCAATACAAGTCTCCAGGGATAACGTTAATTAAGGCACAAACACTAACTTTTTTCTAACACTCACCATTAAGCTTTTATCCATGTAATACTCTCGTCCAGGGCTCCCATCATTGTGTTTGCAGTCAATAGCAAAACAGAGGAAAAGGACATCCACCACCATCTCATATATGGACAAGAAGCAGTGTGACACAAAGAAGGCGAACAGGCAAATAATGATGAGAGGCAGGACCCACACAGTATAATCACGCTGGTAATTGAGCAGTATTATCCCAACAAAACCTGTGACTAACACTATGAGCAACTGAAAATGGAACAAAATGGCAAAAGATTAACAATAGGATTACAAAGGAAACACAGAGATTCAAAATATTTTATAGCAGTCAATCTATCTGCATGAATTTGAATGTAGACATTGTTGCATGCTTTGGAAAATAAAACTTTTTTTTGTTTGCAAAGCTCCAAAACCTTAGCATGGATCACAAGCAGTTCAATAAAAATAAAATGAAGGTTAATTCTTAATTTCAAACATGCCAAATATCATTTGTGTACAATCTGCAATGGTTTAGCACATAACAATCGCAAGCAGACCACCCATTCCTCACAGAACCATTTTACACCAAGCTCAGAGGAGGTAATAAGGCTCAATGTTCTGTTTCATTAAGGTCCTCCTTAAACCTTCCTCTTTTAAAAAGAGGTGTAGGTTGGAGAAATAGGAAACTCCAGGGTTGAGAGTCTACCACCTTGTAATGGAACAAATAAATTTATCATTGTTGAAGCCAGAAATGGAGGGAAAAAATTATTTGGGAAAAGTGTAGAATTGAAAGAGATAATATAAATTTCTAGCCCTCCACCATTTCCTTGTATCTTGGTCCTCATCTTCAATTTTACTTTTCCTAGTTCTGATGAAATTTAATTGGCCTCATGTTAACCGTTTCTCTCCACTGCTACTGTGTAACCTCCTGATTAAGTGCTGAAACTGCACAAGCTGCTGCTGTCTTACTGATCAGGTTTACTCTTAAAGACAGTGCATGTTAAAAAGCCAAAATAAGTTAAAGTCAAATTACAAACCTTTCCCAGAAACAGCACAAAATCACCAACTGTGTTTATTGCTGCCACTCTCATAGCATTCTCCACCAGTATCACAATGGCATCCTTGGCAGATGTGCAAAAGCTGGTACCATTTATAGCTGTTGCTATATATGCATTCTATCAATAAAACAAGATTCAAAATCATTAATACCAGTATTTCAAGTAGAAATATTTTAACTTGCTTCATAAAATATTCCTTTAATACGATAATGTGTTTGTGTCAACTTGAAAAAGACCATCATGGAGTAAGTTCAAGATTGGAATAACTAAGTGGACAAGGTTGAGAGTCTGGAAAAAATACAGGTAAACTAAAGTTTGTACCACACTTTCTCTGCAGCTAATTTCTACCATGATTATCCTATTGATAAACATACCATATCACTCTTGATACATTTTGTAATTATTTACTTTTCAATGACAGTGGTCTCATAATTTTGTTTATTATTTCCTCTGTTTTTCTCTTTCAAGATCTTTCCCATGAGCAATAACTTTCTTTCAATTTCCCAATTGAGGTACAGGTATAACCCGCTTTACAAATAATTGAATTATGAAAATTCACTTTTATGAAGAAAGCGGTGTTCACTTTTATGAAAGGTTTTTCACTTTTACAAATAAAAGTGGCCAGTGCAGCAGTCAGCAGGGTGTCTGGCATGTTATTTTAGGTTTTATGTGTTATTTGGTATGATTTGGTTGGGGGGGGGGGAGTGGCCAACAGTGTATGGCCGGCCAGGCGGTCAAAACTCCCTGTCTGCCCGATTCTGATAAGTCAAACTACACTGTGCATACATCATTTCTACTTTATATAGGCTGTACATTTATCTTATCATTCCTGCTTTTTATAAATTGTTAGGCTTTGTGTGTTATTTGGCATGATTTGGTGGATTACTTTTTGGGTCTGGGAATGCTCAAAAATTTTTGCCATAGAAATCAATGGTAATTGCTTCTTCGCTTTATGCCATTTCACCTTATGAAAGGTTCCATCGGAACACTCTAGCTTCATAAAGTTGGGTATACCTGTACATAGCACCTACCCTTCAGTGGATCCCATATTCCACAATGAAATGCACTCAATTTCCGACAACTCATGCAATCAGAACAATAAATGTAAAGATCATTTTCCAATTATAATCTTTGTAAGAATGGTTCAATTATTCTTATTCTGCTGTTTTTCTCTCACCACAGCATAGTAATTCTTCACAAGTATTTTCCAATTGCCTTCTAAAAGTTATTTGAGCAAATTCACTCATCACCTACAGATTGGCACGGATTGTGCCACATCTGACCTCCACAACCTGAAAGTGTATCAAGATGGTGAGGCAATGACTAGGCTCCAGAACATACTGACAAATTTTGAAAAGAGAAGAGTTGTGGAAAGGGCTTCATCTTCTCAGGTCTGTCATTCAAGTTTGTTGTCACAAACTAAGATGAAGTGAGAAAGTGTGCTTTGCAGGCAGTCCAGTTAGATATCCTGTACACAGCACAGCAAGTACAGAAGTGCAGAGACAGAGATCCGCTGGTATTTAAAAAAAAAAATGTATTTTGTATTCAAAGGCAATTAAACCACTAAGACTGTTGTAGATAAAACAATTTAAAAATAAAAAGGTACAGTCAAACAAAAAAAAGATAAGAACAAAATATGAAACAAGTAACCTTTCTCTTTTCTACTAAAGGCCAAGTTGGGAACCTCCAGTCAAATGAATGATGCAGATTCTTGGGCGAATGTTACTGGTTGAGGAATGATGCCTGCTGGTGAAGGATCTGCAAAGGTGGGAGGAGGGAGCTATGTGGGCAGGAAGGTGAATTCTTCATGTTGTGCCAGGAAACCCTCACAAGACAAGACTCAATTGTCGGACATAATGGGTCATCTGGCCAGTTGTGTCTGCTCTGCTATTCAGTGAGATCATGGCTGATCTGATGACAATGAAGAAAATTCAAACACTTGCTGCAATAAAAAGAGACAATTATCTGATTTTAAATAGAGCCCCTGCATTTAGACCATCAATTGTGGCTGTAGATGATAAAATAAAACCATCAATTGGCATGAATTCATAAGGACAAACAAAAGTCAATATACCAAACTATCAGACATCAACATAACTCAAACAGCCATTTTTGCTTTTCAGGAAAAAAAAACAATTGTTTATGGGCCCAGAGGACCCCAAAACCCAGCAGCAATAGAAATTCACCAAGACAAATGGTTAAACAAAAGTTACTCTTAATTATCTTTAAATGTGAAAACAGGATCAAGCTCTAACTTATTACTATTAACTTGACCCCCTTCTCATTATAAGTGCACTTGTATGTAATGTGTGTGTAAGTTCAGAAAAGTTCTTTGATTCACAGTCCAATCTCAATCCTCCAAGTTCACCAGTATCAGGCAATTCTTATACTGTGCACAGAATTTAACATTTATGAATCTTCATTAGACTTTGTTGGTTTTCAGAGAGAGATTTGTTGCTCGTTGGACACCCACAAATGATTCCTTGAGATCAACCACTTCAGTGTCTTGCCGAAGAAACTTGCCCCATCAGGGTTTTCCAGATGAACAACTCTTTCTTTCAGGCCATCACAGAGTTCCTTTTTGTTTCCCTATTTCAAGTGAAACATTATACAGCCAGCTATCTCCTTTTATCTGGACCACAAGAGATTTGAGCAGGCTGAACTCACAACCCGCCTTCAAAATGGGTTTTTCCCACAAGTTTGCCAGCTTGTCCTGTTCCAGTCCCACTGTTGCTGCTGAACAGCAGAACTGAATTCTCTCTCTCACTCTCTGAGAAAACCACACGACCCTCGGAGAACAGCAAATTGCACTCAGACTGCAATCTTCTGAGTTTGTTCATCTGTTGCTTTCCAAAACAATAATGCATTACTTCACAGTGTGTCCAATTAACACCTACTTTAAAATTCTCTTTAGGCATTCTTCAAAATTTTTGCAAAGGCACTTGGAGCCTGGACTGTCTGGCTTGAGCCATGCTCTTACATTTTAAATGAGATCTGTTTTGATGTGTTTGTATTTGTGCGTGACTACACTTTTAAAAAAAAGCCTCAATTTATCTCCTTTAAAACATGTCTATATATGATATAAAATATAACAATCTGTCACACAATTTAGACCCAAATTAATTCAGTGAGCCATCCAGAAGAAGTAAAATAAAAGTGTAAGGAGTGCAATTGATCGCTGAGAAATGGGATGAATCATGATTATTATATACAGTTCAAAATCTATCAAGTAATATGTATAATGAACTGTTTAATGTCCTT
Source organism: Narcine bancroftii (assembly GCF_036971445.1). Lineage (NCBI taxonomy): Eukaryota > Metazoa > Chordata > Chondrichthyes > Torpediniformes > Narcinidae > Narcine > Narcine bancroftii. The sequence continues at coordinate 33,253,375 of NC_091469.1, read as the reverse complement.
TTCAGAACCCTGACATAAGTCACAACAAAAGTATGGCAATCAGGCTTTTGAACCTCCCCTACACTACTCAGGGTCTGCTTCAACACCACAAAAGGATTATCTGCACTAATGCAAAGTCTCTTTTTGCATTAGGATGGCTGTGGATATTCATTACCATTTTTAATTTATCATCTCCATTTAATTCAATTGTAGTTTTTTTGTTTTTTTAAAATAAAGTACAGTAGAACTCTTGGCATCAGGAATTAAGCAACTGCCAAAAAAATATATAGAGTAAAATAAATTTTAAAAATTAAAATAATAGGTTAAAAAAAAGTTTAAAAATTTAAAAATAAAATGTTCTCTGAAGTAACACGTAAACCTTTGGTAAAGATGGGATCAAATATTCATCCAGCGGAAAGTCTTGGTCATGCTTTGATGTAGCAGCTGTTTTGAATAAAGTTGTGTGAAAAGGCAACAGCTTCATCCAGAAATGAAGAGCTGGTTGGTGTTGCTCACTGTTGGGGTGACTCTCTTAAAACATCTCCTTATCCATGCTTAGTAAGAGTCGCCCTGACAAGAGGTTATCTGTAATTTGGGGAAGGGGGTATTATATTAATGTTCTTTTGGGCAGCTTCGTGGAGGGGGAAGAAACCTGCAGATGCAGCAACAGGTTCAATGTTTCAAAGAATGCAACTTAAAATAAAGTAGAATGCTTTAAGGTTTATATATTCATGCGTTTATTCAGAGCAAGTATAGCATTTTGTCTTTTGTCATTTAAACTTTTTAATCTTAATGCAAGTGTATTGGTTAGGCATCGTTAATGTCTCAAGCAACCAGAAAATACACTTATCTGGCATCAATCTCCACTGGTGTCAGCCACCAGGGGTTTTACTGTACTTGCTCAGCTGCAGCAAGACATTTCACTGCATATGTACATTGTATATGATAATAAACTCTATCAATTAACCTGCACACTAAGCAAAAGGCTACCAATCTGCTTCTTAAGTTCTTACGATAACTTTTATGAACTCTAAACATTCCATAGTCCTAAATTTAACTTCATTAAAGATCACCAAAAAGAGTGAATCAGATAATCTCAAAACTGAAATTAGAACAATCTTGATTAGAGGGAGGGGGTAGATTAGTTTTAGTCTTACAGGTTTTCTTCCTTTTCCTTTTAAAAAAAAACAAATAATTTGATAAATGGGTTTAATTATGTACACAAAGAATATTTAATTGCTTTGTTTTTCATATGAATAGGCAATTTGCTAACGCTGTTATATTATGCTTTCTGATTTTCTTTATATGTATATGAGATGACTGGTTATATATCTCATTGAATGTTATATGCAAGTTTCTAATATTAAACTCAATAAAAATATTTTGAAAAATTAGAAAAAAACTTACCCGATTGAGATAGAGCAGGCACTTTTCTAAACACCAGAGACAGCACATGCATGCTTTCAACATGCATTTGGCACATGCGTTTTCCTAGATTTTAAACAAAAGTGTTAAGAATCTTCACACATGATAAAACTTGATTTCAGTTACAATACATTAAACGTAAATGTTTGCTACAGTGTACATTTTTTTTACCTTGCCTTTCAGCTGGCTGTGTATATACACAAGAATCATTCGTGGGATCTTTATTAAAGTGATAATAAAGGAACCCTTGGCTACAGTTCCCAGATGATATTTAATCAGTCGACACATAGAAGCAAGGATTGGAGTTGCTGGCAAATTATTCTTGTCCCTAACAAAGGTGGGATAAAGGCAGTAATTGGAATATGACACATCACGAGGCAGGTATTTCATCATATCCAGCATCATCTCACAATTCAATCTATGCCCTTTTTACATAGAAAATTGCCTAGTTATTCAAATAATCTGACTGAAGTTATTTGGTGTCAAAACATTTCAATTATAGGTCATACAGCATGGAACCAGGCCCCTTCAGCCTAAATTTGCCCAAGCTGACCAAAATATCCCACCCATTCTGGTCCTAACCGTCTGTAATAGAATTAATTCTGTTTGCTATTGCAGAACTCAGATCATGTTACTGGGGGAATATAATGGGTGGATTAATACTGATACTTTGCTCACTAGTTGCAGCATTGTTTAGGCCTCTTGGCGGCATAGTTAGCATAGCAGTTAATGCAATGCTGTTACAGCACCAATGATTGGGAACGGAGTTTGAATCCCTTGCTGTCTGTAAGGAGTCTGTGCGTTCTTCTCGTATCTGTGTGGGTTTTCCCCAGGGCTCTGGTTTCCTCACACTGTTCTAAATGTACCAGGGCTGTAGATCAATCAGGTGTAATTAGGTGGCACGGGCTCATGGACTGAAGAGGCCTGTTACCGTGCTGGGCATTGTAAGGTAAAACATCATGAGATGGGAATGTGTAGGGAGTTACCCTGTACAGGGCTGTAACAAGAAGGGGAGGTGTCCTTGTACTCCTGTTAGGTAAAACATCATGAGATGGGAATGTACAGGGCTGTAACAAGATGTGAATGCATCCTTGTACTTACAAGATAAGAGAGACATTGATGGATTGAGAGGCAGGAAGCTAGCAGGGAAAGGATAGCAACAGTTTTAGTCATTGGACAAGTAATGATATGATGATGTTCTAAGCACGTATCCAAGGGTATAAAAAATCACCATTTTGCTGATAACGGCAGAATGCATTCTCCGACTAACATGGTTAGTCGCAAGTGTTACAATCCGGTAATAAAGAACAAAGAACCCTGATTTCGACTCAGCCTGGTGTTTGTCTCACTCATTCATGAACAAAGCAGACCTAACAGCATCTATATTTTAAAAAAATAAAGACATCTTTAACAGCTAAAACAGTCAAGTTCTTTTTCAGCATAAAATCAGCAAGTTTGATTAAAAAGTTAAATCAGGATTTAAAAAAAACCCAATTGAGATAATGCTCAAGGTTAATTTACTTTTGTTCCATATTTTTAAAAAGAATATTCTATTTCTTAAAACATCAGTAATTTATCATTTTTAATTAAACATACTTCAGCTGCTTCTGGGCCAAAAGGCAGCCTCTTAAGATTTATGAACAGGTTGAAAGCAAGTACAGGGAAGCTCACAACTAGCCCGAAACGATCTATAACAACAAATTCTGGTTGGTGATCACACAATTCAGAGGCACTCGATGAGTTTAAAAAAAAACCTGAGATTGCATTTCTATTCTCCCTCAGTTTGTACACAAATAATGATAGTTCCAAACTCTGAGTCTACAACCAGTTCAAGGGAGGAAACTAAAGCTTTAAATGATGTTAAGATTCTTTTGTCAGAAATTAAAATAAAAACATAAACTTGACACACCAGGTTCCCCTGTCACACGAACGTTAGCAATTCCTGGGACCATGTTGTACCTCTGGACCTTATTACCATCAGCAATTTAGCAAAATGCATCACTAACAGTGTGAGGCAGAATCGAGTGAGTGCTCTCTGGAGATTGGTACAAAATCCAAATACACTTATCTTTTTAAAATAATACTCTGCAGGAAAACTGCAAAGGATTAAATCCTGCAAGAAAGATGTTCAATTCAATAGGGCGGCCCTGTTAGCGTTGCAGTTAGCCGGGGTTTTAATTCCGCACTCGAAGGAGTTTGTATGTTCTCGTGTCTGCGAGGGTTTTCCTAGGGGGGGGGGGGGAGGGGCTCCAGTTTCCTCCTACCATTCAAACGAACAGGGGCTATAGGTCAGTGATTGGGCGGCACGGGCTTGTGGGTCGAAAGGGCTTGTTACCATCCTGTATGTCTACATTTAAATTTAAAAATTGAAAAAAAAAATTCAAATAAAACACTTCCACTGAGTAAAGATTGGTTCTAATTTAACATTCTTCCAAGAACGCCAATGAAATTTGCATTGTGGGTATGCTCACTTTTCTTTTTTGAAATTTTTTTTTAGAAGACTCAAGCAAATACATACAAACATTTTCTTATCACACAATGTAATGCTCAGGTTTTCTTAAACCAAGTATCACAGTAAGGCCACAAGCTGGTGCCCTAGAATCCGTTCAACATTTATTTATCTTCTTCAAGGACAATTCAAATCTGTTACAAAGTCTTCTGGTTTTCAGATGAAAATAAAAACAAATTTTCTGATACATAACTGCACAATAATGGCTTTTAGTTGCACTCCTGAGATACAATTGCTTTGGAATTGACCACAGACTAAAAGGGCAATGTCAAAAAGAACATTTTGCATAAAATTACATCAAAGTTAATCTACTCAATATCAAAAATGTCACCCAACTGCAGTTCAAAGTGATGCTTGCTTGATGTACATTTCTATGAAGTTGGGACCTAATGAATTCTTCCAAGACAGCAGATCAGGCTGTGCAGCTTTACAAATGAGCAAATATCTTGAAGGACCTTCTGAATAATAAAATGAATCAAAATATTTGCAAGGATGATATCAGAATTGAAAAGGTTATTCCATCGATACAAAGGCTAAATGGTGACTGTGATTGTTTTTATAATTAATGGTATATTTTGAGCTGGCACGGGGGGGTGGGGGAGGAAGAAGAGGACAGCAGGAGGAAATATTGAAAACAAAGGGCAATAAACAGATATTACTATTAAATTTAATAAAGGAATTTCTTCATCCGGTGATCACAAAAGTTCAGTTGCTGTAGAAAATCCATGGCTTTCCACTTCCTGATTGAGCACAGCCACCATGTAGTAATATCGGGTCTCATCTGAATATCGGGTCTCATCTGGGACAATGTTCCTGACCCAGAACTGGCCCTCTTGCCTGCTGGAAAAAGATGAGGGGCTGAGCGGTCCAGAAAGTCGGCAGTTTCAGCAAAACTGCATTTTGAAAAGTTGAGTTGTTGGTGTAACCCATGTTGCTGGAGTTGTTTGCGTTGAGTCCAAATGCCTTTGGACCTCCAGGGTCACCAATGTGGCCAGTAAGACGCTAAATTGAAAGGAACACGCTGAGTCTTGCAGAGTTTTGGAGTAACAGCTTCACTGGTTTCAAATCCCGCACTTAAAAGACCCACCCGGTCCCAGAGTCCTTAGCACCCCAGAGTCCTTAGCACCCCAGTGGGGTGGAAGTGACATAACTTGTGGGCTGCAGCTTTGCTCCACTCTGAGCATCTCCATGGATGCTGCTAGCTGTGGACTTCGCCGCGACGCTGGTTCACTTGTCAGGCGGGAAAGCCGCTACAGTTCAAGAAATAAAGTCTGCAGTCATAAGATAGTAGGGCAGGGAGAACAAGCTAAACTCCAGCCAAGAGATGGACAGTGACAACTGCTACTGAGGTTCAACAATCGTGCAACATGATTAATGTGTTACTGAACCATCAAAAAGTAGTTTGCAATTTTATTTTTAGGTATAAAAAAAAATTTCTCCCACTTTTCTCCTAATTCTACTTTTCTTGCTTTGACTTGAAATGGCCACACTATTTATGGGACAGTCAGAATTACTAGAGTTCTGTACTCCTGGATAATTCTAAATCTGACCTAACAAAACCAAAGCAATGTTCAGTGATAGCAATATCGCCAGAAAGTAACAAGTATAAATACAATCTGCAAACATTCAAGGCAATTAGGCAAACAAAGAATTTGATAAGAGTCTTGTAATTCAATGCTCAGCGGTCAGCTTCACAAGCTCTTTATGTGATTCATGATGCCAACTCCCACACTCTGCCCTCACTGGCAGTAATGGAAGGAATACACAAACAGATTTTGCATCACATTGAAAAAAAAACAATGCAGAGTTTCAGAATGGAAACTTAAGTATCTACTGTCAATCTGAATGCATGATTAAAAGGAGAAATAAAATGGATTGACCAAAGTATCTCGCCCAAATATTTTAAGTAAAAGATTGCCACATTATTGAGCTTAAACAGTTAATATTAGCCCCTTTTACACTGCCAACCCACTAAATAGGCGTGTGAACGACCCATGTTGAAATACTGGGTGGGTCATTCATACTGGACCATGAAATTCCAGGTGTGTGCACCCTTTAACATTAAATACTTTGTATCGCGAAGCTAAGGGGAGGGGGGCGTGGTGGTGGAGAACCAACTTCTAGTAGTGACATCCTGAGTGAGGTATTACATACATGCAGTGCAGTGAAATTGTAGCAGAAATAAAGCATATACGACTGTGAACAGCCCATTATGTGCTTGGAGATTTCTTCCTCTGCCCTTATCAATAGGAGCTCCCACACCTCCCAGACTCTCAGTTGGCCACCATTATCACAACACTCTTCTTCTTCTTTGGCTTGGCTTTGCAGACGAAGATTTATGGAGGGGTATGTCCACGTCTGCTGCAGGCTCGTTGGTGACTGACAAATCCGATGCGGGACAGGCAGGCACGGTTGCAGCGGTTGGAAGGGAAAATTGGTTGGTTGGGGTTGGGTGTTGGGTTTTTCCTCCTTTGTCTTTTGTCAGTGAGGTGGGCTCTGTGGTCTTCTTCAAAGGAGGTTGCTGCCCACCGAACTGTGAGGCGCCAAGATGCACGGTTGGAGGCGATATCAGCCCACTGGCGGTGATCAATGTGGCAGGCACCAAGAGATTTCTTTAAGCAGTCCTTGTACCTCTTCTTTGGTGCACCTCTGTCTCGGTGGCCAGTGGAGAGCTCGCCATATAACACGATCTTGGGAAGGCGATGGTCCTCCATTCTGGAGATGTGACCCACCCAGCGCAGTTTGGTCTTCAGCAGTGTGGATTCGATGCTTGAGGATTCTGCCAGCTCGAGTACTTCGATGTTGGTGATGAAGTCATTCCAATGAATGTTGAGGATGGAGCGGAGACAGAGCTGATGGAAGCATTCTAGGAGCCGTAGGTGATGCCGATAGAGGACCCATGATTCGGGGCCGAACAGGAGTGAGGGTATGACAACGGCTCTGTACACGCTGATCTTTGTTTCTTCAGGTGGTTGTTTTTCCAGATTCTTTTGTTTAGTCTTCCAAAGGCGCTATTTGCCTTGGCAAGTTTGTTGTCTATCTCTTTGTCGATCCTTGTATCAGATGAAATGGTGCAGCCGAGGTAGGTAAACTGGTTGACTGTTTTGAGTTCTGTGTGCCCGATGGAGATGTGGGTGGGGGGGGGGGGGGCTGGTAGTCATGGTGGGGTCACAACACTAATACTAACACTATACACTAATGCTTATACTAAAAACCTTCAAAATCATCACACTAGCCTTGACTACACTGACCTTCTCTCCAGACTGCCGCAGGCAATGACATCACCAATGCTACCCAGCATAGTGGGTGGCCCACTGACATTGGAGCAGAGTCAAAACTGCTCAGCTCTGATACAACCTCCTGGGTTGTATCAGTCCCAGGTTGTTTTGTACCTCCTTACCAGGTTCAGAGCTTTCACAATGGCAGGTGAACTACTAAATACCCAGTAAATTCCCAGGTTCAACCCACATTCAACTGGCAGTGTGAAAGTTGGAAATATCTACTTCACACAAACATGGTTCCTAAAGATCAGCTTATTGAACAAAAGGGAGAGCATCCATTGTTTCATTGCAAGGCAAATTTTGATCCCCAGATGGAACTGGATACTATTTCCTAAAATGGCAATATTTAGAAATGTTCAATGTGCAACCAATATGAAGAACAAATTAAGCTGTCACCTTCATCTTCTTGCTAACCACTGGGATACCAAGGGCTCGAGAATATTTGCAATGTCTGCTGCTATCAACTAGCAAACCCACTTTTTAAATTTTGTTCTCATGCTGAGTGTTATGTGGACAGGCTAACATTCATTGTGTTCATTGCTGCTTAACAAAGAAGACGCCTTGTTAATGGGGAATGAACTCTAAAGTTTAACATATCTATCAGCCGCAGCCAGTTTGTAGCATTTATTCTAAGTTGAGTCAATTGGTTTAGTGTTCTATTCTCATCCAGCCACTTGAATATCTAAGGTCCAGTGAATCATGCATTATTTCATGTCCTAATCTTTCTGTTCAAAGTCTGTTCATATTATTCAGCTCTTCAATGAATATCAAACCCAGTTACTTTACTGTAGGAAGGTAACAGCTTTGAAAATTACTTTTTTTTTTAAACATTTGGAAATCATAACATTGCAATTCAAAACAGAAAGCCAGACCAGAAAAAAAAATCACTTCAAAGCTTTTTAAAACCATTTCTAATGAGTACGTTCCGTACAGACTTTATACAGTCATTATCCAGGCTGAGGAGGAAGAGGAAGCTTTTTTTTAAAATTTCTAGATGCCATACAATCAATTACATTACATACATTTCATTCAGAATTTGTCATACATGGCTTTTACAGGTTGAAAAATAGAAAGAAAAGAAGCCCCCTCAACCCACCCAATCCCCCCAAAGATCCTAAGCCTCCCTTAAGAAAAAAACCTGGAAAAAACTTGGAGAAAAATGGATGGAATATTTTTAAAAAATTATAAAGATTACATAAACCAACACATTATAACAGATCCAAATACATAAATCTTATATTTTAAATCAATTCTAAATGTTAAATTTCAATATATCTAATATTACTCCTAATTAATTATATCTATTAAGAATCTCATATTTCTTCCATCGTTCACTTTAAATTCCAAGTTAAATCAATTCTCTAAAGTAAAATAAAACATCATTGTGATCAATATAACTCCATTCATAAACATATTTATTAATAGAACTCACTCTATGACACTAAATATAGCACCAGCCCCCTCTATCATATGAGGTATGGCTCATGGCCACAAACAAGCCCTCAAACAGTGGCTGACGGACTCCACCACCTTTCACCTCTCAAATATTATATCAGAACAAAGTCTCTAATTTACTAGTCCATTGCCTCATTCCAAATAATTCCTTCTCAGTTACTCAGCCTATTAAAAGGCAAAGTTTCCACCAAATCTGATTTGATTACGGCTGTGGTCTGAGAGTTCTATGTGCTTTATCAATTTCAATTGGACCTTTTATATTTTAAATCAATTCTAAATATTGAATTCCAGTATATCTAATATTAATCCAAATTAATCAAATGTCCATTAAGAATCTCACAACTCTTCCATCATCCAATTTAAATTCTGTGTTGAATCAACTCTCTAAAGTAAAATGAAGTATCAATATAATCAATGCAACTCCATTCTATATTGGAACTTCCACCCTATTGGCGCTAAATAATATAGCACCATCCCCCTCTATCATACAAGATATGACTCATTGTCACAAATGAGCCCATGAACAGTAGCCGATGGACTCTGGCATCACCCAGGTGTTACATCTGAACAGGGTGTCTAATTTACTAGTCCATTGTTCCATTCCAAATAATTCCTTCTCATTTACTTGGCCTATTAAAAGGCAAAGTTTCCACAAAATCTGATGCCTGTTTGTAATCCATTAAAAAATTATTTTTGCCATCCGGTATTACAATCTTTATCATCGCTGGATAATGTAATGTAAACTTGCATCCCTTTTCCCAAAGACTTCTCAACTTCATTAAACTGTCTCCTCTAAGCTAACAGTGGTGTAACAATTTCCAGGTAAAAGAAAACCTTGGAACAATGATATTCAAGTGGACTTTTCTTTATTCTTACTTTTTTTTTGCTGCTAATCTTTTCCTTGTCTCGATATTTAGAACACTTAATTACTATGGAGCGAGTTTTCTCATTTGACCTTCAAATTGATTCACCCCCAGAAACTTAGGTATCCATCCTTAGAGAAACTGAATCATGTCATGCTTTTCTTCTCCTTCCTCCAAGCCAGCAATCTTAATGTTAGTTTCTCCTACTAAAATTTTCCATCTTTTCAATTGTTTTCTGAATTTATCTTCCTCTCAACAATTTCTTCAACTTCAGACTCCAATTTTTTCAGCTTCTCCTTTACACTTTTAACCTTTCGATAAACCTTCATAATATCCTGATTTTCCTCACCCTTTTGTTCTTGTACTTGCATCATATTCGTTGATAACTGCTTATATTTTTCATTCATATCCTTAACCTCAGATCTTAACTATTTTATTTCTTTCCACATCATTTTGATCTAATCCCACATTTCCCACACCCTCTGTTGCAATCCACCATCAGAGTTCTCTTTAACCTATGATTTACATTTAACATCTTCATAAACTGAAGCAAACCTTGTCTGTCCTTGTTCCACAATACTTGTTAATTCACCACTGAAATCAATCATCTCACTTGAATCTGATACTCTGGCCTTGATTAAATAATCTGTTTTCCTTGGCCTGACGCTATTTTCCGCAACTGACAGGCTGGTCACACTTGCTGCTGTTCCCAGCAACTCAACTCTCTGACGGGCCTTGATCATCGCTCCAGATCCGAGACTTCTCTGCATCAAAGACCTCTCTTCATATTCAGGAACAACACCTTTATCTGCTCCAACAATAATAATTCTTTTCTTCGAAGGCATTTTAAAGAGTAAATTCTTATATTATTCCTTCATATTTTAATCTCTGCTTACTTCAATTAAATGATAATTTTCTTCTATTTTCCTGGGAGTTTTAGGATTCCACGTCCTACATCCTCCACATCACTTGACTCCCCCCAAGAGGAAAAATTTTGTCACAATGAGGAGGATAGATATTCCACTCTGGGTGCATACTTGGGGGAAAAATGGTTGGTGGCATTTTTCACATGATAAATTAAACAACTGAGTTCTATATGTCATCTCTGGTGGATGCAAAGTTTCCTAGGTACAACACAAAGAGGAACAGAGAAGCTCTCTCTTGTGTTCTATCTACAATAAAGCCCTCAAATTATAGCATAGCCATTGATTAAATGATTACTTGTATCTCAGGTTATTGATGGGAGCTTGCTATATAGTTATTGGTTGCTGTACCACCTACATTACATTTTGCTGTTAAATCTTAGGAGTCTGATCGACAAGTTTCGTGAAAACCTAATGGTGCATAAATGCTCAGGAATCTGCAAGTGATTTTTTTTTCTAAAATGGGGAAACAACAAGGTGGTAAACAGTTATTTCTTGAAAACTCAAAGTAACATTTATGGTCAAATATAACCATTAAATGTTTTAAATTCCCATTAATTTCTTACCGGGTAAAATAGTAAGTTACGACAGCTCCAGCTATAGCCATCTGTTGACAGGCAAGTATGAACTCGCTGATCCAAATGAGACCAACTAGATGATAAATCCAAGTATACTGGAGAGGACCGGATACTTTAAACTCTACATAGCCTTGGTCTTTTTTTTGAGGATAACCTATAATGGAAGAGATGGTGGGGTAGTGGCGGGGGGGGGGGGTGGTGTGGTCGGGGAGTGGTGGTGGGGGGGGCCAAAAGAAACAAACTGTGGTTTCAAGGGCTGTTGTTTATTTTAAAAATGAATCAAATATACTATAGGCCAAACAAAATATAAATTAGTGCCAAGTGCATGCATAAATTAAAAATCATCAGATATAGGAATTATAATGAAAAAGATGAAAAGCAAATGGCATAAATATAGCAAGTGATTTTTTTTTGTTAAACAAAATGGGTACAGCATTTGCCAAACAATATGAAGGCATTTTCATTTTTGTTCTAAAGCCATTGTTCAAACATGACCAAAAAACCAAATGTGCTCCTTGAATTCTCACTGTTCACAAGTATTTAAAGAACAATTGAAATAATAGTACAGGTCAACTACCCCTTATCTGAAATGCACGAGACCAGAAGTATTTCCAATTTTGGAATAATGTGTTTAATAATGTGAATAATGTTTTGTACTTACCATTAAAAAAAATTAGATCTCTGCTTACAAAAGATGATAAATGCAGCACAAATACTAGAAATTTTGCTGGATGGCAAAAAACAGTGAGTAATGCACATAGGTCTGGCAGTGACAATGGTTGGTAACAAGCTGGCACCCACTTGTGGCTTCATGTCGGCGCTCAAACATTTTTGGAGCATTTCAGATCTCGGAAATTTGGATAAGGGGTTCTCGACCTTTATTAACATTCCATCCACATATCAGGAAATAAATACTTACTTTAAAAATAATTATTTAAGTCTATTTGGATAGGTAATGGAAAACAATATTTTAAGTTTTACATAGAGGACAGAAAACTAGTATCCAGCAAATTAATGCAATATCAATTTGATCAAAAAGTTATTTAATCATCTAAACTGCATCATCAAGAGAGGAGGAAAATTCAGTTTTGATCATCATGGCTTCAAACAGTATGTTCTTAGTTTTGTGCTTTGAGGATGAGATTCTTTCTTGTGCTTTATACCATTTTGTCTAGTAATCTTTTATTGTGCTGCATGTTTATTCGCTATTTATGGCTTGAAATTGGCATATATTAGAGCCTTGCAAACAGGTCAAGCATTAGGATAACCAATTCCCAATTTGTGCATTAAATTATAAAACAGTCATTAACCACCCAAAAGGATCAGGCTTTAATCTCTGATTTTTTTTCTCTCCAGAGCTATGTGGAAAATACAGCATGATACTGCAATTTGAAGTTAATTAACTCAAAGGATGAAAAACTGATGAAAATGCATGTTTATATGTATGTACTCTTAACTGCGCAAACTTTTTTTGGTACACAAATTTCATTCTTTGGGACACTTACTGTCCCAATGTTTAAAAAAAAGTGCGACTTCTATCCATAATATGCTCTTGACCATAATTTTTAAAAACATCCCCCCCCCCCCAAACATAAATCTCTTCACTTCTCATAAGGTGTAAATTCGAAAGCATTTTGAATATGTTTAATCTGTACAAAGGTTCTCAGGAGTTCCAGATAGGAATAGGAAGAAATTATGAGAAAATAACAAACCACAATCTGTCAAATTGAGATTGCAGAAATAAATTCTGAACAAGCACTCCCTACCTGCTGTGGCCAATAACAGGAGCACTGCAATCCAATAGATCCAGAAAAATGCCAAGGCAAGGAAGGTCCAGAGTGATTGAAAGATGAGAAATGGAATGTAAGTGAACACTTTTCCTGCCACATGGAACAAGGCAATAGTAAGGGCCACACGCTTCCTCATTATTAGCATTAACAACAGTAAAATGACCTGCAAAATAATAATTGTACATTAGTTTCCTTTCATCATGCTTTTAATAGCATGAGTAACAGTAAAGTAATAGTAATACCTTGAGATGCAAGTCAATGGTGCCCTAAAATTACCCTGCAGTATTATTTAGATTGTCCAACATTTTACACTCATTACAAACAGACTCCGAGAGGAGGAAAACTGTACTGACTTGGGACCATACTATAATTCATAACATAACATAACAATTACAGCACGGAAACAGGCCATTAGGCCCTTCTAGTCCGCACTGAACCAAACATTCCTCTCTAGTCCCACCTACCTGCTCAATGACCATAACCCTCCACCTTCTTCTCATCCATATACCTGTCCAGCTTTTTCTTAAATAATAAAATTGACTCTGCCGCCACTATTTCTCCCGGAAGCTCATTCCACACCGCTACCACTCTCTGAGTAAAGAAGTTCCCCCTCATGTTACCTCTAAACCTCTGCCCCTTAACTCTTAACTTATGTCCTCTTGTTTCAATCTCTCCTACTCTTAACAGAAATAGTCTATCCACATCCACTCTGTCTATCCCTTTCATAATCTTAAATACCTCTATCTAATCCCCTCTCAACCTTCTACGCTCCAAAGAATAAAGACCTAATCTGCCCAATCTCTCCCTGTACTCTAGATGCTTAAACCCAGGTAACATTCTGGTAAATCTTCTCTGCACTCTCTCCACTCTGTTTATATCCTTCCTATAATTAGGCGACCAGAACTGCACACAGAACTCTAAATTAGGCCGCTTCAACGCCTTATACAATCTCAACATCACTTCCCAACTCCTATATTCCATGCAATGATTGATAAAGGCCAACATACTAAAAGCCTTCTTCACCACCCTATTCACATGAGTTTCTACCTTCAGGGAACGATGTACCGTTACTCCTAAATCCTTCTGCTCTTCTGTATTCATCAATGCTCTCCCATTTACGACGTATGTCCTGTTCTGATTCTTCTTACCAAAATGAAGCACCTCACACTTATCAGCATTAAATTCCATCTGCCATTTTTCAGCCCACTTTTCTAAGCAGCCCAAATCCCTCTGCAATCCTTGAAAACCTTCTTCATTATCCACTATTCCGCCTATCTTAGTATCGTCTGCATATTTACTAATCCAATTCACCACCCCATCATCTAGATCATTAATGTATATAACGAACAACAATGGGCCCAATACAGATCCCTGAGGCACACCACTGGTCACCGGCCTCCAACCTGACAGACAATTTTCCACTACCACTCTCTGGCCTCGCCCTTTCTGGCCTCTCCCTTTCAGCCAATGTTCAATCCATTTGACTAATTCAAGTCTCCAAAGATTTGAAGTAGAAGGCATTAAAGCCCAATCTTCTGCCCATCCATTGATGGCAAGTCAGAGATACACCAGAACAGGAAATTATGTTAATCATTTGGCAAAAACTAAAGTGACTTTCTACTACACCAAAAATCAATGGTTTTCATTTCATTTGTTGTTTTTTGAAGGTTGATTGTTTGATGATAAAGTTGATAAAGGTTGGGTATTTCACTGATGCCGAAGCCCATTGCACACAAGGCAACTGAGTTTGTGTAAAGTCATATCTACTATGATAAAGAAAAAAAATGGCAGCCATTAAAGTTTGTTTACATTTTTTTTACAGTGTGTACATTGTGTACAGTTTTTTTTGTACTACCAATAAGTGGTAATTCTGCCTCACCTGCAAGAAAAAGAATCTCAGGGATATCATGTATGCACTCTGACAATAAATCTTAACTTGAACACTTCACAGAGTCACAGTGATGCAGCAAAAAAAAAATTCTTAAATAGCAGCTCCTAATCCCTAGTAAAAAAAAAGTTTGACCACTTCCACCGACTTATCCATTTATTTATACATTATCATTGAGGTCATGGAAAGTGAGATAACAACAAACTGGACCCTGCTATCCGCACCACAGACTCGATGCCAACCAATAGATTTGATTTTTTAATTAAATTTAGGTACAGCATGGTAAAAGGCTCTTTTGGCTCACAAGCCTGTGCCACCCAATTAACCTAGATCACCTGGCACATTGGAGTGTAGGGAAACAATGGAGCACCTGGAGGAAACCTAAGCAAACACTGGGAACATTCAAACTCCTTAGAGTGCCAGATTTGAAACAGGTCACTGGTGTTGTCACAGCATTGCGCTAACTGCTACGATATCCATGCCGCTCCTTTGGCAATATTAAAGATCAAGTTTGTCAAAACATGGAAGCCACCCAACTTAGTTGAGCTCAGAACTGCCATAAACTCTATTTGCTTTTTGATATCTTCCCTCAAGCAAATAGGACATTGCAGGAATTCATAACAAGTGATCAAAGGTGGAAAGGGTGAGCAAATTCTGGTTCTTGGGAGTTACTATCTCAGATAATCTTTCCTAGACCCAACACACCAATGGCATTGTGAAGAAAGCATGATGGCACCTCTAATTCCTCAGGAGTTTGTGGAGATTTAGTACGTCACCAGAAAGCCTGGCACATTTTTACAGAGGTGTGGTAGAAAGCGTGCTGAATGGCTGCATCACGTTTTGGTATGGGGACACCAATAGCCCTGAGCATAAAACCCTGCAAAAGATTGTGGATACAGCCCAGGACATCACAAGCAAAACCCTACCCACTATTGAGTACATCTACAGAGAATGTTGCCGTTGGAGAGCAGCAGCAATCATCAAAGACCCTCACCATCTAGCTCTGTTCTCGTCGCTGCCATCAGGAAAGAGGTATAGATGTCACAAGACTCACACTACCAGGTTCAGGAACAGCTGCTACTCCTCCACCATCAGACTCCTCAATAGCAAACTCAATCAGAGACTCATTTAAGGACTCTTACTTGTGCACTTTATTGATATTCTTTTTTTATTCTGTGTTGCACAGAGTATTCATTGTCTGTTTGCAGTTCTTTGTTAACATGTTTACACTGTGTAAAGTTTTTTTTTGCACTACCAATTAGTCATAATTCTTGCGCACCTGCAGAAAAAGTATCTCAGGGTTGTATGTGATGTCATGTATGTACTCTGACAATAAATCTGAAATCTGATTTTGCATGGAACCACATTTCAAGAAATTTTCAAGGCAATTTCTTTCCACCTATGGAATGGATTATCCACAGATGCTGGATCACCTAGATTCAACAAGTGGCTGCAGATGCTGTAATCTGATGCAAAAAAACTTGCAGGAGAAACTCGCAGACCAGGTAGCATCTGTGGAAATAGAGGGGTTATTTGACCCTTCAGTCAGTCTGATGCGGCTTTCAACACAAGCCTCCAGAGTTATTGCCTGATCTGTTGAGCCCTTCCACTTTTTCTGCTTCAGACTTAATTATACCAATTCCCTGGACATTCCTATCCAATTTTTGTATCCCACACAAATATATCCATGTCAATAATCGTGGCCCTCCTTTCACAACTCTTCCTATACTCCCAGCATGCATTTAATATTATTGACGTGCTCCTCACAGTCATGCTCTCCCCACCCTTGAAATTTGCACATGATTCTACCCTTTAATATCTCAGATGGAAAGATTTCCAAATTGAAGAGGCATTATGCTAGATCACGTCAAATCAGCTCTGGTGCCTCCAGAACACCCATTCCTATACTTATAGGCAGATATGGCCATACAATCTAATCCGCACCTTGGAATCTGATGACTTGGCCTGGAAAGTCAGTGGGCTCCAGGATTTTCCTCAAGGAAATCCCACCTCAATAATGTCCTGTTAGCATCCAAGGCTTTGCCCGATATTAAAGTTGCTTTATAGATTTTGTTGCTTTTATTGAGTTATATAACCAAAAACAAATAAAATTAACATAAAAGCATAACTAAAGTACAAAATAAAATTTCTTCTTTCCTCTTTACCTCTTAAATCTTTGCCTGACCACCCATAATAAAATCAGCATCATTTCAGATTGAAGAGTATTACTGCTGGAGTCACTTTGGGCATTGATGGGAGGAGTGAAGGTAGATTCAGCCTTTCAAATCCATCAACCATCTCCAGGCCTCTGCCTTCATAGTGCATTCCTAACCTGGATATCATAAGTTCGATACAACAGTGAACATCATCCAACTCATGGCAACAATGTGCCAGTACCACATCATTTAATTAATGAGAAAAAGAACCAAAAATTGGAAAATTCTTTTCACTGACGTCAAGATCAGCTCTGATCCTGAAAGGTGGTACTTCATTTACTGCTGCCAGAATGCACTTTTCTGGATGAGAATTTATAACGATAATAACAAATAGAGAAGTAAAAGAAAAACTGTTTTGTGAGGCAAAGTTTTCTCTGGCTTCGTTGCATCTATAGTTGCAGGTAATATTAGTTTCAGGCTACACAGTCTGCCCCCAAAAAAAATCACTTTGGCAAAACAAATGAATAGGCTTTTCACTTCATACAAGCCCATGTCCATATATCTTTCTTATGTGCTTCTGTGGATTCAAAGCATCTGAAATAACTACTACAGATTATCACAAGTACCATATTCTTAGCACTCTGTGCATAAAGAAGTTTCTTATTAAATAGTTATGAGATTTATTATTGCAAGTTGTGAGTGAGTGAGTGAGTGAGTGAGTGAGTGAGTGAGTGAGTGAGTGAGTGAGTGAGTGAGCGATGGGCCAAAATGGCCTGTTATAGTGCTGTATTTGTACATTTTATTTTAATATGTAAAAATTAAGCCCTTTAATTCTGAAGTCATTCTCATACTTCTAAACCATTAACAACTGATTTTAAATGAGGAAACTCACTGTGATTACTGTCGCAATGATGGCAGACACCAATAAGGCTTTGACATTATCTGCTGTCACATCATCTGGACTTGGGTCAAGTTCGAGTGACTTTTTATGATCAGCATACAACCACCATAGGACAGCTGTACCACCTGAAAACATGAGGTGGGGTGGAGAGATCGCTAGCATTAATAAGATCAACAACTTCACTTCGAAGTTCCAAAATTAAAAAGATGAAAACAGGAAAATGGAGGAATTTCAAAACACGCACAAGAACTTCGTGATAATCCAGGAGTATTGCACAAATTTAAATGGATTTGAATTGAATTGCAATCCCTGCACTTTACATTAGTTTAAATTGATGATGTTAAGAATGAAGAGTTGACCAAGAAGATATTGGAATCGTTGAGTCGGGTGTTGATATGGCTTAAGTTACCGGTTTAGGTAGAGTTTCTGTGAATGAAGGTATCGAGCTCCAAGCTTTGCACAAAAATCAAATGACAAGCAGATATTTTGGGCAGTCTGCTTTAATCTGAGAAAACTGACTGAGTGAAGGAGGATCTTAAAACACAGAAATGTTTCCCATGGAAGCCAAGAATGATGCTCTGCTTGTCCTCATCTTTCATGGGAAGACACTGCAGCTCAACATGCTTTAAAACAAGAATGCAAAGGAGGAGTTGAATGGATGGTGTCGTGGTAAAGCTTGGTGTCAACACTACAATATAGCCACATCTTTGACTGATATTAATGTGGTACAATATTTAGCCAGCATGGGCCAAGAAATACATTGCTGAGATGAAGCAGAAATAAAATCTAATGAACTACATGCAACGTTGAAAAGTCTTGCAGTATATCAAGGTAGTAGAATTGTGGCATAACCTGATGTCACAACAGTAAGAGATTGTAGCTTGCTTTTATTTTAAACTTCCATGTTAGTTTTTATTTTGCAGGAAATGTAAAGTACCACGAATCTAAATGTTCCCTTAAAATGGTTAAAATTTAAGATTACAGAAATTAAATATTCAGAACAGATTTAAAATCTATTTTTATTTACAAACTAAAATCAACTTACCAATTGAACCAATGATTGTGAGAATTGCAAGGATCCAAACTAGCACTTTGGAGATGTATCTGATTATAACCATTAACAAAATCGACAAAACTGAAAAACATGAATGCAAACACTTGAACTATCAACTGCAACACTGACAAACAGATTATAAAGAATTTGATTAGCTAAGCACTCATGTAATCAATTCATGAACAATTGAAGAACAATTTTTTTAAACAAAGGAGAAGAATAGGTTTGCAAGTTAATAAATATCCTGGCACATTTCCTCCTGGGACCTGAGGTTTAATTTAGTCCCGTCAAATGCAAGATGAATTTATTGCCTTCTGGCAGATGCAACCTTTGTTCTTGGTCATTCCTCATCTTATTTCTTCTGGCATCACATTGCTTATCTCAATTAGAATAATGAAACAGGAATTGGAAGTTAAAGTTGTTGAGTTTTATAAATTTGAGTCTGTACACAATATTTCAGGGATAAATTTAGGGATAAATTATTGATCAGAGATCTCTAATTATATTCAAATGCACTTAACTGACAAAATACTTGTAGGAAAACTCAACCACAAACTTGTCCTTTTTTTAAAAAAAAGGTCTTCCATTGCCTCTGTTATTCTTCAACTCTGTTAATCTGATACTATCTTTCTATTTCTTTGTTTCCCCAAGTGCTAAAACCAACCATTGCAGGCACCAAAATTTCGATTTTTTTTTAAACAATGTTAACTGCAAATCAAAGTGGGAGACACTAATCATTTAAAGTGCAGATATTCTACATTTTTTATGATGACATTCGCCAGTACTTTCACAATGAAAATATCCTGTGCTAAAAATATTACATGTTCAGCATTCAGCTTAAGATGCTGATGTCATCCCAGGTGTTTTTTTTTACAGAATTCAGATGAGTGTTAATGTGGAATTTTGGCATTGTGTTGTCCCACTCGAGGATTGTGCCACTTTGATATGTGAACATTAATCTTCAACCTTGTTTAAGGGAAGGGGTTTTGAAATTTATTTCCTTTGTTTTGTTCTAATTAATATTATGATTGAAATTTTACTTATGATCATTTTTGTAACTTGATCTTGTAGCACATTTCATAATTGTACAATTCAACTTTTTTTGAAATTATAAAATATTAATAGAAATATTTTTAAAAGAATAAGTACAGATGTTCAATACAACCACAAGCAGCTCGAAAAATGAAAGGGAAAGTGAAAAGTATCCTCAGATGGAAAATGCAATCTTGATGGGTAGTTTAATTTAAGTTCTTACTATGAATGATTTCAGAGAATACTTTGACAAATGGACATCAGATGCCTGAGAATTTTTTTGACTATACACACATTTTAAGCCATCTCAAGATTATTTTAAACCAAATGTTTGCAACACTCGTTTTAAGACATCTTCCTGTGATTAACGTTAAACACTTTCACTAAGCAAGTTGTATTGCTTCAGTCAGATGTCAGGGGTCCCAATTCTCCAGTACAAATTTCTCAGATGAAGGGTTCAAGTCCAAAACATTAGTTGTGTATCTCTATCTTTGCTATACAAAGTATACTGATTGACCTGCTGAGTTCCTCCAGCACTGTGATTTTACTTTAACCATGGTGCCTGCAGACTTTCATGGTTTACTACAAAACTCCCAGGCATTTGCTGGAGATTATACCATTCAAATATGCAAGGACATGGTATTCTCTTCATTCTAGGAGGAGTCTTCAATCTCAGGTCATCGCTGCTAAGATAGATGAATGAGGGGGAAGGAAATACAAGCTGGGAAAGTGAGCTCCATGGAGAGTTCTACATCCACAGCCTAGTACACCAGGATTGTGAATCAGAACTGTGGAACTCAAGATACTTGTAATGTCAACCTTCTAAAAGCTGCTGCTATGGCTTCAGAAGATCTGTCCTATTCTACATAAATCTGTATTCAAAACTGGTATTACCTCTAACATAATCCCTGACTTTCTGCAGCTTGCAAAAGTACCATTTATGTCAACCAGCTCAATATAATATTTCTCTATGCATGATTACAAGCCAACTTTCAATCCCCACAGATCTGCCCAGATTGAGATTCTCAGAGCTTCTGACACCAATGTGATCTTGATCAGACACACACAAACAAATGCATGCACAGTTTAAAGAAGTGGACCAAAGGACCAAAAACAGTAAAATATTTGTATGCAAATTCAAATGAGATTTCTAAGCAGTTAAGTTTAGTATTCAATTTGTTTGAAACTATCTTTGCACTTACAAATCAGAGCTGCAGAAAATAACGTGCAAAGGGGTACAATTTTAGATTTAATTAGCTCATCTGATTGTTATCTAAGGTAAGCTACTATATTCCTCCATTTACAACTCTAGATTTTCAGCACTAGTTTTGATTTGAGCCAAACAAGTTACAACAGGAATTTGGATATGCAAGCCAAATGCAAGATGGGGGAACCCCTTTATCTCACTTACAAGAGAAAAATGCTTAAATCTTAGATCTAAGCATTTAATGGAGTAATAGCTTATGACATCCAACATTAATTTAAGTCCAGAGAAATGCCAGTCTGAATGCCTTCCCTGCATCAGGAGTCTAATGACATGGCACCACTGAAATTACTGGAAACAAATGGCAGGACAAGGAAACCTCTATCTGATCCACATTGGCCAGCTTAAAATGTTTTGTTTTAAGTATTGCTCTTTCAAAACAAAAACACTAAAATTAATTTTAAGTCATACTGAATAACCTATTCAATGACAGATTTGACGAAACTAGGATCTCAGCTTCAGTACCTGAAAAGGTCATTGCTGCAGGGCAGCCACCATCTGAAATCAGAGTCAGTGTATCATTTAGTTATTTGTTGTTTATTGTCACAAGATAGTGAATAACTTAGTTTTGCATGCTATCCATGCTGCTCGTAAAAACGTCACCAATTTGGAAGACTGAGCTTCCAGCCTCCTTGAGAAAGATTCCCTAGGTATAGGCATGTAAAAGTGAGTGAAATACTAAGAAATAGCAAAGCTTCCAGCAAGAAATAGTGGTGTGGATTGGGAGTAACTGTGTGGGTGGAGAACAGTGAAACCAAGCAACACTATAGTTTAGATATCAAAAAATCTTCAGGGTGCAGACCTATGATCCCTTAGTCAAATTGCACCATGAAATGTATAGTGCTATCTAATTAGTAAACTTAAAGTACACCTTATTTCAGTCAAGATACACAGTATTACACAAAAACATTTTCAGATAACATATTTTCCATTTTATGCACAGCTCTAATAATTCCAAACTGCAAGTCACTCTGGACCTCTACAGTTTTTCAACATCTTGAGGATATTGTCATTTCCATCTCTCTAGCCTTTGGTTAGAAGACTGAGAGCAAGCTCCAGCACCATAGCTTTTCCTGGACTCTTGTCAAACAGTGTTTCCAAACCCTGATCTCCCAGGCACCATAATTATCAAACCAACTACATCCATGTAGTAGCTACCATCCTCATATTCCAAATCCAGGAACAGCAAGAGACTGATAGAATCTACCAATGGGATGGATGGATGGAAAATAGATCAGCGAAATTTGATCTTTGGTGCTATTTGAATATTTTATTCTGCTTCCTGGCTGCAAGCTGGGTTGTGATGTTTATAATTATTTCATGGAATAGTTGGGGGAGTAAAGGACTGCAGAGAACTCAGGTAAAAGTTAAACATTTGTTACGTAAATTAATGAAGTTTGATCCTTGATGTGTTTGGCTCTGGAAAAACTAATTTCTTTAAGAATGGAAAAAATATAAAACTAATAAACATTGTGATATACGTGAAGCACAAGTAGGACACTGTCATAAAGGGTGCATAGACTGGAGGAGATGTGCAAATACAGGAGCAAGGGAAGACCACAAAGTACAGCTGAACTGAAATAGTATGAGGAGCTCTACTTTCATCTTACAACAAAATCTTTACTCTCAATCCATAATTCCTTGGTTTAATTTGCTTCTGCAATATTATAAATGAACATGCTTTTATTTCAACCATTCATCCAAAGTGATGTAATACAATACTCAGTTTCAGACAAAGGCAAATAAAACTGGCATTGGCCAAAAAACGAATGAAGGAGAACTTTCTATAATGCTATGGCCTTAATCAAAATTAAAACAGATTGTATGCCCCTTCTCATACGATTTGGAAGTTACACTTGTCTGTAATATCTCCATCATGATCTGTTCAAGTTTTTAGAGTGTTGATCAACGTGAGACAATGAAGTTATGAAAGGCACGCTAAGTATAAGCAAAGATTGTTTCTCAAAACTTTGGGATCTCTACCCTATCTTTCTCTGACACTAACTAATAATGCATAGCGGCAACATAAAAACCATTGTGCCTTTTAAATAAATGGAAATCCAGCCTCAAAAGTAACAAACTTATCCTCAATTCTTACTGAAGTTCTAAACAATCCATGTGCAAATCATACTCTACATCTATTAGTCAAACAGGTCTGGAATAGACTTTTCTACAGCATATCAAAATATTTGCAGATTCCAAATGAAGCGGAACAAGGAATAGATAATCGGTTGCACTGAACAATAAAAACCAAAGGAAGTGGTTTTTGAATTGAAGATCTAAAGAAAGAATGCATGTATCAGATTTCAGTGGCAACTCAAAATTTCTATTTTTTTTATGTTTGTTAAGAAAAAAAAGGTTGTGCATAACCCATGGCAAAATAATTTGTTAAGTAGAACCAAAGCACATGCTCAAATTATATTATGTAATAACATTACAGCACCTACTTTAATAATGATTAACCTTTTAAGAAAATGTATAGATTCAAGAATCATTACCTAGAGACATTAAGCAAAGTCCCACTATTATTTCTTTGCTGGTCATTACTCCAGTAATCACTCTCTGCAAGACACTATTGTAACTGACGAAGGTAGTCAGGGCCTTAAAATTGATTTTGCAGCCACTATCCATTGGGACACAACGATGGAAGAATGGTATAGGTTTACTAGTGCAAAACAAAAAGACAGGAAAAATGGAATGTCAAAGCAATATCAATAATGGAGAATGATGACAAGGATAATCATGATTTTATTTCTAAAATATTCATGTCCAATCGTCAAATCAAATCAAGCAACAATTGTGCTTAAAGCACAACACAAAGTAAACTTGCCAATTCAGTTTATTCAGTCCAGCTTTATTGCATTGGGAGATGTAGAAGAGAATATTTAAAAAAAAACAAATTGTAAACCCATCAAAAATCACATTAAAATCTATAAATCAACATTTCACATCCACTTGTGACTACGTTGTTTGTCTGTTATTTATGTACCCCTAATTAATTTGCATATTTATCCCCAAGGTTTATTGGAAAACAAATGGAGGGACACTGCATTGAAGGCATTAACAATTGGCGTCAATCTAGAACAAATTAACAAAAAAAATGATCCCCAAATAGTTTTGTGCCCTTCCTTCACTTCTAAAATTAAAATCCTTTCTCTCTCCTCCACAACTGGAATTATAGAATAGATCTACAACAAAACAGTGCTTTGATTCAACTGCAATATCCCTACCTGGGTGGCATTGTTTGATATTTATAGCAACTGAGCTACTGCCACAGCTGTGAAAGAAAGCAGTTTGCATTCAAACATTATCAATGCAACATTATGAAAAGCAAAGCAGAAAACAGGCAGAATATTCACATTTTGATATGTTAAATTCAGTGAACTTTTAAAATGCTTAATGGCCAAGAACCCTATCCAACACAAACAAAAGGATTATTATTGAAATAATAATGGAATGTCTTCTTCGGTTGGATACTAGCCACAAAGAGTGACTTCAGATTTCCAGCTTGCCAATGTACTTCATCTGGATGGCACAGTTAACACAATGTTATTACAGCGTAAGCAACCTGGGTTCACAACTGCTGCTATCTAGGAGTTTCTACGTTCTCCCCATGACCTGTGTTGGTTTCCTCCAACCCTCCAAAAGTATACAGGGTTGGTGATTTAATTGGGCGGCACGGGTTTCAATGGCCAGAGTCAGGTTCTACGGTATTGTAATTAAAAATTAACAAAAATCGCACACTGGAAACCTTGAGACTTTGTAACACTGCCCAAAACTGCATTAAGATTCAATGTTATTTTGAAAATTATGCCTGACCAAAGTAAGATTTCTATCCCACGTCACACAAATTCAATATGATGTGGGTGTACATGAAAGCAATTACAATACAAAGTAAAAAGTGCCAAAAATGCAGCGTTCTAAAGGAGGAAGATGTTAACATATTTTTGCCTGCAATAACTTTCTTGAAACACTAAAAGTGATTTATATTTCAGCCACAACTACTGAAATGAATGCGAGCACTTTGTACTATCCAAATTGTAATACAGAGGAAGCTTAATCTCAGGATCCTTGATTCATCATGTCAAAACCACGAAGCATTCAACAGCGATTCCATAAGTAACTTAAATTTTACTTACTCATTACAAAATTCCTAACTGCCGACTTTAAAACATCTTTTACAAACTATGCCATTGTGCTATTACACTATACCCACAAATTACTCTTCTGTGAGTTTAACTCACATTCAATAAACCTGATGAGTACGAGACCAAACATCTAATCCTTATGTATTGTACTCACTATGTTTAGTATGGTGAGAACCTTGAAATCTCAGAAGAAACACAGGGATTGAAGCAGGAGTAACTAATTTGGTCCCTTGTTTCTATTCTGCCATACAGTCAAACCACAACTGCTTTTTAAAAAAAATATATATAGAAGCACTTATATCATATCCATTATCCCCTCATTGTCCAAAGATTATTAGATTGGTTTTGAATATACTCTGACTGAGCATTCATAATATTCTAAGCGTGGAGTATTACAAAGATTCATTATTCTCTGGGTGACCAAATGTCTTCTCACCTCCATTCAGAATGGTCAACTGCTTATTTTGACAATCCAGCCAAGAGAAATATGAAATCTAAAACTAGCCTGCCAATCTCCTAAATGAAATTTGTACATTTAAATGAGGTCACTTCTTTGTGATGAAGGTATAGATGTACTCTGTTTAATCTCTCCTCATGCAAAATAGCATGCTTGGAATCAATTAGAGATCCTCAGACGGTCTATTTTAGGCTGCAATTTACAGAAAAATCAATTTGGTTACAGCATCTACCCTTTGTCACCAAGCACAACTTGATTCAATTGGTTTGAATTCAACAAACTGAAAATAGCTGGAAAATTAAAGCTGTAACAGGAATGGGAAGTCATCGAATTAATAAACACACTTTAGTATACAATTGAGTAATGGTCACCACAGTCAAACATCAAACCGTAAACTGAACAAAACAGAAGGGAGGAGGGAGGGAAGGCTTTAAGGTTGTGTAGAGGATTATTCTCGAGTTAAATCAAACAAAGATGGAAGCTTTTTTTTAAATAGCAGTGATTAAATATCAGGCAAGAGATCAGAAAGTTCAGAAGGAGTGGCTATAATAATATAACACCACAACACATGCACAAAGCAGCTACAGCTAATCTCACCTCCAAACATACTGCGTGCTTAGGCGATAGTTTATTTTTCTGTGCCTGAAAGAGGCCTTCAAATTTTTAGGCCAACGTGGTCTATATTTAGGAGTGGAAAAACCTTGTTCTGAACAGAGAAAAATAAGGTAGATTTGAAAAAAAAACCCAAGCATTAACATCTTAATAAAAACAGGAGAACCCAAGGTACATCCAAATAACTCAACCATTTAAAAAAAAAACTATCACAACCCAAGACTTGAATAGGCAAGGCAGAGGAGGATTGGTGTTGATGGGCATAATTGTTGGCATAGATGTGGTAGCACAAAGAATCTGTTTCTGATTTGTATAACAAATGATAGGAAACAAATTACTTGAATAAAAACGATTTGCATTTTACATCAATTGAATACATCACAGTTTGTGGAAAAGTGTCATATTTACTATAATCTAGATTACTCAAAAATTTCTCACCTTGATTTAACAGGAAGTATTGGGCAAGACTTCAAATTTTTTGATGTATACTGAGTAGGATCCAGATCATACAAGCACAGGTGAGATCCTATAACAAAAACAAAATACTGCATTTTCTAACCAAAAAAAAATTATTTAAATTCATGCTGATTAGATAGACCAACATTAAAAATTTAAGAAGCCAAAAGAGTATAATTTGAAACTGCGTCATCTGAAGGATGTTGTACAGTAGAAAAGTCAAAAGGTTCAAAAACAGAAACATTACATGATACTTGACCAATAATGAATAATGCAAAAGTATCATCCAATAAAAATAAACATTCATCCATTTATTATGTTTACCCATTAGTCTCCTTTGATCCAATTTGTCCTGGTTTTCAGAATTTCTCAAGAGCATTACCTGGCATTAACAACCATCACATCCAAAGGAACCTCCACCCTTGACCCATTACAATTCTTCCAGCATAACAGACAGTCCACAGTAGTCGCTATGGACCTACACTTTGTCTGGAAGCATCTACACCAAGGATGACTAAACTATGGCTCCTGGACTAACTGTAGCCTGTTGCCCATTTTTAAGCAGACCAGGGTGAAATGGAATATGGCCTGTTAAAACGTAGTCTTGAACAATAAATTACACTGTATGTACACTGTTCTTTTTAGTTTCAACACTAGATGTTGACGTTATTTTGAACAACTGCTAAACCGACCATTGTAATGTTACTCGTCGCTGAAAAGGTTTACCTCAGTTCTAAAAAAAATTCTCAGTTGATTAAACATGGCTGAACCGAAAAGATGCAAAATTCCAAGGGAGTTCTGAAAATTTCAGACATTGTTGGAAAATTAATACTTTTCTCCACATCAGTCAAGGGGAAGCATCTTTGTCTGATGTGCAAGGCATTTTAACTTAATGGCTTATCATTAACAGATTATCTACAAATTTACACATTGCATTCTAGTCATTTAGGTGGACACTTGGACCAAGAACTGCATTCACTGAGCATTGTGGAGGAATGATGGAGACTGCCTTGTCCCTTTCTTGATCTTTTTCTCCTGTTCTTATTTTGCACCCAGCCTTTTACTTTGCTTTTTGAATGAGAGTTTTAGAGTATTATTTGTATTCATTTAAATTAAATTTAAGAGCAACAGATATAACTATATGTGAGCACATCAATAAACTAATGTAATGTTAACAGTTAAACCATTCAGTGTTGTACAGTTATTTTGATAGAAAATTTATTTGATGCCACAGTGGATTTGTGGTCTAAAAACAGTTTTACTTGCAGTATAACTGGTTGAAAACTGCTGAAATTTTATATTGTTTGACCTGTGATTCTTTATTTTCTGTAAGTGATCCACAACCAAAAAAGTTTGTCCTCCCTTGAACGACACACAGAAGATGTATCAGATGACAACATCACCACCTTCAATACATTATCCAAAATAAGTATCCCCAAAACACCATGATGTTGGCCTCAACATCTCTCTCTGCAAATAGATACTTGACTTGCTGTCCTGCAGACCATAGAGTAGATTGGATACAACACTTGCACCTTGAACATCCTCACCACCGATATACCACTAGGATGCATACTTGGTTCTCTACGATACTCCTTGTAGACCCTTGAAAATGCCGCCAAACACCGTTCAACTATCTACATATTTGCAATTGACATGATTAATATAACTGCATTCCAAACAATTTCAAGATGGAATAGAAATGGAAAATCTATCTAAGAAGAAGAAACAGTGATATACAAGGGTAGGCGCTCATCCAAGTATATTCAGGAGAAGTCTGAAATTTCTCATTATCCAGTCCCTGCAGTTCAATTTCAATTTGTTTAGACAAAGTATCTAATTATATCAAAGCAGATTAATCAAGGTTTTTCATCTTTGAATAATCAATTTACTGGCATAAAGAAGGAAATGTTAACTATTAAGACTGACATGGCAAAATGTGTGAAGCTGATGGATAAAGTACAGGATAAAGTGAAGAAGATTGAAGAGGATTTTCATGATTGTAGAGCAATGTAAAGAAAGGATGGGACAGATGGAGGATTCTTTTACTGGTTGGGAAATACAACAAAATGATTTATTAAAGAAGATTGATGCTTTGGATAATCAGAGTTGAAGAAATGATGTTAAAATTGTTGGGTTACTGGAAGATTTTGAAGGGGGTAGACCTGGTGCAATTTCTTTCAGAAATTGATTCCTGATGCTTTGGGAAAGAATTATTTCCCCAATGTTTTAGAATTGGACTGAGCTCATAGAGCGATTATGAAAAAGCCTTTTCCTGAACAACCATCATATTCCGTATTAATCAGGTTACCAAGATAGAGAATTGATTTTGCAGGAAGCAGCTCAAAATGCAAGAAAAAAAAAATCAGGATCCTTTGGTGGCTAAGATTAATAGAGTTTTCTTCTATTCAGATTTGAGTCAAGCTGTTATTAAACGTCATAAAGAGTTTTGTGGAAGAAACTATATAAATTTGCTTTTAATGGAGATTTTCAATCATGGTGACACTGAAGCCTTATATTTGCCAACTCTGCCTGACAATAAACAGAAAAGTCAAGAGGTTTTTCTCAACAATTGAAACCAGCTCAAGAAGAGATGAAGAATGGAGTGCAGAAGAAGGAATGCCATCAATTGTTTGAAATTGATATAGATGATGATCAAGTTAACAGAGATTTGGAGGAAGCTTATCATACTTGAAATTATTTACCTTTTTTTTTAAATTGCTTGTTCTGTTCAGGGGAGGTGGTTTTGTTTGCTTCTCCTTCTGAAATCTTTGGCCACTTTGTGGCATTGGTCACTTCCCATGTAATAGAGGGAGGCAGGACTGTGGTACAGTAATTTTCTTTTGGTGGGAGGGTTTTTTTTGATGTGCTTTCTTTTTATTAGGGTCAATAATTCAATTAAGAGAAAAAGAGTTTTGGCTAATATTAAAAAGCTGATATTGTTTTTTTTTGCAAGAAACACATTTAAGGAACATCAGAAACTAAAGAGATTGGGTTGGTCAGGTTATAGCTTCTTTTAATTCTAAAGCAAGAGGTGTACCTATTTTAATTAACAAGAGATTATAATTTAATGATGTAATCAGTAAACAAATCGGTTGGTAGACTTTTAGTTGTCAATTGCAAAATTTATTTGGAATCATGGACTTTGATGAATTCTATGCTCCTAACGTAGAGGATGAGAAATTTATGTTAGATTCTTTTCTTAATTTGACTTAGGCATATGAAAAAGTTATGATTGGGGGTGATTTTAATTGTTGTTTACATCCATTATTGGATAAATCTCTGAAAGCAATCATTAGGACTAAAATGGCAAAACAATTGTTAATGTTAATAAAATAAATGAATTTGTCAATATGTGTGGGAGAATAAATCCTAAAGAGAGATTTTTCATTTTATTCATTTCAACATGATTTGTATTCTAGAATAGATTTATTTTTAATATCAGTGCTATTACAAGGTCGTGCTATATCCACTGAATACAAGAGTAGAACATTGTCAGACAATTTTCTTTTATTAATAAGATGTACAGGTTCAGAAAAGATTGATACTATATAAATCGATGGGAGATTTAATTCTTTGTTGTTAAAAAATGCTGAATTTTGTAATTTTATAAGGGATCAAATACAGCAATTTTTGAAAATAAGATTCAGTTAATAATACGTTTTGTTTTATGGGACGCCTTGACGGCATATTTAAGAAGACAAATTATTAGCTTTTCATCTAAAATTAAGAAACAATATTCTTTTGAAGTTAATAAATTGGAAAAGGAGATAGAAATTTTAGAAAAAGATTTACAACAGAACTCAACAGAGACTAAAAATTACATTTGATTTATATGAAATTACAATATAATTCATAACAAACTTATAAATTTGAGAAGTTGTTACAGAGAACTAAACAAAGATAATATGAATTAGGGGAAAGAGCGCATAAAGGTTTTAGTTTATGGCAATTAAAGACAGAACAAGTTTCAAGAACACTAAATGCTACTAGAAAGGATTCAATGACATCATATAAACCTCAGGAGATAAATGATGCATTTAGGGAATTTAATGTGAAATTATATACTTCTGAATCAGATAAAGATGAAGTTAAAATTGTATTTTTTTTTATTATGACCTTCATTTACCAGGATATAAATGAATTGGATGCTCCCTTTACTTGTAGAGATATTATAGAAGCACTTTAATCTATGCCTAATGGGAAGTCTCCAGGTGAAGATGGTTTTACTTCAGAGTTTTATTAAAAAATTCAACATATATTCATTCCTTTATTGATGTAAGTATTGAAACAGGAGATGGAAGTTCATTCATTTCTGGATTCTTTTTCCTCAGGTAATTATTACAGTTATTCTTAAATAACTGTATGTACTTTTTTAAATTATGGGACCAAAAGGAAATTAAATTTGTACAAGATTGTTCTGATGCAGGTTATTTTATTTCCTTTCAAAGAATGAAAAATATGAAATATTACTAAATACATTTTCATTATCAAATTAAAACTTTTTTGAATATTTTATTAAAACAATGATACATATATTCAAAAAGTATACAATTAATAGATAAAACTTAAAAAAAATACATGGTACATTTATACCAACTAACTCCCTACAACCCCCACCCTATGCACCCCCCACTAACCTATTCCCTACAAAGATAGGAAAAGAAAAAAAAGAGATTAACCATAATAACAAAATTCATCAATTAATTATTATGGATTAGAGAAACACCACCACTGTGCCTGGAGGAGGCGGGGGGAGGGTTTCAAAAACTCAAATCCACATAATCCAAATCAGGGCTCTAAGTTTTATGATAGAAATAATAATTATCCCGTCAATTATATGTTATTTTCTCCAACAGAAAACAAGACTTCAACTCCATATGCCACCTCTGTATACTCCAAATCAGTCTCATTTTTTCAAGTAAATGCCAAACATTTTCTGGCTACAGCTAATGCTAATCCCAAAAATGCCATTTGAAATCTATTTAAACTTAATTCTAAACTCAACCTCTTAATGTTACCCAACAAAAACACTAAAGAATCTAATGAAAATTTAACTTTCAAAATAACTTTTAAAAATTCCTTAAGTCTAATCCAAAAAGGTGTTACTGTTTCACATAAACAAGTAGAATCCAAAAAAGAACCTACTTTCTTCTGGCATCTAAAACATAAATCTGAAGAAATTAAATTATATCTCCTTAATTTTTCCAGAGTTAAATATAATTGATGAATAAAATAATGAACTAACCAAAACCTGACATTTATAATTTTAGTCATACTATCCTTACATAAATTCATCGAATCATCTTGATGAATAAGTTTTCCTAAATCTTTTTACCCCATTTCAACCTAGATTTATGCAAATACAACTTAGGCATTATATTCTGTAATAAAGAATACATCTCAAATATAAATCCCTTCTTGCCACCCCATGTAAGTAAAATTTCAAACTTAAATCATCTAGGTAACTGTGAAGTATGTCCAAATTATCCAATAATAAAGCTTTAATCTGGGAAGAGAAAAAGTATTTGAAGATATCATATTTCTCTTTCATTCTTTGAAAATAAATAAAATAACTTGCTTCATAACAATCTTGTGCAAATTTAATACCCTTTTGATTAAGTGTAAAGGGAAAAATCTTATTTTGATACAAAGGAGTTTTGCCTGAAATCTTCCCTTGACTTCCCATAACTCCATTTATTTTATACCATCGTTCCATTAAATGTTTCAAAATAGGTAAATTATAATTAGTCAATAACTTAGAATTCCATCTATAAATAAATCGATCCATCCTTTTCTCACCAATTTGAGATAATTCAGTATTAGCCCATATCAATATCAATGACTTCCAAATCAAACATTCTATTAATAAATTTCAACTGTCGCATTATAATTTTGAAAATTCAGAAGTTGTAAACCTCCTAATTCATATTTCCCAGTTATTTTTTGTAAAGATACCCTTGCCACTTTATCCTTCCATACAAATTTTCTCACCATGGAGTTCAAATAATTAAAAGAATTTTGAGGGAATCTTACAAGGAATAGATTGAAATAAATACTGAATCTCAGGAAAAATATTCATTTTAATACAATTAACTCTTCCTATTAATGTCATTGGTAAATCTTTCCATCAATTCAAGTCATTTTTTTAATTTTAGAAAATAACAGTAAATAATTTAATTCATATAAATGACTACAATTACTATCTACCTTAATGCCTAAACCCTTAATTTGATCCAATCATTTCAATTTAACAATATGTTTACAAAGAGAATAATCCATTGCCGCTAATGGCATAATCTCACTTTTCCCCCCATTAATTTTGTAGCCTGACATTTCGCCATACTGTACCAGTCTGTCATGTTACCGCTTCAAAGAATTCTGAGGTTCTATTAAGTATATCAGAACATCATCCACAAACAAATTAATTTTAAATTTATTAGATTTTACTTTAATAATTTAAATATTACTATCTTGCCTAATCATCTGAGCCAAAGGTTCAATAAGTAATGCAAAAAGTGCTGGTCAACCTTGTCTAGTTGACCTATTCAATGTAAAAGGTAAAGATAACTGACCATTTGTCACAACTCTAGCAATAGGATTTTTATATAAGACTTAATCCAACTTAATTTAAATTTCTCCAAAACTTTTTTAAAAACTCCACTCAACTCTATCAAAGGCCTTCTCTGCATCCAATGAAATAACCACTGGTTGGTTGGATTCCTCCTGAGAAATATTTTAAAATAAATCAATTTCACAATATTATCTGCCGAATAACAATTTTTAATAAATCCAGCCTGATACAAATGTATTAAATCTGGTAAATATTTTGCCAATCTATTAGCTAGAAACTTTGTTATAGCCTTATAATCAACATTCAACAATGAAATTGGTATATGAGAGCCCACTTTCAACGGATCCTGATCTTTTTTAAGAATAACTGTAATAATTGCCTGAGAAAAAGAATGAACCTCCGTCACCCATTTCAATACTTCCATCAATAATAGAATTAACGAGTCTTTTTTTTTAAATTCAGAAGTTAAGCCATCATCCCCTGGAGACTGCCCATTTGGCATAGATAGAAGTGAATCTATTAACTCTCTAGAAGTAACAGGAGCATTCAAATCTTTAATATCCATACTACTAAAAGAAGGTAAATCAAAGTCAAATTTAAAAAAATATCATTTTTAGCTTCATCCTTCTGTACTTCAGATGTACATAATTTTGCTCAAAATTCCCTAAACACATCATTAATCTCCTGAGGTTCATATATAATCATTGAATCTTTCCTGATAGCATTTATTAATCTTGAAACTTGTTCTGTTTTTAACTGCCAAGCTAAAACCTCATGAGTTCTTTCCCCTAATTCATATCTTTGTTTCATTCATAGTAATAACATTTCCAACTTATAAGTTTGTAATTATACTGTAATTTCATAGTAATCAAACTTTTTTCTTAACCACTGTTGAATTCTGCTGTAAATCTTTTTCTAAAATATCTATCTCTTTCTCTAATTTATTTACCCCAGCTATGTTGTTTCTTAATTTTAGTAGTAAAATTAATATTTTGTCCCCTTAAATATGCTTTTAAAGCATCCCTTAAAACAAATTTACTGAGTCCATATTTATTTTCAAAAATAGATGTATTTGATCTCTTAAAAAATTACAAAATTCTATATTTTTTAACAACAAA
Source organism: Narcine bancroftii (assembly GCF_036971445.1). NCBI lineage: Eukaryota > Metazoa > Chordata > Chondrichthyes > Torpediniformes > Narcinidae > Narcine > Narcine bancroftii. The sequence continues at coordinate 33,218,912 of NC_091469.1, read as the reverse complement.
GAATGACTGATCAAAGGTCTACTCTTATATTCAGCTGATAATACACAACCTTGCAATTTTGTTGATAATAAAAAGATATTCTGGATTAAGAGTCATGTCAAAATGAATAAAATGAACAATCTTTCTCTTTAGGATTCAATTTCCTCCAAATATCAACAAAATTCATATTTTTCATTAATGTTATTAATTGTCTTGCCATTTTTGTCCTAATTATTTTTGGAAATTTATCTAACAATGCATCTAAACAACAATTAAAATCACCTCCAACTATAACTTTTTCATATGCTTGATTCAAATTAAGAAAGGAATCGAACATAAATTTCTCATTTTCTATATTGGGAGCATAAATATTTATCAAAGTCCATGATTCAGAAAACATTTTACAATTAACAACTAAAAGTCTACCAACTGACTCAGTAACTGATTCCAATTAAAAAAAACATTTTATTAATCAAAATAGCTACACCTCTTGTTTTAGAATTAAACAAAGCTATAACTTGACAACCTTTCCAATTTCTGATGTTCTCAGTAAAATATGTTTCTTGCAACAAAAGAAAAAAAAATCATCAACCTTCAACTTTTTAAATACACGCCAATAATATTTTTCTCTTGATCGGATTATTGAGCCCATTAACATTATCAGTAGCAAAATTCAAACTAGCCATCATTACAATTTATCTTAAAAACCACCTTACCACAAATGATGGTACTCCTCTCCATGGCAAATACATAAAAAAATCTCAAGAAAAAAAAGGAAAATCTCCATACATTAAAAAAAAACCAAAAAGAGAAAAAAAAATTAAAAAGTGAAAAAATATTGTATTACCTCGCTCGATTGTACGGGAGTGACCAATGCCACAAAGTGGTCAACGACTTCGGAAGGAGCAGTAAGCCAAACTACCCATCCCGAACAGAACAAAAGGAAAATAATAATCAACAAATTGTTTCAAGTATAAAATTCTTCCAAGTCTTTATGAACTTAATCATAATCAATATCAATTTTAACCAACTGCTGAGATCCCCTCTCTTGAATACCATCCTTCTTCTAAGCTGGTGCGGTCTGTTTGAAAAAAACTCTCAATTTTTCTTGTTTGTTATCAGGTAAAGAATTTAGCAAATGTAAGAACTTCAGCATGGTCACTAAAAACTCGAGATTGAAAATCTCCATTAAAAAAAACTAAGAATGGCAAGATATCGAAAAGCAAATTTATATCCTTTCTTCCACAAAACAGCTTTGGCAGAATTAAACTCTTTACGACGTCTTATGACAGTTTGACTCAAATCAGCATAAAAGAAAACTATTATTCTCAACTACTAAGGGGCCTTGATTACTTCTCAGATTCTGAACAGCAATTCTTAAAATAAATTCTCTATCTTGATAACGCAAACATCTAATCAGAATAGAGTGTGGCGGTTGACCAGGAAGAGGTTTTCTTCTTATCACTCTATGAGCACTATCCAATTCCAAGTCATTTGGGAAATATTCTTTCCCCAAAACTTCAGGAATCCACTTCTGAAAAAATTGAACCAGATCAAGACCATCAAAATCTTCCAGAAGACCAACAAGCTTAACATTATTCCTCAGACTTTGATTCTCCAAAGCATCAATCTTCTTCAAGAAGTCATTCCTCTGAATTTCCCATCCAGTAATGAATAAATATCTGTCTCATATTTCCTTCACATTGATCCACATCATCTTTACAATCATGAAAATATTCTTCAATTTTCTTGAACTTGTCTTGTACTTTATACATTAGCATCATATACTTTGCCGCATCCTATTTAATTAATAACATCCCTTCCTTCATACCAGTAAATTGTTTATTCATAGAAGAAACCCTCGACTCATTTGATTTACCATATTTTCCATTTGCTTAGACAACATATCCAATTGACTTGTCGATTCTGAATAAGGATCAGATTTAGATTTCATTGAGACATACTTAGATATGAGCCCACCCTTATAAATTACTGTCCCTTCTTCTTATGTACTTGATTTATTCCTCCTCCAGTCCCCCACCTGTCACCTTCCTCTTCCTCCGTTGAAATCGATGGCATTTCTGCCCTTGCCCGAATTCTGACACCTCCTCCCGCTGATCCATCCTTGCTAGATTGCAGGAGTTAGAATCCCCCCCCCACCCGATGCACGGGCTGAAGTTGATGTAGTGCGCATGCGCGAAACCTCAGGCATGCACAATTGATCTTCGTAGTCTGGAGGATGTCTTTGAGCTCTGACGCCATCTTCCGCGACACTGCATGGAGTCAGTGCCGAAGTTAAGTGAGTCTTGCGAAGGGACTGCCACTGCGGTCTTGGCTGAGCTGAAATCGATTCTCCAAGCTCCATCTCAAAGATAGGCCCAAGTTCCTCAGTATTAGAAAGTTTTAAAAAAAAGTTGCGCCTCAGTTTTCCTAATTATTACCTTGTAAAGTATATTAACTAAATATCAATACATTTTACCTTGTAAAGTATAGTAACTATATATCAATACATTTAAACAATTTTTTTTTTTAAAAAAAAGATTTTATGGTCGGGTTTTTAATAGTTCTGTTGGAAGAAGTGCCTTCCCACGCCCCCATCAAATTAAAGCTTTATTATTGGATAATTTTGGACATGTCTTACGGTTACATAGACAATCTAAATTTGAAATTTTACTTACGGATGGTGGGAAGAGATTTATATCTGAAATTTATTCATTATACAGAATAAAATGCCCAAGTTAGATTTGCATAAATCTAGGTTAAAATGGGGAAAAAGGTTTACGAATAGTAATTAATCAGGATGATTGGAGAAATGTGTGTAAAGACAGTATGACTAAAATTGTTGATGTGAGATATTGGTTAGTTTATTATAATTTTATTAATCAATTATATTTAATACCAAAAGAATTAAAGAGATATAAACTAATTTCTTCAGAAATATTTTTTTAGATTCCAGAAGGAAGTAGGTTCTTTTTTACATTCTACTTGGTCATGTGAAATGGCAAAACCTTTTTGCAAGCGACTTAGAATTTTTAGAAGTTATTTTTAAAGTTAATTTTTCATTGGATCCATCAGTATTGTAGTTAGGTAATATTAAGAAGTTGAGTTTAGAATTAAGACCAACTAGATTTCAAATTACATTTTTCAGATTAGCATTAGCTGTAGCCAGAAAATGTTTAGCGATTACTTGGAAAAATTAGAACGATTTGAGTATATATAGATGGCATATGGAATTGAGATCTTGTATTCCTTTGGAAAAAAAATTATATGATAGTTTTTTTTTATTGGTAAAATTGGACCTCTTATTTAGGTATAAAATTTTGAATTCTCCAGCCACACTGTGGTGGTATAACTATAATCCATGGCAATTAATTGTTATTTTGGTTTATATCACCTTTTCTTTCTTTCCTTCTTGTGGATTAGGTTAGATGGGTATGGGAGGGTTAATATGGGAGGAGGGTGGGTAGTATGATATCTATATATATATATATCTATATATATATCTATATATATATATAGATATATATATTATATAAAACATGTTTTTTTCAATTATGTGTATTGTTTTTTATGTATGTGTTATAGTTAATAATTAAATAAATAAAATTTCCAAAAAAAAATCTTATCTGAAGGTAGCAGTAGAATGTCATTTGATAAACCATTCTTTTGTCTGAGTTATTCAAACTGCCCCTACTCATAACAGTCCTCAATGAAACTGATGCTGCTCCAACACCAGTGTCCAGGATCTTGTTGATCTATTCAAAGTCAGGGAAGTTTTGGGGACATTCCCACTTTGATACCTAAATATTGATTAATTTTATTCCAAATAGTGAAAAATTGTTTTAATATAGGGCTATCTGCTTTTCCAGATAACAATTTAACTTCCCATTTATAAATAAAGTCCTTTTCCACCTTCTCACCCACCATGTGCAGGCCAATTTGTTCCCAGGATGGAACATCTGCTCCTTCAAAGAGTTAGGCGATGCATCTTGACAGGGCTGCCGATAGTATTTCTTGAAGTCTGATATGTAATCTGCCCAGACTATAATCTCAGGTCAATTTTTCCAGAGACCCTGGCTATCTTTCCATTAGAACATTCTTAACTGTGAGAACAATTTTTGGAAGAATCCCCAGGCAATGTCTGAAAGTGGTACTAAAGCCTCAGAAACACATTCATTTTAATACAATTGACCCTGATGACCCAGGTTATTTAAGTCCTCCTCGATTCTTTCAAGGGGGTATAATTCAACATATAAATTATTCAAATTGTTACCTATTCTCAGTCCTAGATATTTGATCCTATTTTGTGGCCACTTTAGATAGCTGTTCTGCCAAAATTGACTGTCGTCCCTCTTAGTGAGTAGCATAATTTCACTCTTATTCCAATTAACATTGTAGCCAGAGATCTCCCCATTTCTTAGACAAGGAATTCAGAAACACCTGCTAATTATTCTTTCACTAGTCTCCAAATATCCTCCTCCTCCTCTTGGACATCCTTCATTCTGCAAAGTCCCACTCGACAGTTTCATCTACAACTGCCAATGGGACATCAACAGTTTGGACTTCATCTCATTCACCCACTCCAGCATCAGAACTCCCCCAACAAGCTATTGTCCACTCACTTCACACCTACCCAACTTCATTAAACTTGCAGATAAGGGAGCATGATTGTGGACTGGTCCAATGACCTCTACAATGCCGAGGCCAAAAGTCAGCTCTCAAACACTCTTCTCAAATCTACCCTATACCAGGACACCACTAACCATCATTAGAATGTTATTTCCCAGACCATCAGGGGCCTCATCACTGGAGGTGATCTATCTGCCACAGCATCGAACCCAACAGCTCCCCAAACCCACAATGCCCATTTCTATCTCCTGCTCAAAATAAACAAACAGAACTGCTCTGGGAAACCCCCATCGTTTTTGCAGTAAACTTAACTCCTCATACCTCCACACTATCATGTCTTTCTTTGCACAGTCCCTTCCCACCTATATCACGTTTTCCACCTCTGAAGAATTCCAGTTTTCTGGCTGGAACACCTCATCTTCACGATGGATGTACAATCCCTTCACACATCCTTTCGCTACCAGTAGGCCTCAGGGCCTTCCATAGCCAGTTGGCAACTACCAACATTTTTCTGCACTTGGTGACACTACCCCATACATGAAACAAATTCTCCTATTTCCTCCAGACCCAGGGTGCAGCATGGGTACACACATGGGGCCAGCTTTGCTGCCTGTGAGATCTGGGAAACTCTCCCTGTTCCAATCCTAATCAGGCAACAAACCTCAATATTTTTTTCCCCTGCCACTTTGATCACTGCATTTGTGACATCTTGAACACTTGCAGAAGGGCACAGACCTGAAACATTGGTAACCCTTTGTTCTCTGTACATGCTGCATGACTTGGTGAGTTTCTCCAGCACTTTCATGTATTGCATGCAAAATTACCTGTCCTGTTTCTGACACTTTTCATCCATATCTGGGCCTGTCTCCATCTCATGAGAAAAACTATCCACAGACATTTATTAAAAATCCATTGACTGCAACAGTTACCTTGATTATACCTCTTCCCACCCAGTCTCTTGGAAGAATGCTATCCCTTTCTCCCAATTACTCAGCTGCATTTGCAGGATGAGGCTTTCCAGTTGAGGACATCCACAATGCCCTCTTTAATAAAGTATGGATTACCCCTGTTGCCAGTGATAACACCCATATCTATTTCTCCTCCACTTTTCATACTTCTACCCTTATCTCACCTTTCCCTTTCCCCTTCTTCACCACATGGCAGAAATACCACCCACTCCCCTTTCCATAGTTTCTCTGGGGCTCCCTGGTCCGCTCTTTACTCCCCGTCTAATCTTCCACCCCCTTAGGCACTTCTTGCTGTAAATGCAGGAAGTATAAAACATGTGTCTGCATCTCCCTCTCACCTCAATCCAGGGCCACAGACACAACCCCCAGCTGATGCAGAGCTTTACAGTGTCATCCATAATGCTTGGGACAGGCATTTTTTTCCCCCTTTATTTGACCTTGTGATCTCATTTTAAATTTGTAATCGAACATTTCACGTGATTAAAGGGAACATTCCAAATTTTATTCAAGGGTACTTGTATAGATTTTGGTTTGACCATACAGAAATTACAGGACTTTTTATATATAGTCCCCTCATTTCAGACCACCATAATATTTGGGACATAGCAATGCTATGTATATTAAATAGTCATGTTTAGTACTTTAGTTACATATCTCTTGCATGCAATGACTGCTTGGAGTCTGTGATTCATAGGCATCATCATGTGCTGATGATCTTCTCTGGGGATGCTGTGCCAGACATCTAGTGCAGCCATTTTTGAGCTCCTGCTCATTTTGGTGGCTTGTTGCCTTAGGTTTTCTCCTCAGAATATGGAAGGTATGCTTGGCTATTCAAGAAACTTCCTGTTTTTAGCTTTGAAAAGCTCATTTGCTGCTTAGCAGTCTACTTGGGATGATTTTATTGCTGTAGGATGAATCATAGTCCAAGTTTAAAAACATTTACTCAAACTTGAGCATATATGTTTCTATACACCTCAAAATTCATGTTGCCATCAGCAGTTGCATTACCTTTGAAGATAAGTGTTCCTGCACCTGTAGCAGCCATGCCCAAGTTACAACACCCCCCCCCCCCTCCACCATCATGTTTCACATGAGGTGGTAGGCTTTGGATCTTGGCAGTTCCTTTACGCCTCCACACTTTGCTCTTGTCATCACTCTGACACGTTAATCTTTGTTTCATCTGTCCACAAGAGCTTTTTCCAGAATTCTTCTGGAATGCTTCTTGGCAAACTGCAATCTGGCTATTCTATTTCTGTGGCTAACTAGTGGCTTGCATCTTGCAGTGTAGCCTCTGTATATCTGTCACAAAGTCTTCTGCAGACAATTGCCATTGACACATGAAAACCCGCCTCCTGAAGAGTGTTTCTGATTTGTTGGACAAATGTTTTGGGTTTTTTTCTTAATTATGAGGAGAATTCTTCTGTCATCAGCAGTGGAGGGTCTTCCTTGGCCTATCAGTCAAGGTCTATCAGTCCTTTTGCCATTATTGAGTTCATTAGTACACCTGTTTATTCTTTTATTTTTTTTAATTGATTTTCAATAAGAAATACAGTACAATGAAACAAAACCAAAAATACAAAAATCACATGTATATGTATTAAGATAAAAGCAAACAGTACAAACTCGGTTCCCACCCCCCGCACCCCGCCCCCCGCCCCCGCACCCCGCCCCCTGCAATGCATGAAATAAACAAAATAAAAATATCAAAAGTACTTTAAAAAACCCACCTAACCTACTCTTAATTTAAAAAAAAGAAAAAATTGAAAAACAGCTGAGCAGCTTATCTTGAGGGTCACATACATGTTAGAGTTTTTGGTTCCCACCATAAATCAAAAAAAAACAAAGGTAAGATTGTATCTCATCTGGAAGATTAAATACACTTACATCATTGAAAATAAGAAATAAAAGATCGCCATGTATCTTTGAATTTCACCAATGAATCAAATACATGGCAACTTTTTTTTTTAAAAAAAGTTTAAACAAGACATAATATGAGAAAACCATTGAAACACTATTGGATGTCAGGAGTCTTTCAATGTGAATAGAATAGCTCTTCCAGCCAATGGTGTAGAGAAGGCCACAACCTGTTGAACAGGTTTTTTAAAAAAACACACACACACACCACTACACACACACACAACACACACACACACAACACACACACACACAACACACACACACACAACACACACACACACCACACACACACACCACACACACACACCACACACACACACAACACACACACACAACACACACACACACACAACACACACACACACAACACACACACACACAACACACACACACACAACACACACACACACAACACACACACACACACACACACAACACACACACACACACAACACACACACACACACACACACAACACACACACACACAACACACACACACACAACACACACACACACAACACACACACACAACACACACACACACAACACACACACACACAACACACACACACAACACACACACACACAACACACACACACACAACACACACACACACACACACAACACACACACACACACACACACACCCTATGTCTGAATCAATAACCCTGAAAAGAGCAGTTATTGGATTGGGCCGTCGTCCACGAGCATAATTGAAAAGATATTTTAAAAAATTTTCCCAGTAGTTTTCTTAGGATGGAAAAGACCAAACCTTGTGTGTTATTGTACCAATTTCAAATAGGGTTCATATTACAAAAAAATACTAGCCAATTTATCTTTGGACATGTGAACACAATGCACCACTTTGAATTGGATTAATGAATGTCAGACACATTACCAGTTTAAGAATCCTGTCCCATCGATCCTCCGATAAGGGTCTTGCAAGTTCCAGTTCCCAAGTCTTTTTAATCTTATCATGAGGTATTGGATGTAATTTTAATAATCAAATATAATTCCAATTAATTCTTTCTGAGAAGGATTCAATTGAAATATATTATCAACTAAATCTGGTGGATATACAAATGGAAAATCCAGTAATTATGGTATTTAAGAAATTTCTAATCTGTAAATATCTGAAATGAGCATTTAGTAAGTCATTTACTTGCAAGCTGTTCAAAAGACATTAAACAACCTTCCTCAAAGAAATTTGCAAAATTAACAAAACCTTTGATTGATCAATTATTGAAAAGTAATGAGGAGATAGTACTAGATTTTTTTTTTAATTCCTAAATTGGAACCAGATTCACAATACAACTCAGATTATCTGAAATCAGACTCTCCAAAATCCTCATTTATCCAAACATTTTAAAAAATTTAAAAAACTCTTGGGCAGCCGGGCAGACTTCAGCCGCAGGAACCTTGGGCTCCCGCAGGAGCAGGGCCTTGGAGGGGAGGTGTCAGTGATCAGCTGTGGCCATTATTTTTTTTTTGGTGAGAATTAAACATTTATTTTAATGGTTAAAAGGCCTTCTCTTGTTGTTTGTTGTTGTTCAAACACAGTTACAAGTGATTTGCTGTTGCTACTGTGCTGTTTTTTTAAAAAATGACCAGTTTTCGAAAAAAACATTTATTCAAAATAGGCTCAGTCATGACCATTTTGGATAATCGGAGTTGTACTGTATTTTCGTACGAGTTCATCTGCATTTTGACTTCACCTTTCAGACTATTTTGGATTTCGTTTTTTTTAAATTGGCAAGGACCAGATAGTTAGTATTGATCTGTTGCAGTGTACTCTCATTTTAGGCTGCACAGCCTTTTTCCTTTTGTTTTCTTTTGTTTATTTTGGTAGATTAGATGCTGTTTTAACAGTCTTTTTTTGAATATTCCAAACTGAGGAGAAAGGGATAATACTGTTCAATATGTAATACGTTGTATATGTATCGCAATATATTGATGTTTCTGTTTTTACTATTCGATTCTGTATTCTGTTCTCCTCATGTATTCTTTACTATAATATGTTTAATAAAAAGACTGAAAAAGAAAAAGACTGGTGGACGAGGCTTTTGACTCGATGACATACACAATGTCCTCTTTAATAGAGGACCAGTTCATGCTACGGTCATTGCTAAACTCCATGCCTCCTCCATTTAAAATACTTCTTCCCTTGCCCTTCCTCTACCACATGGCAGAAAAAGACAGTCTCTTAAGTCCTCACTTTTTACCCCACAAGCCTCCACATCTGACACATTATCCTCTGACATCTGCCAACTTCAGCATGAGCTCTCACCACAATGGAAGCAAGATGCAACCTGTGCTTTCTGTAGGGAAGCTCATTTTCAATTTACATTGAAACTTTACAGACATTGTTTTTATTTTCCACAGTAATCTTTCACACTGTATCTTATGAAATGTCTTCAAGAAATCAAAGCAAAGTAACTCCATTTGTTCCCTTTCATAAAACAGCAGATAACATGGCTTGCTGAAGAGAAACAGATAATATATAAAAAAAGCAGAGAACAGCCAGAAATTGTAAGTTCTTAGTCTGGAAATTAGTATGCAGCTCAAGACCTGGTCATGCAAGCTGGTTATATTTAATTACACAGCACATCTATTCTGTGTAGCTTGAAATCTTAAACAATGATGACCGCACAAAAAAAAACAGACCCTATTCAACCCATAACCAATTGTTTTTTTTGGCTTACCATTATTTTTTGCAAATCTTCGAACATCCTCGAGTGTCTTAAGATCCATATCCGGACACTTAGTCACACACAATGCTACTGAAAGAATTTTAAGGTGCACTATGTCCCAGTTACACGGTTCAAAGAAAAAGACATATCTGTATATGGTATTTTCAGGAAGGAATTGAGGGAAAGCAAGAACAAAAGAAAGAAACATTGAATTAAATACCACATTTGCAATTTTTTCTTTTCAATTTTTAAAAAAAACTGAGGTTGAATATTAGAATAAAGAATACAAAACAAACATTTCTAGCATTTCTAAATTATTTCAAGAGGGTTATTAAAGAAAATCAAATAATTTGGACCAAAATTGCACCAGAAACTCTAGCTGTCATCAAGAATGACCAATTCTGTTATGGAAATGTTTACAGTTCAACAAGCATGATAACAAGCTTATCTGCATTCAAACAATGTTTTTTCATCAAAAATTAAAGCAAATCATTTCTAAAACCTCACATGAATTTCAAGAATTTAAAATATTGAACACAATTTTGATTTCCAAGAAAATTCATAAACAAATGTTTTGAAATGCATTTGAAATATTTGACATGGAGCCAACTGTTATTTCAAGGGAGAGTGTGTGGCGGTATGCTATTAGGCAGGTGAACCAACCCCACTTGTCTCGCACGCGGCAGGGCAGCTGGCCAAAATGGGGCCATCAGGGGCTTCCTCCCGACCTCGGCACCGGGCTCAGAAGCCCGCGCTTGGTGAGCCACATGACGCCCCAGTGACGTCAGGGCCCCCCAGCGCGGTTCTCAGCCAGGTCCGGGCTGGGAGTATAACACCAACCAGGCAGCCTGCAATAAGTCAGTTTTGCTCACTGAACTCAACCCGTATAGTTGTACGATCCTTCAGTTAGCAGTATAGCCGCCGCTACAAATGAATAAATGAAAGGAGAAAAATCAACAAATGTACACACTTTTTTTTTAGCAAAGATTAACACATATAATCATGGCTTTGATTCTTTATGATATCACAATGAACAAAAGAGAACTAGAGAAGCATAGTTTAGAAAATACATTGATGAATACAAGTTCAGGTTGGTCCACAGGGCAAAAACCTTGACAGTTGAAACAATTGAGCTGAATGAAGCTCTGGAGCTCAATACAGAGAGCTGACAAGCTGTCTAAAGTAGAGTTGGCTAAAGATGTGTAGGAATCTGAAGGGTGATATCAAAGTTCAGAGACCAACAATAGTTAGAAGCTAGATCCACAAAGCTCTACGAAAGACAGGAACTAAGCCATGAAGCTCCATTCATGAATGCAAAAATATTCCCTTTCTTTGGCCTAAGATGACAGCCAGACCTGTTTCTGGAAATAGTTGCAGTTTTCTCTGCTTTGTGTACCAAAAAAAATCTCACCATCTTGAAAATTAAACCACCAGAAAACAAAAGTGAAGTTAAACATGAAAATCTGCAGATGCTGGGATCTATTACAATAAATAAAAGTGCAGGAGAAACTCAGCTGGTCACACAGTATCCAAAGAAAGCAAAAGGCAATGTTTCGGGCCTAAACCTTTCATTGGGAATATGGACTGTCCCAGCTGTCTCTAATTAGAAGAGTCTCCAATTTATCTTAATCCCCTACCTGGGATCTCTTTTGTCCCCATATGCATTATCCCTACCTCTGACAACAGATCAGGGTCTATTTGAAGCTAAGGGTACAAGAGTTTTCTCCATTGTTCTGATCATCTATCAGCAAGACACATCTTAAAGTTTATTTTTTCCTTCCAAAATTAAACTTACAGCAATCCAGTCATTTTGAATTAATAAGATGAAAGGTGTATGCAGCTTAACAGTTCAACCATTTTTACTTTTAAAATCACCATCCACTATACATCAACAACTCTGTAGTAGAGAAAGTGGAGAGCAATTCACAAGTAACCTATTGTGGACACTCAACATCCCCTCAACTTGTCAGGAAGGTGCAACAGTCAGTTTTTTTTTTAAAGTTACTGCATAACGGGAAATTTTTGCCAAGTGTCTGCAAATCAGGCTGTTTAAAACATTCGGAACGGAAATGCTTAACACATTCCCATTCTAAAATTTTTCCGGCGGCACCCCTTGACATTTTTGTGGACTGTCTGCAGTCTAAACTGAACTGCAGGCAGTCCGCTACAATGAATTAATGAATAGCGCACTTACCCCTTTACTTACTGAACTTCCAGTATTCAGTGCAAAATTATGTAAGGGACCAGAGATTGAGTTTTGGTTGTTCATAGCCACACCAGAAAGTAGGAAAAAAATTTTGAACGGAAAAAAAAACATAATTTCTATGTAAAATAACATAAATGACTTCACTTCCTGAGAAGACTGAAGCGTGCAAGGCTACCAGCCACTATTAAGTGCATCTCAGCTGGTTGCATCACAGTGTGGTACAAATGCTTCAGAAAAATGGTTCAGAGGTCAATCCACAGGACCACAAGAGTGGCAGAGGGGATCACTGGAGTCTCCCTCCCCACCATCAACGTGAGCTACTGAGATTGTTGTCTGAAAATGGCATGCAAAATCATTAAAGACCCCTTCCACCCTACACACAGCATCTTTCAGCTGCTCTCATTGGGGAAGAGATATAGGAGGATCACAGCCAGCACCACCAGGCAGTGATAATGCTGAATGACCAAAGGAACTTCTCACACTAACCATCCAAAACTTATTTGCACAAAACAAAATTTATTTATTTTTATAGATCAAATAGTTGTTCTGCAGGGGTGTGGGATATGTCTAGTTGTACGTCTGAATATTTTGCACCGAGGACTGAAGAATGCTTTTTAGTCAGATTATACTTGTACAATGAGATGACAATAAACTTAAATAGAACTGAAGGTTCCTATAATAATTCCCCATTTCCAAATAAGAAGTTAAACACATATTGCAGAATCAAAACCTGCATAAAATATCAGACCTCATCCATGGTTTGACATATTGCACATAATTGTGAAATATTTATAAATATACTTACTTTTTGTCTGTGTGATCAAGACCACTCATTGCGACATCTTTGATTTTTGTATTCTTATGACCACAAATATTTCCATAACTATCATAACCAAATACCAGTCTCTGTGCAGCACCAGAAGCTATTGCAAAACCACAAATGATAGCCTGCAAGAGAATATTTTTTCAAGTTTAAGCATTTATCTTCAGCAAACAATAATTCATTAACAAACCAAAAGTTGACTGAAATTCCTATCCCAATGCATTGTGGGAATGGAGCTGCAGCACTGAACTTTTCAAAGAGGGGTTTTATAGCTGTAAATAAAACTGAACAACTCGTTGATGAAAATGCAAGCCTTTCTTCCAGGTCTCTCTTGTATGATAATGTCACAAAAGTAACATAGCATTGTGTTAGTAGCAATCTATATCCAATCTGCTAGGTGCATCATCAATAAGCATTTGCAGATAAAAGCTTGAGGGTAAGTGTACACAAGCCTTTAGTCTGTGAATAAACTCAAACTTTTCTCTATGAAAGCATTGTTCTTAAGTGGCAACTAGAGCTATATACATATAGCTTGTTTTGGTTTTGCATTTCATAAAATTTCAGTACAACTTCCAGTAATACATCAAAGATCTGTGGGCATGTATTCCATTTCAGCTTCTCTGCACTTAATATCTTACAATTTTGCTTTTAAATTTAGACATACAGCATGGTAACAGGCTATTCGGCCCATGAGTCTGTGCTGCTCAATTTACACCCCATTAAATGATACCCCTGGCATATTTTGAATGGTGGGAGGAAACCAGAGCCCCTAGAGAAAACCCACACAGACACGGGGAGAATGTACAAATTCCTTAGACAGCACGGGATTCAAAGCCCAGTCCCAATCGCTGGCGCTGTAAAGGCATTGTCCATAAACTTTTTAAATTTTGGCTTGAGTTAATAAAGTAAAGCCCCTGGTATCTGGCACCCAGGAGGATTGGTATATGCCGGGTAAATATATTTTCCAGTTGCTTGAGACTTGCTCTTACAATGTTTAATATACCTGCATTCAGAATAAATACATTAAAATATTTTAAAAAATACTATACTGTACTTACACTGAACAAACTTCACTTTCATGAATATATAAATCTCAAAACATTTTATATATTTTCAGTCATATTCTTTCTTTTTCAATTTTTTAAATTGTATTTTTAATAATAAAACCAGTACAATGAAGAAAGGGAACAAGTTGAAAATATAATGTCAAGTGTGTCTCTCTCTGTCTGTGTATGTATGAAGGATGAAGGAAACTTAAAACAGTATAAACTCGGTCCCCCCTCCATTGCACTGGATGAAGACAGAAAAGACAAAAAAATAAACCACCTAACTTACTGTACATTTCAGTTTAAGTCGACTGGAGTACAAGTCAACCCCCATTTTTTGGGCTGTCTGGTCCTCCCAGGGACAACCCAAAAATTTTTTTGAAGCACCCCCGTCGCAAGTTACAAAGCTGTAAATTAAGTTTAAAACAAAAACACCTTGGCCAACCAGGCAGCAGCGGTGACAGACCTTGGAGCTGGAGCACTGACATTGAGCTCCCGGTGGCTCAGCCTACCACGCAGGAGTGGCGACAGAAACCTCATGGTCCCAGGTCAAAGCAGTTATGTCAGTGCCCAGCAGTAAGGTAGTGTCGGGGAGCAGCGGCGCCGATTTAGTGGTAGGGGGTGGGCGAGGGGGGTGCTTCCGCATCGAATTGTATGCCAAATTGATGTCAATCTGGCTTTATTTTTGGTGAATTTAAGGTCTCCAAGTTATATCTGGCGGACAAGTTGACCCTCCCTTTTTGAGAATTTTTTTAGGGTTTCATAACTCAACTTGTAAACCAAAATATACAGTATACTATTAAAAAAAAAACTAACCAAAAAAAAAGCATCTGAGCTTCTTATCCTGAGGGCTACATACATTTTGTAGCTTTTGCTTCATACCGGAATCAAAAATGTGAATCGAAAAACAAAAGTAAGTCTATATCTCATCTGGAAGAGTGAGTACATCTAATTACATTATAAACATTTATATCAAATGATAAAATAAAGCATAAAAAGTCACCATGTATCTTCAAATTTAACTAATGAATCAAATACATGATATCTATTATTTTCTGAACTTAAATAGAACATAATATGAGAGAACCATTGAAACACTGCTGGAGGTCCATCAAATGAAGTCTTTCCATTTGAATAAGATGGCTCTTCTAGCCACAACCCATTGCACAAGTACAGGGAAAAAAAATCTCCCCACGTCTGGTTCAATAACCTCAAAAAGAGCAGTTATTGGATTGGGTTATAGTTCCACCTGAAATACAGTTGAAAAGATATTAAAAATATCCTTCCAATTGATTTCTAAGAATGGACAAGACCAAAACTCATGTAAATGTAGTAATATCAGGTTGCATCTGTCACAAGCAAGGTTAATATTGGAAAGATACAAGCCATCTTATCTTTGGACACGTGAACACGATGCACACACCACTTTGAATTGGATTAATGAATGTTGGGCACATATTGAAGATGTATTCACTAGTTTAAGAATATTGTCCCATCAATCCTCCGATAAGGTTCTTGAGAGTTCCACTTCCCAAGCCTTTTTAATCTTATCGTGAAGTACTGAACGTAATTTCAATAATCTATCACATCTTCTTTTCTTCTTTGGCTTGGCTTCGCGGACGAAGATTTATGGAGGGGTAATGTCCACGTCAGCTGCAGGCTCGTTTGTGGCTGACAAGTCCGATGCGGGACAGGCAGACACGGTTGCAGCGGTTGCAAGGGATAATTGGTTGGTTGGGGTTGGGTGTTGGGTTTTTCCTCCTTTGTCTTTTGACAGTGAGATGGGCTCTGCGGTCTTTTTCAAAGGAGGTTGCTGCCCGCCGAACTGTGAGGCGCCAATATGCACGGTTTGAGGCGATATGAGTACAAGGAATCCATCATATATAATTACAATTAACCCTTTCTGAGAAGAATTCGATTCAACTTGATCAGGAGGATATACAAATGCAAAGTCCGGTAATATTGTATTTAAGAAATTTCTAATTTTTAAATATATAAAAAATGAATATTTTTGTCATATTTACTTGCTAGCTGTTCAAAAGATATTAAACAACCTTCCTCAAATAAATTTGCAAAATAGCTTTCATTTTCCATTTAGAGAAGGATTGATCAATTATTGAATGGCTGATCAAAATAATCATGAGATAGCACTAAAATTATTTTTTCTCTTTTTTTATTTTGGTTACACAAGAGAAGAAGTTTATAGTTAATATATATGTTAAATACTAATATGTACTTTTTCTTATACACTTGTAAATACGTTAATGTAATGTAACTCTCCTCTTGTCAATTTATTCGATACAACTCAAACAGATTGAAAAAGAGAGATAGCACTTGATAAAACAAAGTATTTTTTAAATATAAAAAAATTCCTAAATTGGAACCAGAATCACAATATATGTTTCAGTATTGGATTAGAAATGCTCTTAATGATCTTGGAAAAACTAAATGGAAGAGAGGTACCCAATAAAGAACAGAATACTACTGTATAGATTTCAATTCTAAATCTGTCCATAACTGATGATTCAATTTGTCAGAATAAAAAATCCAAAAAGTGAGATAATGAATTTCAACAGCCTGTGGCAGCGCACATCCTCATGGTGAAACGGCCCCGCTTGTATCGCCACGTGCCGGGGCAGCCATGGGGAAATGACATCATCAGAGGTTTCTCTCTGACTCCAGCATCCCTTCCAGCGCGCACCCTGGGCAGCAATTATGATGTCACAATGCACCAGGTGACTGAGCTCATGCTGCCCTTAAAAGGGTGCGCTGAATTTGAATAAAAACAATCGTAATGACCTTCGGTGTGGCAGCAGCGATTTCCTTCAGCTCCTGCACGTGCCACAGTGGTGACCCCGATGGGCCCAGACAGCTATCTGGACCCACCGAACTAAATGAAATTTACTAATTCTAGAGTTTTTGTACTTCCAAATAAAGGAAGAAACCTCTGAGTCAGTATTATATAAAAAATACTTTGGTGGGATTAAAAACTGGAATCACTTGAAATAGATATGAAAACTTAGGTAATATTATCATTTCAACTGCATTAATACAACCTATTAAAGAAGATAATCTAGAAATAAAAATCTCACATACTCAAATAGAGGAGAAAAAGTTAGTTTATATAAAATTACTAAATGATTTAAAGATTTAACTCCTAAGTATATGTATTAGCTTCAATGGAAGTTAAGTGTAATGAGAAAACTGCATATTAATCAGAAGAAATCACTTTCGAAGGTTTAATTGAAATCCAGAGAAAAGGCTGAATTGAGAAAACACAGATAACAGCTGGGTTAAATCTTTTGGGATCAGAATATACACTAATAGGTCACGTGCATACAAAGAAATCTTATGAGTTACTCCATTTATGGCAATCTCTTGAACCTCATGAGTGTCTAAGGTGTATTGCAGAGGTTCTAAAGCTAGATCAAATAGCAAGGGGCTAAGGGGCCATCCTTGTCTCGTTCCCCTAAACAGCCTAAATAAGGAGGATTTGTTATTATTAGTAACCACCATAGCTAAGGGGTATTATCAATCAATTTAATGCAGGATATAAAGCCCACACCAAAATTAAATCTCCTTAATGTTTCAAATAAATAGTTCCATTCCATTCTGTCAAAAGCCTTTTCTGCATCTAGAGAACATACACCTTCTGGAATTATATCTATTCAGTCACAATCTTTGAAAACAGTTAACCGTCTGCATCTGCAGATTCCTTCCCCTCTATAGACCAGAAGGGTCTATGACCATGCTGTCACTCCAAAGTTAAAAAAAATTTGCTCAATTCTGATATTAAGACTTACTGGTCTTCAAATACTTTATCTACATCGATATCTCCCTTCATAGGTTTCAGCAGCCTTTTAGAACCTAGAAATTTTACTGTAACCAAGTGCACGAGAGAAATGGTACATGCAAAGTGCTTCTATTAGGAAACTGGGACTTTTGTTTCTAGTCCTGGTGATTTATCATGTGTTAAGGTTTGAATGATTTTCAATGAATCCGATTCCAGGAGTTGAGGGCATGGCAGATGCTAGAGCAAGCAAGCCTGCTGCTTGCTGGCCACAAATAAACCTCTTCACCCATCCACAATGACGACTTCCTACCCCCAATTCTCTTCTGACCCCCATACCTGATCCTAGCTCCAACTCCTAATCTCTTTAATCTCTAATTTTAGTTTGGAAGCTGAAAACTCTGATGCCAGTCATTCTAATTTCCTTGACCATTCCCACACAGACATCTTTGTCCTCGGTTTTCTGCTGTTTCCATCCGTCTTTTACCTGCTCCTATTCTCACTTTTCATTCAAACCCTCTCCAGCTCTCCCACTTGCATTTGTCAAGTTTCCTATCACCTCTTGGCTCCTCCTCAATGACCCACGTCCCCATTTATGTTTGCCATCTCCACCCCTTACTTTAATTTCAAAGGGTCCCAATGTGAAACATAGATTGACCATTTCTCCCCATGAATGCTGCCTGAATTGCTGAGCCCCTCCAGCTTATCATTATTTACTCAAGATTCCAGCATCTACTGTTTTTATGGTTCCTCATGTTACATACACCACAGGTCACCCCTAGACAATTCCTCTATGAAATGAGTAACTACAGATTGGTTGCTAGTTAAAACCCCTGGAAACTACTGCGTGGCATGGTTAGTGCATGTATAGCACCAGCAACCTGTGCTCAAATCCGGTGCTGTCTGTAAGGAGTTTGTATTATCGCATCTACACAAGTTTTCCCCTGATGCTCTGGTTTCCTTCCATCCTCCATAATGTACGGAGTTGTAGGTTAATTTGGGTGTGATTGAGTGGCTTAAGTTTAAAATGGCTGGAATCAGCTTCAACCATGCTGAAAATAAAATTTTAAAAATGTAAAAACCTTTCTATTCAGCACTTCACACAAAAATAGTAATATACACGAACACACAACAAAGATGAAGACAAACTTACCATGCCAATACAAAACAGTACAAATATCAGTAGCCAAAGGACATCCGTGCAGCTGCGCTGTTCCAGTGGCTTCCATTGTCGAACAGAGTCCTAAAAATAAACAAGCAGATCTAAACACAACTGCTCTGTGTATAACAAGCTATTTCTCAAGTTTAACAAAGCTGCAATTGTTTAACTGGTACAAATCAGTTTAATAACTTCTCTCATATAGGGCAATAGCTTTAGTTAATTGGAGTTTAAAAAAAAGCCCCTTAATTGAAATAGAGAGATCTACAAATGTAAGAGCCACAATGATAACTTCTGTACTTTTTCAGTTAAAGGAATGTTTGTGGGGTCACTCAGCTGAAGCTACCACTGGAGGCAATGTTCCTTCTAATTTTTAGAAATCTGTGTGCAAAAACCTAATGTGGTACTGCAGCCAACCGTTACAAAGAAACACACAAACAGAGTGGCAGGTTAAGCTCACTTCTTTATTAGGGCTGGAAAGGCTGCCTTTAAACTGTTCAAGTTTTCCACTGCTTTTGCTGATTGACTGCGTCAGCCATATGAAGAACAATAGCAGGTGGGAATGCCCTTTTTCCCCGCCTGTTTCTGCTGAGTGAGCTGGGTAGCTTGACCAACACCATTTTAGGGCTGTTGGTCTGATGCTGCCCCAGCTTCTACCCCCGCCGGTTCATTGTCGTGGGAGTTGCTTTAGTGATCTCTGTCCGTGTCTGCTGCCGTGCGATGTGCCAGCCCGATCTCCGCAATTGCAGGCCACCGTTTTTTTCCTGTAATAAAAGTATGTGTGCACTGAATGCTTGTGCAAATGTAAACTTGAAGTTGTTTCAAGATAATTTTGGCACAGCCTATCACTCATGGCTAATAAAACTGTATTGGCATGTTTTAATATAATACAAGTAATGATTGCATTCCAAGTTCTAAACTAAGAAATAATTTTCAAAAGTATAATTAATATATAATAAAGTATACATTATTTTAAGAAACTAACCTTTTGAGCATACATTAATTGCATTTGTGCACTGATTACAAAACGTGTATGTGCACGCACACAGCTTAGAATATCAGTGGCTGGAAGTACTTACTTTCTCCAGTGCTCAAGTGGGGCTGATATTAACATGGTAGAGTACATCTATAAACAGTTGTCATCCTCAGATAGCCTAACCCAAAAATATTCTGGAAAATCATATGCCAAATACATGCAAAAATGTAGCTGCACTTCCCAAAAGATATCTGCATTTATTTTGTTCTTTATCATATTTTGCACAAAATATCTAATTTCAGTCAGTACAAAAATTAACCACCAAGAGCACTGTAAAATAATTTTGTTGTACACCATTTACAGTCACAAACTTCAAGGATGATCCCCAACCATTTGGTTAATAAGGTGAGTGCAAGCAGTTTCAGATATGTTGACTTCTCTCCTCACATCAGAACCTAAGAGCACAGGTACTAGCAGAACCTGTTTATTGAACAATTTGGTAATTGTTTTCAGATGTTTGTGGAAAAATATCACAAAGTGTGGCTTATTTTGCACAGGTACACTCTGCCATTTCTGGATCGCTCTATTTCAAATCAGGCATTTAGAATGAGGAACAGCAGCTGCAGATCCAGTTCATTAAGATTCCAATTTCCCAATTGGTATTACAAAGAAGGCCTGATAGGCTCAGACTGCAGTCATTCAAGAGATTGGACCATCTTTTGAAACACATCACACTTCTCTCCCTTGATCCTTGATGGAATTTGTTAGTAGAAGGAATGCCTAAGATTAAATAAAGCAATGGCACAAAATGAAAACTCATAAACTTGAGGAAAAGTGTATTAATTATTTTTATGGAGCCAAAATTGCCTGTAAACTGCACAAATTGTAGTTAATCTTCAAATTAAAAAGAAAGCAACTGTTTTCTGATATTCCACAAACTATGCAAAATGAACAAATAGTTAATTTCGTTTCTGGATTTCATGAGACATCCCTGGTTTTCAGATTGCATTATTTAAAATCCCACTGAAATAATGGAACAGGCAAGTTGGAGCCTTGGTTTAAGATGACAACAGTAAAATATTCACTAGTTGTGAGTAAGGAAACAGGTTTAGAAGGTCTCAAAGGCAAGGATTCAGAATCAGTTTTGATAGGGAAGTATTTTATTTTCAGAAGGCAAATGTGGGAAATGGTAACTGATGCAACACACAGTTTACATCAAGCCATGTGAAAGAAATAACGAACATGGGGAAAATAGCATGGGAACAAAATGGACACATACACACACAATGAACTGGCACATATAATGATCAAGGAAAGAAAAATCACTACCATGCCCCACCACCTTGACTCAGTGCAGGCACAGCTCCATGCTACAATGGACACTAATTAAATGCGCCCAACCCTTTTAACGGTGCACATCTTACCAACAGTTTCTCCAGTGCCCTTCCACATTTCTAGGCCTGGAGTAAAGCAGGGTGGTCCCAAGCTGTCAGAGAGGGAGAACAAAGAGCATATGGCACCTTTATGGGGCTGGAGGTTCCAGCCCAGGTTGTTAGCATGAGCCAATGGCTCAGTGCCAGGAGGGTTAATTCAATTACAACAGCCAATAGCCCAAGTAAGCTGGAGAGTGCAATCCAGGTAATTTACATGGAAACAATAGCAAGATGTGTACTAATGGGTGGGGCGGAACCAAACTTTGATTGGCAGCTGGTGTGTCCTCCAACTAGGTAGGGGGCAGTGCTATCACATGACAGCCTCAACCCTTTCCAATATACTAGTGCATCAAGAATGGAAATGAAACACCACATCTGACTCAGAGTCGAGTGTGCTATCCCACCCTAACCACCCGCAGATTGGAGGAACAACACCTTATTTTCCATCTGGGCACCTTCCAGCCAAATGGCATGTTCACTGACTTCTTTGATTTCTTTGTTCTTTTTTTCTGCATTGTGTCTTGTAATTGTATATACATATTAGTAAATTTTGCAATAAATGTACAAATTATTAAATACTCAAATGGGGTCTGTTCTAGAAGTCTAAAATTCATGCCAAATTTCTTCTTTAAATATGATTTAAGCTGATAGTATGAAAGGTTTTCTTTGGTATATTATATTTCTTTCATTTGTTCAAAAGTCAAGAAAAAACAACCTAAGGAATATTTTTTTATCCTCTTTATCCCATTATTTTGCCAGATATCAAATAAAGGATTATTTAAACTAAAAGGAATAAGTGGATTCTGCTTTAACATCATCTTAACTATTTGGTAGTTCTTAATTCCTCTTTGTATACGAATTTCATCTCATATCTTGAATAAATATTTTTTAAATTGGTACTCCTTTCAAAAATTCTTTGTTCCATTTATACAAAAAAAATCTGGATTAGTTTCTCCTATATTATTCATTTCAATATGTTCTGATGCTGTCTTCCCCCCAGTTTGATAACAGGAGGATAGAAATCTTAATTGAACTGCTTTATAATATATTTTTTTTAAATTCAGCAACTGTAATCCCCCCGGTCACATTTCCAAGTTAAGTTTTCAAAAGCTATCCTTGGCATTTTATCATGCCAAATAAATTTTCTTACACTTTTTTAATTCTTGAAAAAATTTTTGTGGATATAAGAATGACTGAAATAAATATTGCAACCTCGGAAAAATATTCATCTTTATACAATTTATCCTTCCTATTGGTAAATCTTTCCATCTCTTTAAATCTTCATGGATTTTTTTTGTAATGGTGGATGATTAAATTTAAATAAATTATTTAAATTTCTATCAATATTAATTCCTAAATATTTAATTGCTTCGTTTTACCACTTAAAATTCATCACCTTCTCACTTAGTATAGTCCCCATCATTCATAGGCATCACTTCACTCTTACCTACATTGACTTTATAACCTGATATCAAACCATATTTTGCCAAACGTACATTTATTTTCTTCAATGATATTTCTGGTACTGTAAGATATATCATCTGCAAACAAGCTAATTTTATGTTCTCTATCTTCCATTGTAAAACCCTTAATCTAATTATCTCTTCTTAGCACTTCTGTCAATGGTTCTATAGCCAATGCAAATAAAAATGGGGATAATGGGCATTTTTGTCAAGATGACCTTTCTTATGAAAAATGTTTAGATATTTGCCTATTTGTGACCACCTTAGCTTTTGGGTGATTATACAAAGCTCTTATCCAATTTATAAAATCATTTGGAATTCTAAAAACATTCAATACTTTAAATAAAAAGTCCCATTCTAGTCTATCAAACACTTTTTCCGCATCTAAAACCACCACTACAGCTGGTAGTTTTTCTTTCTGGGCTACATTTAATAAACTTATAAATTTTACTATATTGTCTGCAGATCTTCTATGTTTAATAAAGTCAGTGTATGATCCACGTTTATTAATTTATGTAAATATTTAGTTAATCTGTTAGATAATAATTTGGATACAATTTTACAAATAATCTGTATTTAATAAGAATTTAATAAGAGGATGGTAATAAAGGATCTTTCCTTTTTTGGAATATCTATTATTCATGCTGTTTTAAAAGATTCTGATAAGTTATTGGAGTCCCTCATTTGATCCAAAGATCCCATAACAAACAGGAATTAACAACTCTTTAAATTCTTTATAAAACTCCGGAGAGAAACCGTCCTCTCCCAGAGCCTTATTATTTGGCAAAGACATCAGAATGTCAAAAACTTCAACATTGGTAAAGGAATTGGATCATTTCATTTTCTCATCAACATTTAATTCTGGCAATGTAACTTGTGATATATATTCATCTATTTTTTCCCTTGTCCTTTAAAGATACAGACTGATATAATTATTTATAAAAATTCCTAAATTCATCATTAATTTCTTGTTTTATATGTATTTTGACCAGTTTCTCTTTTTGTTGCTATTATTGTTCTTGATAATTACTCCGCTTTAGCTAAAGCTTTATGGGCTCTATCACCTAATTCGTAATATTTCTGTTGTATGTGCAGTACATCTCTTACTATTTTATAAAATTGTATTAAGTTTCATTTTTTATTCCAATAATCTTCATTTTCTTCATTTTTAATGAACATGCAATTCCTTTTATAAATACAATATATCTGTCTAATTGATCTACCTTTCATATATTCCTTCTTTATTTTAGATGTGTAACTTGTTATTTTTCCTCTTAAATAGGCTTTCATAGAGCCCCATATAATAAATTTATTTGCTACAGTGTTCATTAATTTCTGGAAAAACACAATCTGCTGTGTCAAATTCACAAAAATCCTTCCTCTTTAAAAGTACTGTATTAAATCTCGATCTATAACCTACATTTTGTTCTTCTTCCAACACAATTGACATCACTAAAGGTGAATGATCTGATAATATTCAATCTTCTGAACGCTACCTTGTAATTGTGTAGACACTAAAAACATATCAATACGTGAATATATCTTGTGTCTAAAAGAATAGTCCCTATCATTAGGATGAATTTTCCTTCAACTATCAACAAGTCTCATCTCATTCACAATTTCAACTACTTTATTTTTAATAATATTTCCCCCTAATCTAACTAGTATTGAATCAAAAATAAAATCTCCACCCATTATTATTTTCCCCTGGGCATTTGATAATTGCATACAAATAACATATGAATTTCCCATCATAAAAATCATAGATTCTAATTTTCTCATTGATCTTCTTCTTTGGTTTGGCTTCACGGACGAAGATTTACGGAGGGGTATGTCCACGTCTGCTGCAGGCTCGTTGGTGACTGACAATTCCGATGCGGGACAGGCAGGCACGGTTGCAAGGGAAAATTGGTTGGTTGGGGTTGGGTGTTGGGTTTTTTCTCCTTTGACTTTTGTCAGTGAGGTGGGCTCTGTGGTCTTCTTCAAAGGATGTTGCTGCCCGCCGAACTGTGAGGTGCCAAGATGCATGGTTGGAGGCGATATCAGCCCACTGGCGGTGGTCAATGTGGCAGGCACCAAGAGATTTCTTTAAGCAGT
Organism: Narcine bancroftii; assembly: GCF_036971445.1. Lineage (NCBI taxonomy): Eukaryota > Metazoa > Chordata > Chondrichthyes > Torpediniformes > Narcinidae > Narcine > Narcine bancroftii. Next base: position 33,193,733 of record NC_091469.1, on the reverse strand, counting down.
CCTTGTACCTCTTCTTTGGTGCACCTCTGTCTCGGTGGCCAGTGGAGAGCTCGCCATATAACACGATCTTGGGAAGGCGATGGTCCTCCATTCTGGAGACGTGACCCACCCAGCGCAGTTGGGTCTTCAGCAGCGTGGATTCGATGCTTGCGGACTCTGCCAGCTCGAGTACTTCATTGTTGGTGATGAAGTCACTCCAATGAATGTTGAGGATGGAGTGGAGACAGCGCTGATGGAAGCGTTCTAGGAGCAGTAGGTGATGCCGGTAGAGGACCCATGATTCTGAGCGGAACAGGAGTGTGGGTATGACAATGGCTCTGTACACGCTGATCTTTGTGTGTTTCTTCAGGTGGTTGTTTTTCCAGACTCTTTTTTTTAGTCTTCCAAAGGCGCTATTTTCCTTGGCGAGTCTGTTGGCTCTCGTTGTCGATCCTTGCACCAGATGAAATGGTGCAGCTGAGGCAGGTAAACTGGTTGACCATTTTGAGTTGATATATAGATCATAAACTCTTTCAGAATCTTACTTCCCCCCCCCCCCACCCCATTTACAGCAAAATATTTTTCATCTCATAATACATTCAAATATCAGTATCCACCTCTCTTGCTTTTTCAGGCAATGAATGGACATACACCTTTGCCTCATTAGGTTCCATGAAAAATCATCAATTCCAGTATCATTCAGTGGACCAAAGACAACTTCTCCATCCTAAACTTCTTGTAGTTCCTCCCTCCTTTTTTTTTAAACAAGACCTCAATTTTTTCATTCTGCCCCACCCTTACTCTTAGAAACTGAGTTACCAGATACCACATTGTATCCAGTCCACCTTCCTTTTAAAAATTAAAATGAGCCTCTCAAATACTTCAAAGCCCTTCTTAATTCGAGCAAACACAATTTGCATGCTGCACTCCAATTAGGAGAGGAGGGCTCAGATTCACAATTAAATCTCAATTTTTATCTCTTTTAGAAGATGCTCAGCAACTTATCCATTGTAGTAGTCCTGTTGAATTTCTTGCCACTCTATACAGTCAAATCACTCTCAACTCGTGTTACTCGGTTTAACAATTCAAAACAAAGATCAAGTTTATTACTGTGATACAATTGTAATAAACAACTGAATGAAATGGCATTCTTCAGTCCTCTGTGTAAAAACATGCAAATACTGCATTGCATACATATTTACAAGTGATTTAGATTAGTACATATACAAAAATAAATATTATTAAATAATAGTAGATTCTCAGAGCATTTATATGAGCAGTTCAGTCATTCAGTAGTCTCACTGCTCATGGGAAGATGTCATTTCTCAGCCTGGCAATTCTGGTTCTGATACTTCTGTACCTTCCCCCCACCCCCCCCAACAGGAATAGGTGGGATGCTATAAGTGGGGTGGTAGGTGTTCTTAACGATATTGCAAGCCCTCTTCAGACAGTGAACCTGGTAGATCACATCAATGATGGAGGGGAGGGGGCAGAAAAAGAACCCAGTAATACTCTCTTTCGCTCGCATGAACCTGTGGATTGGCCTCCGATTTGATGCTCTACAGCATTGGTTCTCAAATGTTTTCTTTCCACTCACATACCACCTAAAGTATTTCCTATTCCACGTGTGCTCTGTAATTAGTAAGGGATGACTTAAAATGGTATGTGAGTGAAAAGAAAAAAAGTTTGAAAACCAGTTTTAATCGTACTTAATTGACTTGTTATGTGAATGGTTTCAAAAAACTCCCAAGGAAATGGGCCAATGACCATTTTTCCTCAAGCAAAATATTTCAGAAATTGGGTCTAGACTCTAGACCAGTGGTTCTTAACCTTTTATCCCCCCCACTCACATACCGCTAAGTAATCCCTTACTAATCACAGAGTACCCATGGAACAGGGATTACTGAAGGTGAATGGAAAGAAAGTTTGAAAATCACTGCTCTACAGCAACCGTACTACAGCATGGTGGCTGGTACCCTTGCCCACCTCAGTCTTCTAAGAAAGTGCAGTCACTGTTGAGTCTTCCTGACAAGCCTAAATAAAGAGGATTTGTTATTATTAGTATGTCTACAAGGGGGTTACTCCATGATATAAACCCATACCAAAATTAAACCTTCTTAATATTTCAAATAAATAATTCCATTCCACTCTGTCAAAAGCCTTTCCAGCATCTATACAAAACTACACATTCTGAAATTATGTCTGAATGGGAATAATGTTTAATAATCTACAGGTGTTAAAATGTGAATAATCACCTTTAATAAATCCAGTTTGATCTTTAGATATAACAGAGGGAAGGATATTTTCCCAACATACTGGCCAAAATCTTTGAAAGAAGCTTAAAAAAAAAATCAACTTTCAGGAAAGAAATTGGCCTATAGGTATACATTCAGCCAGATTTTTTTTTAAGGAATCAATGAAATTGACACTTCATAAAAAGTTGCCGGTAAGGTCCCAGAAAAAAAAAGTAATTTCAAATACTTTACATAGTTTAGGGGCAGGTAAATTAGTAAATGATTTTTAAAAATTTCATTGTAAAACCATCTGGACCTGGGGCCTTTCCAGAATGAAGAAAAGAAATAGCTTGGGAGACTTCCAACTCTGAAATTGGCGCTTCCAACAAGTTTTCATCTTCTGATGATATTTTGGGGATATTCAATCGTTGCAAGAATCAGCCTGTTCTTCTCATTAAACTGTCCATTGAAGATTTTCTGTCTGTCCTGAAGGGAGATGTCATTGACTCGCAAGGTTCTCTTGTGGTCTGATAGAGGTTTGATCCCTTGCCACGTGTTCTGTGTTGTTAGTATCACACAATCATGCAGCTGACTGAATTTTCTGTGTTCTGCCTTTTGGATTGCCTTGGGTGATCTTAGTGCCATCTTGTCTTAATTTTGGATTAAGAGCATTTTAAACTAGTCTATAATCACCTTTGTTTTACGACCATTGAATTATTTGCAATTTTATGCCCAAGTTTTTGTCTTAATTTAGTTATGAGTTGATTTTCTGCAGCCCTTCATACAAAACATCTGTACTCATTTATCAAGGCAAACAGGAAGCAATTTCAGAACAGGCTCTACAGAGACACACTAAGATGTTCTGATAAACTATCTTTACTTTTCTACTGCCTCTTTTCAAACAACTCAAAACCAAACGTGAAAACTTCAATTTTAAAAAAAATATAGCCATGATTCTGACCTCCCATTCAATAAAGAAATTTGAGGCACTGCCTCAAGGAAGCAGCGACTGTGATCATACTCTACTTGCAGCTACCTTCAGGCAGAAGGCGCTAAAGCTTGGAGTCCAGGTTTAATAGCAGTTCCCCCTCAACGACCCTCCCCCCCAAAACCCATCAGGCTCTTGAGCCTCCTCTTACCTCCCTCATTATACATGACTACAAGACCTGCCTGCACTACTGAAACACTATATGCTATTTTTTCTTGCATTAACTATCAAGGTGAATATCTATCTTTTATAGTGATGACATCTTTCCATATGGTGCAATTTAATGCCTACTTGTATAATTTTTAAACCAAGTACCTGTTTGGCTGCAGCAAGAAAGAATTTTGATGCATATGTATATTGTTCTTTAGTACATGTTATGAATTCATTATCATCAGGATATATTTTAACCCTCAAAATTATTTATAATTCATGCTGCCAACATACTGAGACTTCATTGCCACAATGTACAGATGCACCAAAATTCTTGCTGCAGCCAAACAGGCACACACAACTACAACTCCAGGCATTAAATTACTACTATAAGCATTAACAGAAAAGGAGATCATCAATAGAAAAGGACTGATAGATAAAAATTCAGAACTGTAGTCAATAAAGTGACATCTCAGTAATGCAAGCAGAATTTTAGTGGCCCCAGATAGAAACCGTTCTTGATCCTTAAGATGTTAGACTTCAGGCTTCTGTATCTTCTGCCTGAAGGTCACAATGAAAAGAGATGGTTATCAGGGTTCTTTATGACGTTGGCTGCCTTTTTGAGCCAGCCTCTCACATGGATGTTGTCAATGGGTGGGAGGTTGGTGCCCATGATGAATCAGACAATGTTTGCCACTTTTTGCAGCCTTTGCATTGCTGGGCACTTGAGCAACCAAACTAGACCATGATGCAACCAGTCAAACTACTTTCCAGAGAGTATATGACAACTTGCCAAATGTCCTTGACTTCTTAGATAGCAGAGGTGTTGGTGTGCCATCCTCACAGTTGATTTAACGTGTTGGTTACAGGAGAGGCCCTCTAATACATGGATTCCCAGGAACTTAAACTAACACTCTCCACCACCATCCCCTCAACGAAAAGAGGGGAATGGTCTTTCAACCTCCTTTTCCCAAAGCCCACAATAAGCTCCTTAATATTGCTGTCACAGAGCAAGATTGTTGTTCTGGCACCACTCAGGCAGATTTTCAATATCCATCTAATATTTTGACAATTTTCCATTATTCAAGCTAACAACTGTTGTGTCATCAGCAAAATTATTGATTGCATTGGAGCCAAATAGAATCATGAGTGCATGGAGACTACAGCAGGGAAATAATCACACAGCTGTGCGGAACCCATGTTGATGGTCAGCGAGGAGAAGGTGATGCTTCCAATCCACACAGAGTACAGTCTATCAATGAGGAAGTCAAGGATCCAGTTGCAGAGGGATGAACAGAGTAGAGTCCCAGATCCTTTAATTTGGTCATAAATTTTGCTGACATGATGGCATTAAATGCCAGCTATCTTCTTTGGCTTGGCTTCGTGGACGAAGATTTATGGAGGGGTAATGTCCACGGCAGCTGCAGGCTCGTTTGTGGCTGACAAGTCCGATGTGGGACAGGCAGACACGGTTGCAGCGGTTGCAAGGGAAAATTGGTTGGTTGTGGTTGGGTGTTAGGTTTTTCCTCCTTTGTCTTTTGTCAGTGAGGTGGGCTCTGCGGTCTTCTTCAAAGGAGGTTGCTGCCCACCAAACTGTGAGGCGCCAAGATGCACGGTTTGAGGCGATATCAGCCCACTGGCGGTGGTCAATGTGGCAGGCACCAAGAGATTTTTTTAGGCAGTCCTTGTACCTCTTCTTTGGTGCACCTCTGTCACGGTGGCCAGTGGAGAGCTCGCCATATAACTTGGGAAGGCGATGGTCCTCCATTCTGGAGACATGACCTACCTAGCGCAGTTTGATCTCCAGCAGCGTAGATTCGATGCTGTCGGCCTCTGCCATCTTGAGAACTTCGACGTTAGGGATGAAGTCGCTCCAATGAATGTTGAGGATGGAGCGGAGACAACGCTGGTGGAAGCGTTCTAGGAGCCATAGGTGATGCCGGTAGAGGACCCATGATTCGGAGCCGAACAGGAATGTGGGTATGACAACGGCTCTGTATACGCTAATCTTTGTGAGGTTTTTCAGTTGGTTGTTTTTCCAGACTCTTTTGTGTAGTCTTCCAAAGGCGCTATTTGCCTTGGCGAGTCTGTTGTCTATCTCGTTGTCGATCCTTGCATCCAATGAAATGGTGCAGCCGAGATAGGTAAAGTGGTTGACCGTTTTGAGTTTTGTGTGCCCGATGGAGATGTGGGGGGGCTGGTAGTCATGGTGGGGAGCTGGCTGATGGAGGACCTCAGTTTTCTTCAGGCTGACTTCCAGGCCAAACATTTTGGCAGTTTTGCAAAACAGGACGTCAAGCGCTGAAGAACTGGCTCTGAATGGGCAACTAAAGCGGTATCGTCTGCAAAAAGTAGTTCACGGACAAGTTGCTCTTGTGTCTTGGTGTGAGCTTGCAGGCGCCTCAGATTGAAGAGACTGCCATTCGTGCGGTACCGGATGTAAACAGCGTCTTCATTTTTGAGGTCTTTCATGGCTTGTTTCAGCATCATGCTGAAGAAGATTGAAAAGAGGGTTGGTGCGAGAATGCAGCCTTGCTTCACGCCATTGTTAATGGAGAAGGGTTCAGAGAGCTCATTGCTGTATCTGACCCGACCTTGTTGGTTTTCGTGCAGTTGGATAACCATGTTGAGGAACTTTGGGGGGCATCCGAGGTGCCAAAGTCCTTTCCTGCTCACGGTATTGAAAGCTTTGGTGAGGTCAACAAAGGTGATGTAGAGTCCTTTGTTTTGTTCTCTGCACTTTTTTTGGAGCTGTCTGAGGGCAAAGACCATGTCAGTAGTTCCTCTGTTTGCGCGAAAGCCGCACTGTGATTCTGGGAGAACATTCTCGGCGACGCTAGGTATTATTCTATTTAGGAGAATCCTAGCGAAGATTTTGCCTGCAATGGAGAGCAGCGTGATTCCCCTGTAGTTTGAGCAGTCTGATTTCTCGCCTTTGTTTTTGTACAGGGTGATGATGAAGGCATCACGAAGGTCCTGAGGCAGCTCTCCTTGGTCCCAGCAGAGCTTGAAAAACTCATGCAGTTTGGCATGCAGAGTTTTGCCGCCAGCCTTCCAGACCTCTGGGGGGGATTCCATCCATACCTGCTGCTTTGCCACTTTTCAGTTGTTCAATTGCCTTATATGTCTCTTCCCGGGTGAGGACCTCATCCAGCTCTATCTAGCCTTAGGGGCTGTTGACAGCTATAGACAATGAACAACAACCTGACATAGGTGTTCCTGTTGTCCAGGTGATCCAATGTGGAGCAGAGGGCCAGAAGTCATCTGCTGTTGACCTGCTGTGATGATAGGTGAATTGAAGAGGGTACAGATCTTTCCTGAAATAGGAGTTGATGCACTCCATAACCAACCAGTCAAATGTCTTTTTCACAATTCTAATTTTTTTTCCCATAAATATCTTAAAACTAATATAATTTTGTTCACTAGTCCCAAAGTGTCCCCTCCCTCCCAAATGACACTTCAGACATTTGCCCTGACTCATTTCCCAATAAGTGTTCGAGTTTTGCATTCTTTTTATTTTGGATATCTACATATTGGTAGATTTCTTTTTGAAAAAAAAATCACCAGTTTCTCTTTGCCCACTCAATCACTTCCAACGGCATTTTTTAAAATCAAGATACATTCCAGTGAAGCAAGGCAGCGATATAATTTTTCTGCAGCAAGACAAGTATCACAGAAGCAAATGGAAGGGGGTGGGGGAAGACAATACAGATATTCAGCAGGAAAAATAATACATTAAACATCACAATCCAACTGAAGCAAATGAAAAATTCAATACCCAATCAAACACACCACCCCCCGCCCCCCCCCCCCCCCAACCCTTAACCCTGAAGGCCTGGGAGAAATCCATTTTCCATCAGTTTCAATGCTGCAACTCTCTAAATAGAATGCATTTGGATAGTTTTCCTATGTTGATTTTTCTGCTCAATTAAACTTCTAAAACCAAATTCACAACATTTGGAACAAGAAAATTATCTGTGCAGTGCTTGTTGAAATTGGTAGCAATCAAACAGTTAAAACTGTGTTTTGATTATATTATGTGACCTCTTTCCATCAATGGAAGAAGTAATTTTCTATTATAAACTATCAAATGGTATTGGCGTGATCTTGTGTTGATGAGAGAAGAGACTTTCGTTAGTGCTGGGGGGAGAAGTGGGCAGGGGATGGAGAGAAAGGGAAGAGAGGATACAATTTCCCAAGTTTTCTTTTGCTACGATGTACTGAAGTTTTAAAATCTGTATGCTTACTCCTTCTCAGTCTAAAGAGCTTGAGATGGTATACAATGCAGTACAATACAAGCCCTTCAGCCCACAATGTTGTGCTGACTTACTGCACAACAATCTAACCCTTCCTTGCCTCACACCCATAACAATCATGTACCTATCTAAGAGGCTTTTGAATGTCCCTATTGTACCAACCTCCCTCACGTCAAGAAACACGTTCCATGCACCCACCACTCTGTGATCCCTCTGACATCTCCTCTAAATTTTCCTCCACTCATGTTAAAGAGATGACCTCTGGTATTTGCTATTACTGCCTTGGGGGGAAAAAAAAGTGCTGGCTGCCCACCCTAAGCCCCTCAATCTGTATACCTCTATGAAGTCACCTTTCATCCTTTGTTGCTCCAAAGAGAAAAGTCTGAGCTCTATCAACCTCACTTCAGAAGACACGTTCTCCAATCCAGGCAACACCCTGACAAATCTCCTCTGCACCTCTCCAAAGCATCTTCATCTTTCCCGTAATGAGGCGACCAGAACTGCTCACAATGCTCCAAGCGTAGCCTAACCAGTGTTTTATAAAGCTGCAACATTACCTCATGACCATTGGACTCATTCACCAAACTCATGAAGGCCAGCACACTAAAAGCCTTCTTAACCACCCTATCAACTTATGTGGCAACTGGAGAGATCTATAGACCTTGTCGCCTGTGTTCCTCCATTCTTTAAAAAAAAATTCTGCTATTAACCACATACTCGGACTTCAAGTTCGACCTTTTAAATTGCATTACCTCACACTTCCAGATTGAACCCCATCTGCCATTTCTCCACTTAACTCTGAATCTTGTCTATATCCTTACATAACTTACAATAACCTTGTGCAGTATCCACAACACCTCCAACCTTTGTACTATATGCAAAATTACTGACCCACAACAGGTATATTAAAAGACATCTATAAAAATCACAAGGAGTAATGGTTTCAGAATAGATCCCTGAAGAACATCAGTTAACAACTTCCTGACAATACATCCCATTTATTACCACCCTCTGCCTTCTTCAAGCAAGCCAATTCCAAATCCAAAAAAAAACAAGATTCCTTGGATCCCATGCCTCATGACATTCTGAATGAGCCTCCCTTTCTCTGCCTCCAGGCATATTTCCCTCTTTAAGCCTAATCAGTCTTACCCTCACTCTTGTCATCTTGAAGATGGGCTCCAAACATTAATTGCCTTTTTGCTTTCCGTGCATGCTGCAGGACCTGCTCAGTTTCCCCCACACTGCTTAGATACATAAACCAAGCATTCTCTTTATTTCTAATTACATCTCTCCAACACAATAGTTCTTTGTATGCTTTTTGCTAGCAAAATTAAAATGAGTTGCCCCTTATTTATAGAACCAAGCTATTCGAGTCACTTACATAACCAATCCTTAACACTATGTGTTTTGACAGGTTTCTAAAGCAACAGTCCATGGCTCAAAAATTGTGCAGGCACAATTATAACCTGAAAGTAGCATTGAGGTAATTTCACTCAGCGGTAATGAGTTATAATATCCTAGAATTAATAAGATTCAAACAAGGAAAAGGCAACATATTCACAGAAAACAACCGCCCACAAATGGAATGAAATGTCCACAGGCCCAGAGGACTGAAAGCCACAAATAGGGATGAAATCACAGAAGTACAACCCACACAGAGACGCATTCATCTCCCCTGGAATTAAAGGTTTGGGACGGGGAGCGGGTCCTCGCTGGAAGCAGGTGCCTGACAAGTGAAATAAAGACTTCCTAACGCTGTCAATGCAGAATGTTAAACAGTAGCAAGAGATAGAGTGAGGATCTTTTGTTTGCGAAGGGACGGATTAAGTGGGATTAAGAAGACGCAAGGACAGGGTGGAAGCATTCAACTGCACTCGGGCTCACCTCCTCGCCGCCGCACCCGCAGCAACCCATTGCTGGGCAATGTCAGCACCGCGACCCCGGGACGCCAGAACAGACCACCGCCGCGGCAATCCGAGCGCAGAGAGGGCGGAACCCGGTGCCACCCTCCAATCACTCCCCCTCTACTGGTGTCACTCGAACCACACCCACACTACCGGTGTCACTCTCTAATCGGTCCCCCCGCCGGCTGTCTATTCCCCCCCTTCGCTGGGGACAGCCTCGGATCAGTTCCCGTCCGTCAGAGCCTCTCTCCTCGTCTCTCCACTGACTCCCCTTTGCAGGTGCTGGGGAGCCCGCTGAGTTCCTCGCCGTTTTTGTTTGGAAAGAAGGGGAGGAAAGGGAAGGATCTCTTCCCTTTCCTCCCTCCTTCCCTCCCCTCCCTTCCTCCTCCCCTCCCTCCCTCCTCCCCTTCTCTCCCTTCCCTCCCCTTCTCTCCCTTCCCTCCCCTTCTCTCCCTTCCCTCCCCTTCTCTCCCTTCCCTCCCCTTCTCTCCCTTCCCTTCCTTCCTTCCCTTCCCTTCCTTCCTTCCCTTCCCTCCCTCCCTCCTCCCTTCCCTTCCCTCCCTTCCCTCCCCTTCCTTCCCTTCCCTCCCTTCCCTCCCTCCCTTCCCTCCCTCCCTTCCCTCCCTCCCTTCCCTCCCTCCCTCCTCCCTTCCCTCCCTTCCTCCTCCCTTCCCTCCCTCCCTCCTCCCTTCCCTCCCTCCCTCCCTCCCTCCCTCCCTTCCCTCCCTCCCTCCTCCCTTCCCTCCCTCCCTCCTCCCTTCCCTCCCTCCCTCCTCCCTTCCCTCCCTTCCCTCCCTCCCTTCCCTCCCTCCCTCCTCCCTTCCCTCCCTCCCTCCTCCCTTCCCTCCCTTCCTCCTCCCCTCCCTCCCTCCTCCCCTCCCTCCCTCCTCCCCTCCCTCCCTCCTCCCTTCCCTCCCTCCCTCCTCCCTTCCCTCCCTCCTCCCTTCCCTCCCTCCTCCCTTCCCTCCCTCCTCCCTTCCCTCCCTCCTCCCTTCCCTCCCTCCTCCCTTCCCTCCCTCCCTCTCTCCTTCCCTTCCCTTCCCTCCCTCCCTCCTCCCTCCCTCCTCCCTTCCCTCCCTCCTCCCTTCCCTTCCCTTCCCTCCCCTTCTCTCCCTTCCCTCCCTCCCTTCCCTTCTTACTCGACGGCATCATATTTATTTCTATTCAAACCTGCAGGAACTATTCTGGAATCTAGCATTGTGGCAGATGTCAATCCGAGCAATAATGCAGGTACTAACAAGTTTGCAATATTGTTCATCCGATCGCTTGCACTTGACGGCATCAGCTGCTTTTCTTTGCTAATATTGATTTTTACTCCTTCGTTTACACGAAATGTCTGTCTCCCCAGTATTTTTCAGAAGGTTTTTTTTTGCGCCTCCTTGTGTGAAGACAGTTACAAGGCGTATGAGAAACTCAAAAGAGTCAGGTGCTGGAACCTTGAGCAAGCAAAAAATTGCAAGAGAAATTCAGCAGACTAGACTATCCAATGTTAGCAATCAGTCTGGACCGTTTATCAAGGCTAAATGGAAAAGGGATGATTGATGTCTATAAAGCGGCAAAGAAGCTTGCGGAGGGGCCCAGAGTGATACAGGTGTGAGAAGGGAGAGACCACTGGGAAAGGGAAGGGGAGGTGTAGAAAAGTTAAAGTACAGGAGTGAGTTAAGAAGAGATGGGAACAGTGAAACCAGACTGGAGTGCAAGGTAACTTAAAAAAAATTAAAAATCAATTTTCATGCTGTTGGGTTTCAGGCTATCCAGAGGGAATATTTGAGCAAACAATTGCTGGAGTCACTCAGCATGTCAGACAGCATCCATGAGAAGAAATGGTCAGTCAACATTTTGGGTCTCAACACTTTATCAAGTGCGTGGGTGATATTACATGTAGAAAGGGGGAAGAAGCTGGGAAGGGGTGAGCAAAGAAACAATTGCAGGAGGAACTCAGCAAACAATGTATTCATCCAGTGTTTGGGTGAATCCAGGCATAAACTTCAGGAGTAACATATCATATTCCTCTTGCACAGTCTTAATCCTAATGGCAAGAACATTTGATTTTTTTTCTCATTTTAGGTAACACCCACCCCCATCTGGTTCCACTGTTTCCATCTTTTTTTTTAACCCACTGCTGTACTTACTTTTTCCCCTTTCTAATTTTACTTCCCCCTCCCCCCCCCCCCCCCCTTCTGTTTCTGGTGATCTCTCATTCTACCTGTCTCTCCAACTCTTACAACTTCTGACCTATAGTCTATCACCTCTGGGCCCCTTCCCCACCTTCTTTCCCATTTTATATACATAATATCAACCCTTTCCCTTGAGTTTTGAGAAAGGGTCCAGACCCAAAACATTGACTGACCTGTTTTGCCTAGATGTACTAAATATGTTGGTTGCTCTGTTATTTCCTTATTCCCCATTACTGCATATTTTCTCCTGTTTCTGCTTGTGATTATAATACTATCTTTAATTTCACCCATAATCCATGGTTTGATCACTTGTTCTTGTTGCCTTAGAATAATACACTTCTATTGCAAATTATGTATTATTTCTTCAAACATCAGGTGATACCACACCAGCATTAAGACTTTAATGTAGTTTCAAACTGTGCCCCAACCAACCTGGCCATCACCCATCTTCATTGTTCCCTTTAAGACTATATATATAGGAGCAGATTAGGCATTCAGCTCAATGAATCAACTCCACCATTCAAATTATGTCTGATGTATTTTTCCTTTCAACCCCATTATCCAGTCTTCTCCCCATAATCTTTTGACAGCCCATACTAATCAAATATACCCAATGACTTGGCCTCTGCAGATGACTGTGGCAACATATTCTACAGATTCACAGCCCTCTGCGTGAGGAAACCTCCTCATTTATATTCTAAATGAATGTTCTTTTACTTTGAGGCTGGGTCCTCTGGTCTAAGACTTTCCTACTAACTTTAGGGAGCTTGAAAACCCTCCTGTTGAGCTAAATCGCTTTCAAATTTAATATAAATTTCTATCATATTATGCTGAGAACCTGATTTTAAATGGATTTTCCCAAATTGTCCTTCAACTTACTGATATAGAAATTTATCCCAAATTCACATACTAATTTGATTTGTACTGTATGATTTCCCATGACTACAGTATTACGCCTGTTGTATGCAATACCCGTTTCCTCATTCATCGTGTCCTCCATCACAATTTCTGTTCAGAAACCTGTAAGCAACTCACACTAACATTTTCTTAACTTCATCCAAACCAATTCTAATTCAGGATCACAATCTGCCAAGCCAGTAGTACAATCTGCCAAGACAATATTCTTTCTCCCTGCCATGTCACGCCTTTACAGCTCTACACTTAAGGTTAATCAATTAAATTTGTTTTGAATAGTGGGACAGAAGCCAGGGGCCAATTCCTTCTAGCTTTTCTTATGTTTCATACTCTTATATTGTTAAATAACTTATTTTGATTATTCAGGCAATCCTCGGGATTGAGCAGAAATCAGCTTGAGTCCTTGAGCAACAGTGCCACTGACCTAGAATACACATAGACTAACGGTGGCCCCACATGTAAGTGGACGACAATATATCTCTCTATCTCGTTTGACCAGATCTTCCTTTGGAATAGCCACTCTATACGCATATATACAGGCATATCTTTCTTTCTTTGGCTTGGCTTCGCGGACGAAGATTTATGGAGGGGGTAAAAAGTCCACGTCAGCTGCAGGCTCGTTTGTGGCTGACCAGTCCGATGCGGGACAGGCAGACACGATTGCAGCGGTTGCAAGGGAAAATTGGTTGGTTGGGGTTGGGTGTTGGGTTTTTCCTCCTTTGCCTTTTGTCAGTGAGGTGGGCTCTGCGGTCTTCTTCAAAGGAGGCTGCTGCCCGCCAAACTGTGAGGCGCCAAGATGCACGGTTTGAGGCGTTATCAGCCCACTGGCGGTGGTCAATGTGGCAGGCACCAAGAGATTTCTTTAGGCAGTCCTTGTACCTTTTCTTTGGTGCACCTCTGTCACGTTGGCCAGTGGAGAGCTCGCCATATAATACGATCTTGGGAAGGCGATGGTCCTCCATTCTGGAGACGTGACCCATCCAGCGCAGCTGGATCTTCAGCAGCGTGGACTCGATGCTGCCGACCTCTGCCATCTCGAGTACCTCGACGTTAGGGGTGTGAGCGCTCCAATGGATGTTGAGGATGGAGCGGAGACAACGCTGGTGGAAGCGTTCTAGGAGCCGTAGGTGGTGCCGGTAGAGGACCCATGATTCGGAGCCGAACAGGAGTGTGGGTATGACAACGGCTCTGTATACGCTTATCTTTGTGAGGTTTTACAGTTGGTTGTTTTTCCAGACTCTTTTGTGTAGTCTTCCAAAGGCGCTATTTGCCTTGGCGAGTCTGTTGTCTATCTCATTGTCGATCCTTGCATCTGATGAAATGGTGCAGCCGAGATAGGTAAACTGGTTGACCGTTTTGAGTTTTGTGTGCCCGATGGAGATGTGGGGGGGCTGGTAGTCATGGTGGGGAGCTGGCTGATGGAGGACCTCAGTTTTCTTCAGGCTGACTTCCAGGCCAAACATTTTGGCAGTTTCCGCAAAGCAGGACGTCAAGCGCTGAAGAGCTGGCTCTGAATGGGCAACTAAAGCGGCATCATCTGCAAAGAGTAGTTCACGGACAAGTTTCTCTTGTGTCTTGGTGTGAGCTTGCAGGCGCCTCAGATTGAAGAGACTGCCATCCGTGCGGTACCGGATGTAAACAGCGTCTTCATTGTTGGGGTCTTTCATGGCTTGGTTCAGCATCATGCTGAAGAAGATTGAAAAGAGGGTTGGTGCGAGAACACAGCCTTGCTTCACGCCATTGTTAATGGAGAAGGGTTCAGAGAGCTCATTGCTGTATCTGACCCGACCTTGTTGGTTTTCGTGCAGTTGGATAATCATGTTGAGGAACTTTGGGGGACATCCGATGCGCTCTAGTATTTGCCAAAGCCCTTTCCTGCTCACGGTGTCGAAGGCTTTGGTGAGGTCAACAAAGGTGATGTAGAGTCCTTTGTTTTGTTCTCTACACTTTTCTTGGAGCTGTCTGAGGGCAAAGACCATGTCAGTGGTTCCTCTGTTAGCGCGAAAGCCGCACTGTGATTCTGGGAGAATATTCTCAGCGATATATAATATATATATACACACACTGTTTTTAGTGTGTTTGCATTTGTTTTTGCAATACTGTTTAAATATAAAAATAAATATATTTTTAAACACGGTATGGTAATATATGAACATGTCCTCCTCTGGAATGGCTACCCTACTCCTGGATTAATTAGTCCACTGAAGATGACTTCCCAGCTCCTGCTGGAAAAGTGCCATTAGATCTGGTATTTTCCACTCAAGAGAGCAGATGAATTTTAATACTTCAGCTGTACCACAGAAAAACTAACCGACAGAACGGACACCCCTCGATATTGCAAGCGAAACCCTGAACCAGAAAACTTCACCAAGGTGTTTGAACTGACCATTACCCCATAGGATGATATTTGGCCCATCATGTGAGTGCCAGCCCCCATCAGACCTTTCTACCTCTCTGCAATTCGGTAAGCTTTTCTCTTCTATATAGAATCGTTAATTTCCCTTTTATTCTTTCACCACTTGCCTGAACTAAGGCAGTATTTACAGTGGCCATTTATCCTTCCCACAAACATGTCTCCTGTATCTGTGGAATAGTGTTTTCAGTACTTTCTGGTTTTATTTCCAGAATCTGCTATTCTTCTTTTTGACTTTCATTTACCTATCAACCAGCATGGCCTTTTGGATCTGGGAGGAAATTGAAGCAACTGGGAAAGGCCAAGTGGTTTCAGGAAGAATATCCACATTCTATGCAGACAGCGGTCAGGCTTAGCATCTCATCTACACCACAATGCTACCCAAAAGTTGCAGTACAAAAACCCCAGACATTTTATTTTGAACAATCAAAGTAAGGAGCAAATTTGTAATCTTCCACTAGAACAAAATGCTTGGTAAATATTTTTAGATTCTACTGGAGTCTGGTAGCATGGAATAGTGAAATAAGGTGAGATGAGATCGATGGCAGCTGTCATCTAGATGAATGAAGAAGTAAGCTGAAAGGCTTAATGACATGTTCTATTTTTGTTCATATGCTTCACTGCAAGGGAATATCAGTCTCAGAATCAAGCTTATTGCCATGAACATATTGCATGAAATTTCTTGTTTTGCAGCAACTTGTATGGTACGTAAATTCAGCTTTAAAAAAAATGTAGCCATAAAAGAGAAAAAGTGAGGTAACGTTACAGGATCACTGACCGTTCAGAAATGTGATGGTGGTGGAGAAGAAGAAGCTGGTTTTGTAACTTTGAGTGTGTGTTTTCAGGTTCCTGTACCTCCAGTGAGAAAAGGGCATGACCTGGGTGGTGAATGTCCTTGATGATAGATGCTGCTTTCTTGGGGCACTGTCTCTTAAAGATGTTATTA
Organism: Narcine bancroftii; assembly: GCF_036971445.1. Classification (NCBI taxonomy): domain Eukaryota; kingdom Metazoa; phylum Chordata; class Chondrichthyes; order Torpediniformes; family Narcinidae; genus Narcine; species Narcine bancroftii. The sequence continues at coordinate 33,177,771 of NC_091469.1, read as the reverse complement.
ATAGAGGGAAGATGCTGGCCGATTCTACAGCCCACTGTAGCCTGTTCCTCTCTTGCGCATTGGCACTTATAGACCAGAAATTGATGCACCATGTCAGAATGGTCTCTATGATACACCTTTAGAAATTTGCAAGTCTTCAAATGCACAGCAAATCTCCTCAAACTCCCAAAGAAATATACCCACTGGCAAGCTTTCTTTGTTATTACATTAACATGAAAGCCCCAGGTTAGATCTTCAGAGATGTTGACACTCAGGAATTTGAAGTTCTGAACTCCTTCCACTGCTGTCCCCTTGTTGAGGACTGGTTTGTGTTCTCCTGATATCCCCCTCCTGATGTCCATAATCAGTTCTGATGTTGAGTGCAAGGCTGTTATTGTGACCCCACTCAACCAGCTAACCTATCGCTCCTGTATGCTTCCACATTGCTGTGTGTAATTCTGCTGATGACCATAGTGTCATCGGTGAATTGTATTATGCCAAGCCACACAGTCATGCGTGTAGTGAGAGTAGAGAAGTGGGCTAAGCATGCATCCTTGAGGTGTGCCTGTGATGACTGTCACTGCACAGGAGATGTTGTTACTGATCTGCACTGACTGCAGTCTTCTGATAAAGAAGTCAAGGATCCAGTTGCAGAGGGAGGTGCGGAGGCCAAGGTTTTGAAGTTTGAGGGGATGATTGTGTTGAAAGTTGAGATATAATCAATGAAAATTAGCCTGTTGTAGGAATTGCTGTTGTCCAGGTGATACAAGGCCGAGTGGAGAGCTAGTGAGATTGCATCTGTTGTAGAATGATTGCGCAATAAGCAAATTGCAGTGGGTACAGATCCATGTCTTTGCTGAGCTGCGAGTACTTAGTTCAGTGCAAAGTAAAAGGGCCCAAATGGCCTGTTTCTGTGCTGTGATTGTTATATGGTTATGGTTAATTCTGGTCATGACCAACCTCTCAAAGCATTTCATACAGTAGATGTGAGTACTACTGGGTCATAATCATTGAGGCAGCTCACCCTGTTCTTCTTGGGCACCAGGATGATTGATGTCCTTTTGAAGCAGGTGAATCAACAACCACTTTCTATAACTTTTAAATCTTGAAGAGGATCTTGAAAAATGTCTCAAAGCTCTGAGCTCACACTAGGTCTACAAAGATTAAACTGAAGACTATGCAAGCAAATAACATTATACATGCAGGGATCTGAACTTAAAACAGAAATGCTGCACTGTAAGAACTCAGCCAGACAAACAGCAACTGTGGAAAGAGAAAGCAGATGACATTTCATGTTAGGTTCAATATCAATTACAGAGGAATCAGATGAATATGTGGCACAGAAAGGAGCAGATCCTTTTCCTGTTGAATAGGAATGGTAACCTAATGCATTAGAGAGCTTTGCTGTGAAGCGAGAAAGGAAGAAGGCAGGTGCCTGCAATTTTCCATGGATGGCCTGTAAGTAAAGATTAAGTCATCAGGGAAGAATGCTTCACACTGTCTGAGAGGAAAGAAAAGGTGAAAATCATCCTGAGATACCTTTTAATTACAGTGCTAGCAACCTGGGATCAAAACCGTTCTCTGTAGAAGTTTGTATGTTCTTCACATAGGTCCGCCAATTTTCACCTACCCTCCAAAAAACCTACTACGGGGTTGGTAGTTTAATTCCATAGATTGATTTCATGGCCTGGAAGGGTCTTCTATCTTGCTGTATCATTACAATTGAATTAAATTAAAAATTAACTTGTTCAAATGCCCAACATTAATAGATATCGAGGATAGGTTTTCCATTGTTCTTCCCTGTTTGGAGGTAGAATTGATTTTAAGTAATATTGCTTTAAAGGAAGAATTCTTGCATTTAAAAACTAATTTGGTCTTTTAGGCTACAATAGTAAAATGATTATATTATTTGATAACTATCCAGAAATATGTTTGTACCTCATCATAGCAGCTAGGGAATTAAAACATGAAATATAGATGTAGGATCATTTATAGTGTCTCTGAAGATGGCAGATTATCATAAAACTGCTCAGGTTCAGTCACATTCTTCAGAGAAGGAAATCCATCTTCCTTGTCCAGTCTGAGTCAATTTGGGACTCAATATCCAAAGCAGGGAGAGTGATTCTAAACCATCCCTGAAATCTCCCAGCAAACCACTCATTCCTTGCAGTTATTTGAAGAAGTTGCTGTGGTTTCTCTTTTGTCATTTATTTTCCTTTACTTTTACCTTTTTCTGAATTCTTGCTATGAACTTGGACATCATTTTCTGACAGTGTTGTCAATAGATGTTCTGTTTATACTTAACCTTCACTCATTTCTTAAAATATCTACTTTTATCTTCAGAATCACAAAATATTGGTTGTTCAGTTTTTAAAAAAAGCAGTAAGACATTGACCCAGCCAATAATCTTCACATTCCATGCATAAATATGATTAAATAGAATTAAAATTTCCCATAAGATGCAAGGCGTGTTTCATTGATATAAATGGATGTGGTTATTAGCCATAATGGTACAATTAGTAGATCTAAGCTCCAGAGCCCCAGGTTCAATCCTCATCTATGGTGCTGTCTTTGTGGAGTTTGCATGCTTTCCCTGAGACCACGTGGGTTGGTGTGTAGGTGAGTGATATAATCTGGATGGGAATGTGGGGAGAATAAAATGGATTAGTACAGGATTAGTTTAACTTGGTTTTTGATGATCAATGCAGACTTTGTGAGATGCAGGATTTGTTTCTGTGCATTGATTGTGATTTCGTGTCTCAAGGCAACTGAATATTGCAGACTTGTGTTGAGCTATAATTTGTTCTTTAAAATTAAATATAAAAGTGATGTACAAAACTAAGACTTCTCACAGGGTAGCTACCTAGTGTTTCTTGGAAACCAATTGTACAAATATATGATAATTGGTTGTCTCTGATTTACAAAAAAAAATGTCAAGGTGCTCATAAAAGTTGGATCAAACTTAGTCACTTACAATCAATGCCTCAACATATCTTAATATTCAAAAGGACTAATCTATTAACAATGCATAAATGACATGGGCATGCAGAAGATTTATCATTAATAATATGTTACTTTAATGTAGTTTTATACCAAGACACATTAGAGGAAATTTGCTAAAAGTTCCTGTACTTTGACAGGTATGCACTGTGAGGTGTATGAGTTGGTAAACCACTGTATGTATATATTTATCTGTTGGTGCGCAACCATTGGCTGAGTGTACCTATGGTTCCTCTCACAGGCTCCTGAATAAAGGTGACTCTTCCACACCCCCTCCTCAGTGCAGGACAGTCAAGCAGCATGGATGTGCCTTTGTTCTATAGCAAATAAAAGCCTATCGGTTTACTCAACTTCAGTCTTTTGGAGTCATTGATGGTGTGTCAATGAGGAAATTTGGTACATCACCAAAGACTCTTGAAAACTTCTACAGGTGTACCATGGAGAGAATTCTGGCTGGTTGCATCACTCTCTGCTATTGAGGTGCCAACACTCAAGACAAGAAAAATCTCCAGAGGGTTGTTAACTCGGCCTGCGACATCATGGGTACAAGACCACTCCATCAAGGACATTTACAAGAGGTGGTGTCTTAAGAAAGCAGCCTCTTTCGTCAAAGACCCCCGCCAACCAGGCCATGCCCTCTTCACTCTGCTACCATGTGGGAAAAGGTACAGGAGCCTAAAAACGAGCACTCAACGGCACAAGGACAGCTTTTTCCTCTCTGCCATCAGATTCGTGAATGAACAATCAACCACGGACACTGCCTTATTTTGACTTTTCATGCACTATTTTTATTTATTTTTGTAAGGTGTTTTATATAATGTTTGTACTGTGATTCAGTGTACAATGAATTTTATGACTTGTTCATGACAGTAAATTCTGATTCTGAAAAGTAACTGATATTAAGCCATGTATCTGGGGAAGGGACCATAAGACGAGTTAAAGTAGGTTTGACGAGGATTGTTAGGGGGAGGAAAGATAAAGTTATGGAAAATATTTAAAGGATGTTTGGACCTTAGAATTTTGGCAGTGGAACGTCAAAGATGGAGTGATTAAATTGCTGTGCGATTATTAGATGTAGGAGTCTCACAGAATAGCAAATAAATAAGAAAGAATAGGAGTGATAAGAAAGTAGGAAACAATGTACCGGATAATTCTACTATATGTGATTCATAATACAATCATAAACATATTCCTGATAATATTGTTGTTATTGCAATATTAGAATTTGTTCTAATGGTGTGCGTCATAAGCTGAAAGTGTTTTAAAAACTTATTGGTACTTGGAGCCCTACAGTTTTGGAAACTGTTCTTGATCTAAAATTACAGTCTTATATCAGATGTTGTAATATGGTACTACTTTCATAATGAGCGCAATAGAGGAATGATTAAAGGATGTTATTACATTGCAGATGATATTTTGAATAATGTAAGAAAATGCTGGAAGCACTTAGCAAGTCAGTTCTAATGCAGGAACCTTGACCTGAAATGAGAACTTGCTTTTTCTTTCCATCGACGTGGCCTGGGTGAAGGTGAATGGATATTACCTCTGTCAGTCACGCATAGTGTCTACTTTCAATCATCACTGAGAGTTACTTTACAAGCATACTTTGTAACTATTAACCCTTCACTGACACAGTTTCCTTGTAGTTATTGCTGTGATTTTTCGTGTCATTTCTTTTCCTTTACTTTTTAAACATCTGTTTTCTGAATGCTTGCAATGAACCTGGACATTCATTTTCCGACCGTGTTATCAATCGATGTTCTGTTTATACTTAACCCTCACTCAGTTCTTAAAATATCTACTTTTCATAATCATAAAGTATTGGTTGTTAAGTTTTGAAAGATCCAAATGTCAAACAATTCCATTCCTTATGGATGGGCTTTCTTAAAATTAAAAGAGCTCCAAACTGGGAGATCCTGATGAATAATTGAATGGACATTGTTACTTATAACATTGCATAAAAAGGGGAGGAAGGAGACAGATTTAGAGTTGATTTTCACAACTCACCACATAATAATAACACAGACATAAACACCATGGAAACATTGGACCCAAATGCCTGTTGCTGATCTATGCAGCCTATATAATTTTTGAATAAAAGCAAAAATGATTCAAAAGATACAACAGGTCCATAAGGATCTTTAATGGGGATAGAGGTGATCCATTCCTGATCTTCTGTGCTGTTGGTGAGAACAATGTCTACCACTTTACATGAACATAGTCATCAGACACAGTTCTGCTGATGACTGCCACTGCGAGGTCATGTTCACAAGGACATTTAAAGTGCTGTTATAGCTAATTAGTTCACGGACAAGTTTCTCTTGTGTCTTGGTGTGAGCTTGCAGGCGCCTCAGATTGAAGAGACTGCCATCCGTGTGGTACCGGATGTAAACAGCGTCTTCATTGTTGAGGTCTTTCATGGACTACTCTTTGCAGACGATGCCGCTTTATTTGCCCATTCAGAGCCAGCTCTTCAGCGCTTGATGTCCTGTTTTGCGGAAACTGCCAAAATATTTGGCCTGGAAGTCAGCCTGAAGAAAACTGAGGTCCTCCATCAGCCAGCTCCCCACCATGACTACCAGCCCCCCCACATCTCCATCGGGCACACAAAACTCAAAACGGTCAACCAGTTTACCTATCTCGGCGGCACCATTTCATTGGATGCAAGGATCGACAACGAGATAGACAACAGACTCGCCAAGGCAAATAGCGCCTTTGGAAGACTACACAAAAGAGTCTGGAAAAACAACCAACTGAAAAACCTCACAAAGATAAGCGTATACAGAGCCGTTGTCATGCCCACACTCCTGTTCGGCTCCGAATCATGGGTCCTCTACCGGCATCACCTACGGCTCCTAGAACGCTTCCACCAGCGTTGTCTCCGCTCCATCCTCAACATTCATTGGAGCGCTTTCATCCCTAACGTCGAAGTACTCGAGATGGCAGAGGTCGACAGCATCGAGTCCACGCTGCTGAAGATCCAGCTACGCTGGGTGGGTCACGTCTCCAGAATGGAGGACCATCGCCTTCCCAAGATCGTGTTATATGGCGAGCTCTCCACTGGCCACCGTGACAGAAGTGCACCAAAGAAAAGGTACAAGGACTGCCTAAAGAAATCTCTTGGTGCCTGCCACATTGACCACCGCCAGTGGGCTGATATCGCCTCAAACCGTGCATCTTGGCGCCTCACAGTTTGGCGGGCAGCAACCTCCTTTGAAGAAGACCGCAGAGCCCACCTCACTGACAAAAGGCAAAGGAGGAAAAACCCAACACCCAACCCCAACCAACCAATTTTCCCCTGCAACCGCTGCAACCATGTCTGCCTGTCCCGCATCGGACTTGTCAGCCACAAACGAGCCTGCAGCTGACGTGGACATTTTACCCCCTCCATAAATCTTCGTCCGCGAAGCCAAGCCAAAGAAGAAGGATAGCTAATTAAAAGGCTGCACATTCTATAGTCAAGAGATAGTCTGATAGAGGTTTTCGAGAATTCAGAAGGTTTTGATAATGTGCTTATGAGGTTGTTTCTATTCTTAGAAAGGACCAAAACCACGTACTATAAGATATAAACTACAAAACCAAATAGAGAATCAAGAAATCTCTCAACTTATATTACTCCAGAGAAAACCAAACATTAAAATATTTAGCAGTGCAGCAATATTTGTTTACAGCAGTGGTTCTCAACCTTTTTCTTTCCACTCACATACCACTTTAAGTATTCCCTATGCCATAGGTGCTCTGTGATTAGCAAGGGATTGCTTAAGGTGGTATGTGGGTGGAAGGAAAAAGTTGGGAACCATTGGTTTACAGTGATATTCTCCACTTATGTTGTGCTGCGAAGGGAAGAGAATTTCCTACTCTTGTTCAACACACTACCAATCAAAGTTGGCTGAAACTGCAGATACGCTCTATTGTTGACCAAAACGGTGAAAATATTAGACCAAATGTCAATAAGTAATCAAGGATAGGTAAAGATAGTGGAAAGGTGTAATGGCATAATTTTAAATGTAGTTTTTCAATCTTAGATTGTACCATTGCCTCAATATGACTTGTTTGTTAACAGAAAGGATGTGTGCTTTTCGTAAGATACCATACTTGTCCATTTTAAAGCACAATACCCAGGCCCAGGATAGCCGCAAAATTTGCCTCTGACATGTTTGCACAAATGCTGTTTGCAGTTCTGTATGTTATTATAAAGAAAAGTCAGATGTTAAATATTAAAAAGGATGGTACAGATTCAAGGTTAAAGCACCTGATGCTGACAAGCCCAGTTTGTACAGGACAGGAAAGCAACACAACAGCTAAGAAGTTGGATGACAGTTTATTTTTAGTGCCCGTCTGTAATGGAAGATTTAAACCGTGTTTCCTACTTTTTCAGACTTTGCTTCTGCAAGGCTGAGAACCTGCTTGTTGCATATGAATTAGTAGACACCTAAATTCCACCATGGGACCCAGGATGCAGTTGAATCAGAAGACATTATTATCTAAATTTACACTATATGGGGCCCAGGGATGCATATGAATCAGTAGACATTATCCAACTTCCACCATGAGGCCCAGAGATGCAGTTGTCTTTTGTTGGTCGTAGACTGTCAGGAGACCTTGAAGATAATTAAATCATTTGTTCAAAGAGATAAGATCTGAAGTAAACAACTTTTGGGTAATATAAGCCATGGTCCCACTGCTGAAGTTTGAGACTCTCCAAGAGGTGGCAACATCTCTCAGCAAGAAGAACTTCAAGATTCCAACCAACGTCCCGGTCCGGGGAGGTGGAGAAGCTGCTACCAGCGCCCAGACAACCTACTACAAGTGTGCAGTCGTCGCCTCGCTTTGGCAGTTGGGACCAGTCCAGGCATTGATAAGTATAATTGGGAAGGGCTTGCATGTTGTAGTATGAATTCAGCTTTAGATTTAGTAATAAAGACTTGTATAAACTGAACTGCTCTGTGTGTGTGTGTGTGTGTGTGTGTGTGTGTGTGTGTGTGTGTGTGTGTGTGTGTTCGTGTTCTTTCGGTAGCTCAAACACTGTGACCAATCTAAAACGAACAAAATGGTAGGTATAAGTTTACCCAAGACAATTGGCGCTGCGAGCAGGGTTGGTCTCAAGATGTTTCGCCGAAAGAAAGAGGTGAGCCCTGAGCAGTTATTGGTTCCAGGATGGACTTTCAAAGACGATGGGTTTGGCATGTTGGCCCCTCAGTTGGGATGAGAAGTTAGATCCATCAAGTGCGCCTCTGGGAGAGCGGGTTGCCATTCTCCTTCAAGAAAGTAAATTTCCTGTTAAAAAGGGGGTGCTGAAAAACGGTTTTTGGCTGCTGGCCACAGCCTTATGCCACTCTGTTCAGTGTGAAGTAGAATCTCAGCGTTAGAGAGAGCAACTAGAGGAGGAGCTAGAAGCCCTGCAACAACGCTGTTCCATGATGAGTGAGATTGTTTGCACCAGTCAGGACCAAGCCAAAGAATGGGAGGATAAGCATGTCCAAATGATCTGCTGTAATATTAAACTCCGGCAGCAGCTCTGTGTAGATAAAGAAAGGCATGGAGTAGAACCCGATCCACATCGTATTCGTGCCATGATAAGGAATGGCGACGATCCTGATGTAATTGATGAATGGGACGGGGATATCTGGAATAATGACAATGGTAATAATGCAGATACTCCTCAGCATGTGGCTAACATATACCCTCTCCACTCGCTGTTCACGCCCACCCTGTAAGGCAGCAGACTTCCCAAACAAATGGAAGGGGATGATGTAAGGGTAGAGATTGAAGCGATGGATACCCCGATCTCCCAAGCGGACCCAGGGGAAAATACCCGAACCCCTGCTTATTCCCTATGGCCTACTCCCTCTATGGAAGGCCTAGGCCTTGTCCCGTCCACTGGGCAAAGGACCCTGTGGGCCAAAGTGGGAGCAGAGGTCAAGAGAAGTCAATGATATGTGACTTCTCTATAAAAGAGCTGGCTGCCATTGGAGATCGATATAGGCAAAAGGCGGGAGAAAACTGGCAGCCTGGCTCCTGCGTGTTTCGGAGCAAGGAGAGGGTAATGTATATTTAACCCCTGAGGAATTGATGGGATTAGGAACATTGACTACTGATATCCGGGTCACTGCTGAGCTGCGGGGTAGAGGAAGAGAGGTGGATTACTTACTTGCCACTCTAGGGGATTCGCTGCTACAAGTATATCCATCACCAGTAGATTGGGATTTACATTTTACAGAATAATTGGGGCACCCCAGAGGAGGGTATAGCAGTAATTCGTCAACAGGCCCTGGCCTCTGCCTTGTATGCAGCCCGTTTGAGGCTGTGGGTACATGGGGGGAGCCCTGATGAAGAGATATTCACGGCTGGAATGCATACCAGATTGGTTCGTTCTGCCCAACCCACTGTACAGGGACTGGTTCTGTCCGTAATTAGTCCGCTAATTGGGCACCCTGTGTCTGAGATGGTGCACGCCTTATCTGGGTTTTGAGAATTAGAGTTGGGAGGTAAAATCCACTCACGTACAACCCAGGTTAAATCAGACAAGCAGGATGAAAAGAGATGGTCTGCTGCTAATAACGGACCGACAGGAAAGGACCTTTTCCTAAGCTTGTTAAAGTTAGGCGTACCTAAAAGTGATATTGATGGGAAACCTACCACGGTCCTTTATGTCCTTTATAAGAGGAAGGCAGGGGAACATCATCCCCAGCTGTTGAGTCCTCCTGGCCCAGCTGTGCCTTCTGCTCCCACTGCTGCTCCTATCGAGCCAGCTTCTCTTGCTCCAGTTATCCGTGATGAGATACAACAAATGGTTAAAAAGGCTCTTATAGATAATAGTGGCATGTGGCCTGGAAGCCCCTGAACCCTACTAAAGCATGAGGGTGTGGGCAGGGCCCCCGTGTCTACTCCACTGAGATATGGCGGATACACGGGGACCCCGGCCCTACATACCATTAACAGTCCAATGACCGCCAATATTTGGCCTTGGTTGATACCGGTGCGGAGCACTCGGTGATTCCGGGTAACCCTGACCTCTGGACTGGACCAACATTTCGAATAGAGGGGATGGGAGGAGCGATAACCCTGGCGAAGGAAATAAAAGTCCGCGCCACGGTGGGTGCTGGCCCTTCCCCTATATGGTTACATGCCCTGGTGGCTGCCACTGACGAGTGTACCCTGGGTATTAATATGTTGGCTGGTATGGCCCTTAATACAAATCCAAGGGGGATTTGCATTTGGAATTTGGACTATTACTAAAAGATTAGTGGTGGATCGGGCTAAGTGGGATCCTGTGATGGTGCCTCCCTCCCCCGAAACCAGTATGCATTCCATAATATCGCCTCCCTGGGGGGCAGGAAGAGATTACTGCCACCATCGATGCTTTGCAAGAAGAAGGGGTAGTGAGGCCCGCAACGTCGCCCTTTAATAGCCCTGTTTGGCTGGTCCAGAAGCCAGATGGCTCCTGGAGAATGACAGTTGACTATCGTTTTTTGAACAAACATGCCCCACCACTTGCTTCGGCAGTTCCGGACATTGTTACCCTTATTGAAAACATTGCTACTGGGAACTCAGGAATATGGTATGCTGTCATTGATCTCGCTAATGCTTTCTTCAGTATTTTTGTAGACGAGGTCTCACAGGATCAGTTCGCTTTTACCTGGAAGGGGCGCCAGTATACCTTCACCCACCTCCCTCAGGGCTATGTACACTCTCCCACTATTTGCCACAGCCTAATTGCCCGTGATTTGGAGACGGTGCCAGTATCACCTTCCCTCTCAATTCACCATTATATTGATGATGTGGTGATCCAAGGGGCCACGGAAGAGATGGTACAGAAAGCAGAACAAGAGGATGCCTGGTTTACTGATGGTAGCAGCCGGTGGGTGCAAGGAAAGCAGAAATGGAAGGCGGTGGCTTACCATCCCAGGTCAGGAACTCACTTATTGGAAGAGGGGGATGATGGCTCCAGTCAGTATGCTGAGGTGAAGGTGGTCACTTTACCACGAGACCCCCATGATCACCCTCTTCGCTTGTTTACTGATTCCTGGGCTGTGGCTAATGGACTAGTGATATGGATGCCTGATTGGCAAAAGAACGACTGGCTGATACATGACCTCCCAGTATGGGGCAAACAGTTGTGGCAGCTGTTGTGGGATGCTGCCCATCAATGTGATAACCGTATATCACATTGATGCCCATACCAATGTGACGACAAACATGGCACAACATAATGCAGTAGCAGATCAGCTTGCCACTATCAGCCGTGCCGATACCGTCCCCCTGGCTCGATGGACACACGAACAAAGTGCCATTTGGAGGAGAAGGGGCCAGGTATGTGGGCCCATACACATGCCTTACCCGTCCACCAGGACGTTGTCCGCATGGTCATGCATACATGCCCAGCATGCCAGCTTGTGAAGTCCCGCACCATTCCTCCTGGTCCGCATGGCTGAATAAGATGGGAAGCTCGCTCAGCTGTGATCTGGCAAGTTGATTACATAGGCCCTCTGCCAGACTGTATGGGTAAACGTTACATCCTAGTAATGGTTGACACCTTTTCGGACCTGGTTTTTGCTTTTCCCACCAAGACAGCTGACCAAGCTAGCACTATCCAAGGACTAAACCATTTAATTTCTCGTTATGATGTACCAGAAGAAATTCAGTCTGATAATGGCTCGCACTTCTCCGGGAAGGCAATCTGTGATTGGGCAGCTGACAACAGTATCTTATGGGTCCACCATATTCCTTATTACCCACAGGCTGCCGGGTTAGTTGAACGAATGAATGGCTTACTGAAGGAACAAATTCGTTTGTTAACACCACTGGGCCACTGGGGACCCTGAAGGGGTGGTGCCATGTGCTACAGCAGGCAGTCGACAATTTGAATCATCGCCCTTTGAAGGGAGGCACACCTTTCCACCGACTTCTTCACACTTCTGAACTACAGCCTATTCCAGAGGAAAAACAGTAATTGTCCCCCATTCCCAAGCCAGAGAATGCTGGACAAAAGGTATGGGTGGCACCACCAGGTAGTGGCCCTCCTGTAAAAGGAGAAATAGTGACACCAGCCCAGTTAACACTTGGTGGGTAGCTATTTTGGTTTAGTTTGTTTAAATACTGAATGCTTACGGCATCGTGAGTGACATATGTCAGGCTTCTTTGTTCCAGGTCCTCCATCTTGTGCTCCTGTTGATCTGGCTTAACCACTGCTTTGATGCCAGCAACTGGATTTGTAATGTCGAGGACGTTCTGAGGGAGTTGCCCGTGGGTGGACATGGCCTGATGTATCCATTAATATATCTGATGTTGTTAAGCATGTTTCAAAATCTGTTCGTGAGCTTCAGTGTCTGGTATTGTGGCCCACAAGGATAGTTTGAACCTTGATTGGAATCCTTTTGCATGGTTAAATGGTACATTTGGGGGGGATTGGACCACAATATTCTCCGTCGGTTGCTCGCATTATTGCTTATTTTTGTGCTTATTATAGTTTTAGTTTCTTTTTTTTGCTCCTTCTGTACTCAAATGCTTGTAAGGTCTCATAAGTGACAGGCTGCGACCAAGGGGTGGAAATGTAATGGAAGATTTAAACCGTGTTTCTTACTTTTGCAGCCTTTGCTTCTGCAAGGCTGAGAATCTGCTTGTATAAACTGAACTGCTCTCGGGGGTGTGTGTGTGTGTGTGTGTGTGTGTGTGTGTGTGTATTTTCCTTCGGTAGCTCAAACACTGTGACCAATCTAATACGAACAAAATGAGAGGTATAAGTTTACCCAAGACACCGTTCACAAATAAATGCAATACCATTATTTGGAATGCCCATCCAAGAGTTGCTGTCTTGTGGTTCCAGCAAAGTCACAGTTTCAAATAATTATCACATTCTATTCCTGAGATTCAGTAATCACATTATCCTCTCCCTCGTTCCCATATTATGCAACAGATATTGATTTAATCTAGCTATTTACACCAGCATTATTTGCTCTGCCAGCCGGTGGTCAGTGTGGCATTCCGCGCTAGGCATGACCCTGGTGTGGAGCACATCTCGTTTGTCACTTTCTCGCACCAGGATGTAGTCCAGGAGGTGCCAGTGTTTGGATCGGGGATGCATCCATGTGGTCTTAAGGCTGTCCCTCTGCTGAAAAAGGGTGTTTGTAATGACAAGCCGCTGTTCTGCGCAGAGCTCCAACAGGAGGCGCCCATTGTCGTTGCACTTGCCGACGCCATGCTTGCCCAGGATTCCTGGCCAGGTTTCTGAGTCTTTGCCGACACGAGCGTTGAAGTCGCCCAGGATGACAACCTTGTCGGCTGTAGGGGTACGTTGGATGAGGTTGCGCAGGTCGGTGTAGAAGTTGTTCTTTTCTGCTGGTTCCGCCTGGAGGGTTGGAGCATAGACACTGATGAGGGTGATGTGACGCTTGTTTTGAAGTGGGAGTCGCATGGACATGATTCGGTCCGAGAGGCCTGTCGGAAGGTTTTCGAGTTTGGAGGCAATGAGGCTCTTGACCATGAAGCCTACACCAGATAGGCGTCGTTCATCCGAAGGCTTGCCAGACCAGTAGAGTGTGTAGCCCGCGCCGCGTTCTTGGAGGCTGCCTACATCTGCCAGGCGGACTTCACTGAGAGCGGCTATGTCGATGTCAAGTCTGAGGAGTTCATGTGCAATGAGGGCAGACCGACGTTCAGGTCGGTGGCTGTCAGCCTTGTCTAGCATGGTTCTGATGTTCCAGCATGCTAGCTTGAGTTTGTGAGCATCTTTTGAGGGGGAGGACGTGGAGGGGGGAGGACGTGGAGGGGGGAGGACGTGGAGGGGGGAGGACGTGGAGGGGGGAGGACGTGGAGGGGGGAGGACGTGGAGGGGGAGGACGTGGAGGGGGAGGACGTGGAGGGGGAGGACGTGGAGGGGGAGGACGTGGAGGGGGAGGACGTGGAGGGGGAGGACGTGGAGGGGGAGGACGTGGAGGGGGAGGACGTGGAGGGGGAGGACGTGGAGGGGGAGGACGTGGAGGGGGAGGACGTGGAGGGGGAGGACGTGGAGGGGGAGGACGTGGAGGGGGAGGACGTGGAGGGGGAGGACGTGGAGGGGGAGGACGTGGAGGGGGAGGACGTGGAGGGGGAGGACGTGGAGGGGGAGGACGTGGAGGGGGAGGACGTGGAGGGGGAGGACGTGGAGGGGGAGGACGTGGAGGGGGAGGACGTGGAGGGGGAGGACGTGGAGGGGGAGGACGTGGAGGGGGAGGACGTGGAGGGGGAGGACGTGGAGGGGGAGGACGTGGAGGGGGAGGACGTGGAGGGGGAGGACGTGGAGGGGGAGGACGTGGAGGGGGAGGACGTGGAGGGGGAGGACGTGGAGGGGGAGGACGTGGAGGGGGAGGACGTGGAGGGGGAGGACGTGGAGGGGGAGGACGTGGAGGGGGAGGACGTGGAGGGGGAGGACGTGGAGGGGGAGGACGTGGAGGGGGAGGACGTGGAGGGGGAGGACGTGGAGGGGGAGGACGTGGAGGGGGAGGACGTGGAGGGGGAGGACGTGGAGGGGGAGGACGTGGAGGGGGAGGACGTGGAGGGGGAGGACGTGGACCTGTCCTCGGGCCTGCGCAAAGGAGCTTTTAGGTGGAGTGCAGTGCGCGCAGTACTGGCCCCACCCTTTACACCCATGGTTCGTGTGCCGTGGCCAAGCAAGCTGGGACGTGGCAGCGAGGTCCTTGGGTCGTAGGTTTTATATCGGAGTGGCCTTCTTCTATGCAGGTTTCTTACCCAGGCTGGAGGGGCCTGCCTCCCCTCCTAGGTCGGTCCATACTGCCCGGACCGGGGCCGAGGCCGCCGCAGCTCACCCTGTGCCTGGACTGGGGCCGCCGCCTCCCACTCTCAGCCCGGATCGGGGCCTTCGCCTGCCCCACTCGACCGAGGCCGGGGCCGCCGTCTCCCCCTTGCTCCTGCCCGGATCGGGGCCGCCGCCGTCTACCCTTCGCCCGGACCGGGGCCGGGGCCGCTGCTGCTCTCCCTGTGCCCGGACTGGGGCCGCCGCCTCCCACTCCCTGTCCGGACCGGGGCCTCCGCCTGCCTCACTCGACCGAGGCTGGTTCGCTGCAAGCTCAACCTTCACTTCAAACCAAAGCCCAGGAACAATAAAGCCCCCAGAAAGAGGTTCAATGTTGGAAACCTGCAGTCAGACGAAGCGAGAGGAAACTTCCAGGCAAACCTCAAAGCAAAGCTCGACGATGCAACCCGCCTCACGGACCCGTCCCCTGAAACCCTCTGGGATCAGTTGAAGACTACCATACTGCAATCCACTGAAGAGGTACTGGGCTTCTCCTCCAGGAAAAACAAGGACTGGTTTGACGAAAACAGCCAGGAAATCCAGGAGCTGCTGGCAAAGAAGCGAGCTGCCCACCAGGCTCACCTTACAAAGCCGTCCTGTCCAGAGAAGAAACAAGCCTTCCGTCGCGCATGCAGCCATCTTCAGCGCAAACTCCGGGAGATCCAAAATGAGTGGTGGACTAGCCTCGCCAAACGAACACAGCTCAGCGCGGACATTGGCGACTTCAGGGGTTTCTACGAGGCTCTAAAGGCTGTGTACGGCCCCTCACCCCAAGTCCAAAGCCCGCTGCGCAGCTCAGACGGCAAAGTCCTCCTCAGCGACAAGATCTCCATCCTCAACCGATGGTCAGAACACTTCCAATCTCTTTTCAGTGCCAACCGCTCAGTCCAAGATTCCGCCCTGCTCCAGCTCCCTCAACAGCCCCTAAGGCTAGAGCTGGATGAGGTTCCCACCCTGGATGAGACATATAAGGCAATCGAACAACTGAAAAGTGGCAAAGCAGCAGGTATGGATGGAATCCCCCCAGAAGTCTGGAAGGCTGGCGGCAAAACTCTGCATGCCAAACTGCATGAGTTTTTCAAGCTTTGTTGGGACCAAGGTAAACTGCCTCAGGATCTTCGTGATGCCACCATCATCACCCTGTACAAAAACAAAGGCGAGAAATCAGACTGCTCAAACTACAGGGGAATCACGTTGCTCTCCATTGCAGGCAAAATCTTCGCTAGGATTCTACTAAATAGAATAATACCTAGTGTCGCCGAGAATATTCTCCCAGAATCACAGTGCGGCTTTCGCTCAAACAGAGGAACCACTGACATGGTCTTTGCCCTCAGACAGCTCCAAGAAAAGTGCAGAGAACAAAACAAAGGATTCTACATCACCTTTGTTGACCTCACCAAAGCCTTCGACACCGTGAGCAGGAAAGGGCTTTGGCAAATACTAGAGCGCATCGGATGTCCCCCAAAGTTCCTCAACATGATTATCCAACTGCACGAAAACCAACAAGGTCGGGTCAGATACAGCAATGAGCTCTCTGAACCCTTCTCCATTAACAATGGCGTGAAGCAAGGCTGTGTTCTCGCACCAACCCTCTTTTCAATATTCTTCAGCATGATGCTGAACCAAGCCATGAAAGACCCCAACAATGAAGACGCTGTGTACATCCGGTACCGCACGGATGGCAGTCTCTTCAATCTGAGGCGCCTGCAAGCTCACACCAAGACACAAGAGAAACTTGTCCGTGAACTACTCTTTGCAGATGATGCCGCTTTAGTTGCCCATTCAGAGCCAGCTCTTCAGCGCTTGACGTCCTGCTTTGCGGAAACTGCCAAAATGTTTGGCCTGGAAGTCAGCCTGAAGAAAACTGAGGTCCTCCATCAGCCAGCTCCCCACCATGACTACCAGCCCCCCCACATCTCCATCGGGCACACAAAACTCAAAACGGTCAACCAGTTTACCTATCTCGGCTGCACCATTTCATCAGATGCAAGGATCGACAATGAGATAGACAACAGACTCGCCAAGGCAAATAGCGCCTTTGGAAGACTACACAAAAGAGTCTGGAAAAACAACCAACTGAAAAACCTCACAAAGATAAGCGTATACAGAGCCGTTGTCATACCCACACTCCTGTTCGGCTCCGAATCATGGGTCCTCTACCGGCACCACCTACGGCTCCTAGAACGCTTCCACCAGCGTTGTCTCCGCTCCATCCTCAACATCCATTGGAGCGCTTACACCCCTAACGTCGAAGTACTCGAGATGGCAGAGGTCGACAGCATCGAATCCACGCTGCTGAAGATCCAGCTGCGCTGGATGGGTCACGTCTCCAGAATGGAGGACCATCGCCTTCCCAAGATCGTGTTATATGGCGAGCTCTCCACTGGCCACCGTGACAGAGGTGCACCAAAGAAAAGGTACAAGGACTGCCTAAAGAAATCTCTTGGTGCCTGCCACATTGACCACCGCCAGTGGGCTGATAACGCCTCAAACCGTGCATCTTGGCGCCTCACAGTTTGGCGGGCAGCAACCTCCTTTGAAGAAGACCGCAGAGCCCACCTCACTGACAAAAGGCAAAGGAGGAAAAACCCAACACCCAACCCCAACCAACCAATTTTTCCTTGCAACCGATGCAATCGTGTCTGCCTGTCCCGCATCGGACTTGTCAGCCACAAACGAGCCTGCAGCTGACGTGGACTTTTTACCCCCTCCATAAATCTTCGTCCGCGAAGCCAAGCCAAAGAAGATTTGCTCTGCCACAATCCACACACCATCTGAACATCCCAGTGTGCTCTATTCTAACCCTTCTAAATATTTTCTGAGAGTCCAGGGTCTGAGTTGCTGCACAATGTCATGAGCCTGTCCTCAGGACTCTGTTTTGTGGTGTACACAGAAGAGTTTTAATCTTTGCCCCATGATCTTTCATAGGTTGGTCCTGCAAGAGTGAAGGCTGTGGAATTGCTGCTTTCTGTACAACTGCTGTGAGACCATGCCTCAGAGACATGCTTGGCCGGCTCCTTCTGTAAGAAGAGAGAGAAACACGATAAGCAAGCTTAACAGGTGTTCAGCACATTGGGCAGTGAATTTATGATGTTTGGCTTCACCTTGTAGGATGTAATGGCCTGTAATTCATGCCATAGCTGGTGATTGTCTGACTCTGTCTAGTTTTAGATTGTTTGAGAAACCATCAACTCATCAGAGACATTGATAGAAGGGATCCTTGTCATCTTCATATAGCTTAAAAATAGACCCTTCAGCCCACTGAATCACGCTGACCTCTGTACTCATCCATGCCAGTCCCAATTCATTTACTCTTCCCGCATTTCCATCTACTTCCTCCAGATTCTAACACACACCTCCACACAGGGAGTAATTCACAGTAGCCATTTAACCTACAAACCCACATTTACTTGGAAGATGGAAGAAACTCACATAGTAATTTAGAAAACATACAAACTCGACACACAATCCACACAGCCAAAGAGGTCAGATGGAACCTGGTCACCGGAGCAGTGAGGCAACACTGCCACCTAAATGCTGTGATTGTAGTTTCCCTGAAAAAGGGCTCAGACTCAAAACGGTGGCAATAAATCTTAGTCTCCTATAGATGCTGAATAGACCAGCTGAGTTCCTCCAGCATTTTGGAGTTTTTCATTCTCTGAGAAGTCAGGCTTCACTGTATCTGTGAGTAGCCTCTAGGTGGCAGTGTTGCCTCACTGCTCCGGTGACCAGGTTCCGTCTGACCTCTGAGGCTGTGTGGATTGTGTGTTGAGTTTGTATGTTTTCTAAATTACTATGTGAGTTTCTTCCATCTTCCAAGTAAATGTGGGTTTGTAGGTTAAATGGCTACTGTGAATTACTCCCTGTGTGGAGGTGTGTGTTAGAATCTGGAGGAAGTAGATGGAAATGCGGGAAGAGTAAATGAATTGGGACTGGCATGGATGAGTACATAGGTCAGCATGAATTTAGTGGGCTGAAGGGTCTATTTTCAAGCTATATGAAGATGACAAGCATCCCTTCTATCAGTGTTTCTGGTGAGTTGACGGTTTCTTAAACAATCTAAAACTAGACAGAGTCAGACACTCACCAGCTATGGCATGGATTACAGGCCATTACATCCTACAAGGTGAAGCCAAACATCATAAATTCACTGCCCAATGTGCTGAACACCTGTTAAGCTTGCCTTGAAAAGGAGAATTCAACTGTACCAGTGAAAATCCCAGCAGAAACTGACAACCCTGTGATATCTGAGACCAACGTCAGAACATCCTTCAAGATGGTTAACCCTTGCAAGGCATCAGACCTGATGCGTACCTGGCAGGGTATTGCCTTGACAAGATCAACTTACACACGTGGAAACAGCATTTGAAGACCTGAAAAAAGCTCTGCAAAAGGCATTTACAATGTGGATCTCCTAGGGCTTTCCAGACTGTGAGAAGCCCTTCTATCTTTTCATCACAGAAGGAAGGTGGTAGATATAAACTGTAGCATGGACTCAGTCGACAGAGGACTGCACCCATGTGAGAGGGGATTAGCAGTTGCCGCATTTGCCATTGACGTGGCTACCCCAACAACAATCAAACATGAAGTTACCCAATATTGGGTGGCCAGACCTTTTTGGTTGTGGGCCACATACAGAAAAATATAAGGAGTCACTGGCCAATAAATATTAAGCCAGCAGTTTTCAACCAGTTACACTGCAAGAAAGATGGCATAATTTCTATTTATTTATTTAATCAATTGATTATGCAGTGGCATATTGTGTTGAAACTCAGACATGCAATGTACACACAATGAAATTTATTGTTAGAGACTAGGTTAGGGACTTAGTTTGTCCACCCCTGCCCTATATACATCACACGCAGTGGAAGCATTATTAATCAGGGCAAAATCATCTCTCACTAACTGCAGAGTAACAGGCTACAAGGAACTGACATAACTGAGGTGTGAAGCTGTAATTCTAGCAGAACTAATGATGACATCAGACGATAGAGAAGAACATGAGTGCCAGACCATTGTGGAACAAGACTCCAGAGCCAGAGATGATCTGTGTATATATATATATATATATATATATATATATATATATAAAATATATATATAAATATATATATATCTCTTCTTCTTTGGCTTGGCTTCGCGGACGAAGATTTATGGAGGGGGTAAAAAGTCCACGTCAGCTGCAGGCTCGTTTGTGGCTGACAAGTCCGATGCGGGACAGGCAGACACAATTGCAGCGGTTGCAGGGGAAAATTGGTTGGTTGGGGTTGGGTGTTGGGTTTTTCCTCCTTTACTGCATGTTTCTGACAGAGTGTTGTTTGTGGATGGATCAATCTTTATCAACCAAGGGACAGGGGCTGAAAAAGGCCAGGTATGCAAATGTCAGACAAATAGGCAATTTTGCTTACCGGTTTGTTAAAGAAAAAGCACACCATTGCATTCTTCAACTCCCCAAACACCACCCAGCCAGACTCCTCTGACCTTCTCATTGGCTCACTACCACACGGGTGATCCTGACACTCTCCTTCTCCTGCATCTGAGATTCATCACCCGTTTACTGACTTTTAACACACCTGCGCATGCACGTTATTACTCCTGTGCCTCGCATCACTGACATCATCAGCGACGACCGGCACTGCTTCCGACAAAGTTAAGTATCCGACAGAGGCAACCCTGTTAGAAATGTGCATGAAATTAGAGAATTGCTTGAGGCCATGAAACTACTAAAATGTGTAAAAGACACACACATACACACACCATTGTCCACTAGTAATAACCATGCTGCTAAAACTGCAGCCAAGAGTTTTGAAGACTTGCAGGAATACTGGCTTCGGGTAAATCAAGCAGCATTGGTAGAAATAAAAGAGGAACCTTGTAGGATTTTATTGGAGCACATCAGGCCATAACACTTAGTGAAAAACAAGATTGGAAAAGCAAAGAGTTCACCGTGGACAAATCATTAGGTCTATGGGGACAAAATTTGACAGGAATAATTGTGACACCGAGCTCATTAATACAGGAAGTTTGCAGAGCAGCTCATGGAGTGAGCTACAAGAGGGGAAATGATAAATAAGATTTAGAATTACTGGTTTATACTGCAATTGACTGAATATGTAAGTTATACCATCTCAAGATGCTAAATTTACCAGGAAATGAAAAAACTGGCTCTATGCCATCACCGGTGGGTTCATTTACTCACCTCATAATGGACTACGTAGATATGATCATCCGAGGAGAGAGAAAATGCTACTGTCTAGTGATAATTGACAGTCCACAAGGTAATTGAAGCATTTCCCACCATGCATCCAGATGCCAAAACAGTAGCAAATGCACTTGCAAAAGTAATTTTCCCAAGGTGTGGAGTGTATCTGACTTTGAGTAGTGATAATGGGTCTCATTTTACAAATCAATTTATGAGACACTGTGTAAAGTGATGGGAATTCGACAGCAATTCTCTGTTTTATCAACAATCAGTTGGCATGGTAGAAAGATGTAATGGTAAACTGGCAAAAATCTGCAGATAGGATTAAATTGGGTACAATGCTTACCATTAACGCTCATGACCATGAGAAATTGTGGAAATAGTACTATCTGGTCCATCGAGCATGCTCTGCCATTCAATGAGATCATGGCTGATTTGAAGATAGGCTCATCTCCACCTACCTGCCTTTTCCCCATATTCCTTAATTCCCTTGGTATGTAAAAATCTATTTTCTGAGGTAGCCTCCACTGCTTCAATGGGCAGGAAATTCCACAGATTCACCACCTTCTTGGAAAAGCAGTTCCTCTTCATCTCTGTCCTAAATTTACTACCCTGAATATTGAGGCTACATCCCCTAGTTCGGCCTCCCCCATGAATGGAAACAACTTACCTACCTCAATCTTTCCTATGCCTTTCATAATTTTATGTTTCTTGAAGATCCCCTCTCATTCTTCTAAGTTCTAGCAAGTACAGTTCCAGATAACTCAATATTTCCTCATAGGCCAACCCCTTCATCACTGGAATCAATCTGGTGAATCTCCTCTGCATCGCCTCCAAAGCCAGTCCATCCTTCCTCAAGTAAGGAAACCAAAACTGCATGCAATACTCCATATGAAGCCTCACCAGTACCTTGCAAAGTTGAAGCATTACTTCCCTGCTCTTAAATTCAATTTCTCTAGTAATGAAGGCCAACATTCCATTTGCCTTCTTGATAACCTGCTGCACCTACAATCCAACATTTTGCAATTCCTGCACAAGCGCTCCCAAGTTCTTCTGCATATTCACATGCTGCATTTGTTTGCCGGTTAAATAACATTCTGATCTTCCAATTTTCCTTCCAAAGTGGATAACCACACATTTGATAACATTGTACTCAATCTGCCAAACCCTTGCCCATTCATCTAACCTATCTTTATCTTTCTGAAGTCTCCCTGTTTCCTCTGCACAATTTTCCACTCAATTGAGTGTAATCAGCAAACTTAGATACTTTTGTCCACTCTTCCAGATTGTTTATATTGTGGACATTTGCAGGTTCAGCATCAATCCCTACGGCATCCTGCTCACCACAGATGGCCAACCAAAAAAACACACCTGTACCCCAACTCTGCTTTCTATTGGTTAACTAATCCTCTATCCATGCTAATGCCATCCTCAACTCAATGCAGAAGAAGTGTGTGTAGCCTCAGTCGGGATAGGGAAAATAGGGACAAGATGGTATCCCTGGGGAAGTTAAAAAAGGGAACCATATGGAACAAAGTGGCAGTTATGATTTACCAAAACCTGAAACAATGGAGATCCATATTTAAATTGAAACCAAGAGCCCCAGAATGCAGCAAGACTCCCAAAGCTACACCACTTCAAGTGCTTAAGCTCAGCTTTTACATTAGCCCTTATATGTGTCTTTACTAAGTGCAAACTTGACAGTAACAGTGTAAGATCACTCTGGGGAGGGAAATGTATTATAGTACAAAAAATGTGACTGCATGCATCAATGCAGCCTGCATCAAAGCCTTGCCCATGATAGAACCTAATGATAATGTGAAATGTTCCATCTGAACTCTTTGGAGAGCAAGCACTCAATACAATACATTATATATGTAACAATGGTACCAGGCAACATATGGGTATGACCATTTGCCAACACTGGTCCTTTGAAATAGGAAGTAATGCAAAGGTGGGTTGAAACCATAGATACTACAATAGAAGAAAAGGTATGGGTTAACCAAACGTATCTGGGAGGTACATTTCTCAGTTGGGGAATGCAAGTTAGCAAATCAGGACTTTGGTTCTGTGGAGAGGGGGCCTACTGGTTCTAGCCAAGAAATTGGTCAGGATGTTGTGCGCTAGTAGATTTTATGGTGACAAATATAAAGTTTGCACCAATCCTACAGGCAGAAAGATTTGGCGCCAAAATTGTCATGGAAAAATATGGAGATGGTTCAATTCCATAACAATAATTTCATTGGGAGATTTCAGTTCTGGAAACATAGAGAATTTATTTGTTCCCTTGGTATAGAGTAACCTTTTTAGCTGATCACATAGATAACATCACCTACACCATGTCAGCATTTGCAAACCAGGCAATTAAAGGATTCCAGATTTTAACCGCTACCTAGAGTAGTCACAGACTGACCCTTTTGAATCATGAGATGGCGATAGACTATATTTTGGCAAGGCAGGGTGGACTTTGTGTTGGACTAAATTTGAAAGGCGATACATGTGCCACCTTGATTTCAGACTCAGAAGATGTCATGGCAAATGTCTTCAGTGCTCTGGAGATAAAATAGAGATGCATTTGGCCCATCAAAAAGTGCAGGAAAATCACTCAGGTTGGCTTGTTGATTACTAAGGACCCTGGGGATCTATGCAAGTGCAAATCCTGATCCCCATTGCTGTAGTATTGGTCATGGCTATTTGTGGATGCACCATAGTACTAACATGTACAAGAGCAATGTAGGCCCGCTGGCTAGGAACAATGTTAGGAGGAGGGGGTATGATGATTCGACAGGATGAATATATAGGGGAGCATGCCCAACTGTGTGATTATATGGATGAGAAAAGAAGATCTTGACCATGTTTGGGAATATAGTTGATCTGATTCCATTACATCCAGCTTCTTTTTAACATTTTCAGTTTAGATGTCAATAATCCATTCATTTGTCTATAAAACGGTAATAGTGACTTCTCTTTGACCTAGAGAATGGAACTTTTCATGTTTACCACATGAGATTGTATCGCACAAGACTGAAAGTCTCAAAGAGGGGAATGGAGAAGTAAGAGTCTTTCTCTTTTAGATTGATGTTGATTAACATTGTTATGTGGCTGATTGCACTCAGAGACAAGTGAGGAGTACAAACACGCTTTTAATAGCTTACAATCAATGGCCAGTAGACACAATAGTCCTCAGGTGAATCTGAGGTCAGGTGGGAAAACCAGGGTTTATATTGAGATAGGTGAGGGTGGAGCCAGGGGAGGAGCCATCCATCTGAACAATACACACACAGTAAATTCCAGTTCACTGTCGTCACCCTTTCCTTCAGAATTGAGCCTGTGGGTGAAAAACAGAGACCATACAATTAAAAAGAAACACTAATAGTTTACAAATATTTACAAGTTAAGTCTGTCAGGGGACCTAGTTATTCTGGTTGAGCGCTTCAGTACTGGAGGACATTTGGCTTCCTGAACCTCCTGGACCCCTGTGGTTCAGGGTTACTGGGTCTCGAGGACTCCGGCTCTGGTCGCAGAGTGGACTGGACCATTTCCTGAGCAGTGCCATCCTGAACCCTGGGTTGGGTACTCAGTAGTTCCTGTCTCTTTTGAGGCATCTGATCCTCAGTTCTGGCTGGTGCCTGGTCTCTGATCAAGACGGTGTCCTCTCTGCCATCAGGATATGCTAAATGGGCACATTTTGGATTGGCATGCACCTTCTCGATCAGCGGGGCGGTCTGGCTCCTCCTCATGTGCTTTCTCAGCATAGAAACATAGAAGATAGGAGCAGGAGTAGGTCATTCGACCCTTCGAGCCTGCTCCGCCATTCAACGAGATCATGGCTGATCTTAAAGTTCAGTACCCCGTCCCTGCCTTCTCTCCGTAACCTTTAATACCCTTATACTGAAGATATATATCTAATTCCCTCTTAAATATATTTAATGAATCTGCCTCTACTGTCCTCTGTGGCAATGAATTCCACAGATTCACCACCCTCTGGGTAAAGAAATTCCTCCTCATCTCGGTCCTAAATGGTTTGCCTATTATCCTCAAACCATGGCCCTGGGTTCTGGATTTTCCCATCATTGGAAACATCCCATCTGCATCCATTCTGTCCAGTCCTGCCAGAATTTTATATGTCTCTATGAGATCCCCTCTCAATCTTCTAAACTCCAACAAGTACAATCCCAATTTGCGCAATCTTTCCTCATAAGTCATTCCTGCCATTCCAGGTATCAGCCTGGTGAATCGCCTCTGCACTCCCTCCATTGCAAGAACATCCTTCCTTAGATAAGGTGACCAAAACTGCACACAATGCAGGACTGGCCCCAGTGCCATTAACCAAGCCGAGAGAGTAGACCCAGATGTGGATTTCCTCTGGAACGTGAACGTAAGTTAATGAGGAGTTGCGTTGGTCACAATGCAGAGGAGCGACTTATGGAGTGGATTGCCGTGGGCAGGACTTCTTGCCAGCATGAGTCTGGAAGGTCTTTGGACCTGAGAGCCAATTTTACGGCCTTCCATTCAGTCGCTTTCTCTTTTTCAACTTGTCTGTTCCCCCGGGGATTGTAGCTAGTCGTCCTGCTTATGAGCAAATACTGGCAAACCTCTTCACTCCTAAATGATGAGCCCCAGCCACGATGGATATAGCTGGGATTCCTGAACAGGGTGAAAATAGAGTGCAAGGCCCTGATGACCATGGTGGTGGTCATGTCTGGGCAGGGGATGGCGAACGGAAAATATGAATGCTTGTCAATTAAGTTGAGAAAGAGACGATGCCTTAAACAGGCAGGTAAAGGAGCCTGAAGATGATCACCCAATGGTACAAAAATAGCTTCTTCCCCTCTGCTATCAGATTTTGAATGGTCAATAAACCACAGACACTACCTCACTTTCTCCTTTTTTGTTCTAATTTATTTACTTTAAAAAAAATGTAACATATAGCAATATTTCCTACGGTAGTGCACCTGCAAAACAAATTTCACATCTTCACGATGATACATTCTGATTCTGAGTTTAATGTATTAATGGATTGGACATGATTTCCTGTAATAGGTAAAACCATTCTTTGGTACACAAAGAATGAGCACATTTTGGAAGAGCTTCTATGAAACGCTCTAGCAAGATGAGAGATGTCATCATCGAAGTGGTCTTTCATTGCTTTGACTAACAATTCATCTCGTCTATTTACACATCTGCATGCTTTGGCTTCTTTGTGCTCTATTCTGTCAATACCTATCCCATGTTGTAGGTATCTGTGTAAGAGTGAATGGCAAAGTGGTAGAGTGGTCACCTGTATTTCCATTGCTAGAAGAAACTGCATTGGTCTTGCATTTAACTAGATTTCTTACCTTGTGCCTGGACTGAAGTTTTGGAAAAGACAAATAACATTGCTTAGCTAAGCCTCCCACTCACAGCCTCAGCTCCTCTATTCCGATGGCCTGTGCTAGTTTTTAAAGGAATACGATAACAATATTGCATTCTTCTTGAGGGAGGCTTCAGTTAGTTGTTGCCAGCTGTGTTAAAGCACATTGTGATTGCTTGATAATCATAGCATCACATTTCAAAAAGAAAATGATGAAGTCTTTTTTTCCTATCGTCTGATAGGAAATCAATGAAAAATCCTTTAAATTATTTTTATACCAACTGTTCCAGTACAATTGATCCAATCCAATGACATTCACTGTGTACCTGACACCCAGAATCTTCAATCCAAGATGTTAATCAAGAAGTTTAATTGTTCAAGTTGTTCCTGAATAGAGCAAGCATATTCAAGGTTTTATTAGTAAAGAGACTCATTATGTAAGCAAACACTCTTTGAATCATAGACATCCGAGATATAAATAATTGAAACAGTAGAAATTGTTCTGATTGAAATACAGTCATGTGTCACTTAACACCCACGATATGTTCTGTGAAATAGGACGTTATGCAATTTGAACATTGTGCAAAGACCATATTATAGTAACAGACATTTATTATGACGATCAAGGCATATTTATTATACGTTATATATGTACGGTACCATTATATGCCTGGCAGTGCAATTGCTTTGTATACAAGAGACATGAGATACACGTTTTGAGTGCGGGAAGCCACTATGTCCCGTTCTCTGATCAGGATTTCTGAACTCTATTATAACCTTATGTGACCACAGACGATGGACATATATATATCTATATAGATATAGATATATATATCTATATCTATATATATATGTAGATGGACATACGATGGTCGGGTGTTGCCTGAATTTACATTATGCGGCACATGACTAGATTTGTCATACTAAAAATATTGGTGTGATCTAATTAACTATTCGTTAATAGATCAAAAACAGCATGATGGGTGGAAGATCTGTTATTCCTCATGGAAACACATAAAAACTTCAGATGCTGGAATATGGAGCAAAATAAATGAAGTCTTGGAGGAACTGAGATGGTCAGCAGCATCTGTTGAGGGAAATAGATGTCCAAGATTGAGGCTGTCATGCTAAATGCTTCATATTCCTCATTCCTTTTGATAATACATTGTCAAAAGGTTCAAACATAATATGTCGTGATTAAGAAACAATACCTTTCACCTTTTTTTAACAGCTGCACAGCCTTTTTACAGAGGAATTGTGCAAGCATTTCTAAACTGATCAATTAAGAATTCTAAATACAATAAAACCCCTGTTATCCAAAATTCAAGCAACTGGAGGGCTAACCATGTGGCAAAAAAAATGCAGCAAATAAATAGGCTGTAGCGACAGTGAAGAAACTCACAGCCACCACGTTGGATGCACTTAACTATTGTTTTATTCAAATCCCACGCGCACCTCTTTGAGGGCAGCATGAGTTCGGCTACTGCATGCGCGGTGATGTCATAACGGCTGCCAGATGTGTGCGCTGGGCTAAAAACATGAGGGGGGGGAGAACCCCTGACGGTGCCATATTCTCATGGCTGCCCCACCACACGGCGGTACAAGTGGGGCTGGTTCGCCATGAGAGAGTGCGCTGCCACACAACTGCTTGGGCGGATGGCCTCAGCATTTGGGCTTGGCCGTTTGCACCAGCCAAGAGAGGTCCAAGTGTGCTGCCTTTAGGCGGTCTATGGTGAATAGTTAATTTTTGCCCCCAGTGTCCAATGTAAAAGTCTTGCCAGACTGCTGGAGGACTTTGTACAGGCCCTCGTACAGGCGCTGCAAAGGTGCAGTGTGTGGTCCGTGCTGAACAAAAATTAATTCCGCCGAGTCTAGCTCTTTGGGAAGATGGGCCGGTCGGGCGCTGTGATGCGTGGGAGGCGGGAGGCTAGCGAGGCGGGGGCTAGCGAGGCGAGCTTGCTGCAGAGCACCCGGGTGCTCAGTCGTAGAGCCGGGTTCTGGGCCGAAGAACTCACTGAGCAATGAGAGTGGCGTGCCGTACACCAACTCTGCAGATGACGCCTGTAGATCCTCCTTGGGTGCTGTTCTGATGCCGAGGAGGACCCAGGGTAGTTTGTCTGCCCAACTGGGGCCTGTGAGGCGAGCCATGTGGGCTGACTTCAGGTCCACCAGACCATTTGCTTGTGGTTGATAGGCTGTGGTGTGGTGGAGTTTGACCCCAGAACATTCGCCGGTTGAGTCCAGAGGGCAGAGATGAACTGGGCGCCTCTGTTGCTGGTGATGTGTCCAGTGGCCGACTAAATTCATGGCACACGTCTCGGCAGAAGTCTTCTTGATGGGGATGGCTTCTGGCCATCTCATGGTCCAGTCGACCTCAGTGAGCAGGTAGCATGCCTCCCTGGACACCGGGAGGGGGCCCATGATGTCAACATGTATGTGTTGGAATCTCCTAACTGCTGGGTTGAACTGTTGAATCAGGGCCTGCATATCCTGGTGGATCTTGGAGGCCTGACACTGAGTGCAGCTCCTCGCCATCTCGGCAACCTCCTTCTTCAGCTCGTGCCACACGAACCGCTACGCCACCATACGCCTTCACCGAGGGGTGTGCTAGATCGTGGACCATACTGAAGGACCGCGACCTCCACTGCGGTGGGACTACCGAGTGCGGTGAACCGGTGGAAATGTCGCAGAGCAGCGTGTCCGGACTGTTCGGCAACTGAATGACCTGGAGGTTGAGCCCCGAAATGGTGGTCCGGAGGGCGTGATTACCAGTTGAGAGAGTGCGTCCGCCATGATGTTGTCTCTGCCTGCCCTGTGCCGGATGTCGGTGGTGAACTCTGACACATAGGAGAGATGGTGTTGCTGGCGGGCCGACAATGGATTCTTGGCCATTGCAAGGGCCTGCGTGAGGGGCTTGTGGTCAGCGACCGCAGTGAATGGCCTGCCCTCCAAGAAGTACCAGAAGTGCCAAATGGCTAGGTACAGTGCCAGGAGCTCCAGCGGGCGAAGGTGGCTGCTAAAGAAGGCCAGAGAGCACCACTGTCCGTCAACCCACTGCTCGAGTATGCCCCCCTCCCCCACACGGCCGTGGCTGAAGCGTCTATTGAGAGCGCGGTGTGTGCCTCTGGGCGTGGGTGAACCAATAAGGTGGTGCTGGCCAGGATGTCCTTCATTGCTGTGAAAGCACCCTCTGCCTCCTCTGACCAGACCAGGACTTTATCTTTAGAGGCAATCAATGTGAGCAGCGGCCGCATGATGCGGGTGGCGCCGGGGATGAAACAATGATAAAAGTTCACCATACCTATGAATTCCTGCAGGCTCTTGAGGGTGGTGGGTTTGAGGAACTGCCGTACGGCCGTAACTTTTTCTGGCGCCAGGGTGGCTCCTGCTGCTAAGATGGTGTGTCCCTGGAATGGCAGTGTCTGCTTGCCAAACTGGCACTTGGCCACGTTGATTGTGAGGCCGAATTCTGCCAGGTGGGCAAATAGGATGCGGAGGTGGGCCTTGTGCTCCTCGTGGTCACGACTGGCGATAAGGATATCATCGAGGTAAATAAACACAAAGCCCAGGTCCCTGCCCACTGTGTCCATGAGGTGCTGAAAAGTCTGGGCCACATTCTTAAGCCCGAAGAGCATGCACAAGAATTCAAAAAGGCCAAATGGGATGATGATCGGCGTCTTACCAATGTCCTTGAGGTGGACTGGGATTTGATGATAGCCCCACACCAGTTCAACTTTCGAGAAGACCTGGGTGCAATGGAGGTTGGCCGTAAAGTCTGGATATGAGGGATTGGGTACCTGTTCGGCGTGGTCGCATCGATAATCCCCACAGGGCCTCCGGAAGATTTGGGTACCATGTGAAGAGGGGATACTCAGGGGCTGTCCGAGCAGCAGATGATACTCAATTCCTACAGGTGAGAGAATTCCTCCTTGGCTAACTGCAGCTTCTCAGGCGGAAGTCGTCGGACCTTGGCATGCAGCGGGTGGCCTTGTGTGGAGATGTGATGGTATACCCCATTCTGGGGCAAGGCAGCGTCGACCCAAGGCTGCAGGATGGAGGGGAACTCATCGAGTATGCTGGAATACTTATCCTTGGGAGTCATGATGGTGGCGATTTCTTGCTTGCAGGCGTCCATAGCATCTAGACAAACTGAGTGGAACGTGCGGATGTTAACCAGACTTGCCCTTTATGTCTACTAGTAGGCCGTGTGCTCTGAGCAAATCGGCCCCAACAGCCCGGTACCCACTGAGGCCAGCACGAACCTCCAGCGGAATTTATCTTTCCCGATCTGGATCTGTGCCCTGCGGGTGCTGAAGGTTTTGATAGCAGAACTGTTGGCCGCCTGCAGAGTGGGACTATGAGCTTGGATGCATGTCTCGAGGGCGGTTTGGGGCAAGACACTCAGTTCCACACCAGGGTCCACCAGGAAATGACAGTCGGTGGACTTATCGGTCACATGCAGGAGGCTGTTCACGTGGCCAGCCATCACAGCCATCAATGGTGGCTGGTCGAGTTGTTGCCCTGGTAGGTACAAGATTGCCTGCACTTACGAGTTTGTGCCCCCCAGCGTTGATGATAGAAGCACCAGGTGGGATGGTGCTCCTCTGGCTTGTGCTGGGGGGGGGGGGGGGTGCTGCAGCCTGCTGGTTCCTGGATGAATGACCTGGCTGAGGGTGGCTTCGTTCTCCCTCTTGGTGTGACAGAGGGTGTCTGTTTGGGCTGCGACTCACCGTGGATCCGTGAAGTCCGCATCCGCCAGCAGGAGCTGAATGTCCTCGGGCATCTGCTCCAGGAAGATCTGGCAGAACAAGAAGCAGGGCTTGTGATCCTCTGCCAGTGCCAGCATCTTGTCCATGAGGGCCGATGGCGTTCGGTCTCCCAACCCATCCAGATGCAGGAGTCTGGAGGCCCGCTGTTGTGGGGAGAGATCAAATGTGCCCAGAAGGAGGTTCTTGAGGGAAGGGTATTTACCCTCAGCTGGTGGGATGTAGATGAGATCGTCCACCCTGGCCGCAGTCTCCTCATCCAGCATGCTCACGATGTGGTAAAAAATCATGGAGTCTGCGGAAATGTTCCTGAATCGAAACTGCGCCTTCGCCTGCCCAAACCACGTACGCAAGTGATGGGTCCAGAAGGTGGACAGTTTGATAGCAACACCGTTGATCTCAGAGGGATCCATGTTGCGAGACCAGAAAAATGTCTGGGCTTGTCAGGGTCACCAATGTAGTGGTAGCTAAAGTGAAGAAACTCACAGCCACCATGTTGGATGCATTCAACGACTGTATTATTCAAATCCCGTGCACGCCCCTTTAAGGGCAGTGTGAACCCGTCCACCGCGTGTGCAGTGGCACCATAAAGGCTGCCCAAGGCGCGTGCTAGGCTGTAAGCATGAGGCAAGGGAGAACCCCTGATGGCACCATCTTCTCATGGCTGCCCCCGCCCCCACGCAGCAGTACAAGCGGGGCCGGTTCACCACAAAAGAGTGTGCCGCCACAAGGTAAAAAATACCGAAGTTTAAAACTGGTGCTCTTTGCCTTAGTTCACTAATCATGCAACACACAATCTCAAGCAATCAAAAAAATCACTTATCCAGCATCTACTAAATCCCATTGGTGCTGGATACCAGAGGTTTTACTGTAGATTAATGAGGATATATGTCTTGATGCTGAGCCCCTTTCAGATTTTCGGTTGTATATCTGACTTCAAGTACTTCTGCTACATGTACATTCATGGTCTTGTACTTCTGCTTGTGTTAAGCATTCTTGCTGTTGCGTTGAAAGTGTTGATATGTCATTGCCTTCGGAAATATTGCCCAGTGGAAGAATGAATATTGTTGAACTGAACCTGAATTGTGCTGGTTGGCACATCAAGACTGATCAAGTCAAGTTTATTGTCACCTGCTTGGGCAAGTACAACTGACGAAACAGCATTCTTCGGTCCTCGATGCAAAACATGCAAAACACATCTAGTCATAACACTCATACAGATAGATAATACATATGCAGGACAAATAAATAAATAAATAAATATTGCTTCATGAATATGAATGTCTCAGATGGTTACTGTGAGTCGTTCCTTTGGTCATTCAGCATTCTCACTGCCCATGGGAAGAAGCTGTTCCTCAGCCCGGTGGTGCTGGCTCTGATCTTCCTGTATCTCTTTCCCAACATGAGCACCTGAAAGATGCTGTGTGCAGGGTGGAAGAGGTCCTCAATGATTTTGCATGCCCTCTTCACATATCGATCCCAATAGATCATGTCGCTGAGGGGGGGGGGGGGGGTGGGGGTGAGGAGTCTCCCTCTCTGCCACCACCGATCCCTTTCTCTGCAGCAACCATACCACTGTAATGCAGCCAGCCAGGACACTCTCGATAAACTTCATGTAGAAGGTTGACATTATGGTGGCCACTAGCCTTGCCCACTCCAGTCTTCTCAGGAAGAATGGTGTCCTTTCCTGACAAGAGAGGAGATGCTGAGTGTCCACGAGAGGTCACTAGTTAAGTGAATTGCAAGGTAATTGGTGCTCTCCACTCTCTCCACTACAGTGTTGTTGATGTGTAGTGGAGGATGGTTATCCCCCATCCTCCTGAAGCCCCCATGGCCATCTCCTTTGTCTTGTTCACGTTGAGACTCAGGTGGTTACTCTCACACCATTTCATGAGATTTTCCATCTCCTCTGTAGTGAGACTCAATGTTGTTGCTGATGAGCTTCCATGGTTGTCAACTTGGTCAATTTGCTTTGTTCTTATCGAGCAGAAGGGTTTGAATAAAGCATCTTACTTTAATGTCAGTGTCTTAATCTAATCTAAGCTGCATGAGGTTGCTTTCTGGGAGAGCTGTTGTACCCACAAGTCAAACTCTATGTTGTGCACAATACAGCAGTCAAAAGACAGAAACTTTCACTTGCACAGAATAGGAGTGGAACGATGAGCTGGGAACACATTCTATCCCTTTGTGAATGAGTTCATGCAACACTTGTTGAACATTTGCTCAGAAGTTATTTGCATAAAAGCTAGGAGCAAGTTGACATTTTAAGAAAGCAATGACAAGGACTGATTTCTGAGAGACAATAGAGTGAAAGTCATGGAGTCGAACAATGTTGAAATAGATTCAGCTCACTGAGTCATCGGGCACCTCCTAAACACTAATCAAACATTCCCATCAAATCCCTCTTGATTTCATCATTCACCCTGGGAGCAATATTTAGTGATCAACTTATCTCAAATCCACAGATATTTGGGAGGAAATTGAACTGAGCTGAATTGTTAAGGTGAGTAGACCATATGTGGACTTGACTGAATTTGGCAGTAACGAGTTCTGGTAAAACTGAAATCAGGGCTGAATTTCTGAAATAAAGGGGAGATAAACTCCAGTGGGTGGAGCCATAATTTGCAGAAGGAAAAATGGTTATGTTTCTTGGAAGTCAGTCATCCTAGCCCCAGTATATCATTGCATGAATTTCTCGATGCTGTCTCCTAGTCTTAACTACTTTCAGCTGCTTTTTCAATTTTCAATGATCTTTCTTACATCATAAATTCAGAAGTGTGGATGTTCCCTGATGATTGTGCAAGGGTCAATTCTCAACTCCTCAGTTCAACATGCAGCGAGACCTCAACAATATTCAGGCCGAGACTAAGAGACTGCACTTGTGCCACAAAATGAGTATTCCCAACAAAAACAAATCTAACCACTTACTCTTGTCAATCCCCATCAATGACCTTCAGATTATCTTTGATCAGAAATTCACATGGATCAGCTACATAAATACCCATGAATACCAGGGCAGATGAAAGCTTCTGTATACTGCATCCCCTTATACCCATCATCTACAAGGCATAGTTTAAGAGTGTGACCGAATAATCTCTACTTGCATGGACAAGTAAATGCCAACAATTCCTAAGAAGCTCCAGGAAAGTACAGCCTGCTTAATTGATGCTTGAATCACCACACTTAACCTTTAACACTAGTTCAAGGTGGATGTAGTTTATACCATCTATAAAATGCACTGTAGCTATTCACCAAGAACAAAGTCAATCCAGCCTCCACCTCCACTTTTTGCAGATTCTCCACCAAGTATGCTATGGTGGCCTTCTTGGACCTCCTATTCAGCAGCACCGTGGAAGCACCTGAAACAGCTGTTTGAGAAGTTTAGTCATCATCATCATCTCAGGGGAAATTAGGAAAAGGAAATAAATTCTGGCCTTGTTGACAATGCTTAAATAAAGAGTCCAGAGCACTAGATCTAGGTTACTCTAACAGAGCCAAGGCTGAGGAAGTCCTGCAATCACTTTCATTGACTAAACTGGTGCTCCTATTTAACAATCAGCTGAAAACAAAAGAACACACGACACAGTTCCTTCAATAACCTGGACGGAATTTAACTATCATGTCTTCTTGAGAAACACCTTGGGACCTTACTTTGGTCAGTTGTTAGAATGTACCAATCACCCAGCTACAACTATCAGAAATAGTTCAAACATAAACAATTTGAAGCAGGAGGATTCAATAGGGTCAGGCAACAACATGGGTAGAAATGGTCACTGAATGTTTCGTGTTGAGACCCTTTATCGATATTGCTCACCACGGATGCTGCCTGATGAGCTGAGGTCCACCCGTTTCCTTTTGTTTGCTCAAGATTCCAGTATTTGGTGTTCTTGCATTTCCTCAGGCAGCTTCCATGTCCATATTAAAGAATAGTGACTTTGATCCATGGGCAGAACAATATTCGTTAACCAATTCTGTATTGCCAGTGAATCAAACAATGATGAAATGACACTCACATGCCTGCAAATGGCCGTTTTTTTTTTTTTGGCAAACTAGCTCTTGTGTATGGCAATTAACCTTTCTTTCATCAAAACAATTTTTTTTTCTGAAAATGCCAAATGAGTACATTTCAGATGTCAAAAACAAAAAGCAGCTTGGGACAAAACTTAACTCTGTTGACTAATGCAGAGTCAGGATCCTATTCTGAACGAAGTATTCTTTCCCCTTACTAGGCTGCAGATCGTTTCTGATTGGTGTTCACAAGGGCACAGACCAGAAGGAGCTTATTCTCTTGAATTTCAAGTATAAATAAAGTCTGGACTTTTTCTCTATGGCTAGAAATAACCCTTGTTCATTGATTCTTTACAACTCTCAGGAAAATGTAACAGGGCAGCATAATAAATAAGAATTTTACCAAATGTCTCTGCAGAGTGTGTCATCCAAATCATTTCAGGTGCACTGCTCAATCCAATAGCCACATTAACCAATATGAAGAACAGCATTGTAGTTAAAGAATTCAGGGAGAAGGATGGTGGAATTCTTGAACAAATTATCATGGAAAAGGAAAAAGCATTAGATGGACTTGAATGTGGATAGATATGCCAGGCTGTTCTGGAAGGTAATTGCTCCATCTGCTATAGAGATTGCTGAGGCTCTGACAAAAATAGGGCAGCACGGTTGGCATAGCAATTAGCACAATGCCTTTGCAGCACCAGTGATCGGGACTGGATCCGAGTTTGAATCCCGCACTGTCTGTAAGGATGTTGTATGTTCTCCCTGTGTCTGCATGTGTTTTCTCTGGGGCCCTTCAATAATGTACTGGGGTGTAAATTTGGTGGCCTAGACTCATAGGGCCAAATTGACCTGTTACAGTGCAGTATGTCTATTTCTTTTAAATTAAAAACCTTTAAATTTTCTCTTGCAGAAAGGAAGTTCTTCAAAAGATTTACACTTCTCACATAGTGGATCAATATCTGCATAAAAATGAGATAATTTAAGTTTGGGCATACCACCTTGAATTGTAATAAGCAATGCCTGCCACAAAATGAGGAATCATTAACCAATCTTCATCTGAAAATATTATGTTCAAATCTTGTTCCCAATCGTTCTTAAACCCAGGCATTGAGGCTGAACTTAAATCCAAAAATCATTATGGATATATGATATTAATCCAATGTGAAAAAAAGTAAGTTAAAAGATCAATCAAGAATATTAAGTACTTGAAATTCGAGGAAAATCATAAAGTTTGGACTGAACAAAATGTATAACTTATAAATATCTTAAAAAATTGTCTGTTAGAAAGATTAAATTTAACTGATAATTGTTCAAAAGAGGGATAATTAAAAAAGATCTTTATAACTTTGGATACCTAATCTATTCCACTCCTTGAATCCTATATCTAGCACATACGGCTGAGAAAGATGATGATCTATAATGGGACTAGCCAGAGAAAAACTATTAAACGCAAAGAATTTTTGAAATTAAGTCCATATTTTCAACCTACTTCTCATTAATGGATTATGTGTCTATTTAGGAAAGGAAAAAATGGTTTAAAAATCCTAATATTGCCAACATAGACTTTTTTTGAAAAGTTCAGTTCCATTTGTACTCAAGAGGGGCATTTCACTGACTTATCCAAATGTTATAATAAAAGTAAATTCCATATATTCATGGTCAAGTAATAAAATCTAAAATCTGTAAATGTAAAATTTTTCAAGCTTCACTGATCGATATGTTCTGGGAGTACCCAAATTTTGAGAGATTTTGGAAGGACATTTTCCAAACTTTAATCAATGATTTTTAAGATCAAAATATAACCATGTCGATTAATTGCTTTGTTTGGTTTACTTCTGTCTGCAACTCAGGAGAAAGTTTTAATGTTTACCACACTGATAGCCAGACAAACAATTTTATTGAAATGGAAATATGATAATAGTTACATGATCGTAGTTATTTAAGCTTATAGAAAATTGGATACAGCATTAAAAATAGAAAGTTTCAATTTGTAAAGATGTGGGGCTCATTCATAGAATATTATCATGGTTGGAAGAATTTAGAATGTTCTGGAGATTCTCTGTCAGATGTCTGGAGGTCACTGTCTGATCCACAATTTTCCTTTTCTATCACAAAGGTAACCTTGATTAGAGGGAGGGGGTAGATAAGATTTAGTTTTTAGTTATTTTTATCATTTTTTATTTGAATTAATTTGGCAAATATGGGTTTCAACATGATTATCATATTTGATAGCATATAAGACCCCCCCACTTTCTCCCCTCCCCAGGTTTTATATGCGAAGGTGACATTTTGGAGAGCATGGCATTTCAATCTGGCCCAAGTATCGGGGGGGAGGGATTTCCCCCCCCCAGGACCTGGGGTGCACTTGAAGGCCATTGCTGCACCTAACCTGAACTCTAACCCTCCCCGAGCACCTTCGCCACCTCTAACCTTAATCCCCCCCCCCCCCTGAGCGCCACTGCCGCCGTCCCTACACCACCCTCCCAAGTGCCACCATTGCTACTGCTGCTGCCGCTATCCCGGTCACAGAAGGTACTGTGATGGAATATTTGGAAATGTTTTTGGAAAATAAATTGGGAAGAGTAGAGAAGGTTACATACATACACACACTTTAAAACAGATCTTATTTGAAATACTGGAGATTTCATATTCACAGTGACTTTACAGATATTATGAATTACGCTGTGGAGATTTCACAAATAGCTGTTAATTGATTTGTGATTTGATCTTTAAAGCAACAGCAAGAGACAGGCAGTCTCCTAATACCCCTTCACAGAAAGGTCACTACTGGGTTATTATTTACCTAAAACAACAGATTAACCAAAAAGACAAACTCTTATTGTTTGCTGGAAAAGATCAGGGGTTTTGCAAGTGAGAGAGAGAAGGATATGCTGCCATGCTGCCTAGCAGTTTGAGTCAGAGAGAGAGAGAGAGAGAGAGAGAGACAGACAGACAGACAGAGAGACAGAGAGACAGACAGACAGACAGACAGACAGACAGACAGACAGAAGGGAGTCTTGGACTGTGTGTGGCACAGAAAGCTGTAACAAGTCAGGAGAAGCTTGTTGGAACTGAAACAGAAGCTCCGTAATGGTGGATGGCTGAAGGGCTAACTGTCTGATGTTTCTCTTGGAATAAGAGGAACAGAAAGGAACTCTGTGATAGCCTGAAAGAAAGAGGTTATAATCTGGAGAACCCTGATGGGACAAATTTTACCAGCAAGAGATTGAGGTGACTAATGGTGGTAACTCATTTGTGGAAATCCTGGAACCACACATTTCTCTCTGCAAACCTACAAGAACCTTCCTGAGCGGTAACCATTTACCTTTCAAGCACCAAAGCCTGGTGAACTTTGTACATGTTAAATTTTGTGCACAGTATAAGAATTGCCTGCAACCAGAGAACTCGGAAGAATGAGAAATGAGATTGAACTGTGAACCAAAGAACTTTTCTTAAATAAACACACACATTACATACACCTGCACTTAGAATTATAAGGGGGTTAAGATAGATTAGTTAAGTTAATAGAGATAAGTTAAAGTTTGTTTCTGTTTTCATGTTTAAAGATAATTAAAAACTTTTATTTAAGTAACTACTTGTCATGGTGAATATCTATTGCTGTTGGGTTTTGGGGTCCTCTGGGCTTGTAACAGTACACTTACCTGTTCATCGTAGCATTTGCCCTCAATGAAACAACACCAAATAAAACATGGCAGGTCTCACGAGATCTGGCCTACCCATAAATACATTACAACATGGACCTTTTTACCCATAAATACATGAAAATATGCATACTTTTTAAAAATTCTTATATTCTTATGATTCCCTTCTGAAATGGGGTTGGGGATCTTATATATATGCCGTCAAATTTGGTAATTCAATAATTTGTTTCTCATGTGGTTTAAGGAACTGTCTAATGTCGTTCCATCCATTTTCTTTTTAATTGTTTGTATATGAGATGACATGTTCTGTGTTTTCCTTAAAATTTTGTATATACGTTTATATGTTAAACTCATTAAAAAGGCCTGACACCTTTTTACCTTCTGCTGTGTCGTATGTGATGTCTGACAATAAACTTGAAATTTAAATCTACCAGCCAGTGCACCTAATATCACTGATTTTTTTTTCAATTATTGAGGAACAGGATCACTCAAAGTTGCAGAGGAACTTGGTGAACAAGTCGAAAGAGCTCTGATAGCACAGGAGGATACACTAGACCCTTTCATGCAGTGAGAAAACCCAACTGTAAAGGCGGAGATTCTCCACCCTTACATCGGGAGACATACCTCTATGAATACACTGTGGCCGGTTCCAAGGTGCCAACTGCAAACCCTCTTGGGGAAGGATCACATGAATGTAATCCCACTGCAAGCGGCTGGCTAGGGGTGAGCTGATGACATTGCGATAACACCGTCAGCCCATGACCCATCTCCCTTCTCTCTCCCACCCACTCACCTCTCTCCCTGCATGACCCCTTCAGGGCAGGGGCGGCCAGCAGGAGCCGTCATGGCAGGGGTGATCAGTGGGAGCAATTAGCACGGGGGCCATCAGGGTGGATGCTGTCAGGGCAGGGGGGGGCCATAAAGGGGTGGCCGGAGCAGGCTGTGACAGCCCTGCTGGCCTCTTCAGCACCTCACCGGGCCACCTCAGCCTTCAGAACCGCTCATCAGTGGCTGAAAATGCAGCAGAGCAGTGGCTGTCTTCCCTACCCATAATTCCCCAAGCAGCTGAAACCATTCTGGGAAATGCAGAGCAGTTCCAGCTGCATGGGGGATTATGGGTAGGATAAATAGCTATTGCTCTGCCATGTATTTATGATGGGCGGTGCCATGGCACTTGTCCCCCCTGTCTCCATCGGCTTCAGAGCATGCTACGAGGCACCTCCCAAGATGAATGCAATGTAAGAGCAGCCTTTTAGGGCTGCTCTATAAAAGATAAGTTTATATTTTTTTTCCTCCACGCTTATCGCTGGCCTCCAGGCAGAGGCTTGGCATGAAAGTGCATGATTAGATTGTCTTCAATAGCCGGGGCATGAAGGGTCATATAACCACCTTATAAAACAGTAGTCTGCACCTGAAGTACTGTTTGCAATTCTGCTCACTACAATATGATGTTGCCTGGAATGGGGTGTTTAGGAAACTGGGAGAAAAGACACCTGATTGAGATATTCAATATTATATGGGGCATAGACAGGACAGATGATGAAAAACTTCTCCTAAGTATGGGTTCCATAACCAGAGAACAGTGGTTTAAGTTAAGGAATAAGAAATCTAGAGGGGATTTAAGAAGGATTTGTCTTATTCAGCGGTTGGTTGGAATCTGAGACACACTGTCTGAGAAGGTGATGAGGAAGGTACCTGCATATAATTTAAGAAGTATTTAAATTAAATGCTTGAAACACCATGACATAGAAAGCTAAATGGGATTAATATAGATAGGTATGTCAAAGCTGGCATGGAGACATTGGGCCACAAAATCTACTTCTATACTTCATGTCTCGAACTTTGTATTCGCTTCAAGGCCATGACCTTAGTTGAGACATTGCTATCTTGTGATAGACTTTATACCATAGAAATCTCAGTTAAACTTGCTGACAAAAGATCCCTTGTCAAAACCCACATCAGTGCTCAAAATATATACACTTCACACCAGTGAGGACCATATTGACTTACCAATGACAAAATCAATTGAATTAGCTTTTTAAAAAAAAATTAGCATGCAGCCCATACATATTATGTCAACTTTATGGCTATGAATTTGTGGCACAACCAATTGATTTTCCCCATGGATTAAGCCAGGACTCTAGACCATTAATGCAGATAAATGAATTTATATTGAATAAGGAAAATCAATCTTAACTGTGTGGTTTGTGTGGTTTATTGCAATTGATTTACTGCTGTCAATTCCTCAATGTGGATGATAGCCCTCCATCAATGACACCGTGATAGTGGAATCTCAGCAGGTAATGGTCATCTTGTGCAGGCCATTGCTCATTGGAGCAAGGAGTACACATTTGCATATTTGGCATCTCCATTATTGAAAAGCTACTTGCAAGCAAAGCAACTTGTCCAAAATGCCACCATGCATGGAAAACAGTAGTTACAAAGAGAGACTTGAAATCCTGGGATAATTTGCCCTGGAGAGATGATGGGAAAGAAGGAAGTCAGTAAAGGGCCTTAAAGTGATGGAAAGCTTTTTGGCAGAGGGAAAAATGCCAATAGCAAGAGAATTTTGAATAAAGGTATCTTAAATCTGGTAATATGACAAAAAACAAAAATTGCTCAGAAGCTATCAAAATGTCCGTTTTCAGACTGGGACCTGTGTGATGTCTGTGTAAACAGTGAGACTCCAGATGTACTTGCTAAGTTCTTGGCCTCAGACGGTGATAGTGATTTTGAAGGATTTTAGACTTTTTTTAACAATAAAAAATGTCTTTCTAATATGCTGTTAGCTTAAAAATCTGTTGTAGGGTGAGGTCAGAGTGGGTTATGGAACCAATCGAGTGGTATTTGAGTAGAATTTTAAGGTCACATTTTTGTATCTGGCCTAGAAGACGACCCCTATTTTTGGCGTGTTTTTTGGGTGCTTCAAGAGTCGTCTTATACACAAAAATATACGGTAGCTTTTATTATGTAGGTATACACACCAATGGCATCATGAAGAAAACCCCTACTTCCTCAGGAGTTTGCGGAGGAGCTAGTGGAGTTGTTCAAGTGAACCGGTACGGACTTGAAGGGCCAACATGGCCTGTTTCCGTGCTGTAAATGGTTATATGGTTATAAGTGTTGTAGTCTAGTTAGTGAGAAAGGAATTTTGCCTGCTGATGGTCTAGATGGTTTACACTCGTAATTCTTCCGGCATCCCCTTGGCATATCATTGATCCAAATTAGAAGCCTAATGACTGTAAATACCAGAGTTAATCAAGGTAACTAGCTGGTTTCTCTGCTCGGATCACCCATTGTTTCACCTCGATTTTCAAGAGTTATGCCTGCAGCAGGTATTAAACCTACTGCCAAGTGGAAGGAAAAGAGCAGAGAAAATCAAGAGAAGAGGAAATTAAAATAAATAAAAGGACGCTTTTTCATTCGGTTATCAGATATGGTGGAGACTAGTCAATCCCTATTTACCCTTGAGAAACAAAACTTCCTTCTTGAACTGCTGCAGTCTGTCTGGTGAAGTTGCTGTTGGGTTCCAAGATTTAGACTTAATAACCATTAAGAAACGACAATATATTTTCAAGCCAAGATAGCAAATGCCTTGAACCGAATCTGCAGGTAAAGGTATACCCATGTTCTTTTAAGATGCAGAAATCCTGACTTTGGCAGGTGCTTTCAAAGATGCATTAATAAGGGACAGGAATGTGTTTGATAATACTACACCATTCAGCCTTGATGTGCTAGAGCGGAGTAAGTGAATGGTTAGGGCAATGGATCCACTTGATCTCGGAGTCAGAGGGAAACACTGCCCCCTTCTGATGGAGAGCAGGACAAAGGACATGACAAAATTATACCCAGTGGAATTAAGGAAAAAATATCAAGAGTCTCTTCATTCAAAATCTGATGGAAAGATGGTATTTATTGACTTCTTCAGCAGACTCAGGATTACATTCTCTCTGCCCTTCTTCCTCACTTCAAAGTGGTGCACTTCTTTGTCTTATCATTAAGGGTTGTCATCCTTCCTTCTGCCACCCAAGTGCGACTGCAAACCTGCCTTCGCCTAAGCAGAGACGTCCATTCTTCAAAAATTCTGTGGTATTCACCAATAGAATTGCATTGCATTGTGAAAGTGACACAGAAAAAGGACATAAATGATTCTGATATACATTCCACCTACTAGTCCCATTTCCCATTGGTGTGACACACTTCCACTTTTACACTATTCTTCGAAGAAACCTTCTAAACTTGAACAAATATACTTAATCAGAATTTAAGTCTATATTTGTCCTCCTGATGAGTGGTAAGAATCCTAGGCCTGATAATATTCAACCTGCCTGCAGAAGTCATCTAAAAAAAATGGTGCCGCACGAGGTTGCAGTGGTCACTTTGGCTCTGCACAACAGAGAAATCCCCAACCCATTACATATTGTGTATGATTATGTAACCCAAGAGAAACTAAGAAATATTTATTTGACAGAAACCAGAGGATCAGGTTGGTAAGATACGGAGCAGTTTGAACGTACTGAAGGAAGGGAGTCAGACTGCAGCAAACCACAAAGCTGGGAGACCATCAGAAGCACTGTGAGGAAAGGCAGAAGGATGGCATGAGGGCCTGCATTGGAGCTTGACTCACAGTTTACCCGTTCAGACCTGAACGCTCCCAACGGTCTTACTCACAAATGTAAGATGATAGGAAGGAAAATGGATGATCGGAGGCTACATCTGAACCAGAAAGAATTGGCAGGCTGCTGTGCTCTGGTGATTACAGAAATGTGGC
Source organism: Narcine bancroftii (assembly GCF_036971445.1). Lineage (NCBI taxonomy): Eukaryota > Metazoa > Chordata > Chondrichthyes > Torpediniformes > Narcinidae > Narcine > Narcine bancroftii. Next base: position 33,134,236 of record NC_091469.1, on the reverse strand, counting down.
TCCAGGATGATTCCAGACTCAGCGATCCAATTGATGGCCTTATCTCCTTCAAGGCAGACAGAAATGCTGCTGCTTCTGATAAGACACAAGGAGGGGTACTGTGCATTTACATCTGCGAGAACTGGTGCTAAAATGTCTCTGCTGTAAAGACGTTCTGGTCAGCAGGGACACAGTACCTGATGGTAAAATGCAGCCCCTTCTACCTGCCCACAGAATTCACAGCCATGCTGATTGCCACAGTTTACATTCTTCCTTTAGCAAATGAGAGTAAAACCATGAAGGAACTATATGGTCCTATCTGCAAAGCCCAGTCATCCCACACTGAAGATTGTAGCTGGCAATTTCAATCATGCCAACCTGAAAACTGTTCTACCACAGTTTCAACAGCAGGTCAAATTCATCACCAATTCACAAGCATGATTGGACACAGAAGTCCATGTACTTCTCAGAGCTTGTGATGCTGCCTTCAAGAGAGGAGATATGGCACTGAGATCAGCCAGGGCTGAACTATCCTGTGCAATCCAGAAAACAAAACGTGGATATGCACCAGCTGTGGAACACTTGCAACACAAGGCTCATATTGCACGGGATCAAAACTATCACAGGCCACAAGTTAACTTGCAAGTCAAAGTCAACAATGCCTCCCTTCTTAGCAGACTGAATATCTTCTATACACAGTTCAATTAGAAGAGTAAGCTGCCATCAAAGAAAGCTGCATCTCTCTCTGAAGGCTCCCTGCAATGCTGTGGCCGAGGTGAGGAGAACCCAATCCAAGGTGAATCCATATAAACGACCAGACAACATAGTCAGATACTGAAGGACTGGGCTGACCAACTGACGGAGATCCTTACAGCCATTTGCAACATAGGTTTCAAGACAGCCACCATTATCCCAGTACCGAAAAGGTTGATAATAACAAGCCTCAATGACTACCGCCCAGTGCTACTGTCCTCCATCATTATGAAATGGTTCGGGAAGGCATCAAGGCACACATCCCAGAGACATATACATATTTCAGTTTGCCTACAGACAGAACTGTTCTACTGATGATGCTATAGCCTTTTCCCTCTATGCCATCCTGTCGCACCTGGAGAACGATGCCTCATATGCCAGGCTGCTCTTCATTGACTTCAGCTCACCATTTAGTAGGATCGTACACCAGAGGCTCATGGAAAACCTGTCCTTGCTGTGATTAAATACACCTCTCTGTAACTGGATCATAAACTTCCTAAGTGAAAGACTTAGGTTGGCAGGAGAATGCTGAGCACCATTACAATGAGTACTGGTGCACCTAAGGGCTGTGTGCTCAGTCCACTCCTGTTCACACTACTGATGCATGACTGAAATGCCAGATCCAGCTCCAACCGTCATCAAGTTTGCAGATGACAAGACAGTAGTTGGCCTCATCTGAAAAAATAACAAGTCATAATACTGAAAAGAGGATGAGAATCTCATGAAAAGGTGTGAGAATAACAATCTAAGTCTCAACATGGAGAAGACAAAGAAGATGATTGTGGATTTTAAAAGGACCAGGAATGACTCCACTACACATTAATAGCTCAGTAGTGGAGAGAGTGGAGAGAACCAAGCTCCTCTGAGTTCACTTAAGAAGTGATCTATCCTGGACATACAACATCTCCACACATCAGGAAGGTGCAACAGTGACTACACTTCCTGAGAAGGTTGAATAGGGCAAGGCTATTGGCTGCCATCATGTTAACCTCCCACAGGAGTTCTATCAAAGCATCAGTCTGCAAGGCTGTAAGGGCGGCAGAGATGATCACTTGAGTCTCCCTACCACTATCGATTTATTGGGATCCTTGTCTAAAGAAGTGAGGGCCCCTATCACCCTGCACACAGCATCTTCTAGCTACTCCTGTCAGGAAAGAGATACAGGAGTACCAGAGTCAGAACCAACAGGCTGAGAAACAGCTTCTTCCCACAGGCAGTGAGAATGCTGAATAACTGATGAACTGCCAATGTCACTCTACTATTTATTTAACAATAATATTTATTTATTTTAATATTTGCATATACATGCTGTCCATATGTACTGTTTGTTTGTATGTGCATTATGTCTGCATGTGTGTTTGCTGTGTTTTGCATCAAGGAGTGGAAAATGCTGTTTCATCGGGTTGTACTTGTACAATCCAATGATAAATAAACTTGAACTTGAACTTCACTCCTGAATTGAAATTGTGGCAGTTATCTGAAATTTTAAATGATGACATGTGAAATTTGTTCAGAATTGCTATAGCTGACAGAAACCCTCCATTCTCCTTTGTTTTTTTGTAAAATCAGGGACGCAGTAAAATTCTGCAATAGTCTCTGGTAATAACTCACTGAGCTTGCACCCTGTGGGACCAGTGAACAAAGGAAGATCTGTAGTTGAATCCACCATGATCAAATTTGCAAACAATAACTTGTTGAAGAAGTTGCCAAGAACCTACAAAATGGAGCCACATTATATATGAAAGTGAGTGCAATAATAACAGATTAAATTTAAGTGTCAGCTTTAAATCTGCATTCTGCTGAGTTCACAAAAAAAGGAATAAGCATGTAAAATGCTGGGAATTTGCAGAAAGAAGCAATATTAAGATTGGTGAATACAACAGGTCAATGTGGGTGTGGTAAACTTTTGTGATGCACAATTCCATGACTATTTTACGTTAAAGTTTTTCAGCAGAACTCAAAAATGCCCTTTTCAAATCCCATTGTTACACCAGTCTTTTTCCCTATCCCTCAATCCCTTCTATATCCCATTCACACCTCTTGTCTTCTAATCCCCTTTGTTGTCTCCTTCACTTTACTCCACTCTTCCCCACGCACCAGCCTACCAATGCTCTTTCCCACATTCTATTCCCCTAACCTCTCTCATTTCCTACCCATGTCACTTCTTCCCCACTTAATTACCTTCCTAAATCCTTGTCCTTCATTGTTTTCTGCTGCTGCTCAGGTTCCGTTCTCCATCTTGCTATTTCATACTTCTTGATCTGTCTCCTTTAATCAATGCTTGTCTCACCCCTTCATCCTCACTCATTTCAAATTCTCATTGATCTTCTTTCCATCTATAACCTCCTGCCCTGCTCCTGATCTACCTTTCCCACTTCTAACCACCTGCTGATATCTCTGCTCTTCCTCCCATGGTCCCATACCATACACCACTAACCACCAGCAAGAATTAAACAACAAAATCTGCACATTCTTGGGTCAAGTGCAATACTCAAAGTGCAGGAGAAACTGAGGGGGTCACAGCATCTAGAGCAGTGGTTCTCAACCTTTTTCTTTCCACCCACACATATCACTTTAAGTAATCCCTATGCCATAGGTGCTGCGTGATTAGCAAGGAATTGCTTAAGGTGGTATGTGGGTGGAAAGGGAAGGGTGAGAATCACTGCTCTAGACCCAATTGTGACTGAAATATTTTGCTTGAGAATAATTGCCATTGACCCATTTCCTTTGGAGTTCTGAAACCATGCACATAATGAGTCAATTAGGTACGATTAAAACAGTGGTTTTCAAACTTTTTCTTTCCACCCACACACCACCTTAACCAATCCCTTACTAATAACAGAGCCCCTATGGCATAGGGAATGTGAGTGGAAAGAAAAAGGTTGAGAAACACTGAAGGAAGTAAAAGGCAATCAACATTTCTGGCTTGAGCCCTTTGTTGGGAATCTTATAAAACAAGGAAACATGCGCCTGAAATAAAAGGTGAGGGGGAGGGGGTTGGGAGGAGGAGAGGAGGGGAAGGAGCACAAGCTAACAGGTGTGATATAATAGGTTAATAAATGTAGGAGAATAGAAGAGAAAGTACCTGGGAGGTGATGGAGGGGGCAGAGAAGGCAGAGGGTAGGAAGGGTCAAGTCTGGGTGATCACATAGTTGTAGAGCTTGAGAGCAATGGTATGATTTCTACATTTCTAGAAATGTATCTGTTCATCATGGCTTTCTATGGTAAAATATTTGACAAGCTTACCACATACTCATTGAAAATTTATTTTTATCATACCTTGCATCTTACCTTGTATTCTGAGATTTTGCCCGCATTCTAAGCCTTCCAGTCAGAAGAAATATTCTTCCTTTATGCAGTCTATAATTTTATATGTATTGATGAGACCACCGCTTGTCCAGTCTGTTTAATCTTGTTGCATTTGTCATATTTTAAAAGAGTTCCCTTCTTATTCTATAAACTCTGGTGAATGGAGGCATGGCCTCTCCTCATTCTACAGTCGTATCATCCCAATAAACATCCGTGTGATCTGCTGTACATTATCCACATTATTCTTTCTCGGATAAGTAGACTAAAGTTGTATGTAATACTCCAGTTGTGATCTCACCAAGAACATGTATAACTTCAGCAAAACATTCTTGGTCTCATGCTAAAGACCTCTTCAAGTGAAGGCCAACACAATGTTTATCTTCTGAACTGCTTGCTGTGCCTGGACATTTGCTTTCAGTGACTGAAAGGACACTCGCATCCCTTTGTACATCAACATATCCCGAATCTTTCATTAAAATAATAGTCTATCCCAGACGTGGCTAACTCTCAAGGTCGAGGATGATGGTCTTTGTTCCTACGGGCTCTCAAGTGGCTTATGAGTCCAATCTTGGAGAGTGGCCCACAGAGCGAAGACATGTACGTGATGTTGCACTCCAAGAAGCACAGAATACTTCACAAATCGAACAACTAATTCCATGGCATGAAAACCACTGCGATTGGAGCTGATGGATATTTGCAGCCTTTGTCCACCTTCACAGCTGTTGAGTTCAGAATAACTTCAACCACCTGTTCCACCGTTGAGGACTTAATTGGATTGTTCTTTGTCAGAGACCTCAACCTCAAGCTTACCACTATGGGTGACCCTACCAGGAGAATAGCTGCAGATAGCATCGCTCTCAGGATCTCAGGACCACACAAGTTTCTCCACCATGACAAGGTGACAATCCATGCAGAAGATGTGTAGAACAGTCTCCCAGTTTAGAACATAAATCCTTCAGTCCACGATGTCTGTGCCAAGCATGATGTTAAAATCAAACCAAAACCCTGCTGCTTGCACATGATTCATATTCCTCTATTTCTTACATATTACCTCTGTTCCCTTCTCTATCTATGTCTATCTAGAACAGGGGAGGGCAACCTACCGGATATTTTTCCACGATCCTAATTTATCTAGCCCTGTCCGTGGCTGCTCCCCTCAGCGTGCAACTCCTCCTCTCTGTGTGCAGTTCCCACCTTCAGTACATGGCTCCCTCCCCTCGGTGCGAGCTCCACCTCAGTGCCCGACTGCCCCACTCTCCACAGGTGGCTCCCCCACTCTCTGTTGGTGTCTTCCCTATCCACTGCATGAGACTTCCCACCCTGTCCTCTGCGCAAGACCCTCTCTATCATAATGTTCTCTCTACTCTCACAGTGACATTCTCAGCCTTCTTATGGTGACATTCTCCCCCTCTCACAGTGGCATTATCTTGCTGTCTGTGAGAGTCTTCTCCTCTGCATGAGACCTATCTCTTCTGTGAGAGACATGTGTATGTGAGAATACACCTCTCTCTCTCTCTCTCTCTCTCTCTCTCTCTCTCTCTCTCTCTTTCTACCTGTTTCTGTAGGTGAGACTTTTTTCTGAGTGTGTAAATCCCTCTGTGTGACTTCTCGTCTCTCTGCAATCATCTCGCTCTGTGTTGGACTCCCTCGCAGAGTTGCACTTCTTCTCCATGGGTTGGACTCTCTCTCTCTCTCTCTCTCTCTCTCTCTCTCTCTCTCTCTCTCTCTTTCTACCTGTTTCTGTAGGTGAGACTTTTTTCTGAGTGTGTAAATCCCTCTGTGTGACTTCTCGTCTCTCTGCAATCATCTCGCTCTGTGTTGGACTCCCTCGCAGAGTTGCACTTCTTCTCCATGGGTTGGACTCTCTCTCTCTCTCTCTCTCTCTCTCTCTCTCTCTCTCTCTCTCTCTCTCTCTCTCTCTATCACTTCCTCTCTCTTTGTGACTCATCCTCTCTGTGACACACTCCTCTCTCTAGGTGAGAGCCCCCTCTCTTTGTGTGCCATTCGCCCCCCCCCCCTCTCACTGCTGTCTGTTTTAGGGTTAGCTATTTTGTTTTCATCGTGACTAATTTTTCTCCTTTTTTTTACTTTTATGTTCTTTTTTTTACTTTTATGTTCTTTTTAAACTTTGTCATGTTAATGACTAACTTGTGATTTTTGGTGGATTTCCAGATTTGAAGATCCCTTCACTGACCTGAAATTCATCATCATATTAATTCCATGTATTTATTTATTTGTTTGTTTTATTTAATTCATGGTAGGAACAGTGCGACCCCCCCCCCCCCCCCCATTTCAGCTGCTGACACAACATCCAGACCATGTATGGTAAAAGATGGCCTCTCCCTGAACTAGAAGCTCTTTAAATGCTACTATTGTATATACGTCGATCACTACTCCTGGCAACCCGTTGCCAGGCCCCTCTCACTGTTTGTGTAAAAAGAACTTGCCCCCACATCTTAAAATTTTCCCCCCTCACATTAAATACATGTCCTCTAAGTGTGTGGCATTTTTAACTCTCGGTTAAAGATTCTGACTGTCTAGTCTTCCTAGGGTCTCATGATTTTATAAACTTCTATCAGGTCTCTCCTCAATCTCTGAGGCTCTAGAGAAAACAACCCAAATTTGTCCAACCTCTCTCTACATGGTTCATACCATATAATTCAGGAAAAATCCTGGTAAATTTCTTCCATACTCTTTCCGTGCCTGAGCATCCTAATAGAATTGGACACAAATACTCCAAAAATGGTCAAATTTAAATTTTATTTGCCTGCAGTAAGATGTCCTTATTCTTAGACTCATTGGACCAATGCAAGTTATCATGTCATGTGCTGGCTTTACCATCTATCTACCTGAGTGACCATTTTCAAGGAGCCACGGACCTGGAGCCCCCAGATCTGTCTGCACATCAGTGCATTTAAGAGTCCTGTCATTAAATGCACCACCTCACTCGTCCAGATTTAGCTTTATCTGTTATTTCTCTGCCCATATCTGGAACTGATCTATATCATGTGGTATTCTTTGATAACCCTTTGCTTTGTCCACAACTCACCAATCTCTGTGTCATGTGCAAACATATTTACCACCCACCTACTTTTTCATCCAAGTCATTTATTAAAATCACAAACAACAAGGATCCTAACACCAATCTCTGCAGACCACCTCAAGCCTGAATGACACCAATCAATTCCAAATCCAAACTGTCAATTCTCCATGGATTCCATGCATCCTTACATGAGGGACTTTATTAAATGTATATTACACAATTCCATTTATTTTTCTCAGTATGGGACTGAGTTAAAGACCTTCCAAAATCCAATGCATCACAGCTTCCGGTTCTCTTATTTTTTTAATTATTCTACTAATAACATTCTAAAAAAACATCAATATTCAAGATTCTTTTATTTCACATAATAAAAATACTGTAATATTGGACGGAATTGCCAGGCAAATTCGCCTTCAGCAGAAATTACTGGGCGCCTATTACAGTCCATGAAAGAGAAGCAAAAGCGAGTCTCCGTGGATTCATCTCCAGTGCTCCCGCAGCCCCTGCAACTACACAGACTCCAAACCATCGGCAACCTGAGCTCCAGATCCAAACCTCCATAACCAGGAAGTCTTCAGCGTCCTTGGCACCCTCTTGTGTCCCCAGTTCTGATATCTGATACCACTTCATCCAGCTTTGAGCCAGTCTCCACCAATCCACAGCCTGGTGTGAATCCTTTGACTGCAGTCTCCATCAGCCCAAATCCTGAGTAGGTTTATCACCTCAATTCATTAACAGCCCAACACCTGTGTGCTCTTCAGCTGCAGAGCCCCTCACTGGTCCGCTGCCGTGATCACAGTCCCATGGGTCATCTCCTCTACTTCTCCTTCTCAAACTGGGGGGGGGGATGTGATCTCCCCATTCCTCTGCTTCCCTGGAGTCTGTAACCCCTCGTGGCTGCTGTCAATCATAGAGGCTGTCACCTTGGGCACAAGGTACCTGTGGTCACAGAATTGTCAGCTTCTTTAACAGGCTGTTCAAAGCCTGCACAGAGCCAACGACAGTCAGACTGGGTGGTTGGACCCCCCACGGGAGAGTGCTGTGTCTCCGGACCCCACACTCTGTGTGTCCGCACAAATCCATGCTAACTTCTTATAATCCCATTGATATTTTCTAAGTATTTTGTTATCCCACTATTTATAATAGATTCTAACATCTTCCTCTGCTCTGATGTAAGGCGAACTGGTCTGTCGTTCTCTGTTTGCTCTCTCCCTCTATTTTTAAATAGTGGGATTACATTTGCCACCTTCCCATCTGCACGAACAATGGTCCAGAATCTATAGAACCATAGAAGCAGATAACCAATGCATCTACTATTTTCATGGTGACCCCTGGTGTCGTCTGAGTGTACATTATAGCCCTACAGATTTCTTGGGTGTCTGTGCCATTCATTTTCAGTATTCTAGGACTATTTTTTGACTATTACTTATTTCCTTCAGTCCTTCAATTCCTTTAATTGATTAGGCATTGACTTTCCTCATATTTTTGTGGTTACATGTATCCTCTTAACTGAAGTATTTGTTTAATTGTTCTCCCATGACTTGGTTCCCCATTATAATTTCTCCTTTCACTGTCTGTATGGCCCATACATTTATCATAATTAATCTTTGGTTTCTTTTTACATACTAGTCAAAGTTTTTGCAGTATGTTTCTTACAATTTATTCTCATCTTATTCTTTTCTCTATTTTTTAATAAACTGTCAATCTTTTTATTGCTTTATTTTAAACTGTTTTCAATCCCCAGACTTGCTACATTCTGTGATTACCTTGGATGTGCTCTCTTTGAATTAATACTTCTTTTGTAAATCATGGTGGTGCACTCTCCCTTTTGTGTTTCATGCTCCAGAAATGAATGTGGAACTCTTTCAATATTTGTGTCTGTTCCTTAAATGTTAGGCATTGTCCACCCCCTATCATGCCTTTCAATAAAGCTCCCCAATCTATCTAAGCCATCTTATTCCTTATATCTTTGTCATTCCTTTGTTTAGATTACGGACTTTAGTTTCAGATTGAACAACCTCACTACCCATCTTTGTGAAGATTTCTATCATTGCTGCTTTTGCTTTTCTCTACGAACAATATTATGAGCTAAACTCCTTCTTGCTGTGCAATAGCTCATCCAGGATAACTTGTTTTCTAGTTGGTTCCTGAGCTTAATAGTACGAAATGAAATTTTATTCATGCTCTGCAAATTCATCCCTCACAATATTATTAGTATTTGTTTTATCTGTATGTAGATTAAAATCAAAGATGCTACTGTAGTAACCCATTGCATGAACGTCAATGTTCTAATGTAATCCAATCTTCTACCATATCATGACTGTTTGGAGGCTTATGTATAACTTACATCAATGCCTTCTGTCCCTGGGTGTTTCTTAGATGCATCTAGAATGATACTACATCTTTATTTGCTGAGCCAATATCCTCTCTCACTATTCTTTAATTTTTATCTCAGTAACGATTCCATTGCACTTAACTTTTTTCAATATTTTATTTTGCCTGTCCTTCCTAAATATTAAATATCCTTAAAAATTCACCTCCTTCAGCACTTCTACAGACAGGCTCCAACAGCACTCACGTGCAAAGGCAGTCACAACGTCAGGAATGCAGAAGCAGTTCTGGTTAGAAGCAGCGGGTTAGGGTTTAGGCTTCCCAGACATGTATGCATTGCCTGAAGGTCTTTCATTTTTTGTGCCAACCATCATCCCCAATCCCAACAGTTCATTTATCGATCTGAGTAATTGATAGGAAGCAGTTCAGTGAGTGATATTGTTTTCCTTGGGTCACAGACCTTCTTCCAGGATTCTTCCTGGTAAATGAGGGCGGTCATGTTCTGTACCCAGATATAACAAGGAATATATATTAATTCCTGTTTCAAATAATAACATCTACTTTTGCAGGCTTGTGGTAGTTATGAATGTCAGAGAAAAAGTGAGAGAGAGCACACAAACTCTTAAAACTAGTATCATTTGAGAGCAAGATTGTAAACTGCACCAAAATTGGAATGTCTTACCCATTATATCCACTGTTTTGACGCCCGCATTTCCCTTGGTGCCATTGTAATCCATTTTTCTACCCTCCTTCCTCATCCTAACCACAGTGCTTCAAGATATTTAGAGAAAGCATTGTTGGTGCACCCTGTCCCTTTCTTGCCTCATAGGTAGTTCCAACTTTTTCCCCTATCAGTGCTAACATCCAACTCTCAGAAAGTTCGCAGTCTTTCTAACTTGGTCCAAGGATTCTCTCTCCCTCTCTTATGTGTATTGGCCTCTGATCAAATCTTGCCTGGGTTTCTGAGATCATCACTTAAATGAATTTCAGTCATGACATTTCCTGCAGATGTACTGGTTAATTTTTGCCAAACAATACTCTGACTTCATGTAATGATTATCGATTCTTGCTTATTGTTCTATGTTATTAAACATTAAATCTTCTTTGAAGTGCTTCATCCATTTAAATTTTGATTAATGTAATGTTATGTTCTGTACTCATCTTTATCTAAATTATAGATTTGGAACCATTATCCTTGATCTGTGCACTTTGTTTCATTGTTTACACAAGATGGTGTGCTTTCATTTTCCATTGCCAAGATAAATCATAAAGCCAATGTTATCTTCTCAATCAGTTCAAATATGAAATACTGTAGATTAATTAAAAAAGGAAGGGCGGTCATTAAATAACAACCTTTACAATCTCAAGATGCCCCAAATTCAACCTTTGAGAAGTAACTATTGTTGCACTGTAGTGATCGCAGTAGTCAAGAAAAACAGAAAATGCTGAAAAAATTCAGCAATTCAGGCATCATCCCTCGAAAGAGACACAAAGGCCCACGATGTAAAGCTGCATATTCTACCCCGGCTGTTGGGAGGCCACCTGAAAGAGCAGGAGGCGCCTCTGAGGTGAACTTTCCAACCCTCCTCCCGGCACCTGAATGCAGCCGCCTGAAAGGAGCTGCCAAGGGGATGACAATTGACTGGCGAGCACCTGACAGCCCCCCTTCCCGCTGCCCATGCCCCCCAGCGCGGGATGACAGGACGGGCAGCCGGTGCAGGACGACAGGTCTGGGATGGCCAGGCGGGACGTCAGGGCTGGCTGTCCCAGCCTCATAGTCCCGTGCCGGCTACACCAGCCCTGACGTCCCACACCGGCCACGCCGGCCACCCCAGCCCTGACATCCCGCGCAAGCTGCTCCTGCCCCGTTGTCCCAAATGGACAGGAGCCGGAGTGTGCTATGTGGCACCTCTCCTGCACTGTCCCTTTCAAGTGGACAGCGCAGCACTTTCAGGGCTGCCACCCGAACGACCATTCCACAGGTCTGCATCCACTTCTACAGGCACATTCTTGATGGAAAATGCACCTGAAAGCGGCTCCAGACAATGTTTCAGGTCTGGAATTTTTTGTCAGCCCTGGGAATCAGTAGGAGAGAAGGTGAGGGAGGGGTTTGCAGGATAAAAGGAAAACTGTGGCAGGATAATCAACATGGCTTAATGTTGGCAGTTCAACATTATCAATCACAGATATGTCTTTTGTGCTTCTTTCCACTGTTCCAGCAGGCTCATTTCCTTTTTATTCACTTTCCAATCTATTACCGAGATGGTGTTGAAAGCAGTGTGCTATCTTTACAACGTTGGCTGTTGTTAAAGCATTAAAATGTTGGAAGCATTCAGCTGGGGAGAAACATCTGAGGAAAAAGAAACCAAGTTACCATTTCAGGTCTACAACTCTGTTAGTTTTCTTCCTCTCGCCATAGATTAAGCTTGACCTGATGAGTGTTGCCATCATTTTATTAATTTGATTTCAGATTTCAGTTTCTGCAATTTTTTGATTTCCAACATTAGTCTCCATCCTATGACAGATAGTTTCCTTTGATCTCCCTACCTCCATCTTTCTGCAATTTAAAATGCACTTTTCTAACACTTCCATTTTTAATGAAAGGTTAATGACCTGCAATGTTAATTGCCTTCCTACCTCCCCAGGTGCCATCTGAACAGTAGAGGATCCTGTAATTTTCTGTTTTATGTATGATTTCCTGCATTTGCAAATTTTAAGTTATCCATATTTAATAAACTTCCTTCTGGAGATCTAAAGTGGACAAAATGACACTGTATCAATCAGACAAAGTCAACTACATATATGTTTACTTTGTAAGTTCCATTTAAACATGGTAAACTGCAGTTACCTCCTGTAATGTATATCCGTAAAGATGTTGATGTCAGTGTTACAACTCTACTTCTTTTCCTCCAGAGGAACTTATAATGTCAAGAGGTTCAAAGTAAACTGCAGGCAGATGAACAAGTTACCACATTGTTTTATGCATATACTGAAGGAAAATGCAAAACAGATACAGGAAATATACAAGAACTAACAGGATGTAACTGACAGGAAAAAAATGAGTATGCTCAGGCTAGTTCCTTTCTAAAAATGACAACAAGATGGCCTAACTAAGTTATTTAATGTTCAGGAAAGGATTAAGAAAGTAGGTGTACAAATATGTGTGGACCAAAGTTGAATAATAAACTAAATAACTGTGAGGGGAAAAAAAGAATAGCAAGGTTTAGATTAGTTAATAGTAAGTAAATAGATGGGAGTGGCTCGTGTGAAGTGTTTTTACAGGGATAGACCAATTGGACCGAAGAGTTTCTGTGGTTCAGTAACATCATGAATGCTGCCTCTCCACTTTAAGGTTGTCCTGGGCCAGGGAATCCTTGGAGTCAGTGAGACTGATACATTTTCTGAAGGATGCTTTGAGGATATCCTTGAATCTTTTTCTTCTGGCTGCCTGATAATTTCTTCCCCTGACATAGTTTGCAATGAAATGTTTGTTTCAGGAGTCTAGGGACAGGCAAATATGTGGCCTACCCGATGGAGATGACTGAGTGTAGTCATGGCTTCAGTGCCGGATATGTTTGCCCACAGAAATCACTGATGTCATTTATTAGTTCACTTACCCTGTCTGTAAATGTAGAGGATTTTATGGATTGTAGTTCCATTGAATATTGTCAAGATTTACTTGAGTGAAATAAACATGAGAAATAGAAGCAGGAGTAGGCCATTTAGTGCCTTGAGCCTGCCTATTATTCAACAAACTCATGTCTAACCTTCTACCTTAACACCATTTTTCTGTCCTCTAATTCCTCTAAAATCTTGTGAACTGACTTGCAATGAGACTCATGGCTAGCACATGGTAGGTGAAGCGGGAGGCAAGAGCACATAATTAACAACAGAAATAATTAGATGATGTTTCATTTCAAACCATATTGCACAGATAGATGAGCAAGGTCCAATTCAAAATTTTGCTGTCGCTTAAATGGAAAGGAAAATATATGATGTTATCCCAGCAAGAGCTACACAGATGAAAAAATTGGGGCAAAGCTCAGATGGTTTGAAAATAAGAATTCACAAAGTAGATGAACATTCTGAATTCATCTTTTTTTTCTTCTCTTAATTTCTCATTACTGCACTGAGAGGTTCTTATCTGCTTCAAAAGGACAGCGATCATCCCAGCACCCAAGAAGAGCAGAGGGAGCTGCCTCAACGAATATCGCCCAGTAGCTCTCACATATACTGTGATGAAAAGGCTTGAGAGGCTGGTCATGGACAGAATTAACATGTACCTAAGTAAAAGACTGGACCCACTGCAATTTGCCTATCGTCACAACCTCTCCACAGTAGACACAATATCACTAGCTCTCTACTCAGCTCTGAATCACCTCGAAAACAACAACTCATACAACCAGCTGCTCTTCATCAACTACAGTTCAGCCTTCAACACCATTATTCCCCAATGATGGTCAACAACCTACAAACCCTGGGCCTCTGCAAATGCATCCTTGACTTTCTCATTGGAAGACCACAGTCGGTACAAATTGGAAACAATGTCTCTTCCTCACTGACTGTCAACACAGGTGCACCTCAAGGATGCGTGCTTATCCCACTGCTCTACTCACTATACATCCATGACTGTGTGGCCAGGCATCATTCCAATTATATCTACAAATTTGTCGATGACACTACAGTTGTTGGCAGAATCACAAACGGGAATGAAGAAACACACAGGAGGGAGATAAATTAACTCATTAAGTGGTGTAACTTCAACAATCTTGTACTCAATGTTAACAAAACCAAAGAGATGATTGTGGACTTCAGGAGTAAGACGGGGAATGCAAACCAGTCCTTATTGTAGGCTCACGAGTCGAGAGGGTCAAGAACTTCAAATTCCTGGGGGTCAACATCTCTGAGGATCTGTTCTGGAGTCTCTACATAAATGCAATCATGAAGAATGCTCGCCAGCAGCGAAGTGTTTGAGGAGATTCAGTATGTCACCAAAGACTCTCGAAAACTTCTACAGGTGTACTGTAAAGAGCATTCTGACAGGTTGCACCTCTGCCTGGAATGAAGGTGCCAACTCTCAGGACAAGAATAATCTCCAGAGGTTTGTTAACTCGGCCTGCAACATCATGGGTACCAGACTTCTCTTCACTGAGGACATCAATAAGACGCAATGTCTTAAGAAAGCAGTCTTTACTTTCAAGGATCCCCACCACCCAGGCCATGCCCTCTTCACTCTGCTACCATCAGGAAAAAGGCACAGGAGCCTGAAGTTGAGGACTCAGCAGCACAAGGACAGCTTCTGCATCGCTGCCATCAGATTCCTGAATAATCAATGAAGCAATGACACTGCCTTACTTTGATTTTCCATGCATTATTTTTATTTATTTTGTAAGATAGTTTATAGGAATGTTTGTACTGTGATACTGCTGCAGAACAATAAGTTTTTTATGACTTGTTCATGACAATAAATTCTGATTCTGATTCATCTTCACTCACAAGTTCATACTAGGAATTTTTTGGCATCTGAATGCTGTGTTTCACTTTGGAAATTCAGTTAACAAAAACAAATTTCAGAACCAAAATATAGCATGTTACATTTTGCATGGTTCGAAGTTAAAGATTTCTGCCTTCTGATATGTTATATTTGGTTTACTCATGACCTTTCTCTCATATCAGAGGCAAGAGTGAATGTGAGTCACTGGTGTACTTGATACCAAAATTATTTGTTACGAGTCCAGAAGACCCCAAAGCCCAGCAGCAATAGAAATTCACCAAGACAAATGGTTACTTAAACAAAAGTTGCTTTTAATTTCCTTTAAACATAAAAACAGGATCAAACTTTAACTTATTACTAACTTCAATTTAGCTAACTTAACCCCCTTGTAATTCTAAGTGCACTTGTATGAAATGTGTATATGTTCAGAAAAGTTAACTGGTATCAGGCAATTCATCCTCCAAGTTGACTGGTATCAGGCAATTCTTATACTGTGCACAGAATTTAACATTGATGAATTTTCACCAGGCTTTGGTACTGAAAGGTAAATGGATACTGCTCAGGAAGATTCTTGTTGGTTACAGAGAGAGATTTGTTTCTCATTGGACACACACAAACATATTTCCCACCATCAGTACTTCAGTGTCTTACCAAAGAAACTTGCCATATCATGGGTTTTCCAAATGATAACCTTTTCTTGCAGGTCACCACAGAATTCCTCTTTCCCTTATTTCAGGAGAAACACTCTAGCCGGCCATTTCATCTTGTAAAGACTACAAGGGTTTTGAACAGGCTGAATTCAGAACTCACAACCCGTCTTCAAAATGTGGTTTTAACAAGCCTGCCAGCTTGCCATGCTGCAGTCTCCAAAAGCTACTGCAGAATCTAGTTCTCCCCCTCTCTAAGAGAAATCCTGTTTTTTTTTTCTTTCCTCACTCTGCTTGTACAAACCAGAACCTCTTGCAGGGCTAACCCAATCCTTGAAAGATCTTTATCAGCACTTGAGCCTAGACTCTTCCAATTGCAACTACTTTTTGAAATTCCTTCCAAAACAATTTCATGGTCTTTGCAAAGGCTCTTGGAGCCTGGATGTCTGGCTTGAGCAAAGCTCTGGCATTTTAAATGAGATGTGTTTTGTAAGTATCTGTCTGTGAAGTGACCTACACTAAACCCCCCACAACCTATCTCTTTTAAAAACATATTAATATATAATATAAAATATAATATACACTGTAACATATCTATCAGCTTGAAGTCATCAGAAAAGTTTAAATTACATACTCCTGGCTATGCAAGATTTGTGTAAGTCCCAAAAATGATCAGTGTGGGAAGGAAATTAGTGCAGGACTTCCCTGGGGCTATTCCCCATCTCCAGTAGACATATTGCTTTGGATACTGCAGGAGGAGGTGACTATTAGAGAGAACATAGAACAAGCCAAGTTCATGGCATCATCTGTGGCTCTGCTGCAATTAGAGGGGAGGAGTAAATGTGGCAGAGATGGAATGAAAGAGGATTCTATTGTAAGGGGAAAAATAAATATTTTTGTGGCCACAAATTTGACTTCAGGATGGTATAAGAACAGAAGAAATAGGAGCAGGAGTAGGCCATTCAGTCTGTCAAGCCTGCTCCACCATTCAATAAGATAATGGCTGATCTGATCATTGACTCAACTCCACCTACCTGCCTTTTCCCCATATTCCTTAATTCCTTTTTTTATGTAAAAATCTATCTAACTGAACTTTAAATATATTTAATAAAGTAGCCTCAATTGCTTCCCTGGGTAGAGAATTCCACAGATTCACTACTCTCTGGGAAAAATAGTTGTTTCTCATCTCTGTCTTAAATCTTCTCCCCCGAATACTGAGGCTGAGTCCCCTAGTTCTGGTCTCACCTACCAGTTAAAAAAAAAATCCTTCCTCTATCTTATCTATCCCTTTTCATAATTTTATATGATTCTATAAGATCTCCTCTCATTCTTCAGAATTTGAGTGAGTATAATTCCAGATGATTTAGTTTCTCCACATAGGTCAAACCCCTCATCTCTGGGATTAACTTGGTGAACCTCCTCTGGACTGCCTCTGAAGCCAGTATTTCCTTCCTGAAGTATGGAGGCCAGAACTGTACACAGTACAGGTCACTTTGTATAGTGGTTTCCTGGTGCAAGAGCCAAGGGTGTCACAGAAAGGAACATGCTATGAACAGCCTGTGCTTGTAGTGTGGTGCCAAAAACATGTTAGAAAGGGATGAGATCCTACAAGATGAATTTCAGGAAATCAATAAAGTTCAGGACCTTAATGACAGTATTCACAGGATTGCATCCGATGCCAGGTGATGGTGAGTAAATGAATGGGAGAATTAACTAGATGACTGTGTTCCTGCAGGAAGGAGGTATTTGGATACAAGGGAAGGAGGATACTTGTATGAGTGAGGGTGCTTGTACCCAGACAAAACCAATGTCTTTGTGGGAGTGTTTGCTCATACTATTGCAAGGGCCTAATTTGGAATAGCAGGGGTTGTGAACTTCAACTGGTTGACAAAGAGATGGAAAAGGAAAAGAAGTGAAAGAAAGAACAATATAATGCAAAAGAAAATAGAGAAAGATCATGAGGAGACATAAATAGACCACAGTACAAAAAAAAAGATGAAAACCAGCAAAAGAAAAGCCCAAATACTTTGTACTTCAATGCATGAAGCATTCAGAGGGAGGTTGATGAACCCACAGAACAATTAACATGAATGGATATGATTTGATTAACATTTCAGAGACAAGTTGTGGAATTTAATATACATGGATATATAACTTTTCGGGGAGAAGCTCAATAAAAAGAGTTGAAATCATGGTAGGTATAAGAGACAACTTCTACTCAGATGTTGTGAAAACCATTGATGGAATATAAAACAGTAAGGGAAAGAACACGCTTCTAAGGGTAGTGCATCAATTCCCAAACATTATCTATTCTGGGTATAAATCAACAATTAGCGAGAGTGTTTGAGAAGACCAGGGCATAAACATTAACTTTCATGTAAATTGGCTTGAGTTTCCAAGGGTAGATATGAGAAAAAATTAATTTGGTGTGTTTGGGATTGTTTCCTAAAGCAAACGATTATGGAACCAGCTAGGCAACAGTCTATTATGGATTTATAATTGCTAAAAATAAATTATTTCACAGTAAACAATGGCCTAAAATATGGTGATCATTGGAGGAGGGGGGAGGAACCACCTAATGGAGTAGTAACCAGCCCTCTCCGGAGAAAAGTGAAAAACGTGGTAAATAAATAAAGCCTTGGTTTAAACAATGGAAAAGTGAAAGTTAAACAGTTGGAGAAAATTTTGAAGAAGGAACTGAAAAAATAAAAACCTACAATGGTTAACAGAGAATGGTTAACAGCAATGAAAACGACAGAAGATAAGGAAGAAGGCCTTACCTGCATAGTGGATCCAGAGTTGTTCCGAAGAAGGTAACCTGATCTGTGCGGTGTGCAATCAAACAACTTTGAGGGAGTGCCACACAATGCGGGCTTCAACAGTGGCTCACGGAGTAACAAAAGGAAAAAAATACTGCATGTGTGCGAAGAGCCGCGCATGCGCGGAACTCATTTCAAACAGGCCACTGAAGAAGGAGGATGTGGGCAGCAGGCTGTTTCAAATATAAAGGAAGTCAATTTGGAAACAATTGCTGGAACAGAGTCAATATCAAGTGAAGAACTGGATCCAGAAATATTAGAAGAAGGGAAAAAAAATAAAGAAGAAAGATAAAGGTAGACATCAAACCCAAATAGTGGATATACAATATTTTGATAAGCAATTAAAAATTTTAATGGAAACACTGATGTCTGAAATTAAAATTAATATAAATTGTGTATTAGAAGCAGGTGTTAAAATGCAACATGTCAAGAATGTAATGATGGACATGAAAGAACAATTTGAAGAAGTGTAAAAGTAAAAGGAGTGGAAGTAGATATGGCAGCTTTGAAAGAAAATCAGATATTATGAATAAAGATGTTAATAAGGCACAAGAAATATTGACTCAGAAAAATTATGCTTTAGAAAATTTTAGTAGATGCAACAATATAAAAATAGTAGGTAGATTTGAATGAGGTCAATGAGGGTGCAAACATCAAAGAATTTTTAAAACAATGGATCCCACAATTCTTAAGAGCTGAGGAATTTAAAGACAGTATTGAAATTGAAAGAGCTCACAGGGCTTTGACACCAAAACTTCAAATAAATCAAAAACCATGATCTATTTTGGTAAAATTGCTATGCTATCCTGTAAGAGAAAAAAATATTAGAACTGGCTGCCACAAAATCAACAAGAGAAAGTAGAATTAATACAACAAAAGGACATCTGAAGTTAATACGTTTTGTTAATTTGTTTTGATTCAAAGAAATCTTAGATTGTATATATTATTATACATTAAGGATTTGATTGTATTAAGCTTTTAATTTTTATGGAAAGTATGTTTATAATTTTTTTGGGGAGGGCTAGGGAAGGAAGACAGTATACTGCAGGATCAGGTGACAATTGTGGTTTATACTACAACACAAGATGTTAAGGGAGTTGTGATTGTCTTGCAAATTAGTAAAGACAATTCAATTGGGGGGTCTTTTTTATTTTACTTTCTAAAATTCTTACTTTTTTATGCTACTCATGTCATCAGGTATAGTCAAAAATAATAAACTTCAAACTGGTATTTTTAGAGAACAGAAATAGAGAATTTGAATGGTGGTTCATGAAGAAATTGAGAATAATAAAATGAATACATTAAAATTTATAGCTATTAACATTAATGGAATACAGAATCAGATCAAAAGGAAAGAAATATTGACACTAATAATAAAAGTAAAACAATAGATATAGCATTTATAGAAAAAACATTTAACAGAGGCAGAACATCTGAAACTGGGGAAAAAAGATTGGAGCGGTTATGTATCGGCATCATCCTATAATTTAAAAGCTAGAGGAGTTGCTACCTTAATCAACAAAAATTTACCACTTAAAATAGAAAAAGTAACTACAGATCCAGCGGGTAGATACATCATGATAAACTGTCAATTTTATTTGGAATCTTGGATAATATTTAATATATATGCACCTAATGAGGATGATTAAAAAATTGTGCAAGAAGTTTTTTATGTTTATTGGACACTCGAGGGCATATTTTATTAGGTGGAGATTTTAATTTTAGTTTTTATCCTTTATTAGATAAAACTGGAAGAAATACCGTGAAAAAAATAAAACAGCTAAACTTACATTGTCTAATGCAATATATGAAATTAATAGACATTTAGAGAAAGAAAACACTAAAGGAAAAAGATTATTCATATTATTCCAATAGTCACAAAACCTATTCCAGGATAGATACGTTTTTACTCTCTGCTCAAATACAAGAAGAATTCAGGATGGTGAACGTAAAGCAAGATTACAATCAGATCATTCACTCCTTTTACTAACAATTGCTCTTGAAGATATTCAACCTAAAAGATACAGATGGAGATTTAACTCCATGCTGTTAAAAATTAAAAAAAAAATTCAAGATTTTATAGAACATCAAATTAAAACATAGTTTGATATGAACTCTAATTCTGTAACAGATAAATAAAAGCTTTCATTCTAGGGCAAATAATTAGTTATATAACCAAAATTTTAAACAAAGAATACTGTTAAGAAATAGAACAATTAGAAAAAGATATATTCATTTTAGAGAGAGATTTAATAAAACAAGATGACATAGACAAGAAAAGACAATGGACAGAAAAAAATTGAAATACAATACATTACAAACATATGGAGAAGAAAAAAGATACTATGAGGAAGAACAGATATTATGAGTTAGGAGAGAAAACACACAACATTCTGGCTTGGCAGTTAAAAACAGATCAAGCAATAAGAACTATTGAAGCCACAAAGAAGGGAAAGAATCAAGAAACTACAAGAAATGAATGAAATATTTTTAAAAATGAAATTGGCCTGGGTAAAAAGCAGATGCAAGGGACGATGCAATCAATGGTAATGCTTCTGATTTTGTCCAATTAACCTTATAACCTGAGAATCTAGAATAAGACTTTATTATCTTCAAGTGACATTGCACCAACTGACCAGAGTCTGACACAAATAATAAAATATCATTTGCATAAAACATTAGTTTATGAACCTCTCCTCCCACAACTGGTAAAGAGAAGTTTGATATTTTTATTTTGAAATTCAGGTAAACAACAGACAACAACTTTTTTTTCAAAAGTTTTGTTTCCTGAAGAAAACTTGGGGATGATCATACACAAACTTCCAGATGAACACAAAGATATTTTCAGATTTGGGGTATCACGAAGGAATTTGGAGAAACATTACATTAACTTTTATTGAAGTTAGCATGGCATTGACTTCTGAGTACCTCTGAGCCAAACTGAGGTTGTGAGACAAGAACTAGAAAACACGGGTTAAGCGTGATAGTTTTAAAGGGAAGATTAAAGGGACAAAACTCTTTACACAGAATGGTGAGGGTGTCGAATAAACTGCCAGATGCAGTGGTGAATGTGGGCTCTGCTTCAACATTTAAGGTAAATTCAGAAGGTCCATGGATGGGAGGGGTATGGAGGACTCTAGTCCGGGTACAGGTTAATGGGACTAGGCAGTTTAGTTCGGCACAGTCTAGTTTGGCCGAAAAGCGTATTTCTGTGCTATAGTGTTCTATGATTCTATAATGGAAGGTGCTGTATCTATCTCTAAGTCAATTTGGAACAGGTCACTGCACTCAGTCATTCAATCAAGTACCTTGTTGGTGAAGCAGGTGTGAAGACAAATCCTCTTTGACAAACCCAGGTAATAATGTTGGAAACAATTTCAGACAGATAATCCAAAGGAATATTTCTTCCTGAAAATTGCAGATGCTGGAAATCCAAAATAAAATCAAAAATGTTGGAAATAGCAGAGCAGGCAGATTATATTAAAACAAGAAAGAGAGGTATTATTTCAGGTTAGTTCCAATAAAGGGCTCAGACTTGAATTACTAGTATATTTTTCTTTCCATATTTGCTGCCAGACTCACTGAACATTTCCTGCATTTTAAATTTTAAATTTAGACCTATAGCACAGTAACAGGCCATTTTGGCCCACGATCCCGTGCCACTCAATTTACACCCAATGAACCTACAATCCCATTGGGAGGAAAGCAGAGCCCCTGGGGAAAGCCCATGCAGACATAGGGAGAATGTACAAATTCCATACAGACAGCGCAGGTTTCAAACCCATGTTCCCATCACTGGCACTGTAAAGACATTGTGCTAACCATTTCATCGTGGATTGCATTACAGTCCATCATTTCCCCATTTTTTTGAAGTATATAATATCTATATTATACTCTTTGTATATTATTTAGAGCAATCCCTCAATAAGTTCCTGGGTAATATTGCATTGAGCAAGATATTGTAAATGACAAAGACCAGAGAGCATTTGGTGGTGTTTTTCTTTGGACACACTGTAAGAACATAATAAATAGGAGAAGGAGAAGATTGAATGATAAGATTATCCCTGGCCTGTCATTCAGCAAGTTCATAGTTAACCCAGTCTTCGCTGAAGCATCCTTTCCCAATCTTTTCCCCAAACCCCTTCACTGCCTTGTATGTCTGTCAGATTCTTCCTTGAATATATTCAATAACTCTGCTTTTCAGTTCTCTTGGAAGTAAATTTAAGATTTCAAACACTGTAAGGTTCTTTTTTGAATTATTTCCATCAACTTTAATTTGATATGAATTTAGAGGTGTTGACTAATAAGGTATTTCATTACTTTGATAAGGAATTATTTTTTTCCTCTTTTTGCTAAAAAATTGTTTTCTTGGTAGTAGGTTTATATTTTCTTTTTTTTTAGTAAAAATAATAAAATGTGAATATAATATAATCTGTCGTTTACGAATGTGGATACCTTGGATGTAATGCTATGATTTAAACTTAATTCATGTATGCAATTTTCCTTTTTTTTTGACATTTAGCATGTATCCTTATGTACTCTGTATTTTTCAAAGTGGAATTTCAATTTTAATATCAATAAAAATATTGCAAAAGAAAGGAAGTAAAATTGGTATGTGGAAGGCCTACAAAAGTGAAATTTTGAGAGAATAAAGTTTGTATGTTCCTGTTCAGGATTAAAGGCAAAGTTAACAGGCATAGGAAACTTTGATTTTTGAGGCATAATGGGGGCTATGGTTAGAAGAATAGAGGTGTTCAGCAGGTATAGGCAACAAGGAGCAAATTAGATACACGATGAGTTTTAAAAATGCAAGAAAAAACTTAAAAGAATAAGGAAAGCTAAAAGAAGAAGTGGGATGGCTTTGGCAAACAATGTGAAAGAAAATCCTCAGGGTTTCTATGGGTATTAAGAGCTAGTAAATGACAAAATTGGTTCGCTTGAAGATCTGAGTGTTCGGAAATGTATGGAGCCATAAGAGATGGGAGAGATCTTAAATGGTTCTTTTGCATCAGTAATTACACCTGAAACTGGCACATAATCTAGGGAAGTAAGGAAAATAAGAAGTGGGGTCATGGAACCTATACATATCAAACAAGAGGAGATGCTTGCTGTCTCAAATCAAATAATGGTGGATAATCCCGAGGGCCTGACAAGACATTCCCTTGGACCTTGAGGGAAACTAGTGTAGAAATTCCAGGGGCTCTGGTAGAAATATTTAAAATGTTTGAGGTGCCAGAGAATTGGAGGGTAGCTCATGTTGTTCCATTGTTTAAAAAAAGCTCCAAAAGTAAACCAGGAAATTATAGAATAGTGAGCCTGATGTCAGTGGTAGGTAAATTATTGGAAGGTGTCCTTGGTGATTGGATATCTAAGTATTTGTATAGCCAGAGACTGATTAGGGATAGTCAATGTGGCTTTGTGCATGGTAGATCATGTTGAACTAATCTAGAGTTTTATGAAGCTGTAACTTGGAAGCTTGATGAAGGAAAGGCTATGGATGTTATCCACATCGAACTTAGTAAGGTCTTTGACAAGGTCCTACATGGGAGGTTTTTCAGGAATGTTCAGATGCTCAGATATTCATGGTGAGGTGGTAAAGTGGATTCAACATTGGCTTTATGGGAGAAGCCAGAGAGTGGTGGTGGATGATTGCTTCTCAGACTTAAGGTGTGTGACTAGTGGTGAGCCTTAGTGTTGGAACCATTGTTGTTTGTCATCTGGATCAATGATCTGGACAATAATTTAGTAAATTGAATCAGCAAATTTGCAAAGATTGGAGGCATTATGGAGAGTGAGGAAGGCTTTCAAAACTTACAGATGGATCTGAACCTGGCTGATCACAGGCTGATCAGACCTGGGCGTGTGTCCCATATCCGTTTCTCCTAGTGGTCATTTGGAGCCCAGATAGAATCCCTCCTTTTCAGCCAGAGCCAGTGACTGCTCATTTCAGCTGAGTTGGAGAGGGATTTAATAGCCTTTCTATGGGCCTTCCCTGAGATTCCTACTTCCCTCAGAAGCTTGGTCATGGATTTGGCCACAAATTCTCTAGCACCAACTTCAATGGGGTGCACTCTCACTTTCCAGCCTCACTCTTCTGCTTCTGTAGGAAGATTAGTATAACACAGTGTCTTCCATTCTTGCGCCTCATCATAGTGTTCTCTCAAGGAACCATCAGCTCAATAATGAAGACAATCTGCTGAGAGCTGGATCAAAGTATCAGATCTGGTCTCATTTTGGTGCTGGCAATTTCAGGTCGAAAAATCAGTCACTGATAGAGGTCTACAAACAATTTTCAGTCTCTGGTTGTGCTCAGGTTGCCTATGCCTCGGAGTGAGGAGGAGTGAGTTCTATGATTTATTCCTTCCCAAATTAATAGTATTAGGTATGGGAGTGTGTCTAGGTTTTGGGTGTTTGACAGCAGGACATTCAAAGTTCTTTGTTTCTTTAGGTTTGACGGCTAGACCTTTCAGCTCTTGACTGTGTCACCAGATATGTTGGCCTTGGGAGAGACTGATATTGCACCCAACCAAAATGTGCTTTAGCAGGAACAGTGCAGATGGGACATGCTGTGTCCTCTCCCAATCACAGATTTAGGTTTTTGGGAGAAGGCTGGACATTGTATGCGGATCTGATGATAAAGCTTGTTCTATTTGACTCTTTATACCATAGGTCCTTCCAGGTTAGTCTCCTCCTTCCAATGCCTTCCCATCTTGTCCATTGCCCTTGTTATGGTTAAGATATGGCTTTGGACAACCTGGTTGCTTCTGCTTGTTGCCACACTTCCTCCACCACTAATTGCCAATATTTAGATGGACTTGCTTTCTGCCAGGTGGGTTTCTTTGTTTCTAAACCAAAGCCCCTTCTACCTTGTAGCACATATCCCACTATGTCCCAATGGCAGAGTGCTGATTTTGCATTCTGTGCTGCTGCAGCCGGTGTCTATTTTCTGCTTTTTGATAAGGCTGGGGCAGCACCTCCTATGCACAGGTCCCATGATTCTCTTAGCATCATCTCCAGCCTCTCTTTGGTGAACTTGTATTTCTCCACAAGGCTAGACAATGTCAACAGCAGGATTCCATCCCCATACGGTTCTACTCTACTAAGTAATCTGGGTAGTCCAAGCCACTTCCTCATTTGTGTTCTAATCAGTCTCTGCATTTTCTTGATGTTTGATAGAATCACTTCATATATTGTTAATGGCCATATGAATCATGGAAGCAGGCCGAATTGGAGACATCACACCTTCAGCTTCCCTGGGAGAGCCGTGTTGTTAATTTGCTTAAGGCCGCCTGAGTTGGTCAACCCACTCAGTGTCTTTTAGGGTAGTATTATACCAATGTTTGAGGCTTTTGATTGGTTACTTCAGGATGGTTGATATCTGTTCTTCATTAATTCAAAACCTTTTGTCTGCAAGCCTGCCCTTGACAATGGAAATATTGTGAGGTTTCCTTGGTTTGATTTCCATTTGTGCCCATTTGATGTTACTATGAAGCTTACTGAGTAGATGCTTCGTCCAGGCCTTTATTGTTATCAATGTGGTCATGTCATCCATGTTGGCGACAGATGAAAGATCTTGGAATATCATTCCCTGAAAGTGGCGTCACAGGTTGATCAGGTTGTAAAGAAACCTTTGTGTATATTGGCCTTCATAAATTAAAGTATTGTCATCAATATCAGTGATCTGGATCAGAACTGAATCAGCAAGATTGCAGATGTCACAAAGACTGGACGCGTCCTGGACAGCGAGGAAAATGGCTGAAAAATGGCAGATGGAATTTAAACAGACAAGTGTGAGGTCTTGCATTTTGGAAGGACAAACTGAGAAAGGACATACACAGTAAATGGTAGGGCACTGGGGAGTGTGATAGAACAGAGGGATCTGGGAATACAGGTAAATATTTCCCTGAAAGTAGCATCACAGGTTAGTCGGCTGGCAAAGTGAGTTTTTGGTATAGTGGGCTTCATAAATCAAAGTATTGAGTACAGGAGATGGGATGTAATGTAAAAATTGTATAGGACCCTTAGAGTAGTGGCACAGTGTCGCAGTTAACACAACACTGTTACAGCGCCAGCAATCAGGACCAGGGTTGGAATCCCATTCTGTCAATAAGGAGTTTGTCCATTCTCCCTGTGTCTGCATGGACTTTTGTCAACAAGATTGAAAGAGTGCATAGAATATTTTCAGAAACTGAGTTACAGAGAAAAATTCAACATCTTAGGACTTTATTCCCTGGAGTGTTGATGAAAGAGGAGAGATTTGATAGCAAAATACAAAATTCTGAGGAGTCAAGACAGAGTAAATGCAAGTAGGCTTTTTCCACTAAAGTTAGATGAGATACAAACCAGAGGACATGGGATAGGGGTGAAAGGGGAAAAGTTTAGGGGCAATATTCGTGGGAACTTCTTCCCACAGAGATTAGTGGGAGTGTGGAATGAGCTGTCAGCTGAATGGAGTGCCATTTTCACATTTAAAAAAATTTTGGACAGGTACATGGATGTGAGTGGAATGGAGGGATAGGGACTGGGTGAAGGTCAATGAATAATTGTTCGGCCCTGATTAGAAGGTCTGATGCTCTGTGCTGTAATATTCTATGGTTCTCAGAATAATAATCCTCCGAGAAACAAAATTTCACTTCCCAGCAGTCTTAAAAGGACCACTTTGTTTTCTGAATTATTCCCCTTCATTCTAGATAATGTCACTGGAAGAAATGTCTTCTTAATCCCTCAGAATATATGCATCAACAAGATCGTTGTTCATTTTTTTTCCAGAGAAAATTCATGAAATTGTTTCTTGAATAAAGCAAAGTAGCTTAGAGTGAAAAGTGGAAAAGAGAATATTGTTTCCTTTGGAACGGAGTGGACACAAGAGAGCTTTAGCTGAGGAGTTTTATTATTAGAGGATGGGAAAGAATAAATTGGAGAAACTCATTTCCCTTAGATGCTGAGTTAAAAGCCAGAGCATAGTTATGTAAAAGGATTACAGGAAAGATGCAGATAAAGTTTTTCATGCATAGTGGTAGGGTCTGGAGTCCATTGAAATGTTGGAGAAGACAGAACCCCTCATCATATTTGAACAGTTCCTGGAGAACACTTCAAAACCATGATCTATGGGGCATCAGACCTGGTGCTGGAAAGTGGCAGTGAGCTGGTGAGCACATTTTCATTTGAGACACTGCAGTAGGATGAAAGATGTTCGCCGTTGGGCAACAAAACATGCAGGAACAATGGCAAAAGATTCTATTCTATATTAATAGAACCCAGTGGCTCTGTAGGTGCTGCACAACAATAAACAGCTTATGAAACATATCAGAATTGGAGCAGGAGATTTAAAAAAATAGCATAAGTGCTATAAGAGAGCCAAGGCTCTGAAAAACGCAAGCTATGAAGGCGTGTGTACTTGATGCGTGAATGTATGTATGAATGAGAGAGACATGGAGGAGGGATGAGAGAGAAGAGATAGAGAGAGAAAACATATAGGTCTAACCCCCCTATTGTCTTTAATATTTACAGACCTCTTATATTCACAATACTTTCACAGGCTTCATGTGACTTGTGTTGAATTTTGTTCTAAGATTTTAGAAGTTCTGTATGTTGTTCAAAGGAGATTTTAGAAATGTTAATGTAGCGGAGTTATTGGTTTACATGTGGCATGAATATGGCTTGGATCAATAGCAGAAATCAAGTGCTGGCAAGAATTTAGAGGTATTCATTTCTCATCTAAAATGTGCACCTTTGTGAATGTACAGTTCTATTCATGCATTTTCACACCTGACATATTCTTGAAGAGAGGTAACTCCAGGCGCTGGAGCTGTTTTTAGTCACCTGGAATGTAATTCAAAGTTCCGACTTTGTAACATGAACAATTTGCTTGGAAGAGGGCTGAAGTATTCTTTGCTCAGACCAGGAGAGGACAAGGTGGAGGGTGAGAGTAAAAGGGTTACATGGAAGGAGAATCTGTGGTATCATTGTTTATGGCATACTGGATTTCACCTGAGAAATGGAACCTTTCTGTCCTTTGGGAAGGGTGTACGTTACCATGCATTGCCTAGTACTATTGTGGGTATACACAGGGTCCAGCTTGAGACAAGGATTGCAGGTGAAGAAGAGGTTGGTAAACTCTCAACCTCGGATAATGTTAGTTCACCACAGAATAAGGAATTCTGATTTTTTTCTCTTTTCTAAAAGATCCTCATCAGCACTTTCGACGCAGCTGGTGGTAATGTTCCCATGATTCGACAATTCTACAAGGACTTTCAAAAAAATATGGCGACAGTTTTCAGGGATTTTAAACATGGACTCGTGTCAATTTCCCTTAATTCTGCACAAGGAGTAGAGGTCAGAGTAACAGAGAATGGTCTGCAACTTGACGTGAAGCAAATAATGGGACAATCTGCAAAGAAACGTTGATTTTTCATCCTTTCATGCATGATCCTTATTCACATTACACTGAGAATTATCAAAGGGCTTTCCATCAGGAGGGTTTGGTTTTCTGCTAATCCTCTTTTACCATTTCCATCCCTTGCCTTTGGTTCTTGTTTGTCAGGGTATGTAACGACCTCACCTATTAAGTTGTATCAGCTTGCTAACAGAGGCATTCTCTGCTGCAATATATCTTGCATGGGCAAGTTTTGTTTCAGGAATTTCCAGTTAAAGAAACAAAAATTAAGTCTCCTATGCAAATAGTTAAAATTAAGAGATTGTAAAATAACAGGTTTGAGGAAGCAGTGTTGTGACTCAAACTGATTTTGCTCTTTCAAAAGAATTTAATTCCTTTTTTGTTGAGTGGCTGGGCTGATAATCATTAGGGCCAATCAAAAAAGTTTTTATGCATTCTGTTTGTTTTATTAGACAAAAAAAGTCCTAACATCTGCAAGTTCATTCATAAATATAAACCCAGCCTTTCATTCCTGTCATAATCCTTTGGCACTTGTGTTTGAGTGAATTAATTTAATTGCCTTATTACAAATGATAATCCAAAGTGAAAGGGAACATCTCAAACTTGATCTGCAAGCCGTGAGATGCACCATCAATAACTCCAAAGCTGAAGTTGAACAAACTGATTGATGTTTATTAGCTTTAGAATAAAAGCACACCCATTCTACTCAACTATTCTGCACTGGGCAGAGGGGGCTGTGGAACATTCTGGAGTCTGTGGGAGGAGTCACAGGCAGAGTTGGCCAATGGGTGTGCCCAAACAGACAAACACATACATACAGTGGTTTAACACATTCACCCCTTGATCTTTTTTTAAGAGTCCAGCAGGGTAAATTGATGATGATACATTAAAAATTAAGTCTATCAGGTGGTCTGTTTATTTTTTCCTGTGACCGTCATGATTCGGGCTATGGATGTGACTCAGTGGCGGGGCCCTAGGAAGTCTGGGGCGTCCGTGTGCAATTGTTGGTATTGGGCTGTGCATATTGTAAGGTGAAACATCATGAGATGGGAATGTGTAAGGAGTTACCCTGTGCAGGGCTGTAACAAGATGTGAATGCATCCTTGTACTTACAAGATAAGAGAGACATTGATGGATTGAGAAGCAGGAAGCTAGCAGGGAAAGGATAGCAACAGTTTTAGTCATTGGACAAGTAATGATATGATGATGTTCTAAGCACGTATCCAAGGGTATAAAAAATCACCATTTTGCTGATAACTGCAGAATGCATTCTCCAACTAACATTGTTAGTTGCAAGTGTTACAATCCGGTAATAAAGAACAAAGAACCCTGATTTCGACTCAGTCTGGTGTTTGTCTCACTCATTCATGAACAAAGCAGACCTAACAATTTGGTGACCCCGACGTGATGGGTGAGTGAACACTGGACGACGGTTTCTGTTTTTTCTGACAATCATCTCAGCCGGCTGATAAAAAGGTCCAGAGAAGCCTGTTTTAACAAAATTCTCTTTTTTTTTTTTTTAAATCTTTATGATTGTCAGTAAGAACTGGAGATCGGACAAATTAGACGACCACAATTGAAGGTCGCATGCCAGGATTGTAACACGTAAGTGATTACAGACAAGATAAAAGTCCTTAAGGTGTTTGAATGACATTTATTAAGTGCTTCGCAAGAAACTACTAGAGTTTAAAAGTCTTTATTGTGTCGTTGCAAAGTCCAATAGAGTGAGAAGGTGGTCTATAAACAATTGAGGACCTGAGTTTTCTGCCCTAAACTGGTTATTAAGAGGAGAAATCTCCCACGTGAAGGTTGGGCTTTGAAAGAAAACAAAGGTTCAGGCTTATTGGCCTCAATTGTATGAGAGACTGACTTATAAATGTCCGGTAGGTATGATAATGTCTGTACACTTGAGAAGTTAAGAATTTATTTCCCCAATTCGCTGTGGTGGAATACCACAGCAGACACTAGAGACCTTGAGACAACAAAAAAAGTACTCAGGGACGCCTGCCTGGTGAACAAGAACGACGACAGAAGGCTGCGACAGCTGTGTCCGGATCAGGTAGGAGATATTAATGAAAAAGTTGACAAACTCCTAAGAGACACCCGGTTTATTCGAAATACTTTTGATAAGTTAAATGAGGGTATTCCCAACATCACCAAGGAGATAAAGTTACGTAAATTCATAGATTGGTACAGGGAAACAGGACAAAAGTATAGCCCAAATATTTGGTTTTCTAGTTGTAATTTAACTTTCAGACCCCTTTGGGAAAACAGAGAGTGGAAAACGAGCAATCAGAGTATACAGGACAGTCTGAAGTCAATTGGAGGTCAAGACTTAGAGACTGTTCCTTTAAAAGATATTAGTCATCCAGCTTGCAAGGAGACATTTTTAAAAGCAATTTTCGTTGACATGGATCCCCTAAACGGACAAGAACCTAAATTAAAACAGGCATTAGAAAGCGGTCCCGCAGCTATGGCTGTACAGTTGCCTGCTAAGACTTTTGACCAAGTTATTAAGGAAATTAATCAGGAATTAGAGGAGCGAAATACCAGTAATGCGGCATTGGAAAAACAAAAAATGCTCCGAAAATGTGTAGACCGCTGGAGGAAGAGGGGTTGGTTACCCGGGGGCACTGAGATGTTCCTGACAGGTGAGGGAAACAAAATTTTAAAACGTAGAGTCTTAGGCAAGCTGGAAGAAACAAAACGGGACACAGAAAACAAAATCTTTAATCGCGAGTCAGCAAAAAAGAGGGTGAGAGACAAGGAGATTCAGTACCGCGATGTCCTAGCTCTATTTGAAGAATTTGGTCTCCCTGGTAACCCACCTGTTACTGCCCCTGTAGAAATAGCTTGTAGACCCCCGCCCTATACATATGTGGAGTCAAAAGGTGCCCCTGGCACCCCAGATGGGATCCTGGAGTCACGTCCCTTATATCCAGATATTGAGACACTGGGGTGTGACAAGAACCTCGGGAATAGGGACACATCAGACGAGGTACAGGCCCCTTTAATAAAAATAGAAGGGGGAGTAATAGATGTGGAGACCCCTCTGGAGTCCAAGAAAATAGAAAAGGAGTTAGAGATACAGAAATGGAACATGAAAAAGGTTCAGGATAACATTAAAAACTTAAACAGAGATATTAATGTGCTGGGGAAGATCAGTGAGGATCAAAAAGAATTAATGGTAGGTGTATTGAAGGAAGTGGAAAAGATAACTACAACACTGTCAGGAGAAATTAAAGCTGAAGGAATGGTAATAGGAGTAAAGGACGAAAAGTGTAGTACAGATGAGGAAACGAGATACGATCCACCATGGGAGGAAAGTAAAAGGAAAAGACTCGGGAGGGAGAAAAATAGACATGCCTACCTGGACATAGTTAGGACAAAAGAGAAAGATGTGAAACAACTAAACTATGGCCGAAAAGATTATCTTAGAGATGAACGTGACCAATATACCTTTGACCCTGAGACATTGGAAGCTGATAGGGACAGTGACAGTGACGAAGAAGACTCAGAACAAGGTGGGATAAATAAATGCATGCCAAGAGTAAAGAAGGAGCAGAAATCCCCAAAATTGAGATATCAATGCCCATTACTGATCACGGGACGGGGAACTCAAAAATATGTACCCTGGTCACGAATGGACTTAGAGAGTTTAATGAAAAAACTACCTCCGTTGAGTAATGGGGCTAGTCCATGGATTTCTTGTTTTGAGCGAGAAACCTGCCAAGAACAATTAGCACTCGCAGATGTCAGAACTATCATGATAAAATTAAAGGCAGAAGGGGCCCTGAAGCAAATAGAGAGAATTGTAAGAAGCAGTAAATTGGGGGATGAAATAGAATTAAACCCACTTCGAAAGAGGGGGAAGTGAGAAAATTCGACAGTACGAAGATGTCCAGGGGAGAGAAGATAGCAATTGAGACAGGTATTGATGAGTCAAACTCCTGGATAGATCAGATGGGTAAATATGCGGACCAAGCAGGGTATGGGAACTGCTGGGTCTGTGCCCGAGGAAGGCCATTATTACGGATGAGCAGATCAATTTTTGAGGAGACAGATGCTATGGACTGCGCCTTGAACCTAATGTCAGAATCCAACCCACTGAATAGGTGTCTGATATGGGAACAGACGTTTCCCATAGCTCCGGCTAATGTAGCTCCCCCTGTCTTTAGATCCACAGGCATAACTAATGTTACTTGTTTTGCCAACAACAACACAGCAGCGCACGTTTTCCATGTGGGTTGGCTGCCCAGCGACTCGTGCAGGACTCATGTTGATCTCTCACATAGCAGTAGTGCAACCCGCTTGACCCAGGCTAGGGCAGATATTTGGTGGTTTTGTGGAGGAAGAGTTCTGTACAACTGGCTCCCCGCTAACTGGGATGGTCGGTGTGCTCTAGTAACCCTTAATGCGCCAGTGCTGATTGTCAAAAGGCAGGAGGGAGACGAGGATTCCCTAGAATTGCGCCACACAGAGAGTTGGCTGTGGAGAAAAAGGAGGAGTGTTGGACTCTTGGGGCCGGGAGGAAGGAACCCTGATGGGGTATGGATTGATGCCATTGGCCAAGCCCGGAATATTCCGGACGAATTTAAATTAGCCGATGAGATTGCAGCTGGGTTTGAAAGTTTTCCTGTTTTTAGTGCAATTTTTCCCATCACTGTAAATAAAAATGTTAATAGGATCAACCTTATTCACTATAATGTCCAGCGCCTTGCAAATTTGACCAGGGACGTTGTTGAGGCAATACATCAACAACTGTCAGAAACTTCCCTTATGACACTTCAGAATAGGATAGCGATTGATATGGTCCTGGCAGAGAAAGGTGGAGTGTGTGCTATGTTTGGAGATCTATGCTGCACTTCTATCTCTAATAACACAGGGCCAGATGGATCACTCACTAAGGGGTTAACGAAACTTAGGGCATTGGCGAAAGAATTAAAAGCCCAGTCTGGAGTCTCCAATCCTGTTTTATCCTGGTTACAGGGAGTGTTTGGGAGATGGAGCACATTGTTAGGACAACTTTTGCTGGGTTTGTTCATTTCTGTATCAATTTTTATCACTTGTGGCTGTTGTTGTATTCCATGCATTCGAACGCTGGTCACGAGGACCATAGAGAGAGCCTTTGCTGACTGTGATGAACTGCCTCCGAAATATCAAGCTGTGCAGGCTGTGGAGCAAGACTATCTCACATTACAGGAGGTGGAGAAAGTTGCTGAGATCGATCTGGAGTCTGAAGGGGAATGTGATGGGAAGGAGGGATTGTGAATTAGATTGTTACACATATAATTTTAACCTTGCTTGTAACCTAAATATTATAACCTTGATTGTAGAACAAATATTATAACATTGATTGTAACACAAACATTATTAATCAGATTGTAGAACAAGTATTATGAATTAGATTGTAGACCATATGTTAACTTGGGAATTTACTAATGTACGGGGGGTTAGCTAGTTTTTTGCTTGGGGGCAAATGGGATGAAACTTGTAAACGGGCAATGGGATCGGGGTGACGGATGGGGGGTGTACGCAAAGGAGGGTTGGGGGAGCCCTCGCCCACCAGCCGAACTAGCCTGTGAACAGAACCCGTATAGAGCTTGGCAATAATAGTAAGGTTGTATATAAATAATAGTAAGATTGTAAGGTAAAACATCATGAGATGGGAATGTGTAAGGAGTTACCCTGTGCAGGGCTGTAACAAGATGTGAATGCATCCTTGTACTTACAAGATAAGAGAGACATTGATGGATTGAGAGGCAGGAAGCTAGCAGGGAAAGGATAGCAACAGTTTTAGTCATTGGACAAGTAATGATATGATGATGTTCTAAGCACGTATCCAAGGGTATAAAAAATCACCATTTTGCTGATAACGGCAGAATGCATTCTCCGACTAACATTGTTAGTTGCAAGTGTTACAATCCGGTAATAAAGAACAAGAACCCTGATTTCGACTCAGTCTGGTGTTTGTCTCACTCATTCATGAACAAAGCAGACCTAACAATTTGCGGCAATGAGTCTGGCATGTCCTCTGTTGGGGATGAGGAAATATGCCATGGAACTGATGCATCCTGCTCTGTCCGGCTGGTAGAAGTGTGGTTTGCACTCCGTGCAGACCTGGCAGCTTTTGGTCAATTGACCTGATCTCTTCAATGGAGTACGACAGGTTGCAGGGTTTGACAAAGTGGAAGGACCTGGTAACTCCAGGGTGGCAGAGATCATTGTGAAGGGCTTGTAAGTGGTCAATTGGGATGCTGGCACAAGTCCCATGGGATAGGACATCAGGTGACTCATTAAGTTTTCTAGGCCAGTACAAGATATCATAATTGTAGTTGGACAGTTCGATTCTACACCTAAATATCTTGTCATTCTTGATTTTGCCCTGCAGCTGATTATTGAACATGAGCGCAACAGCCTTTTGATCAGCTAACAGGGTGAAATGTTTACCCGCCCAGGTAGTGTCTCGAGTGCTGCACTGCCTGAACAATGGCTGCACTGCCTGAACAATTTCTTGGGCCTCCTTCTTTGGGCCCTAGAGGACATGGCAAAAAAGAAACAGGTCTGTCTGGCTGGTTAAGAGTAGCAGCTAGAGTGAAGTCTGATGAATCACTTTCCACCTGGAACGGGATGGATTCATCTACCTTCTACATGCGCTTTGAGGTGAAAAATGACATTGCAATGAAGAAGTCTGCCTCTCCTCCAAATGACCAGATGCTGTGTCTTGCAGTGGCCAACATGAAGAGAGAGCTAGGCAAGCTACTGGACTGGATAACATTCCAGGCAGAGTGCTCAGGGGAAGTGTGGCTCAGCTAGCAGATGTTCTCACTGACATCTTTAACATCTCCCTGAGAAGTACTGTGGTCCCAACATGCGTCAAAGCCGCCATCACTGTCCCCGTGCTGAAGAAGTTGTCTGTGCCCTGCCTCAATATCTACACAACTGCATCACTGCCTGGATTGGAAGCTGTACCTCCTTGGACTTCAAGACCATGCAGAGGAAAGTGTAGTCAGTGGAAAATATCTTCCTCTTCAGTCATGAAGGACATCTACAACACCCGAAGTAGGTGAAAGGCAATAAACATTGTGAAGGAGTTCACACATCCCTCGTAAACTGTTTTCCCTTCTGCCTTCTGGTAGGAGGTACTGTAGCACTCAAACCCTCACATCCAGATTGGGCAATAGCTTTTTCCCCCAAGCCATCAGACATCTGAACTCCCAGAACATTTGTGGATAGCGTACTGAGGACTATTACTGTATATGTCTTAATATTTTAATGTGTTTAACTTCTATTCTAACTTATATTTATGCCATTTCATCTTTATTGTGCGAGCATGGTGAGAATGACAAATAAGGGTGATTTGACTTGAAATGCATTTTATGCTGGTAGCTCACTTACCAAATTCATCTGAGGCTTAGCCATCAAAATAGTTCTGATGCTTTGCCAACATGAGTGGGTAGGCTTTGTCTAATTTAGGGGAGAAACAAAAAAGTCTACAAATGCTGCGATTGGGTACAGAAGTACTGGAGAAACGCAGCAGGCCCACCTACAGATGCTGTGGAACATACTGAATGTTGCCAATCTAATCTTGACATGATGCATAAATCAGACCCATGAATTGTATATGCCTTTTGAAGCATATATTGAGAACACTTATTATTTATTTTATATTCTCTCCCTTGATTATTTATTACCTTTTTTCCTTTGTGGTATCTTTTGTGTTAATGATACTCAAAGTGTTAGTGCATTTTACATAATTGGGAAGTGACGGCAAGTAAGAATATCATTGAGGCAACACATTGTACTTATATACATGACAATAAACTCCATTTATTCACCAGTTGAGTGGAAGACTCAGTTTGCAGATATGGGTGCAAGTTTCTCAAGTCAAAGCTATTCTTTTGCTTATATAATCATAGGAATATTCTATCTGCTGTGATTTAGAGATATGCCATTCTCTTAAACACAATAGCTCCTTACTTGATTATATGCTTTGGCCAATCTTTTTCATTCTTTTCATACCTTGCTAAAACCAGTAGTGAGGTGTGCAATAATTGTTGAAAGTGTTCACTTGAATTTAAAACTGATTTTAGAATTCAACTTGTTCCAGAAATCATATATTTACTGAGTCTGGTATGCTTACTAAATTTTTCTCTGATCTGTTTGCTATAGTGTTTGGAGATGTGTTATTACCGACACTACCTGAGCTTGATAGAGCACACTGATTATTATTGCTTAAGCCTAAGTCAGGACAAAAACCATGTTCCATGGTTATACGCCTTCATCATTGTCAAATGAAGGAACTGCAGATCTGTGAACCCCATTGTAAAGGTATCTTGCAATTCTAAGGCAAAATCATTTGGAATTGTGAAATATTATGCTCCTGAAGTTATGAAAAAAAAACAGACCGTTTACAGGGAAGTTAAGTCGGAGTTATATCAATGGGGGTTGAAACCTTCCATGCTGTTTCCAGCACATTTTAGAATCTCTCTCCCCATTGGGAGTAAGAAATGGTTTGTTTCAGTGGAAGATGCTAGGATGTTCATTCACAAGCCACCGGCTCCTGAATGACATTTTTTTTTCTGTTGAATGACTGCTTTGAAAGGAGGGTTGAATTTAATAGGTCACAAGTTCAGTCATTTTTTAAAGAGTTTTTACAAAAGAAATCATCGTATTTATGGATGTCTACTTTATTGAAATAGGATAAAAATCTATTTTAAAT
The DNA here is from genome assembly GCF_036971445.1 of Narcine bancroftii. Classification (NCBI taxonomy): domain Eukaryota; kingdom Metazoa; phylum Chordata; class Chondrichthyes; order Torpediniformes; family Narcinidae; genus Narcine; species Narcine bancroftii. The sequence goes on along the minus strand of NC_091469.1, from coordinate 33,096,743 downwards.
ATCCTGTAAAAAAATTAAACAATATTCTCACAAATATTTTTTTTTCAATATTTAATGTATTCAGACATGGCTTATTTTGGTTTGCTATGATCATCTGCAGGGGTATTATTATTTGTTTTGCTTCTGAGGAAGAACATCTAATCAAAACTGGGAGATAGAGGGTTCTGAGAATTAATTATCACATTGGTGGCTTTTCCATCAGTTTAGGGGGTGGAACTGGAGAAGAATAGGGGAGGGATCATAAGTGTTTGGCTTTGCAATTGTGCTTAATGGTTTTGATCTTTCTGGTTCCAGCTTAGGCACTTTATGGTTTAATAAGGCCATCTACAGGCCAAAGGTCATTGTGTATACTGTACAAACTTACAAACTTGCTTTGCACATGCGCATCGGGATTTCTGAAACTAGTTTTACTTATAGTGTACATTTTCTATTATTGAGTTATCATGGCTAATCCTAATAAGATCCTGAGTTGGAACATTTTAAATTATCCAGTAAAATGAAGGAAAGTGGTTTTATATTTAAAACAATTTCAAGCTGCAATTATATTACGTGGCAATGATGTTTCGCACCTGATGTCATAGCGGAAAGGGAAGCAATAGCATTCTTTCTTTCAAGCTAAATGTAAAGGTGTATCAATTCTGATTAATCAGAATATTCTTTTGGTACACATAATGGTGTTTTGGATTCTAATGGTTGTTTTGTTATTGGTTTGGGGAAAATACATGATATTGGTTTTAGCAAATGTTGATGATCTGGGTTTTTATTTTTTTTTTACATCCTTGCCAGATTTAAATTTATATTTGATTATTCTAGCCATGAATTTCAGGTGTTGTATGGACCCTATCCTGGGTCATTCAACTGACAACCTGACTACATTAAATAAATCTCCCCTATTAATGCATTCTTTTTTTTTAAATCAGATTATGGCATTTCAGATGTTTGGCATTTCTTTTATCCTACCAATTGAGAATATTCTTTTTTTCCCCCTGTTCATCACACTTCTTCATGTATTGATTATTCTTTAATTGATAATCATTTAACTTCATTATCTCATTCTTGTGAATACCACAGTATTGTCATATCCGGTCACACTATGCCACTGAACTTTCCTAATTTTACTCAAGATAAAAGACACTGGCATTGTAATTCAATGTCATTATCAGATAAAGAGTTTGTTAAATTTAAGGAAGAACTAATGATACTAATTGATACTAATCTGAAACCACTAGTTCAGTTCTATGGGATTTTTGAAGGCTTTTCTTAGGGGGAAATTTATTTCATATATTGTAAGTAAGAAAAGGAAGACTAATACAAAACAAAATCTGAGTTAATTAAATAAATTAAACAGATCAACTATATGTTCAAACTAAAAGCTCAGACGTATACAAAAAATAGATTGAACTTGAAACAAAATTTGATCTTATTTCAACATATGCCAACTTTTGAAATCTAAAAAGCAATTTAACATTCATGGTAATAAATATGATAAGGTTTAGCTAACCATTTGAGAGAACTTGGTGCTATACGAAACCTCATAAAAATTCATAAAGATGTCTTCAGATCATTTGAAGATAAAATGATACATTTAAAAGATTCCATTTCAAATTATATTCTTCCGAATGTACAAATTACGGTAATTTGATGAAAAATTTCTTAGATCAATTAAATATTCCCAAGATTTCTTTAGATAGTCAAATCAAACTGGACGTATCTATTTTGTAAGAGGAGCTAGCGACTGCTATTTCCTCATTACAATCTGAAAAGGCCCCTGGATCTATTGGGTTCCTGATGGAATATATCACATTATTTTCTCAATGGCTCATCTTACCTACAGGTTGTGTTTGCTGATTCATTTGAACAAGATAAACTTCTTGACATTTAATGAGGCTTGTATATTGTCACAGGCCCAGAGGACCCCAAAACCCAGCAACAATAGAAATTCATCAAGACGAATGGTTACTTAAACAAAATTTGCTTTTAATTATCCTTAAACAAGAAAACAGGATTAAATTTTAATTTATTACTATTTTAACTTAACCTAATTTAACCCCCTTCTCATTCATAGCGCTCATGTATGGAAGTTCTTTAATTCACAGTCCAATCTCACTTCTCACTCCTCCAATTTCACTAGTTGCTGTGGTGATAATGAATATGTATGAGATGTACCGGAAGTCACGTGGTATGAGAGAGAGATAAGAGCACAAGCAAGAGAACAAAGGAAACGGGAAAATAAAAAGCCACTGGGAAGTTTACCTGATAAAACTTGTGTTTAATGTTTTATTAACTTCACATTTCGGGCCACAAATGTGACATTGGCGACGAGGATGAAAGAAGCTTGAAGAAAATTAAAGACTAAACAAGATTACAGAGGATTACAGACAACTTCAAGGTGATAAGAATTTTCTCTTTGTCTCAGTACTTTTGGAGCTGAAATATTTCCTCATGGCTGGTGCAGACGGTGACTTTCTAACACATAGTGGAATTGCTCATTTTGACCCAACGGGTGATGCAAGCACTGTAAGTGTGAAGTGGAAGGCATGGCTGGAAGAATTTGAATCCTACGCCGACAGTCGTGGCCTATTTCTACATACCGGTCTTCTTTTTTTTCTTTGGCTTGGCTTCGCGTACGAAGATTTATGGAGGGGGTAAAAAGTCCACGTCAGCTGCAGGCTCGTTTGTGGCTGACAAGTCCGATGTGGGACAGGCAGACACGATTGCAGCGGTTGCAGGGGAAAATTGGTTGGTTGGGGTTGGGTGTTGGGTTTTTCCTCCTTTGCCTTTTGTCAGTGAGGTGGGCTCTGCGGTCTTCTTCAAAGGACGTTGCTGCCCGCCAAACTGTGAGGCGCCAAGATGCACGGTTTGAGGCGTTATCAGCCCACTGGCAGTGGTCAATGTGGCAGGCACCAAGAGATTTCTTTAGGCAGTCCTTGTACCTTTTCTTTGGTGCACCTCTGTCACGGTGGCCAGTGGAGAGCTCGCCATATAACACGATCTTGGGAAGGCGATGGTCCTCCATTCTGGAGACGTGACCCATCCAGCTCAGCTGGATCTTCAGCAGCGTGGACTCGATGCTGTCGACCTCTGCCATCTCGAGTACATACCGGTACAGTTGAACAAAAAGCGCAGAGAAGGACGTTACTTCTTTTCACTGCAGGACCCTCAGTTCGGGAAACATTTAAGACACTTTTGAATACTGGAAGAAAGGATGAGTACCGGAAAGCGGTAGATGCATTAAATGCACACTATGTAGTTACACCGAATGCTACATTTCAACGCCATTTGTTTCGGAGAACGAGACAAAAAGATGGCCAGACAATTGCTCAGTACGTGACGAGACTACGCCAGCTAGCTGTTGGATGCAATTACATGCCAACTGATTTGGACAACCAATTATTGGATCAAGTCGTACAGCACTGCAGATCAGATAAACTCAGAAGACGTCTACTGGAAAGAGGGAGTGAGGTGGAACTCACTGATGCTTTAGCCATTGCTGCTGCATTAGAGGCTGTTGAAGGGCAATTTCATACCATGACCCTGAAAGACAACTCAAGCCAGCAAATTAAGAGGCTCTCACATCGCCATAATCAGCCAAGATATACGACGACACATGACGTGGAGTGTTATCGATGTGGAAACCGAGGTCACTTTGGAAAAGACCCATATTGCCCGGCCAAAGGCAAAGTTTGCAGAAAGTGTGGAGGTAAGGACCACTTTGCAAAGAAGTGCAAAAGCAAGTCCAATGCAGACCAGAAGAGGAAGAGTACAACTTCCAAAGGCAAAGCCTGGGGGAAAGGAAAGTATCCTGGAAAGAAAGATACCATTCGCCGGATAGACGGTGACGATGATGATACCCAGGAGGAACAGAGTTGTTACCAATTTACGTACATCATGAGAAGGTCCCAGTGATCATTGGTGGAGTGACAGTTCAGGTCATTGTAGACTCAGGCAGTGACAGTAATGTGATTGATTGACATTTATGGGAGAAGTTGAAAAGGAAAAAGATCATCTGTACCTCAAAGAAGTGCTCCAAGAAACTGTATCCATACACAGCAACCAAGCCATTGCAGACCATTGGATGTTTTACTGCAACTGTTGAAGCTGGAGATAAGTACACCGAAGCAGAGTTTATGGTCATAGAAGAGAGGGGAGAACCATTGCTGAGTAGAAGCACAGTGCAAGACCTGGCAATACTTCATATTGGAGCTTGTGTCAATTCAATTCAGTCATACGAGGATATGAAGCAAGAATTCCCCGCAGTCTTCCAAGGAGTAGGAAAGCTGAAAGGTCGACAATTGAAGCTAGCGGTAGATGAAACGGTCAAACCCAAGGCACAACCAATGCGCCGAAATCCGTTTGGACATCGTGGGAAAGTCGAAGCCAAAATTAAAGAATTGATCGAACAAGACATTATTGAACCGGTGGAACATTCGACACAATGGGTCAGTCCCGTAGTGATTGTGCCCAAACCAAAGGGTGACATAAGACTATGTGTTGACATGAGAATAGCCAATGAAGCTATAATTAGAGAAAGACACCCTATACCAACAGTGGAGGAAATACTTCAAGAACTAACTACCAGCAAGGTATTCTCAAAAATTGATCTGAAATGGGGCTATCATCAATTAGAGCTGGATCCAGGTTCCCGAGAAGTGACAACATTTGTGACTCACTGTGGATTGTATCGTTACAAGAGACTATGATTTGGAATTAATGCAGCTTCGGAGATCTACCAGTATGAAATCCAACGAGTGATTCAAGGCATTCCTGGAGTTGCCAACATTTCTGATGACATCATAGTCCATGCACCAACGAAGGAAGAGCATGACAAACGGTTGAGGCGTGTACTATCTTGGCTACAGGAGGCAGGCCTTACCGTGAATGGAAACAAGTGCCAGTTCGGTGTGTCAGAAATGGACTTCATGGGACACAGACTTACAAGGAAAGGACTAAACCCTGCAGAGGCCAAGGTGAAAGCTATTGCAGAGGCACGTGCACCTCAGAACGCAACAGAGGTGAGGAGTTTCCTGGGATTGGTCAATTTTTGTGCAAAGTTCATTCCTAATTTCGCTACAGTGGCAGAACCACTAAGGAAACTAACCAGGAAAGGTGTACCATTTCATTTTGGATCTGAGCAGAAGAAAGCGTTCACAGCGCTGAAGCAACGCCTGACAGATGCAAAAACTCTTGGATATTACGATCCGGCAGCATCAACCAAAGTCATAGCGGATGCCAGCCCGGTTGGTTTAGGAGCCATGGTGGTCCAGATGTATGATGGAGGACCAAGAATCATTGCCTATGCCAGCAGATCGTTATCAAATGTGGAAAGAAGATACTCTCAGACAGAGAAAGAAGCACTCGGACTTGTATGGGCCTGTGAGAGGTTCCATGCATATTTATACGGCATTGAATTTGAACTCATCACAGATCATAAGCCATTAGAGGTGATCTATGCACCTAGATCAAAACCATGTGCCAGAATAGAGAGATGGGTACTCAGACTACAACCCTACAAATATAAAGTAATCCACATTGCAGGGAAAGCAAACATTGCAGATCCGCTGTCCAGATTGGTAAAGGATGGAGGTCCACAATCCAAGTCAGAATTGGGAACTGAAACAGAGAGCTTTGTACGCTTTGTAGCTATTCAGGCGACACCGAAAGCTGTGACTACGAAGGAAGTTGAGAGAGAATCCGAACGTGATCCAGAACTCATGGAAGTAAGAGAATGCATACAGAGTGGACAATGGGACAAGTGTACTCACAAGGCTTACATTCCCATTAGAGACGAACTTTGTTGCATCAGACAGTGTGTATTAAGAGGTTGCAGATTGGTGATACCGCAAAGATTGAGACCGAAGATCGTATCCTTAGCGCATGAAGGACACCTAGGTATTGTTGATACCAAGCAAAACCTCAGGACCAAGGTATGGTGGCCAGGTTGTAATAAGGACGCAGAGAAATTTGTTAAAACTTGTCACGGATGTCAAATCACAAGTAGGAGTAATCCGCCAGAACCGATCCGGAGTACGCAACTTCCGACAGGACCATGGATCGACGTAGTTGTTGATTTTCTTGGACCTTTACCGACGGGTGAATCAATTATGGTAGTGATAGATTACTACAGCAGATACTATGAGTACGTGGTGTTGAAGTCCACAACCACTGAAAAAACAATACAAGCGTTAGCAGAGATATTCGCAAGATATGGATTACCTGTTACATTATACTCTGACAATGGTCCACAATTCATTTCAGAGACATTTGCGGAATACATGAGGACCACAGGTATCCACCATCATAAAGTAACTCCGAAATGGCCGCAAGCCAACGGAGAAGTAGAGAGACAAAATCAGTCCATTGAAAAACGATTGAGGATTGCACACGCAGAAGGACAAAATTGGCGAGAAGCATTGCTATCTTATGTGGCTATCTATCGAGCAACGCCTCATGCAACCACTGGAAAAAGTCCTGCAGAAGCATTTTTTGGGAGAAAAATCCACACAAAAATGCCAGAAATAAAGGAAATCCGAGATGACCAGGAGATGAGGGACCACGATGCTGAAAAGAAAGGTGCAGCGAAGCTGTACACAGATTCAAAACGTGGAGCCAAGTACTCAGACATCATGCCAGGAGATAATGTTCTAGTGAGGCATGAAACTGGTGGTAAGCTCGACACACCTTATTACCATCAACCCTATACTGTTGTATCCAGAAGTGGCAGTATGGTGACAGTCAAGTCTCCGACTGGAGTCCTGTATAAGAGAAATGTATCAAGTGTAAAAAGGTACCAGTCCAGAGATACAACGAGCGATGAGGTTGAAAGGCCAATACGAGATGCTGAAACTGAGAGACCTGATGATGTTCCAGAGGCAGTTACCAGCACTCCTGATGAAGTGACTAGAGCGCCAGAAACACCCGAAGCCGTGGCGAGCAGTATTTCCGACGCCGAGGGTGAACAACCGAGAAGCGACGACAATATCGCAGGCAGGCCGAAAAGAAACCGGAAAGTGCCCAAACGATACGAAGACTTTGTGCCATAGTTTTAATAAGAACTTTGGGACAGTATTTTAATCTTATATCATAAAGTGCATGTATGAGTGCTGTAGGAAGTAAACTTTATGTAGTTGAGTTATAGTATTACCATTAGTTACGATGTTTGTATGTTTCCGAGGGATATTGGTAAGTGAAGGTAAAGTTTATTTCTGATTAAAGGAGGAATGTCATGATAATGAATATGTATGAGAAGTACCGGAAGTCACGTGGTATGAGAGAGAGATAAGAGCACAAGCAAGAGAACAAAGGAAACGGGAAAATAAAAAGCCACTGGGAAGTTTACCTGATAAAACTTGTGTTTAATGTTTTATTAACTTCACATTTCGAGCCACAAATGTGACAGTTGCAGGCAATTCTTATACTGTCCACAGAATTTAACATTTACGAATTTCACCAGGCTTTTGTGGTTACCGTTAAGGAAGATTCTTGTTGGTTTTCAGAGAGAGATTTGTTTCTCATTGAACACCCACAACTGATTCCTCCTGATCAGCCACTTCAGTGTCTTGCCAAAGAAACATGCCCCATCAGGGTTTTTCAGATGATAACCTCTTTCCTCCAGGTTAGCACAGAGTTTCTTTTTGTTTCCCTTAATCGAAGTGAAACATTATGCAGCCAGCCATCTCCTCTTATATGGATTACAAGAGCTTTGAACAGGCTGAACTAAGAACTCACAACCCAACTTCAAAATGGGGCTTTTCCACAAGCTTTCCAGCTTGTCATGTTCCAGTCCCAGCTGCTGCTGAACTGTAGAACTGAATTCTCCCTCTCTCTCAGAGAAAACCACATGACCCTCTTAGAAGAGCAAACTGCACTAAGACTGACTGCAGCATTGTACTTAATCTTCGAGTCCATTCATCTGTTGTTTTCCAAAACAATAATCCATTATAATCCATAGCAGGTCCAATTAACACCTACTTGGGAGTGAAGTCTCTATTGGAATTCTTCAAAGTTTGTGCAAAGGACTCAGAGCCTGGACAGTCTGGCTTGAGCAGAGCTCCAGCATTTTAAATGAGGTGTTTGTATCTGTGTGTGACCTACACTAAAAAACCCAACACAATTTATCTCCTTTAAAACATATCTATATAACATAATCTGCCACAGAAGGTAAATTGAATGTATTTCTGAGATTACAGTAATATTTTCAATCGTTACCTATTCCCTTATCAAGAAAATGTTTCCAAACACTGAAGAAATTAACAAGAAAATTTTTATGGAAGGGTAAGAAATCAAAAGTGGCTTTGGACAAGTTAACATGGTCACATAAACAAGAGGGTTTGCAGCTATCAAATTTTAAAAACTATTATAAGGCAGCTCAATTAATTTTTTTGTTAAACTTCTATCAACTCGGGGGAGAAAGATAGAGTAATATAAATTAGAAGAGAATGTTTCTGAACATTTAATTTATAAATGGACTGAGAAATTAGTAAGGAATAAAAATACACAAATATTACATCATACATTAAAAATATGGAGTAATATACATTTAAAAGAGGGATGGTAAACTATCAACCAACAAACATGTTGGTAAAGCAAAATCAATTAATTCCTTTTACAATGAACAATAAACTTTTTAAATGAATGGACAAGAAAAGGAATTAAAAGATTGCTTTTTGGGTAATATTTTAATGACATTTGATTAATTGAAAGCTAAATATGAAATATCAAATGACACAATATTTACTTATTGCCAATTAAAACATATTTAAAGGAAAGATAGGAACAAGCTTAAGGCTACCTAAGTCAAGCTGTTTTGAATAGATAATTACAGACACATTGATAATTTAAAAAATTATTACATATATGTATATTAAATTACAAAATAATAAAAATTATAAAGAAATATACAAATCAAAACAACATTGGGAAGAGGATTTAATGGTATTATGACAAATACAATAAATAGTATCATATGGTACAATATAATTTGTTATATAGATTATAAATTACACCTCAAAAATTAAAAGAATGGAATCCCACATTATCAGATAAATGCTTCCGTTGTAAACAAGAAATTGGTACAATTCTACATAGTAAAATTTTCCTGGATGATTTGAATCTAATATTAAATCAAATAACAAAATATAAAATACTTAAAGATCCAAATAAATATCTATGAAGTAATACAGTTAAAATTTGATAGATCTCAAAACAATTTATTATGATTCTTTTAGCAGCAGCAAAAATAATGCACAGCAACAACTTGGAAAATGGAAACATCTTATAAAACCATATAACCATATAACCATTTACAGCACAGAACAGGCCAGTTCGGCCCTACTAGTCCATGCCGTAACAAATCCCCACCCTCCTAGTCCCACTGACCAGCACCCGGTCCATTCCCCTCCAATCCTCTCCTCTCCATGTAACTATCCAGTCTATCCTTAAATGTAACCAATGATCCCGCCTCGACCACGTCTGCCAGGAGCTCATTCCACATCCCCACCACCCTCTGCGTAAAGAAATTTCCCCTCATGTTCCCCTTATAATTTTCCCCTTCAATCTTAAACCATGTCCTCTAGTTTGAATCTCCCCCACTCTTAATTGAAAAAGCCTATCCACATTTACTCTGTCTGTCCCTTTTAAAATCTTAAACACCTCTATCAAGTCCCCCCTCAATCTTCTACGCTCCAGAGAAAAAAGCCCTAGTCTGCACAACCTTTCCCTGTAACTCAAACCTTGAAATCCTGTCAACATTCTCGTGAACCTTCTCTGCACTCTCTCTATTTTGTTTATATCATTCCTATAATTTGGTGTCCAAAACTGTACACAGTACTCCAAATTTGGCCTCACCAATGCCTTGTACAATTTCATCATAACCTCCCTGCTCTCCTGCTCTTGAATTCAATACTCTAATTTATGAAGGCCAACATTCCAAATGCCTTCTTCACCACACCATCTACCTGAGTATCAGCCTTGAGGGTACTATTTACCATCACTCCTAAATCCCTTTGTTGCTCTGTACATCTCAATAGCCTACCATTTAATGCATATGACCTATTTAGATTTGCCTTTCCAAAATGTAACACCTCACACTTATCTGTATTAAATTCCATCAGTCATTTTTCAGGCCACACCTCCAGCCTTCCTAAATCACCTTTTAATCCGGTAATCTTCCTCACTGTCCACAACACCATCAATCTTTGTATCATCCACAAACTTGCTTATCCAATTCTCCACCCCTACTTCCAGATCGTTAATATATATAACAAATATAGCGTTGGTATATCGAAATAGAGAGCTGTATTCCAATAGCAAAAAATACCTATAATTTAAGAGATAATTTTGAACAATTTAAAAAAATCTGGGAACCATAAATAAACTTCATTGGTGATCAACAGTCTCAAACCTCCAACTCTTAAAGGGATAGTATAATGTATGTTACCGAATATAATATATATGATATTAATTGAGTCAATAAAAATTGGATAATAACCAGATGACACCCTTTTTTAAATTTGGGTTTAATTTTGGGGGGGAGGAGAGGGAGGAGGGATGGGGAGAAAATGGAACATATAAATATATATATATATGAATTTATGTATGTAAAGTGTATAGTTTTTAATAATTGTGACAATAAATAAAAAATAAAAAAAATTGTTTGATAGAATTTTGTGTTTTGTTTTAGGGGGAGGAACAGCAATAGATAAAAATACTAGCTTTCATATAAATAAAGGGAATTGCAATGTAATTAGTTTAGAGCTGGATGAGCAGTAGAGGGGAGGAACAGACTGGCAGGAAAGACAAGGAAAGCTGTGTTAGAAATTTAAAGAGGTTGTTCACAATTCTCAGCAAAATAAGGATGAAGCATTCGAAAGGAGAGATGAGCCAACCATGACCAACCAAGAAAGTTAAAGGAAATAATAAATAAGGTGGCAAAAGTTAGCAGTGGATGAAAGAACTGGAATAAATTTCAAATCCCATAAAGGAGGACAATAAAAATAATAAAGAGAAAGATGTGAGGCCAAATGAGCAAGGATTATAAAATATCAATTAAAGTTTAAGTATATTAAAATGAAATGGAGGTCCAAGTGAACCTTGACCTCACCCCCCCCCCCCACCAGAGAATAAGGCTCAAGAAATAGTTAAGGAAACATGAAAGGGGCAGAGGAGTAAAAGATGAGTTTTGCATCAGTCTTTACAAGATATCACAAACATCTCATTAATATTGAATAATGTAGGGGATGTATTAAGCACCATCACTGGACAGTTGGCATTTAGACAACTGGGCGGCACATTTGGCATAGCAGTTAGTGCAACACATTTACAGTGCCAGCAATCAGGACTAGGGTCCTTATCCTGTGCTGTCTGTAAGGAGTTTGTATGTGTCTCCCCATATCTGCAAGTGTTTTCCCCAGAGGCTCCAGTTTCTTCCCGCCATTCAAAATATACCAAGGGTGTAAGTTAATTGGTTGTAAATTTGGCGGCACGACTTGTGGGTCAAAATGGCCTGTTAACACGCTGTATGTCTAAATTTATTTTAAAATTTAAAATTAATCTAATTGGACTAAAACCTAACAAGTCTCCCGGCCCAAATGGCTTGCATTCCATGATGCTAAAAGGAGTAGAAACATTGCGTATAATCTCTGAAAAAATCCTTAGATTTTGGATGAGCAAGAAGGTTGGGAAACTGTCAATATGACACCCCTATACAAAAAGGGGAGCAGTTAAATACAGATACTCCCCATCTTAAGTCCAAAATTCGGATTGAAGGATCAGTGGTATCTCAGAATGGACCTATATTGGATTGTGCATTAGGTTAATAAAAATAAAGAAAAAATATAAAATTTACACAGTTTATGTTGTATTTGAAAAACAATAACAGGGATACAGACTCCAAAGAATATTGAATTTGTACTCTTAACTCTCACACGTGCCAATCGAACTCTAATATGCGAACTGTGCATGCCCCAACTTAAGACTTGTGCATCACACAGGAATCAAGATGGCCGTGACCAGTGTACGGACCCTGGGACACAGACTAGCAATGTAAGTATGCACATTTTGGCTCTTACATGCCCTGTGTTCCTCCTCTAGTTTGTCAAATACCATGTAAATTTTATATTTTTAACAAATTTTCGGTCGAGTGTGCAGATGGGCATAAGTCGCAAGTTGGGGAGTACCTGTAGTCCTTTTGGCACATTTGAGATTCTTCGAATGCCATTTGATTTGTGAAACAAAGCTCAAACATTCCAGTGGTTTATGGATCACGTAGCCTCCAGCCTTGATTTTATGTATGTCTACACTGATGATATTCTTGTGTCAAGTGTCAATGAAGAGAAACGCAAGGAACATCTTATGACACTGTCCAGAGAACTCAATGAGTATGGCATTGTAACTAATCCGACTAAATGCATTTTTGGTCCCAATACGACAGCATCTTTCCAGATGAAACAAAGGTACAAGAAATTTGAGATTTTTCTGCTCCATTTATGTTTGGCTAATTACAGCGTTTCTTAGTGATTATGACTTTCTATCACTGATTCCTGCCAAATGTAGCTACATCTCTCTTACCAACTCAAAGGATCAAGTAAATCGGCTTCTAAAAGACGATGCTATTCATGCTTTCAGCAATGTGAAAACTGCACTCACGAATGCTGTAATGCTTGTACACCAGAAGCCCAATTTCATGCTCTCTCTTACCATAGATGCCTCCATCAGTACCATGGGACCTGAGGTAGAACAAAGAGTCAGTGGGAGTTGAAACCTCTGGTGTTCTTTTGAGCCAAGATGTCACCCGCTCAGACAAAATACAGCACGTTCGGGTGAGAACTCCTTGCCATCTATCTCATAGAGAAGCACTTCTGTCTTTTGGCGGAAGGTCACCCTTTTACCATTTATACAGACCACCAACCTCTTGCACATACTAAGCAAGCAAGAGCATTCCACTACTTACCATGTGAAATTTGGCACTTGGATTTCATCTTACAATTTTCCTCAGACATACAACACATCCGAGGGAAGGCAAATGTGGTGGCTGATGCCATATCCAGCTGCGACATAATAACTTGCCTCATCTAAGAATGACAGCATCAATCAAGCTGATTACAGAGCAGTTTACCTGGCCTCACGTTAAGCAGGATGTCAGATTATGGGCAAGAACCTGCTTGCTGTGTCAACGTTCTAAAGTCTCCAGACAGACAAAATCCAGGCTTGGAGATTTTCCTGTTCCAAATTATTGTTTCAATCATGTACACCTGGACTAGTCGGTCTGCTTCCACCATCAAGATGATACACTTACCTACTCACGTGTAAGGACCGGGCTAACAGATGGCAGAAAGCCATTCCTGACATCAACATCTCTGCAGAGACTGCTGCTCGAGCTTTTGTTGATCATTGGATTCCACCTTTCGTTGTTCCATGCACCATTACGATAGACCTAAGATTTCTGTTCGAATTGGCATTGTTCCGAGCTCACACTGACCACCCCATTCAGACTACAGCCTACCATCTGCAGGCCAATGGCCTCATTGAATTTATCAACCACCATTTGAAAGCAGCATGGACAGCAGGAAGCAATGCATCTCCATGGAGCAAATGTTTGCCCATGGTATTCCTTGGTATGCTCACTACAGTAAAAGCGGACCTTGGTTATTCAGCTGCAGAACTGGTATATGGCACCACACTGACTCTGCCTGGAACATTTTTTGATCCATGTATGGTAACTGCGCTGATTGATCCATTCAATTATGTGATTACTTAAATCACCCCCTACATGTCCTGTGTTGACTGCAGTGCACATGCCGGATGACTTACAACACTGCACACATGCATTATTTCAATATATTGCCATTTCCCGACCACTTCAGCTGGTTTACGATGGCCCTCATGAGGTCATACAACACCACCCAAAAACCTTTGTGATCCGGCAGAATGGGAAGGCTGACTCTGTCTCCATTAATCGTGTGAAGCTGGTATATATCGACAATCTGCTTTCTCCACCAATGGCAACACCAAAGAAACAGTTCGACCCCTGCCAGTTGGATCATCCATCACTCTTCTTTCAGTTCCAGACTAAATCGGGCTGAAATATCAGCCCTCCAGACCGATATGTAGCAGGACCAATCCAGTCAGTCACCTCCTCACATGACTCAGGAACTGATGGGGGGGGAGGGTGGGAGAGGGACTGTCACGGTCATGTACTTATGTGGGTCGGGAGCAGAGCCGGTCACCGATGGTGACGTATCCAGCACGACACATGATGGAAGTAACATGCATGCTTGGGTCATTTGGAGTGCCATGTGCAGTTTTGGGCCCCCTATCTGTGATGTTGCTGGAGAGGGTGCAGAGGAGATTTATGAGGATGATTCCTGGAATGCAAGGGCTAACATATCAAGAGTGGTTGTCAATATTTGGGTTTTATTCATTAGAGTATAGGAGAATGAGAGGAGATCTCATAGAGGCATTTCATATTTTGAAAGGTTTAGGTAGGGTGGATGCAGATAAGATGTTTCCTTTGGTGGGTGAATCGAGGACAATGGGTCATAGTCTGAAAATTAGTAGTTATACATTTAAAACAAAGATTAGGAAGGACATCTTTAGCCAGAGGGTCGTGGATCTGTGGAACTCACTGCCGCATACACCAGTGGAAGTCAGATCACTGGGAGTACTTAAATAAGAAATAGACAAGATCTCATTAGTGAGGGTATCCAGGGATATGGGGAAAAGGCTGGAAATTTGAACTAGTGTAGAATAGCTTAGTGTAGATTTACAGAACATACTTGATGGGCCTAGTGGCCGTCTTCTGTTCCTTTGTCTTGTGAATCTTTGAATACGCAATGGACCAGTGTCATGGAGCAGTGTCACGGGAGGAGGAGATTAGGGTTACCTGTGTAGCAGAGAGCCAATGAAAAGGGCAGCGGAGCCATGGTGAGAGTTTTCTTATGATTAAAAAAAAAGAAAAACTGAAACACAAAAATTTGCAGATAATGGTTGAAGTAAAAACACAGTGCTGGAGAAACTCAGCTGGTCAGTGTCCATTATGTAACAAAGATAAAATACATAACCGACTTTTCAGGCTTCAGCCCTTCATCAAGGTATGGAAAAATGTCGGCAGGCCTCTGAGCAAAAGAGTTGGAGGGGGGAAGGTGTGGAAGGCAGAAGGTGATAGGTGGAGAAGGGAGGGAGGAGACAGCTGCAAGCAAGGGGAGGAGTGATGGCTGGGTGACGGGACGGAGGGAATTGGAAGAGAAGGAGGGAGGGGGTAGAGGAGAGAAGGTTAGCAGAAACCAGAAAAGTCAATGTTAATGCCATTTGGATGGGGAGAGGCAGATGGAAAATCAAGTGTTCTGGAGAAGAATAAAGGTGGTCGACGTCATTTTTGTGCTGAAGAAACTACGTGTGTTCTTTTAATTGTGTGTATATTGTATAACTCACATTCACTACAGAGGATCCAGTGGATATCATCTATTTGAATTTCCAGAGGGAACTGAACAAGGCGCCTTACAAGAAAATTACATAACAAAATAATTGAGCAACAAGGGAAGGGATGGTCATTTTCAGGTTGGTAGCTTGTGACCAATATTATGCGACTGTGGGTCCACATCTATGTACAATGTTTGGGAAGGAATCCAAGGTAAAATTGTCAGATTTGTAGAGGAGACAAAGTTAGGATAAAAGGCAAATTCCAAGGAAGATAGAAACAGTTTACAGACAGATATTGATCGGTTAGGTGAGTGGACAAAATAATTGGCAAATGGTGTATAAAGTGGCAACATGTGGAGTTAATTGTTTGGTAGGAAGAAGAACAAAATAGAATATTATTTAAAAATAGAAAAACTGGAAAGCTACAACAGATAGTGATTTGGGCATCTTTCTCTATGAAATATCAGAAGTCACTCCACAAGTGCAATTGGTAATAGGGAAGGCCAATGGAATAATCACCTCTATTTCAAAGGCGTATGAAAGTACGGAAATCTTATTGCAACAACATGAGGCATTAATGAGCTCACATCTAGTGCAATGTAAATAATGGGGTCTTCCTCTTACATTATTAGATGGTTTTCAGGGAATGGTCACACGAATGATCCCAGTTATGGAGGTGTTGGCCTACAAAGAAAAGTTAAACAGATTGGGAATTTACATATTAAGATGAAAGGTAATCTTACCAAACCATATAAGAAATAAAGGAATAGAAAGGGTAAATTGACAGCTGGTTTCCTTTCATGGGAGAGTCAAGAACTAGAGATCATTGTCTCAGAATAAGGACACATCCATTTAAGATTGTGAGGAAGAATTTCTTGCCATTGAGAGGTGTGGGGGCAGAGTTCTTTCAGATTATTTAAGGCTAATATACTGATTAGCAAAGAAATCAAGGGTAATGAGGAAAGGGCAGAAAAGTGCACAAGGAAATATTAAAATTAGACATACGGTAACAGGCCCTTTTGACCTTCGAGCCCGTGCCGCCCAATTAGTCTTAATTGACCTACAATCCCCAGAACATTTTTTTTGGAGGGTGGGAGGAGCACCCGGAGGAAACCCATGCGGACATCTGGAGAACGTTCAAACTTCTTACAGAATGTCTGAGCATTCACGATCCTATTGAATAGTAGAGTTGGCACAGAGGCAGAATGACTACTCCTGTTCCCTTTTTTTTAACCTTTGGCAAAGGCTGGGTTGGGGAAAATTGTTTCGGTAATTTGAGAAGAATCATCACCATCTCTTTCTCAGCCAACCCTTCCCATCCTAATTGACGTGGACAATATTCTCCATCTCCTTAGTTTTCTCAGTTCATCCCTTAAACCACTGTTTCCACCCATCCTTCATCTTCCCCACTCTTTCCAAACTCTGCTGCTCACTCTCATGCCTTTACCTTTTACTCTCCCAGTTTCATCTCACTGAGCCCCCTGCTCCTTGCTGAGATCCATTTCTCTTTCCAACAAGAGAATTGTGAGGTCTATGGATAGAGAAGACCCTATACCTGGCCATCTCATTCGCCATATCAGCTATGCAGGGCAAAGGATAGGCATCCTTGGGACTGTATTGCCTGCTCTTAGTGGCCACATGTTTGCAGTCCATGGTGAGGTTTTGGAACATCGGAGGCAGAGGGACCCAGAGGGTGGTCAGTCCACAGGATGGGAGCTCAGCCTGTTCGAGCTAGTTATTGGGCCTCTTCAGAGGGAGGGGAAGGGCTTCCCAGAATTGGTTATTACTGACAGTGAGGAGGGGGTGAGGCCTATCAAACTGCATCAGCACACCCATAAGCTAGCATTGGAAATACATCCCCAATATGATGGGTGTGCAGAGGTGGGACATCACCAGCAGTCTGAAGTTCTTATATTTTGTGCCCCCCACAGTCATGGTGCATCTCCCATGGATTTCCACAGAGAGGGATTTGAAGGCTAGTATTTCCTTGCACTTGGCTGGGGACATGGTCAGGGAATAACATTTGGTTGTGCCCAGGTGTATGAAGCTCTTGGTGCTTCCCATGTCGAACAGGCAGCTGTGACAATGATGTGACCGTTTACCTCAATGTCCATCATCGATTGCCCCAGTTACTCTTGTCCAGTACAATGGAAGCCAACGCCAGCTCACTGTCTGAGCTGCTGTTGCTACGTCGTTGGGTCGGCTGCCGCCAAGATGGAGTCATTCCTGTATTTGACAGGAGCAGAAGCCAGCAAATAGCCTTTCATGGATAAGCTCCTCCAGGTAGGTCATCACAGTCACATCCCGGCACCCGCAGGCTCGCCCCAGCTCCTGCATGGCCCTCACAAAATCATTGACCGACTCACCCAGACCCTGGTATTGGGAGCCAAGCTGAAAGCATGCATACATCACATTCCCCAGGGCTCCGTATTGCTGACAGAATAGGGCCATTGCCTCTTCGTATTCAGTGCAGTCACAAATTAATCTCAGAGCCCCACAGCTGTGAAGAGCAGTTCGTACTGATCACCGTCAGCTGTAGCCACATATCAAACTTTCCGGAGGCCTCTGGATCCTTTGGATCGATCTCCAGCTTCTCCAGTCAGATTGCCTTGTCCTTGACACTTTAAAATTCTGATCAATAAATTGTGGCGCAATCAATCACCACTCGCAGACATGAAGCAAGTAGTTAAAGGATTTATTAGTCAGAAGTCCTAGACATGCCTCCACATGCTGCTGATTCATATCCAAGGCCTCTTAAGGGAGAAGACTAGAGCTCTCAGCTTGTATTAGGGGATCTTATGGGGAGGGGCGGACCAGCTTGCCCAGCTCAGTGAGGACATGCCGGGACATGCCCGCAGTACCGTGTTCCACGACATTGTGGAAAAAGATTTCTTCTGAGTTTTGTGAAGTTTTACTGGCCATGTTTTTGTGATTTAACCTAAGGCAGCGCCAGTATAACAGCAGTCATATCTCATTCAGTTCCTGGGCATTGCAGACTGTGATTGCATCAATAGACATTCAATATGTTGCAAAACAGTGTGAACACCACAGTACTTTACAGTCTATTGTTCAGCAAATGGCAGATGCCAAGAAAATAGACAGATGGATATATTTAATTTGGCACATTCCATATACTATAAAATAACTGAGGTTGCCTCTTTTATCTGATTACTGGCTTTATCAGTAAATAAAGAGCACACCACAATGATCCTCTTATTGGCGCCAATCACGGCGTCTGTTGATATATTTTTTCATATGAAGATAAAAAAGACTGTGAGGTTTGATATCTGACCTCAGGCCATAATAGAAGGTCAGTTACTGCTTGCACCTGGATTTCCCAAAAGGTAGGGAATGACAAGGCCTGAATCATTGGAATTCATGACCCAAAAGGGATAACTAGCTTTCTAATACTTTTAGAGGAACAACACCTCATTTTGTACCTGGGGTGACTACAGCCGAATGGTATGAACATTGATACTTACAATTTCAGGTAAAAAGGTGCGAACCCTCAGAGAGTGAGGAACGGAGACGCAGTGGCTGATCAGAACGGTTCTGTCCCCCAGTCCAACTACCAACAGCTCTGTACGGGTTTTAAACAGTCTGCTAATAGAGTGAACAGTGGTTTATTTTAAATTCCTGCCACTGCGGGGTCTGGGCCTTGCGTTTGGCAGCAGACTCAATAGATTGCAGACTCTGAGGAAGCAGAGGGCTGGCACAGGGCACCAGAAAAAGTGGGAGACCACCACACCTCTTGAGAAGGTAAAGCAGAGGAGACAACTCTATAGGATGGTGACCATGATGGCGGACCATTGAGGGGCTCTGCGGTTAAAGAACACATAGGCTGTTGGTGGGTTGAGACAAGGAGCCTAATCAGACTGTGGACTTCTGGAGACTGGTTTGTTTGGCTGAAGGGACACCAAGTATCAGAACCATGATGTGAGAATGTACTGAGGGTGTCAGAGGTTTGGATCTGGAACTCAGGATGCTGATGGTTTGCATTGGAGTCTGTGGGACCACTAAAGGCAAATCCATAGACACTCAGTAACTCTGGGGAGGTGGGGGGGGGGGTACTCTCATTTGCTTCTCTTTCTCTGACTGCAAGGGGCACCCAGCAATTTCTGCTGAGGGAAAATCTTTGTCTTCCTTATGGCAGACTAAAGTCACTTTTTTGATAAATTATATCTGTTTTATTACATGACAATAAAGGAATCGATCTTGAAATTGATGCTCTCTTCTTCCAGGCCAATTCTGTTCATAGAAGCATAACTTATTAAAATATTAAATGAAAAACAACTGTCAAAGCTGATATTAGCACTGTTGGTATAGATTTCTCCCACTACCCTGTGTCACTTGTCTAGAAGCTAAAAAGAAAAAAAGAAGAAATATACTTAATCAAGATATTCAACCCATGCTAGTTCTTGGTGGAGCAATCCCATCATTTATTCTCCTGGGAAGGTGTTCATTTCCCTTGAGCTCTGCAAGTTAAATCTCTCACATGCTTAGCAATTTCCCTTTGATTCTTTTTTTTAACCATCAACCACACTAAACGATCATTTACAGCTGTAATTGTCGTGTAAGCATTCCTATGACATGTGGGAGGATACTGGAACAATTGTGAATCCCAAAAGGTCATGGAAAGAATATGCTTACTTCATACAGACAGCAACGAGGCTGAGAGTTGACCCTGCATCCTAGAGCTGTGAGGCCATGGAGCCAACTTACATTTCTATACTTTTTACATACATGCTGTTGCTGTGGTGACTTTGGAGTCTTGCTGCTGAATTCTAGGCCAGATCTTAGAGATAGATGGGAGGCTTCAAGAGGATCTGAGGAGGATTTTTCCCCTCCACCCAGAGAGTTATTAGAATCTGTGATACTGATTGAGTAGGTGATATATCTGAGTATCTGAACAAGAACTTGAATTGGCAAAGATCATAGACTAAGTGCTGGTCAGTGAAATTAGTAGAGATGGGAACTTGCCAGTTGACATGGACATGGTGTGTCAAATAGCCTATTTCTATGGTGTGGGAATTAATTATCCTCTTCTAGAAAATTGCAAAACACTCTGCCTCCAATAAAATAATTTTCTATTGCAGTTGTTATTGTTGGAATGAGGCACCAACTATCCTTGTAAATGGACACAAAATATCCATTGACTCTATTGCAAAGGGATTTATGGTACAATCCCTGTTTTCCTGGACAATATTTACTTCTCAACCAACAGTATTCAAAGAAACTAATCCAGACATTCTTACATTCATGATTAATTGAGTCTGCAATACACAAGTTAGCTGTTACATTTCTTACAATGCAACATTATAAAATGCCATATGACCTGGAAAATCCTGAACTCATGCTGCACCAATGTCTGTCAGGAGAACAGTCGCTTTGAAATGGATCATGATTTACATGTTATTTGTACATCTATATATGTGTCATACACAGCACAAACCATAGGAAGAACTCACGGGGAGATCTCAAGAAAGCAAGCTTTAGAAAATCAAATGACTCCATGTATGACACAGAGCTTGAGGTTTTGGCTCAAGATCTCAGTTTTGAAACAAAGGAAGCTGAAACAGAATGTATGATAGCCCACGGTGAGTTTTGAACAAATGAATGACGTGGTGTTTTGAAGAAGTCTGCCAATTCTTTGACAATATTGAGCTAAGTTGAACTTTGAGTGATCTTGTTAAAAATATTTATCGGAAGACATTCTTTTTAAAATATTTTTATGGATTTTAATAAAGAACATACAAACAAAAGAGGTATAATTCAATAAGATATAGACATTCACACAAACTAAATAAGACATCCTGTACATCACTAACATTCATAAATTGTAAAACATGTCCATAATTCATATTCTAAATGCTATGTACTTTTTTTTTTAGAAAGAATATCTAATAATGCAAAAAGAGGAGGAAAGAAGAAAATAGTAAAGGAGAAAAACTCAAGCCTCTGACCTAACTGCATTGACAGATGGTGTAAATGACTGGTATTAAAAGAAAAACAAAGATTTAAAAAAATCTAAGGAATGGGGAAAAGATACAAGTTAAACAATTTAATTACATTGGAGTAAAATTATAAAGTAAGATAGTGATTCATAAGTGACCCCCATAACTTCCATTGACATCCATAATTGGTGGTCAGAATGATTATGAAAGAAGGACCAAAAGATATGACTTTATACATTGACTGCCCAATAGTAAAATCTAAAGTTAGGTAGAGCCATTCCACCATCATTCTTAGATCTCTGAAGAATAACCTTTTTAAGGTGAGGATCCTTTCTCTTCCAAATGTCAGATGATATGGCTGAGTCAAGTAAGTCAAGATATGATTTAGGAACAAATATTGGGACAGATTGAAAAAGATATAAAAATTGGCAAAATATGAATTTTAACAGGATTTATATGGCCATCTAGAGTTCTAGACAATGGTAACAATTGGGTCAGGAAATGTTTCACTTGTTTGAGCATAGCAAGATAATTCTCCTTAAAAAGATGCCTACCAAGGAGGGTAAACTGATTTTTAACAACCTTAAAAGGAGAATCACCACACACTGCTGCAGAAAAATTCAATGGAAGAAGTTCACTTTTATGGATATCCAATTTATAACCTGAGAATTAACTAAATTGTGAAATTACTGACATCATATGGGGAGGGAGGTGGTTGGATTCAAAATGTATGAAATCATCTGCATAAAGAGAGACCTAATGTTCAATCTCTTTCTGCCATATCCCCAAGATGACCTTGCACTCACAAAATGAATTGCCAATGGTTCATTCGCCAGATCAAATAATAAAGGGCATAACAGGCATCCTTGTTGAGTGCCATGTTGCAGATTACAAGGTTGAGATTGTTGTAAAATTGGCAAAAATTGTGGCAGATGGTTGTGAATTCAATAGTTTAACCTATGAAATAAAATCAGAACCAAAATTAAATTTTTTAAGGGTTGGAAACAGATATATCCATTCTATCTGATCAAAAGCTTTTTCAACATCCAATGAAAAAATACACTCAGGGTTTTCCCAGAAGGTAAATATATAATATTCATTAAACAACATATATTAAAATAGGAATGTTGGTTTTTAATAAACACCATTTAATTTTCAGAAATAACATAGCAAATTGTTTTCCATCTTATTGACTAAAATTTTAGCATCAACATTCAATAGGGAGCTCAGTCTATAAGAGGAACATTCAGTTGTCTTTTTATCTTTCTTCATAATTAAAGATATTGTGATGGATTATGTAATATTTTATACTGTATATTGATGTTTTATAAGAATATAAACTGTGGATTTTTTTTAGTATAGGTCACAAACAAACACAAACACTTCACAACACAGATCTTATTTAAAATGTCAAAGCTCTGCTCAAGCCAGACAGTCCAGGCTCCCAGTGCTTTTATAAAGTCAATGGAAACTGCTTTGCTGAAGGACTTCACAAGTAGGTGTTAAATGGACATACTATGAAGTAATGGATTATTGTTTTGGAAAGCAACAGATGAACAGACTCAGAAGATTGGGTCCGGTTCCACAATCTGTTTGAATGCAGTTTATTATTTCAAGAAGTTCATGTGGTTTTGCAAGCAGAGAGAGATTGTGGTCAATCTTTGTTGAGCTGTCAGTCTCTCTGTGCCTAACCCTGCTTTACTGACATTGGACGTGTATTATCCCAACCACTTAAGACACTGCCTTTGTGTATAACTGTGTATGCACCCATTGTCTTTCATTATTGTACCACTAGTTTCTGCTAATAAAAACCATGATTACTGCTTAACTACACAGTCTTCGTCTTCATTAACTGGCACTTCAATTTTATCAGCAGAAATGGAAGGAGCACTCAAGCCAGAGTGGCTGATAATAGACCAGTCTGACCCGAGGGCAAGACAAATCTTCAACCACTGGATTGCTTGTTTCGATTACTACATGACTCAGAACAACATGGTCGATGAGGTGATACAGTGGGGCCACCTGAATTCACTACTGGGTGAGATTCCTTTTTTCTGTAATGCGAGGAGCTACGACTCTGGCTATAACCCGGGAACAACTGACTGCTTACTATGCGATGCCACAGAATGAGGTACTTGCTCAACACCAGTTGCTGACTAGATGCCAGAAACCTGGGGAAAGTGATGCTGCGATCTGTCTACACTAAAGATCAAAGCTCCCTCCCTGTTCAGTAATCTATCTCCCGAGTGTTGACCGATTGACTCTAAGAGCCGTTCTTACAGCAAAGACGACCGTGAGTTTATTAAGGCTGAGACTCAGAGACTGCTTAAAGAGGTGGTGATTGAACCTAGCAGGAGTCCATGGTGAGCCCAGGTGGTAGTTGTGAAAAATCACACTAAGAAATGACTGACTATTGACTATAGCCAAATAACAGTTACACTAACTTGGATGCCTACCCCCCTGCCATGCATCAATGAAATGGTAATAGCACAATATAGAGTGTACTCGACTATCGACCTTAAGGCAGCTTACCACCAAATTCCCATTTAAAAAAGTGAACAACCCTATACAGACTTTGAGGCTGATGGGGGTTTATACCAGTTTAAAAGGGTACCTTTTGGAGTCTCTCACGGTATATAGGTGTTTCAGAGGGAGATGGATAAGATTGTTAGAACGTATGAGTTACAAGGTGCGTTCCCCTATTTGGATAATGTCACTATCTGTGGGAAGACCCAGACTGAACCTGATAACAACTTTAAAAAAAATCTAGCAACAGCTAAAGAACTCAACCTTACATTTAATGAAGGTAAATGTGTTTTCAATGCAACAGAACTACCCATTCTTGGCTACATTGTTCACCCCGATCTGGAAAGAATGGCTCCCTCAAGAAGTTGCCTCCCCCAGACTCAGCAAAACCCCTTAAAAGATGAATGGGATTCTTTTCCTACTACTGCAAATGGGTACATGACTACGAAAGCATGCCCCCTGTTTAACACAAAATCTTTCCCTCTCTCTCCAGCTCTGAAAGATTTTGAGAGAATTAAAGCTGATATTGCCAAAGTTGCACTCTTGTCTATCGATGAGGATGTCCCCTTCCAAGTGGAAACCGATGCCTCAGATTGTGCTTTAGCAGGAACCCTTAATCAAAAGGGCAGACCTGTGGCATTCTTCTCCCACACGTTCTGTGGACCTGAACTTAAACATCTGGCCATTGAAAAAGAAGACCAGGCTATCACTGAAGCTGTTCGCTACTGGAGACACTTTCTAGCTGGCAGAAAATCCAATTCATACCAGAAAAATTTTATTTGCTCACATGTCCATGATTTTTTAAATATTTTTTTTATTTTTCACACTGTGAACCATATCCACCAAAATACATACAAACATTTCCCTCTTAAATATACACAGTGGCATTTTCTCCCCTTTTTTTCCCCTACCTTCCCTCCCCACTTCCCACCTCCCTCCAAAACCAATAAACATTCAATATATACAATACAATGTAACCATTAAACAATGTCATCACACAATGAAAAATAAACAAGAAAAATGTGTCATCTACTTTTACACACTGGATCAAGTAATTTTGTCTTCTTATCATTTTAGGGGTGGAGGTCCGAGGCATGTTATGTTCCATGTACGGTTCCCAAATTTGTTCAAATAATGTGACTTTATTTTTTAAATTATATGCTATTATTTCCAATGGAATAAATTTATTCATTTCCATGTACCATTGCTGTATTCTCAGGCTCTCTTCCGATTTCCAAGTTGACATTATATATTTTTTTGCTACAGCTAAGGCTATCATAATAAATCTTTTTTTGTGCTTTATCCAGGTTGAGGCCTAATTCCTTACTTCTTATATTACTTAGAAGAAAGATCTTTGGATTTTTTGGTATGTTGTTTGTTGTGATTTTATTTAATACCTGATTTAGATCTTACCAAAATTTTTCACTTTCTCATATGCCCAAATTGCATGTACTGTTGTTCCCATTTCCTTCTTACAGCGAAAACATCTATTTGATAATGTTGGATCCCATTTTTTTTAACTTTTGGGGTGTGATATATAACCTGTGTAACCAATTATACTGTATCATGTGTAACTTTGTGTTTATTATATTCTTCTTAGTTCCAGAACATAACTTTTCCCATGTTTCAATTTTTATCTTTATGTTTAAATATTTTTCCTACTTTTGATTGGGTTTATAGCTTATTTCATTATTTTCCTTCTCTTGCAGCTTGATGTACGTGTTTGTAATAAATGTTTTAATGATCATTGTGTCTGTAATCACATATTCAAAGCTGCTCCCTTCTGGTAATCTCAGTCTGTTTCCCAATTTATCCTTTAAGTAGGCTTTTAGTTGAGGGTATGCAAACATTTACCATGAGTTATTCCATATTTGTACTTCATTGTTCAAATGTTAATAAATTATTTCCCAAAAAACAATGTTCTATTCTTTTAATTCCTTTTCTCTCCCATTCTCTAAAGGAAAGGTTATCTATTGTAAAAGGGATTAGCTGATTTTGTGTCAATAATAATTTGGTGGGGCGTGGCAAGATGGCATAAGGAACAGACGTGCCTTCCAGTCCTCTCCTGACTCTGTTATTATTTTGTCTATAAGCGCCCGTTGAAACTTTTAAAAAAGTTTATAGTTAGAGGTGTTGAATTAGCTTCTAATGGTACAATTGCTGAAAAAAAGTAAAAGAAAACGGCAACAGATCGCTAAGAAATTACATTTCCCGAAGTTATCTGAGCCTACCTGTTTACAAGAAGCCAGGACTCAGTATGGAATGGATCCAGGAGGAGAAGTGCAGGATTCGGCAACGGAGCTCTGCTCTGTACTGGTAGGGCTCTTTAAAGATGATGCCCGGCAGCCTTTGGAACAAAGGACTAGCCGGGCGTGTGTATTTCAATCAATGCCCGCTATGAAACCTTTGACAGTTGGAACAGCTGGGACGCCGCCAGCTGAAGACCCGACTTTAAAGTGACGTCCACCGATTGATGTAGCGGTGGTGCTGCGAAATGCACCACCAGTTATGAAGACTTCAACAGACCTTGATGTAATGAAGGCTTTTGATGTAATATGGGTTAAGGATAACCCTGAATACCAGTCTTCTGATACTGTTGAGGAGGTTGTGGCAGGGGTTTCTACATGGAATCATACTGCAAGAAGAGCAGTTAAACTAAAGGAAGGAAAAGAAGACCCTCTGGTTATTCAGAAACAGCAGGACCCTATTTTGCCTGAATCTATTCCAGTTGAAATGCTTATTAAGAATCTTGAATTTAAGTTATCTTCTTCAATCAAAGAGATAGGTAAATTTTTGGTTCAAGTTAATACTAAGGTTAATACCTTGGTGGATATTAATACTCAACAGATGGTTGATTATGGAGCTTTTAAGCTTGAAATGAATGAAAGACTTGATGTTTGTGACCAAGGTCTAGTTGAGGTACAAGATCAAATACAAGACGTAAATAAAACAATTGAAACTTTACAAATTCAGAATAAAAATTTAGCGAAAAAGGTTGATTATTTGGAGAATCAGTCTAGATGGAACAATGTAAAAATTATTGGCTTGCCAGAAGATATAGAAGGACCAGATCCAAGAAAATTTTTTACCGATTGGATTCCACAAGTGTTAGGACAAGATAAGTTCCCGGAAGGTTTAATACTGGAACGTGCTCACCGAGCTCTGAGAAGAAAGCCTTTTCCAGGACAGAATCCAAGACCTGTTCTGGTCCGTTGTTTAAACTATTATGATAGAGAGACAATTTTGCGTGTGGCTATTAGAAATGCGCAACAAATTAGATCTCCTTTGATGGTCCAGAACAATCGTGTTTTTTTTAATCCGGATTTGAGTCAAGAAGTTATGTCTCAACGACGTGAATTTAATCTTGTGAAAGAAGTGCTATGGAAAAAGATATAAAGCAACATTTAGATACCCTGCAGTATTGAAGATTTTCCAGGATGGATGTCAGCCAAAATTTTTTGATAACCCTAAAGAAGCTATGGACTTTTCTCAACTGTTACCAATCACGCAATTCCAGGAACGACGTAGTCCTCCACAGTCTCCAAAGAGAGTGGAGACGCAAGATGGGAATCGAATTTCAAGAAGAAATGGAAGCAATGGTGGTTGGAGTGACAAAGCTGATTAAAAATTATTTTTTTTTTTCCGAAAAGATTTAGATAATGATGATATTTTAATGTGAAGTGGGAGTTAGGAGAGGGAACTGGGTGGGCATTATTTTCCAGAAGTCATCAGCTACGTGTGAGTTATCTCACACCCAATATTTTGAGGGAGTTACCGCATTGTGCGGTTCAGACAGGAGGAGGTAGCAACCTCTTACTTGTTTTTTTTACTAATTTTTGGATTAAGGAGTGAAGTTTCTTTTTATTATTTAAAAAAAATATAATAATTTCTTTTTTTTTGTTGTAGTTTTAAGAGGGGATAAGGGGAGGGGGGCTTTTTTTTCTTGTTTTTTTTTCTTTTTTTTCCCTTTTTTTCTTGTTATGTTGTTGTAAGAAAGGTCTAAATTAAAGTTTGCTTCTCTTAATGTCCAGGGTTTAAATAATCCTATTAAGCGTAAGAAAGTACTTGCTTGTTTAAAAAAAAAGTAAAAGTTGATGTGGCTTTTTTGCAGGAAATTTATTTAACAGATAAGGAACATTTGAAACTTAAACGTGAATGGGTTGGACAAGTATTCTATTATTCATTTAATTCAAAGGCAAAAGGAGTGGCAATTTTGGTGCACAAGAATCTACTATTTCAGTTACAGAATGAAGAGAAAAATGGTGGAAGATTATTAAAACTGAATTGTACAATCTTTAACGAGGCTTGGACTTTGCTTGATGTTTATGCTCCAAATGTTGAGGATACAGCTTTTGTTGTGGATATGTCTTTATTACTTGGACAAGTAAATTCTAATGTGATGATTGGGGGAAATTTAAATGTGGTATTGGAGGCTTTATTGGACAAGTATCCAAGAGTAATTAAGCCATTATATAATAATCAACTTGTTCCTTTTACACATACTGTTTAGTTTTGTGATTGATTGCAACAGTTTTGGAAAGGTATTCAATCTATTTTTCTTCTTTTTTCTTTGGCTTGGCTTCGCGGACGAAGATTTATGGAGGGGGTAAATGTCCACGTCAGCTGCAGGCTCGTTTGTGGCTGACAAGTCCGACGCGGGACAGGCAGACACGGTTGCAGCGGTTGCAGGGGAAAATTGGTTGGTTGGGGTTGGGTGTTGGGATTTTCCTCCTTTGCCTTTTGTCGGTGAGGTGGGCTCTGCGGTCTTCTTCAAAGGAGGTTGCTGCCCGCCAAACTGTGAGGCGCCAAGATGCACGGTTTGAGGCGATATCAGCCCACTGGCAGTGGTCAATGTGGCAGGCACCAAGAGATTTCTTTAGGCAGTCCTTGTAACTTTTCTTTGGTGCACCTCTGTCATGGTGGCCAGTGGAGAGCTCGCCATATAACATGATCTTGGGAAGGCGATGGTCCTCCATTCTGGAGACGTGACCCACCCAGCGCAGCTGGATCTTCAGCAGCGTGGACTCGATGCAGTCGACCTCTGCCATCTCGAGTACTTCGACGTTAGGGATGAAAGTGCTCCAATGAATGTTGAGGATGGAGCGGAGACAACGCTGGTGGAAGCGTTCTAGGAGCCGTAGGTGATGCCGGTAGAGGACCCATGATTCGGAGCCGAACAGGAGTGTGGGTATGACAACGGCTCTGTATACGCTTATCTTTGTGAGGTTTGTCAGTTGGTTGTTTTTCCAGACTCTTTTGTGTAGTCTTCCAAAGGCGCTATTTGCCTTGGCGAGTCTGTTGTCTATCTCGTTGTCGATCCTTGCATCTGATGAAATGGTGCAGCCGAGATAGGTAAACTGGTTGACCATTTTTTTAATAGTTTATATAATATCTATGTTATATTAGATCCTGATATATTTTTATTAGGGAATATGCAATCATTAATTGACTTAGGCTTAATTGATTATTAGATTTCTTGTATTTATTTAGCCTTAGCGGTGGCCAAGAAATGTATAGCGCTTACTTGGAAAGATAGAAATATATTAACCTTAGATAGGTGGTATTTAGAGATGAAGTCTTGTTTAATTATGGAAAAGATATCTTTTTCAATTGAAGATAGGATGTCTTTTTATAAGCTGAAGTGGACTCCATTTGTTAAGTACATGCAATTAAGTTTGACTTAAATATGTTTTATGTGTGATATTTTAGATTTGAATGACTTTTTTTTATTAGTATTTTTACCTGTTATTTTTCTTTTTGTTTGTTTGTGAGTGTTTATTTTTATATATATAATATTATTAACTTTATTAATTCTTCTCTCTTTATTTTGGGGGGGGAGGGGTGGGTTTTTTTTATATATAGATTCTTTTAGTGGCCGTATATATGGGGGGGGGTAGACTAATTTAAGTTAGGTCATTAATGCTGTGATGTAATAATTACTTTATTTTTATTTTTCTTTAAATGTAATTTTTTTGTTATATTCATGTGATAAAATCTTTAAATAAAGTTTAAAAAATAATAATAATAATTTTGGTATTTGGTATTTTGTTTTTTTCCTTTCTAAGTGAATCGTCTTTCTTATATTGAGTAAAAGATGCAATACTGGTGAGCTTTTATATCGAACCAACTTTTCATCCCACTTATAAAGGAAATGTTCTGGTGCCTTCTCCCCTATTTTATCTAGCTCTATCTTAGTCCAATCTGGTTTTTCCCTTGTCTGATAAAAATCTGATAAATATCTTAATTGTGCTGCTCTATAATAATTTTTAAAGTTTGGTAAGTGCAAACCACCTTGGTTGTACCTCTCTGTTAATTTATCTAATGCTATCCTCGGTTTCCCCCCTTTCCATAAAAATTTCCTTATTATTCTCTTTAGTTCATTGAATGTAGTATCATACTAATTTCTTGTTTACGACGGAAGCATTTATCTGATAAGGTGGGATTCCATTCTTTTAATTTTTGAGGTGTAATATATAATCTATATATCAAATTATATTGTATCATACGATACGGAGTATTTATTGTATTTGTCATAAAACCATTTAAATCCTCCTCCCAATGTTGTTTTGATTTGTATATTTCTTTATCATTTTTATTATTTTGTAATTTAATATACATATATGTAATAATTTTTTAAAATTATAAATGTGTCTGTAGTTATCTATTCAAAACAGCTTGACTTAGGTAGCCAAAAACATTGCTATCTTTCATTTAAATATGTTTTAATTGCCAATAAGTAAATATTGTGTCATTTGATATTTCATATTTAGCTTTCAATAGATCAAATGTCATTAAAATATTACCCAAAAAGCAATCTTTTAATTCCTTTTCTTGTCCATTCATTTAAAAAGTTTATTGTTCATTGTAAAAGGAATTTTGCTTTACTAACATGTTTGGTGGTTGATAGTTTACCATCTCTCCTTTAAATGCATATTACTCCATATTTTTAATGTATGATGTAATGTTGGTGCATTTTTATTCTTTACTAATTTCTCATTCCATTTATAAATTAAATGTTAAGAAACATTCTCTTCTAATTTATATTACGCTATATTTTTCCCCTAGTTGATAGAAGTTTGACAAAAAATTTAATTGAGCTGCCCTATAATAGTTTTAAGAATTTGGTAGCTGCAAACCCCCTTGTTTATGTGACCATGTTAACTTGTCCAAAGCCACTTTTGATTTCTTACCATTCCATAGAAATGTTCTTGTTAATTTATTCAGTGTTTGGAAACATTTTCCTGATAAGGGAATAGGTAATGATTGAAAAAAATACTGTTATCTCAGAAATACATTCAATTTACCCTCTGTGAGAGATTATGTTATATAGATATGTTTTAAAGGAGATAAATTGTGTTGTTTTTTTTGTGTAGGTCACACACAGATACAAACACTTCAAAACAGAACTCATTTAAAATGCTGGAGCTCTGCTCAAGCCAGATAGTCCAGGCTCTGAGTGCTTTGCACAAACTTTGAAGAATTCCAATAGAGACTTCACTCACAAGTAGGTGTTAATTGGACATGCTGTGGAGTAATGGTTATTGTTTTGGAAAGCAACAGATGAATGGACTCGAAGATTAGATCCAATGCTGCAGTCAGTCTGAGTGCAGTTTGCTGTTCTAAGAGGGTCATGTGGTTTTCTCTGAGAGAGAGGGAGATTTCAGTTCTACAGTTCAGCAGCAGCTGGGACTGGAACATGACAAGCTGGAAAGCTTGTGGAAAAACCCCATTTTGAAGTTGGGTTGTGAGTTCTTAGTTCAGCCTGTTCAAAGCTCTTGTAATCCATACAAGAGGAGATGGCTGGCTGCATAATATTTCACTTGAAATAAGGGAAACAAAAAGAAACTCTGTGCTAACCTGGAGGAAAGAGGTTATCATCTGGAAAACCCTGATGGTGCAAGTTTATTTGGCAAGACACTGAAGTGGCTGATCAGGAGGAATCAGTTGTGTTCAATGAGAAACAAATCTCTCTCTGAAAACCAACAAGAACCTTCCTTAGCGGTAACCACTAAAGCCTGGTGAAATTCATAAATATTAAATTCTGTGCACAGTATAAGAATTGCCTGCAACTAGTGAAGGAATGAGAAGTGAGATTGGACTGTGAATTAAAGAACTTTTCTGAACTTATACACACATAACATACATGTGCGCTTAGAATTAGAAAGGGGTTAAATTGGGTTAAGTTAAAATAGAAATAAGTTAAAATGTGATCCTGTTTTTATGTTTAAGGATAATAAAAAGCAAATTTTATTTAAGTAACCATTTGTCTTGATGAATTTCTATTGCTGCTGGGTTTGGGGGTCCTCTGGGTCTGAAACAATACACAAGCCTCATTAAATGTCAAGACGTTTATCTTGTTCAAATGAATCAGCAAACACAACCTGTAGGTAAGATGAGCCATTGAGAAAATAATGTGATATATTCCATCAGGAACCCAATAGCCAGGGGCCTTTCCAGATTGTAATGAGGAAATAGCAGTCGCTAGCTCCTCTTACAAAATAGATACGTCCAGTTTGATTTGACTATCTAAAGAAATCTTGGGAATATTTAATTGATCTAAGAAATTTTTCATCAAATTACCGTAATTTGTACATTCGGAAGAATATAATTTGAAATGGAATCTTTTAAATGTATCATTTTATCTTCAAATGATCTGAAGACATCTTTATGAATTTTTATGAGGTTTCGTATAGCACCAAGTTCTCTCAAATGGTTAGCTAAACCTTATCATATGTATCACCATGAATGTTAAATTGCATTTTAGATTTCAAAAGTTGGCATATGTTGAAATAAGATCAAATTTTGTTTCAAGTTCAATCTATTTTTTGTATACGTCTGAGCTTTTAGTTTGAACATATAGTTGATCTGTTTAATTTATTTAATTAACTCAGATTTTGTTTTTGTATTAGTCTTCCTTTTCTTACTTACAATATATGAAATAAATTTCCCCCTAAGAAAAGCCTTCAAAAATCCCATAGAACTGAACTAGTGATTTCAGATTAGTATCAATTAGTATCATTAGTTCTTCCTTAAATTTAACAAACTCTTTATCTGATAATGACATTGAATTACAATGCCAGTGTCTTTTATCTTGAGTAAAATTAGGAAAGTTCAGTGGCATAGTGTGACCGGATATGACAATACTGTGGTATTCACAAGAATGAGATAATGAAGTTAAATGATTATCAATTAAAGAATAATCAATACATGAAGAAGTGTGATGAACAGGGGGAAAAAAAGAATATTCTCTATTGGTAGGATAAAAGAAATGCCAAACATCTGAAATGCCATAATCTGATTTAAAAAAAAAGAATGTATTAATAGGGGAGATTTATTTAATGTAGTCAGGTTGTCAGTTGAATGATCCAGGATAGGGTCCATACAACACCTGAAATTCATGGCTAGAATAATCAAATATAAATTTAAATCTGGCAAGGATGTAAAAAAAAATAAAAACCCAGATCATCAACATTTGCTAAAACCAATATCATGTATTTTCCACAAACCAATAACAAAACAACCATTAGAATCCAAAACACCATTATGTGTACCAAAAGAATATTCTGATTAATCAGAATTGATACACCTTTACATTTAGCTTGAAAGAAAGAATGATATTGCTGCCCTTTCCACTATGACATCAGGTGCGAAACATCATTGCCACATAATATAATTGCAGCTTGAAATTGTTTTAAATATAAAACCACTTTCCTTCATTTTACTGGATAATTTAAAATGTTCCAACTTAGGATCTTATTAGGTTTAGCCATGATAACTTAATAATAGAAAATGTACACTATAAGTAAAACTAGTTTCAGAAATCCCAATGCGCATGTGCAAAGCAAGTTTGTAAGTTTGTGCAGTATACACAATGACCTTTGGCCTGCAGATGGCCTTATTAAACCATAAAGTGCCTAAGCTGGAACCAGAAAGATCAAAACCATTAAGCACAATTGCAAAGCCAAACACTTATGATCCCTCCCCTATTCTTCTCCAGTCCCACCCCCTAAAGCTGATGGAAAAGACACCAATGTGATAATTAATTCTCAGAACCCTCTATCTCCCAGTTTGATTAGATGTTTTTCCTCAGAATCGAAACAAATAATAATACCCCTGCTGATGATCATAGCAAATCAAAATATATGCTTCAAAGGGCATAAACAATTCATGTGTCTGATTTATGCATCACATCTAGATTAGATCGGCAACATTCAGTATGTTCCACACCATCCTTAGGCGGGCCTGCTGCATTTCTCCAGTACTCTGTAACCAATCGCAGCATTTGTAGACTTTTTTGTTTCTCCCTTAAATTAGACAAAGCCTACCCACTCATGTTTGCAAAGCATCAGAACTATTTTGATGGCTAAGCCTCAGATGACTTTGGTAAGTGAGCTACGAGCATAAAATGCATTTCAAGTCAAATCATCTTTATTTATCATTCACACCATGCTTGCACAATAAAGATTTAATAGCATAAATATAAGTTAGAATAGAAGTTTAACACATTAAAATATTAAGACATATACAGTAATAGTCCTCAGTACGCTATCCACAAATATTCTGGGAGTTCAGGTGTCTGATGGCTTGGGGGAAAAGCTGTTGCCCAATCTGGACATGAGGGTTTGAGTGCTACAGTACCTCCTACCAGATGGCAGGAGGGAAAAGAGTTTACGAGGGGTTTGTGAAGTCCTTCACAATGTTTATTGCCTTTCACCTACTTCGGGTGTTCTCATGTCCTTTATGAATGGAAGAGGGCCGGTAAAGATATTTTCCGCTGACTACACTTTCCTCTGCAGGGTCTTGAAGTCCAAGGAGGTACAGCTTCCAATCCAGGCAGTGATGCAGTTGTGTAGACATTGAGGCAGGGCACAGACGACTTCTTCAGCACGGGGACAGTGATGGCGGCTTTGACGCATGTTGGGACCACAGTACTTCTCAGGGAGATGTTAAAGATATCAGTGAGAACATCTGCTAGCTGAGCCACACTTCACCTGAGCACTCTGCCTGGAATGTTATCCAGTCTGGTAGCTTGCCTAGCTCTCTCTTCACGTCAGCCACAGCATCTTTTCATTTGGAGGAGAGGCAGACTTCATCATTGCAATGTCGTTTTTCACCTCAAAATGCATGTAGAAGGTAGATGAATCCATCCCATTCTAGGTGGAAAGTGATTCATCAGACTTCACTCTAGCTGCTACTCTTAACCTGCCAGACAGACCTGTTGCATTTTTGCCATGTCCTCTCGGGCCCCGAAATTTGACACTCCTCTATCGAGAAGGAGGCCCAAGCCATTGTCCAGGCAGTGCAGCACTCGAGACACTACCTGGGTGATAAACATTTCACCCTGCTAGCTGATCAAAAGGCTGTTGCATTCATGTTCAATAATCAGCTGCAGGGCAAAATCAAGAACAACAAGATATTGAGGTGGAGAATCGAACTGTCCAACTACAATTATGATATCTTGTATTGGCCTAGGAAATTGACTGCTTACAAGCCCTTCACAATGATCTCTGACATCCTGAGGTTACCAGGTCCTTCCACTTTGTCAAACCCTGCAACCTGTCGTACTCCAATGAAGAGATCAGGTCAATTGACCAAAAGCTGCCAGGTCTGCACGGAGTGCAAACCACACTTCTACCAGCCAGACAGAGCAGGATGCATCAGTGCCTTGGCATATTTCCTCATCCCCAACAGAGGACATGCCAGACTCATTGCCACATATGCACCAACCCAATACCAACAATTGCACACGGACGCCCCAGACTTCCTAGGACCCCGACACTGAGTCACATCCGCAGCCCGAATCATGACGGTCACAGCAAAAATGAACAGACCACCTCATAGACTCAATTTGTAATGTATCATCATCACTTCACCCTGGTGAACTCTTAAAAAAAGATCAAGGGGTGAATGTGTTAAGCCACTGTATGTATGTGTTTGTCTGTTTGGGCACACCCATTGGCCAACTCTGCCTGTGACTCCTCCGACAGACTCCAGAATGTTCCACAGCACCCCCTGCCCACTGCAGAATAGTTGAGCAGAATGGATGTGATTTATTCTAAAGCGAATAAACATCAATCAGTTTGTTCAACTTCAGTCTTTTGGAGTTATTGATGGTGCATCACATTGCTTGCAGAACAAGTTTGGGACGTTCCCTCTCACTTTGGATTATCATTTGTTATAAGGCAATTAAATTAATTCACTCATACACAAGTGCCAAAGGATTATGACAGGAATTAAAGGCTGGGTTTATATTTATGTTTGAACTTGCAGATGTTAGGACTTTTTTTGTCTAATAAAACAAACAGGATGCATAAAAGCATTTTTGATTGGCCCTAATGATTATCAGCCCAGCCACTCAACAAAAAGGAATTAAATTTTTTAGAAAGAGCAAAATCAGTTTGAGTCACAACACTGCTTCCTCAAACCTGTTATTTTACAATCTCTTAATTTTAACTATTTGCATAGGATACTTAATTTTTGTTTCTTTAACCGGAAATTCCTGAAACAAAACTTGCCATGGCAAGTTATATTGCAGCAGAGAATGCCTCGGTTAGCAAGCTGATACAACTTAATAGGTGAGGTCGTTACATACCCTGACAAACAAGAACCAAAGGCAAGGGATGGAAATGGTAAAAGAGGATTAGCAGAAAACCAAACCCTCCTGATGGAAAGCCCTTTGATAATTCTCAGTGTAATGTGAATAAGGATCATGCATGAAAGGATGAAAAATCAACGTTTCTTTGCCGACTGTCCCATTATTTGCTTCACGTCAAATTGCAGACCATTCTCTGTCACTCTGACCTCCACTCCTTGTGCAGAATTAAGGGAAATTGACAAGAGCCCATGTTTAAAATCCCTGAAAACTGTCGCCATATTTTTTTGAAAGTCCTTGTAGAATTGTCGAATCATGGGATCACTACCACCAGCTGTGTCAAAAGTGCTGATGAGGAACTTTTAGAAAAAAGAAAAAAATCAGAATTCCTTATTCTGTGGTGAACTAACATTATCCGAGGTTGAGAGTTTACCAACCTCTTCTTCACCTGCAGTCCTTGTCTCAAGCTGGACCCTGTGTATACCCACAATAGTACTAGGCAATGCATGGTAACGTACACCCTTCCCAATGGACAGAAAGGTTCCATATCTCAGGGGAAATCCAGTATGCCATAAACAATGGTACCACAGATTCTCCTTCCATGTAACCCTTTTACTCTCACCCTCCACCTTGTCCTCTCCTGGTCTGAGCAAAGAATACTTCAGCCCTCTTCCAAGCAAATTGTTCATGTTACAAAGTCAGAACTTTGAATTACATTCCAGGTGACTAAAAACAGCTCCAGCACCTGGAGTTGCCTCTCTTCAAGAATATGTCAGGTGTGAAAATGCATGAATAAAATTGTACATTCACAAAGGTGCACATTTTAGATGAGAAATGAATACCTCTAAATTCTTGCCAGCACTTGATTTCTGCTATTGATCCAAGCCATATTCATGCCACATGTAAACCAGTAATTCCGGTACATTAACATTTCTAAAATCTCCTTTGAACAACATACAGCACTTCTAAAATCTTAGAACAAAATTCAACACAAGTCACATGAAGCCTGTGAAAGTATTGTGAATATAAGAGGTCTGTAAATATTAAAGACAATAGGGGGGTTAGACCTATATGTTTTCTCTCTCTATCTCTTCTCTCTCATCCCTCCTCCATGTCTCTCTCATTCATACATACATTCACGCATCAAGTACACACGCCTTCATAGCTTGCGTTTTTCAGAGCCTTGGCTCTCTTATAGCACTTATGCTATTTTTTTAAATCTCCTGCTCCAATTCTGATATGTTTCATAAGCTGTTTATTGTTGTGCAGCACCTACAGAGCCACTGGGTTCCATTAATATAGTATAGAATCTTTTGCCATTGTTCCTACATATTTTGTTGCCCAACGGCGAACATCTTTCATCCTACTGCAGTGTCTCAAATGAAAATGTGCTCACCAGCTCACTGCCACTTTCCAGCACCAGGTCTGATGCCCCATAGATCATGGTTTTGAAGTGTTCTCCAGGAACTGTTCAAATATGATGAGGGGTTCTGTCTTCTCCAACATTTCAGTGGACTCAAGACCCTACCACTATGCATGAAAAACTTTATCTTCATCTTCTCTGAAATCCTTTTACATAACTATGCTCTGGCTTTTAACTCAGCATCTAAGGGAAATGAGTTTCTCCAATTTATTCTTTCCCATCCTCTAATAATAAAACTCCTCAGCTAAAGCTCTCTTGTGTCCACTCTGTTCCAAAGGAAACAATATTCTCTTTTCCACTTTTCACTCTAAGCTACTTTGCTTTATTCAAGAAACAATTTCATGAATCTTCTCTGGAAAAAAAAATGAACAACGATCTTGTTGATGCATATATTCTGAGGGATTAAGAAGAAATTTCTTCCAGTGACATTATCTAGAATGAGGGGGAATAATTCAGAAAACAAAGTGGTCCTTTTAAGACGGCTGGGAAGTGAAATTTTGTTTCTCGGAGGATTATTATTCTGAGAACCATAGAATATTACAGCACAGAGCATCAGACCTTCAAATCAGGGCCGAACAATTATTCATTGACCTTCACCCAGTCCCTATCCCTCCATTCCACTCACATCCATGTACCTGTCCAAATTTTTTAAAATGTGAAAATTGCACTCCATTCAGCTGACAGCTCATTCCACACTCCCACTAATCTCTGTGGGAAGATGTTCCCACAAATATTGCCCCTAAACTTTTCCCCTTTCACCCTTATCTCATGTCCTCTGGTTTGTATCTCATCTAACTTTAGTGGAAAAAGCCTACTTGCATTTACTCTATCTTTACTCCTCAGAATTTTGTATTTTGCTATCAAATCTCTCCTCTTTCATCAACACTCCAGGGAATAAAGTCCTAAGATGTTGAATTTTTCTCTGTAACTCAGTTTCTGAAATCCTGGCAACATCCAAGTAAATATTCTATGCACTCTTTCAATCTTGTTGACAAAAGTCCATGCAGACACAGGGAGAATGGACAAACTCCTTATTGACAGAATGGGATTCCAACCCTGGTCCTGATTGCTGGTGCTGTAACAGTGTTGTGTTAACTGCGACACTGTGCCACTACACTAACTGTCCTATACAATTTTTACATTACATCCCATCTCCTGTACTCAATACTTTGATTTATGAAGCCCAATATGCCAAAAGTTCACTTTGCACCTGACCAACCTGTGATGCTACTTTCAGGGAAATATTTACCTGTATTCCCAGATCCCTCTGTTCTATCACACTCCCCAGTGCCCTACCATTTACTGTGTATGTCCTTTCTCAGTTTGTCCTTCCAAAATGCAAGACCTCACACTTGTCTGTTTAAATTCCATCTGCCATTTTTCAGCCATTTTCCTCGCTGTCCAGGACGCGTCCAATCTTTGTGACATCTGCAAAATTGCTGATTCAATTTATTACATGATCATCCAGATCATTGATATAGATGACAATACTTTGATTTATGAAGGCCAATATGCAAAAAGCTTTCTTTACAACCTGATCAACCTGTGACGCCACTTTCAGGGAATGATATTCCAAGATCCTTCATCTGTTGCCAGCATGGATGACATGACCACGTTGATAACAATAAAGGCCTGGACGAAGCATCTACTCAGTAAGCTTCATAGTAACATCAAATGGGCACAAATGGAAATCAAACCAAGGAAACCTCACAATATTTCCATTGTCAAGGGCAGGCTTGCAGACAAAAGGTTTTGAATTAATGAAGAACAGATATCAACCATCCTGAAGGAACCAATCAAAAGCCGCAAACATTGGTATAATACCACCCTAAAAGACACTAAGTGGGTTGACCAACTCAGGCGGCCTTCAGCAAATTAACAACACGGCTCTCCCAGGGAAGCTGAAGGGGTGATGTCTCCAATTCGGCCTGCTTCCATGATTCATATGGCCATTAACAATATATGAAGTGATTCTATCAAACATCAAGAAAATGCAGAGACTGATTAGAACACAAATGAGGAAGTGGCTTGGACTACCCAGATTACTTAGTAGAGTAGAACCGTATGGGGATGGAATCCTGCTGTTGACATTGTCTAGCCTTGTGGAGAAATGCAAGTTCACCAAAGAGAGGCTGGAGATGATGCTAAGAGAATCATGGGACCTGTGCATAGGAGGTGCTGCCCCAGCCTTATCAAAAAGCAGAAAATAGACACCGGCTGCAGAAGCACAGAATGCAAAATCAGCACTCTGCCATTGGGACATAGTGGGATATGTGCTACAAGGTAGAAGGGGCTTTAGTTTAGAAACAAAGAAACCCACCTGGCAGAAAGCAAGTCCATCTAAACATTGGCAATTAGTGGTGGAGGAAGTGTGGTAACAAGCAGAAGCAACCAGGTTGTCCAAAGCCATATCTTAACCATAACAAGGGCAATGGACAAGATGGGAAGGCATTGGAAGGAGGAGACTAACCTGGAAGGACCTGTGGTATAAAGAATCAAATAGAACAAGCTTTATCATCAGATCCACATACAATGTCCAGCCTTCTCCCAAAAACCTAAATCTGTGGTTGGGAGAGGACACAGCATGTCCCATCTGCACAGTCCCTGCTAAAGCACATTTTGGTTGGGTGCAATATCAGTCTCTCCCAAGGCCAATATACTTGGTGGCACAGTCGAGAGCTGAAATGTCTAGCCGTCAAACCTAAAAAAACAAAGAACTTTGAATGTCCTGCTGTCAAACACCCAATACCTAGACACACTCCCATACCTAATACCATTAATTTGGGAGGGAAAAAGACATAGAACTCACTCCTCCTCACTCCGAGGCATAGGCAAACTGAGCACAGCCAGAGACTGGAAATTGTTTGTAGACCTCGACCAGTGACTCATTTTTCCACCTGAAATTGCCAGCGCCAAAATGAGACCAGATCTGATACTTTGCTCCAGCTCTCAGCAGATTGTCTTCATTATTGAGCTGATGGTTCCTTGAGAGGACACTATGATGAGGCGCAAGAATGGAAGACACTGTGTTATACTAATCTTCCTACAGAAGCAGAAGAGTGAGGCAGGAAAGTGAGGGTGCGCCCCATTGAAGTTGGTGCTGGAGGATTTGTGGCCAAATCCATGACCAAGCTTCTGAGGGAAGTAGGAACCTCAGAGAAGGCCCATAGAAAGGCTATTAAATCCCTATTCTACTCAGCTGAAATGAGCAGTCACAGGCTCTAGCTGAAAAGGAGGGATTCTATCTGGGCTCCAAATGACCACTTGGAGAAACGGATATGGGACACACACCCAGGTCTGATCAGTCTGTGATGGGCCTGCCTTGGCAGAGGGTGTCTTGTATTTAAAAGGCCAAAACACTCAATTATACAAGGGAATGCAACTGATACTGGTTAATATTCCTCAGTGGTCATCCTGCATTATTGCATTTGAGACAACCAACCATACTAACCCTATGAGAGAGGATCAATCTAACAAATACTGAAATGTCAGGAAAAGTAACACCTGGTCCTATAAATCATTTAATCTGCACTCTTTCAATCTTATTGCCAAAAACTGCACATAATGCTTCACATTAGGCCTCACCAGCAGGTCCAGATCCTTCTGTAAGCTTTGAAAGCCTTCCTCACTCTCCATAATGCCTCCAATCTTTGCAAATTTGCTGATTCAATTTACCAAATTATTATCCAGATCATTGATCCAGATGACAAACAACAATGGTCCCAGCACTGATCCCTAAGGCTCACCACTAGTCACAGACCTTGAGTCTGAGAAGCAATCATCTACCACAACTCTCTGACTTCTCCCATAAAGCCAATGTTGAATCCACTTTACCGCCTCACCATGAATATCTGAGCATCTGAACATTCCTGAATAACCTCCCATGTAGGACCTTGTCAAAGACCTTACTAAGTTCCATGTGGATAACATCCATAGCCTTTCCTTCATCAAGCTTCCAAGTTACATCTTCATAAAATTCTAGATTAGTTAAACATGATCTACCATGCACAAAGCCACATTGACTATCCCTAATCAGTCTCTGGCTATACAAATACTTAGATATCCAATCACCAAGGACACCTTCCAATAATTTACCTACCACTGACATCAGGCTCACTAGTCTATAATTTCCTGGTTTACTTTTGGAGCTTTTTTTAAACAATGGAACAACATGAGCTCCCCTCCAATTCTCTGGCACCTCAAACATTTAAACATTTTAAATTTTTCTACCAGAGCCCCTGCAATTTCTACACTAGTATCCCTCAAGGTCCAAGGGAATGTCTTGTCAGGCCCTGGGGATTATCCACCATTATTTGATTTGAGACAGCAAGCATCTCCTCTTGTTTGATATGTATAGGTTCCATGACCCCACTGCTTATTTTCCTTACTTCCCTATATTATGTGCCAGTTTCAGGTGTAAATACTGATGCGAAAGCACCATTTAAGATCTCTCCCATCTCTTCTGCCTCCATACATTTCCGAACACTCAGATCTTCAAGCGAACCAATTTTGTCATTTACTAGCTCTTAATACCCATAGAAACCCTGAGGATTTTCTTTCACATTGTCTGCCAAAACCATCCCACTTCTTCTTTTAGCTTTCCTTATTCTTTTAAGTTTTTTCTTGCATTTTTAATACTCATCGTGTATCTAATTTACTCCTTGTTGCCTATACCTGCTGAACACCTCTATTCTTCTAACCATAGCCCCCATTATGCCTCAAAGATCAAAGTTTCCTATGCCTGTTAACTTTGCCTTTAATCCTGACAGGAACATACAAACTTTATTCTCTCAAAATTTCACTTTTGTAGGCCTTCCATATACCAAATTTACTTCCTTTCTTTTGCAATATTTTTATTGATATTAAAATTGAAATTCCACTTTGAAAAATACAGAGTACATAAGGATACATGCTAAATGTCAAAAAAAAGGAAAATTGCATACATGAATTAAGTTTAAATCATAGCATTACATCCAAGGTATCCACATTCTCAAATGACAGATTATATTATATTCATATTTTATTATTTTTATTTAAAAATAAAGAAAATATAAACCCACTACTAAGAAAGCAATTTTTTAGCAAAAAGAGGAAAAAAATAATTCCTTATCAAAGTAATGAAATACCTTATTAGTCAACACCTCTAAATTCATATCAAATTAAAGTTGATGGAAATAATTCAAAAAAGAACCTAACAGTGTTTGATATCTTAAATTTACTTCCAAGAGAACTGAAAAGCAGAGTTATTGAATATATTCAAGGAAGAATCTGACAGACATACAAGGCAGTGAAGGGGTTTGGGGAAAAGATTGGGAAAGGATGCTTCAGCGAAGACTGGGTCAACTATGAACTTGCTGAATGACAGGCCAGGGGTAATCTTATCATTCAATCTTCTCCTTCTCCTATTTATTATGTTCTTACAGTGTGTCCAAAGAAAGACACCACCAAATGCTCTCTGGTCTTTGTCATTTACAATATCTTGCTCAATGCAAAATTACCCAGGAACTTATTGAGGGATGGCTCTAAATAATATACAAAGAGTATAATATAGATATTATATATGTCAAAAAAATGGGGAAATGATGGACTGTAATGCAATCTATGATGAAATGGTTTGTACAATGTGTTTACAGCGCCAGTGATGGGAACATGGGCTTGAAACCTGCGCTGTCTGTAAGGAATTTGTACATTCTCCCTATGACTGCATGGGCTTTCCCCAGGGGCTCTGCTTTCCTCCCAATGGGGTTGTAGGTTCATTGGGTGTAAATTGAGCGGCACGGGTTCGTTGGCCAAAATGGCCTGTTACTGTGCTGTAGGTCTAAATTTAAAATTTAAAATGCAGGAAATGTTCAGTGAGTCTGGCAGCAAATATGGAAAGAAAAAT
The DNA here is from genome assembly GCF_036971445.1 of Narcine bancroftii. NCBI lineage: Eukaryota > Metazoa > Chordata > Chondrichthyes > Torpediniformes > Narcinidae > Narcine > Narcine bancroftii. The sequence goes on along the minus strand of NC_091469.1, from coordinate 33,052,950 downwards.
ATACTAGTAATTCAAGTCTGAGCCCTTTATTGGAACTAACCTGAAATAATACCTCTCTTTCTTGTTTTAATATAATCTGCCTGCTCTGCTATTTCCAACATTTTTGATTTTATTTTGGATTTCCAGCATCTGCAATTTTCAGGAAGAAATATTCCTTTGGATTATCTGTCTGAAATTGTTTCCAACATTATTACCTGGGTTTGTCAAAGAGGATTTGTCTTCACACCTGCTTCACCATCAAGGTACTTGACTGAATGACTGAGTGCAGTGACCTGTTCCAAATTGACTTAGAGATAAATACAACACCTTGCATTATAGAATCATAGAACACTATAGCACAGAAATACGCTTTTCGGCCAAACTAGACTGTGCCGAACTAGACTGCCTAGTCCCATTAACCTGTACCCGGACTAGAGTCGTCCATACCCCTCCCATCCATGGACCTTCCGAATTTATCTTAAATGTTGAAGCAGAGCCCACATTCACCACTGCATCTGGCAGTTTATTCGACATCCTCACCATTCTGTGTAAAGAGTTTTGTCCCTTTAGTCTTCCCTTTAAAACTATCACGCTTAACCCGTGTTTTCTAGTTCTTGTCTCACAACCTCAGTTTGGCTCAGAGGTACTCAGAAGTCAATGCCATGCTCACTTCAATAAAAGTTAATGTCATGTTTCTCCAAATTCCGTCGTGATACCCCAAATCTGAAAATATCTTTGTGTTCATCTGGAAGTTTGTGTATGATCATCCCCAAGTTTTCTTCAGGAAACAAAACTCTTGAAAAAAAAGTTGTTGTCTGTTGTTTACCTGAATTTCAAAACAAAAATATCAAACTTCTCTTTACCAGTTGTGGGAGGAGAGGTTCATAAACTAATGTTTTATGCAAATGATATTTTATTATTTGTGTCAGACTCTGGTCAGTTGGTGCAATGTCACTTGAAGATAATAAAGTCTTATTCTAGATTCTCAGGTTATAAGGTTAATTGGACAAAATCAGAAGCATTACCATTGATTGCATCGTCCCTTGCATCTGTTTTTTACCCAGGCCAATTTCATTTTTAAAAATATTTCATTCATTTCTTGTAGTTTCTTGATTCTTTCCCTTCTTTGTGGCTTCAATAGTTCTTATTGCTTGATCTGTTTTTAACTGCCAAGCCAGAATGTTGTGTGTTTTCTCTCCTAACTCATAATATCTGTTCTTCCTCATAGTATCTTTTTTCTTCTCCATATGTTTGTAATGTATTGTATTTCAATTTTTTTCTGTCCATTGTCTTTTCTTGTCTATGTCATCTTGTTTTATTAAATCTCTCTCTAAAATGAATATATCTTTTTCTAATTGTTCTATTTCTTAACAGTATTCTTTGTTTAAAATTTTGGTTGTATAACTAATTATTTGCCCTAGAATGAAAGCTTTTATTTATCTGTTACAGAATTAGAGTTCATATCAAACTATGTTTTAATTTGATGTTCTATAAAATCTTGAATTATTTTTTTATTTTTAACAGCATGGAGTTAAATCTCCATCTGTATCTTTTATGTTGAATATCTTCAAGAGCAATTGTTAGTAAAAGGAGTGAATGATCTGATTGTAATCTTGCTTTACGTTCACCATCCTGAATTCTTCTTGTATTTGAGCAGAGAGTAAAAACGTATCTCTCCTGGAATAGGTTTTGTGACTATTGGAATAATATGAATAATCTTTTTCCTTTAGGTGTTTTCTTTCTCTAAATGTCTATTAATTTCATATATTGCATTAGACAATGTAAGTTTAGCTGCTTTATTTTTGTATGGCATTTCTTCCAGTTTTATCTAATAAAGGATAAAAACTAAAATTAAAATCTCCACCTAACAAGATATGCCCTCGAGTGTTCAATAAACATAAAAAAGATCTTGCACACATTTTTTATCATCCTCATTAGGTGCATATATGTTAAATATTATCCAAGATTCCAAATAAAATTGACAGTTTATCATGATGTATCTACCCGCTGGATCTGTAGTTACTTTTTTCTATTTTAAGTTGTAAATTTTTGTTGATTAAGGTAGCAACTCCTCTAGCTTTTAAATTATAGGATGATGCCGATACATAACCACTCCAATCTTTTTGTTTTCCCAGTTTCAGATGTTCTGCCTCTGTTAAATGTGTTTTTTCTATAAATGCTTTTTCTATTTTTTTACTTTTTTTATTAGTGTCAATATTTCTTTCCTTTTGATCTGATTCTGTATTCCATTAATGTTAATAGCTATAAATTTTAATGTATTCATTTTATTATTCTCAATTTCTTCATGAACCACCATTCAATTTCTCTATCTCTATTCTCTAAAAATACCAGTTTGAAGTTTATTATTTTTGACTATACCTGATGACATGAGAAGCATAAAAAAGTAACAATTATAACAATTTTAGAAAGAAAAAATTAAAAAATCCCCCAATTGAGTTGTCTTTACTAACTTGTAAGACAAACACAACTCCCTTAACATCTTGGGTTGTGCTATAAACCACAATTGTCACCTGATCCTGCAGCATACTGTCTTCCTTCCCTAGCCCTCCCCAAAAAAATTATAAACATATTTTCCAAATAAATTAAAACCTTAATACAATGAAATGCTTCTTTCTTTGGCTTGGCTTCGCGGACGAAGATTGATGGAGGGGGTAAAATGTCCACGTCAGCTGCAGGCTCGTTTGTGGCTGACAAGTCCGATGCGGGACAGGCAGACACGGTTGCAGCGGTTGCAGGGGAAAATTGGTTGGTTGGGGTTGGATGTTGGGTTTTTCCTCCTTTGTATTTTGTCAGTGAGGTGGGCTCTGCAGTCTTCTTCAAAGGAGGTTGCTGCCCGCTGAACTGTGAGGTGCCAAGATGTACGGTTTGAGGCAATATCAGCCCACTAGCGGTGGTCAATGTGGCAGGCACCAAGAGATTTCTTTAGGCAGTCTTTGTACCTCTTCTTTGGTGCACCTCTGTCATGGTGGCCAGTGGCGAGCTCGCCATATAACACGATCTTGGGAAGGCGATGGTCCTCCATTCTGGAGACTGATGAAATGAAATGAAATGAAATGCTTCATGTATAATAATATGTACAATCTAAGATTTCTTTGAATCAAAACAAATTAACAAAACGTATTAACTTCAGATGTCCTTTTGTTGTATTAATTCTGCTTTCTCTTGTAGATTTTGTGGCAGCCAGTTCTAATATTTTTTTCTCTTACAGGATAGCATAGCAATTTTACCAAAATAGATCATGGTTTTTGATTTATTTGAAGTTTTGTTGTCAAAGCCCTGAGCTCTTTCAATTTCAATACTATCTTTAAATTCCTCAGCTCTTAAGAATTGTGGGATCCATTGTTTTAAAAATTCTTTGATGTTTGCACCCTCATTGACCTCGTTCAAGCCTACCTACTATTTTTATATTGTTGCATCTATTAAAATTTTCTAAAGCATAATTTTTCTGAGTCAATATTTCTTGTCCCTTATTAACTTCTTTATTCATATCTGATTTTCTTTCAAAACAGTCATATCTACTTCTGCACCTTTTACTTTTACACTTCTTCAAATTGTTCTTTCATGTCCATCATTTCATTCTTGACATGTTGCATTTTAACACCTGCTTCTAAAATACAATTTCTATTAATTTTAATTTCAGACATCCGTGTTTCCATTAAAATTTTTAATTGCTTATCAAAATATTGCATATCCACTATTTGAGTTTGATGTCTACCTTTATCTTTCTTCTTATTTTTTTTTCCTTCTAGTATTTCTGGATCCAGTTCTTCACTTGATATTGACTCTGTTCCAGCAATTGTTTCCAAATTGACTTCCATTATATTTGAAACAGCCAGTTGCTATTTCATCTGTGCTATTTTTAAGCATTACACTTATCCTAAAGGACCACTGATCTTGCTTTAAAATTACCTAAAATATCACAAAATTAATTACAAAGTTGCCAGGCTTCATTGTGTATTGTATAGTTTCAGGATTAGTGAAAGTTTCCAGCCGAATTTCTCACTGCTTCTGGCACTGATGCTGTACATGCAGCAGAGAGCTCCTCATGCAACCCTTCAACCACAAGCATATAAGATCACTGACACTCTTCCATCTACTGATTGAGCTCTTCACTTCACCATGACTACCCCAGAGATCTGCGAAGGTAGGGTAGGTGCTGTTTGGTGCACCAGCAGACATGAATGCAGAAAATGTTGCAAGTCAGACAGCAACAAGGAGCAGAGATGATGACTTGCACTGAAGAATTACCATCCGGAAAAGATGGAAGAGGGGAACCAAAGGGAGATCTTGACTAGTTTGGAACCTAGACCATGAGTGTCACCTCAGAGTGAGAGTAGGATGTAGCTTTACAATGATAGATAACTGGAAGATTAGCATCAGCCTTGCACAAAGAATTGCTCCACAAAGCCATCACTCAATCTGTGTTCATTTTTTTCCATCACAGTAAGGACTGGACACCGCACATTAAATCAGTAGAAATGCAACTGAATTGCAACTTATCCCGCGCAGAATGTTTGGATTTCTGGAGAGTCGTAAAGGTCAATGAGCAGATGTGACATTTCCTGCAATTGGAAAGGAAAGTGCCTTGAGAAGGAAAATGGTTGGTGTAAAAAGGAGTTGCAGAGGAACGGTCCCTTTGAAATACTGAAATGGGAGGGAAGGAGAAGTTGGGGCTGATGATAGCAGCACATTTACTGATGGAGACCTAGAGTGACTTGTGATTCACATCACTCACAGAAGGGATGTCCTCTGTCTAACAAGCCACAGAGCTGAACAGGCCAACAAGGCAGAAATGTTTTATATATCAAAATTAAGCAAAAATATATTGACATGATACAAGGAAATGCAATTATTCATTGAACAAACAACATCCCTCCCAACCCAGGACCAGTTACTGAATGACATTCCGGGACCAGACAGGATCTTCCCCAGGACATTGAGAGAAGTGAAGGAGGAAATAGCAGAGGCTCTGGCAGTAATTTTTCAAATGTCATTAGATATGGGGATAGTGCCGGAGGATTGGCGCATTGCGCATGTGGTTCCGTTATTTAAAAAGGGTTCAAGGAGGAAGCCTGGCAACTATCGGCCTGTAAGTTTGACGTCTGTGGTAGGTAAATTAATGGAGAAAATTCTTAGAGATAGTACTTATAAACATCTGGATAGACAGGGTCTGATCAGGAGCACTCAACATGGATTTGTGGGAGGAAGGTCATGTTTGACCAATCTGATTGAATTTTTTGAAGAGGTGACTAGGAATGTGGATGAGGGTAGCGCAGTGGATGTTGTCTATATGGACTTCAGTAAGGCCTTCGATAAGGTACCACATGAAAGGTTAGTTAGGAAGGTGCAGTCTTTAGGTATAAATTTTGAGATAGTCAAATGGATTGAACATTGGCTGAAAGGGAGAGGCCAGAGAGTGGTAGTGGATAATTGTCTGTCAGGTTGGAGGCCGGTGACCAGTGGTGTGCCTCAAGGATCTGTATTGGGCCCATTGTTGTTCGTTATATACATTAATGATCTAGATGATGGGGTGGTGAATTGGATTAGTAAATATGCAGTCGATACTAAGATAGGTGGAATAGTGGATAATGAAGAAGGTTTTCAAGGATTGCAGAGGGATTTGGGCTGCTTAGAAAAGTGGGCTGAAAAATGGCAGATGGAATTTAATGCTGATAAGTGTGAGGTGCTTCATTTTGGTAAGAAGAATCAGAATAGGACATATGTGGTAAATGGGAGAGTATTGAGGAATACAGAAGAGCAGAAAGATTTAGGAGTAACGGTACATCGTTCCCTGAAGGTAGAAACTCATGTGAATAGGGTGGTGAAGAAGGCTTTTAGTATGCTGGCCTTTATCAATCATTGCATGGAATATAGGAGTTGGGAGGTGATGTTGAGATTGTATAAGACGTTGGTGCGGCCTAATTTGGAGTTCTGTGTGCAGTTCTGGTCGCCTAATTATAGGAAGGATATAAACAGAGTGGAGAGAGTGCAGAGAAGGTTTACCAGAATGTTGCCTGGGTTTAAGCATCTGGAGTATGGGGAGAGATTGGACAGATTAGGTCTTTATTCTTTGGAGCGTAGAAGGTTGAGAGGGGATTTGATAGAAGTATTTAAGATTATGAAAGGGATAGACAAAATGGATGTGGATAGACTATTTCCGTTAAGAGGAGGAAAGTTTAAAACAAGAGGACATGAGTTAAGAATTAAGGGGCAGAGGTTTAGAGGTAACATGAGGGGGAACTTCTTTACTCAGAGAGTGGTAGCTGTGTGGAATGATCTTCCGGGAGAAATAGTGGCGGCAGAGTCAATTGTATTATTTAAGAAAAGGTTGGACAGGTATATGGATGAGAAGAAGATGGAGGGTTATGGGCATTGTGCAGGGAGGTGGGACTAGAAAGGGGTGTTTGGTTCGGTGCGGACTAGAAGGGCCTAATGGCCTGTTTCCGTGCTGTAATTGTTATGTTATGTTATGTTATATAAGCTCACCAGAGGATCCTGCATTGATATTCTGAGGTTAAAGTGCATTTCCTGAGTGTCTGCTCCCTGGGCAAAAAAAGCCAGTGGCTGGAAAGCCTACTCCTGTGGACTGATGGAGAACCAGGTAAAGTGCAGTTTCCTACAATGGAAAGCAATGATCTCTCTAATTCTGCAGTGAGCAGCAAACTGTGAAATGTGGCAGGAATGACAGTGACTGCCTATGAGAGCAGCGTGTGAACTTATACATGAGATCACAGATATGAGTGAGTTCCACCAAATCGCAGTAGTGCCTGCATAGACTTGCTTCTCCTGAGGAGTGTACACAATGTGTGGATCACAGTGATGCCTGAATACGTGAAGTGTCGGGTGTAGAGATGTGTCTACCTCTTGCAAAGATGTCCCCCTGGATGCCTGCAATCTCACTGGTGTTTGTGGTGCCTGGGATACACATTTTATATCCCCAGTCTCCCTTCCCATCATCAACGTATCCATGAAATTGAGATAATCACCTAGTACTTCATAGCTGTTACCCTGCTTCGCTCCCTCTTTGTCTTCCTCCTTCATCTCTTCCTCCTCCCCCCCTCCCCCCTCCAACTTTTTATTCACGTACGATGGCCTCAGGCCAAAAGCATTGATTATCTTTTACTTGAACTGCTGATTTTCTTCACCGCTTTTGTCAATTGTTTTGGACCTCAGCATCTGCAGACTTTTGTGTTTAACTCCTGAGGTAAATGTTATTGTTTAGCTGCAATACGGTGAAGAGGCCCCAGTCGGTGTGAGAGCTGTGCAGAGTCAGCTGCAAGAATGTGAACTGTGTGCAGAAGGCCAGCTGTTCATCAGGGTTAGTTGTTTCTGTGCTTGCAGTTTTAGCAAAAGCTGCTTACCCTCTCAGTGAACAGCACCTGTTGTGCTTCAGACCAACAAGGCAGAACATCTCACTAATGGCAAAGTTTGAGCATTGAACTTAAGCATGAAACATTGACACGTTTAATGCTGGAGAAACACCTGAAATGAACACAAGCCTCTTGCTCGAAAAGGAAAGAATGATTAACATGAAACCACTATTGTACTTATGTGTTATGTAAATGACGTGACCTTTTATGTTTGACCCTGCCCTCTCTGGCCAGCTCATGACTCCTCCGCTTTCTCCCCCAGAAAGCCTGCCCCCAATTAGAGTCTAGATCAATGAAAGCGAGCAATACAAGGGATGCTGTCCACCTTTCGCTAATAAAAGCCTTCAGTTCCGATTACTTCAGTCTTTGTGCAGTTGATCATGCATCAATTTTATTAACAAGATTTTGTTTCCCCCAGAACATGTACAAAGACTTGATGTTGGATTGCTTAGAAATTGACCCAAGAGAACCCGATCCAGCCGACAAATTCACGCTCTATCGCCGCTGCTTCAAAAAGTTCTTTGCAGCCTCTGCGGCTGCCATCCAGGACGACGAGGACAAGCTCCATCTGCTATTTTTGTACATCGGGCACGGAGACTACTGGATGGTCCAGAACCACCAGACCTACGGAGACGCCATGGACACCCTGAAAGACCAGTGCAAGGTACAGGTGAATGAAGTCTATGCACGGCACATACTCCATTTGTGCAGGCAGCGACCTGGGGAAACTTTCAATTACTTTTTCAGGGCCCTGCAGGTGCTTGCAAGAGACTGCAACTGCCAGGCTATGTGTGCAGAATGGCACACACAGCTGTTGCTTAGAGACGTCTGTATAACAGGCGTCCGCTCCAATTACGTGAAGTAAAGGGTACTCAGACAGAGACAACTGAGCCGATCTCAAACCATTGAACTGGAAAACGCTCTGAAGGTGGCTGCCCACAATGGCAAATCATTCTCCAGGAAGCACACAGCCACCTCGTGGGGTACACGGGTGCTGCCATCTTAGGAGGTGGGATCACAAGCGAGTGAGTTGCCATTAGCAATCACCCGATGTGCTATTTCTGTGGGCAGGGCAAACACTTGAGGAAATTCTGCCCTGCTAGGGATGCCTCCAACTGCAGGAAGAACGGACACTTCATGAAGATATGTAAGTCTAAACAAACCCAAAGTCCAGCAGAATGTGTACAAGCAGGGGGCACCATCTTTGATGCTGTCACCTCCAGGGACCTGGGACACACACACATGTGCACCACAGACATCACCGACCATGATTATGTCACTTCCACCTTCTCCCACTTCTCTTCTGGTGAATGACGACGGGGCCACATGTGCACCATGGGGGCTGCCATCTTGACCGCCATCTGACTGGACCACTGTCAGCCAACGCAACTCCTCAGATGATGAGCTGACGCTGGCATCAGTAACCCTGGATCAGGACAGACCCCCATCAACTCTCCAGGGGCATCATGGATGTCTAGGTAAACAGCCGCCCCACTGTTTGCCTATTTGACAGTGGAAGCTTAATTCACCCAAACACTGTACAACACTATTCCCTTGGGGTGAAGCCCACGTGTCACAGTGTCTCTTTAGCGTCCCAATCCCACTCAACAAAAGTTTGTGGCAGTTGTACAGAAACACTGACTGTCCAAGGCATGCTCTACCATAACTTTAGGTTCCTAGTACTTCCACAGTTCTGTGCACCCATCCTACTGGGATTAGACTTCCAGTGCAACTTAAAGAGCATCACCATGGAGTACAACAGGCCTCCCACCTCCCCTGACGGTCTGTAATGAACGGTTTATGGACTGTCTGCCACTCCCTCACCACATGGCCAGCCATCATCCCCAAACCCAATCTCCTTGTCAGACATGCAGCCTCTCCACACTCTGGATCATTCCCCCCCCCCCCCACTCCTGATCAGTAATCTTTCAGAGTATGAACCCCTGGAGAACCCAGGTAGTGGTGGTGAAGAGTGGGGAGAAACCTGAATGGTCATCGATTATTCCCAGATCATTAACATGTTCACCCAGCTGGATGCATACCCCCTGCCTCGCATAGCCGACATGGTGAACCAGATCGCACAATACAGGGTGTTCTCCACCATAGACCTTAAATCTGCATATCACCAGCTTCCCATCCACCCTGAAGACCACCAGTACACTGCCTTCAATGTGGATGGCCAACTGAACCATTTCCTGTGAGTCCCTTTTGGGGTCACAAATGGAGTGTCTGTCTTCCAAAGGGAGAGGGATTGGATGGTGGACAAACACGAGCTGCAGGCCACTTTCCCATACATCAACAACATCACCATCTGCGACCATGATATGAACTTCCAAAAATTCCACCTCAACCTGACGTATAACACAGGGAAGTATGTCTTCAGCACATGTTGTCTGGCTATACTCGGCTGTGTTGTGGAGAATGGAGTAATCATCCTGCTTCCACACTGCCTCAAGGCCCTGAAAAGGTGCCTGTGTTTTTTTTTATTATTACACTCAGTAGGTCCCCAGCTATGCGGAGAAGGGCCAATCCCTCAGCATGGCCACCGTTTTCCACCTGTTGGCTGAGCCCATGAAACATTCGATCATATCAAAGCTGATATTGCAAAGGCCACAATGCATGCAGTTCCAGGTGGAGAGAGATGCATTGGACTTTGCCCTGGCCACCACACTTAACCAGGAGGGCAGGCCCATGGCATTTTTCTCATGTACCCTCCAGGGCCCCGAGATCCAGCACTCCTCCATTGAGAAAGAGACCCAGGCACTGGAGACATTATCGTGTTGGTAAGCATTTTACCCTGCTGACTGACCAAAGGGTAATCACTTTCATGTTTAACAACCAGCAGAGGGGTAAAAATCAAAAATGATAAAATTCTGAGGTGGAGAATTGAGCTTTCCAACTAAAATTATGACATACTTTACCAGCCCAAAAGCTCAACGAGCCCTCAGATGCCCTGTCTCGGGGGACTTGTGCTAGTGTTCAGATGGACCGGTTGCAGGCACTGCACGTTAGCCTCTGCCACCCAGGGATCACCCATTTTTTTCATTTCATCAAGGCCCGTAACTTTCCCTACTCCATCAAGGACATCAGGTCATTGACCAAAAATTGCCAGGTCTACACAGAGTGCAAATTTCATTTTTACCAGTTCGACCGGTCACACCTGATCAAGGCCTCTTATCCCTTTGAACGTCTAAGCATGAACTTCAAAGGACCCCTACCCTCCACAAACTGCAACGTGTACTTCATCAACAGCATTGATGAGTGCTTGTGGTTCTCCTTTGCAGTCCACTGCCCGGGCATGACTGCAGCTATCCTCATAAAGGCTCTGAACAACCTGTTAACCATTTTCGGATATCCTGCTACATCTGCAGCGATAAGGGTTCATGCTTCATGAGCTGCATCAATATTTGCTGTCCAGGGCATCACCTCTAGCCGGACCACCAGCTAGAATGACCAAATGGAGCAGGAGAATGGCACAGTCTGGAAGGCAATACTATCCCCCCACTGGCAAGAGGTTCTCCCAAGTTACTCCATGCTATCCAGTCCCTCCTGTGTATGGCCACCTATGAGATACCTCATTAAAGACTCTTTACATTCCCCCAGGAGATCAGTGTCGGGAACCACCTTACCTCCCTGGCTGACATTCCCTGGGCTGGTCCTACTCCATAGGCATGTGTGGTCCCATAAGTCTGACCCTCTGGTTGAGAGGGTCCAGCTGTTCCATGCCATCTCACAATATGTCTACATGATATTCCCAGATGGGCGCAAGGATAAGGTATCTATCCAGGACCTGGCAAACGTGGGAGCATCTGGACCTCCTTCCCCCCCCCCCCCAAACCAGCCAACAGGGCCTCATTTCCCTACCCCCACCATCATCCCTGTCTACGCGACAGCCAACACACACACACACACACACACACACACACACACACACACACACACACACACACACACACACACACACACACACACACACACACACACACACACACACACACACACACACACACACCCATCCTCCCTGCTCAACCAAGTACCCCAGTCAAGTTAGCTGACGGAGATGTGCTGATCACAATGCCAAAGGAGACTGCTGGACAGACTGAAATTATGAGGTCGGCTGATTGTACAACGCACTGCATCTCCCCCACCCCCCACCCCCCCCACCCCGGACTGGCCAGCTCGTGACTTCTCTCATTTCTCCCCCATAAAGGCTGTCATGCCACAAGCCTGCCCCAGTTCGAGTCAGGGTCAGTTTGAGCAACATAAGGGATGCTGTTCATCTGTTGCTAAAAGCCTTCAGTTCTGATTACTTCAGTCTTTGATTAATTGATTGTGCATCAATGACTGACCCCAAAACACAAAGAAACATGCATTAAATTGCTGTCTCAACGGTCGCACAATTTTCGATTTTACCATGCCTTTTTCTATCATTGTTTGGATGAAAATTTGAGGCTGGGATAGCTGAGCTGCACCTTAAAAAAATGCATTTGACCAGCCATCATTCTCAACAGGGGCCCTGTCACCTCCCCCCCCCCCCCCCCCCCCCACCTCCGGGCACCACATCACATTTAATTAAAAGTCCTGTTTACTTTTCACCTTGCGTAACTATTTTTTAAAAATGTTCTTTATGTAGACGGTAGGAGGGAAGTACGGAAGAAACCAAAACTTGACTGCTTCACAGAGAAGTGGTTCTATAAACTATGAACAGAACCCTAAGGGATCCATGGCCAAAAAAAGGGATGAAAATGACTGCATTACACCACAAGACATTGGAGCCAAATTAGGCCATTCACCCCTCTGACATTCAAACCTCAACACTATGTGACCAAGGTTCAATCCTGACCTTTGGTTCTGTCTGTTTGGGACATTCTCCCTGTGACCATGTCAAGTCAAGTCAAGTTTATTGTCATCTGAATGCAAAAATACAACCCCAGCATTCTCCGGTCCTTGGTGGAAAGCATGCAAATACATAGCCAGACATAACACATGTACAAACAAAATACACACATAGAACGTATTCATATATACAAATAAATGAATAGATGAATAGATAAATATTGTTTTGTGAATATGAGAGTTTTGAATGGTTAGTGTGAGCAGTTCTTTTAGTCGTTCAGCATTCTCACTGTCCGGGGGGTGAAGTTGTTCCTTACCCTGGTGGTGCTGGCTCCGATATTCCTGTATCTCTTTCCTGATGGGAGCAGATTAAAGATGTTGTAAGTGGGGTGGAAGAGGTCCTCAATGATTTTGCTTGCCCTCTTCAGACAACAATCCAGATAGATGGTAGATTGCATTGATGGGTGTGGGGGTGGGGGGCAGGAGGGAGATTCTAATGATTCTCTCTGCCACTATTAGGGTCCTGTGGATTGACCTCTGATTCATTTCCATACCACACTGTGATCCAGCCAGCTGGGATGCAGCTCCACCCCCATCTGCTCACATATAACCCTGGTTTCCCGCCGAAACCCAGAACCCTTGCGAAGACGACTGTGAGACCCTATCCATAGTTATAAGCTAATAAAAGTGTTTGTTCTCCCTCCAGTCGTGAGAGATTTCATTCATGCTATGATTTTATTAGCTTATTCCCCAAATGATGGAAGCTCTACTCAAGCCAGGCACGCTGCTGATAGACCCTCTGTCCCCCGACGCGGCTGAGGAGTTCACAAACTGGCGAGACTGCTTCCAGGCCTACGTGAACGTGACCAGAAATTGGTCTTCCACACCAATGAACTCAGGAGGACTGCATTCATTTCAAGGGTAGGAACAAAAGGGTATACAGTCATCAGGGACTGCTCTATGTAAGATGCTGCCATCAAAGTATTGAAGGTTGGGTACCTGAAGTTGCAAAATGAGGTCCTACTTGCTCTATGTCATCAGCGGCCAGGAGAGACCATTGATTACTACCTGCTGGATCTGTGGATGCTTGCCAAGAAGTGCAGGTACAAAGCGACCTCGAGCCATGTTCATCCAGGACACTCTAGTCGCAGGAGTCCACTCGAGGTACATGAGGCAGCGACTGCTCGAGTCGGGTAAGAAAGACCTGGCTAGCCACGTTGAACTGGCCAAATCATTGGAAAAGACCAAGCTTGAGAACAATTACCTCAAAGCCAGCGAGGTCGCTCACTCAGGTGACCCCTTCCAAGGACTAGCTGCTCCCACTACCCCAGCCCTAATGGCTGCCGCTTCCCATACTAGGGAGCTCTCCTGTGCTAGGAAGTGCTTTTTCTGCAGCAACAACAGTATCCCCAATCTCATTGCCCGGCTAAAGACTCAGTGTGTTCCAACTGTGGCAAGAAAGGGCATTGGGCAAGGGTTTGTCACGCAAGAGAAAGCCCGGGGAAGTCTGCAGCCTGCACAGCTCCCAGATCCAATTCCAGCCCCAAGTCGTCTGCCCCAAATTCACCCAAACCCACTTGCTGTACTACACTCCGATGAAGGGTGGCAGTGGCAGTCAGAAAATAGCACAGAAAGACTCGGCGGCCATGTTGCTGTGACCCAAATTCAAACTCAGCACCATCATCATCGGAGGAGGAAGGAGGGCGGCCATCTTGCTATGCCATGAGGTCATCACCATCTTACCCACTCAGGGCAACTCATGACATTGGGGGCTACTCGAGTGAGGAGTGTGGAGTCTCCGGGGTCCTAACCTCAATGGATCTAGATCAGGACAGACCTCACCAGCTCACCAACTCCATAGTGACTATGAAGGTAAATGGACATTCTACTAAATGCCTAATCAACACGGGTTTTACTGAAAGCTTCATAGAATCACTGACTGTACAAGAGTACAAACTAAAGGTGTAACCTTCCAATTATCGCATATTTCTTGCATTTCATTCGCATTCTACATGTATTCAATTACATTGTATAGTGCATCTGTCATTTGAAGGGAGGGGGAATTCTGTAAGATTCACCTGTATGTACTTGACGAATTGTGTGCTCTGATGTTGTTGTTCTGGACTCCCTCTGTCACCTTGAAAGCGTAACGGTTCAGAACGTAGAGCCCCTAAAATCAGAGCCCACATGCAGTCTCTCCACACTGAATATTGACCCTCCACCTCTCTACCTGAATCTGTCCTCAGACTGTAAACCTATTGCTACCAAGAGCAGGAGTTATAGCACAGCAGACCGAGATTTTATAAAGTCTGAGACACAATGTCTGTTTGACGTAGGCATCATCCAACCCAGCATCAGCCTATGTAGAGTGCAAGTGGTAGTAGTAAAAGGGGGGAAAAATCCAGGCTAGTAATTGACTATAGCTAAACTATTAATCTGTATATACTTCTGGATGCATACCCCCTCTCTCAAATTTCAGACATAGTGAATGATATCGTGCAGTATTAGGTCTATTCAACCATTGACCTGAAAGCTGCTTATCACCAGCTGCTAATCCGTTCCTAGGACTGTCCATATATATATGGCATTTGAGACTAGCGGTCGTCTCTATCAATTCTGGAGGGTCCCTTTCATTATCACTAACGAGGTTTCTATCTTCCAGAGGCAGATGGACAGAATGGTAGATGAGTATGGGTTGAAGGCTACCTTCCCCTACCTCGATAACATCACCATCTGTGGCCATACCTTGGAAGATCAGGATACCCAACCTCCAGAGTTTTCTCCATGCGGCGAAAACACTGAACCTCACTTATAACTCTAACAAGTGTGGTTCAGAACTAAACATCTGGCTATCCTTGGCTATATGGTGGAGAATGACATCAGTGGCCCTGATCCTGATAGGACGTTCCCCCTGTTAGAGATCCCCATCCGCAGGACCATAAAGGATTTGAGGAGACGCCTGGGGCTTTTCTCGTATGACGCCCAGTGGACCCCTCAAAATGCTGATAAGGTTCGCCCTTTCTTAAAAGCCATTAATTTCCCCTTCTTGGCCAAAACGGCTTTTAACTACCTCTGGAATCACATTGCAAAAGCAGCCATGCACGCGGTGGACGAGAATGTACCTTTCCAAGTGAAAGCAACGCTTTGGACGTAGCCCTGGCTGCTACCCTCAATCCGGTGGGCAGGCCAGTTGCATTTTTTTCTCGAACATTACAAGGCCACGAGTGTCGGAACCCATCTGTGGAAAAGGAAGGTCAAGCCATTGTGGAAGCCGTGTGTACTGAAGACACTACCTGGCTGGTAGGAAATTTATGCTCCTCACTCACCAGCACTCAGTCGCATTCATGTTTAATAATGTCAAGAGATGCAAAATCAAAAATGACAAGATTTCTAGGTGGAGGATCAAGTTCTCCACCTACAATTATGACATTGCTTATCGGCCAACAGCTCTTAATGACCCTCCAGATGCCTTATCCAGAGGAAGCTGTGCCTCTGCTCACACCAGCCAACTGCGGTCTCTGCATAATGAGCTCTGCCATCAAGGGGTTACCTGCATGGCTCATTTTGTCAATGTGCACAATCTTCCTTACTCCATGGAAGATGTCAGGGAAATGACCAGGTCTGCGCGGAGTGCAAGCCACCCTTCTACCATTCCACAAAGGCCCACCTGATCAAGTTATCCAGATCCTCAAACAGCTCAGTGTCGTTTTAAGGGACCTCTCCCCTCCACGAAAGGGAACACTTTACTTTCTTCCTCTCTAACTCTAATGAGTACTCCTGCTTCCCGTTCACCATTTCATGTCCAGACACATCCACCTTGTCAGTCTTAAAGGCCCTAGATTCCATTTTCTCCCTGGGTATCCAGCTATATTCATAGCGACCGGGGCTCATTGTTTATGAGTGATGAGCGACATCAGTACCTGCAGGTGGGGGGAATCACATCCAGCAGGACTACTAGCTACAACCCCCTGGGGAATGGGCAGGCTGAAAAGGAGAATGCCATGGTCTGGAAGGCTGTAAAACTGTCCCAGAAGTCAAAAGGCCTTCCATACTCAAGCTGGCAGGAATCCTCCCCATGACACTCCATTCCACCTGGTTGCTACTATGTACCACGACCAATACTACTCCTCACGAGCTCATATTCATTTTTGAAAGAAGGTCGGCATCAGGAACTACACTCCCAGCCTGGCTCACCTGTCCTGGTCCAGTCCTTCTCAGGAAGAATGTGAAGAGAAGCAAGACTGACCCCCTGGTGGAAAGGGTGAACTACTCCACACCAATCCCACATACACCTATGTAGAGTACCCGGATGTTAGGGAGGACACTGCCTCCATCAGGGACCTGGCACCCGCCAGGACAGAGGATCCATTGCCTCAGGTGCCCTGCGAGCCAAGGAGCTCATTCTTTCCACCCCCAGTCAGGGCCTCAGGGGATCCGGTTCAGAAGAAAAGTGCATCCCTCTCCACCAATGAGCCGGAGACCCAGCCCGCCTCTCCTCCCTCACAAGGGGACCAGGAGACCCAAGGAGTCCAAGGCTTCCCCGGTGCTAAGACACCCCACCAGGATCTCCAGACACCAGGGTACTTAAATCTGTAAATTTGTAAATAACTATATTTTTTTGACTTTTTTTTCTGAATCCATGTTCTCTGTCTTAATTCACAGACCTTAAATTTTGCAGGAAGGGGTGAATGCAGTGAGCTGGGATTCACTGCTCATGTGTGGTGCTGATGGCTGGCTCCATCTCCCAGCTCTCCCCCCCCCCCCCCCATCTGCTCACATATGATCCTGGTTCCCGCTTACTTACTTCCAAGGACTACTGTGAAACCCTACCCATTGTTATAAGCTAATAAAAGTGTTTGTTCTCCCTCCAGTTGTGAGAGCTTTTATTTGCGCTACACCTCTGAAGTTTTTTTTTGTTCTGATTAGTTGACGCCTCCATGCCACTCATTGATGCAACCAGCCAGAATGCTCTCCACGGTACACCTGTAGAAGTTTTCGAGAGTCTTCGGTGACATACTGAATCTCCTCAAACACCTCACAAAGTTTTGCTGCTGGCAGTCCTTCTTTGTGATTGCATCAACATGGAGGCTTGGGGACAGATCCTCAGAGATGTTGACACCCAGGAATTTGAAGTTCTTGACTTTGTCCACTACTGAGCCCTTGATGAGGACTTGGTTGTGTTCCCCTGGCTTCCTCCTTAAGTTAACAGTCATCTCCTTGGTTTTGCTGATGTTGTGCACAAGATTGCTGGTGTGACACCATTCAACCAGCTAATCTATCTCCCTCCTGTATGCTTCCAGGTACATGTACACTGGTCTGGGTGCAGGTCAATGGAACTAGATGGAGTAATGGTTCATCATGGACTAGAGGTGCTGAATAACCTGTTTCTGTGTTGTACTATTCTATTATTAATGGAATATGTATTTTGTTTCAAATTGTTCCAAAATAGAGTTGATTAAGTTTGCAACAAGGGTGGATCAGGCTGCCTAGTTTTAGTATTGAACTGGAACATTCTGGATTGGCTGGAAGTCATTCTGACTGAACTGCTTCTGTGTTCTGGCAGCACAGGACACAGTCAAATTAATGAGCAAAATGTGTCTCTGACTGGCTGTCTCGGGGTTACTATCGGTTAAACAGTCTACAGGCTTCAGTGCTAACTGCAGCTGTCAGAACAGTATCACAGGAGTGCACTACGTAAACACACATGCACACTCACAAACACACACACACAAATAGGCTCTCTTCCTTCCAGCAGATAAAAAGATAAGCTAGGCAGAAAAAAATAAACATATTTTTTTACTTCTGAAAGAAATTGAGATCTTAAGAGAAAGCAAATGTGTAAACTGGATATATCTTTTGTTCAAAATTGCATTCCTTTGAAAGGCTGCAATATCATATGTAATTTCTGACTTTATCTCCCAGAGTCTTTCTTTCTTGTGTAACTACCCTCGTCCATGCCAATTCTCCTTCCAAACACACCTCCTGGAACCAAACTGAACAAATGTTCATAGATTTATGGGAGGAAATTAGTATATTTCCACAACACAGTGGAATAAAAAAGATGAAATCAAATTGTTCAGAATGAAATAATATAGTAACAGTACCCAACAGCAAGTCTACGTCAAGGGGTATGGTTGATAGCAGTGGTTTTCAAACTTCTTCTTTCCACCCACATATCACTTTAAGCAATCGCTTACTAATTCACAGAGCACCTATGGTAAAGGGATTACTTAAAGTGCTGTGCGAGTGGAAAGAAAAAGTTTCAGAACCACTGGTTTACAGGAACACAGTATTGAGATAGCAACTTCACTGTAATTGAATTGAAGGATGATGGGAGGTGGTGGGGGGGGGGGGGGGTGTGGGGAAATCTCATGGAAACATTCCAAATATTGCATGGTCTTGATTGAGTGGACATGATGTTTCCAGTAGTGGAAGAGTCTACGACTAGAGAGCACAGCCTCAGAGTAAAAGGACATATCTTTAGACCAAAAATGAGAGGTTTTTTTCATGTTGAGGATGGTGAATCTATGGAATTCGTTGCCACAGTTAGCTTTGCAGGTCAAGTCATTGGCTAGATTTAGAGTGGAGGTTGACAGGTTATTGATGAGTGAAACCGTCAAAAATTATAAGGTGAAGGCTAGGAGAATAAGGTTGAAAAGAAGAATATATCTGCCATGATTTGAATGGACAAACAGACTAGACAGGCCAAATGACGTAATTCTGCTCCCATTTCCTATGATATAAATGCTGATTAATTGACCAATCTTACATTTTTGTTTTATACTTCGTATTTAATATCATAATTTAATGCTATATTTAAGATTTAAATTAATAATTTGGTAACTCTTCCCTCCAATCTAAAAGGTCTGGGCTTGGGATTCATTGGGTGCTTTCAGCTCAGAAATCCAAACCAGCTCTCGCTAAATTGGTGAGTGCTATTCTGTTAAAGGTTGCAAATTTTTCAGTGAAATGTCATACCAAAGCATGGGTGCTTTCTCAAGGGGAAATAAAAAAATCCATAGACAATTTCCTGAAGATGAAGCAAGTTTCCCCTGGTGACCCCCCCCCCCCCCCCAACCAATCAATATCAGTCAAATTACCTGATGCCTGTCCATGTTTCTGAAATCTTTTTACATTTGGATAAACCTACAAATTTTTTTCTGCATTTACAGTGCCTCAGGACTGGAAGAAACTTGCAGGCAAATTATTTTAATATGGGGTAATCATATTAGATGAGGTCTGACAGAACATGTTTTGGTCCAATGGCTGGAAATGTCAAGATGACTCAAGGTGAGGCTCAGCTGCACAGGTTTAGTAAATCACTAACTTTGCAAAGTGGGGTGGAACACATGCCCTGGTGTGTACCAGCAGAGCTGAAGTGGAGATGGGAGAGAATATTAGGATTAAGTATCACCAACAATCTGTCCTGGTCTAACCATATTGATGCTACAGCCAAGAAAACTTTTCTACTTTTTTGGAGGTCTGAAAAAATTTGGTCTGTCCCCAATGGCTCTTATAGATTTTTATAGATGCTCCAGAGAAAGTGCCTTATCCAGATGCACCACAGTTTTCTCTGGGAACTGTTCTGCCCAAGAAATTGCCGTAATCATACTATTGAATGCACCTCTCAATAAGAAAGCTCTGAAATAACACCTACTGTTTTCAGTATCTCAAAAACCATCATAAATCCTTTCATCTTCTGACTTCAACTTTAATCAGCAGCCATTTTCCTCTCAATTTGACTTCTGTCTTCCATCTCAAAGAACCATGTGCTTTTAAAATGCTAAAGTGTTGTCTTTGTGCCCCTGTAACCACTCAAAACTAACTTATTAAACCATATCTGGATAAAATATAGTTTTAACCTTAAACTAAGGATTAATCATAGCACATTCATCACATTGTCCACTATGTCACTTACCAATTTTTATAAGTGGTCCATAGGGATGCATCTGCATCACAGCTTGGTACTGGAATGGGTTTGAAATTGCAAAGAGTCATGAATGCAGATCAGACTATCATCTAAAGCAACTTCCACTCCATTGTTTCTGTCTGCACTTCCCACTGCTTTGGCAAAGCTGCCAAGATAATGAAGGACCCTCCCACCCTGGTTATACTCTCTTCTCCCCTCTCCCACCAGGGAGAAGATACATACTACTAAATTCAAGGACAGCTTCTTTCCCACTGTTATCTGACTTAAATACACAAAAGATTATCCCTCATTCTCACAAAATTACCTCAACACTGACATTCACAGTTTTAACTGCACTTTTCACTGAACACTCCTTAATACTGTGTTCTAAACTTTTGTTTGTTTTGCACTGCCTGCTGTACTTAAGTTTGAGCTGACTTGACTGGAAAACATGCAAAAATGTATCTTGGTGCATATGACAAGTTCCTTATCAATGCTTTTTAAATGTTTTTATTTCCTTCCTTACAGTGAATTCCACATCCTAACTGTACCATGCACAAAAAAAGATTTTCTTACTCCCCCATCTTTTCCTGAAGGGGTGTCTCGGCCTTGAGGTATTCATTAACAGAAACTACCTTCCACTATTCAAAAAAAAACTGATTTTTAAAAACTTTTTTCAAATATTCTTTCAATGTCCTTTGATCCAAGGATAACGCCCTCAGCTTCTTCATCTAACCTTGAACCTGAAATCCATCATTTCTGGAATTCACCTCTCACTAACCTATAGCAATCCAGCAGGTTATTCAGGCTGATTCAGTTCACCAGCATTTCTTCCCTCTAACCTTTGAAACCTATCAAGTTCACGTTTATTATCATTTGACTGTACATTTACGACCCAACAAAACATCATTTCTCTGGACCACGATGCACACACATACACAATACATAATATTCACATATATACATAAAGATAAAAATACATATTACAGTAAAAACCCCTGGTAATTGGAATTCAAGCAACTGACAGTCTCCAGCAACTAGCAAAAAAATCATTTAAAATAAATTTTAAAAAAATAAAATAAATAAGAAAATAAAAATATATACATTTAACATTTGTTATGTGCATGACAGCAGCGATAAAGATTATCCCAAATGGTGTTATATATAAAATAATATTTAAATTATTCTTTTCTTTGGCTTGGCTTCGCGGACGAAGATTTATGGAGGGGGTAAAAAGTCCACGTCAGCTGCAGGCTCGTTTGTGGCTGACAAGTCCGATGCGGGACAGGCAGACACGGTTGCAGCGGTTGCAGGGGAAAATTGGTTGGTTGGGGTTGGGTGTTGGGTTTTTCCTCCTTTGCCTTTTGTCAGTGAGGTGGGCTCTGCGGTCTTCTTCAAAGGAGGTTGCTGCCCGCCAAACTGTGAGGCGCCAAGATGCACGGTTTGAGGCGTTATCAGCCCACTGGCGGTGGTCAATGTGGCAGGCACATTAATTAATTATTAATTAACAATTATATAACACCTAATCTAATTTAACTAACTTATCTACATTTAACTAAAGTTATATACAATTATCTATCTTAAACTTTAACTATGCTCAAATACCCAAGCCATTACATCCCAAGGTTCATTTCTGGAAAGCCAGTTTCATGTTCAAAGTTCAGAAATTCAATTATGAAACATGGGGTTGAGATTGATGGGACACATGGGCTTTAAAAGGTTGAGGCATGCAGTTCCTGAAGTGGATGAAAGAGACTGGGGAAAACAGAAGATTGATTACTCTTGACACCCTGGTTGAGATGCTTCCGAGAAATGACCTTTTTAGACATGTGCCTTTTTCAGCAATTAAAACCATTTTGATTGGTCAGTAGAAGTAGAATGCAGTTTTTCTTCTGCAAACTTTAAAACCCTTTTCATGGGTTAGTAGAATTAGAGTGGTCACTTATTCTTCAGTAAATGAAAGGAGGAACTCTGATGGTGTTGTCTATGACCACACAATGAGGCTGAGTGGGTTTCTCAATCCCACAAAGGAGGTCGAAGAGATGTCCTCTCTTGTGCTGCTTCCTTTAAAATGGCCTCCAGCCACTCCTGTGTATTCAGTCTTAATCACATGGTCTCAGGACCTGGGTTTTAGAGAGACACTACCTTGCTTCTCTTCAAATGTATCCATTTTCAGAACATGCTGTTTTCAGCCTGCCAGCTCAATTTCACAAACACTTCAAATCCTGCAGGCAGCTTGTGAAATCTGTTCTCTTTAAACGACAGCCCCGCATAATAAAATGAACTGAAAAATGGGGGAATGTCAAAAATTGTAAAAGTAAGTGTTCTCTGAAATGACACATAAAACTTCAGTGAAGATGGGATCAAATATTCAGACAGTGGAGTGCCTTGGTCGTACTTTGCTTCTCGCAGCTATTTGAATAAAGTTGTGTGAAATAGCAATGGCGTCGCCCAGGATGAAGAGATGGTTGATGCTGCTTGCCATTAGGGTAACTCTTTAAAGTATCTCCTTATCCCTGCTTAGTAAGAATCACCCCGGACAGAGGTAAATTTGGGGGAGGGAGGGCTAATATCTATAATGTTATTGTTTGTCTTTTGGGCAGCTCTGTGGAGGGGAGGAACCTGCAGATGTAGCAATAGTTAAATGTTTTCAAAGAATATGACTGAAAATAAAGTAAAATGCTTTAAGGTTTTTATATTCATGCAAGTGAAATTTGTTCAGTGTGAATTCATTATAGTAATTTTGACATTTAAACTGTTTATTCTTAATGCAGCTGTATTAGTAAGGTATTGTAAGAGTGAGTCTCAAGCAACTGGAAAATACACTTATCCAGCATCTACCAATCCCCATGGGTACTGGGTACCAGCAGTTTTACTGTATTCAGTTACAGGATATTGTTCATCAATTTTTGATCCTGCAGGAGGAAGTTATTTCCCAGCTGGCAGTCCTGATTTTGATGGTCTTGTACTCCTTCTTGATGGTAGTGGATCAAAGATATTGTGTGCTGGATGGAAAGGGTCTTCTATAATTTTTGAGCTCCATTTAAGCAATATTCCCAGTAAAAATTGTCAGTAGAGGAAAGGGAGACTCCTTTGATCTCCTCTATATTGACTTCTGGTCCAATGCTTTGCCTCTACCACAACATGCAATGATGCAGGTAGGCAGGACCCTCTTGATTCTGCTCTTGTAAAAAGTTGTGTAGGTGGGAACTGGTAGTCCTGCACTCCTTGGCCTCCTGATGAGATACAGATGCTGCTGCATCTTCCTGACTTATGAGGTGTGGTAGATCCAGAGTAGGTCATCCTTTACATGCACATCAAGGGGCTTTGTGCTCTCCACTCTTTCCGCAGTGGAACTACTAATGTGTAATGGAGAATGGTCGACCTTAGTTCTTCTGAGGTCCATAATCATTTCCTTTGTCTTGTCCACATTAACACTCTTGTTCTTACACCACGTTATGAGCATCCCAATCTCTTCTCTGCAAGCCAATTCATCATTGTTGTATCATCTGAAAACTTGATGATTGATTCTGTTAGAACTGAACCTGGCAGTACAGTTGAGACTCAGCAGTGGGAGCAGAAGCAGGCTGAGCACACAACTCTGAGGTGTACCTGTGCTCCGCATGATGAAGCTTGAGGTTTTACTACCAAACAATATCCTCAAGAGATTCTACAAGTAAATTAAAACTAAAAGTGGAGCGAGGGAGAGAATTCGTACCATTAATGATCAACATGCCTGTCTAAATGTTAAAACATGAGTGGCCGGTGAGATTTTAAATGAATATTTCTCTTCTGTCTTTATTTTGGAGAAGATCGTGGAAGCTAATGAATTGCAGCAAATGAGTTGCGATGTCTACAAAGCATCAGGAAGGGGGCAGATTCTTGGAAGGAGATGCCTACAACTATTTCAAGACAAATATTTCTCAAAGAAGGCTGAGTTTTATAACTGGCAGAAGACAAGCATTTAGACAAAAGATGAACTTTCATTTTTATTACTGAGCAAGTGATGCTACAAAATCCATATTAGTCAAGATAAGTCAAAGCATTAGCCAATTTCTCTGTTATACATGGAAATTGTCTGTTCTTAAAAATACAAAATCCTATTGTTAGATTTCCTCTAGTGTTCCTTGTTACTTCTTAATACTTTTCTGACATATATGGTATTTTCTGATGCTAAATGAATACTATCTCATCTGGGGGAGCTTTGGAGACTTGTCAGCAGCTGCATCCAGCATGCAAGGCAACATTGCCCATTCCATGGGACCACAAGATCATAAGTCGTAGGAAAAGAAATCGAGTCTTCTCTGCCATATTCATTCAGGAGTTCATCCATTCTCCCACTCAGCCCCACTCCCCAGCCTGAATGGATGACCAAACCCTCTTGCAGTTTTCAGGGTGGTCTCAGTGCCCACAGCAAGACTGATGAGGGTCTGGACCTGGGATTACTGGCTCAGAAATGGGAGAAACCAAAAGTTTGTCTTGGCCACCACATCCCCTTTGGCGTCACAAAAGTAGAATTTGGAATATGGATGCTGAGTTGCTCCCTGGGGTGCTGTGCAAAGAATAGATTTGTTGAGTTATTGAAAAGGAGGCTGAGGAGCTGAAAAAGCAGCAAGTTGATGTTTGTCAGAGGAAACTGCCTGACTAAAATGGGTACAGTCATCAAGACCCAGCCTACCTGCTCCTCCTTAGACAGAGTAAACCTTCTCCTTGAGCTCGCTGAGCCTATGAGGTTAAGGCACCCTGATACTGCTATTAATTAGAAATCTCTTCCTTGGAACACAAGAGGATGGATAGATTAATTAAGGTTGCTAATCTCTCACAAATAGTGAGGATTTGTAGTTTTAGGCAGTGCTTTCATTGTTGTGAGGATACCTCCTCTGCCATTTCCTCTCTTTTGCCGCCTGCCACCCTCTGCCCCAAGTTGGTGTGGTCTACCTTTGCTCCATTTTCTTTCAATAATACCTTCAACCCTGTAATAAAACCCCCAAAGGGAGAGGAAGACCTTTAGAAAGCAACTGTTCAAGCTGTTAGTGAGGGTGAACTTGGAGTATTGTGCGCAGTTCTGGTCACACAGCTACAGGAAAGATACCATTCAGCAAGAAAGGATGCAGAAAAGATTCAAGAGAGTGTTTCATGAATTGGTGGCTTGAATCATACGGAGAGACTGGTCAGGCTGGGACTTTTCTCCTTGGAGTGTAGGAGGCTGAGGGGAAACTGTGCAAAATTTATATAATCACAGGGAACAAAAATATAGTAGATACCCCGACTTGCGATGTCTCGACTTACGATATTTTGAAGTTACGATGATCAGAATCCATTTTGAATAAAGGTAATTTGGGGTCTATAATTTATGGAGTTTGTTGCCACATACAGCTGTAGATGTCAGATCCTGGGGGGAGTTTAAGGAGGAGATTGATAGGTATTTAATTAGTCAAGTTATCATGGGACATGAGAAAAAGGCTAGAATTTGGAACTAGATGTGAGAATGGTTTAGCTCATGTTGGAGTGGCAGAGCAGACTCGATGGGTCAAATGGCCTATTTCAGTTCCTTGATTTTTGTCATCTTGTGAACATGGTTGCCTTTCCTCCTCCAAAAGAAATGCTTTCGACCAATCAGCGCACTACCATCACCCTCTCCCCTCTTCCAATGTCATCATTTTGGTGCTCCTCTTCTAGTGACGTCAAGGAAACGTGCTTTGTCAGGCCCCACTCCAATTTTTAAAAAAATGTGATTTAGAACATGTGTAGATTGTCGTCACTGGGGAGGGAGATAGAGACTGAAGAGGGAGAGAGAGAGTGACGGCAATCTACGCATGCGTTCCAAATCACAACATAGGTTGCGAAGAGACGCAGCTGCTCCTAGGCACCATCTCAGCCTCCCACCAGGAGCGGGGGTGTTGGCCTCCCACCAGGAGCTTCTCAGAAGTTTACCTGCACAGGTAGACCCCGATCGATGCAAGTCGCAGAACCGAACCCCATCGTAAGTAGAGGTCTAGCTGTAATGCCCATCCTTTTCCAAGTCGGGGTCATCTAAAATTTGAGGTGAGAGTTAAAAGGGACCTGCAAGATCCCTTTTTCAGAAGAGAGTGGTTGCTTTCTGGAATGAGCTGGTAGAGGAAGTGGTAGAGATAGATACAATAGTGAAATTTAAAAGATATTAAAAGATAAATGAACAGAAAATGTTCAGAGGGATATTGGCTGAACGCAGGCAATTGGGATGAGCTTAGGTAAGCAACTTGATGGTCATGGGCAAGTAAGGCCAAAGAGCCCATTTCTGTGCTCTAAAACTCTATTTACTTTAGGAATCTCTCAGAACCACTGAGATATTGAATTAACCAAAGAACACGTGATAAGCTGCAGAATGCTGACTTCAAACTTAGCATCATCAATTTTGGTTGGATCTATTCCTGGATACATGTTCACATGATGTTTGGAAATATTACTGCATTTGGATTATCTGAATGTTTTAGAATTCTGAAGATAACAAGATGAAAAAAAAAACAAGATAAATGGACTTTAAGGTAAGTCAAATGCAAAGAAGCAATTAAAATTGAATTGGAATTTCTATTTAGATTGTTGGTATTTGCATTAGAAAATTAAGGAATGGAATAAGTAGGAACATAATTACCAGGTCGCACCATGATGTAATACACTTGTGCACTAATTTGATGTTTCTATACAAATACAGTAGGAGGATCAGCTGTGTCAAATAAGCACTCGTCAACCCCTCAGACAACTTAAAAAGCATTTGTGTGACCTTGATAATCCTGCTGTCAGCACGATGACAGACTTTCCTTGTTCTCACCACCCCTTATTGTTTGTACACATTTCTATTTCTGAGAAGAGGCCAACATCCTGTAAACATTACATTTGTTTCTTCTCAGATGCTGATTGATCTATTGAATCCTCCTGCGATTTAGAACCATTGATAATTACAAGGAACCAGGCCCTTTGTCCAATTGAATCTGCATCAAACATCAACCACCAATTTACATTAATCCTGTGTGGTCCTGTGACCCCGAGATTGATGCTATCTGGAGCTAATGATCCTGGTAAGGTCACCCATGGCAGTAAGGTTGAGAGTGAAGTCCATGACAAAGAACAATCCAGCAAGTCCTCAATGGTGTAACAGGAGGTTAAAGTTATTCTGAAGTCAATGGCTGAGAAGGCAGATGAAGGCTGCAACAAATACATCAGCTCCAATCATCATGGTTTTCAGGCCATTGGAATTAGTTGGCTGATTTTTGAAGTATCATGTGCCTCTTGGAGTGCAACATCAAATGCACATTAAACAAATACGCGCACAGGCATCTTCGCTCTGTGCATCAATGGAATGAAGGCCATCATCCTCGACTATGAGTGATAGTCACAATGGTGACTAATCCTACACATATTCCATGTTATTCTCCCCACATTTCCATCAACTCTTCCTAAATTCTGCCACCTGGGGGAAGTGGAGAAAATTTGGGCATCTGGAGGGAAGCCCCAATGGTCAGAGAGGAGAATGTGGAAACTTCACACAGTCAGCACTAGAGGACAACATTTTTTAATGAATATTTTATTTATAATTTTCCAGTCCTGAATTCCAACGGTCATCAACATTATCAGTATCAATGTTAACAAAGTCAGCATTGACAACAATTTACATTTTCCATTTTATACAGTTTCTGCAGAGTTCAAGCTCTTTTTATCTCCCTTCCATCCCAACCTCCATATTCGACACTGGCGAGGGTGATTTTTCCTGCACCCAGCATTTTAGAAATGTAACCACAAATACACAGGACACTAAAGACATTCATAACAAAGGGATAAAACGCATGGTGGAGGGGTAGCCAGGTGATGCGGGACGGTAAGACATGATGGTCTATTTATAGTCATGCTCACACAAAATGTAACTATGGTTGTCAAAATTTTTGCAAGTGTCATTCTTTTTTCCTTAAGTTGTAAGTGATTTTTCTCCAGGAGAACACAGCTTTGTATTTTTATGTCCCAACGCGTAATGCTCAGGCAGAAGTCGGATTTCCATCGAACTGCTATGCACTTACTAGCCACTGCCAATACGATCATCACAAATTGAATTTGGAATTTGGACAGCTTCATTGTCTTATGTCCATTATGTTTCCCAACATGAACAACTCAGGGTCCAAAGGGAATTCTTTACCTATGATTTTCCCTAAGGCTTGGCCTAGCTCCACTCTTAAGGGCCTCACTTTGGTACACGTCCAGGTTGCGTGCACAAAGGTTCCTTTCTCAGCACCGCATCTAAAACATTGATCTGATCATTTTGATTTTGATCTGTTCAATTTTTGCGGCATCAGCTGTATCTGATGCAGAAAATTGTACTGCACCAGCCTGTACCGCGCATTGATGGTTGTAGTCATATTGGCCTGACACAGGTCGGACCAGCACCGCTCTTCAATCACTATTCCCAAGTCCGACTCCCACCTTGATTTAAGAAGACCTGGCTTGGGTCCTCCTGCCTGAAGAAAGAAATACATTACTGAGATGAATTTCCTCCTTTGAATCATGGTCTCTATGACTCTGCATTTTGATGGGGGCATGGTCGGACCTAATTTGTCCAATAAGAAAGATCTTATCTGAAGGTAGCAGAGGAATGTTTTATTTGATAAACCATACTTATGTCTGAGTTGTTCGAATGACACAAGTTTCCCCTGCTCATAACAGTCCTCTATGCATCTGACACCGTTCCGACGCGAGGTGTCCAGGATCTTATTATCTACTGTTAATGGTATTAATCTATTTGGTGTCATGGGTATTTTTGGGGACAGCCCCACTTTGAGACATAATATTGGTTAATTTTATTCCAAATAGTGATGATTTGTTTTAATATAGGGTTGGCTACTTTTCCAGATAACAATTTAGCATCCCATTTATAAATAAAGTCCTCTTCCACCTTTTCAAACATCATGTGCAGGCCAATTTGTGCCCAGGATGGTACATCTCCTCCCTCAAAGAGTGAGGTGATGTATCTTGACTGGGTGGCCCAATAGTATTTCTTAAAGTCTGGCATTTGTAATCTGCCCAGACTATAGTCCCAGGTCAATTTTTCCATAGAGACCCTAGCCACCTTTTCATTCCATAAGAATGATCTTACACATGAGAGCAAATTTTGGAAGAATCCCCAGGGTAACGCCACAGGCAGTGCCTGAAAGAGGTACTGAAGCCTCGGCAACACATTCATTTTAATATAATTAACCCTGCCCACCAAGATTATTGGCAGGAACATCCGCCTATTTAAGTCTTCCTCGATTCTTTCCAGCAAGGGGATATAGTTCAACCTATAGAAATTATTCAACTTCTTATCTATTCTAACTCCTAGATATTTGATCCCATTTTATTGTCACTTTAGATAGCTGTTCTGATGATATTGACTGTAGTCCACCTTGATGAGTGGCATAATTTCACTCTTATTCCAATTAACCTTGTAGCCAGATATCCAGTTTACTGGGTCTGTCAGATATATCAGTACATTATCTGCAAATAAATTGATTTTATGTTCTTCCTGGCCTGCTCTAAAACCTTTAGTGTCTGAATCTTGTCTAATGGCTTCAGCTAATGGCTCCATGGCAAATATGAACAGGGCTGAAGACAGTGGGCATCCTTGT
Source organism: Narcine bancroftii (assembly GCF_036971445.1). Lineage (NCBI taxonomy): Eukaryota > Metazoa > Chordata > Chondrichthyes > Torpediniformes > Narcinidae > Narcine > Narcine bancroftii. The sequence goes on along the minus strand of NC_091469.1, from coordinate 33,023,206 downwards.
CTACTTGATCTTGTCAGTGGGAATGCTGGAGAAATTTGTCTGTTGGTCACAATTTTAGCCTTGGGCACATGATACAGAACCCTTATCCAATTTATAAAAGTTGGCCATAACCCAAACTTTTCCAGCACTTTGAATAGAAAATCCCACTCTAGCCTATCAAATGCCTTTTCTGCATCCAGGCCCACAATCAGACCTCACTCATTCCTGGTTTTTGCCAGATGCATTATACTCAACAGTCTGCCAATATTATCCATTGCTTCTCTCTTTTGCACAAAGCTTGCCTGGTCTTTGTTTATTGGCTTTGGCAGATAATTCAACAACTATTCACCAGGGTTTTGGCAAGTATCTTATAATCTGTATTTAACAGTGAGATGGGTCTATAGGAGGATGACAATGGTGGATCTTTATCTTTTTTAAGTATCATCATAATAATTGCCATCGAAAAGGTTTGTGGGAGGGTATGGGTCTCCATTGCCTTATCCACCACCTCCATATAGAGGGGTATCAGTAAATCTTTAAATTCCTTATAGAACTCAGGTGGAAACCCATCCTCCTCTGGAGACTTGTTAGTCTGCAGTGAGTTGAATGCTTTCCCTATCTCTTCCCCTGTGAAAGGAAGATCTAGGCTACCCTTTTCTTCTGTATCCAAATTTGGAAGATCTAACTCAGACAGGAACCCATTAATTTTATCAGACCACTTGTTAGTTCTGATTTGTATAAACCCTTGTAAAATTCCCTGAAGGTCTCGTTAATCTCCTGCTGTTCCCAATTTGTATTGCATTTATAAAGTCCTAGAGGTCTGTTCTGCCCTCAACTGCCAAGAGAGGATTTTATGGGCTCTCTCCCCCAATTCATAGTATTTTTTTTTACCATATTATGACCTTTTCCATGTTATAGATTTGAAGCATATTATATTTAATTTTCTTGTTTGCTAGAGCCCTGTAGTGGTCCTCTGAGCCTGATTTCTGATACTCATTTTCTAAGTGAGTAATTTATTGTTCCAATTCATCCACCTCCCTCATATATTCTTTCTTCACTGTCTTGCTTTATCCAATTATATAGCCTCTCAAGTTTTGCCTTGAGGGTATCCCATAGGGGGAATTCATCTGGAGTAGAGGAACAGTTGGACTTGCAAAATATGTCTATCTGCACTCTTATAAAACTACAAAACTCCAGCTTATTTAACAGCAATGCATTAAGACACCATCAAAATGCCATATCCTGTTTATCTGGCTTTTCTATTGTTAGTCTCAGAGGTGAATGGTCTGATAGAAGTCTCGCTGTGTGCTCAGGATCCTACCCTCTATGTGGGCTGAAGCCAGGAAAAAGTCAATTCTAGAACAGGAGTTGTGCTGTTTTGAGTAGAGGGAATATTCCTTCTCCCTCGGATGTTTCTGCCTCAAAATGTCCATCGTATTCAGCTCCTTCATATAGCCAATGGTAGCCCTCACCACTTTTGATTCAGTTATTTTCTTTGTTGACTTAGCCAAGGCAGGATCCAGACAAAAATTAAAATCAACACCAATCAGGATGTTCTCCTTTCCTTCTGCCAATCTTAGGAAAGTGCTCTGTATAAACTTTCTGTCATCAAAGTTGAGGGTGCATATAATTACTAGGGTCCAGGAAAATATCTGACAGTGCCCCATTACAAATCTTCCCTTTTTGTCTGTGATCACATTCTACATTCTCACCAGAACACTCTTCCTTATCAAAATTGCACACCCCCCCCCCACCCCCACTTGCTTGCGAACTGAATGAAGAGAATAATACCTGACCCACCCAGCTCCTTTTTAGCTTTTGGTGTTCCCGCTCTGTTAAATGTGCTTCCTGGAGAAAGGCCAAATCCACTCCCAATTTTTTTAATGTGCACCAAGACTGGTCTCCTCTTTATTTATCCATTCAAATCATTAATGTTAAAACTAACTTATTTTATGTTCTTGATCATTGCCCCTGAGACCTTCAGATCCCTGTTTTCTCCATGTCTCCGTTGCCCCTTGTCCATCCTCATCCAACCTTATTCCTCTAGCCATCAGGTCCAGCACGCAGGGCCCGCGACAAACCCTGATAAAATAAAACAGAGACTAGGGGCATATGCCTCAGAGGGGTAAGTAAAAAAAAGGAAGGTTTGACAAAAGGAAAGAAAAGAAAAAACAGACTAAGACAACATAAAATACTAAACCAAACTTTAACCCCTTACCCATATACTTTCCTTCCCCATTTCTAATTCTGTCTAACCCTTCCTCCCCCAACCTCTGGTGACTTTACCCTCCACATCATCACTGTCTTCCTTATTTCTAAAGGTTGTGCATTTTTCACCCATCTGTCTCCCATTGCTCTCCACCCTCACCTCCTCCCGGACCATTTCCTTTTCATAAATTGTTTCCATATCATGTTTACAACTCTAACTATTAATTCTACTGTTACTCTCTTAATATGTAGCTATTTTCAACAATATATTCTTGTGAACAAGAAAAATACTATCTCTGATCATTTGGCACAACCCCTATATATATATAATTTCTGGCAGGTCGGCAGCCGCTTCACAAACTCCTGGGCCTCTTTGCCCTTCGACAAGTATTTTCTTTCACCTCCTGACTTTTAGGGTTGCTGGGTACCTAAGGACACATTCATACCCTTTCTGTTTAGCCATCCTTTTTATTGCTTCAAATTATTTTATCTGCTTGAGAAGGGCTGCGTTTATATCTGGATAGTATAGAACACACATGTCAAACTCTGGCCCGCGGGCGATATAATTATATTTGGCCCGCAAGATCATTTCAAAAATGTATTAGAGGTGGCCCGCTGGCCGCCGAGCCAGTATAGCGCATGCACAGCTAATACTATAAATCCCAGAATGCATTGGCGTCAGCCCGCTAATCGCCCCCATCTCCTCTGTTTATGTTGCAGGGTCTCACCGCGGACTCTGGTTTTGGGGCCTGGCCAGTGTCAGGGGAAGCCAAGGCCGCTTCCCAGCGCCCGGAACCGGAGGCCTCGGGCCTGACCTCGCCAGGACCGTTGCCCACTCCCCCTCCCTGACGCAGGCCGACCCGCAACTCACAGTGACGGGGCCGCTGATCCGTTGAGATGCTGCCCTGCAGCAAGAGCCGATGCCCCCGCACTGTCGCGTCCCCCCACCCGCCCCCCCACCGCAGCGCGGCCTGGCCGGTGTCAGGAGAAGCCAAGGCTGCTTCCCAGTGCCCGGAACCGGAGGCCTCGGGCCTGACCTCGCCAGGACCATTGCCCACTCCCCCTCCCTGCCGCAGCCGACCCACGACTCACGGTGACGGGGCCACTGATCCGCCGAGATGCCGCCCTGCAGCGAGAGCCGGTGCCCCTGCACTGTCGTTGTCCAACCTGATCGCCCGCAAACCCCGACCTCCCGCACACAGGCCTGAGTAAGGATTATGAACTTTAATCTCAGGATAAAACGATCTTCCCATAGTTTCATGTCACAGTGATAAATATATTCCTGGTTCAAAATGCTCCTGCACCTGGATACAAGCTCATTAGGCATAAAACTTGAAAAGTGTGTAAATCAAAGGATATCTGTACCAATGGAAAAAGGGCATGGCAAATAATCCTGCTAGAGTTCATGCCCACAATCAGTCACCCATTTGATTGTTTCAGGAATCATGTTATTCTCCCACATTCTCAATAGCCCTCAGATTTTACTATTCGACAGCACACTAGCAACATTTGACAAATCCTCTATAGAGAAATATTATTTATTGAATATTTTATTTCTCATTTGTTAATGCTTCTGGAAAGAGTTTATCCAAAACTATTATTAAACATTTATTTTAATAATAAAACGTTTAACATTACATATGTTGAAAGAAGAGAAAACATGCAGATGTTGTTGAAAATTTTCAATAAATATTTAGTTCGGCCCTCGACTTAGTCCAAGTTTTTAATTTTGGCCCTCCGTGAATTTGAGTTTGACACCCCTGGTATAGAATCTTTTTTTCCTCCAGCTCCATTGCATTCTCCACCCCACCCCCCCACCCCACACCTAGTTTTTGCCCTGACCCCTGCCCTTAAAATCTTCTCACAATCCTGGTGGCGCAGGAGCTTCACCAGAACCGAACGTGGTCTCTGACCAGGGCCCGGGCGCAGTAAGGGGGTCCGATGGTCTCTCTCTACCTCTACCAGGTCCATAAGGTGTTCTTTTCCCAGGACCTCTGGAAGTCAATGCTAGAAAAAGGTCACGGGGGATGTCTCCCTTCCCGACCCTCCAGCAGCCCAAGAATTGTGATGGTTTTCCTCTGGCTGTGATTTTCTAGGGTGTCAATCCTCTGCCAGAGGCATCCCCTCTCCATTTCCTATGCAGCAAACTCAGTCTCTAATTTATTAATTCTGTCCTCATTATTGCCAGTTCTGTTCTCCAGTTCAGATGCCCTTCCTGATAATCCAGTCAGGGCATTCTCCCATTGTCCATTTTGTTGTTTAGTTCTCCAGTCTTTTCTCTTAAATCCTTGGCCAGCCTTTCTTCCATTCCCAACATAACCTGCAGGATGTCCTGCAGGGAAAGCTCTGTGTCCCCTCCCCTTCTTGTTGATGCCAGCTTGCTGCTCCAGTGAGTCCCAGGTCCTCTCTGGGTTTCTTCTTCCAGGCTGTCATCATGTCCTGCTCACTGTCAGTCTCACTGGGATCGCCACTGGAGCCATCCCCCACACAGGGCAGAGGTCTCCCACATCCCCAGGTAAACCTTTCCAGTGGCCCGTTGTATTGTGGTCCCGGGTGTACTTCGTCCATTGCCTTCAGTGGGGGGGAGGGATGCGATGTGTGCCGTGCTCCGGAGCTCAGCCCCCTCTGCAGGCCCCTCATCTCGCAACGCTCAGTTGGGGACCATACCGTCAGTCTTCCTGGGTTCGGACTCGCCTGCTACTGCTGTCTTGGGCGAGCCTTGCTCGTCCTCAGCAAGTCAAGCCTCTATCATCAGGGCTTCCTGAGCGTCAGGCCTGGAGCCATCTTCGCCTCTACAAGGTGGGCTCGATCAAGTGATGACCGTTCCTCCCACCTTGCTGGCTGTCGTTCCTTGATTGAAGCTCTTCTTCCCCATTTCAACAAGGTAGGGTCTTTTATTTAAATGTCTTTGTCATTTTTTAAAATTCTTTGACTTTTAAGTTTTTTTTTGTTTGCTCTGGTCCAAGAGCTCAGGGGGTCAACGTCCTACTACAGGTTCCTCATCACGTGACCCCACCAAAGGCCAACGTTGAAACAGGGTCCCTGGACCTATGAGGCAGCAACTCCACCAGTTGTGCAATTGTAGCTGCCTGGCATGGAAATGAATATTTGAAAACAGGCCTCCTTAAGAGGCATCTCAAGTTAAGTTGCAATGTGGCATCCACACAGCAAGATGGGAGCTGTACTATTTCTAGACAGTACCCATGAGTTCATCTTCCCAAAAATCAGACAAGGGAATCTTTAATTCCAAGCTAACCTTGTAGTTCATTGAAAGGTTGATTTATTTAACTCTTGCAAACTATTCTGTTAACAAAGAAATACAGTTTTAATGTTGGTGTAAGAGAATACAAACACAAACTGCTGGAAGAACTCAACAGGTCAGGTAGCATCAATGGATGGAAATGAACAACGGATAGTTCAGGTTGAAGCCTTGCTTCAGGCCTTGTTTTTTGTATAGTTTTCATGACGTTTAAGTAATTGTGAGAGCATTGTATTGTGTCTGTGGCTTTTTGGTTGTGACTGCTTGAAAGAACAAATAACAGGGAGAGGAGACATTGGCAGCCTTGAAGCAGATTAAGGTGGACACATACCCAGCAGCTGACCAAGTGTATCCTTGAACCTTGTGGGAAGCTCTGACAATAAATTGGGGAGACCTTCACAAAGTCATTTACATCCCTCAGGAGAAGTGCCAGAGACAGGAGGATGGCACATATTGCATCATTCTTTAAAAAGGGCAGCAAGGACAAGCCAGTGAACCACATTCCAGTGAGCCTGAAATCAATCATGGGAAAGCTGCTATAAGGGATCCTGAAAGACAAGCTCTACCAGCATTTGGATAAGCAGGGACTAGTTGGAGGTTGTGCAACATTGTGTCTCATGATCCTGAAAAAGTGACCGAGTGTTGTGGGAAGGATATTAGAGATACTCCGCAAGAACTTTAGCAAGACAAGGTTAGTCTGGGAGGTTAGATCACATGAGATTCAAGTAGAGCTGGCCAACTAGATTAAAAATCAGCTAAGTAAAAGGAGGAAGAAGGCAGTAGTAGAGTGTTGCTTCCCTTTGTGCCTTAGGGATCGGTGCTGGGCCCAATGTTATTTGTTAACCACAATACCAATTTAGATGGTGATGTTGTTTACATGACTAGTAAGTTTGCAGATTACATCAAATTTTGGTGGTGAGGTACAGCCATTCTCAATGGGGCGGGGAGGCACAGGGGCCACAGCTCATTTAAGGGGGACGACAGACTGAAATCATTTAATTTTTTTAAAAATGTAGTTAGTAGTAGAGAAGTATGGAAGAAACTAACTAACTAAACTAAGGAGGCCCATAAACTTTGAACAATGTCCCAAGGGGGCATAGCCAAAAAAATTGAGAATGGCTGGTGTAATTGACAGTGAGAAAGGAGATCCAAGTGACAACAAGATAGAGATTAGTTGGAAAATTGAGCCAAGAGGTGGCAAACAGAATTAATCTCTGACAAGACTTACAAGTAAATGGCAGAGTCCTCGACAGTCTCGCAGAATAGAGAGATGTAGGAGAATAGGTGTTCAGTTCCCTGAAACTGGTGTTTCAGGTTGGCAGAATGGTTGCAAGAGGCAATGGAATATTTATTTTCATTGGGCATAGCATGGAGCTTTGTGATACAAAGCATTGGTGAGATAACACTAAGAGTACTATGTGAAATTCTGGCTGCCCAAGCTATAGGAAGGACATCAGTGTTGGAAGGGGGGAAGAGGAGATTCACCAGGTGGTTTCAGGGATTGAAAAAGCTGAATTATAGGGAGAGGTTGAATAGGCTGGGTCTTTATTCCCCAGAATGAAGGAGACCTTGTAGAATTATGTAGAGACATAAATAAAGTCTTTTCCCCAGAGTATATGAGTTTATAATTAGAAAGCATACCATATAGATGTGTGTAAAAGTCTATACCATGTAAAATTGAATCCTTTTTTTTGCTCTTACCGCCCACACAGCATAGCTCCCGACACTCCGACCGCTCCCTCAGTGGAGCTCCCAATGCTTCGGCCATCCATCCATCTGATTTCCAACACCCCAACCCTAGACATACTCCTGCCCATCCAAGGTTCTGATGCCCCTGCTTCCCGCCCATCCAGCTCCCAATGTCCCAATTGGGGATACTCGCCCAGGCTCTGCCCACCCATCTAAGACGCAGCCTCCTGACCTCCGTCCGACACCCAGCGGAGCTCACAATATCCCGACCACCTACCCAGCGGAGCCCCCAATGCCTCGATTACCTGACCATCAGAGTGCCCAACACCCTGAGCACCAGGCCCTGGCTGCCCACTCACCCATGCAAGCTCCTGAAGTCCTAACTGCCCACCCAGTGGGGCTCCCAACAACGACCATCATCCTAGTGGAGCTCCCAACACGTTCGCTGCCCTCAGTGGAGCACCCGACATTCTGGCTGCCCTCCCAGCAGAGTTCCCAACGTTCCGACCACTGTTCCTCATCCAAGCCCCAGCTGCCCGCTCACCATCTGAGCTCTGCATATCCCGAACATGGACTTACCACCCTGTCCAAGCCAGCAACCCATCCAAGCTCCTGACAACCCAAACGACGCAGGTAATTACACGGTCAAAAATAGTATGCATGTAATAGTCAATCCTCTAAATTTTACCCTGAAAATTGGTCCACAAAATTTGACTATTATGCATGTATGTATATACGGTAGGTTTAAGGTGAGAGGGACCTGAGAGGTAACTTTTTCTCTGAGAGAGAGAGTAGTCCATATCTTGAATGAGCTTCCAATGGAACCTATAGAAGCGAGTATAATTGATACGGATAGATAGGACCCTTAAGTATATGGACTAAATGCAAGCATTGGGACTAGCCCAGAATGCCATCTTTGTCTCCATGACAAATTGGGTCAAAGTATCTATTCCATGTTGTATGCTGTATATTATTTTATTGAAAGTATGAACCCTTAACTAATGGCAATATCTCATAAAACAAAGTATCAGAAATCTTAACATACAATGCATTAATTTGTTAAAGATTTGCTGTGATCTCTATGCACTACAGTGACCAACCTTTAAAAAAGTAATAAAACTATCAAACCTGTCAATTATATACAAGGATAAAATGAGCCAATTGTTTAATCATTTACATCAAGATAAAGTTGGAGACTCGGCTGACTATAAATTCCCTCCGTCAACTGGTCTCTGTTCAAATTCTTCACAACAAGTTGCATAACACATAATATGTGCACCTCATGCACACTGATTCCAGTGTCTTACATTTCCAAATTATTTCAAGCACACTGCTATTCACACAATCTGCTTCCTTTGCCCACCCGCAGGCAAATAAGCCTATCCTGCAAATTATTACTTCATAATTATCTTCATAAATAACAATGCACAATATTATACGTTTGGCAGCCAACATCCTATTACCTGTATACACTAAAACTGTTCACATAAACCTCAACTTGAAACTAATAAAAGTGATTACATGTACATTGAATTTATCACTTTATTGGATACCATGAACTCAATTACAACAATCTTTACTTTGATTGCTTCTTCAGGTTTTCCATATTTGTTCTTCTGGTTTTACTCCATCTTGCATCCTTTCCACTTTCCAGCTGTTGACTTTGAAGTCAAAGTCATTCCTTCCACCTCCCTTTCTGGATCACCTCCAAAATTTTCAACTTGAAGATGACTTATTTTAATCTTCTTCTCACATTCCTGATATGATGTATTGAGCTGACTTTAGTATATGCACACTTGGTGAGATAATCTGCATTGGATTTTCAGAGCTTTGAACAGTCTTCACATTTCAATACTCTCCTCTCTTGAGGATAAGTTATGCTTGATTCAAGCAATTTACCAATTTTCTTGCTGGCTGACCTCCATCCCAGAACAGATAGTCTCACCTTTTCCAACAGTATCAGCTTTCAAATGAGTTAAACAAGAAAGTCTGCAGATGCTGGTGTGCAGGGAAATACACAAATGGGCCTGAAACATTGATTCCCCTTTATTTCCTGAGAATGCTGTGTGACCTGTTGAGTTTCTCCAACACCTTTGTGTATCAACTTTCATTAGGTGTTTTCTAGCTTTCTTGTCTTTATTTAAGGCAAGTTTGTTTTAAATAACTGAATGCTATGTTTCAACCTATAACAGAAAGGCATCCATCCATTGAATTTAGACCACTTCCATCAGAGAGACATTTTCTCCCCATTCCTGTACTTTCTTTTCTATTTTAGAAAGCTGTTGTGTCTACAAGGTTCCCCGGATAATGAAAAACTAACTTTACACAAATTCCCTCATTTTTAAAGGATTTTCTCTCTAGTAATGATTATAACAAAATGTTTCGTACTGTTCCTGTATTTTTCCCCCATTGGCTTAATTATTGGTTTCAGTAAGATGCTTATCCAATGAAATTGAAGAATTATGGCAAATGCTTTTAAATTAAATTAGAGCAACATTACATGCACAGCTATTGAAAGTAGATGGTTCCAAACAGAGAAACAGACTTATGATCAAGACTCAGAAATTGATCTTTATATAACCTGGGACTGTCTGTACTTCTACCACTCTATCAGACAGCATGATCCAATCCTTATCAGCTAACAGAGGTTTTTATTCCTTTTGTTTTACTATTTACTTTAATTCTGCTGCTATATATTATTATCCATTCAGCTTTAGGAATGAACTCCTCTTTGGTGAACTCCTCAATATAAACCCTTTGTAATTTACATGACTACATCAAATCTCCACTTGGTCCTTTATTGTCCTAAAGTAAACAATGCTTCTACTAGAGGCAAACACGTGGTCTGCAGATGGTGGAGAACTGGAACAATACACCAAAAGTGCTAGAGGAATGCAGCAGATCATGCAGGCATCCAAGGAAATCAATAGGTAGTTGACATTCACTGGAAGCTGAATGACCTATTGAGTTCTCCAGCACTTTTGTGTATTGTTAATGCTTCTGTTGGTCTTTCTATGCACCTGTTATCCCATCTTATGGCATTTTCCTAGGCAACTCGAAGAGATCTATCACCCTTCCTTTCACATTTCCGCTGGGACATAGCAATCCTTCCATGTGAGGGAGCAATTAATTTTTTTGCATTTCTGCCAATCTCATGTTGTCATGTTGGCTCTCCCTCATAATCAAGGATGATGGCCTGCGCGTGCACTCCAAGAAGCACATGGTACTTCATAACTCAGCCAACTAATTCCAATGGCACGAAAACCATGATGATTGGAGCTGATGGATTTGTTGCAGCCTTTGTTCGCCTTCACAGCTGTTGAGTTCAGAGTAACTTTGACCGCCTGTTCCATCATTGAGGACTTACTGGATTGTTCTCCTTCAACCTTACTGCCATGGGTGACCTTACCAGGAACATAGCTCAGACAGCACAAGTTCCTCCACCATGACAAGGTGACAATCTTGCGTACTTCATTGAGCATTCACAGTATGGCCTTCTCTACACTGGAGAAATCAACGATAGGTGGGTGGATTGCTCTTTGGGGCACCCGTATTCAGTTGGCAGGGATGATCCTGAGTTTCTGGTTGCCTGCCACTTTAATTCTCCAGCCTACTCCCATCCTGACATTCCTGTCTATGACCACCTGCACTGTTTCAGAGGACCTTTGAAAGTTTGAGAAACAGCTCCTCAGTTTCCTCTGCATGATTCAACTTCAAGACTCAATCTCGAATTCTCCAACTCACTTTCATTCTCTTTCAGAACTAACCATTTCTGCCTGTCATTTTGCTTCAGTAGGTCTTTTTAGAGTAAAATAAAGTGAATGTAAAGGTGGATATTCTCCACCTTTACTTTGCTTCACTTACCTTCTTGAAAGCTCTGAGGGAAGATTCAGCAGGCAAACTCTGATCCATCTGTAGGGGGTTACCCTCAGAGGTGGAGCGACTCTCTCCACCTCATCCACGTCATTGAAAAAGTCTGCGATGGGGCGGGTTGAAGACGTCATGATATCGTCAGCAGCAGCTACCCAGGAGTGCACATCATATAGTTAATAGAACTGATTACGTTGCCCAGGAGATCTGCATGAGTACTGAGATTGCTTGAACAGACCTCCACCAGCACTCCTTCCTGCTCTTTGGTTGCCATTTCGAGTATGGGCTGCTCTCCCTTCTCGGCGCATATGGATGACGACGTGGTGACGGATGGCACTACTGCAGCACTCAACTCCAGAGGAGTTGAAAGGAAAGTTGGATTATCCTTCTGGGCCTTCTCCATAAAAAAAGTAAATCCATCTTTTTCTTTTGTTGAGCCGCCTTTAATTCAGCCTTGCACCATAAAAAGGCCTTTTGTTATCTAGCCTGGTTTGCTGGGCAGGCTTAACATGATCTTAACTGCTACTCAAATGCCAGATTCACTCATAAAACATTCTACCCATCCCTCCCTCAACTTCTCTGCTATCTAAGCCTAGTTTGACACCCTTCTTTCCTAGTTCATATTAAGAGTCCCAGATACTTGGCATTAGATGATACCTCCTGACCTGCAGTAGATTGCCAGCATTTTCTGGTTTATTTCAGATTTCCAGCATCTGCAATTTTTTGATTATCATCCCTAACTCTGAAATGTTTCCATTAAATCACCTCTTGTTCAAAAGTATCACTTCCTTTCTGAAGAATGGCATCTAGAATTCAATACCACACAGAAGTCAATCAGCTTTTAAAAATATAGGTTCATCATAACATCCTGTCCTTTTATTTTTGTAGTTTTGTTTACAAACTCCAGAATATCAAATGCTTTATGAAGTGCTTTGATAGCCAAACTTACTATCCTCAAAGATTTATACACAAGCACCAACAAGCCTTTTTCACTTTGAAGTCACTTTGAAATGGTACCATTAAACTTCCATTGTTTCTCCTTTTTCTTCCCACAAATTTCTGCATTGTAGTGTGCAATGCAGTTGTAGTATTGCTCACTCCAGTTTTACCTCCTTTGTCTTTAAAAGTTTTTGTTTCTCAGTGAGAGTCCTAGAGTACTTTTAGTGATGAATAGACAAATGAAATATTCCTTGCAATCGTTGCAAATGTCTTTCAGTACACAAAATTCTATGTTTAATTCAGGACATGGAAATAAGTAGAGGTGTAGCTATTGAACCTTTTTTAATGACAGAACAGAATGTGATCTCAAGTGTCATGCTGGATGCTTGATAGAGTGTCACATTAAGGATTAACCAGGGCATCAGTGTTGCTTCTACACAGCTCTGGCAATCCTAGTTCTATTCTGACCTTAGGTGTGGAGCATGCATGTTCTGCATGTTCTTCCAGTATGCATCCTCTTCTTTTATGTACTCTGGTTACCTTCCACATCCCAGAGACATATGGTTGGTAGGTTAATTGGCCAATATAAATTACTGTTAGAGGTAGAGAATGGCCAATATAAACTACTGTTAGATTACTGTATAAATTACTGTTAATTGGCCAATATAAATTACTGTTAGAGGGCGAGAATGGGGGTATGAATGAAGGATGATGATTGGCATGTGAGAAAGACTAGATTACATAGAATTGGGGGAATGGGACCTAGCAGAGATTCAGTGGAATGAATGGTTTCCCTCCATGCTGAAAAAACAATGGAAGGTTAAAACCAGAGTTGACCATCTTCCACTATCTTCTTTATCCTGTCCTTCATTTCTCCAAACTTTGTCTCAATGCTTGTCTACTTAGATGTCAATCCAGTAAAGTGTAAAACAAGACTCCTGCTGACAGCTTCTTCTTCTCAGATTTCTATCTTTCCTGGCATGTCGGTCAATAGACAATAGACAATAGACAATAGGAGCTGGAGTAGGCCATTTGGCCCGTCGGGCCAGCACCGCCATTTTAGATCATGGCTGATCATTACCATCAGTACCCCTTTCCAGCCTTATCCCCATAACCCTTAACTCCTTTGCCCACTAGAGTCTTATCTAACTCTCTTTTGAACATAGTCAGCGAATCCGCCTCTACCACCCTCTGTGGCAGAGCATTCCACAGATTCACACTTCTCTGGGTAAAAAAATGCTTTCTCATCTCCGTCCTAAAGGGCCTACCCTGTATTCTTAAACTATGCCCTCTAGTCCTCGTCTCCCCCATCATTGGGAACAATTCATATTTAAACATGTTTTAAAAAATAGACAAAAGATAAATACAATCCTGTTTGTGATGTGCAGTCCAGAGTAATAAAATCTCACCTGAACATGTTCAATATGCTTTATCAATGATTAATGATGATATGAAATCAGTGATCCCATTGAGTTGTCCTAAATGCCTTGGAATGCTGTGGAGAGGATCTAAGGTGCATGTGATGAAGGAGAATGGGGAGAGGAGAAAAGGAAAATATAAACTTTCCAGAAATTGGTTGCCTACTCTCAACTGGATTCTTTCTGACCACTTCTCAATGTTTTTCCCTTGGGGTCAGAGGAGGTGCTCATGGTGCATAGGTTAATGGGTGCACATTGGCACAATTCAGCAGCACCCAAAGCTCAAGGTTAGGCTTAACTGGAGGGCCCATCTGCAATGCAGAACATTTCAACGTACATTAAGACAAGAGTCCTGCAGGTCTGGGGCTGATAGGATAGATGAGCACTTGTCCAAATGTATCCTTTCACCTTGCATCCAAGACCCTGATTGGAGCTTTATTCAGGGTTAGCTGGTGGTCAGTTCAGGACATCTGTTAGGGGTCACTAGTATCTTAGTTGGGAGTCAGATCAGACCAGTTTGGGGTGAAATGGAAGTTCAATCTCCAGGCAGCAGTTTGGGATTGGATTGCTGTTCCCAGTGATGTTTGGAGCCATTATAGATTTGGTGAAGAGGTGAGGAGGGGGAGTAGTGAAGGTGGGGGCATGCAAGATTCTGGAAATGATTGTGGAGTGGTGAGATGGGCGATACTGTGAGGAGGTTGCAGCTGAGAAACAGATGAGATTTGTTTAATCACAATCCCAAACCTTGATTGGAAGCTGTTCAGAGAGCAATTTTATTAAAACATGGTTGTTTCAGAAGGGTGTGATGGGATTCTTAACCACACAATCATATAATTACTTTAGATGCAAATATAATTCAGAAGCAGCTACTTTCCTGAAGCAAGTGACTCTCCTCCTAACAACCCAAAGCCTTTGTAGCCTCTGCAAGTTACAGATTACTCTACTGTTAGATGGATGACTGCCGCATCAAAAGCCCTCCTAAAACTTGGTGTTATTCAGGACAAAGCAGCCTACCTGCATGTTACCCAATCCGTCACTTCAACCATTAATTCTCTCCACCGCCAGCACATTGTGGCTGCAAAGTGTACCATCAACAAAATGTACTCCAATTGCTCACAGAGGACACTCTGGACAGAGTCTCACAAAACTATGAGCACCAAGATAAACATAGAAACATAACCATCCTCTTCAATTCACTCACCATCCTGGTTTATGAATACTGTACATCATTGACAATTCTTTATCCTTGTGTTAGAATCAGAAATTCACTAACAAAAGACATTGGGAAAGGAATGCAATAATTCAAAAAGGTGGATTACCATCTTTTCAAGGGCAATTAGGGATGGGTAATTCATGTTTTTTTTTTGCAAATGATAACCAAATCACAAAATTATATTTTAAAAACACTGGAAATGGAAGGTCAAGTTCCCAGAGCCATTTAACTTAAACTGGGAATCATCTCAATCCCATGCTGCTCTAGAAACAACCAATTTTGATGCAATAACACTAACAATAATGAGTCACATTTTTTTTACATCATAAATTCTCTCACACGGCAACTGTCACAATACTGAAAAATTTACCTTGTAGCGTTCTTTGAACATCCTGAAGGCATGAATTAGTGTTCTAGAAATCCAGGTCTGCATGCATTTTTTTTTCCTTCCTTGCCTTCTGCTTTACTACTTTTAATTCCAATTTTCACACACTAGAATATATTGCCAGAATAAAAAAAACTTAATCTATAATGTATTGTGAGCAAACCCTGAAGATACTTTTAATGTTTGCATACTTTTTTATATGTTGCACATACGCATAAGCAGAGTGAACTTAGTGATTATTAATTATCCTTATTGATTGTTGAGAAATCTTATACTTTGTTCATTGTACATGCTTGATATTTAATTATTGGCAAACAAAACATGCAAATTTCTTGCCGTGAATCTGAATCTCAACTTCAATAGTTCCCAGTATACAAAGGACAATGAAAAACCCAAATGGAAAATATACGGAAGAAATCTCTCAGGAATATAACTATATTCAGTAATATAGGACTGAAAAACTAACTAATGTTAACATTCAAAAACAGACATAATCTGCTCATCTATTAAATTTTGAATGATGTTGCTTTGCAAAATAACTCAAGTATGCATTTAAATTCTGACTGAACTTCCCCTGTTTAATTCCCTGATCACACCTCTTGGTGTCTGTTTAACCTCACCCTTCGCAATTCTCAAACATTCATTGAACCTGT
This sequence comes from Narcine bancroftii, assembly GCF_036971445.1. Taxonomy (NCBI): domain Eukaryota; kingdom Metazoa; phylum Chordata; class Chondrichthyes; order Torpediniformes; family Narcinidae; genus Narcine; species Narcine bancroftii. The sequence goes on along the minus strand of NC_091469.1, from coordinate 33,007,593 downwards.
TTCACATCACCTGGCCCAATTCCCTTAACCTCTAATTAAATTATGAATGATCTCATCCACATGGTTTACTCATCAAATTCTAGAATACACTTTGATTGATCAGTGTTAAGTGATAAATAAACTTGGGTATCGTGGTCACGAAAGTAAACCCAAAATCGAGGAATACATGCTTTTTTATTTATTTTGGGGCAGCATCGATGTGGCTGCTAAAACATCTTTGCCTGTAATGTATTCATTTATTCAGGCATTGATGTGCTGTATTATTACAGTCTTCATGATGGGATCTCCACGATGCCTTTGGGCAAAGAATTATTGGGATTCAGACTGAGCAGTGGTAAAGATCTGGTGAGGTGTTGAAAGTGCAGAATGATGTGTGATTGTAAAGGAAAGTTGCAGTTCGTGATGATCCCAAATAAGGTAATTAACCGACTAGCTCCTGCAATTACAGTAATACAAACATGAAAGTTAAGAAATATTTGTCATTTGTAATTTTTCATAAATTAGATCAGCCATGATCGTATTGAATGGCGGAGCAGGCTTGATGGGCCATTCTTGGCCTACTCCTGTTCCTACTTCCTATTATTTCTGTTGGACCTTTCCGAACCACAAAGGTATCCTCAGTCATCTTGCAGAAGTACTTTGTATATACTGGTAAATATTGTTGTATATTGGAAAATACTCTGACATAACAACTTTATATTTATATTGGCCCTTATGTCTTTGTTTAAGGTTTGACTTTTATTGTTCCTCATTTCTTTCAATTTCCTACTTGGCATCTCTGGCCTCTATTTATGTGTTCAATCCATATTCTGATCTGTCTGGGACTGTATAGGAGCAGTACTGGGAAAGCTGTTTGTTTTTCTGTGCGCACCTGCCCTTTTGCCAGCAGTGTGCTTCATGAAAAATTACCCTTCAGATTTCAAAATAAATGGAACAGGAAAGATAGCCCTTGGTGGGTGATGCTTCTAATCTTGCAAAGCTGCCCTTTCCCAAGGACAGTAACAGTAGTTCATTTGCAGAAATTTTTCTCAACAATTAGTCTCTCAATGGCAAATTATTTACCAGTCAGAAAGTAAAACAACAATGTTAAATCTACAAATGTTTAAAATTGTAGTGTCTAACAATGTATTGTTTATTACAGGTTGAGTACAGATGTCTCACTTGAGGATAACGTGTTTCAAAAGCAAAACCATGAGCAAAGCCACTTTGTGTGTCATGTGAGCTGAAAGAAGTCAGCTGTCTGTTTTGTTGTCATGTGAATTCTAAATGTAACAATCAGCAACTAACCCTTGTGATGGTGTTTGAGGCTTATGTGCAAGTTTGTTCTGAAGCTATGAATATGAATGAGGAAGAATGTTTCTTCCCTACAGCAGAAAGCATTGGGGAGGAATTAAATTTCCCATGAGTTGGCTGGACTATTTATGCACTCTTGAAATGTTAGAATGCCCTTTTTATCATTTATTTTCATTTGCTTCTGACGCTGTCTGATGTTGGTGCGAGTCTCTCTCTCCCACGTCTAACCTCAACCCTTGCCGCAGTTCTAAATGCCTTGAAACAATTCAGCCATGAAACCTCCGCATCTATAGCTCTACCATCAATAGAAGATTCACAGAAGCCAAGGCAAACTCTGTGAACTCCATGTTTTCACTGAAATATCTTGTGATAGTTAAAAGATCCTGCATCATTTTTTTAAAATCTGAAATGTGAGACAAAAAAAACAAAAATTGTTATTATCTCCTGCTATATATGAAAATTTGTATTCTTAACTTTACTTCAATTCCTAAAATTGCAGAAGGGCTTGTTAGTTTTCTTTTAATCAATATACAGAATCTAAAAGGGTCATTGTTTAATATTCATCACTAATCTTTTTAAAGATGCCTTTTTCACATTATGCTGCTGGATAGGAGATACAAATTTTGACCAAGCAATGATACATTCAGGGTCGCATCATGAAGATTCAGTGCAGTGCTCATGACATGAGTTCTAACCTGACTTCTGATGCTCCCTCTAAAATATGGATTTCCTCCTGATGTTCTAGTTTCCACTCATATCCCAAAGATGTGGCAATCTAGCTAATGTAGGTTGCCATGTTCTCAACAGGTAGCAGAAAAATTGAAGGGGAGAAGGTGCAGTATTGATGGGAACATGTGAGAGAATACATTTAAAAATATTAAATTTAAACATACATCACAGTAACAGGCCCTTTTGACCCATGAGCCCAATTGCAGCCAATTGATCTACACACCCGGTATGTTTTTGAACAGTGGAAGGAATCTAGAGCACCCTGAGGAAACATACAACGACACGGGGAGACGTACAAACTCTTTGCAGACAATGCTGGATTCTAACCCCAATTGCTGGTGGTGTAATAGCATTGCACTAACCGTGCCACCCTTGGTAGGAAGGGTACAGGTGGAAATGCCTGGGACCCAGAATGTACTTGATGGCACCTTCTGTCAGAAGAAATTATGGACTTCCCAGTCTGAGTGGTGTGCGACATAAAGGTAAACCTACAGAAGTTGGGTTCTTGTGCATCCAACTTTATTTACATCAATATGGAAATGATCAGCCAAAGTGAGGATTTCCGTGGCCACAGAAGGTGCCACACTTGCACCAACATCTCCTCCTTCACCACAGTCCGGGGCCCTAAACAGGCCTTTCAAGTGAAGCAATACTTTACTTGTGTATCCACAAGTGCATCTGGTGCTCCCCTTATGGCCTTCTCTACATCGGAGAGTCTGGGCGCAGATTGGGAGTTGCTTCGCTGAGCACCTGTGCTCCATCCACTGCAGTAACAGAGACCTCCCAGCCGCCAACCATTTCAGTTCTATGTCACACTCCCACACTCACATGTCTGTCCACGGCCTTATGCCCTGTCCCACCAAGACCACTTGCAAATTGAAGGAACAGCACCTTATTTTCATTCTGGGCACTCTACAGCCAGATGGCATTAACATCGACTTTTCTGCTCTCTGCTAACCTGCTTCCTCTTCCCCCCTCCTCATTTCCCTTCCCTTTTCCAGTTCTCCTTCCTCTTTTCCACCTCCCTTTCACCAGCCACCCCTCCTCCCCATTATCTCTGCTGTCCCCTCCCTCCCTTCCCCACCTATCACCTCCTGCCTTTGAAAACACTCTCCTGCCCCCCCCCCCTTTTGTACGGACACCTACCGACATTTTCCATACCTTGATGAAAGGCTCAAGCCCAAAACGTCAGTTAAGTTTTTTTTTTACCTTTGCTACATAAAGGACACTGTTTGACCTGCTGAGTTTCTCCAGCTTTGTGTGTTTTTACTTCAACCAGGGTGTCTGCAGATTTTCGTGTTTTACTCTTGATGATGAGTTTGTCATGTATATGTGCAACTGAACTCTTGTTTCCTGCAGCCAAACAACTGCAGTAAAACCAAAGGTATCCGTCACCTATGGGGAGTGGTAGATGCCAGATAAGTGTGTTTTCCTGTTGCTTGATACATAATCTTACAATGCCAAACTAATACACGATCAGACTCCTCAACTAAAAACTAATCAGAGACTCATTTAAGGACTCTTACTTGTGCACTTTATTTATTTTCTTTTTGTTCTCTCTGTATTACCTAGTCAATTTTTTTACATTCATTATCTGTTTACAGTTCTTTGTTTGTTTACATTGTGACAAATTATGATGTGTTTGTTTTGTATATAGATATTGTCACATTTGTGGCCCGAAATGTGAAGTTAATAAAACATTAAACACAAGTTTTATCAGGTAAACTTCTGAGTGTCTTTTATTCTCCATAATTGATTCACCCGTCGGTAAAGGTCCAAGAAAATCAACAGCTACGTCGATCCATGGTCCTGTCGGAAGTTGCGTACTCCGGATCGGTTCTGGCGGATTACTCCTACTTGTGATTTGACATCCATGACAAGTTTTAACAAATCTCTCTGCGTCTTTATCACAACTTGGCCACCATACCTTGGTCCTGAGGTTTTGCTTGGTACCAACAATACCTAGGTGTCATTCATGCGCTAAGGATACGATCTTCAGTCTCAATCTTTGCGGAATCACCAATCTGCAATATGTTTTTAGGAGATAAATTGGAGCAGGATTTTTTAGGGTAGGTCACATACAAACACTTTAAAACAGATCTTATTTAAAATACTGGAGCTCTGCTCGTGCTAGACATGTCAGTCCCAGAGCCTTTGCAAAAGCTTTGGAGAGTGCCCAAGAGACTTTACTAATGGATTGTTGTTTACAAAAAGACAACAGAGAAAGAGCTTGTCTGAGCTGCAGATTGTCTGGAGCTGTTCTAAGAGGGTCATATGGTTTGGCAAGCAGAGAGAGTCAAACAGGCTTTTTCTCTCTGAGGGAAAGAGACACACACAGAGATCACTTCTGCAGTGTTGCAGTCAGCAACAACTGACTGGAACAGGACAAGCTGGAAATCTTGTGGAAACCCCAGTTGGAAAATGGGTTGTGTGTTCATGGTTCAGCCTGGTCAAAGCCCTTGTGGTTCATACAAGAGGAGAGGACTGGCTGTCTAATGTTTCACTTGGAATAAGAGAAACACAAAGGAACTCTTTGCTGACCTGAAAGAAAGAGGTTATCATCTGAAGAACCGAGGGGGCATTTCATCAGCAAGACACTCAAGTGGCTGATTAAAAAGGAATCAGTTTTGGATGTCCTGCAACAACAAATCTCTCTCTGAAAACCGACAAGAACCTTCCTGAGTGGTAACCATTTATCTTTCAAGCCCCAAAGCCTTGTGAACTGTATAAATGTTAAATTGTGTGCACCGTATAAAAAATAACTGTAACCAATGAACTTGGAGGAGTGAGAAGTGAGATTAGACTGTGAACCAAAGAACTTTTCTGAACTTAACACACACATTACATACACGTGTGCTTAGAATTAGAAGGGGGTTAAGTTAGGTTAGTTAAGTTAAAGTGTGATTCTATTTTCATGTTTAAAGATAAGTAAAAACAACTTTTGTTTAAGTAACCATTTGTCTTGGTGAATATCTGTTCCTGCTGGGTTTTGGGGTCCTCTAGGCTCGTAACAGTAATCTGTGCCTTCGTCTTTCATAAGACTATTTCTACATGTTTAACGGACCTTTGATTTCACTTCCCTTTTTGCCATTCAGCTTTTCTTCAGCTTTTTCTTGCAGCCTCTATTATGATTGTTTTTCTTGTTTTCATATTAGTTATATTGATTGTAACTGTTCTGTATTATTTGCTTACAATTGCTGCTTCTCTGTCAGCCTCAATATTCATCAATTGAACTTCAGACACTGCTGCTCAATCTCCACAGTGTTGCTGCTTTCTACACTATGATCTAATCGATTTCCGTTTTAATGCTTGAATGGGACAGAAACTCACCAAATTTTTCAATTTTTTAAAATTTTGCTTTCCTGGTCAAATATTTTTCTTATATTCTTTTGTATTTTTTTCTGGATTATTTTCAGTTTTCCTCATTTACATAACCTATTTCAATCCTTAGAACTACAGAAAGCCCTGCTCGGGGATTGGGTTGGTCCGGATGTTTGGATTTTCCGGATCTCAAGCATTACTTTTAAAATACAAATTTAAGGAGAATAGAAGTGAACAGGTAAGTTTTGATAGTTTATTAATGAAACTTTTTTTTCATATTAAATACAAAGTGAAAAAAACAAATATTTATTCTTTCATTTCTGTGACTTCTGTCTATCTGTGCCACTTATACAAACACACAGGTACACAAAAACCCACTACATTTAAAACGTTTGAGGTCTGAATTCTCCGATGGTCTATATTTCTGGCATCTGGATTTTTGGACTTTTACTGTACATTTATTGTTTATTTAACTTTTCTGCAAAAAGGGTCACAGTCCACAAAGCAAGCCTCTTCTCCCTGTAGGAAATTCTGTATTGAAATAGCTTTACTCAGAACTTGAAGAAGGAAAGAAACGGAACCTGATCTTATTAAAGTTAGCAGCTTCACTCGGATGCTGCAGCCTTTACCAAAGTTGTTTCATGGAAGCTCAAAGCTCTTGATTGAAAGTGGGGGAGGGATCATGAACATTTCCTCTCAAGACAAAGCTTCCTGACTCTGGGAATCCCCGTGCAGCCCTATTGGGGAGAACTATCTTCATAGTTCCTGCATTTCAACTGGGAAACCGAGTGGATCTCTTCAAGGTAATGCTTTTGATTGAATTGGTTTAAATTATTTAATAGTTTCCGGGTTCTCTTTTAAATTATTTTTTATAAACAGAAGTTTCAAAGTTCCATTGATCTTTTTTGTCCTAAAAGTATTTTGCAAGTGAATGCCAGAAATCTTCTTAGTGACACTCATGACAATCAGTGAGGAGGGGACAGAGTTAACATCTCTCTCTCAACATTTTTTCGAGTAGAAGTTGCATTAGAAGTCTTGTACTGCATTTGGATCTCACTGAACAGCTTGGAGCTAACCTCAAGGGCATATTACACCTGGGGGCCTATTTCAAATCAGCCTTTTGTGGGTAGTTGACCCATTACCTTAGCCAGTCTGATTGAAGATATGGCCAAGTTCAGCCATGACAAGTATTCATTTATCTGAAAACTTAACTTTGTTTTTCCTCTGTTCCTAGATGCCGCGTGATCACCCTGGTATTTCCAACATTTTCTCTTTTTAATTCCAAGTCTTCAGCTTCATCAGTTTGTTGTTTTGAACTTAGGATATCACTTTTGCTCACTTTCAATTGATTGATTTTCCAGTGCAATTTTCATGTTCTATTTTGGCTCATTAAGACTTGAATGTTCTTTCTGTAAACAAATGAAAGCAGTGGCCATGACTGCAACATGAGGTGTTAAAAACTGAATTTGGAAATGTGTTTGTTTCAGATTCTTTTGATAATTAACTTTCTCAATCAGAAAATACATTTTATGGGTATCAGGAATAACCCCAGCTGTTGTATTCGCACTGTAATTACTTCATGTCTTTGAACAGGATAAAGCAATGAGCTGAAATGATTGTACTGACTGCAAAGTTCAGCTTTAACTGGTTTCACAACTGAGTAAGGTATGAAAAAACTCTTTTTAAGATGGAGACTTTTAAAGAATTTTGTTTTAAATGAAAATGAACAAAAAGTATAATTTTACTCACATGTAAATTATCACACAAGAATATACCTGGATATCAGGCAAGCTTTAGAGATTAGTACATGAATAATGAAAGACCAAAATCCTGAACTTGCTCTTCAGCTTTCAATCAGTCCTGTTGCCATGAGCCCTATGGAAAAATGAGATTTCCAGACATGTACACTGGGTCATTCAATATTTGCGCCCTACTCTGTGATGCATGTGCTCATTGATTTCAATTGTTATTGTATTGTTGAACTGAGTCTTTAATTTTTGAAATAATTTGTGGGCAATTAAAAGTGGCTTAGTTATTTCATAAAGTTTTTCAAATAATTTTTCATTTTATTTTAGTTCATTTTTCCTTTTTTTGTGACCATCATCTGTTTCACTGCTTGGGTGGGACTTGGCCAGATATCGAAGCTGTCAGGCAAGTTTTGGCAGTGAGGTTTCTCTGTTGAATTAGTCAAGGTCCTGTTACTGCTCGGGGTCCTGTGCTGCACATAGACCAAAGAGTCATTAGATACCCTTCTGACAGGAGACATGGGGCCAAGAGTGAATGTGGATGGTATGTAGTGATTACACACCTTTGCCTGCTAAATTTAGGCCAATACCTATGTAATTTCCTACAAATCCACCACCAGGATGAGGTACCTTCTTGAATTACTCAATTCATTTCTCTCTTTGAACACTATGTGTCTTGTCAGGCACTTCAGAGAGCAGGAAACTGTTGGGAAAAATCTGAGGTCAGAAAATCCTCTAAAGGACATTAATGAAGTAAAATGTATTTTTTTCTGTCAATCCAGTCTTTCTTTGAATTCATCATTAAAAAGGCAGGTCATTGTTCCAAATGCTGGATTAATAAGAAAATTTAAGTTCCACAGTTGATGATTGAAATTGGCGTCTTTGGATTTTTAATACAGGCCACTACATTACGAGCTTTTTATATTAACTGCTACTGAAAGAATGCATGTTAGCAATAGCACAATGTGTTTTTCTTAGGCTGGAGATCAAGGAAGGGATGGTGTGTCACAAAATGCTAGTTTATTACAATATGGCTCAGATCCATTCAATCGGTTTATGAAAATGATTCTACTTTGAACAAGAGTGAATAGGCAATTTGCACCATTAAAGCATGCATGATTCTGCTAAAAAGGTTCTGCGAAAGGCAGGAAATTGAAGAGTATATTCTCTGTTATGCCTTGGCATTGATTGCACCCCTGCTTCAATGACGGACTCTACCCAATCAAAGAAAAATCTTCTTTTGTACACATGATCAAATAATTTCCTGTCCTGGGCGAGTTTTTTTTTCCCTGACAGTTCACTATAGCAGTCACCTTTAAACAACCTGCTTAGGTCACTCTTGACACTGTAAAAATAACTTGTGTTGTCATAGTTAATGTTACTTACACATGCCACAAGAACTTTAATAAAATATGTATAATGTACAATATCAATAAGAATATTACAAAGTTTTTGCTGTCTTCTGCATTACAATTCCGATGAGAGGAAGTTGGAGAGCGTTTCCTGGAAACATAAAGTTAGGCAGGATGAGCAAACAAAGGGCAGCCTGTCCCTATTTGGTACAGGGAAGAGAGCAGTGTGAAAGAAAATAAGAGGAACAAGCGCAACTTGGTGGGAATGGATAGAGGGAAGATGGGAGGAGATTAGGCATGAAAGGGGAAGAGGTTGGGGAATGGGGGCAATCAACAATCAGACAAATTATCATCTGATTCACTTCCTCTTCTCTCTGCTACCTGCAGGCAAAAGGTACAGACGCCTGAACATCAGCACCTCCAGATTCAAGACCAGTTTCTTTCCAACAGCTACCAGGCTCTTGAACCTGCCTTTGCGTAGACAACAGACAATAGGTGCAGGAGTAGGTCTTTCGATGCTTTGAGCCAGCACTGCTATTCACTCTGATCATGGCTGATCATCTGCAATCAGTACCCTATTCCTCCCTTCTCCCCATATCCATTGGCTCTGCTATCTTTAAGAGCTCTATCTAACTCTTTCTTGAAAGCATCCAAAGAATTGGACTCCACTGCCTTCTGAGGTAGAGCATTCCACAGATCCACTACTCTCTGGGTGAAAAAGGTTTTCTTCAACTCTGTTCTAAATGGCCTATCCCTTATTCTTTAACTGTGGCCTCTGGTTCTGGACACCCCCAACCTCAGGAACATGTTTCCTGCCTCTAGCGTGTCTAATTCCTTAATAATCTTGTATGTTTCAATCAGATCCACTCTCATCTTTCTAAATTCCATTTTTAAAAGCCCAGTCGCTCCAATCTTTCAACATATGACAGTCCCGCCATCCCGGATATTAACCTCATGAATCTATGCTGCACTCCCTCAATAGCAAGAATGTTCCTCCTCAAATTTGGAGACCAAAACTGCACATAATACTGCAGGTGTGGTCTCACCAGGGCCCTGTGCAGCTGCAGAAGGACATCTCTGCTCCTATACTCAACTCCCTTTGTTATGACGGCCAACATGCCATTCGCTTCCTTCACTGCCTGCTGTACCTGCATACTTACTTTCACTGATGAACAAAGACACCTAGATCTCTTTGTACTTTCCCTTTTCCTAACTTGACACCATTCAGATATCAATCTGCCTTCCTATTCTTTAATAACCATATAACAATTACAGCATGGAAACAGGCCAATTTGGCCCTTCTAGTCCGCACTGATCCAAGTACCCTCCTCTAATCCCACTTACCAGAATTCTGCCCATATCCCTCCATCCCCCTCTCCCATCCATATACTTATCCAACTCTTTCTTAAATGACAAAATTGATCCTGCCTCCACCAACTTTCCTGGAAGCCCATTCCACACAGTTATCACTCTCTGAGTAAAGAAGTTCCCCCTCATGTTACTCCTAAACCTTTGCCCATCAACTTTCAACCCATGACCTCTTGTATCCATCTCTCCTACTCTCAAAGGGAAAAGCCTTTCCACATCAACTCTATCTATCCCTCTCATTATCTTAAACACCTCTATCAAATTCCCTCTCAGCCTTATATGTTTCAAGGAATAAAGACCTAATTTACTCAATCTTTCCTTGTATGCCAGATGCAGAAACCCAGGCAACATTTTTGTAAATCTTCTCTGCACTCTCTCTATCTTGTTAATATCCTTCCTATAAATCGGTGACCAGAACTGCACTCAGTACTCTAAATTTGGCCTCACCAATGCCTTGAACAGTTTCATCATTACTTCCCAACTCCTATATTCTATGCACTGATTTATATAAGCAAGCATACTAAAGGCCTTCTTCACCACCCTATCCACATGCGCTCCTACCTTCAGGGAACAATGCACCATTATTCCTAGATCTTTCTGCTCCACTGCATTCTTCAATTCCCTCCCATTTACCACATATGTCTTGTTTTGATTATTCTTTCCAAAATGAAGCACCTCACACTTAAACTCCATATGCCATCTTTCTGCCCACTCCTCTAAGCAGTTTAAAGCCCTCTGCAATCTTTGAAAATCCTCTTCATCATCCAGAATTCCCCCTATTTTAGTATCATCTGCATATTTACTAATCCAATTTACCACCCCATCCTCCAGATCATTAATATATATGACAAACAGCAACGGTCCCAATACTGAACCCTGAGGTACACCGCTTGTCACCAGCCTCCATCCTGACAAATAATTATCTACTACTACTCTCTGGCACCTTCCTTCCAGCCACCGTTGAATCCATTTGACTATCTCCAAATTAATACCCAGGGACTTAGCCTTCCTGACTAACCTCCCATGTGGAACCTTATTGAAGGCCTTTCTGAAGTCCATGTAGACAACATCCACTGCTCTACCTTCATCAACATTCCTAGTCACCTCTTCAAAAAATTCAACAAGATTGGTCAAACACGACCTTCCACGCACAAATCCGTGTTGAATGTCCCTGATCATACCCTGTCCCCCCATAGACTATCTCTAAGAATGCTTTCCATCAATTTACATTAATCATAAGCTGCTCTGCCATCAAAAAAGGATTGTCTGCATTGCTGCGTCACTTTTTTTGCACCAGGATTACTATGAATATTTATTATCTATCCTGTTTACTCATTGTCTCTTTTAATTCAATTGAATTGACAATTCTAGTTTTTCTTTACAAGTACTGTACCTGTATGGCTGCACCAAGTAAACATTTTAATACATTTGTATTATATGTATTAAACTCCTAATCATTATCATAAAGGAACTGTACATTGGAATTCAAATTGAAACTGTACATTTATTAATGGTAATAAATGCTAGCAGTAGATTCATGCATGTTGATCCATGCATTTTAATTTGCCTGTTCTCTAATCATCTTGAAGATCCTTGGCACTGGTTGATGATGAGATTTTATTGTCATATACGTACACGTACAATGTACGCATGCACTGAAATTCTTGCTTGAGCAACAACACTGATTAGTAAACTACATAACTTTAAATGAACGCTAGAGAATAAAACAATATTTGTGGTTAATGCAACACTATTACAGATCCAGAAACCTGAATTTGTATCTGGTGCTGTTTATAAGGTGTTTGCACGTTCTCCCTGTGTCTGCATGGGTTTCCTCCAGGTGCTATGGTTTCTTCCCACCATTCAAAATGCATAGGGGTTGTAGGTTAATTGGTGTATTCGAGCTGCATGGATTTATGGGCAGAAAAGCTTGTCACTGTGTTGTGTGTCTAAATTGAAATTTAAAAAATATTACAAAGGTTGATAAATATTCACAATTGCAGACAATACAAAAGAAATGCAATTTAACAATAATGCAGTCAGATTTTTGATGGTCAAGAGCTCACCAGTTGGTTATTGGTGTGCATCTGCTATCCTATTGGTTATTGAGCGCATGGAGATGTTGTTGAGGGAATGCTGGCCACTGGCACATTCTAGCCACAGAGGTACGTGCTGAGGAATGCACTGGAAGTTTGGCAAAACCAACATGATTAGACCCTGTCGAGAGTCCTCCCACTGCTGGATTTTCAGGAATTGAGACCAGAGGGGAAGCCCCTCAAACAACAGGGAGGAGAAACTACAAGGAGCAACAGCGATGGCAACAATGATAAAAATAATTTGAGAATGTAACAACATATATTAAGGGAATGTATGAATATGACACTAGGATTTATTTTGTAAATAATTTTATTCTGAATAAAGTTTACAGTTGGAAAAAAGAATGAGTTTATATGCAGTCTAGCTCCCCTCCCATGAGACAATATTGCATTAAGACTGCACTGCAAGGCTGAATTTTGACAATGAAAGACATATACAATTATCTAGTGAGTTTAAAATGTGTGCTGAAGTGATCAACTCTGAAGGGGTTGATCCACAGGAGGAAATATATGATATGTTTTAACAAATAATAATTAAAAGCTACTTTAAAAATGCTAATGTAACACTGAAGTTTTATTTTTTAATTTCAACCATGCATTTTGCTTTAAGAATTTTTTTGCAAAATGCAACTGTTGTTAACAGACTAATTGTTTGAGGATACATAATAGAATATAGCAGTCAATGACATGTTGAGCTAACTTGGACATAAAAAAAAACCTGGATAAGTAAACGCTTGGTTGGCTTCATATGTGCAGGTTTTATTAATGTCAACATTGTTTTAGATGCATATAATTAAAAGTTGATGTAGGTGCATAACATTTTTAATAATGCAACAATGCCCAATTTTGCCAATGTGCACAAAAACTACTTAACTTAAATAAAAATGCTGTTCATTCCCCTCCAAAGAAAAAAATAACCTGCCATTCACACAAGGCAGATTGGCGCTGGAATGACAGGCCTATAAGCAATGTTTTGTTTCTTAATATTCTCTTGCTGTTTCTAGTAACTGAGCCACTAATGGGATTCTAATTCAGAGCAGATGGTTGCTATTCATGAGAGAGATCATAGGTTCAAAACAGACACAACATGATTTAGAAATGAATACAGTAAAGAGATATAAAGGGTTTACTTTTAGTATTAACTGGCCATGGCTCCTCCAGCACTAACAACTTGTGATATTACCTCAGAGTAAGGCAGCTGCCAGTGTAGACAGGATAATTGGTGGCGTCAGTACTATCTTTTCCAAAGATGACAAATTTTTGTAGAGCAACATGTTCTGGAGCGACACAGACTGGTGATTGAAGGTTGAAATGTTGCTGTTCATCCCACAAGAATTTCAAAAGCTATCTTGGATGGCACTAGATTTTCAGCCCAAAAATCAAAAGTCTAAACATTACTAAAGTATGAATCAATGGAGATGTAAAGTTCAGATCAAACAGCAATACAGTCTTTTCTCACACTCCTTTCCAATCACAGGTGAGGCACAGACACAGAAGATTGCAAATAAATGAAAATGTGTGCAAATATACTTTTCATATGTATCACTGATGGGGCTAAACCAGGAACTAACAGAAATAGGAAATCAATGGAGATAATGTAACACAAACCTTTGCACATGACATACCATGGCTTGCAATCTCCTCTCAGGGTTTGAAATTAGTCAGGCTAGTGAATAGTTGACCATATCAGCTAGGATGTCCCTTAATTACAGGAAGGGGAAAATGCCATTCAGTGCTTCTGTCTGTTCTATCATTTAGTAAGATCTTTTTTTTAATCCCATCATTCTCTGATTTTAAATTTTTATAAATAACAGTTATAAATAATTATGGTTTATGATAATATTAAGTGGGAAAGGACCATAATTTGCAAGTATCGATTAATGGCAAGAAAGTTTTTGGGCTTTCTGCTCTTAATTCAGTAATCTGTGTAAAAATTGGGCAATTTCAGGATCAACCTCAGAAAACTAGCTCGCTGACAATTAGGAAAAGAAGGTTCTGTTGCACTGATAAACCAACTGACCAAAGAAGATAAGCGCTGGAATCTAAACACAAGTAGCTATGAGTTCAAAGCAGCAGTTAGTGACATTCCTACTGGCATACCAAGAAAGAATTAGGAGAGGGATCTGACTTAGAATGATAGAGTGACTGTAGAGCGCGTCAAAAGAATCAAAGGCTTGTTGATCCAAACCAAGGCTTTTATTAACTAGAAGACTGGAGCGTATCACCTGTAGATCGACCAGTCCAGAATGACCTGGTCTGGCTAGGAGCAACCCTTTAAGACCTGCCAGTAGGTGTATCTATGCTCTCAGCCAATCACAGTCATCCTACACTACAATCTGTACATATACACATTGGTGCTAGAATCTGTACTATCACACAGTGACTAAAGGGAGAAAAATAGATGGATATTCATGATATTCAATATCTTCATGAATCAGGTAAATATGTGCACATATCTTGCCAGTTTTCATCAGAAATAAGGACAAAATGAATGAGTTTTCAACACAATCAAGTGTAGATCTTAACTTAAACTGATCTTAACATATTCAGGCTCCTTTATTCCCTTAGCTGCATTTAGTCACAAGCAATCTGAGCAAATTTTGGTGAATTATGCACATCTATTGTTTAAGTACATTGCTGCATTCTCCCTGGTACAGTGGAAAAAAGCCTTTCTATTTTTACACTATCTGGAGGATATCAATAAGATTGTTCTCAGATACAAACCCTGTTTGTGTTTTTTTTCAATGTCTCCGAGTCATTCTATCCAACTAAAATACACTTTTTTAAACAAAGTCTGTTTAAATTATCTTTGAAGAAGCTTCAATATGAAGCAAGGTTCAATTAAAATTACTTCATTTAATTAATACCATACTAATATTACAAAAATCACAAATGCTTGGTTTATTTGTGCAAGATTCACCTGATTTTGGTTACAGATTGTTTTGTTGTTTGCAGTTTGAGAACATTCCCATGGATGATGAATCTGACTTTCTTTTACATTCCTTTCTCCATATTGAGAATGCAGTAATTATCATAAACAATCTGAATCAATGCCAGTGTGCAACTCCAAGTGTATGGAGGCACGAAAAGGGTTCATTAATTACATGTTTCCACTCTCAGGCATAAGGAAATATAGAAAATAGGAGCAGGAGTGCTCAATTCAGCCATTGGTGCCTGTTCTATCATTTGATTCCATCATTGCTAATCTTTTATCTCAATTCTTACTCACTTCACATATCACCTGATGCCATTGTTTTGAGAAATCTATCTACCTTTATCCTAAATATAACAGTGTTTTGGTTTGCTCTGTTTTCTGCCATGGAGAATTCTACAACCATCCAATGAGGGGAGAAACTTCTCCACAGTCCTGAACATCTTTGCCCATATCCTAAGACTGTGACCTGACATTCTGCCAACGCCACCTTCCTCAACCATACTACTCCCATCTACTCTTTTGTAGCCTTGTTTGAATTTGGTACATTTCAGTGAGATTCTTCATATTTGTAGTGAATATAGGCAGCGCAGATTCGATCACTCCTCCAACAATAATTCAGACTCCCTCGGAATCTGACAATCTGTTCCATATCCAAATGGCAATAGCTAAAACAGCTCACATTGTCCCAGGTGTGATCTTACAAAGGCCCCGTTTGATTGTAGTATTATTACTTCTGTATTCAAAATCCCTTAGAGAAGAAGACCAAAAAAAATGTTGTTGTGCCAACTGCATTCTTGTTTTCAGTGATCGATGGATGGAGTCACTAAGCTCCCTTTGCATATTAATACTTCCTAGTGTAACACCATTTCAGCTAATTGTTATTTCTTTGATGACACCTGAACAGCATTGGAGGGCTGGTGCGAATTGTCCACCTTAAATTTAAATCGCTCCTGATTTAAATCCTCTCCAAATTTAAACTATTTAAATAGTTCGCTGCCTTTCTGTTTGTTTTTCCCAAACCATAGCAGATCATTTTGCATGTTCCACTGGAAAGGAGGATAAATGAGTATCTTCTTAATTCAGCTCAGTATTGGAAACTAAACTTGCATGAATGCAATCCTTTTCCATAGAAAAATGGCCAATGGTTGTGATTCTATGATGAGACATTTGTGGACTAATAGATGGCAATGAAATGAGGAAGGTACAGGGTAAATACATACCAAAAAAAAGAGAAAATATTTTGTTATATAGAGAATTTAGGTTAAAATGACTTCAGTTAAAATGTGATGATTAATCATAAACAGGGAAGCCAGAACGGACAGGGAGTTTACTAGCAGTCAAGGACAAAAGGATCTGCTGAATATGTTTTTTTAAACCTATCTTTTCATGGTCATAGTGAGAGACATGCAGGAGACAAAAGATTGATAAGAAGGGTGAGAAACAGAATTTAGTGTATGTAGAGTTCACAGCGTACGTAACGAACGTGATAATTAAAAATGCAGTTGTACTTAGAATGCTTTTGTAATACTAACCAATTAAAATAGTATTAATAAGAAGGGGAAGGGCAAACAATAAGGGTATAAAAATCAATGCACTGTATGTATCGGGGCTTAACTGGTGAGAAACCAGTTGAGTCCAACTCTGCAGACTTGTAAATAAAGCTTGTCGTGTCATCAGTTTTAAAGAGACTCATGTGTGAGAAGTTTTATTTCTGACAAATGGGGGCTCGTCCGGGATCTACACTCCGGCCGTGAGGGGAGGCGAGAAGAGGGACATCGGAGGCGGTGCACCCCGCTGAGTTCAGCGGCTCCTAGTCCCTTGCTCGTCGCTTCGGGCGGCTTGAGCGAGTGGTATCCGGACAAGGTGACACGACAAGACGGAGAGGAGAAGGGTGACGGTTCAATCCCCGAGAAGACACCGGTAAGTGACGACTTACGATTGTGGTGTGGGGATTGGGTAACAGGTGTAACGGGATACACCTGTTTGGATAAAAACCTAACGTAATAGATCAGGTATAGATCTTTTGTCGTAGCGTGAGGACCCTGTCGCGGGACTCTAGGATAGACCCCAGGGAAACCTCGGAGGTAACCGAAGGAGGGACAGCACCTCCGACGAAGTGCCGAGAAGAGAGGGGTCAACCCCAGGAAAACCTCAGCGGTAACCGAAGGAGGGACAGTACCTCCGACGAGGCGTCTGAGAAGAAGGGAGTAGGGTCCAGAACGAGAGGGTCCTCAGCAACGATAAACAGATCTAGGTGGGAAAATGGGAGGATCAAAATCTAAGGGCTCGTCTGAAAATTCAGGACAATTCCTGGGAGTACCCCTTGACAGCCCTTTGGGGAGAATGTTTGAAAATTGGGATAGTAAAAGATATCGGGACAAAAACAAGAAAAAGATGGTCCAATATTGTCTACTTTGGTCAAAACAACCTATTAAAGGTTCCTCGGTCTGGTGGCCGAAATTTGGATCTGATGAGGATTGGGTTAGACAAGCATTAAACATATATGTAAATTCGAGACAAAAGGTGAATCAAGAAGAGTCAGCATATGCATTTTGTTGGGTTCCCTGGCCAGGATCCTTAACAGAATGTTTTAAATTGAGGGTAGCGGGAGAAAAGAAATGGGAACCTCTGGACAACCTTCCCCCTCCTTATATTCCCCCGGTGCCTACTGCGCCCGAGGAAAGCTTATTACCGGAGGGGAAAGGTGATGAAACTGATTGCCCCGAAGGGGGCCGGGAAAAAAAGGATGAATTAAGGGAGTCGGACCCTAAACTTCCACCGGTAAACCGACCCTGGACAAGATCCCAGACTGGTCCAGGACCATCAAAGTTTTCAATAAGCCTAAATCCCCTAAGAGAAGTTCCTATGGGAGGACCGGGAGGGGGAACGGGATATGTGAATGTTCCCCTAACTAGTACAGAGGTGCGGGGATTTAAGAAAGAAATAAAAAAGTTATTAGAAGATCCTATAGGACTGGCTGAACAGCTTGACCAATTCCTGGGACCAAACACGTGGGAAGAGATGCAGGCAATAATGGGAACATTATTCTCACCCCAGGAGAGGCAGATGATTCGACGGGCTGCCCTCCTCATGTGGGAATATGAACAACCTGGGGACCCTAGACCCCATGAACAAAAATATCCCTTAAATGAACCCAGGTGGGACAAACGAACACCCGAGGGATTGGCAAGTATGAGACAATATAGAGAGTGGACAATTAAAGGGATACGGGAGGCTGTGCCAAAGGGTCACAATTTTACCAAGGCATTTGGGAACCACCAGGGAAAAGACGAGTCCCCTACTGATTTTTTGGAGAGGGTGAGAAAGAATGTCCAACAGTATGCTGGCGTGGACCCTAGTACACCAATGGGTGAACAGCTTATTCGAATTGAATTTGTTTCCAAATCATGGCAGGACATTAGAAAGAAACTAGAAAAGGAGGAGGACTGGAGCGAAAAACCCCTAAGTGACCTGTTAAAAAAGGCACAAAAAGTATATGTGCAGAGAGAAGAAGAAGATCAAAAGAGGGCGACAAAGGTTATGGTACAGACTATCCGACAGATAAATGCTGAATCCAGAGGGGAAAGAAAACAAAACCTTCCTCTAAACAATCCAAGATATCCAAGAGAGGGAAGACCCCGGAGGTTCGTTAAGTGTTATTACTGCAATGAGGAAGGACACTTTAAGAGGGAATGCCCCCGATACAAGAGGGAATTGCGTGCCCTCGAACTTATGGAAGAAGATTAGGGGTGTCAGGGGTTCCAAATGTTAGGGACCAAATATAAGAGGGAACCCCTGGTAAAACTAAAAATTGGTCTCAAGGGAGAAGAGGTGGTGTTTATGGTGGACACAGGAGCGGAACGAAGTAGTGTAATAACTGTGCCAATTGGAACTGAGCCTGTAAAAAGTAATTTGACAATTTCTGGGATAGAAGGGGCTCCCAGAATGGTATCAATAATTCCCCAAGTAACAGTGAAACTGGAAGAAAGAGAAGGGGTACAAGACCTCTTGTTATTACCGTCGGCTGGATTTAACCTCCTAGGAAGGGACTTACAGGCTCTCCTAGGTTTGGGTGCTCTCCCTGTGGACGGAGAAGTGCGAGTCCACCTCTGCGCTTTAAAGGAAGAGGATGAACGGCAGATTGACGAGAGAGTCTGGTATAAGGAGGGAAATCGAGGAGGTCTGGACATCCCACCTTTACATGTCACATTAATACCAGGTCATCAGCTGGTAAGGAAATGTCAGTATCCTATTTCTTTGGAAGGGAGAAAAGGGCTACAGCCGGTAATTGAGACTTTAATACGAGACGGACTATTAGAAGAATGCATGTCACCTTATAACACCCCTATACTCCCAGTGAAAAAGTCAGATGGATCCTATCGCCTAGTTCAGGATCTAAGAAGTTTGAATGCTATTGTTCAGACCCGCCACCCTGGTGCCTAATCCCTATACTATTATGAGTCGGATTCCCCCAGACCATGAGTGGTTTAGTGTTATCGACTTGAAGGATGCCTTCTGGACGTGTCCATTAGAAGAGGAAAGTAGAGATATGTTTGCGTTTGAATGGGAAAATCCATGGACAGGTAGACGGAGACAGTTTCGGTGGACTGTATTGCCCCAAGGGTTCACTGAATCTCCAAACCTGTTTGGACAAATGCTAGAACAAATCCTGGTGGACTATCCACAATCTGATGATTCCCAACTAATGCAGTATGTGGACGATTTACTATTATCAGGACCCAAGGAACAAGAAATGAGGGGAGATACCATTAGACTCTTGAATTATCTGGGGAAAAAGGGTCTACGGGTGTCCAGGAACAAGTTACAGTTTGTTGAGAGAACTGTGATATATCTGGGACACCAGATAAGTAAAGGACAGAAACGGATTACCCCTGAACGGATTGCGGGAATCACTAGAATGCCGTTACCCCGTAATAAGAAAGAAATAAGACAATTCCTGGGACTCTTAGGTTACTGTAGGTTATGGATAGAGGACTACTCAGCTTTGGTGAAGTTTATGTATGAAAAACTGACAAATGAAAATGAATATCCATTGAAATGGACCCAGGAGGAGGAGGGATGGTTCGAGGACTTAAAGCATCGCCTGACACGAGCCCCAGTACTCACTCTGCCCTCTTTAAAACAGCCCTTCCAGCTATTTGTCACTCATAACCAAGGAACAGCTGTGGGAGTTTTAACACAGGAAAAAGGCGGTCAGCGACACCCAGTGGCTTTCCTTTCCAAAATGATGGACCCAGTGTCTCGCGGATGGCCGACGTGTATCCAGGGAGTAGCGGCTGCTGCTCTGTTGGTAGAGGAAGCACGTAAACTTACTTTTGGAGGAAAGATGACTGTGTACACCTCCCATTCTGTGAGTGTTTTATTAACACAAACTGCCCATCGATGGCTGACTGATTCTCGCATATTAAAGTATGAAACCATTTTAATGGTTGGAGAAGATTTACAGTTTGCAAAGATTAATAGCTGCAACCCAGCTCAGTTTTTATACGGCAGTGAAACAGAGAGAGAGGTGGAGCACGACTGTGTCGACTTGACAGATCTTCAGACCAAGACCCGAGAAGACCTTTGCGATACTCCGCTGGGAGAAGGATATGAATTCTACATTGACGGCTCCGCCAGATGTGTTGACGGAATGAGAAAAAATGGGTATGCTATAATAGAAGGAAATACTTGGAAAGTAGTAGAATCCACGAGACTACCCGGAAGCTGGTCAGCACAATCCTGTGAACTATATGCCTTGCAGAGAGCCCTCAGAATACTGGCAAAGAAAATTGGAACGATTTACACAGATTCCAAATACGCATACGGGGTAGTGCATACCTTTGGTAAGATCTGGAAGGAGCGTGGTCTAATTACATCAAGAGGAAAGGAATTGGCACACGAACAGATGATTACTCTGACTTTAGAAGCCTTGACATTACCCCAGGAAATAGCAGTGGTCTACATACCAAGCCATCAGAGGGGAGATAACCCGACAGCAATTGGAAACAGACTGGCTGATGAAGAAGCCAAAAGAGCAGCCATGCAACAAGAAGTCCGTTTGCTGACCTTAATCCCAATAAGGCAAGGCATAAAGAAAGCTCCCATTTTCACTGCTAAGGAAGAAAAGGACATGGATCAGCTGGGCGCAAGCCAGTTGCCTGATGGAAAATGGAAGACACCAGATGGAAGAATGGTTCTAAATAAAGAAATAACTCGCAATATTTTAAAACACCTGCATCATCAGAGCCACTGGGGCACCCAAGCCTTATGTGACACAGTGCTTCGAGAATATGTGTGTAAGGGAATCTACACCTTGGCCCAACAGGAGGTGCAAAATTGTTACCTATGCACAAAAATTAATAAGAAGGTAATGAGGACAGGGACCATGGGAGGTCAACCATTAGCCATACGCCCTTTTCAACGTATCCAGATCGACTTCACAGAGTTACCTCAAGTCCAAAGATGGAAATATCTGTTGGTGATAATAGATCACTTTACCCGATGGGTGGAAGCCTTCCCAACAATAAATACTACAGCCTCTACAGTAGCTCGCCTCCTCCTAGAGCAGATAATCCCCAGATATGGTATAATGGATTCTATAGACTCAGACAGGAGTCCACATTTTTCTTCAAAAAATCCAGCAATTGATTTGTAATGCATTACAGGTCTCTTGGAAATTACATACCCCTTGGCATCCACAAAGCTCAGGGAGGGTTGAACGTATGAATGGAACACTAAAAATGCAATTGACAAAGTTAATGGTGGAAACTAAAATGCCTTGGATAAAGTGTCTGCCCCTGGCTTTATTGAGAATTTGTACTGCCCCACGAAAAGATGTAGGGCTGTCCCCTTATGAAATGATGTTTGGGCTTCCCTTCTGGAGTACAGTTGAAGGGTGTCCCACCTTGGGGGAAGGGGATATATTTGTTAGGAACTATTTACAGGCACTGTCACGCTCTCTTGCAGATTTACGAAAGAGAGGACTATTAGCACAAACACCGCCTTTAGACTTTTCTTTACACAAAGTGGAACCAGGAGACTGGATTCTCATCAAGACCTGGAAGACTGAAAAACTCCAGCCCCAGTGGGAAGGTCCATACCAAGTTCTCTTAACTACAGAGGCTGCAGCACGAACAAGAGAGAAGGGGTGGACACACGCATCCAGATTTAAGGGACCTGTAGAGGCGCCTCAGGACCCTGATACGAACTCAGATTGGACTTGTGTTCCTGGAGAAAAACCTCTTACCTTACGATTTCGAAAAAAGACTTAATTCACAATGTTATTGTTATGTTCTTTGATTTTTCTTAGTTTGCCTATGTCTTTATCAGGTGTGAAATGTAAGAAATGCAGAGACACAGTGGTCCTGTTTCAGGACCACATTTGGGGAAGAAAGGAAGGTAATTTCATTTCCCATACCTCAGTTCCTGAGAAATGCTGGGCAGAAAATACCACCCAACATCCATATACCCCTTGTGTGGAAAAAGAAGGAAATAATATGGGTCATTATATACAGATTCCTAATACCACTCCTTTCCCTCTTAACGGTTGGAAGGGTGACTCAAGCCCACCATGCCCTGATGGACTCTGGTTTTGCATACACCAGCGTACTGTTCCAATGAAAAGTTACACTCCACACTCGAAAATGCCTGTCCCTTTAAGACAGCCGGACTTAGTTCGAGTCCATCCAAATAATCATGTAAGTTTCGGTAATGCAGTTGGGGGAGATAACCTTTTTGTAGATCTGGCAACTAAAATTGCAGGAACTTTTAATGTAACCAATTGTTGGGTCTGCAGGGGTCCACGGATGTCAGAGCAATGGCCTTGGTGGGGGGAGCCCCTCAATTCATTGACCATGATTTCCCGAATTTGGACAACTAACCGAACGAGATCAAGAGAAACTTGGTCTCTCTCTAACGTCCCCTCTGGTTTTTATTGTCTCTCACGAGCCGGCAAATACCCAGTAGGAGAAAGTCCCTGCAAGGCTGTATGGATTCGCATTTCGCCTGGTATTTTCACTTGGTTTCCTAAACCCCAGACTTGGTTCTTATCCACTGTTTTTAAAACTAATTGCCTACCCCTGTCTAATAGCAGTATTCAGTTTTGGAATTGTACCACTTCCACCATCACAGGACCATACCAATCAAATCCCGTTCTTAAAAGAGTTTGGGAAAGGGGGTATGGAGTTTCCCCAAATGGATTATTCTGGGTATGTGGTAATAAAGCTTATACTCGTCTTCCCTCACAGTGGAGTGGAACTTGTTTCCTAGGAATAATCCGCCCAGAATTTTTCCTCCTACCCCACGATCACGGTCATAAATTAGGCGTGAAGGTTTTTGATACATTACACCGTCAACCCCGCTCTACCACGATACATTTGGGACAATGGGGAGATGATTGGCCTCCAGAACGCATAATTCAATATTATGGTCCCGCTACATGGGCTCAAGATGGATCCTGGGATTATCGTACTCCTATATATATGTTAAATCGCATAATTCGCTTACAAGCAGTCCTTGAAATTGTTACAAATCAAACAGCTCTAGCCCTGCAATTACTTGCATCCCAGCAAGGTCAAATGCGCTCTGCTATATATCAGAACCGTCTGGCCCTAGACTATCTCCTAGCCACGGAAGGAGGTGTATGTGGAAAGCTTAATTTGACAAACTGCTGCTTACAGATTGATGATAATGGCAAAGCCATTCGAAAAATCGCTGATAATATTCGTACATTGTCCCATGTACCGTTTCAAACCTGGCATCCTTTCCCACAATTAAATTGGATGGACAAATGGTTTGGAGGAACCTGGTGGCGTACCTTCTTGTGGGTCATCGGAGGTATTTTATTCCTCCTACTTATTTTGCCCTGCATTATTCCCTGTCTACGCAGCCTGGTGATTTCCATGGTCCAACAAGCTATGCAACCAGGGGGAATGGGAGACCCTGTAAGACTTTTATTTCAGCGTGAGATTAATGTATCATAAAACGTTTCTCTTCCCTAGGTTAAAATCCCCATTCATATCTATATATATATTCAACACATTTTAAAGAGAGAAAGGGGTGGATTGTTATATAGAGAATTTAGGTTAAAATGACTTAAGTTAAAATGTGATGATTAATCATAAACAGGGAAGCCAGAACGGACAGGGAGTTTACTAGCAGTCAAGGACAAAAGGATCTGCTGAATAGGTTTTTTTAAACCTATCTTTTCATGGTCATAGTGAGAGACATGCAGGAGACAAAGGATTGATAAGAAGGGTGAGAAACAGAATTTAGTGTATGTAGAGTTCACAGCGTACGTAACGAACGTGATAATTAAAAATGCATTTATACTTAGAATGCTTTTGTAATACTAACCAATTAAAATAGTATTAATAAGAAGGGGAAGGGCAAACAATAAGGGTATAAAAATCAATGCACTGTATGTATCGGGGCTTAACTGGTGAGAAACCAGTTGAGTCCAACTCTGCAGACTTGTAAATAAAGCTTGTCGTGTCATCAGTTTTAAAGAGACTCATGTGTGAGAAGTTTTATTTCTGACATATTTGAATGGAAAAATGTCACAACTCTGGCTGGCCAGGGAAGACAAAGCCAACGTTAAAAGAAAATGAAATGTTACAATGAAACAAAAATTATTGGGAAGATAGAGGATTGGGAAGTTTTTAAGAACTTGCAGAAAGTAACTGAAACATCCCTAAGTATGAAATTAGGCTAGCAAATAATATGAAAGAAGAATCAAAAAGCTTCTCTAAGTATATATAGAGTAAAAGAGAGGTGAGAGTAGATATAGAACCACTGGAAAATTATGCTGGAGAAGTAATAATGGGAGACAAGGAGATGGCAGAGGAACTAAATGAGTATTTTACATTAGTCTTCACTATGGAAGACATTAGCAGTGTGTCAGATGTCGATGGGTATCAGGAAAGGGAAATGAGTGCAGTTACTATTTCAAGAAAGAAGATGCTCAGAAAGCTGAATTGTCTAAGTGTGGATAGTCTCCCGGACTAGATGGATTGCACCCTCGGGTTCTGAAAGAAGTACTGTAGTGGTAGAGATTGTGGAGGTATTCGTGATGATCTATCAGGAATCAATAGATTCTGGTATGATCTCATAGGACTGGAAAATTGTAAATGTCACCCCACTATTCAAGAAGGGTGTGAGGCAGCAGAAAGGAAATTATAGACTGGTTAGCCTGCTGTCAGTAGTTGGGAAGGTAGGCCAAAGTCACATGGTTACCTTCAGGGAAAATCTTGCTGAGGTATAATGCACTGGTGAGACATCACTTGGAGTATTGTGAGCAGTTTTGGGTTCCTCATTTAAGAAAAGATGTGCTGACATTGGTGAGGGTTCACAATGGTGATTCTGGGAGTGAAAAGGTTATCAAATGAGAAATGTTTGGTAGCTCGGCCTTTACTTATTGGAATTCAGGAGAATGAAGGGGGATCTCATTGAAAGGCATGGAGAGAGTCGATGTAGAAAGGTTGTTTCCCCCATGGAGGGAGAGTCTAGGACAAGAGGATTGAAGGGCATCTGCCTTGAACAGTGATGCACAGGAATTTCTTTAGCCAGAGGTAGGGTCAGTGTCATGGGGTGGGCATTCATGGGCCAATTCCCTCCCAAATGCATTACTGTGTTCCCCCTCCACCCACCCAGTCCGACACCTGCAAAAAAATCAGTGCACCCACCCCCCCACCCCCGCAGGGGCATGGGACTTTCCCCCCAACCCAAGAAGGAACACATATCTGTTTCTTCCATGACTGGTAACCTCGTTCTCCTTCCTCATCATAGCTTTCGCTCTCAACTATATAATGCCAAATACAACATGGCAGCCACAAGGCCAAGTCTTGTGAGACCTCCATGTCTCCATTTATTTTGTCACATTGGTCACCCCTGCCATAGGTGGTATTTTGCATAGATAAATCGTTTCCCTCCCCCCACCCCCCCCCTCCCCTCAAGATTACCCTCTTTGGCTTGGCTTCGCGGACGAAGATTTATGGAGGGGGTAAAAAGTCCACGTCAGCTGCAGGCTCGTTTGTGGCTGACAAGTCCGATGCGGGACAGGCAGACACGATTGCAGCGGTTGCAGGGGAAAATTGGTTGGTTGGGGTTGGGTGTTGGGTTTTTCCTCCTTTGCCTTTTGTCAGTGAGGTGGGCTCTGCGGTCTTCTTCAAAAGAGGTTGCTGCCCGCCAAACTGTGAGGCGCCAAGATGCACGGTTTGAGGCGTTATCAGCCCACTGGCGGTGGTCAATGTGGCAGGCACCAAGAGATTTCTTTAGGCAGTCCTTGTACCTTTTCTTTGGTGCACCTCTGTCACGGTGGCCAGTGGAGAGCTCGCCATATAACACGATCTTGGGAAGGCGATGGTCCTCCATTCTGGAGACGTGACCCATCCAGCGCAGCTGGATCTTCAGCAGCGTGATCTCGATGCTGTCGACCTCTGCCATCTCGAGTACTTCGACGTTAGGGATGAAAGCGCTCCAATGGATGTTGAGGATGGAGCGGAGACAACGCTGGTGGAAGCGTTCTAGGAGCCGTAGGTGGTGCCGGTAGAGGACCCATGATTCGGAGCCGAACAGGAGTGTGGGTATGACAACGGCTCTGTATACGCTTATCTTTGTGAGGTTTTTCAGTTGGTTGTTTTTCCAGACTCTTTTGTGTAGTCTTCCAAAGGCGCTATTTGCCTTGGCGAGTCTGTTGTCTATCTCATTGTCGATCCTTGCATCTGATGAAATGGTGCAGCCGAGATAGGTAAACTGGTTGACCGTTTTGAGTTTTGTGTGCCCGATGGAGATGTGGGGGGGCTGGTAGTCATGGTGGGGAGCTGGCTGATGGAGGACCTCAGTTTTCTTCAGGCTGACTTCCAGGCCAAACATTTTGGCAGTTTCCGCAAAGCAGGACGTCAAGCGCTGAAGAGCTGGCTCTGAATGGGCAACTAAAGCGGCATCGTCTGCAAAGAGTAGATTACCCTAATGCTCCTTAATTAGATTTGTTCTGGTGTCGAGTCTGGCCAGAGGATGGTAAATCTGTGGAATTTTCTGCCTTTGGTGGTTGTAGAAGCCAGGTGGGAAATTCAATGAGTTGTACCGCCTATCTCTACTCCTGTGCCTTATGGTCTCCGGATCTTATAGATGAAACAAGATAATCATCAGAGAGAACTTCTGAATCCTTAATTCTTTTGGACCTGAACTGAACCATTTGTGCCTGTTTATTATGTATAAATTACGCATAGCAATGGTTTCTCTCTTTTGAAGCATTTACACTTGTTTCCTTCATAAACTCCTTCCCACCAAAAACTGTACAGGGTCCTTTCTGCCATGAAGCATGCCAACACAGCTTATTTAAAATTTTCCCATCATATCTGGTATATCTTCAATAGACACGATTCATTTCACTTCTGTAATTGTAGCAAGTTGCTCAAAAAAATGACTTTCAACTTTCCCTTGTAACATACAAATAAGATGAGGAGTGTGCCATATTGTGGGAAAATTAAAGCAAACCCATGGCCAATTACTAGTGAGATATTCCCTTTAATTTTGATCAAAAATTAAATAATTGCCAGCAACTCTATGTAAGAATGGAGTGATTTGCGAATCAGTTCACAGATTCTTTCAACTGTGGATCCCATTGGCCAACAAGCAAAAGGATGATACCAAAGCTCACTTCAAAGATGAGGATCTACCCTTGAGAAGCATACACACCAATATTCCATTCCCAAGCCACTCTCCTAAATCCTCCCTTGTTTTATGTCTTTTATGGCAAGGTTAGCGTAGCGGTTAGCACCACGCTGTTACCGTGCCATAGATCCGGGTTTGAATCCGACACTGTCCGTTAGGAGTTTGTAAATTCTCCGGGTGTCTGTGTGGGCTTCCCCGGGTGCTCTGGTGTCCTCTCACCACCCCCACCCCCCAAAGCGTATAGGGGTTGTAGGTTAATTGGGTTGAATTAGGCACCACAGGTTCGTGGGCCTGTTGCCGTGCTGATGTCTAAATTTAAAATTGAAACTTAAAATTTTAAATTTAAACCTACACAAATGAGGTGGTAGCTGCCTGCCTGGTATACAACTATGTTTTGTAAAGTGTACAGATCCGGTCTGAACTTTCTTAAAGGAAAGAAAACTGTTAATATTCTCTCTAACCAAGGATGTCCTGATTTAGCAGGTAATGTCAGACTTATTATCTATCTAATACATCAAAAATACCAACAGGGCAATTTTGACACAGCTATGTTAAGATGTGTAACTTTCCAAACTGAACAACTATTTATATTCTGTACATAACTGGGACACTGTCTGAAGCGAAATGAGGAAGCAGTATACAGGCTAAAAGATATGGAAGCAGCTTTTGTGAGGCAGAGAGCTGGAGAGAGGGAACCATACACTTGTAAATATGTTTCCATGAAAATGTTGGAAGGAATGGGTGTTTGGGGTGGTGCACGGGTGCCAATCAAGTGGGCAACTTTCTCCTGGACTACTGTCCTGCATAAGTGTTAGAGGAGCTGTTCTCATGCAAGAAAGTGGAGATTACTTGAAGATCATCGAATCAAAGAGTCACTAAGTCATGCAACACAAGAGTTATCTAGAGCCACTGCAACACTCAAATCCTCACTTTTTGCGCTAAGTGAATTATACCAAGTAATCTGGCCACATTTTCAGGCGACCATCTCTTTTTTTACAAAACCTGTCTGATCCATATTTATTCATTTAGGTAGCAGTTTAGTCATTCTATTTGTCCAAATTTTTGCAACAATAATATAATCTACATTTTGTACTTTCAAACTGAGGTTGCCTATAATCAAATGCTGATTTGTGCTGAATAGTATGGAGCTTCTTTTATCATCCAGGCAAGGGAGAGTGTTTGATCACACTACTGACTTGTTCCTTGTAGCTGATTAGTCAGAAAGTGAATTACATGGTGCTGGAAACGGAGGATCTGACCTGCTTTTGTAGTCATGACATTCACGTGTTTGTTGCAATTCAGATTTTGGTTGACTATCCCTTACCTCATAACACCCCCCCACCCCCCACCCCTTGCCACAATCAAAAGTATTTCAACTGAAAAATTGATTCTAGAAAATGTTTTATGAATTCAATTAACATCAGTAAAGTCCTTAGTCAGCTGTGTAAATACAGGAAAGTTAAACAAAATCTCTTGCTGAATTGTAAATGATGCTCTAACTAAACAACATTCTCTCCAAGATATTTGGTATTTATAACTCAAGTTTTTCTTTCCCAATGCTTCATTCACTCATTTTAGATTTTTTTCCCCTTTTTTCCTGTTTAAGTTCTCCTGCATCTTGCATTCTCTGGACAAAAGGGCATGAGAAAGAGCCATACTATACTTTTCCAATTAGACAGAAGGAAGTGTTCAGAAGTTTCTTGGACTGATCTACTGTTTCTTCTTTCCAGAGCAACAGATAGTTTTCACATGATGACATAACATAAGTGCTTTCATAGTTATGAGTCGATGGCATAATAGCTATATTTTTCCATTACAATGCTGGTGGTAATGATGGGGATCTCAATGGCCAAGTCTTTTATCCCAATTCATTTGCTTTTTTTTGTGGTTGTTCTGAAGGAATCAGGGCTTTGAAACACGAGGCACATGAACACATCAGCCCATCATTAAAATGATATTCAGAGCAAACATATTTCAGTTGACCTGCTACCTCATTTGCTCACTGTTTTGTGCAACAGAAATTGTGCTGCACAAATAGGAGTATTTTTGAAGAGGTGACCAAGGCAATTGATGGGAGAAGGGTGATAGATATCTATATTGTGACAGAGTATATAGATATGTTTTTGGGACATAAATTGGGAAAGGTTTGTTACAGTAGGTTACATACAAACACTTTAAAATAGATCTTATTTGAAATATTGGAGCTCTGCTAATGCTAGACATATCAGCTCCACAGCTTTTGCAAGAGCTTTGGAGAATGCTCAAGAGACTTCACTAATGAATTGTTGTTTACAAAAGGCAACAGATGAAAGATCTTGTTGAAAAAACAGATTGTCTGGAGATGTTCTAAGAGGGTCATGTGGTTTGGCAAGCAGAGAGAGTCAAACAGGTTTTGTGTCTGTGTGTGTGTATATGTGTGTGAGGGGGGAAGAGAGAGAGAGAGAGAGAGAGAGAGAGAGAGAGAGAGAGAGAGAGAGAGAGAGAGATCACTTCTACAGAGTTACAGCCAGCATCAGCAGCTGGGAATGGAACAGGACAAACTGGCAGTTTGTGGAAAACCCCATGTGAAGATTCAGACTGGTCAAAGCCCTTGTGGTTCATGCAAGAGGAGAGGACTGGCTGTCTAATGTTTCACTTGGAATAAGTGAAACACAGAAGAACTCTGTGGTGACCTGAAAGAAAGAGGTTATCATCTGAAGAACCGAGGGGGCATTTCATCAGCAAGACATTCGAGTGGCTGATTAAAAAGGAATGTTCTGGATGCCCTGCAACAACAAATCTCTCTCTGAAAACTGACAAGAACCTTCCTGAGTGATAACCATTTACATTTAAAGCACCAAAGCCTGGTGAACTTTATAAATGTTAAATTCTGTGCACCGTATAAAAATTGCCTGCAACCAGTGAACTTGGAGGAATGAGAAGTGAGATTGGACTGTGAACCAAAGAACTTTTCTGAACTTAACACACACATTACATACACGTGCATTTAGAATTAGAAGGGGGTTAAGTTAGGTTAAATAAGTCAATAGTGATAAGTTAAAGTTTGGTTCTATTTTCATGTTTAAAGATAATTAAAAGCAACTTTTGTTTAAGTAACCATTTGTCGGTGAATATCTATTGCTGCTGGGTTTTGGGGTCAATACAAAGAGTCGTGAGGCCTTTGACAAGGTAGGCTAGTCAGGAAGATCCAATTGCTTGAGAGCCAGGGTGAGATGGTCAACTGGATAAATAATATTGGCTTGATGGTTGGAGTTGAGGGTGGTAATGGAGGGTTATTATTCAAATTTGAGGCCTGTGGCCAGTGGTGTGCTGCAGGGACTGGTGCTCGATGCACAATTGTTTGTCATTGACATAAACAACTTGGATAACAATATAATTAGTGTGGTTAAATATGCAGATGACAACAATAAAGTGGGCAAGGTGAGGAAGGCTAGCTAAGACTACAACAGATTATATCTAGATGAAACAGGACAATGGTCAAGGAATGGCAGATGGAAGTGTTGCACTTTGGTAGATTGAACCCAGGTAGGTCTTGCACAGTAAATGGAAAGCATTGTAGAACAGAGAGACCTAGGGGTACAATCACATGATTCTATGAGGCTGCTATCACAAATAAACGGGATGATGGTGGTGATGAAGTAAGTGTTTGGCACACTTCCATTCATCATTCGGGGAATTGAGTGCAAAGCTGAAATATCATGTTACAGTTGCAGAAGACATTAGTGAGACAATACTTGGAGTATTGTATGCAGTTCTGGTTGTCCAGCTATAGGAAGGATGCTATTAAGTTGAAAAGGGTGAAAAAATTATTCTTGAGGATGTTGCCAGGACTGGAGTACTAGAGATACAAGGACATGCTGTGTTGGCTGGGACACTTCTCCCTGGAGTGCAGAAGCCTGAGTGGGGATCTTTCCATGGTATATAAAATCATGAGGGGCATAAGTAAGGTAAATAGTCATAACTTTTTTCCCCAGTATTGTGATGGGGGTAGATCGGTACAAGCTGCAGGCCACTTTCCCATTGAAACATCCCTAACTGAGAGTGTGATAAATGGTTCTTTTTCAGGCTGGAAGGTGATAAGAAGCAGAGTGCCCCATGGCTCACCATCTGCAAGACCATGACACGAACCTTCAAAAATTTCTCCAAACTGCTAAGCTCCTCAATCTCACGTACAATGCCAAGTGCATATTTCGCACAACCCGCCTTGCCATCCTTGGCTGTGTCATTGAGAATGGAATCAAGGTTCCAGACTCACTCCTGGAACTTCCCTTTCCCCCACAACCTTAAGGCCCTGAAAAGCTGCCTGGGCTTTTTCTCTTGCTGTCCAGTGGGTCCCTAACGATGCAGACAAGGCCTCTTTCCCTCTGATGCCAGAGTTCCGTGCATCCTTCAGCCACATCAAGGCAGATATTGCCAAGGCTACAATGCACATGGTGGACGGATCCATCCCATTCCAGATGAAAAGTGATGTGTCAGGCTACCTTTAACCAGGTGGGCAGACCCATGCCTTTTTTTTCCTGTACCATCCAGGGCCTCGAAATTTAACATTCCTTTGACGAGAAGGAGGCTCAAGCCATTGTCAAGGCAGTGTGGCATTGGAGACACTACCTTGTCGGTAAATTATTTACTCTGCTAACTGACCAATGGGTTGTTGCATTCATGTTTAATAATCAGCTGCAGGATAAAATCAAGAACAACAAGATATTGAGGTGGAGAATCGAACTGTCCACCTACAATTACAATATCCTGTACCATCCCGGGAAACTCAATAAACCTTCTGATGCCCCTTCTCACGGGACCTGTGCCAGTTCATAGAATGATCACTTACAAGCCCTTCACAATGATCTCTGCCACCCCAGAATTACCAGGTTCTTCCACTTCATCAAAGCCCACAACCTGCTGTACTCCATTGAAGAGATCAGGTCAATTGACCAAAAGCTGCCAGGTCTGCATGGAGTGCAAACCACACTTCTACCAGCTAGACAGGGCATAGTTGATAAAGGCCACTGGCTCCTTTCAACGCCTGAGTGTTGACTTCAAAAGATCCCTTCCCTCCAATGTAATTGATGAGTACTCCCGTTTTCCATTTGCCATCCCCTGCTCTGACATGACAGCTGCCACAGTCATCAAGACCCTCTGCAGTCTCTTCACTCTATTCAGCTTCCCCAGCTATATCTTAGCAACTGAGGTCTTCTTTCATGAGCGACAAGGTGCACTGGTACCTGCTGGCCAGAGGCATTGCAATGAGCAGGACCACCAGCTACATTCCCCA
This sequence comes from Narcine bancroftii, assembly GCF_036971445.1. Classification (NCBI taxonomy): domain Eukaryota; kingdom Metazoa; phylum Chordata; class Chondrichthyes; order Torpediniformes; family Narcinidae; genus Narcine; species Narcine bancroftii. The sequence continues at coordinate 32,974,807 of NC_091469.1, read as the reverse complement.
AGGGAACGGGCAATTGGAAAAGGAGAACGCTATGGTCTGGAAGGCTGTCCTCCTAGCTCTACAGTCTAGGGGCCTTGCTGTCTCCTGCTCCCAGAAGTGCTCCACTCCATCAAGTTCCTTCTTTGTACTGCCACGAATGCCACACCACACGATGGGGTCCATGCTACCAGCGTGGCTGATGTCCCCGGGACCAAACCTACTCCGGAAACCTGTGAGGAGCTACAAGTCTGACCCTTTGGTCGAAAGAGTCCACCTCCTCCACAACTCCCAATATACCTACGTAGGGTACCCTGATGGACATGAGGACATTGTCTCTGTTAGGGATTTGGTGCCCCCAGGGGCACTCCACATCCCACTCACCCCTACCCCTACCCACCCACGATGCCCCAGGGCCATGGTGTATTACCTCACCCCCAACAGAGGGCACGCCAGACTTGTCGCCACAGACCCACCAGCCCAACACTGACAATTACATATAGGCGCCCCAGACTGCCCGGGACCCCAACACTGTGCCGCAACCGCAGCCCGAATTACGATGGTCACAGCAAAAAACCAGACCACCTGAAAGTCTTAATTTGTAACCACTTCACCCTGCCGGACTCTTAATTAAAAAAAAAACCAAGGGGTGAATGTGGTAAAATACTATGTATATGTTTATCTGTTTGGACCCACCCATTGGCCGAATGTGTCTCCAGAATGTTCCGCAGGCTCTGCCCGGGGCCGAACAGTCCATCCGCATGGATGTGCTTTTGTTCTCAAGGTAATAAAAGGCCATCAACTTCAGTCTTCTGGAGTGATTGATGGTGCATCAACCAGGCTGAACAAGTCGGTTCTGGTTCAGTGTCGCCCTCATGGAAATGATTTGGGTTGCTTTGCTATGTCGAAGACAGAGATGCTGACCTAATTTGCGGTATGGATGTGGCTCTTCCTGATTTTTTTCCCCCTCTCTCTGGACTGTTTGAAATTCTGGTCACCCTGAACACAAGTTCCTTTAAACTCTCACCCTCGTCCCAGACTGGAAACCATTTTTCTGCCGTTGTCTCTCGCCAAATGAGGCACACTTTCTGATGGCTGTAATGGCCACACTGCATCAGCTCCTGTGAAGACGGTCATGAATCGTTCCTGAATCTTCTGGCTGGAAAAGGAAGGGGCACAATGCACCGCTCCACTTGCACTATTCCCTGACTGCCCCACGAACCGCGCGCTCTTACCCGGGCTGGAGGAGCTGATGAGCACTCCCTCCCTTCCCGTGGCGCCCACTCCCCCCAAGTCAGGGCAAACCCTTCAGCTGCCCCCACGTGCTTCCGGGAGCCGATAACGGCACCCAAGCTGGAGTCAGCAGTGAGAGGAGCGCGTCTGACCGATAGTAACCTCGAGATGTCAATCAGCTGTGGAGGAGCTACTGGAGGTTGTTCAATCAAATCTCTCGTCCTCGAGGAGAGCACACGCGACGCGGACCTCGCCCAACCTGCAGCCGGTCCCAGCCCAGGGGGACGGGACTGACCACAAGCCCCCCCTCCCACCCCTTGGAGAAAGGTGAGAGGGTCTGCATTTTACAGCATCAGTGGCGTTTCGTTTTTAAATCCAGTATCTTTGTTATTGCTCCTCCGGGGGGGGAAGGAGAAACTTTCGTTGGTCGGAATAAATTGCCCCCTTCGGATTGAAATTAATGCAAACGGTATGTGTTTTTTTTACATCTTCTTGGTGGTCTTCCCCTGCTGATTAAAATTGGGGGGGGGGGGGGGGGAGAATGTGTTGTGGATGATGATCCCCCGTGTATCCTTTAGCGCTCAGTTGACCCCAAATCCTCGAAAAGTTTCGCTGAACCTGAAGTTGGTCACTGACTTTAAGCTCCGGGAATTACAGTCCAAGTTCACTTCATTCTATCTCCGTGTATTTATTTTTATATATAAACGCCCCCCCCCCCCACTCTTTCCCCCTCCAAATGACAGAATGAAAGATGTTGGGATTAGCGAGGAAATGTCCTGGAACTTCGCTCTGTTTTCATTCCTAAATTGGGGGGGGGGGGGGGCAGAAAAAAGTAATAATCTGTATTTGTGCAAAGAATAAAAGTTTCCACCCGGCCCGTCGAGTTGCAAAGTGCAAGTATAACCCAAGAATTGTAACCCCCTTACTCTATTGTTACTTTAGGCCAACGTCCTGCAAATAAACAAGGTTTATGTAAAAGTGAGCGGGTTAAAATGCTTTTGAACGTATGGTTCTTCCAATCCGCTCTTTCTTGAAGGAGCATGAGCTCCCTCGAACCAAGTTCTTGAACCCTTTCGCAGGTTTTGCCGGCTTATTGCCGGACTTCCGTGCTTCTCTCTGGATGCCTGTCGAGTAAGTAGATGGCGATAGAGGGAAAGAGAGCGAGGACTGCAGGTGACACGACTCAGTCGCTGTACTTTCTGATCTCTCTTCCAAGCGTGTCCACATCAATTTACGAGAATAGCATAGGGAAGTGCCAGGCAAACCTTTTTAAACTGTTCTGAGAGCTGTGACTCTCCCAATTTAAGGGGAATGAAATCAATACTTAAACTGGTTAAATAAATTCCCCAAAAGTATCACTATTACATTTACTTATAACAGATTGTAAGCAAATTGTCATAATTTGCTTATAATCTATTACAGTTCTCTAATATTACAATTTAACTTGTAATTGTCCATTGTAGTGTTATACACAAACATTTGTGAATGGTGACACTTGAAACAAACCCATATCAAACTGGGGTGATTTAGCCCATGGTATTTACGATTCTCTTTGAAAGACCTATTCGACTCCAAAGCATTTCAAAGTGTTCCTTCCTGGAGTACGCGTCTGGATCCACTGCTGAAAGTTGGCATTAAACATACTTCCACAACTTTAGCTAGTGCATTCCGATTGTTACCTTGCGATTGGAATAGATTCTCCCTTAATTTGAAGGTAACACATTGCCATTTGAAATACCAAAATCGTGGTTAATGAAACCCTTGTACAAATAATGCAGCCATCATAGAATTTGTCTGTTATCAGAAAATTAGTTCCATTTTGCTATTTGTGGGAGCTTGCTGTGTGCAATGAGATAGTGTAATCTTGTGGGAAGTATGAAGATTGGGACAAGGAAAATAACTACTGTATTCTGTGTTTGTTGCAACATGCACAAAGACAAAAGAAAGAATTCAGAATCAGAATTGCAATTTCTTATCGTTGTTACAATTTATTTTGTGGCAGCATTAAAGGTGTATAAATCTCAAAAATTACATTCATAAATACACCATTTAAAAATAAATGTTGAGAAAAAAGTGAGGTAGTTTGTGGTTCAGTCCATTTTGAAATCTTTTGGCAGAGTGGAAGAAACATTTTTTTTGTACCATTGGGTGGTACAATGGTTCCTGTGCCTCCTTCCTGATGGTAGCAGTGAGAGGAGGGCATGGCAAATATGATGAGGGTGCTTCCTGATGGACATTGGTTTCTTGTGTTACGAGCCCAGTGGACTCCAAAACTCAGTAGCAATAGAAGTTGACCAAGACTTCTTAAACAAAAGTTGTTTTAAGTTTCTTTGAACGAGATCAAACTTTAACTTCTTACTATTAACTTAACCCTCCCTTCTAATTCGAAGTGCACATGTATGTAATATGTATATGTTCACGAACGTTCTTTGTTTCACAGTTCAATCATTCACTTCTCACTTCTTCAAATTCAGTGGTATCAGGCAATTCTTGTACCGTGCTCAGAATTAAACATTTGTGAATCTTCCCAGGCTCTGGTGCTTAATGTTGAAGGGTTACTGCTCAGGAAGGTTCTTTTTGGTTTCAGAGAGATATTTGTTTCTTGTTGGACACACAGACCTCTTCCCCCCCACCCCCCCCCCCATGATCATCCACTTCAGTGTCTTGCTGAAGAAACTTGTCCCATCATGGGTTTTCCAAATGATAACCTCTACTTCCAGGTCATCAGTGTGATATAGAGAATTTAGGTTAAAAAGACTTAAGTTAAAATGTGATGATTAATCATAAACAGGGAAGCCAGAACGGACAGAGAGTTTACTAGCAGTCAAGGACAGAAGGAGCTGCTGAATATGTTTTTTTAAACCTATCTTTTCATGGTCATAGTGAGAGACATGCAGGAGACAAAGGATTGATAAGAAGTGTGAGAAACAGAATTCAGTGAATGTAGAGTTCACAGCGTACGTAACGAACGTGATAATTAATAATGCAGTTATACTTAGAATGTTTTTGTAATACTAACCAATTAAAACAGTATTAATAAGAAGGGGAAGGGCAAATAATAAAGGTATAAAAATCAATGCACTGTATGTATCGGGGCTTAACTGGTGAGAAACCAGTTGAGTCCAACTCTGCAGACTTGTAAATAAAGCTTGTCGTGTCATCAGTTTTAAAGAGACTCATGTGTGAGAAGTTTTATTTCTGACAATCAGAGTTCCTCTTGCTTCCCTTATTTCAGAAGAAACACTGTAGCCAGACTTTTCCTCTTGTAAGGACTACAAGGGTTTTGAACAGACTGAACTTTAGAACTCTCAACTCATCTTCAAAATGGGATCTTTCAACAAGCCTGCCAGCTTGCCATTTTGCAGCCTCAACTGCTAGTATAGAACTGACTACACACACACACACACACACACACACACACACACACACACACACACACACACACACACACACACACACACACACACACACACTTTGTTTTTTCCTCTCTCTGCTTGTAAAAAAAAAATTACCTCTCCCAAAGCTCCAAACCCAATCTTTGAAAGATCTTAGAAGTACTTGAGCCTGTACTCTGTTCCATTTGCACCTTCAAGTTCTTTCCAAAGCGGTTTCATTGTCTCTGCAAAATCACTCTGAGCCTCAACGTCTAGCTTCAGCAAAGCTCTTGCATTTTAAAAGAGATGTTTTTTGTGAAGTGTTATTCTGATTGTGAAGTGACCTATACTAAACCGCCACCATCTATTCTTTTAAAGACCTATTTATCCATAACCATTCTAATATCCCTGTAACACTTGAGAAACTGCCACTTGTAGATCTCCTGAATGCAGTGAAGATTAATGCTCATATTTTGTTGGCTGACTTCACAACTCTGTGCAGACTTTCCTGTTCAGTGCATTGGCATTTCCATATCAGACAATGATGTAACTAATCAGAATACTCTCCATGATACACCTATAGAAATTTATAAGCTTAACATCTTGTATGAAAGGTGACATATCTGATAGCGTGGCAATCCTCCACTACATTGTATTAGACTGGATATTTGAACCCAAATCTCCAGGTTGGATCTTGAACCCATAGGTTTCTAGCTGTAAGATCAAAGTTATTCGCAACAGAGCAACAGCTTTCAACTAGAGTTTTGGTTTTTATTTATTAATACATTTAATGAAGAAAGTTCTGGTGGGGCAAAATGGGCAGTAAAGGGCATTCCTGGGTAACATCTGATAAACTATTAGAACAAGATAATGATTCAATCAGTAACTTCAGCTGATTCAGTTGCTATTATTAATGGTCTTTCCAGCTGAGGATGATAATTAATTCAGTTCAAACCAAGAAAGGATAAACAGCTTCAAACATGAATTACTACCACTGAGGAAATTACTCCTGGATACTCAGAGAAAACTAGGCGGTGTCGCCCTTTTACACTGCCCTTGAAAGATGTTCACTTGTGTGAACATGACGAACACAGGATTGGGGGCGGGGTCATTTTCATCCTGGTATTTACCCGACAAGGTAGGTAGTATCAGAGCCAATGTGTTTCGTATTGTGTAAAAAGCTTAACTGCCTTCCCAGGATGCCGATGCTGTAATGGTGCAGGTTCTGCCTCCTTTTACACCAGGATGCAGGGTTACTGTGTTAAAAGTCGCACTGAACCGGCTCTTTTTGCTTCAGTGTGAATGCTCCGACCTGACCTGAACTGACTTTGAACTTGGGTTGTTGACATGCCAACTTAGTGGGATCTTTGTGTAAAAGGGGTAATTTGCTTATTGATTTAATAACTCCACAGCTATAGAGAGTCTTCCCAATTAGAAGGTGGTTTATAAATTAGTTAGTCTTTGAAAAGCATGCCAGTTCAAAAGTGGAAAATTTGCAACCATGTCGGGTTCATTTCAATTGTTAGAAAATTATTAGAATGATAGTAATTTCTACAATAGGTTTGGGTTTAGAAGTTGATTGTTCACCATACATTGTGTTACAAACTAACTGACCCCCATTAGTCCTAACACAGGAACAGCAATGGAAGATTTGCCAGACAGTGGTAAATTCAAAATAATAGTTTTTATTAACCACTTAATAGTTCTCACTTAAATCTAAACTTAACCCTGCTATGCATGAATGTAATTATAAAATGTGCTTGTGCATTAAAGTCCAAGCCATTTCAGTTTAAACTTGTGTCTGAAAAGTTAGTTTTAAGGCCCAGCATTTTAAAGTCTGGTTGAACTTGCGAGGTCTGTTAAATTGTAGTTCAGAAGTGATTACAAAGCATCAAATTCTTCTAAATTGTTGCTTGAAGCAGTAATGAAATGTTTGTTAACACTGATTCAGTCCTTGCACTGTTTAAACTCAAATATTTTGTTGAGATCTTTTCCCAGGAAGAGATTTCTTCTTAAATCCTCACACTAATGATATTCAACTCCCTCTTAGCTTCTTAAGAGTTCTGGAGTTTCTTTGAGGTTACACCCTTTTATTTCTTAAAAGAGCAGTTGAGAAGTGGCCTCCCTTTTGAAGTCCACTTTTTTTTCTGTAGTCCCCTTTTGTTAGGAGTATTGTACAGAGCAGAATCTTCCTCTCCTTCTGGCAATTACTGTTTTATTCCTGTGTGTGCCACACGGTCTTCTCAACTCCCATAGTCTTCAAATTCAAAATGTCTGAATTTGACAGTATATATTTCTCCAAATCATGTGACATTTGCACCCTTGGAGAGGTCAGTTCCAATTCTTTAAAATCATGTTACCATTTGCTGAAATCTTTAATGTTAGTAGCAGTTTCTTGGAAATCATGCGATCTTCATACCTCTGGCTTGTAGACATTATGACTCCGAAAGATGACATCACTTCTGAATGTATGGTGCGATGCGTGTGTAACCCTGTTCCAAACCCAATATTGTCCTGTTCACACTTGCAAGTGATGCCAGGAATTAACTGCCAATCAGTTTTTAAAGTGTCTAGTGTGAGAACAAAATCAGCATCAAATCACAAAATATCACAATGGGGATTGACAGCCTTGACCTCTAGTACAATTCTTGGCATCTGCAGATGCCAGCATTGCAATCAGGCAAGTGTGAAATCGGTAATTGCATTGTGGGATTGAAATGACCCTGTATGAGTGCAGGAACTTGAAGGAAAAAAAGATTAAAATGAAGTTATAAGCTTCGCTGTAGGAAATTCACAGAGGGGGAGAAAGGAAATAAATAGCAATAGCGGACAATTTTTAAACAGCATGGGAAAGTTGGTAGCGCTATAGCTCACAATTTATAAAGAACGTGAAGGAAAAAGCAATGGTGGACTTCATAGAATTTCATGCAGCAGTGATACCCATTCATGAATGCACCGTGCATGCAGCCAGGCATACAGCCCTATTCCTGCTGCATGGGAATCTGGGAAGGCAGGTCCGCCATCAGTTTTTCCTATGGTATTTATAAATTGTACGCAATAGTGCTACCAACTTCCCACACTATATAAATTGTACGCAATAGTGCTACCAACTTCCCACACTATATAAATTGTGCGCTATAGTGCTACAGACTTTCCCCACACTGTTTATAAATTGTCCACTATTGCTATTTATTGCTCACACTTTCCCACAATCCCTTATAAAGGTTTATATGAATTGGCACAATAACAGGGGGTGAAGGCTTCGTTCTGTGCTGTACATAAAGCTTAATAATGTTATAATTGGGCATGATTAATTTTGTTCAAATATACATTGATCAGGATTTAGGGCAAGTCCATCATCACTCGATGTGTCATGACATCACTGGAAGAAGGTAGAACTGTCTTAACCCCGGGGATGGCTCCTTGCAAGTATGAAAATGTTCAATGTCCCAGTTAGGGGTGGTCAATTGTGAAAAGCCAAACCCCCATTTCTATCCCAGGATACTGAACGACCAACTTAGTGGGATGCAAGTGTGAAAAGAGGCTTGTGCTACTTAAGACATATAAGAAATATAGCTTAACCTAGTATTAATATTAACATCAATCCATTACAATTGTCACTTGAGTATAGGAAAGTGCTAGAATCTTGATGAATATGGGGAGAAGAATTAAAGGGATTAATACAAAATTTGTTTGAGAGCATTTGAATGATTGGTATGGACCAATGGAGCCATTTCCACATTATATCCCACTATGATTTTATTTATTATTTTTTTTTAAACTTTATTTATTTGTTCAAGATACAGATAGTAAATAACATGTACAACAATAAACCAAAAGCATGAACCTTATATTTTATAGAAAAAAGAGAGAACCCCACCCCCCCCCCCCTTTAGCCAGCTCTCCTAAGGAGAGTCATAAAGAAAGAAAAAAAATAGTAAGGAAAAATTAAACAGACATATTAAAATCTAATCAACATAAATCAAAATGTAAATATTCTGAATATAACAACCACTTACTAATAAAAAAGCATTAGTTATCACAAGAAACATATGTAATTTTTTCCATTATTGAACAGCTTGTCCTCTCATTATGCCATCTATTAATATCAATCATGTTTATATCTTTCCACATACTAACAATACATTTTTTCTCTACAAATAATGCTAAATATACAAAAGCAAATTGAAATTTATCTAATCCCAAACCTTTCAGAGGTTGCAAACTGCCCAATAAAGATACTATCAGATCTAAAGGTATTTTAATCTTGTACAGATTTGGATTTATCCCAACCCTTTTTATCGATACCCTCCTATAACATTTAATACATAAATGAAATATAACCCTTCTCTGGTACCTTCAAAAGAAAACTTTCAAGTTTAGTAATTTCAGGCAAAATCATATCGCTACCAAGCACACATTTCACCAAAGATCAAATGTAAAAATAAAAAAAACAAAGAATTCTTATCAATACCATAACTGCCCCTCATCGTTACGCTTAATAAAACTGTATAAACCTTGAACATTACAAGTAGCAAACCTCAACTTTACCATATCTACTAATATTACTAAAGACCAATAATATCTTTATACCCTCTCTGAGGGTACAAATCCCCCTCATCACAAAATAAAAGCTAGATAAAATGAAAATAAAAAAAATAAGAAAAAAAAATTAGCAAAAAAAAAACCCCAAAAAAACTACCAAAAGGTAGTAATCCCTAAACAAAATTTGGGTGTGGATTACCCACCAGTGGCTGATGACTAATAGAACCTAGAACAAATCTCTTCCTCCCCAGCCGAACAAACAAAAAAAAATCTCAAAATATCATAATAATGTAAAAAGTAAAATATGAATAAGAAGATTCTGCTTTTCATTCAAGAAGTTCCAAACTCGGAGATCCCGTTTCAAAAGAAGTTGGACTCTTTCCATTCCCGTTTTTTTTTTTTTTTCCCCATTTCTACCATTTCTTCCGTTTCCAGAACAACCAGATTTTTCTTTAGGAGACAATGGTGGACTACGTCTTTGTCCTCTTGTATCTGGCAATGAATCAGCAAAAATCATTGCTTCTTGATCCATCTCAAAAAACTGAGATTGATAGTCTCCATGAAACATCTTCAAAACTGCCGGATAGCGAAAAGTATACTTATAACCTTTATGCCACAAAACTTCTTTAACTGGATTAAATCGACGTCGACATTGAATAACCTCTTGACTCAAATCAGGATAGAAAAAAACTTTGCTATTCTGAATCAATAACGGAGTTTGTCGTTTTCTCACATTTTGCACCGCCAGTCGAAGTATTACTTCTCTATCCAAATAATTCAAATATTGAATTATTACAGGTCTCGGTGGCTGACCAGGTAAAGATGATCTCCGAAGCCTTCAGAAAAAAATTCTTGCCCTAGTACTTGTGGAATCCAATCTGAAAAAAAAAAACAAAAAAAAAACACAGAGGATCTTTTCCTTCCATACCTTCTGGCAAACCAACGATTTTCACATTATTCCAAATAGTCTATTTTCCTCTCTAACTCCTTCTTATGTTCGCGCAATTCTATAATGGATTTTTCAACTTTCAGCACTTTTTCTGTATTAAAAGCCACTTGTTGTTGACATTCCAAAAAACCAGATTGAAATTTTTAAAAATCTTCACAAGATGCTTCTACACGTACTTTAACTGTATTCAATTCTGAACTTATCCTTTGAGCCAGCTCATTCATTATAGGCTGAATGACAGCATTTAACTGGCTACATTGTAATTCAGAAAAGCTCAGCCCTGCTTTCTCTGACGTAGTGGCAGAATCAGGTAACTGCAGCTCCTGCTGCAACTCAACAACAGGCATTTTAACGGTCTTACTGCGGGTCTGGACTCCCAGCGACGGCACCCTGACTTCCTCAGGGGGTCACCGCTGGTCTCCCCCCGCAGCTCGCTGTTGTTTCAAAAACTCGCGGAGAAGATCAAGATATTCAGGTTGGAGTGCTTCCTGAAGTGTTTCAGGCAATGGAGTTGTCTTCCTGCGTGCTCCCTCCGTTAAAGTCGGCAGGCTGCCAGAATCGGGATCCACTTCGTGGGAACACGCACCTTCCTCCTGAGAATGGGTAATTCCAGCGCTGTCCTTCACTTGGTGAGTAGTAGACATTTTTTTCCAGCTCCCTCAGGCAGTCTTTGTAGTTTAGGCACTGAAGAAATTAAACCTGAGGCTGTAACAGATTGTTTAGGCCCCAAATCTTCAGTACTTCGAAAATGCAACTTCTTCTGCACTTGAGGTTTAATCTTTTTACCATTAATGGCCATGATAATTCCTTAATACTTTAAACTAAAATTTAAGAATTTTAAACTTGAAAACAAAGGGTTAAAAAATGGGTACTTAAATGTCCGGCCAGAGAGGTTGAGATTACACGTCTAAACTCAACGCCATCTTGCCACGCCCCCCCCCCCCCCCCCACTATGATTTTATGAGAGAGACTTTGCGAGGTTGTGGGACCAAAGAGATTTACAGTAATAGGGTGAAGTATTGCCAGGATGAAGTTGGTGCGCATTGCTCAGCTTCCAGAGAAAGAAAGAATTGCCCCAGTATAATATGCAATGGGGCAATGGCTGAATTAAATTTGGTCAGTTTGGAATATTGAATTTTGGATATACTCAAGTTGCATGGTGGGATACCAGCATGGGTACACTGGAGTAATTGAATCCAGTTGTAACTGAGTCATTTCTCAGGTTTTAAGATCCTGAGACAATAAAGACTAAATATAATGTTGAGGTCTAATGCTGTACCCTTGGCATGCAATCAATCTGTCAAACAGGAAAGGGACTTAGTTTTGATAATGCATGCAAGTCAGTTGATGCACCAGCTTTTCAATATAACCAGAGCAAAGACAAACAAAGGTCAAGGGTGACATGGAAAGTGCAGCATAAAACTATCAATCTCAGTTTTTTGAGGTGGATCAAGAAGCAATGATTTTTGCTGATTCATTGCCAGATACAAGAGGACAAAGACATAGTCCACCATTGTCTCCTAAGCAGAAGACCACGTTAGGTCTGGAACTCTGTCCAGTTTTAATTCGTGAAAATAATGTATAATATAGGAGCTGGAAAAAAAATCCATAAAACTCCATTAATTAGTGTCTGATATTGGTGGACCTCATGGTAATTTAAATGAAGCATCTATAAATGATGAACAAATTGTATTAACGTGGACAATCTATTTCAATGTGATTATAGAAAATGAAGCATAAATGCCAAGAGATTTGTGATTTGTCCAAGGGGTTTTTGACACTTGAATAAGTTAGTGGAATGTGTCATGAGAGTGAATTTGATGGAACAGTACAAAATGGAAAATTGACTGGGCAATTCATTGTTGTGGCTTGTCTTGCAGTGAGTAAAAAGGTTGTATGCGTATTGGTCTTTTTTTTATTTGTCTCAGCTGAATAGGAATTTTGCAAGAGCAATATTCCCTTTCCCTTGAGGAAAGTTTTAACTATTTTCCACCTTTCCCAGAATATTGACTGATATTGTTTTCAACATGTAGATGCAGAATAAACATGACATGATGAATGATGGATGACTATTTGGGAACAATTTCAAGAAAATGGGATTTGTTGACTTGTTCATGCAATACAAATGATGTTGAGGTATAATGCTGTGCCTCCTTGTTTTCTGACAATAATTGAGTCGAATTTATAATGCATTTTTCACAAGTTGAAGACATCGCAAGTATCCAGGTGGTATCAAAGAATTTGGTGTGAGCAGAGAGGAGATTCACTAGGATAGTGCCAAGGATTGGTTATGTGTGGAGAAGCCTGGGTTGCTATTTTTGGATATGAGAAGAGATTGAGATGAAATTTAGATGTGGTCATATTTATGAAGAACATCAAGTAAGTATGGACAAACTGCTGACACTTGGCACTGCACCCCTGCTGTCAGAGAAGGAATGCTGCTGAATGGCATATTCGAGGCTGCAGGAATACAGGCCTGAGGGATTCACTGAGGCTTGGTGCAGCTAATGCAAGAGCTTTATGGAGAAAGACCACAGATGGAGATTAGAGGGGAAGCCCCCTCAAGTAGCAGAAGGTGTACCTTCTGCAAAGATCCGTGGTATTAAATGAGTGGATTAATTTAGCAATGTACAATAATGGAATCTAGATATGAATACAACCCTGAGGATGCAAAAAGACTTTACATGGGTTTCCTTTCTTCATAGTTTTGTGAATGAAATTTATTTCTGGGGGGAGGGGGAGAGAAAAAAAGATGGTCCCAAATGAACTCCTTTTTTTTATTTTTATTTTTTAAAATATTATTTTTCACACTATAAACCATACTGACCCAAATACATACAGACATTTTTCTCTTGAATGCAAAGAAATGGAGCACTTTAATATGTACGTGCTATATCAATAATTTGTTTTAATTCTGTGTGCTCTGTGAATCCCTGATTAATGCAACATTGAATGGCATGACACTAATATTTCAGGTTCTTTCATTTGTGACTTGTATGCATTTTAATGTATGTGCGACAGATGAGTAGCTGTGAGTGATAACTACACAATTAAAACTTAATAACAGCACTGGTTTGCCAAAAGTTGATGATCAGAATTTCTGTACATCCACAAAGAAAGAAGATTGAAATATTTGGAAGCTCTCATACCATGACCTCATTCCCCATTCACCCAAACTTTTCATGAAGCAAGACCATTGGCTAGATTTTCAGCATTGCTTTTGATAGTGTTTAATTCAATGAAAGTGAAGAATAGCAATTAAGATGCCTTTTCAATGAAGTACTGTGTTGCTTGATCCAATGTAAGAGAATGTGAAGGCATTTAATCAATAGAATTATGAGCCTGTTTACTTTAATATATCGACTAACCAACTGAAGACAGGGACCCAAGTGAAGTAGGGTTGATCTGCTTTTATAGTTTGGATAAAGTTGCAGGATATCACAATGTGCTTTATCGCTGATGAATTGTTTGATATCACTTCCACGATACAAAAATTTTGTGCATTCAAGGCTCTATAAGCAGTCAGGTCTTAATAACCAGATAATTGATTGCATGTTGGTTGAGGGTTAAAGTTTGACCAGACACTGAGGCATGAAGTCCCTTGCTCTCTTTCAATGATGAATGGCAATCATGAAATTGTCATGGAGGCTTTTGGCCCATTACCTCAGTGTGCACCCCAGTAGAGGTGTATTTTCACTATAATTAAAACAAATTGGTGGTTCTGCTGTAGTTGCTGCAAATGTATCGCTGCCGTCTGTACAGATCCAGGGAGAGTGGGGAGAGGAGAAAAAGCATTCCTCCGCAGGGTTCTACCACCCAGTCCAACTAATGACCACTCTGTACAGGCTTTAAACAGCCTGTAAAAGGAGCCAATGGTGGTTTATTTCAATCCTCTGACTGCAGATCTGGGCCCAAGGTGATGGCGCCTGTAAGAGTGGCCTTGAGGAATTACAAACTCCGAGGAAGCAGAACTCTGGCACAAAGCACAGAAAATGGGGAGACCAACCTCTGCTGACCCTACAAGATGATGACCATGGTGGCAGAGAAGTGAGGGGCTCTGTGGCTGTTGGTGATGAGGTGAAGAACCAATGCAGGATGTGGGCTTCTGGGGACTGTGGTCAAAGGACTCGCACCAGGCTGTGGACTGCTGGTAACTGAAGGAACACGTTATCAGAACCTGGATTCAAGAGGGTGCCAAGGGTGCTGAAGGCTTCCTGATTATGTCAGAGGTTTGGTCTGGAGCTGGGGTTCATGATAGTTTGGACTGAGGTCTAAGTGGCTGCAGATGTTACGGGAGTGCTGGAAATGAATCCACGGACACTTAGTGACTCTGAAGGGACTCTCTTTTGCTTTTCTCTTAGACTGGAAGGGGTGCTGGCCAACTTCTGCTGATGGCAAATCTTTGCCTGATGGCAAAGTCAATTTTGTGTATTATTACATGTTTTATTACAGGACAATATCTACTTGACTCTTCCCTTACCCTATAGATGTAGATTATTTTAGAACCATAGAACATTACAGAACAGAAACAGGCTCCTTCAGCCCTTCTAATCTGTGCCGTACTTTTTTTAAATTGTGCCTAGTTCCACTGACCTGCACCCAGTCAGTCCATAGCCCTCCATACCTTCCCCATCCTGGTACGTGTTCAAATTCTTCTTGAATATTAAAATTGTACCTGCATTCACCGCTTCAGATGGCAGCTCGTTCCACAGTCCCACATTCTCTGTTTGAAGAAGTTCACCTGAATGGACCCCCAAAACTTTTGCCCTTTCACCCTTATCAGTTTGTCCTCTGATTTGAATCGCACCTCCCCTCAGTGGAAAAGCCTACCTGCATTTATTCTGTCCATTGCCCTCATAATTTTAAATACCTCTATCAAATCTCCCCTCATTCTTCTATGCTTCAGGGAATAAAGTTGTAACCTGCTTAACCTTTCCCTGTAACTCAGTTCCTGAAGTCCAGGCAACATCCTAGTAAATCTTCTCTGTGCTCTTTCTATCTTGTTGATATCTTTCCTGCAGTAAGGTGACCAAAACTGCACACAATACTCCAAATTTGGCCTCCCCAAGGTCTTGTACAACTTTACCATAACATCTCAACTCCTGTATGCAATACTTTGATTTATGATGGCCAGTATGACAAAAGCTCTCTTTACAAACCTATCCACCTGTGACACCACTTACAAGGAATTGTGTATCTGTATTCCCAGATTCTTCTGTTCTACCACTCTCCACACTGCCCCCCCCTCCCCTTGCCATTTACTGGGTATGTCCTTTCTTGGTTTGTCCTTCCAAAATTCAACACCTAACACTTGTTTGCAATATATTTCATCTGCCATTTTTTTTTTCAGCTAATTTTTCCATCTGGTTCAGATCCCTCTGCAAGTTTTGAACACCTTTGCTGTCCACAGTGCCTCCAAACTTGGTGCCATCTGCAAACTTGCTGATCCAATTTACCGCATTCTCATCCAGATCATTGATTATAGATGATAAACAGCAGTGGTGCCAACACCGATTCCTGAGGCACACCACTAGTCACAGGCCTCCAGTCTGAGACGCAATCATCCACTACCACTCTCTGGATTCTCCTGTCGAAATCAGTTTACTATTTCACCACGAATATTGAGCGTCTGATCCTTCCTGACTAACCTCCCAAGTGAGACCTTGTCAAAGGCCTTTCTAAAGTCCACGTAGACAACACCCTTCTTTGTAACCTCCTCAAGAAAACTTGAGTGCCAGTCTATTTCTCTTTGAAAGGAGTGTTTGACTCCATCTCCACACCTTTATAGACAGTAAGTCTCTGAGCATATACTTGCTGCAAAAATGGCTTTCCTTCCTTTGACTTTTTCCATAACTTTTAAAACTGTGCCTCCAGCCTCCTAAGCCATCTGCTAATGGGAACATCTCTACATACATCATATTTCATCAGTGCAGAAATTCAGTTGAATAAGTTGAATTGTGCACATGACGCAGTCTCATTGTCTGGCCACATTACAAAATGCCATGCATTGAGTGATGTTCCTTTTTTTGTATCTGATCCTTTCTCCATGATTCAGAGTACTGAACATCACACTAACTGCATACTCTATTCCCTTTCAAAGCACTGTTGGGAAATAAACCCATATTGTTTCAGGAACACCTATCATTGGTTGCATTTCCAGGAGCAATGTTTTCACAGACTTTAAGGGACGGAAGACGATGCATTATTTTAATGTTTTCTCTTGAAGACCACACTCTGAAAATGCAGTGCTTCTCAAGGCCACTACTGGGCCCTTGGAATCAAAGGAATTTTTTTTGCCCTTGACTGTATTTCTGGACAGATTTCCATGATTTTAAAATGGGCCCACCTGTATGGGAATTTGCTGACCTACTGTGAATATTTCATTCATTTCACTGGCAGATAATCAGGCAGTACAAGTCGAAGATGCATCTTGAGCAAAACATCTTGCCACCTATTTGAGTTATAAGTCTTTTCGGTTCTCGTGCTGCTATGTTAAACCATAAATAGTGCTTAAAGATCAAGTGTTTCAATGGCTTGAGTCAGCAACACCTGTGGAGAGAAACAAAGTTAATAATTCAGAGCAATGAAAAGCCTTTGACTTGATGCATTAACTTTATTTCTCTCTCCACAAATGCTGTCTGAACTAGTGAGAAATTCCAGAATTTTTATTTTCCCTTGTACCCAGAATTTGTTGAATGAAATCTTATAACCTTCTTAGTAGTTTGTTTTTATGGTGGAACAATCCCTTCTTGGGTTTAATTAATAATTAATTGAGATTTAACCAGCCAATCAGTAATGGCAACTTTAATTGTGTAAATCTTCAGTCAATAATTCAAGTTATTTGCACATTTTGTATCCCTTAAAGCAAGACTTCCTTGGCTATTATGGGTGTACCAATCAAATAAATTTAAAAATCATTTGGACCATGACCATTTTTATTTAGTTGGTTGAAAATAAATTTAAAAAATTGGCCATATTGAGATTGAAGAAACATTGCCTTCATAAATCAATATTTTTTGTTTAGCAATTTAATCACTAAATCAGTGTAGCTTTAATGAGCATGAATTTGCTTGAACACATTGGCTAATCAGCTCTTTGATAAATCAGGGTCAGTCTACTCTGATAAATAGTAAAACATTGCCATTTCATATTGTAATAGTATTATAATGAAAATGACCCCTAGCATCTTTTGTGTCCAGAGAGACAATAAAAATAACGTAAAATAAAAATAGTTTGCTGAAATAACTATGGTCTGTTCCCACATCACTCGCTCTCTATTTCAAAACCAAGACTAGCACTTGCCATTCGAATGAACAGGAAACTGTCTCCACCTTTTTAAAAACTTCAGATGAGAGCTTTTGTTAGGTAATTTAAATCTTGGGTTTAAATGATTGCAGCATGTGATTTTTTTTCTTAATGAGCAAACTGTAATGCATTGTTTAAATATTGCTAAGGGGTTTTGAAGAATAATTTCTAATTATGGTTACTGTAATTTTTTAACCAATATTTAATGAAGATTTTTTAAAAATGATAAATATGGAGAGGGAAAAAGCCATGCAATTTCATTTATCAGTTCCAGCATTTAATATTACAGCTGATACCCTCATTGTCCCACATACCTGCCTTAACCAATATTCCTTAGATTCAAGTGCATTCCTTTAACATTTCATTTAGGCAGTTGCTGGCTATGAAGGAGCATGAGTTTGTATGAATTTTTAAAAATAATTCTTCCAATCTTAAATTATTTGATTCTCTTTTTAAAAAAAAAACAAACTGGCTTTGTCATCACAAGTATAGGAATATTGCAATTGTATTCGGCCATTTGATCTGCTGTGACTTTTGCCACATCTATTATGGCTGATCTGTGACCCATATCCTTTTAACAACATTTTAACATTTTTTTTTCTAGCTAAAAAATGTACTCTTATTTTAAAATCCACCATCAACTGCTGTTTTAGGATAAGAGTTCAAAATGTTTCCCACTGTTTGAAGGTGTTTTTTTTTAAATCTTAGCTCCAAATTTGAAACTAGTTCTGAAACCCGCCCCCCCCCCCAACCAATGAAATAGGTTCTCTCAAACTGTCCAATCATCTTCCCCTTAATATCTCGAAATATTTGATCAAATTGCTCCTTGATCTTAATTCTAAGGATTATAATCCAAACATGTATAATCCCTCTTAATTTGAACCTTTGGTGCCATTGATCTGCATTGCAACCATTCCAAAAAATGTTCTATCTTCAGGTATACTCCAGGTATACTGTTAAAATTATATATATAAATATATATATAGGTGGAGCATAATGTCTATCCTGGTGACTCTTTTCTATTGTCAGATTGATATATGACTTCATAGGTCTTTTTATAGTGGAGAAAAAAGTGACTAAAGGCAGAGAATATCTGCTTTTACATCGATTTCAACTAGTTTTATAAAAACACCGACTCCAATCCATCCGGGGGTAGTTTCATTGATGAAGTGAGCTGCTCTACCTCACTCCATAAAGGCAATGCCGCTGAATGTGGCTGCTTAGGGGCGGGCTGATGATGCCATCAGCCTGTGACTCAGGAACCACCACCAGGGCTCCCACAGTGATTGGTGCTGGGGTTACGGCTCCCTCCTGCCAGCCTTCCGTTCCCCCCTCCACCCCTTCCTCCTTCACTAAGGCAGCTGTGACTGAGGAGCAGAGGTTAGCGAGGAGCTGGAGAGAGCGGGAACGGATGTGCAAGGTGAAGGGGGAAGTGGAGGGAGTCTGGCCTGGAGAGCGTTGAGGACCAGCGGAGCCAAGGAGAGTTGGAGCCTGCCGGGTCCAGAGGGCAAAGGGACCTGGGTGCTGAGTTCCAAGGTCCGGGAGGAAGGAGGAGAGATGCTAAGATGTGGACATGTAGAAGTAGAGCTGGGGAGTTCGATGATTGAAAGAGGGGAGCAAAGAACCAGGCTCAACGTGCCAGAGGGGCAGTGCTGGGTAGAAGAGCTGGAAGAAGGATCAATGGCCGCCTTCGTTACCCATAACCTTCCATGCAGTTGGAACTGCTTTGCATTTCCCAGAGTGGTTCCAACTGTGTGGGGGATTATGGGTAACATGGCAACAGGCGGCACTACTACACCACTCACCCCACCTCCCTGAGCTCCAGAGGATGGCTCCTGACTTCACTCTCTATAAAAGCAAAGCTGGAACAGCCTTCTCCGTTAAAAAGGCGTCCGCCTTTTATTCCCCCGTGGAGCCAGCCTCAGTGTAGTGCTGCTGCTTAAAACACCTCATGACCCTTCCAAATTATGTAATATCCCCCCCCAACCAAAAAAAGGTTTCAGTTAACTTTGTAGGTTGATTTGCAGAAATCAATGTTCAAGCAGATGACAGAGCTTTTTGAGTTTCCATAAACCGCAGGGATTACAAACAATCAGAAATCGGAGGTAACCCTTGAAATCTACAATTGATTTCAGAGCCTCTCTTTGCTCATAACTAATGAATGAGGTTTGGGAATGTTGTTCATTTACTGAATTATCAAGATGGGGTGATGATTCATCATTCATTGAGCACTATTTGGTGGATGTGGGCAAGTCTAGAGCTAGCTTGCTAATTACAGATATTATGTGTTTAGAAATGCATCCTTGATCTCACCTTTGCTGTTTCTGATCCATTTTCAAATCCTAATCCATTTCATGCACATGACTTCTAATTGCCAAAACAGTGTTGTCTGCATATGTTGGATGGTATTGAAAGGTGGGCCTTGTAAGTTAATGTAAGATATGGACAGCTTTAAAACAGTCAGAAATCTTGAGCTACCCTTGAAATGTTGGACTGATTACAGTTTTTGAAGAGGAGCAGCAGCCTAGTGGGCTAGGTACTGATTGTCCAATGACAAGCACTCAAGCCTGCATGATATTTGCCATTTGCTGTGGAAAGAGAAGGTGACCTGCAGCCTTTGCCCTTCTGCAAACTTGGAAAAGCATGTGGATGTAGAACTGGCGGGGAAAGTCTAAGTGTCATGGACTGATTCCAGGCTCAGTAGCTAGGATAGGATTGACATCTACTCTTGGTTCCACCAGGTAGCAAACAACCATGGAACACCACAGCACTGAAACAGGCCCTTCGGCCCATCTAGTCTCTGTGAACCCTTTTAAAATTTAGACCTTGAGCACCAAGAGGACTTTTCAGCCCTATGAGACCGTGCCATCCAATTTACACCCCATTAACCTACATCCCTAATATATTTTAAAAGGTGGGAGGAAACCCACACCATCTCGGGGAGAATGTGCAAACTCCTTATAGGCAACGTGGGATTCGAATCAAGGTCTGGTTCTGATTGCTGACACTGGAAACTGCTACACCCACCGTGCCGCCTTTAGTCTGCCTAGTCCCATTAATCTGCACTCATAACAGGGGGACAGTTGAAAATATCAGCTTCTGTTTTGTTGCACATCAAAAAATGTGTACGTAAAGAGCAGGAAATCTGCCTGTGAATATAATGTGAATGCATAAACAATATCTCTGAGTCCTATCTGCAATCCAGGAAGGCATGGACAGATTGGTTAGAGATGGAATGCCCGGAGAATTAGTGGCAGACATCTGAAAACTTGTGTCCACCTGCAAACAGAACAAAAGCTCAGTAGAAGCTTGAGGAACAGTGCCTCATTTTCCACCTAGGCATGTGGCAGCCTTTGGATTCCAATATCAAATGCAATAATTGATTTATGATACTTTACTGAGTGAGGATTTCATGGATGACAGAGGAGGGCTGGTGGAAATGGAATACATAGGGATGTTTGTAAATCTTGGAGAAAATCATCAAAATTCTTAATGATATTTAATTGGAGCCTATCCCTATTGATTACAATTGTACTCAAGCACACTTAAAGTAATTTGATCCTGTGTTGGAAATGTAAAAATTTGCAAAGGTTTAAATTTAGGGAGACCGTATGGTGACAAGCTCTTCCAGCCCTCAAGCTCATCCTGCCCAAATACTCTAATTAACCTACAAACCACATATGTTTTTATTTGGAGAGTGGGAGGAAGTGGGAGCACCTGAAGGAAACCCACACAGATCCTGGGAGAATGTACAAACTCCTTACAGACAGCGTCACTTCATACTTAGGGCACTAATGCTGTAATAGCATTGCGTTAACCACTACACTAATAGTGGAAGATCTACCTTCTTCACATATCAATAAACTGATATGTATATAACTTTTTTTCCAAGTATTTACTGTTTTTAGATTGCAATGAAAAAGATTGAACATCTGTCCAGTGGATCTATGTGCAAGAGAACAATGAATGAAGAAGCTGAAATTGGGAAGCAGACTGAATTTACCAGAAGGATGCAGCTTTGAATATGTGATTACAGACACAACAATGATTAAAAGATTTATAACAAACATGTACATCAAGCTGCAAGAGAAAGAGAACGATGAAATAAGCTGAAAACCCAAACAAAAGTGGGAAAAAGATCTAAACCTAAAAATGAAAAATGGGAAAAGCTATGCTCCGGAACCATGAGAAATACAATAAACACGAGGTTACGCATGATACAGTATAATTGGTTACACAGGCTATATATCACGCCCCCAAAGTTAAATAAATGGGACCCAACAGTATCATACAGATGTTTTTGATGTAAGAAGGAAACTGGAACAACAGTTCATGCAATTTAGGCATGTGAGAAAGTGGAAAAGTTTTGGGAAGATCTAAATCAGGTATTAAATAAAATCACAAAAAGCATCATACCAAAAAATCCAGAGATCTTTCTTCTAAGTAATATAAGACGTAAAGAACTAGGCCTCGATTTGGATGGAGCACAAAAAAGATTGATTATGATAGCCTTAGCTGTAGCAAAAAAATGTATAATGTCAACCTGGAAATCAGAGGAGAGTCTGAGAGTACAGCAATGGTACATAGAAATGAATAAATGTATTCCATTGGAATAAAATAACATGTAATTTAAAAAATAACGTCACAGTATTTGAACAAATTTGGGAACTGTACATGGAACACAATAGAGAGGGCCTACCACAGACCTCCACCCCCTAAAATGAGAGAATGAGAAGAAGACGAAATGAACTGACCCAGTGTGTAAAAGTAGATGACACAAATTTCTTGTTTATTTTCATTGTGTGATGATGTTTAATGGGTTAATTGTATTGTATATGTTGAATGTTTAGTGCGTAGGGAGGGAGGGAGGGAGGGGGGGGAAGGGGAGAAAATTACACTGTGTATATTCAAGAGGGAAATGTTTGTGTGTATTTTGGTTAATATGGTTCATAGTGTGAAAAATTTAAAAAAAAATTAAAAAAAAAGCTAAAATAGATGTCTTAAAATATCATTCTAAATTAATTTCATTATAGCTGGCCTTCAGTAAATGTGCATATAACCTTTCTATATTTGAATCTTAAAATAGCTTTTGCCAAGACATTCAGTAGCTCAATGTCTCTTTTGGGGTAATCTGTGGGCAATGTATGGTCTGTTATTGCACTGCTGGTGATCTGGTATTGTTACATCACAAATTTACCCCACATTGCAGTAATTTCACTGGAACTTGAGATGCTTTGTGCTTATTAACACTTGCTTGCAATATCACTATAATCATATAAATGTATAACAATTACAGTATGGAAACAGGCCATGTTGGCCCTTCTAGTCCGCACCAAGTTATGTGAAATGATGAAACTTGAAGGCTGTTTACATGGTTAATGGTAGGATACTTAACAGTATGAAGAACAGAGTGACCTTGAGATCCAAATCCATAGATCTTTCAAAGTTGCCACCCAGGTTGATACGATAGTTAAGAAGGCCTGTGGTATGATGGATTTGGTCAAGAACTTATGAGAAATTGTGCTGCTGCAGACGGGTTTATAAGACGAGCAATGCTCTGGTGAAGGGCAGAGGGAGGAGCACAAGTCAACAGCCATAGATGACCATGGATAGGAGGGCAGGAAAGAAAAGCTGAGAATTGATGGGATGAGGGGGCTAGCTCTCTGAATGGAGAGGGAAGGGGTTGGGGAGCTGGAGGAAAGGAGACGGAGGGAGGGCACTGGGAGATCCCCACTATTGAAGCAGACAGAGTGAAAGCCCTCAATAAAACAATCTCTCAGACTGTGTCCAGTCTCTACGATGTAGAGGAGACCACAATGGGACTGGCAGATGAAAGAGATGACTCCTACAGATTCACAGGTGGATTTTAGATATGGGAGTCAAAATGACCTGTTACTGTTGTATGAGTTCATGCGGTCCAAGTTACACCCAATTGACCTACACCCCTGGAACATTTCGAATGGTTGCAGGAAACCAGAACCCTTGGAGAAAACCCATTTAGGCATGTGGAGAAGGTACAAGTTCCTTAAAGACAGCATGGGATTCAATCCCTGGTCCCAATTGCTGGTGCTAACTGCTATGCCAACTGTGCCACATAATGAAGTGTTGCTTCATTTGGAAGAGCTATTTGGGGGTTGAATAGTGGGGAGAGAGGAGTTGTGGGTGCAAGTGTAATATTTCCTACAGTTATAAGGTAGGTACTAAGGAGCCAATTAGTGGGAAGGGATGAGTTGACAAGGGAGTCATGGAGGGAGCAGCCCCTGCAGTATGTGGGGAGTGGAGGAGAGGGGAAGATGTGTATGGTGGTGGAAATGGACGAGGATAATGTGTTAAGAGTCTGGTCAGGTGGTAGGTGAAGGCAAGGGAAATCATGTCCTAATTGCATCTTGGGTGGGGGGGGGGGGAAGAAAGGATCAGGGCAGATGTGTGGGGAAATAGGAGATGTGGGTAAGGGCTGAGTCGAGGGGAAGCCACAATTTTTTGGAGGAGGAGACATCTCTCATGATCTGGAATGGAAGACCTCATCCTGGGAGCAGATGCGATTGGAGACCGGAATTAAGAGAAAGAAATAGAAGAGAATCCTATGGGGTTCATGTTGTGATGGGATATAGTCAAGTTCACTGTGGGAGGTTGGTGGGTTTTTAGAAAATGTAGAGACATTTGTCCTGAGACAAAGATCAAGAAAGGGGAGACCGTTGTCAGAGATGGGCCAAATGAATTTGAGATTGGGGTGAAAGTATACACCAAGGTGGATAAAATTAATGAGCTTGTCACGGTGCATGAGACAGCACCAATGTAGTCGTCAGTGTACTGGAGGAAGATTTCAGCCTTGAATGTTTTTTCCGTCTGGTGCAGCAGAAATTACTACTAATTGGTAGTGTAAAGAAAATAACTGTACACAGTGTAAACAGGTAAACAAACAACGAACTATGAACAGATAACAAACTGCAATACAAAGATAATTTAAAAAAATCAATAAAGTGAACAAGTAAGAGTCCTTAAATGAGTCTCTGAGTTTGTCATTGAGGAGACTGATAGTGGAGGGGGAGCAGCTGTTGCTGAACCTGGAAGTGAGAGTCTTGTGGCACTTGTACCTCTTTCCTGATGGCAGCAGCCTAGTACAGAGCACATGCTGGGTAGTGAGGGTCTTTGATGATTGCTGCTGCTCTCCGATGGTAGTGCTCCCTGTATATGCACTCAGTAGTTGGGAGGGTTTTGCCTGTGATGATCTGAGCTGTATCCACTACCTTTTTGAGGGCTTTACGCTTGGGGGTGTTGGTTTCCCATATCAGACCGTGATACAGCCGGTCAGCACACTTTTCCCCTACACCTCTAGAAATTTGTCATGGTTTCTGGTGTTGTACCAAACCTCTGTAAACTCCTGAGAAAGTAAAGGCACTGATGTGCTTTCTTCACAATGACATTAGTGTGTTAGGTCCAGGAAAGATTCCCTGAGATGATTTTTCTCTCCATTTTGTTAGCTTGGGTGAATTTGGCCATTTTCTTCTGCCTCCATCAGACCATTTTGGATGCTTTCCAGGCCTTGGCTCAGGAAGCAGCCAATTTGTGGCCAAATTCATTTTCTAAAATAGGAATAAATTATGCAGAGAGCTCTTGGAAGTGGTAATGATAATGAAGACGTTGGTGGCCATGACTGCATGGTTGGATTATGTCATTGTCAGTTCCTGGGAAATTCTTGGCACTGATCCCAGTGGTATTGGTGACCATTGACACCACTGCCATCCAGTGAATGGGGGAAGTGTGAGATTTGTTCCTAGGGCTCACACTAAACAGTCGATTTAGTACACCAGTGCAACACTGAAAGTCTATTGCATGATTTAGTGTGGCGTCTTTCAAATGGAATATTAAGGAGAAATCTACATGCTTCTCAGATAGTGAAGTTACTTGTAATTGGACGCTAGCTAAATCTCGCTATCATTTCAGTTTATTTGGCACAAAATAGTACAATGAAAAGAAGTTTTCTGCAAACAGACCAATATATTATCTCTAACATTAAATGCTGCCATGTAAAGAACACCGTTTACAGAATATAGGAATGCAATGAAATGACGGATCGATTAGCACGAAGCAAGGGTAGAATGATAGCACTGTTTTTGGGATCAGTCAAGAGCCTGATGCTGTAGGGAAGAAACTTTCTTTAAGCCTGGTTTTGTGTGTGTTCCCTCTCTTAAGCATTCTTACTGATGGGATGATGGAAAAGAGAGAGTGTCTAGGGTGTGGTAGTGAAATGCTGGAGGAACTCAGCTGGTCTTTTCAGCATCTATAGGACACAAAGGAATTGAGAGAATCTAAATTTTCTCAATTCTTCTGTCTCTGTCACATCTGCACCCAGGATGAGGACTTCCATGTCAGATCATCAGAGATGTCCTCCTCCTTCAAACAATGTAGCTTTCTCTCTACCACCATCAACTCAGTGCATATCCTCCATTACCCACACATCTGCCCTGGCCTCCTCTGCCCCCATACACAAGGACAGGATTACTCTTGTCCTCAGCTACCACCCAACCAGCCACTGCATCCAACATATCTTCCTCCAGTGATCCCACCACTAGACACGTATTACCCTCTCTGCCATCTGCAGGGATTGCTCCCTCTGTGACTCCCTTGTCCACTCCTCTCTCCCCATCAATCATCCCCTTGGGACCTACCCCTATGACTGCAGAAGATGCTTCACTTGTGCCCACACCTCCTCCCTCAGTACCATTCTGGGCCCCATACAGTCCTTCCAAGAGAAGCCATATTTCACTTGTGAATCTGCAGGAGTCACCTACTGCATCTGGTGCTTTTTCTGTGGTCTTCTCTATGTCGGAGAGACTGGGAGACTGATTTGTTGAGCACCTCAGTTCTGTCCACCACAATAGCGTGGATTTCCCAGTGGTCACCCATTTCAATTCTCCATTCTGTTCTGTTGTTGTCATGTCTGTCCATGGTCTTGTGTACTCCCAGACTGAGACCACCCATAAATTGGAGGAACAACACCTTATCTTCCGACTGGACACCCTCCAAACGGATGGCATTAGTATCGACTTCTTAGTCCCTGATCACATCCAATTATCACCTTTTGTTGGTCTGGATTCATCCCCCATAGTTTGAATTCAGAGATTTTCTAATATATCCTGCTTCTTCCTTTCCTGATTTGTTTTTTTTTCACTCCCACCCCCCCCCCCCCACCCCTGCCTCTGCCTGCTGAGGAAGGGCTCAGGCCCAAAATGTCAACAATACATCTTTGTCCCCTATAGATGGGGATAAGGCTGGCTAAGTTCCTCCAGCATTCCGGTGTGTTTGGACTATAATCAGTGTCTGCAGCCTATTGTGTTTCACTGGGGTGTGATATGTCCTTTGGTATGCTGGCTGCCTTTCCTAGTCAGTGAGAAATGTAAATGGAGTCCAGGAACGGGAAGGAAGTTTGCATAATGTCCTGACTTGCATTCAGTACCTTCTGCAGCTTCTGACCTTGAAGAGCAGCTCCTATATCACGTTATGATACATCCAGCAAATATGGTTTTGATGGGGAACCTGTAGAAGTTGTTGAGGGGTGAAGGGGATTGAGTCGATAAGCTTGTCCTTAGTCAGACATTCAGCTCATGTGTAAGGTAGTGGATTTAAATTCAAACGAATAAATAAAGAAATGAAAATTTGAAATTATAAATGAAAAGCCAGCATCAATAAGAGTGATCATGAACTCCAGCAAATTTATTTAAACAAGATACAAATGTACTTGTAAATGCCTCCATGTGGAATTCCAAATGATTGAGCCTCAATTCCCCTCCAAAATGGGCAATAAATATTTGCCTTGTCCAAAGCACTTTTATCCAGTAAGTAAAATAAGGAATAGTCAATGGCACTAATTGAAGAAGCCCAGGAATCCACTGCTGCTTTGTCTAATATGTAGTCGGTGATAGGTTTCTGGTGAGTTGCTAAGACCAATTGAAATAGTCCCAGAACAAAAGTTTGCACAGGATGACTCCAAAATCAAAGAATTTACTGGCAGGCAACATGGGTCCCAGCATATTCTCTGACATTCTTTTATATACGATTGGATCATGTACCTTAGTGGTGATATAACTAGAGGTGGAGGGCATCCTATTGTACTTGAGATTATGTCAATAACTGCTTGCCAATTGTGTCTTCACTGTTCTTGAACCATAAATTTGATGAAAGCTTGTGCCACTGTTACAAGCTCGAAAATGATGGAAGTTGTGTTCTGAGACAGAATATTTTTGACACTTGCCAATGCTATTTCTTCCTCGTCATATTTCAGGTCGTATTATGACCTGCAAATGGCTATTTTATCCCTTCATTAACTTAAAAAAAAAAAGTGGATTTTTTAAAATGACTCCTGCCCTTTGTTATACTCTAATGTGATCTGTATTATTTTCATTATCATCAGGAGCGATGAGAATAAACTGTGGTTTGTTTAATTACTGCTTGTTTGAAATTTATCAGAGCCGCACGTTCGTGTAAAGGTCCATAGTCCAGAGCAATTGAATGCTTGTGTTAAAGTAACACAAGTACAGGAGGTGATCTATTAGAAGAACATGGTGTCAGCACGCAAGGCTGCGTTTTGCTATTTTTTTTCAAGTATTTGTGTACTGACTTTGTTGCTTGATTTCTGATTGGAGGTTATTTGTCAAGTTGGCCAAAGGTCTTGTTTCTGTCCTGTAAATCTCCATGACGCTAAGCCAGGTATAAAATGAGCGATGCTGAATTGGTAGTCCAACTTGAGCCAGCCTAAGAAGATGGGCAGCTGATAAATATGTACCTGTTTTCCAGTGTTGCATAAAGTGCTCCCCTTTAGTTAAAGTAATTAAATAAATAAATAGATAATTGATTTTCCATGAAAAGCCTGAACTGTCCCTTCTATGTCGGTCTCTGGAATCTGGTCTGGATCTGACCTTCTACATTGGGATGTGTTCTGCTTTAAATTTAAATTTTATATTTAGATATGCAGCACGGTTACAGGCCATTTCGGCCCATGAGTCTGTGCCGCCTAATTTACACCAATTGACGGTGGGAGGAAACCAGAGCTCCCGGGGAAAACCAATACAGACACGGGGAGAACATGCAAACTCCTTGCAGGCAGCACAGGATTCGAATCCCAGTCCCGATTGCTGGCACTGTAAAAGTGTTGAGCTAACTGCTGCACCAACCGTGCCACCCCTTTTGTTTATAACTTAAATATATAACTGTAAAGTGATTATTTTGGATAGATGATCATTAAATTTAGTGTGGTATTGAGTTGCATATATTTTGCAAATCCAGAGTTTGATGCCCATTGGTGTGAAGCAAACTGATTTTAATTCTCAGCCATATTAGGTGTAATTCAGTGAATCTTCTTGACAACCTGCCATGATGGTTTGGAATTGAGCACATGTTTTGACTGCAAACCTTCAAATGTTCTGACACTTGCAGCATTTTTTTTTGTGCTGCCAGGCTCAAGAGCATGATCCTGTTCTTTTGATCCAGAGACAAGTTGAAATTCTGTGATGACAATAGTGACTAACTAAGGATGTCTAAATAAGCCAAAGAATAATTTTAGTCAACGTGCCTGTGGTCCATTTTCAGTGAACCCTGTGCTTGAAGTGAAAGGATTAACTTCACCTCTCTCAATATTTCCAATGCAGTACTTCCACTAACTCGGCATCCAAACCAACTTCAAGTGCAAGGGTTTTGACAAAGGTCCTTATCCTGTACAATTACATTGGGGGGAGAAAAGCCAAAAGAAAAGTCTCCCTCATGCAAATTAAAAGATTGTCCATGTCACCCCCTTCTTGTGAAGTTTCAAACCGACTTTTGGAACCAGCTCATTGTAATGGTTTGGTGACTGAACTGCCTTGTTCACCTTCCAGCTTGTATTGATGACTTTAATCATATAATCATATAACCATTCACAGTACGGAAACAGGCATATTGGCCCTTCTCGTCCGCACTGATTTTCATGAAGTTCCACTCCCTGCCCATAACCCTCCAACCCCCTCACATCAGAATTGACCCTGCTACAACTACCTCTTCCAGAAGATCATTCCACTCAACCACTACTCTCTGAGTGAAGAAGCATTCTCTTAGAAGTCATTCCTATTTCCGTACCTTGGATTTCTGCATTGCTTGCAAGGTCTAAAGAAATTACTGTTTTTGCTTAGTCTTGGAAGTAGCAGATGTTCTTTAGCAAGTTAAAATTTAAAGTGAAGGTTGTCCGATTTAAATATAAGAACAGGAGTAGACAGTTCGATCCATTGAGTCTGTTCTGCCATTTTATCACATTAATACTGATGTGCAACTCCATTTATCCAACAACCCCAAACAAAACTCCATCACTCTTAGCTCTGAAGGCCTTCCCAGCCTTTTGGGAGAGAAAATTCCAGATCAGGTTTTATGAAAATATTGCTTCATGATTTCCTTTCCAAATAGCCTTGCTCCAATCATTTCAACCTTCATTGAAAGTAAAACTTGAGAAATTTCAGTCTGATTTGTATTCTGCATTCAGATGAAAGTCAGTAGAAAGTCACCCTAATGAATATTTGCTCAATGATCAAATGATTAGTCTAAAATGTTTTTTTTTAAATGTACACTTTTCATATCAAGGTTTTTCGAAGAATTTTCCAGTAAAATCTTTTATTCCCTGAAAATGAGAAAGCCATTTATGTAACCTTATTTGTCAGATCTGTGTTTGTGATCAAATGTTAATAAACCGATCCAATTTAAACAAATATTTGCTTGCATTACATGCTAAACTTAAACCCATGCAGAAAGCAAATATCACAGTCTTACAGCTCCTAAAAATGAGACACACAGCTTGTGCATAGTTCGAAAGTGAATGGGAACATCTAAATTGTTTGGAAGAATCAAAGGGAGTGGGTGACTGGAGTCTTAGGTGTAGGATATACAGGATAATTTTGAAATGTGAATTCCCTTCAAAAGGCAGTGGAAACAATCTTTGAGTATCTTGAAGATTAAAGCAAGGATAAGCAAGGGATGAATCCTTACAATGGGGAGATGAGAATGTGCTTATAACAGTCAGATCAAGGAATGGTTAAATGGTGAAACAGGTTTAAGGACCTAAAGTGGCCTAACTTCTACATTCAGTTGTTTATGCCATCCTCTTTAACTGAGGATATTGTGGTAAGTTTCGGTTCCTGTTGTATTTTCAGCTGAGGTTGGCACATACTGTGTGAAACAAATGGACACATTTCATCAAAGTCCTAGTATCCATTCTGGAATTTGGCAAAACTTTGTGAAAGTTGATTAGTTTCAGCACTGAGGATCGATCTTTTGCAGAATACAATAAATCCAAGGGAAACTTTGTTGCTCCAAGCTGAATCTGAATCTAAATTTATGGTATTTAACCAACACTGGTCACCACATGTTCAATGAAAGTGGCAGGACCGGAGAACCAAAAACAGATCCTCACGGCACCACATAACTGGGTTCAGTCCTGACGTTGGGTGCTGCACGTTCTCTCTGTGATCACTGGATTCTTCTGCTTTCTCCCACACATGCAGGATGGCATGTTAATTGGCCAGTGTTCATTGCCCCTAGTGTGTAGGTAAAATCTTCAGTGAGTTGAGAATGTGGGGAGAATTAAAAAAAAAAATGGAATTTTATAGGATTGGTGGTTGCTTCTTAGTGTAGACTCAATGCACCCAACAGCCTACTTCCATGCTATATCTCTTTGAAAATTTATGACTTGTTCATTAAAAAAAGTGTAATGATAAAGTGAAACCTTTATAATCTGGACTCCAATTTTCCATCTGACTTTTCAATTGTGCACGTTGAGGGCATCAAGTCATTCATCAGCTTATGGTGGAAAGAACTTGAGGAGACCAATGAGATTATCATTGCTTTAGGTCCTAGTGAGCAAGCTCTAATTCTGGGAATTTTGCACTCCCTTACTCCACCGATGGCTGCCATGCCCCCATTCTATAAATATCAGCCTAGGTACCCTCTTGGAGTTGTTCTTCGAAGCCTTTCTCCATATTCCAGTGTTTAGTCATTTCCTTTAGTGCTCCATGGGTCCAAAGATTGTTGTCTTCATCTAGATTTTTTGACCAGCATAAATATTGGTTGCTGGACAATTTTAGATGTTTTAATTCCATGTTTCTACATGTTTGTAATTTTGGATATTTCATTTTTGGACCAACATAATATTCCTTCCCTCTCAAAATGTGCAAAAGATTCCTTAAAACCCCTCACTACTGCTGCCTAGGCAGCCATTCTCAACCTTTTTCTTTGGCTATTGTCCCATTTGAGACTGCTCAAGATCCCTTCCCTCTGAACCAGTCAAGTTTAGTTGGTTTCTTCTGTACTTCTCTCCAACAGACTATAAGAAAAATCAGTAATGGCTCCTATTGACAGGCTTCAATATTGATTTGTCTCATTGATGTTTGTCAAATTTTACCACACCTGTTTGCCCGAAAAAGTGTACGCTCTCACTACAAACCCCATATGTTTTTGGAAGGTGGGAGGAGACTGGAACAGACATGGAAGAAAGTAAAAACTCCTTAGAGACAGTGCTGGATTTGAACCCATGCTCAGGATACTGTAACAGCTTTGTGCTAATATGTTATTTTCTATAGGGTGGAGATCTGTAGAAAGGATCAGTGCTAAGCAAACTCATTCCATTGATAAATTCCATGCACAATGTGACATTTGATATTACAGGAAAGATTATTATAATTGTGTGATGTTTTAAATAATTAGCACAAATCTGCAGCCTACAACTTCACACACAGGCGAAGTATAGAGAAGGAAAGACGTTAGGATGGTTCTCATTGGCTGACAAGGTATAACTGATTACAATCTTTTGCAATCCTAGAAGATATTGCTTAATATGTGGCTGTTAATGACTCATTAATTGGAACTGCTTACTGAAGACCTTTTGCTAAGCTTGCCAACGTGGAGAGAAGTTTGCACTTGGGTTTTACATAATATTCTTATTTTGTTCTTTCAGTGAATGAGAGCAGTCTCTCTGCTATTGGTACAGCTGTTCAGAAGACATGGCTAGCTTCCGGACACAATTGGGCTTGTTACTGTGGAAGAATTTCACTTGTCGAAGAAGACAGACAGTGAGTGCTTTTGTTTTACAGACATCCAATTATGGGAACTTCATTGGTGACCTTAATGAATGGAAAACAAAGTAGTTCTTTGAAAAGGTGGACAAACCTCTTCGTCAGTTGTCCCTTGAGGCAGCTTTCACTCCAATTTTGTAGCTCTGAGACAGCTGAAGAATTTTATGCCATGTGGGCTGATGGGGTGGGGAGGGTGGTATTTGGTGGGTAGTTTGAGTAGTTATGAATCCCTTTTGCCATTTTTATTTGATCTCTACATGCTCCCAGTGTAGAGTCTTGAGATGGCTGCCATGGATTTACCCCCCTGTTTTGAGCAATCACTGGACAAGGAAACCTATGAGAATGTAACATTGTCGGTGGGAGATTTTGATAATGTCCTTGAAGGGAACTGGAATATAAATAAATTTGTATAGAAAAAGAATCCCAGATTGACCCCACCTGTCTACACAGTTATGATACATTGTGTGTAAAATTGTATATCCACTCTCCCCACAAGAAACCGGGTGATCTTTTTGGGGAGAGGTGCAAAGCTGGATTTAAAAACTCAGCCCTAAATGGGTGAATTATTGAACAAGCAAATTTTCTTTGTTCAAATAACTTATTTCTATTTGGAGAATCGTGATTTCTGACATGGTTGCCTCTTCTTTTGAAGATTGCCTCCTTTGTATTCGGAGTTGTAAGTATTTGGCGAAATAAAATAAATAATGCAGTTAATGAGGTGCATTTGGTATATTTCAGTGAAGATACATTAATGTCATTTGTACATTTGTTGTGTGGAGTGCTTGCTAAAGGACTGCATCCACTGGTGAATCATGGTGCAAAATAATAGATCACAAATCTGTTTTGTAAGTTCTAGACCAGATCTACTCACTGACCCTCTCCCTTGCATAAAAATGAAATCAAAAACAAATGGGTGCTCACGGGACTATGCAGAAAGTTCTGCTTACTCCTGAGATTCTAAACTTCAGGAAAATGTTGGCTCTCTGCTGGCATTTTCCTGTTTGCTGTTTTGAAATCCTACAGTTTCCTGTTTTCCCTGAAATCAATAACATACTCTGGTATTTGTCCCGTAAAAGGGTCAGCAACTACCCAGAAAAAAGACCAAAAGAATTGTTACTTCAAGCAGTGAGTGAGTGTGAGCTGTATAGTGGTGGGCAGCCTTCTCCTAGGTTGTAGATAGCAGCATCTATTTGCTTTATGTTATTAAATCAGTCCAAAATGAAGCAATTTAGCTCCTTGTGCTTACATTACATGCTTCTATAACTTTTCCAGATAGTCTAAGCCAGAGGATTTCGTGTTCAGATTCAGATTTATTCCCTGAGATTCTTTTTCCTGGGGTAAGAAATAATTGCCACTAATTGATAGTGCAAAATAAACTGTACATGATGTACACATGTAAACATAAATAAATATAAACAAACTGCAATACAGAGATGAAAGGTGCCAATCTCCTTAAATGAGCCCTTGACTGAGTTTATTGCTGAGGAGTCTAATGGTGGAGGGGTAGCAGCAGTTCCTGAACCTGGCGGTGCGAGCCTTGTGGCATCTATACCTCTTTCCTGATGGCAGCAGCCAGAACAGAGCGTGTGCTGGGTGGTGAGGGTCTTTGATGCTGGCTGCTGCTCACCGATGGCAAGGTTCCTTGTAGATGTACTCAATAGTGGGGAGGGTTTTGCCTGTGATGTCCTAGGCTGTGTCCACTACCTTTTGCAGGGCTTTAGGCTTGGGGGAGTTAGGGTCCACATAACAGATCATAACTTGTGAAATTTAAAAAAAAAAAAAAAATCTGCCCTAATTATTTTGGTAATTGTGTTGATTCTGAATAGTCTGGTTCTGATTTAACAAATGCTGGAGCAGTTATGAAATCCCTTTGTGTGCTCCCATTAATATTTTGCTTAACCTTCTATTATCCAGGGAGTATATTGCTTTCATTAATTTAGTACTATTCCCATGCTGGACCACAGTGCCACTAAATCAACACTCAAGGATTTTATTTAATGATAGCTATGAGGTAATGTTGCAGCTCTATAAAATTCTGGTTAGACCACACTTGGAATGTTGTGTTCAGTTCTGGTCGGCCTTTTACAGGAAGGATGTAGAAACTATGGGCAAGGTGGAGAGCAGATTTACCAGGGTATTGTCTGGATTGGTGAACCTGTCTTTTGGGCAGTGTTCGCTCTAAGCTGTGCGTGCACAAGCACGCACTAACACTCTGTGTGCACGCATACATGCACACACAAAATAACAGTGTGTGCATTTTTGCACTTGACCATTTCCTCCGCGCGCGCAGCTTAGAGGGAACGCTGCTTAAGGGGCAAGGCTAATAGTGCAAAGGCTTTTTTTTGGAGTGAACAAGTATGAGAAGTGACTTAACAGAGGTCTGCAAGATTATGAGGGATTGACTCGGGGCAAAACTAGTAAACACCAGAGGGCATCTGTATAAGGTGAGGGGAGGAATGTTTAGGGGAGATGTCAGGGGTAAGTCTTTTATACAGAGAGTAGTTGGTAACTGCAAAACACTGATAGGGTTAGTGGTGGAGGCTGGTGTGATAGGAACATTTAAGACTCTTAGACTGGCACATGAATGCAAAAAAAAGTAGAGGGTTAAGATGTGACATAGGGAAGGGTTCGTTTGTTGAGTAGGTCAGCACAACATCGTGGGCCAAATGGCCAGTAGTGTGCTGTAATGTACATGAACAACTTCACAGTGAGTTAAGAGAGAAAGCTTTTGAAAGTTATTCTACTGTAATAGAAGTAACTCACAACTTTGCAATATCACATAAAATGTTTGGATTATGATGTTTTAAGTATGGAGCATTTAGTTTTGAGGAGTTTGACTAAAACAGTATTGTTTTTCCCTAACAAGAGGTTTTGAATAAAATTATTTAAGCGTTATAAAATTAAGAGGATGCTACCCATAGCGAAGAGTAAAGACTTGGTTCTCTTAGCAATGAGATTTAAAAACTAGTGGGCAATATTTGAAGCTAATAACCAAAAGCACAAAAAACAATGCTCAGTGAGTGGTGAGAGTAATTAACTAAAAGATGGAGGCAGAAATTCTCCTTGTGGCTATTAAGGACTTGATTGAAGATTTGTGGATGCTTCATGCTGAGTAACGTTAAAAAGAATTTACCTAAATAATTCTTTATTGGTAGAGTGCAATGAACTGAATGGCATCTGTGGTATAACTTCCTCAAATACTATGAATCTATTGTGTATGATGATGTGAAGCAGTTTTGTGCTGCCATATGCCTTCAATACCAAACCATATGCTTAGATTATTTTTTTTTAAAGTTCCTTATTTAAGGATCTTGGTGCCAAGAACCCATAAGGATCTTTTTTTTCTCTTGTAGCGTTAAGTAAACATGCTTTGATTAACAGTTCTTGCATATGTGTGATGTCCTTTCTCCAGCAAATGACATTTGCTTCATAGAACTTACAATTCTCACTTTAAAATTGATTTGATTTTTTTCTCAAGTAAAAAAGTGAACCAAGAACTGTATCTGAAAGGTTGTCTATGGCGCTTTACAGATTTCCTGAGATTGATTTATTCCCCAATGAGTCAGAATTCGGGCAGAGGCCTTGTCACACCAAGAAATCTAAAGATTGCCTTTTACTGAGGCCTTTCACCATAATGGTCACAAAATTTGTAAAAGAACAAAAGGATTTCTTGGTGTGCCTGGTAAACTATTGACAGTGATCTTCACTCTAAATGATATCACATCGTCATTCTGAAAGTCAGTTCATTCCTCACCTTTTCCTTTGCAGTGAGGCCATCATAAGTGCAATGGAAAATCAGTTGGAAATGGTGTTCCCTATCATGAAAATCTGTATTTCTATGAGAGGAATAATGCTGAACTTAATATTGGCTTTCCTTAAACACACAAATCAGTAAATTGCTTTCAGATATGCTATACTGGTGGCCTTGATTTTTAACAGTGCCTTGTTGGCATTCCAACACAGAAATTGTGATATTTCCATGATACATGCCCCCTAAATCTTACAGAAAAATAGAGTTGGTCCATTCTGGAGTAAATTAATTTTTAACAGCATGATGTCTAAACAAATACCAAACTGAAGCGTTGCAATTACAAGTGACTCACTCCTTCAGATTTTAATTATTGTGAGAAATATTGTTTTTCTCTTTATTTTCCTGTTTTGTTTATCCTCTCACTGCCCCATTTCTGTTCCTGCAATGTTTTATGTTCTATGAATTATTTGACTTGAGTGTATGATTTCTTTGGCAAGACTGAGTCCTTTCAGTCTGACTAGTTGAAATCTCATCGCTGCTTGCTCATTTATCATGTCAGTGACCTCCTGCATTGGATGGGATACCTAGCTTCAGCTCTCAAACATGTAAAATGCAAGAAAGTTTGTGGCCAAATGTAACTGCAATAAATTCTAAACCCTATTTGCCTAAAATTAGCTCTTAATTTGCTTGAGCTCAGTTCCCAATACTTTTAGTTCCAGATCACGAGGAGAAGGTTGATGGTTATAAACTCCAAGTTATTGGGTCTCAGCATCCTGTATTCCAAAGTCACCTGTGGAAATTTGTTATGCTTGCAATTCAGCTGATTTTTATGGTAGTTGGTCTTCATGCCCCATTGACAACAAGTCAGAATTAATGGTGAGCTGTTTAAGTTATATTAGTTGCTATTTATAGGTTGCAGCAGATAATGCCACAGAATTGGCTGTCAATCATCAGGTTGCCCTTCAATTTGAGTTCTGACTTTCTACTATTGATAAATGATGATTTGTATTTATTTTTATCTTCATACTAAAAACCAAAATCCTAAAACTGAATATCAGTTAATAGACTGAATGCAGTGCTTGGCTGTTGCATCTTACATTAATAGAGAAAAAAGCAAGTTGAACATGTAATCAAATGAGTTAATTATCTCAGATTTGTGAGATGCAATCTGCCATGCATGAATCCATGCTGACTACCTACAATCAGTCTCTGACTACCCAATCACCGGTAAATACTATCCTTCAAAATCCCTCCAGAAATTGGCAAACCCCTGACATCAAGCTCACTGCCCTTTAGTTGTCGAGCATAACCTTGTTGACCTTTTTAAATAATAGCACAACACTAGTTCACCTCTAGTTTTCTGGCCCTTCAGCAGTGGTCAAAAGTGATGTAAATGTCTCAGGAGGGACCTCAGCAATGTCTTCCTTAGCTTCCCACAAAGTGTGAGAATGCATTTCATTAGGACCTGGAGATCAAGTTAGAGTTCAAGTCTATTATCATCCGATTGTACAAATACAACTCAACGAAACCGCAATGTCCAGTCCTCAGTACAAAAACATGTAAACACACAACCAGACATAACACACAGACAGATGAACAATACATATGCAGTTCAGAGAGATTTTTATAAAAATGAATGTATATTGTTTAATAAATAGTAGTCTCAGAGAGGATTAGTATATGCATTTCATTCAGTTGTTCAGCAGTCTCACTGTCCATAGGAAGAAGCTGTTTCTCAGCCTAGTGGTTCTGTCTCTGATACTCCTGTATCTCTTTCCCAATGGGAGTAGTTGACAAATGCTGTGTGCAGCGTGCTAGGGGTCCTCAATGATTTTACATGCTCCCTTCAAACCCTGTGGATCGTCAATGGTGGGGGGGAGAGATAGTGGAGAGAGACTCCAATGATCCTCTCTGCTGCCCTTGTGTTCCTGTATTTTGACCTTCAATCCAATGCTCTGCAGCAACACTTGCCCGCCTCACTTTTCAGTAAGTTCAGTTGCTGTTGCACCATCCTGATAAGTGAGGAGATGTGTGATTCGTCCACTTTAAAAATGCTGCAAGACTTCCTCCCTGGTAGATCTAATATGGCTCTGAATCTTGCCACTTATTTCCTTAGATTCCTCATTTCCCATGATCTCTGCAGTAAAAACTGGAGAAGAACTCATTCAAAATTGCACCCATCTCCTGTGGCTCCACACAAAGTAAACACTGTTGACCTTTTAATGTAACCGATTCTCTCCTTAACCACCCTTTTACTCTCATTATGCATGAAGCATCTCTTGAGATTCTTCTTTGTCCTATTTTCTGGCTCCATCTCGTGCGTGTCCTCTTTTTGTCCTCCAAAATTGCATGTACACTTATTGGATTCCTCAGGGAATTTTTTTGATCTGGACATCTTAGATCTGACCCTGATCCTGACTGGACTCTCAAAATCTCTCGTCGGCCAGGGTTCCTTAAACATACCAGCTTTGTCCATCACCCTAACAAACACCTGCTGCATTTGAGCACTTTCTAATTCACCTTTAAATGCACCCCACTTTCCGGCTGTCCCCACGTTACTGGCTAATTGCTCCAAAATCAGTCTTGCCCTAATTTAGGACTTTAATTTGTGGGTCAATCCCATTTTTCCCCATAACAATGGTAAAACCAATGGAGTTTGCATTACTGGTTCCTAAAGTGCTCCCTGTTAATTCAATCACATGCTCTATCTCATTCTTGAAGAGGAGGTCCAGTGTTGTTCCCTCTCAAGCAAAGCCGTCAATGACTTGATTGATGAAGCTTTTTTGAAAACACTTAGCAAATTCCATCCTGTGAAAGCCCAGTGCACCACAAGTGCCCCAGTCAGTATTTGGGAAGTTGCGGTTAGATAAACAAGAAAATCTGCAGATGATGTTGTCTAGTGCAGTGAACTATAGTTCAGCAGGTTACACAGCATCCACAGGAAGCAAAAGGTCGTTGATGTTTCAGGCCTGAGGCCTTCTTCAGTAGTGCCAAAAGTCAGGCAGACACTTGAATAAAAAGTTGAGGGATGGTGGGGGGAGTGAAGAAGGGAGAGAAGGGTGAAGCGCACTGGTGAAAAGGTAATAGGTGGATAGGTGAGAGGGTAAAGAGAAATAAGATGAGAAGTGATAAAGGCATAGGGTTGAGAAAGGTTGCTCTCTGATAGGAAAGGAAGGGGGTGGGAAGTGGAAGGGAGTCAGAAGGGTAGGGAGAATGGGTTAACAGAATTGTCTGGTTGGAAACTGCTGAGACCGAATACAAGGTGCATTTCTGCCAGCTGAGATCTCTGCTATTATTAGACAATGGCCTCTGCTGAAGGTCTCCTCTTTATTGGATCGAGAAAACCTGGAGCTCATTCACAATGACTTTCTTTGGCTCATAATGATGTTTGTTACCTGTCGTCTCTGATGGAACTTCCTTCAAGTTGTTCTCATCAGAAGATGACTAAATTCTGAGGGGGAGAAAAAATGCTCATTGAGTTAGCGGGTGATGGTAATGAAGTCAATTCTCCAGTGAGCAATCCTAAGTGATGTATACATGCTCGTAATGTGAATCTTTCCATTTAAGCTTGTACCACATTTTTGCATTGTGTTTTTTTTTCTGTATTTTTCAGTTTCAGCTGCTGATTGAGATAGCGTGGCCACTTTTTCTGTTCTTCATTCTGATCTCCGTACGACTCTCCTATCCTCCTTATGAGCAACATGAATGTAAGTGCTAATCACCTCAATGTTCACTTATATCCAACATGCACTCAGGTATGAAGGATTTTTGAACACCAGTTTCTTATTTCTGGAGTTGTTTGGTCTTGAAAAATATGATTAAATGCTTGATTACTTTCCCACCTCCTGACAAGCTAATGGTGTTATTTGGGCAGTTCTCATGTCAATCTGTGCATGTCCTGACACTTGGTGACAGGTGGAATTAGGTTGAAAATGTGGTTTTGATTGATTTCACCTGAAAAACTCAATAACTCGTTGCACACTTAACTGCAAAAATCTTATTCTGAAAAGGGAGGACAAAAATACCATTTTAATCATAAACTGAGGCCAGATGCAATCTTGCATTGGATATAGTTATCACTGTAGTGTCTACAATTATGAGAATGCTTGCACAGAGTTTGTGCGAAAAGACTTGTGATATTACCGTCATCCAGTCTGTGATCTTTGATCTGCTGTATCAGTCCTTTTCTTGACCAGTTTCAGTGAACTTTTAATCAGATTGCGATGAACTCTCGGGCATGGACAGGTTGACTTGTAGGACTTTTGTACCTCTAAACCATGATTAGGAAATATTGGCACTCAATTGTGTATTAATATGAATCCAGTGAAGCATAATGATGATTACATGCATCTGAAGGAGCTAACAGATCATGGGGTGCTTTCTCAGATTGATCCAAAAGTACATTTAAAAAACAGAGGGCTTTCCTTGTGTCTTGGGACAATTTATCACTTCAAATAATATCACTCGATCTTATTACCTAGTCAGAATCCTATTACCTTCTGAGTAACCTTATTGTGTGGAATCTGTTTGGCCTATTCCATTTATTACAGTGACAGGAAACCTAATTCATTGAAAAGCCCTTGGAAATTTTATGAAAGTAATCTAAGAATTGCCATATAAATCCATCACTTCCTCTGACGAGCACTCATTTGACATTGCATGTTATGTGGTATGTTATACTTTCGTCAATGTCTGAAGCTGGATTATTAAGGGCTATCTCTGGGGAACAAGTGTGATTCAAGCAGACTAGTCTGAATATGACATTCCTGCTCAAAAGAATATACTGTATCTTTTCCTCTCCAACCATACCTCTCACTATGGTAATACAATCCAAAACACATATTGGTATTTTTACCACTACTACCTCTTCTTGTGATATAATAACAATAACACATACTTTTCTCTCTTCTGTTTTTTTTTTAAACTGGTGGCACAGCCATGTCACCAGCAGTCAGTACATTCTGGATTGACCAAGTCCAGTGGGCAATTGGATTGTGATGGGGTGAGGAATAAATATTACTGTCGTAGAGGATTTGATGAGTTTCTATTGGTGGCAATGTTATCCATGGGAGTTCTTTCCTTTATAGATATACAACACCAAGTGATCATTAAATTATGTCCCCTGGTCCCAGAAGTCTCTGCCTCTGTGATACTGATGAAACAATTTTTTTTTTTTTGCCTCATGAGCCAAAGATTTGGACCATGATTAAGAATGAGAAGTTCTGTGGTCATCTCTAATGCCATCTAAGTGTCATTATCCCATCCTAAATTAATCCTAAATTGATTTCTTTTTTTTTGATTGGGGGTTGCTTATGTACCAAAGCCAGTATTTTGTTTATTATTTATGTGCACATATAGTCAGAGTGGAGTGCTAACATTTCTGATCTGAGAACCTCTGTCAAAACTGGGAAAGAGAAAGAATAATTTTAATTTGTAATGAAAGTGGGATGTGAGATAAGATGATAATTTATCATATACTTAAGTAAAATGTACAGATGAACCAAAATTTTTACTATTTGCAGCCAAATACATATACCAACTTCAAAATATATATTAAATTTGCCAAGATAGAAAAAGGGATAATAAATATGAAAAGATGAGTAGTTAGTGCAAGCAAAAAAAAAAAGAAATATCAGAAATGCAGATAGATCTTTTGGTGGTCCCAAATTAGTTTATGATTAGGGTTAGGGGAGGACAAGGAGGTTCAAGAGTTTGATGGATGGGGGGGGGAAAAGCTATTCTTGAACTTAGAGGTGCCAGACTTCTGCTTGAAAATAGCCATGAGAAGAAAATTTGTTCAGTGAATTGGGGATCCTTTATGATATTGGCTGCCTTCTTGAGGCAGCGTCTTGTATAGACATGTTCAATTGCACATAATGGACTTGGCTAGGTTTCTGCATCCTTCTACATTCCTGGGGACTTGAGTTTCCAAGCCAAGCCATGCAACAACCAGAATTTTTTTTTATAGTGCACCTGTAGAAGTTCTATACAGTATTCAATGACATGCCAAATCTCCTTAGATGACTTAGCAAGTAATGGCATGCCTTTTTCACAATTGGATTTGAGGTTCTGTTTCTGGGAGATGTCCTGAAGGTAAAAGGGATGAATAGAAAGGACAAGGGGAGTATCCATGATAAGGCCAAATCTTTTTTGGGTCAGATGGAGGGTTGGTATAAATCTTTGTCAATGTTCTCTGTTGCTAATAACAGGGCTGTTGGACATGCCCATCAGTTCAGCCATTTTGTTTAAAAAGAGTGAGAACAGATGAGATAAAATCACAGATGGATGACCAGCAGTAAAGAAAGAACCAGTTGCTTATGGTCAGAGAAAGTAATATTAAAACCTACAATCTATTCATTTGGAAGATTGGATACACTGACTGGACAGCATGAAATTTAGGGTAAAGAAAAGTCATCTCCTAAAAAAGCACAGTAAACTGATTTGCATGAATGTGCAGAAACAGACAAAATAAACTCATAACCACAATTTCTTTCCTCTCTTATGCCTAGGCCACTTCCCGAACAAGGCAATGCCTTCTGCTGGGACTCTGCCATGGATACAAGGCATTATCTGTAATGCAAACAACCCCTGCTTTCGCTATCCGACACCTGGTGAATCCTCTGGAGTTATTGGAAATTTTGACAAATCGATGTGAGTCAAAGATAGGGTTACTAATAATGATAGGTCACATTATCAACTGTGAATTAGTTCCACACATTAAGTGCATCTAGGGTATTTGGCAGCATTTCTATTTCATTATAAAGCATTATTATTATTATTGTTTCGTATGCAAAAAAAAAAAAAATTGGAATCTCATTCATTCTTGCAATCGGATAATTTGAAAGCTCACTTGGTGATTATAGTTTGCAACAAGATAAACACAATTGTGTACAAGTTTTATAATGGCATGTCCTTGTATGAATTCCAGTGAGGCCATCAGTGGTCTTGTGGGACCCTGAAGTGGATTATCCAAAGCAAAGTGACATGTTTTTAGCATGGATGGAAATGGTCAATCAACACCTTGAGTTAGATCCCATTATTGAGACCAAGATTTAAAAAGGTGAAATTACATATATAAAGGGGGAAAGAAGATGGGAGAGGCTCGGGGTGATAGATTTGGCAATTTTCATCCTGCAATCAATATCCAGCACTCAAAATTGTAATGGTTTTGAAATGTTGGATCCAACCTGCTTTGTAAGTCTGTGAATAACATCCATGGAGTTCAAAAGGCAGGCTGATAATTTGTCTGCACCATTGTTAGAAGAGGTGTTTTGTAATGGCTTTCATTGGCACATATATAGTTCCAACGTGATTTTTTTTCCTATATGAAGCTGTTTTATTGCCTCTTTCCCGTTCTTTTCAGACTTTCCCGCCTGTTTCTCGATGCCAAGAAGATAATACTGTACAGCCAAAGGGATGGTAACATGGGAGCTTTCCACATGCTGTTAGAAGCTCTAAAAAGATTCAGCAACTCGACTCTGGGTACTTTTCTCAATAATTACTCTCTGATCTGTAGTCCGTCTACTCTGTTTGTCTTTACCTGGATTTATCAACAACATACAATGGCTTTGATGAAGTAGTAAAACAAACCAACATGTTGGCCTAAAGGCCTATTATTCCAAAGTTTATCATCTATCTG
The DNA here is from genome assembly GCF_036971445.1 of Narcine bancroftii. Lineage (NCBI taxonomy): Eukaryota > Metazoa > Chordata > Chondrichthyes > Torpediniformes > Narcinidae > Narcine > Narcine bancroftii. The sequence goes on along the minus strand of NC_091469.1, from coordinate 32,930,949 downwards.
CAGGGAACTTGAGCCAAGTGATGATTTTGGCCAGAGTGGTTATAAGCAATTATCGCAAGTGAGAGAGGTAGAGATGCAGAAAGGTTGAGCTTTGAAAACCGAAAGATGAAAGGAAATGCTGGAGAGATGGACATCTGGGATTTGGATGTGTTCAGATTTGAGGAGCTCTGAGTGTCCTGAGGGTTGTTAGACCATTATTACATAACAAATCATTCACACAATGCTTGGTTTGATGCTAAGAAATTCCCTGATAGAATTGACTAATGTTATTTTTCACCTCCCAAAATTTAATTTGCTGAATTTCATTTTGGAGGGCTCTCTTTCCTGCTTGATTACCTACTGGAATAGAAAGCAGAGTACTCATCTACTCCAGGAATTTAAGCTCCAGTTCCTGCCCGTCTATCCAGTCTGCTATCGAGGATGGCTTTCACTGTTAGATTTCGAGAGCTACCCTTCTTTGCCCTCCTTCCCTCTCACTTCTTGACTTCTTCTCTTTTACCCACTCACTTGCATGCACCTCTTATCCTGTGCTCCTTCCTCTTCTCCTCCTACCTCCACCTTTTTAGTTAGATATCTGCTTTTTTTCCCCCCGATTCCTGACGAAGAGCACAGGGCCGAAACATTAGTTACATTTACTTCCTATTTTCTTGTTTAACAGTTGGACATGGCATCTTTCAAAGGAATTGTTAAAATAATATCCAATCTATTTTCCAGCTGGGTATTAAAGATTCCAAGGCATTTTTCTGTAAGAGTGGAGGAGTTCTTTCCATTACTCTGACCAATATTTATCCTTCAAATAACATTACTAAGACAGATTATCTGGCCATTCTATAGCTGCTGTATTCTCCATTTCCAATGTTGCACAGTGCCTCCAATTTACAATAACTGAATCGATGGCCATGGGAAATGTTGAATTCCTGAAAGGCATTGGATAATTACAAGAAAAAAGGAAATGCTGGAAATACTCAACAGGTCAGGCAGCATATGTGAAGAGAAAACCACCTTGATTAATGTTGCAGGCGATGCCCTTGTATCTATTTGAACACAGATGGAAGACTGGGTATCTTGCCAAGTAGTGATACTCATAGTTTCTGAAAGTTCTTCCCTCTCTACCACCATCATTCATCTTCCTCCATATACACTCCTCTGGACAGATTAATTTTGATGGCAAATATTTATTACCCATTCTCGGATGGCGCTAAACATGCTTGTGCTGCCTGGAATTTCAGTCACAGACCTCATTTTAGTTCTTCAGCACTGCCCTTACAGCAACTCCAGCAGCAGCACTGCCCTTTTTTTTTAATCAGCGATTTAAACACTTGAATCAAAGAATAGTTGAATCCTTACCAATGATGCATCATTCTATTATACAAAGGCGTGCATGGCTGGGAGAGAGGCACAGCTGGTAGAGCTCTTGCCTCCAGTTCCAGCACCTTGGTTTCAATCCTGACGTCCTTCCTTTGAGATGTTTGCATTTTCTACCTCTGACTGTGTGGGTTTCCTCCATGTTCTGGTTCCCTACCACATTCTAATCATGTGGAGATTGGTAAGTTGGTTGATCACTGTAAATTGTCTATCGGAAAGTGGTAAAATCTCAGATTTTGTGGGAACGTGGGAGAATAAAATATAGATAGATTTTGTGCAGGAATAATATAAATGGATTCTTGCTGGGGATTTGTTGTGCTGTATAACTCTCGAGTTCTCTTAGACTTAGTGTCTTTCCAAAACCAGTGAAGTACCTTTTAAGTGTCCTCACAGTTGTAATGTAGGATTCAAGACAGCCAATTTAGACATAGCAAGTCCCATAAACAACAATGTGGTAATAGCCTTATCCGCTCTATAGGTAATGTTAATTGATGGTAAAGTGATTGCTAGCATAAGAGGGAGAATTCCCTGGCATTTAGTGAGAAATCTCTGATTCCTTACTTGTATACATGGATGTCTAGAAATATATAGTTTATGATTGTTACAGATTGGCCAAGACTGGTTGGCTCTTGTTTGAAGCTGTAAATCGTGCACATGTACCTGATGTTTTCTTTGTTTAGTGGTGAGCATGGAGAAAAAGGAATGGAATTAAGTCAACATACACTAGTGTTGTGAAATCTCACTCATGTTTTTTTTAAACAAATGTCTCTAGACAGAAAACTTTGCAGGTTTAGTTTTATTTTAACTGGGCCTTTCCACTTGGCCATTGGGGAACTGTTGGAATGAGATGCAACACTGACTTTATAAAACTTAAACTTTCATGCAGGATGTGATGGTGCCTAAATTCCCTGTCCATATTTCCTCATGATGTGGAAGAAGGCTATATCTACCCATTGAATCTATGCCAATTTACAGAGCAATCTGATTGCCCACTTTTTTTTTCCTGCAACTTGTTCTGCCCGCATTCTCAACAATTCTCCCACTCATCTGTGCATCAGGGCAACGTAAAGTGACCACCAAGTAATGTCCTAATCTGCATGCCTTTTTGTAATGTGGGAGGAAGAAGTGCACTGGGTCAGGAAGAGAACCAGCACATCCTAAAAAGCATCAGAATTCAGGATTAAACATGGGTCACTGGAGCTGAGGCACAGTTCTGCAAGCTGAGTCACTGTGTCTTTCACTTGCAATTAGAGCAAGTGGAGAATAAATGCTCATTTGAGAGGATGAAACATTTTCCTCATCAGTTTCTGGCCAGCAGGAAAAGTTGAAGCTGTTTATCCTGAAAGACCAGACAAAGAACCCACATGATCTCAAAACGAGATGACTGAAGCCTTATTTGCTTGACTCCACTGACCTTGTCCATAAACCTTTTACATTTTTTGAAGAAGAGGGAAGTACAAAGTGGTGTGATCCCTGTAGACATGCAGCTGCTTCTGTTTTGTAATTGTCAGTGTCATCCAAAGTACAAGCTTCATGTGTTCAATCAAATTCATTCCAAAGTACGTTTGTTCCAATCCAGATCTGAGGAGTAAATCTCCAATAAAGTGCTGTGTGGTGAGAACTGTTATCTTGTTTGTTCTTGCTGGACAGTAAACATCCCAGGGCGCAGTTTACATCTGAGCCAAGAATAACACTGCATTGTGAAAACATAACGAGAAAAATTTAACTCTTTCGCCCCCCCCCCCCCCCCCCCCCCCCCCCCCCCCACCATTTAGCATTGCAAATGTGTGATTTAGTGGAGGGGATTTGGTTCAGTACGGTGAGACATCGGGCAAAATTGAGCTGCACCCAGTATCACTTGGATAGAGTTTGAATGGACTCTCTGTGACCATGTGGGTTTCCTCAAACATTAAAAAGTTGAGTGTGTTGGTTAGTTTGTTGATCACAACAAAATTGCCCTTAATAAATTGAAATTAACATAGATTTAGCACAAATATTGGTGCGAACTAGATATGATGAAATATTGACATCTGTGCTCTTATTACTAAACAAATGAAGGACAAAGTTATTGGGAATTGCTACTTTTTGAGAGTATTTCAATTGACAATTATTTTACATCCATATTGAATGTTGCATGATGCACATGGTGAAACAATTGCTTAACAGGAGCTTGGAAAGCATGATGGCTATCCACCCTTTCAGGCTGACAACACTGGTGGGAAGGGCAAAGAGGCCCTGGAGCATGAGTGTTCCTCTGAACCCCATAAGGAAAGTTGTAGTTTACACCAGGATTCCCTCCAACCCCACCATGTAGACCCAACATCTCCTTTCTGGAAAAAGATCTCCCTGTTACTTTACTCAAAGGGATCAAATGTTCTTAGATGGTTTGTGGTTTCTTCCTCTCCATTGTGTATAGGTATTTAAAAGGTTCTGTATTTTAACATTTTAGATGTGGCCAGATATGAAATTGCACATTTTTTTTGATCTCTTTACTACTCACCCTTCACAGCAAGATGTACTGTAGTAGTTACAATTCTAAATGGTATTTGGGGCAGGACTGGACCAAAATAAGGACAAGTGGCCAGAAATCCCAGGGCAATGGAGCCTTAGTCCCATTACCTGGTCATTAACATCCTATTTTATTTTTGCAGAAACCTGCTATGCACAAATTGTCAGCTGTGCTTTCTACATTACAAGTGTGGCTGTACCAGCACAGGAGTCATTTTAGCCTATGAAGTACTGGATCCTCATTGCCTGTGCCTTCTATAACTAGGGTCCTGTTTTCAAACCGAATATCAAACTCTATTTTTATTAGCAGGGCTCCTGATATTTTGCCAGTAGCTTTGGTTGTAGGATTGAATTTCAATTCTCACTTGATTTTATTTTACTGGGAGTGGATAAAGCTCTCTCCATGATCTTGCTTATTTTTGCATGCACATTTATATTCCTTGAACATATTCTAAGGAGAAACCCCAGTGGTATTGTTGAGTTCAAGACACAGTCTAGACTAGTTGTAAGTGTCTGGGTTTTTTCCAGACTGATGGATAGCCTTTATGACCCTCTGAAATAGCATTCCCTTAATGCACAAATGCGCTTCATCTTTCCACTGTTGCTGTAAATCAAACCCACTCCCCACATCCAATGTTGGCACACTCAACAAATAATCAATAAATTAAGTCATAGCTGAAGTCGCACTTGCTTGTAAGCTCTTTGAATTAAATCTTTTCATTTGTAATTTGGAGAAAATTTGATGATTGAAAATATTTTGGTGGTGTTACCATTCCTACATTCCTAATTCACCTGAAGTTTGCTGTTGCCTATTCCCTATAGTCCTTAACAAAGTGAAGTATGTGTGATGAAGGTAATGAGAGTACTCAGGTTCTGTATGACCCAGGATAGTGTATTTCTAAGCAATTGTGGTGTCTTGGAGGTAGCCTGGAAAGTATTCCCATGCATTTTCTGTATCTCTCACGGTAATCATAGATGCTGTTGAGAACTCTTGGTGGACTGGTCTATACACTCTGTAGATGATGCTCACTGCAACAGTCAGTTTTTTGCATTCCCTTTCTTCAAGGTGATTCGGGGCACAGTGGCACAACTGGGCAAACTGCCACCTCACAGCTGCAGTGAGAGGAGTTCTATTTTCACATTTACTGCTATCTATATTATGTTTACCCATGTTTCCTCTGGGTGATCTGGTTTTCTCCCACATCCCAAAGATTTCAGGTTGGTAGATGACCTGTCCAAGGAAGATTATACCTTGAGTATAGGTGAGCTGTAGAATATGGGGATGTTGCAAGGAATGTTGGGAAAATAAAGTTGGATTAGTGCAGATTTGTGTAACTGGGGACTCTGCAATAAGCCATTTATGCCTATAGAAGCATCCTTAGAATCATAGAACCCATACACCAAAGAAACAGGCCCCTTTGGCCCTTCTAGTCTATGCTGAGCCATTTTTTTTTGCCTAGTCCCACTGACCTTCTCCCAGTCCTTAACGCTCCATACCTCTCCCATCCATGTACCTGTCCAAATTCATCTTAAATGTTAAAATTGAGCCTGATTTCACCACTTCAATTGACAGCTTGTTCCATGCTCCCACCACCTTCTGTGTGAAGAAATTTCCCCTCATGTTCCTCCTAAATTTTGAAAATAGTTTAAAGAAAAAGTCACAGAAAGCACAAAATTCCTGAATTGCATTCTGAACAAAGAAACTGCTCCATACATTTTACCCAGTGTGCTTTGTAGCAATCTTTGTTGGATTGATTTGGGAGATATGAATGCACTTCTTGCTTTCATTTTAGTGAATGGGGTTAAATAGATAGAAGGAATGTTGTGGGAAGCATGTTTGTGCAAGTAATTAGTGTGTTAACTGTTTTAGTTTTGGCTCCCTGCTTTATATAAAAGAAAACCGGGGAGAATAAGCTGGAATTGTGAGCAACACTAGTTAGGCCACATCTTGGGTACTGCAAACCGTTCTCATTCACCAAATAATAGAAAGAAGTAAATCACAAAATTCTATGGACATCGTGGTTGAAGTAAAAACAGAAGCTTCTGGAGAAGCTCAACAGGTCAAACTGTGTCCTTTATGTAGCAAAGGTAAAAATACATAACTGACTTTAATAATAGAAAGATGTGGTTACACTGGAGAAGGTGCAGTGAAGGTTTATAGGGATATAGAGACTCTGTATAATTGTAGCAAGAAGCAAAAATTGGATAAGATAGGATTGTTTTCCTGGAACAGAGAAAACTGAGGAAATTTCTAATACTGAAGCATAAAATTAGGAGTTAGAGCAAATGGAATAAGTCAAATGTGAGCATGGGAGTCTAACTCAGAATTTAAATGGTTGGCCATTGGGAGGCTGCTGTAGTTGTAGAGAGGAGGTGCTGAGCGAAGCGATCACCAATCTATGACTGGTCTCTCCAATGTAGAGAAGGCCACAAAGGGAGAATGGGATACAGTAAATAAGTCCTGGGATGTACAAGAGAAGGGTTGCTTCACATGACAGGCCTGTTTGGGACTCTACTGTGATGAGGGAGGAGGTGTGGGCACAATTGTTGCACCTCCTACGGGCACAGGAGAAGGTGACAGGGTGCAATTGGTGGGAGTTATGAGTGCTCGAGGGAATCACGGAGGGACTGGTCCCTGTGGAAGGCCGAGAGGGAAGGAGAGGTAAAAATGTGTTTGGGGGTGAGATCCTGTAGTAAGTGCTGGAAATTCCAGCAGATGATGTGTTTGGATGGGGAGGATGGTGGGGTGGTAGATGAGGATGAAGGGAATTCTATGTTCTTTGCATCTGGGAGCAGAAGGGGGCCAGGGCAGATGAGTGGGAAATGGAGGAGATGTAGGTGAGGGCTGAATTGATAGTGGTGGAGGGGAACCCACATTTGTGGAAGAAGCCAGTAATTTTGGAAGATCTGGACTAAGACCTAATCTTGAGAACTTCCCAGATTGGCTGAAAGCAAGGGGCCCTGGACTTAAAGTAACTCATGGAACAATTAGAGAGGAAATCACTTTGTTTTATCCAGTGGGTGATGGGGTATACAGAACCTGATGTTTGTAAGAGTGATGGAAGTGGAAACCCTCATCATGTTTAAACAGTGCCTGGATGTGTATTTGAATACCTGTCATCTGGAGGGCAATGGGCCTAGAGCTGGAAGGTGGGATTTAGTTGGGCAGCTCTTTTTTAAAAAAAAAAAAAAAAAAAAAATATTTTTAACACTATGAACCATACTGACCAAAATACACACAAACATTTCCCTCTTAAATATACACAGTCATTTTCTCCCCTTTTCCCCCTCCCTTCCCTCCCTCCTTCACCCTCCCTCCCCACCCACTCAACGTTCAACATATATAATATATTAAACCCATTAAACAATGTCATCACACAATGAAAATCAACAAGAAATTTGTGTCATCTACTTTTACACACTGGGTCTGTTCATTTCGTCGTCTTCTCCTTCTGTCATTTTAGGTGGTGGAGATCCACGGTACGACTTCTCTGTTCTTGATGTACACAGAATTGAGAAGCTGAATGACCTCCTGTGTTGTTAATTTTACAAGGTTATAATTCATTTGCCTATAACAAGTTTTTGAATGTGTTCATCTTCTAGATTTAATTATAGTTCCTTGCAGTGTAAGATGGACTGATATAATTGGTGTTCAATGTACAGAACTCATCCTTGTGGCAGGAGTTCAGCAATTTTGTTTCTGCTGCAGGACGTATATTTTTGGGTGCATGCTCTTTCCTGTAATCTTGCATTTTAAGATCAGAAAATTGTAGAATATGATCATGAGTTTGTTGTTAAATGCATTGTACAATGTACATATGCACCAAAATTCTTACTTTTTGTAGCTAAACAGGTACTTGGAAAAACTATAATGGCAAAATTACTTGAAATAGAAGAGACAATAAATGTATAAAATAGGTAGATGATGTGTATGAAGTCAAAATTGGAAAGAAACGGCTACTCTGGGGTTTTGTGGTAACACATGAATATGGAACACAGTTGAGGTTGATACAAAAATTGGGAAGTGGAATTTGATTTGCAAGCATGTTGAGAACATGCAACTGTTGGTGTAGTTCTGCTTTAAGTGAAAGAAAAGTAGTCCACTGGCATTTTTTTTGAGAAGTTACCACTTTTGGATTTGCACCACCTGAGGCTCAGTGAGTGAGTGACTCAATGGTGCAGTTCAGTGATCTAGGTTCAATCCTGATGCTGTCCAGGTGGAATTTTCACCTTCTCTCTGTGACCATATGAGTTTCCTCTGGCTGTTTCAGTTCTCCCCCTATCTCTTAAAGATGTGCAAGTTGGTAGGTTGATTGCCACTATAAAATTGTCGCTGCTCTGTCAATGAGTGGTAGAACTTGGGGGAGGCAGAGAAAATTAAATGAGATTAGTGTAAATGATTTGTTGATAGCTGATGTGGATTTGATGGGCTGAATGGTCTGTTTCTATCTTGTATGATTCGATGAGCTCCATTTTAGGATAGAAAGAATTGCTTTCGGTAGTTCTTCTGTTTTAAAACTGGGCCTTTTCGTTATCGCTGAAACGGCATCACATTTGCTGTACAAAGGTCAGAGAGGCACATGATGATTGTGAAAGGCACTGACAACAGCACTTTAGACAAGCTTAATGAGCAATGAGCCCTTGATAGCAGTTGATTCTGGTGGTCAAGATGGATATTTTACTGATGTTTCAAGTGAATCATACGATCTAGGTACAGAGGCCACTCTACTCATTGTACTGCTTGCTGGCCTTTTCAAACAGCAGAGGAGCTGGATGCCTATTTCTCCATGTTTTTTCTTTGGCTTGGCTTCGCGGACGAAGATTTATGGAGGGGGTAAAAAAGTCCACGTCAGCTGCAGGCTCGTTTGTGGCTGACCAGTCCGATGCGGGACAGGCAGACACGATTGCAGCGGTTGCAAGGGAAAATTGGTTGGTTGGGGTTGGGTGTTGGGTTTTTCCTCCTTTGCCTTTTGTCAGTGAGGTGGGCTCTGCGGTCTTCTTCAAAGGAGGCTGCTGCCCGCCAAACTGTGAGGCGCCAAGATGCACGGTTTGAGGCGTTATCAGCCCACTGGCGGTGGTCAATGTGGCAGGCACCAAGAGATTTCTTTAGGCAGTCCTTGTACCTTTTCTTTGGTGCATCTCTGTCACGGTGGCCAGTGGAGAGCTCGCCATATAATACGATCTTGGGAAGGCGATGGTCCTCCATTCTGGAGACGTGACCCATCCAGCGCAGCTGGATCTTCAGCAGCGTGGACTCGATGCTGTCGACCTCTGCCATCTCGAGTACCTCGACGTTAGGGGTGTGAGCGCTCCAATGGATGTTGAGGATGGAGCGGAGACAACGCTGGTGGAAGCGTTCTAGGAGCCGAACAGGAGTGTGGGTATGACAACGGCTCTGTATACGCTTATCTTTGTGAGGTTTTTCAGTTGGTTGTTTTTCCAGACTCTTTTGTGTAGTCTTCCAAAGGCGCTATTTGCCTTGGCGAGTCTGTTGTCTATCTCATTGTCGATCCTTGCATCTGATGAAATGGTGCAGCCATGAAAGACCCCAACAATGAAGACGCTGTTTACATCCGGTACCGCACGGATGGCAGTCTCTTCAATCTGAGGCGCCTGCAAGCTCACACCAAGACACAAGAGAAACTTGTCCGTGAACTACTCTTTGCAGATGATGCCGCTTTAGTTGCCCATTCAGAGCCAGCTCTTCAGCGCTTGACGTCCTGCTTTGCGGAAACTGCCAAAATGTTTGGCCTGGAAGTCAGCCTGAAGAAAACTGAGGTCCTCCATCAGCCAGCTCCCCACCATGACTACCAGCCCCCCCACATCTCCATCGGGCACACAAAACTCAAAATTTCTCCATGTAACTTCTCATTAATGGCAATGGACTGTAAAACTTATGAATTAATAAATGCTAAAGTCTGGGTTGAATGACTTGAAAATAAGGAAGGTAAATTCTCATTTAGACAGTGAATTCTCACTTATCTGGTTTTATTAGAACTCATGGAGTGGGTGATCCTTCAATTTTAGTAAAAATTAAAGAGCTCATAATACTAGGTTATTTCAAGCTACAAAGTAAACTTAAACCAGCTGCTTGTTCACTTGATAATTTATGGAATATTGGTTGTATAGAGCAGCAATTACAAATACATTCTGAAGCACATAAATACCAATGTTAATATAAATCGCACTTGATCTCACCGAACTGGAATGGAACCAATGTTTGAGCGTAAATGCAAGGGATTGTAATTTGTAAACAGTGTACTATTGGTTTTTCAGATTGCCATTGGGTGCAGCTCATAGTAGATGTTAGATCTGCTGCCTCATAACTGTGTTCAATCCTGACTTCCAGTGCTGGCTGTGTGAAATTTAGACCTCCTCTTGGTGAAAACTTTCCAGTGTTCTGATGCCCTCCCACATTCCAAACACATGCAGATAGATAGGTTAATTGAACACTGTAAATCATGTTCAGTGTGCAAGTGCACGGTAGAATCTGGGGGGAATTGATGGGAACATGTGGAGAATAGAATCAGATTAGGGTAAATGAGTGCTTCATGGTCGTCAAAACGCTTGTTTTAATGCTGTATGGCTTTGTGTCTTTGCTAATGTCCTCTTTCAATTATAGTTTTTTTTTTCTGTGTTAGTGACATGTAACTATTAGCATTCCTTCAATGGAACAGAATGCAAAACATTGTGTTTTAAGTGCCTGTTGATCAGACCACCTCTTTTGAATGGTCTCGAAGCAAAATTTTTGCCTGGCGGGGGGAGTATATTGGAAAGTCGGGAGTCAGAAACTCCTGATTTGTGATTTTCCCAAGGCTTGGACCTGGATAATGAGAGTGGGGAATAATGACAGAAATAGACCCAAAAGGCAAGGAGCTGGGATGAAGTGGGTTCAGCTGCAGAGCTGAAGGAATGTCTAGGGCAAGGCCATGAAGGATCTGTAGCCAAAGGTGCACTCATGAATTACTAGACAGAAATGACTCTTGCCTTCCCTCTATGGTTCCATGGAATGGACAACATAAATCAGGCACCTTAATGCATTGGAAAGACACATGCACTGCTTCCAAAGCAAATCAATATCACTGTTCTCTCCCTGACCAATGCCCCTTCTCTGAGGTCTAATGATTCCTGATCAGTACATTGGATGGGGCACGTTGCTTACACACAACACCAGATTCTCAAAATTGACATTATTCCAAGATCCTTCAGGGCAAGGAATTTGCAGGAATACAGAGGAAGCAACTCCAGGCTCCTTTGAGAAAGTGCTTAGTACAGGTAATTCATGAAAATCTCAAAATAGATAACAAGCATTCAGGTTGGCATTAAGAATCTCAACTGTCAACTCCCAGGAGCACACACAAGACCCACAAAAGGAGTGTACCACCTCCCAACTACCCACCCACCTGCCCCATCAAGCACATCCTGCTCCATCTGTGTCACTGTTACAAGTCCCTCAAAAGCCTTGTCATCCACCTCAGAATCAACAAAGCAGAAGATAAAAATCATCCTCGAGCCTGAGGATGAGATGCCTAACAATAAGAAGAAATGTTACCATAGAGCAGAAGGAGGAGATGGAAATTTGGAAAGATAAAAGCTCCATCACAATCCTGGGTGGATTCCAATTATGGGCAAAGTGAAGGTTGGCATGACCAGAAATAATGGACAAGCATTTATAGTAAGAAGCAGGATGAGATATGTCACTGTGTTGAAAGCACAACAGGCAAACCATGATTGTAAACTTACCATATATTTTGGCATACGTCAACCTTTAGGTAATTCAGGACCCCATTTTCAGCCTCATTTTATGGTTTTATCATATCAGGCATATAAATTGACCCCCCCCCCCCCAAAAAAAAAAATCACAATGATGAGCAGTTGGGTTTTGCCTAAGGGTGCTTGTTATTATGAAATGACAGAAGTATGAAGTAAGTTTTAAATTAAAATTATTAGAAATGGTCAAAAAATCCAGCAACTGCTGTTGCAGGAAAATTTGAGATATGAGAAGTTGGTAAGAGATTGGAGAAAGAAAGAAGATAATTTAAGAAAAATACCAAAGAAGCAATGTTAGATGAGAAGAGGACTTCTTCATTGACCAGAGTTGGAAAATCACATTGGAGAATGAGTACATGAACAGAGACAAGATTGCTACATCATCACTTGAAATAAAATAAGAAAATTCACACTGTCGTCTGCAAAGTCACACCCAGAATGCAGTAATGATTTTGAGACTACAGTAGGATGGTTCAACCATTTCATGAACAGGAAAAATCTGGTATTACAACAAAAAACAAAAATTGCTCAGAAACTACCAAAAGATCTTGATCATAAAGTTATACATTTTCACCAGATCTTTGCCTCAGACTATAATAGTGATTTTTGAAGGATTCTAAATGTTTTTTAATAAAAAATTTGTTCTAATATACTGGTAGCATAAAAATTTGTTGTAGTTTTTTGTTTTTCAAGAGTTGACTCATACACTGAATCGTTGATGAGTGGTTGTTTTGAGCTGAATTTAAGGAATAATTTTTGTATCTGGCGTAGAAGTCGACACCCACCCGCCCCCCCCCCCCCCCCCCAATTTTGAGTGAATTTCGAGGGTTTCAAGACTCGACTTGTACGCCAAAATATATGGTCTGTGATCTGTTTTCTTGCTATTACCAGTGCATCTGGATTTGCAAGGACTCTGCTTTGCAAGTGGTGAGATGTTGGAGAAAACTTGCAGGGCTGCTGCTTGTCAGATCATGAAGGACTGTTTTATTCCATCAAAGTAATTTGGCTTCAAATTAACATGGCTCGGTTATCAGGACTGGCTCCATTGCCTGGGCAGGGAACAAAGCTTGCGTGTAACCTGATCGTAGTAAATGTAGGCTGGAGAGCAATGACCGACAGTAACCTCCTCTCTTGTTCACTCACAGCTCAGCTTCAACGAACTAGGCGTGTTGCTCTTTCAATCAGCTGAGTTGTCAAGACTGGGACAGCTGCCAGAAAGCTGCTTCGAGCTGCAGCACAAGGGAAGTGCTTACTGGCTGAGGCAGTCATGTTCAAGCAACAGGCTTTCTTCTCCCACAAAGATTCTTCAGACCAGCACTGCCATGAACTCTTTATGAACACTGATGCAAATATTTTTTTTTAAATTAAATTTCCTTTTCCCTCACTCCATTACTCATTTCTGTCCATCCTGTCAAGCCCACAGATGAGGAAATACCCTCCTCAAAACTCTTCCGCTTAATGTTTTGCTCTTTGCCTTTGAGGTTCTCCATTGAGCCCATCTGTTAATTAAAGTATCTTGGGACCTTGTCTTGATCAATTCTTAGTGCCAACGTTTCTTTTCTCATGCTACCTGGGATTGTTTTCAGCATTAAAGATGCTATCTTCTCTTCCTTAGTACGATTCTCTCCAGGTTGAGGATTATTTGCAAACATTGTTTCTGTGTCTTGTGAAGTGGCTGATCAAATTCTGCCACAGTTGGTGGAGTTTCTGTTGAAGTATGCAAAAGCTCTTGAAGTAAATAGAAGCAGAGAGGTTACTATCGGTCAGTTCACATGCCTGTACAAGTCATTGGCATCCCTCATGCGCATGGTTCATCTGAGACTATGAATATTAATGAGATTCCGTTTGAGTCTAAATGTTAAACACAGTCACAGTGTGAACTAAAGTAACCCCACGGAAGTATTCAGCAAATATACACCATCCTCTTCTGGCCTTCTATCAGAACTTCATGACTTTGCCTTTACTAGTCAGGACTTCTGATACATTGGATAAAACTTGGGAATGCATTTCAGATTGTTCGAACTCTTTATTTAAACCTAGATTCTGCCTGTTCTCTCCAGAGATTGTATCAGATCGCGTGACATCATCTTGAAGAACAGGAAGGGAGATTTTGTGAACACTTTAGTCAATATTAAATGCTGACTTTAAATCAGCTTGTGGGAAGTTGTTGGCTGATGTGGTTCCTGCATTACAACTGTAACTATGCTTCTAAAATGGAAAGGCAGGTTAGCAAATGTTTATTTTCATCAGCTATCAGAATCCAAAGCTAAAGCTTTGTCTAAGTGACTGATAACAATAGGCCAGCATTAAGTTTACTTGTTAAGATCTATAAATGAACGATCTTAATTAAGCATATAAGATTCCAAGAGGTTTTTATTAGGGTAGATAGTGAGATGTCTTCATGTGGGAGAATTGTGAACAAGGTGATGTCGGTGCAAAATAAACGATCAATCATTTTAAACTGAGGTGCCTAAAAAAAATAATCCTCTCAGAGGGCATTGAAACTGATCTAGCACCACCATTGTTGGGGTGGAGAATTCCAATGGACATATTACCTTGGTTTTACACTGTGGTTTACTGTAAATTTTTAAATGGCGTGTGAGCGTGGTGAATTTTGCGATGCCCTGGATGCTTGGGTATCTGATACACTTGACAGAAGACCATCAAAGGCAATTTCTTCTTCTGTAACACCCTTGTCAGTTTGGTTTGTCCAATCAATTGGAAATGTCCCATGAACTGCAGTTTCCTTTAAAAATGCATTGGGTCTGCTCTGTCATGGGAAAATACCCAATGGACCAATGGGCATACAGGTACTTCTCTTCCTACATCCTGTCATCTTATGATTTATGTCTGCCCAATCAAGATATCACATTTTGTGGGCATATAGACTACTCCATTCAGTGCCTTCATTTTCTTGTTATTCACAACTTCAACCTCCGATTCTACCTCTGTTTCACAGCTAATACCCCTACAACTCTTGTTACCCTTCCTGATTAATAATATTAGCCTGCTTAGGTTCCCTCAACTAACTCCCTTGCACCCAAAATTCTACAGCTAAAAGCCATTCCAACTCCATCTTCAAACTCACTCATGATACCATAGTTGTAGGCTTTGTATCAAATAATGATAAGGCATAATATAGAAAGGAGATTAAAAGCAAAGATGCCTGGTGCTAAGATCTTGCTTAACGTCAATAAATTAAAGAGCTTTTTCTAGACATCAGGGGAGGGAGCAGAGGCCACACCCCATCTACATCAAAGGAGCTAAACTAGAAAGAGTAGATGACTTCAAATTCTTGGGTCTAAATATTTTCAGAGACCTGTCCTGGGGAAAAAAAAGCCCACATTGAAGGTATCAACATCTCTACTTTCTTAGAAGTCCCCCTGCCCCTCAATAACTAAAGCATAATTGCTGGATACATCACAGTGTGGTATGGGAACTGTTCTGTTGGAGAAGCAAGTGAATACAGCTCAGAACATAACACAAACTTCCCTTCCTTGCATGGACTCTACATCTCCCTTTGCCTAAGTAAGGCGGCCACCTATTGAAGGGCCCCATCCCATCCCAGGCACACTCTCTCAACCCTCTTCCCATCGGTAGTAAGCTTCAGGAGTATGAAGTTGCACACCAACAGGTTTGAAGACCATTTAACCCTGCACTCATCAGGCTCCCATATGAACCACACCACTGCTATAATGCTGCCCTTGCTATGCCTGAACTGATCTTTTACATTGTAATTCTGCTCTGTGTAACTGTGCTCTTGCCCTTCTACTTTATATGGCTATATGAATGTTAGAAGTGACCTGTTAGACTGCTTGCAGAAGAACCCTTCTGACAGTACTAGGTATAACATGACAAATATTAATTTCAAACATTGTTTCAACCCAGAATATTGAGCACCCTGTCCTGTCACTCTAAAACACTTCTCTGTGCCTCCATAATACCTATTAGATAATATTTGTATGTTGTAACTATGCTCTCAATTTGTGTAGCTATTGTGTTGCATTTTCTACCCCAGCCTGTCACACTTGGCTGCACAATTTCCCCTTCACTGTTTTGTGCTACTGCTTTCTCATTTCCTCATGACTTTTAAACATCCTGTTCTTGCAGCATTCCTACCTCTCTCAGCCTCCTGTTTAGTTTAAAGTCCTGTTTGTAACTCCATTTAAGCAATTTGTGAGGTCACTTGTCTCAGTCGAATACAGGTGAAGACTATTCAAATGTAACAGCTCCCTCTTAATTTTTAACCCCACAATGCTTTGAGCCACGCATTTGTCTCTCTAATCCAATTTATCCTTTGCCAATTTCCATGTTGCCCAAGTAATATTCCAGAGATTATTACCCTTGTGGTTCTGCTTTTCCCTTTTGCCCCAAATTCTTCATAATTCCTCATAAGAACATCCTTCCTGGGCCTACTTCTGTTGTTAATGCCTGGATTGATCCTTCCCTCCCCCCCACCCCTCCCCCCTTCTCTTCCAAGTCCTTCTCCAGACCAAAGATGTCAAGTTCATCACTGGATAGCCAACACAGATTCCAAGACACTGTTTTTGCAGCAGAATGTCTGTTCTGTTATGCTATCCTCTATTACTTTAATGCACACATGTCAAACTCTGGCCCGCGGGCCAAATTTGGCCCATGATATAATTATATTTGGCCTGCAAGATCATTTCAAAAATGTATTAGAGGTGGCCCGCCCTGCAGCGAGAGCCGATGCTGTTTTTTGGTAATGTCACCCCCACCATCCTCCCCCTTCATTGCACATCCTTCCCCACCCCCTAACTATCCCCTCCCCCCTAAAACCACCCCCCTTAAAAGATGGCCAGAATATTCTCAAAAAGGAATCCAGAATGGTAAAGTTCCACAAACCTTCTGCTGGGAATCCTAACAACACCCGGGCATCAGATCCACGGGACGCGGAGGGAGCAAGAGTGTTGCAAGTTGACCGTGCAAACTTTGAGAACGGGGAAAACAAAATTGTAACACGAGAAGTCTGTCGATGTCATCAGCTGGCAAGCCAGTTGGAAGGCTCCCCGCACAACCAGTCACTTCTCCCACCTGTCGAGCGGTGCGGCGGATGGGCGAGCACCTGTGATTTCCTGTCGGCGCGACGGACATGGCAGGCTGCGCACGGCCCCCGCTGTTCTGCAAAGGCTGATCGACAGCCCGCTGGGCCTGAGTGGGTGGGTAAGCAGGGGTGGGCAGAGGGTGTAGGTGAGGAGTAATGGGCAGGGGAAGTTATGGTGGTGCGAGGGGCAGTTAGAGGGAGGGATGAGTAGAAGGAGGGGTGGATAGGGAAAAGATAAAAGGGGAGGGGCAGGGTGAGTAGGGGAGGGGTGATTAGAGGGTGAGAGATGGGTAGAGGGAGGAACAGGTTGAGGGGAGAGCCAGTAGAGGGGCGTGTATAGGATGGGGTGGTAGAGGCAGAGCGAGTGGAGTGGGGTGAGTAGAGGTTGGGTAAAGGACTGGTCAGGTAGAGGGATGGTGGGTCGAGGGTGAATAGAGGCCTAGAGCCTGAGGAGTGAACAGGAAATGCTGAGTCCTGATGCAGGCCAAAATGGACACAGCCTGTGAATGCTGACTACATCTCCACAGGGACCAAATATATTTCCCTCAGGTCAAGCAAAGGGTGAACTTGAGCTACCTACTCCTGACCTGTAACATTATCCTCCTAAAGTTATATCCTAAAGTTTAACATTGCATATGTTGAAAGATGAGAAAACATGCAGATGTGGTTGAAAATTTTCAATAAATATTTAGTTCGGCCCTCGACTTAGTCCAAGTTTTTAATTTTGGCCCTCCGTGAATTTGAGTTTGACACCCCTGCTTTAATGTTTCTCTTTACTCCTCCTCTCCATATTTAAATAGGACCAACTCAAATGGAAACTGTTTGCTTTCAATTGGGAGATGCAAGTTTTCCTTGGGATTTATTATATTTTTCTCTTTGGTATAACAGGGACCTATTTTGATTGTAGGATCAAATCCTGCTCTGATTTATTTGATCACTGACTGTGCCTTATTTTGTGTGCAGACCTCAGGCTCCAGGATTTCTTAATCGACAATGAGACCCTGTCTGAATTTTTGTACGAAAACATGTTGTTCAATCGTTCCACGGTGGATAAGATCCTGGATGCTGATGTAAATTTTGGAAAGGTAAAAAGATGTCAGAAGTTCAAAGTAATAATCTTAACAACAACGCCCAATCTTGGGTATTGACAACCGTTTATAAGACTGCATGCACTGACTAATAGCTTTATCTGCTGTAAATTCCCATGTTCATTCTATACCACCAATATAGCAGGGTCGAGTATTAACATCTGCTCATGTGGGCAATTGTAAAAAAAAAAAACTGCCCATGTACATTTCTCGTACAGTAATTAATGTTGTGCTTCTGCTCCGGTATATCCAATTCATAAAAAGCAGAACAAGTTCAATCCAGCTATTTGTCACAGGTCACATGGTCTCATCCCCTCTGTTCAGGTTACAGTTTCAAGGTTTTGGAGTGGAATTCAAACCTATAAACTTCTATCTTGAGCTATCTGCTGAGGGGAAAATTAGGAAATTCTGCTTGAATCAAACATTTCACAAATAGTGATCAACACCAGTGAAGCCAACCATTTTACAAGACAGTGCTTCAGTAATTCAATGTGCACCTTATGTGGGAGCACACAATAAGCAATTGCAGGTGCACAATCCTTTATCCAGAGTTCTAAAATCCGGCAAGTGGGGAGAGAGAAGGCACCGCAAGTCGGGCGGGCGAGGGCGAGAGACTGGCAGCGCGAGTCGGGCGGGCGAGGGCGAGAGACTGGCAGCGCGAGGCGGGCGAGGGTGAGAGACTGGCAGCGTGAGTCAGGCGGGTGAGGGCGAGAGACTGGCAGCGCGAGGCGGGCGAGGGTGAGAGACTGGCAGCGTGAGTCAGGCGGGTGAGGGCGAGAGACTGGCAGCGCGAGTCAGGCGGGCGAGGGTGAGAGACTGGCAGCGCGAGTCAGGTGGGTGAGGGCGAGAGATCGGCAGTGCGAGTCGGGTGGGGGGGAAGGTGGCAGTGCAACTGGAAGCGGGTGGGGGTGGATACGACAACATAATTCGGGTGGGCTTAAATCTGGCTTTCCGAAATGTGGGAAAAATCCAAAATTTGGAACACTGTCCCCCAAGGGTTCCAGATAAAGGATTGTGTACCTGTACTGAAACAGAGAGCAAAATCTTTGATTAAAATTCTGAAACTTGTAATCACCCTGTGTGTAGCATTAATTAATTTCAGCATTTATACAACTGTGGGAAAAGATGTATATGTATAAGGTACTATCATTTAATGAATGAGGAATGATTCTTTGGTTGCAGAACTTGTTGGATTAGCTTGAATAATTTGGACACCTTCTAAAACAACTTGAAGGTTGTAATATAATATCAAGGCTAAAGTAGCATTTTTAACCCTGCTCTAATTTTATACTATCAGTTTAGACCACGAGGTCATAATGACCTTGCAACTTGCATGTGGTAGTATATAATTCATATAATCATTATTTTTTAACTCGGATAATATGTTTCATGAGTGATATTATTTGGACTTGGATTGTATAAGACTAAATTGTTCATTATAATGTTACTGCAATCAGTTTCAATTTCATAGCAGATGTTTTTACATATCAGTTTGATCTTCATGGCTGCAGAAAATTATCCATTAGAATGTTAGACTGAAAAGGGTAAATAGGGTGGCACTACAGATCATTCGAGATCTAATTTGAGCTATGGATCAGGCTCGGAACTCTGACCTGTTGTATCCTAAATACATTCAACACCTTGACATTCACTTTGGTACAATTGACTTTATCACATGGAGTACTACTCATAGTGATAGTAAATGCACTGTAGAGACATGAAACACAAGCTTCCTGTGTTTCATGGAAATATTAAGCATGGTGTCATTTATTTCAGGTCATTACAGTTGGGCAAGGGTTACAGCTGAAAGACCTTTGCAATGACATGAAACTGGATGATTTTGTAATCATTGGTGATCCCACTACAGCCACTCGCACTCAATCTCTCATTTGTACTCTGTCCGAGGAGAGGCTGAGAAAAGTCGAAAGGATATTTTTTTCCAACCTGGATATCTTAAAGTTAACTAAAGTAAGTGATGAAATCTATAACTCAGAATATGAACCAAAATGCTACGCATTTCAACTTTTTGTGATAAGACAGTTGAGATTGGAGATCAGCCTGGGATTAATACCTGAGCTACATTTACCCTTGCTGATGCCAGCGAAAGGATGAGAAAATGTACAGAAACTGAATTTTATTTCAGCAGCCATTTCTTGATGATGAACGCTGTCTGTCTAGAGTAAGGACTACTTAAAAAATAAATAAATAAATAGATATATAAATAAATAGATTGATAAATACATTTTTTATATATATATACTGTTCCATAGGCAAATGTTGGCCCTCGTGATTGATTGCTGACATGACTGCCCACAACTTGCTTCCCCCACGTGGATCATGCATAGACAAAAGAAACATTCGCACATGACAAAGTGATGAAATGAGTTAAAGTGTTTGTCATTTACATAAATATAAATACACAGACTCACTGAAAGTCTCACTTGCTGTAGCTACTTGAGAAATCAAAGTTTATTGTTATGAACATGCCTCAAAATTTATTGTTTTTGCAGCGGAATTACAGTGCAAATATTGCTATAAATTATATTTAAAATAAATTACTGCAAAAGAAGAATAAGTAAGGTAGTGTCTGTGGTTCATTGTCCATTAACAAATCTGGTAGCAGAGGGGAAGAAGCTGTTTTTTTCTATTGCTGGGTGTTCCTATTCAGGTTCCTGTAACTCTGATCCGATGGTTGTAGTGTGTAGCCTGAATGGTGGGGGGGGGGGTCCTTAACAAAAGTGGCTGCTTTCTTAAGACACTGCCTTAAAATTTCAACAATAATTGTATACATTAAATCATCACAATGTTATAAAAAAGGCAAATCGCTAAATGTTCACAGTGGTAGTCAATGCAAGGAAAAAGTGAAGTTTCAGCATTGAAGACTGATCCTTTTGGTGTTCCTGGAATAGTTTCTGTATAGGCATAGAGTAGCAAGGGGTGGCTCAAGAGCCTGAGAGCTGATGAAAAGAAACTAATTTTGACCCTACACTGCTGATCTTCCAGTGTCTGCACTTTTTGCCTGAATGTAGCAGTGAGAAGAGGTTTAAACTTGTGGGTCCAAGATGATGTTGGCTGCTTTCTTGAGGCAGTACCTCATATGAGCGTCTTCATTGATGGAAAGGCAATGCATATGATGGCAGTGGCTCAGTGGATAATTTCAGTTCCTTAAGTATAAAACTAAAACAACACGGAAAAGCTGCAATGTCAGAGGTGCTGCACTTTGGACAAGGCATCCGAGATCCCACAGAGGTATTCTGAAGGAGGCAATAGATGTTCTCTACTGTTTCCACCAGACCAATGAATGCATGGGTGGTGGATGGAGAGCATATGTTTTGAGGTGAATGGAGTCAATATTAAGAGAGGAAGCCAATCAAGAGAGTGTTTCTATGGATGCCTAAGTAGGAAGGAGACAGCCAAGTTGGGTGTTGAACCTTTAGAGGACAGAACTGGAAAATTTGTAACAGGAGGCAAAGAAATAGCAGCTATGTTAAATCGATCCTCACCATGAAAGGACCTGCAACTATCACTAAGATTATACGTGGGTTAATTTCAAATAATTGTAAAAAAATTCCAATTACAAGGAATAAAAATATTAGAGAAATTCATGGGGATAAAGATGGACAAATCATCAGGACCACACACTCAAGATTTAAATGTGGTTAAAGGGATAGTAGATGCATTGGTTGAATTATTTTCTAAAGACCAAGTATTTAACTGAGTAATTTGGGGTTGTGGGGAGCTGGCACAGAAGAGGAGTTGAGGTCAGCATAGATTTGCTACACTCTTATTCAATTGTAGGACAGGCTTGAGGGTTCTGTTTGCCCACTTTTGCTCCCACTTTTATGTGTTTTTCTGATGAACTAATAAATACTGAATGTTAAGGAGGGCAGTCTGATCTCTATCCCATGGATATTGGTCATTAACTGTGAGTGTTTGTTTTATTATTGTCCTGTCTCTCATTTACAGAAGGGAATGACTGTTGATCCTCTTGCAACATTAGAAGTAGTTAATGCCATGGACGCGGTGCTTCAAAATCTTTTGATCCTCACCAAAGAGGTATGATGACCGATCAGATGAAATGGCCATTGGGATTGGTATTCAATGACGATCAGTGTTAATTCTTGCTGTTCCTTTAGCATAGAGGCATGCATGGCTTCCTGGTTCCTCTGCTAAAATGTTCTTGT
Organism: Narcine bancroftii; assembly: GCF_036971445.1. Taxonomy (NCBI): domain Eukaryota; kingdom Metazoa; phylum Chordata; class Chondrichthyes; order Torpediniformes; family Narcinidae; genus Narcine; species Narcine bancroftii. The sequence continues at coordinate 32,908,969 of NC_091469.1, read as the reverse complement.
GTGACAGAGTTAGTCAGCTGGCTTCATGGCCTCCTGTGCCTTAGATACTTGATGTTTCTCTTAATTTTGGGGTAAGTGTCTGAAACAATTAAGGTGAGGATGATGCTTTCTATGTTTTGATTCCAGATGTGAATGTCAAACAGTTCAGTGGTGGAGTCTGTCACAGAGATCCAGAGCACCTTGTGTCAGAAATAAAACTTCTCACACATGAGTCTCTTTAAAACTGATGACACGACAAGCTTTATTTACAAGTCTGCAGAGTTGGACTCAACTGGCTTCTCACCAGTTAAGCCCCGATACATACAGTGCATTGATTTTTATACCCTTGTTGTTTGCCCTTCCCCTTCTTATTAATACTGTTTTAATTGGTTAGTATTGCAAAAGCATTCTAAGTACAACTGCATTTTTAATTATCACGTTCGTTACGTACGCTGCGAACTCTACATACACTAAATTCTGTTTCTCGCCCTTCTTATCAATCTTTTGTCTCCTGCATGTCTCTCACTATGACCATGAAAAGATATGTTTAAAAAAAAAAACATATCCAGCTGAACTTTTTGTCCTTGGCTGCTAGTAAGCTCCCTGTCCGTTCTGGCTTCCCTTTTTATGATTAATCATCACATTTTAACTTAAGCCATTTTAACCTAAATTCTCTATATATAACAATCCACCCCTTTCTCTCTTTAAAATGTGTGTATGCAAAACCAGAGTCCATCAGGGCAAGGTGGGCCTGAGTCACCCTTCCAACCGTTAAGAGGGAAAGGAGTGGTATTAGGAATCTGTATATAATGACCCATATTATTTCCTTCTTTTTCCACACAAGGGGTATATGGATGTTGGGTGGTATTTTCTGCCCAGCATTTCTCAGGAACTGAGGTATGGGAAATAAAATTACCCTCCTTTCTTCCCCAAATGTGGTCCTGAAACAGGACCACTGTGTCTCTGCATTTCTTACATTTCACACCTGATAAAGACATAGGCAAACTAAGAAAAATCAAAGAACATAACAATAACATTGTGAATCAAGTCTTTCTGCGAAATCGCAAGGTAAGAGGTTTTTCTCCAGGAACACAAGTCCAATCTGAGTTCGTATCAGAGTCCTGAGGCGCCTCTACAGGTCCCTTAAATCTGGATGCGTGCGTCCACCCCTTCTCTCTTGTTCGTGCTGCAGCCTCTGTAGTTAAGAGAACTTGGTATGGACCTTCCCACTGGGGCTGGAGTTTTTCAGTTTTCCAGGTCTTGATGAGAATCCAGTCTCCTGGTTCCACTTTGTGTAAAGAAAAGTCTAGAGGCGGTGTTTGTGCCAATAGTCCTCTCTTTCGTAAATCTGTAAGAGAGCGTGACAGTGCCTGTAAATAGTTCCTAACAAATATATCCCCTTCCCCCAAGGTGGGACACCCCTCAACTGTACTCCAGAAGGGAAGTCCAAACATCATTTCATAAGGGGACAACCCTACATCTTTTCGTGGGGCAGTACGAATTCTCAATAAAGCCAGGGGCAGACACTTTATCCAAGGCATTTTAGTTTCCACCATTAATTTTGTCAATTGCATTTTTAGGGTTCCATTCATACGTTCAACCCTCCCTGAGCTTTGTGGATGCCAAGGGGTATGCAATTTCCAAGAGACCTGTAATGCATTACAAATCAATTGCTGGATTTTTGAACAAAAATGTGGACCCCTGTCTGAGTCTATAGAATCCATTATACCATATCTGGGGATTATCTGCTCTAGGAGGAGGCGAGCTACTGTAGAGGCTGTAGCATTTACTGTTGGGAAGGCTTCCACCCATCGGGTAAAGTGATCTATTACCACCAACAGATACTTCCATCTTTGGACTTGAGGTAACTCTGTGAAGTCGATCTGGATACTTTGAAAAGGGCGTATGGCTAATGGTTGACCTCCCATGGTCCCTGTCCTCATCACCTTTTTATTAATTTTTGTGCATAGGTGACAGTTCTGCACCTCCTGTTGGGCCAAGGAGTAGATTCCCTTACACACATATTCTCGAAGCACTGTGTCACATAAGGCTTGGGTGCCCCAGTGGCTCTGATGATGCAGGTGTTTTAAAATATTGTGAGTTATTTCTTTATTTAGAACCATTCTTCCATCTGGTGTCTTCCATGTTCCATCAGGCAGCTGGCTTGCGCCCAGCTGAGCCATGTCCTTTTCTTCCTTAGCAGTGAAAATGGGAGCCTTCTTTATGCCTTGCCTTATTGGGATTAAGGTCAGCAAACGGACTTCTCGTTGCATGGCTGCCCTTTTGGCTTCTTCATCAGCCAGTCTGTTTCCAATTGCTGTCGGGGTATCTCCCCTCTGATGACCTGGTATGTAGACCACTGCTATTTCCTGGGGTAATGTCAAGGCTTCTAAAGTCAGAGTAATCATCTGTTCGTGTGCCAATTCCTTTCCTCTTGATGTAATTAGACCACGCTCCTTCCAGATCTTACCAAAGGTATACACTACCCCGTATGCGTATTTGGAATCAGTGTAAATCGTTCCAGTTTTCTCTGCCAGTATTCTGAGGGCTCTCTGCAAGGCATATAGTTCACAGAACTGTGCTGACCAGCTTCCGGGTAGTCTCGTGGATTCTACTACTTTCCAAGTATTTCCTTCTATTATAGCATACCCACTTCTTCTCATTCCGTCAACACATCTGGCGGAGCCGTCAATGTAGAATTCATATCCTTCTCCCAGAGGAGTATCGCAAAGATCTTCTCGGGTCTTGGTCTGAAGATCCGTCAACTCGACACAGTCGTGCTCCACCTCTCTCTCTGTTTCACTGCCGTATAAAAACTGAGCTGGGTTGCAGCTATTAATCTTTGCAAACTGTAGATCTTCTCCTACCATTAAAATGGTTTCATACTTTAATATGCGAGAATCAGTCAGCCATCGATGGGCAGTTTGTGTTAATAAAACACTCACAGAATGGGAGGTGTACACAGTCATCTTTCCTCCAAAAGTAAGTTTACGTGCTTCCTCTACCAACAGAGCAGCAGCCGCTACTCCCTGGATACATGTCGGCCATCCGCGAGACACTGGGTCCATCATTTTGGAAAGGAAAGCCACTGGGTGTCGCTGACCGCCTTTTTCCTGTGTTAAAACTCCCACAGCTGTTCCTTGGTTATGAGTGACAAATAGCTGGAAGGGCTGTTTTAAAGAGGGCAGAGTGAGTACCGGGGCTCGTGTCAGGCGATGCTTCAAGTCCTCAAACCATCCCTCCTCCTCCTGGGTCCATTTCAATGGATATTCATTTTCATTTGTCAGTTTTTCATACATAAACTTCACCAACGCTGAGTAGTCCTCTATCCATAACCTACAGTAACCTAAGGGTCCCAGGAATTGTCTTATTTCCTTCTTATTACGGGGTAACGGCATTCTAGTGATTCCCGCAATCCGTTCAGGGGTAATCCGTTTCTGTCCTTTACTTATCTGGTGTCCCAGATATACCACAGTTCTCTCAACGAACTGTAACTTGTTCCTGGACACCCGTAGACCCTTTTTCCCCAGATAATTCAAGAGTCTAATTGTATCTCCCCTCATTTCTTGTTCCTTGGGTCCTGATAATAGTAAATCGTCCACATACTGCATTAGTTGGGAATCATCAGATTGTGGATAGTCCGCCAGGATTTGTTCTAGCATTTGTCCAAACAGGTTCGGAGATTCAGTGAACCCTTGGGGCAATACAGTCCACCGAAGCTGTCTCCGTCTACCTGTCCATGGATTTTCCCATTCAAACGCGAACATATCTCTACTTTCCTCTTCTAATGGACACGTCCAGAAGGCATCCTTCAAGTCGATAACACTAAACCACTCATGGTCTGGGGGAATCCGACTCATAATAGTATAGGGATTAGGCACCACTGGGTGGCGGGTCTGAACAATAGCATTCAAACTTCTTAGATCCTGAACTAGGCGATAGGATCCATCTGACTTTTTCACTGGGAGTATAGGGGTGTTATAAGGTGACATGCATTCTTCTAATAGTCCGTCTCGTATTAGAGTCTCAATTACCGGCTGTAGCCCTTTTCTCCCTTCCAAAGAAATAGGATACTGACGTTTCCTTACCGGCTGATGACCTGGTATTAATGTGACATGTAAAGGTGGGATGTCCAGACCTCCTCGATTTCCCTCCTTATACCAGACTCTCTCATCAATCTGCCGTTCATCCTCTTCCTTTAGAGCACAGAGGTGGACTCGCACTTCTCCGTCCACAGGGAGAGCACCCAAATTTAGGAGAGCCTGTAAGTCCCTTCCTAGGAGGTTAAATCCAGCCGACGGTAACAACAAGAGGTCTTGTACCCCTTCTCTTTCTTCCAGTTTCACTGTTATTTGGGGAATTATTGATACCATTCTGGGAGCCCCTTCTATCCCAGAAATTTTCAAATTACTTTTTACAGGTTCAGTCCCGATTGGCACAGTTATTACACTACTTCGTTCCGCTCCTGTGTCCACCATAAACACCACCTCTTCTCCCTTGGGACCAATTTTTAGTTTTACCAGGGGTTCCCTCTTATACTTGGTCCCTAACATTTGGAACCCCTGACCCCCCTAATCTTCTTCCATAAGTTCGAGGGCACGCAATTCCCTCTTGTATCGGGGGCATTCCCTCTTAAAGTGTCCTTCCTCATTGCAGTAATAGCACTTAACGAACCTCCGGGGTCTTCCCTCTCTTGGATATCTTGGATTGTTTAGAGGAAGGTTTTGTTTTCTTTCCCCTCTGGATTCGGCATTCATCTGTCGGATAGTCTGTACCATAACCTTTGTCGCCCTCTTTTGATCTTCTTCTTCTCTCTGCACATATACTTCTTGCGCCTTTTTTAACAGGTCGCTTAGGGGTTTTTCGCTCCAGTCCTCCTCCTTTTCTAGTTTCTTTCTAATGTCCTGCCATGATTTGGAAACAAATTCAATTCGAATAAGCTGTTCACCCATTGGTGTACTAGGGTCCACGCCCGCATACTGTTGGACATTCTTTCTCACCCTCTCCAAAAAATCAGTAGGGGACTCGTCTTTCCCCTGGTGGTTCCCAAATGCCTTGGTGAAATTGTGACCCTTTGGCACAGCCTCCCGTATCCCTTTAATTGTCCACTCTCTATATTGTCTCATACTTGTCAATCCCTCGGGTGTTCGTTTGTCCCACCTGGGTTCATTTAAGGGATATTTTTGTTCATGGGGTCTGGGGTCCCCAGGTTGTTCATATTCCCACATGAGGAGGGCAGCCCGTCGAATCATCTGCCTCTCCTGGGGTGAGAATAATGTTCCCATTATTGCCTGCATCTCTTCCCACGTATATGTGTTTGGTCCCAGGAATTGGTCGAGCTGTTCGGCCAGTCCTATAGGATCTTCCAATAACTTTTTCATTTCTTTCTTAAATCCCCGCACCTCTGTACTAGTTAGGGGAACATTCACATATCCCGTTTCCCCTCCCGGTCCTCCCATAGGAACTTCCCTCAGGGGATTTAGGCTTATTGAAAACTTTGATGGTCCTGGACCAGTCTGGGATCTTGTCCAGGGTCGGTTTACCGGTGGAAGTTTAGGGTCCGACTCTCTTAATTCATTCTTTTTTTCCCGGCCCCTTTCGGGGCAATCAGATTCATCACCTTTCCCCTCCGGTAATGAGCTTTCCTCGGGTGCAGTAGGCACCGGAGGAATATAAGGAGGGGGAAGGTTGTCCAGAGGTTCCCACTTCTTTTCTCCCGCTACCCTCAATTTAAAACATTTTGTTAAGGATCCTGGCCAGGGAACCCAACAAAATGCATATGCTGACTCTTCTTGATTCACCTTTGGTCTCGAATTTACATATATGTTTAATGCTTGTCTAACCCAATCCTCATCAGATCCAAATTTCGGCCACCAGACCGAGGAACCTTTAATAGGTTGTTTCGACCAAAGGAGACAATATTGAACCATCTTTTTCTTGTTTTTGTCTCGATATCTTTTACTATCCCAATTTTCAAACATTCTCCCCAAAGGGCTGTCAAGGGGAACTCCCAGGAATTGTCCTGAATTTTCAGACGAGCCCTTAGATTTTGATCCTCCCATTTTCCCACCTAGATCCGTTTATCGTTGCTGAGGACCCTCTCATTCTGGACCCTACTCCCTTCTTCTCAGACGCCTCGTCGGAGGTACTGTCCCTCCTTCGGTTACCGCTGAGGTTTCCCTGGGGTCGACCCCTCTCTTCTCGGCACTTCGTCGGAGGTGCTGTCCCTCCTTCGGTTACCGCCGAGGTTTCCCTGGGGTCTATCCTAGAGTCCCACGACAGGGTCCTCACGCCACGACAAAAGCTCTATACCTGATCTATTACGTTAGGTTTTTTTTATCCTAACAGGTGTATCCCGTTACACCTGTTACCCAATCCCCACACCACAATCGTAAGTCGTCACTTACCGGTGTCTTCTCGGGGATTGAACCGTCACCCTTCTCCTCTCCGTCTTGTCGTGTCACCTTGTCCGGATACCACTCGCTCAAGCCGCCCGAAGCGACGAGCAAGGGACTAGGAGCCGCTGAACTCAGCGGGGTGCACCACCTCCGATGTCCCTCTTCTCGCCTCCCCTCACGGCCGGAGTGTAGATCCCGGACGAGCCCCCATTTGTCAGAAATAAAACTTCTCACACATGAGTCTCTTTAAAACTGATGACACGACAAGCTTTATTTACAAGTCTGCAGAGTTGGACTCAACTGGCTTCTCACCAGTTAAGCCCCGATACATACAGTGCATTGATTTTTATACCCTTGTTGTTTGCCCTTCCCCTTCTTATTAATACTGTTTTAATTGGTTAGTATTGCAAAAGCATTCTAAGTACAACTGCATTTTTAATTATCACGTTCGTTACGTACGCTGCGAACTCTACATACACTAAATTCTGTTTCTCACCCTTCTTATCAATCTTTTGTCTCCTGCATGTCTCTCACTATGACCATGAAAAGATATGTTTAAAAAAAAACATATCCAGCTGAACTTTTTGTCCTTGGCTGCTAGTAAGCTCCCTGTCCGTTCTGGCTTCCCTTTTTATGATTAATCATCACATTTTAACTTAAGCCATTTTAACCTAAATTCTCTATATATAACACCTTGTGCATGGTCCTCAAACAATAGTTTGACCATCATAAGAAAGCAAACCTTACTGCCTGGTGCTTCCCATTCCCACATTCCTATGTTTATCAGTAAGAATGCCAGTTTGAAGCCACACTATTTGCAGCTCTGCATCGTTGATGTATGCTTTGGGAAATTCATTTCTAATATAAGTAAGAAATGTTAGAAATATTCATTGTCGATTAACCACGGAAAGAGAAACAGAAGTAATGTTTCTGGACTGGGTGCATGTGGATCCTTTGCAGATTGTTTTTCTCATAGTTTAAACTAGATCTAGCCTGAAGGGCAAAATACAATATTGGAAAGCAATGAGCTAAATATCCGGCTTCCTTAAAAACAGGCAGTTTATCCACTGTCAGTGAACTAACTGATATTGCTGTGTATAAAGGTCAAACCTATGCAACTCTGCAGCAATATTACGAAAGCTATTTCAACCTGACACGGCCAACAGGAAACTGATAGAAGAGGCAGGTCATTCATTTTGTGGGATTCTAACCCAATCTATGGCTTAAAAAAATACCCCTGATGTACCATTTATTTTGGTACTGGTGCCATATCAAATGAACCCATCCATGAAGCTTGGGGTGCAGGCAGATAGTTTCTGTCTTCCTGGCTTATAACCAGTGCAATTTGGAAGTGGAAAACAAAACATTTTTACCAAATGCCAAGGCTGTAGTGAGTTGTGATTGTTTGTCTGATATTGTTGTTGTCTCCCTGGAGTTGCATACAATATAGTTCATGCATTTATTCTTCACTGAGAAATATGTAAGTGCCTTCAGAAGGCAATCTGCCACAGGCGCACTTAGCATAGAACTGACAACCCCACAATGTCATTTGGCCGTATTTATGTTCCAAGCAAGCTGGATATCTCTAGTGGAAATCAGATGATGATCAATTTGGAAGAGGGGAGTCAAAGACCCAAATTATTGAATGAACCATGGAACACTGCAGCACAGAAATAGGCCTTTCGGCCCATCTAGTTTGTGCCAAATGTTTTTTTTCTTTCTGCAGATGCTGGCTGACCTGAGATTTTCCAGCATTTTTGGTCTTGTTTCAGAAAAGCAAGCCATTTGTCCTTCTGGTCCATGCTGTGTTGATGTTGCCTACTTGTGGCATCCAAGCCCCTTTATCTCACCTTGCTTGATTCCCTTTCTATTCTTTGCTGCAAGAAACTGCAAAGACAGCTTATGGTGGAACTACTTAAATATGGAAAGAAATCCAAAACGTTGGCTCTGTTCCTCTCTCTTTGGACTCTGCTTGACTTGTGGACTGCCCCTGGTGCATGTCTTTTTTTTTAATTATTATTTTAGCTTCCTATTCTGTTGTCCTTTCAAAGTTTCCCTGACAAAAGGCCAACATGGCCTGTTTCCGCTCCGTAAATGGTTATATGGTTATGGTTAAACCCATACTGTTCTTCTCAAACACAAATTGGGGTGGAGACTTCCATGTGGCCAGACTGTCACAGTGAAGATGTTACTCCTGAATTCTCTTAGTGGTTTTGTTAGTGATTGCCTTACAGTGATAACCCTGTGTACAGAAACATCTTTGCTGGGTCTACTAAAAATAAATATCTTTTATTGTCCTTAAGGCTGTACTCAAGTAACTACTCAGTTTTTTTTCTGTTCAGTTGTGGAGGTTTCTTGTTGCTCTTTACCTGCTCTGTATTGGCACACTGCCTGCATGTTCTGGCATGTTACTGTGATGCTTTATTCGATCATGTCTGCAGTTTCTCTTTGTTTGATTGTTTGTAATATGTATAGTGGCCATTATCCCAGAAACTCCCCTCCTTTGAACACAAGATTTATGAATTATGCATACAAATTGGGTAGGAGCCTTCTGTTGAATGAACTTTAATAACCCCGCTGTGCCTGAGAGTCTGTCAAAACACCCATGGTTACTTGTTTCAGATTTTGGAGTGTGGTTACACATCCTTTTCTTGTTGGTCCATGTCACTGAAAAGAAAAAAAATTAAAAGCAAATAGATTAGCTTTAAAAAACATACATACACCACCCCCCCTCCCCCGCCCCCAGCCCTGTAAAGCACAAGTCTAGATAAGTGGAAGTCAGCATATGGGCGTGCTGTGGAGTCCAGTTACAGTGCACATTTCATGTTACACCACTTTGACTTGCCTTTGTCTGTTAAAAAAAATAATTGAAGCCATACGAGACCAAAGTAGCTGACGTGGCCAAGTTTTCCCAGAACATACTGTCATGGAGAACTTGTATTTCATTTGGATTTCTGCCAGCTGGCTAGTTAACCGTTTCTTGCATTGACTATTGGACTAAAAGACATGTGCTGTTGTTAACCAAAGTAGAAAAAGCTGGACATATCAGCAGGTTGGGTAGCAACTGTTGTGACACAAGCAAAGTAAAAGTTTCTTCAATAAAGGGCCATGACCTGAAATGTTGACTGACTGTTTCTCCCCATGAATGCTGTCTGACCAGCTGAGATACTCCAGCTTCTCATTTTTTAATGATTCTAACTTGAGATTTGTGTCTCTTTCGTTCCACTCACACCTTTCTCTGATATTTTTTTCTGAGCTACAAAATCCTGGTTTTATTTCTGGTTTCCAACAACTGCAGTGCTTTATTTTTTTCTGATGTGTAATTGTTAGCTCTAGAAGATATTTTAATAAGCAGTTATTTATTGTGTTCCAAAACAATAATTGCATAGTTTGTATGTGGATGTATTTGTAGTAAAGCCAGAGAACTAATGATGACGGTACTTCATGTTTGGAAAGATTTATTGGGTGACTACATCATTGCAGCTTGCATTTCAGAAGATTCTGATTTTAATGTTTTATTTGTATCACCTGGAATAATGGGATAAGAATAATTCATTCAAAAGACAAGGGAAGGGTATTTATTGTTCACTCACTCACAGTGGCAATTAGCTCATGACAACAATGAAATGAATGAGTTAATGCAGTTAAGTCAAACATGCACTGCATTAGAAGACGTGGTATCAATCCTATTCCAGGCACTTGAATACATAGACTTAGGCTGGAGCTTGTTTCCCTACTGAGTGAATTATAGAATTATACAACATGCATAAAGGCCTCTCAGCCAATCCAGTCCATTTCAACCATCAAGCCACTTGCACTAATCCTACACTAATAACACATGATTTTCTCCCACAATCACATTAGTCTCCCACTGATTCTACCATTCACCAACAATTTGCAGTTAACCTACTGATCGTCACAACTCTGGAATGCAGAAAGAATCTGAAGAAATGTGCAAACTCTTAAACTGAGGCCCAGTCTGCCTCTCAGGCAGGTAAAAAATATTCCTATGGCGTAGTTTTGATGAACGACAAGGAGTTCTCACCAACCTCCTGACCCACATTGCCCTCATCCAACAGTAACCTGGGAATCAAGCTATTCATGAGAGCTTGCTGGGTGCAAATTGCCCACCATGTTTCAAAAATTAAAACCGTGATGCCCTTCCCAATACCTATATCGTACTTTTGACAGCACAAGAAGACTATGTAATAAATAGAGCATACAGCAGATTAGGAGCAGGAAAAAAACATTTCACCCTGCTCTGCTTGTCAATGAGATAGATCATGGCTGATCTGATGGTTGCTTTTTAAACACAAAGACTGAAGGAACTCAGTAGGCCTTGCTGTGTCCATAAGAGGTAAAGATCTATTATCAACATTTGAGCATGAGGCCTTTTTCAAGGTCACTCTGATTGTTGCTTCAACTCCATTCACTCATTCAACCATTGACCTTTCAACCTTTGACTTATCAAGAATCTATCTATCAGAGCTTTAAAAAATGTCAAGAGAAGCTCTATCATTGGTAGTCTAAACAGAATTACAGAGCATTAACAAGGTCCTGATAATCATGTAAATTATATCCCAGAGTACCTGACCTTGCTTTGGACCATATCTCCACTAAATATTGGGGGAACATGTTATAACTCTGCCTCTAATTTTGGTTCGTTTTATACAATACACTATTTGAAATGTTTGGAAATACCTCAAGTCCATCCATGACATGGAACTTTGTAGGTTGCTATTACCAAGTGTGATGTGAAGGGAGGAATGCTAATAAATAGAGCAACATTGGAAGCCATTGTCAAAGGTGAATGTTCAATATCATCTGTTGTTCTTTACCAAATAAATATTGATATGTGTATTCCTGATACCCACATTAGGAACTGCTGCACCAGTACTAAGGTGTCACTTCAAGAACCACATGCATAAATTCACATTCTTTGTTCAATTTCATTGAAAACTTGCTTTGCTCTATCTGTTATCTCTTCCAACCCAAAAACTTCCTATCAAAACTTTCAGGACTCGCTGTGCTTTCCCACAGTTCCTTCATCCCAGACCTTGTTGCTCACGTCTTTAGCCACTTTAGGCATACAAGTTGGATTTCCCCTCTAAACTTCTCTGCTGACTGGTCTTTTAAGGCACCCCTTTAAAAAAAAAAAAAAAAAAAATTATGGAATTGGACTGAATCCTCAGACACAGAAGCTAAGGGAGGTTTTTGTGTTATCCACAACTTCTGAAATTCGAGGTCTGTCGTATGCACTGCTCGATTATGTATTAAGTCCACGGTTACATTTCGCAGCACCTGGAGTTTGAAGTAATCTTGTTCCACTAGTGGTTTACTGGAGGTTATTTCCAGAGTAAAACTAATATTTTGTCCAGTTAAGAGGAGGGGATGGTACCAGCTAAGCCCCTTGAGTTCGCAGAGCTCTAAACTTTGTTCCATCTCATTGATTTTGTGCAGCTGACTGATGTTAAGAGTTTGAGCGACATGAGAAAAGAGGTGATGCTCCTTACCAATGATAGCTTGGCAGGATCACCACAAGAGCTGTACCAAGTCGTGTTGAGGATTGTGTGTGGCCACCCAGAAGGTGGGGGCTTAAAAATTAAATCCATGAATTGGTATGAGGACAACAACTACAAATACCTTTTGGGCAGAAATAGTTCAGATGAAGAATCCTCGTACTATGACAACTCAACAAGTGAGTATCTGCTATAAGTTTTCATGAATAATTTAAATGAGAGACCAGTGAAGTAGAGGAGAAATGACTTTTAAATATCCAGGAATTACTCAGTCAGGGGAGCAACTCTGGATGAAAAGTCATGGGGTTATAAAATCAAGGCTATTGGTGCATTGTCTGATGTTTTAAACATGTTCTTTTATGTACTCCTCCCCCCACTATTTTATTCTGGCTCCTGCCAGCCTTTTGTTCATCCATTAATGAAAATAGCACCTTTGGAAGACTACACAAAAGAGTCTGGAAAAACAACCAACTGAAAAACCTCACAAAGATAAGCGTATACAGAGCCGTGGTCATACCCACACTCCTGTTCGGCTCCGAATCATGGGTCATCTACCGGCACCACCTACGGCTCCTAGAACGCTTCCACCAGCGTTGTCTCCGCTCCATCCTCAACATCCATTGGAGCGCTTACACCCCTAACGTCGAAGTACTCGAGATGGCAGAGGTCGACAGCATCGAGTCCACGCTGCTGAAGATCCAGCTGCGCTGGATGGGTCACGTCTCCAGAATGGAGGACCATCGCCTTCCCAAGATCGTGTTATATGGCGAGCTCTCCACTGGCCACCGTGACAGAGGTGCACCAAAGAAAAGGTACAAGGACTGCCTAAAGAAATCTCTTGGTGCCTGCCACATTGACCACCGCCAGTGGGCTGATATCGCCTCAAACCGTGCATCTTGGCGCCTCACAGTTTGGCGGGCAGCAACCTCCTTTGAAGAAGACCGCAGAGCCCACCTCACTGACAAAAGACAAAGGAGGAAAAACCCAACACCCAACCCCAACCAACCAATTTTCCCCTGCAACCGCTGCAATCGTGTCTGCCTGTCCCGCATCGGACTTGTCAGCCACAAACGAGCCTGCAGCTGACGTGGACTTTTTACCCCCTCCATAAATCTTCATCCGCGAAGCCAAGCCAAAGAAAGAATGAAGGACTCTGGCCTGAAACCTATCTTTATCTCTGCTTCATAAAGAACGCTACGTGACATGCTGAGTTTCTCCAGCATTTGTATGTAAACTACAATCTGCAGAATTTTCTTGTTTAACATTTTCCCTTTAGGAGTGCTAAAGGCCATGAAAGTGGCAGAAAGGCTATTTGACCAGATGTCATTGTAATGAAAGCTTCTGAAATGTATCCAGTCAAAGTTGGTGACCCTTATTGTAGAGAATCAGAGGAAAAATGTCCATCTTTATTACTCAGTGCAATTGCCTTATAGAGGTTGCAATGTGACAAATCATAAAACATTTTGGGTGAATGCTGGTGAGTAACATGATTGTACCAATTCATCCACTGATGAAGTTGGCAAGATTTTAGACACTCTCTGAGCAAAGCAACAATGTCGCATTTTCATAACATTAACCAAAAGAAGGTTTTCTTGTCTTATTTTGCCAGACCACTTTGCCAATATATAGATAACACTTAAAACTTGGCTGTCCATCAGATTTCAAGCAGTATATCACCTTTGACTCCCAAAATAGAGTATGAATTGCTTCGTGCTCTATCAATGAATTCATTTATAAAATGGTTCCAAATAATTTAATGACTTAAATGCACAATATATTATGTTTAGTGTCTTTCATATCCTAAAACATTTATGCCAGTTAGGTGAAGCAGGAACTTTCTTGTTGGCAGACAGAATATTCCTGGACTGTATCCATGCTGTACCACAGGGACTAATTCAACAATAAACATAGAGAAGGTCACAGAGATGTAATAATGGCAACGTGATTGCTTTTTGGTGATGAGACACTAAGCAAAAGCTCATCTGTCTTCAGATGGTAGACCCAAAAGCTCCCATTGCAATATTTTGAAGCTAAACAGCCAATTTTAGATCTCACACCAGCATTAGAGATGTTGTCTGTGGAAATCTGCTCGAATACAAATTGAGTGCTGTATTTACTCCATTGTAGTGGAGCCTGCACTTTAAAAGCAAATTTTCAGCTTTCCATCACATTGTGATTACCTGAGATCATGTATGGTGGTACTGAACTTCAAGTTTTTTGACTATTACCCCTTTCACTCCTGCTGACTCACGACAGTGCAGCTAAGCACAGCCCAAACCACATCATCAAGTTCACTGATGACATGGCCGTTGTGGTCCTTTGTAAGAATGAGGGGGTCAGGATACAGAGATGAGGTCCAATTGCTAACGGACTGGTGCAGAGCCATCAACTTGTATCTGAATGTTAATAAAACAAGGGAGATGGTTGTCGACTTCAGGAGGGCCGAGCAGGGTGGGGGGGGGGGGGGGGGGAGTTGTCCATGCTCCACTGACCATTGACGGCTTTTCTGTTGATGTCAAGAGTATCAGGTTCCTTGGAGTGCACTTGGAGAATCTCACCTGGTTCCCTTAACACCAGCTGCATAGCCCAGAAAGTTCAGTAGTGCCTCTACTTCCTGCGAAGGCTGAGGAATGGTCACCTCCCACCCTCCATCCTCACTACATTCTACAGAGGATGTATTGAGAGCATCCTGTGCGACTGCATCACTGCCTGGTTTGGAAGCTGTACCTCCTTGGTCTGCAAGACCCTGTAGAGGATAGTGAAGTCAGTGGAAAAGCTCACTGGGAGCTCTCTTCCTACCATGAAGGACATCGACAACACTCGATGCAGGTGAAAAGGCAATAAACATTGTGAAGGACTCCACAGACCCCTCATGTAAACGGTTCTCCCTTCTGCCATCTAATAGGAGGTACTGCAACAATCCAGATTGGGCAACTTTTTTTCCCCCCAAGCCATCAGGCTCCTGAATTCCTGGAACATGTTTGGATAGTGTACCATGAACTTTTACTCTATGTTTATCTTCTAACTTGTATTCATGTAAATATGTTCCATGGTCCTGGAGAAACACTATCTCATCTTTACCATGCGAGACTTTTTTTCTCTATTTTTACTCTCATTCCTGCCATCCTCTTACCTCACTTCTTCCCTTCCTTTCTTGACAAGATTCACAATTCCTTTATTGTCATGGAATGATACAGAAAATGCAATGTTCAACAAAATATTAGGGCAACGTGTCTAGCACCCCCTCCACTTTACTAACACAGTATCTATGAAAATGATCAGAAAATCCATTTCCAAGAATAAAGCTATTTTTTTTCCCTTTTAAGCTCCGTACTGCAATGATCTGGTGAGGAATTTTGAATCCAATCCGATCTCCAAAATGATCTGGACGATGATGAAACCATTTTTGGTTGGTAAAGTTCTGTACACTCCCGATACTCCTGTAACCCGGAGGATTATCAAAGAGGTAGGTTTCCAGTTCGACAATCATGATCCTTTTTACCCACTTCCAAATCCCAAATTTCTCTTTCTTTCAGTGAATTTGTGTTCTTTTGTTATGTACTCCTACTAGAGACCACTTTATTGTGATCAATGTCCCATTTAGGCATTGTAACTCCCTTGTATCTGTACATGTATTACTTGCTTGCAAGTAACGTGAAGGACACCAGAATGGATTTTGTATTCACAAGAACATCCCAAGTAATTTGGGAATTTCAGCATATTTGTCAATAAAGCAATCCTAGCCTTCAGTATATTTTTTGAGATGATAATTGGCCTCTGAGATTAGATGAAGTATGATGACATGAAAATGGACTGGGTCGCTGAGAGCAGTGTAGCTGAGGGGATTAAACTGAAAAGTGATGTAAATGGATTGAGTGAATAAGCAGAACTGTGGTAAATTGAACACAAACATGATGTTTGGACCCACAAAGTACAAAATAGTTTTTTCTACATTGTGAAAAATTAGAAATCGTCCAGTTCCACAGTGATTTGAGGGTACATTTTCGTACTTCGCTACAATATAATGAACAATTACAGAAAGCAATCAAAAGAGCTAATGTGATACTGACTCTTCATTTCCATTCTATGAGGGAATATAAACTATATTGCAGCAATCATTCTCGAACTTAGTCCTTATCTAGAGAACTCACCATAACGCTTTGGGAAAATTATGGCCAGGAAGGTAATGGAGCATGAATTGACCAAAATAATGTCTGGATATTATTTTAAGATAAGGGGGGGTGGAGGGGAGGCTGTGATGTTTAATGGAAATCTATGAGGCAAGTTTTTTTTTTATATGGTGAGAAAAATACACTTTTATAATTTAGGTGGTAGTGGTGGAAGTAGATACCTCAGCAATATTTAAGAGCCATTTAAGACAGGTGGGGAATGGAGGGAGACAGACCATGTGTGGGCACATATGCGAGTTATAATTCGCATCACGGTCAACTCAAATATCGTTGGCCAAAGGACCTGTTACTGATCTGTATTGTTCAATGTTCTCTGAAATTTTGAATACAAAGGAATAATGTAAGCTTCTTCTATATGAAGGGGAACAATAAGTTAGGGAGACCATAAGTATTTAGTCTAGATGGGCAGTCCAGAATGTTGGGGTGAAAGGAAGGATGAAATTGGAAAACATTGCTGCTCACGGAGGGAGGCAGAAATTCTGTAAATTTTACCATAATCACCTGTGAATTTTATAACTGAGATTTTTTTTAAACCAAAAGCTTTACGGAATATGGTAGAGAGACAAATATGATCACCTTGAACAGAAGAATTAGCTTAAGGGCTTCTCTTATTTTCTATCTTGCGTTATGAGTCATTCAATTCTTATAAAATATGAGCAAGCAATTTAGGTGGTAGTGGTTAAATTATCAAAGTGTATTTTTCTCCATATCAAATATTTAACAATATCAATTTTTTATTCTAAAATCTGGAAAGCAAATGATAGCTTAGTTTTTGTGTTTTGTTCAATACGAAGGCTTCATTTTTAGAATGAGAATTGCAACTATGATTATCTATCCATCCTGACCTAGTACGCCTGCTTTTTGCAAAATATCACTAGTATCCTTTGTTAATTTTAGGTTAACAAAACCTTTCAAGAACTAAGTGTCTTCAAGGAAGCTGGAGGGATGTGGGAAGAAATTGGACCAAAGATCCGGGAATTTATGGAAAGAAGCCAGGCAATGGATCTGATTCGAGTGAGTACTGGCTTTGGAATATGTCTGTTTTAAGCCTGTTTATTTTGTCCACATTTGTCATCAGATATTACTGCCTAATTCTGGAACATATTAGTATCTGAATGAGTGACACAGACAAATTATTCTCATAAATCTAGTCAGAGGAGTCTGTATTTTATTGATAGAAGAATCTGAAAGGTCTTGACAGGTTGAATCTCTGAGGACATTTCCTCTAGTGGCACAATCTAGAACTCGGGGTTGGGGGTGGGAGGAGCCTCAAAATAAAAGCTGCCTGTGTAGGAGTGAGATAAGGAACAATTTATTTGTTCAAATCTTTCCAATGCTTACCTCAGAAACCTGTGGATGTTGAATTATTAAGTAGATTAAAACCTGAGATTTGTTGACCACAGGGATACATATCTGGGTTAGAGAACCAGGTACAAATTTGGCCAGAATCAGATTTCCCGTGATATGATGAAATAGCAGCTGAGCTTACTGCACCCATGTCTGTTGTGTTAGGTTCTTATAAAATAGTTGAGTGACACAGAATAGAGAGTGAGATAGCATTTACAATGACTAACACTGGCATTGACAAGTTGGGCTGGGTCTCTGGGTTTTCTTAACATAATCAATCAGAGGAAGAAAAGGTTCAAGGCAACTTCTCAGCCAATCAAAGTCATTCTTAGTGATCACTTGGAGTATGTGTGTCAAATGTGTAGGTGATGAAGGTTAGCTCCAGGGTCGTCTTAGAACTTGGTTCCAGTTGGTAAGCAAAAGGCTATCTTGTTCCGAAAATAAACCTAAAGTGAAAATTCTTAGCAGCGTTTATTCTACATTTTTTTTTAAAAGTAGTTTTAAATATAATTTCAGTTCCTGCTATTATTGACCTTTGAGAGTCAATGCAAATTAATGTCATTAACTAGTAGGAAAAAGACATATATATTTTAATTACTCAAATTTAGCATAATTATGGAAATTTTCAAGTATTTCAACTCCAGAAGAATAGTCAGACATTTGTTTATTCGAAGTCCTGCAGCAAATTACTGCTGATGCTTGAATTCTGAAATAAAAACAGAAAATGATACACATTTAGCAGGCCAGGCAGCATCTGCAAAGAACAAAACCAAGTCCAGGTTTTGGAAGAATGACTGGAGATGAGAGTTTAAATCTTTGGGGTAACATGGACTCCTTTGAGAAAGGATGCTGGCGGATAATCAATGTATGATGTTTAAAATGAGTTGTCTGATGAGGGACTCTAGAACAAACTAACCTAATGTTTAAGTTAGAGCTGGTCTGATTGGAATAGGCAGTGAGATCTCATTCTCACATCAGGCATTGGTGCAAAGCCACAACTTCTCAAAAAGTAAGATTGAAACATTTTAAAAATGTGACTGACTGAATGCTGCAAGGCTCAATTATAAAGGGCTTCAGAAACAAGAAGAGTGGCTGCCTCATAGTTCCAATAATCCTGGATCAGTCTTAACCTCCTGTGCTATATTTGTGGAGTTGATGTAAATTATTTTGGCCAACACTGATATTGTAGCGGCGGCTACACTGCTAACTGAAGAATCGCACAACCAGACGGGTTGAGTTCAGTGAGCAAAACTGATATATTGCAGGCTGCCTGGCTGTTCTTGGACTCCCAGCCCGGACCTGGCTGAGAATCACGCTGGGGGGCCCCGATGTCACTGGGGCGTCACATGGGTCGCCAAGCTTCTGAGCTAAGGTCGGGAGGAAACCCCTGATGGCGCCATTTTGGGTGGCTACCCCACCACGTGTGTGACAAGCAGGGACGGTTCGCCTGCTTAATGGTGTACCGCCACACAGCCCCCCCCCCCCGCACCCCCCCCCCAAAACCAGTGCCAATGTCCTTTTTTGCTGGGTGTCCCTGCTTCTTTGGTTGGGCCACAACTACTGGCTTAGTGGGGTCCAGGTGGGTTGGTTTTATTGGTTTTAACCTGTCCACCATAAACAGTTCCCTCTTAACCACCGATGTCCAGTGTGAAAGTGGATCCTGAACACTGGACGACTTTGTACAGCCCTTCATATGCTCTTTGTAGAGGTGCTTTGGACGGGCCCCACCTGATCAAAATGTACTCTGCGGAATACAGCTCACTGGGGAAGTGAGAGGCCCGTGTGCCGTGTCTGGGCAGCGGTGGGGATGTGAAGGAGTCCAACTGGGCCTGGAGACAGGGAAGTAGACCATGCAATGACTGCTGGGGTTGTGAGGTGCGCTGATGAACTCACTGGGTAGAGCTAGCAGTGCACTCTAGACCAGCTTGGCTGATGTCTCCTGTAGGTCTTCTTTTAGTGTCGAGCGGATGCCTAGAAGCACCCAAGGCAGTTCGTCCACCCAGTCAGTGCCGGTGAGGTGGGCCATCAGTGCAGACTTAAGGTGGCAATGCAATCGCTCTACTAGCCCATTGGCCTGTGGGTGATAGACTGTGGTGTGATGTAGCTCGATCCTCAGCCTGTTCGCGAGCTGTGCCCAGAGCACAGAGGTGAACTGGGCTTCCCGATCACTGGTGAGGTAGTTTGGGACTCTGAACCAGGCAACCCAACTGTTCAAAAGCCCTCGGGAGCAGGAGTCCGTGGAGGTGTCTGTCATTGGGATCACCTCGGGCCAACAAGTGGTGTGGTCTACCACTGTGAAAAGGTAATAGTTACCTCAGGAAATGGATAAGGGTCTGACGATGTCCACTTGTATGTGGCTGAACAGTTTCCGGACGTGTTCAAAATCTTGTTCTGACGCTCTGGTGTGCCTGTGTACCTTGGAAAGCTGGCAATGGGTGCAGGTTCTGGCTAAGTCCGCAAACCGCTTCCGAAGCCCGTGCCAGACGAAACGTTCTGCCACCTTATGGACCGTGGACCTGATGGAAGGGTGGGAAAGGTCATGGATATGGTGGAAGACTTGCCTGTGCCAATACTGGGGAACCACTGGATGTGGGGTGCCCCTGGTGACATCGCACAGGATGGTGCCCTCACTGTGAGGAGTCAGGAGGTCCTGGAACTGCAAGCCCATGATGGCAGCCCTGAAGGCCTGCGTCTCCTTGTCGGACTTCTGGTCCCGGGAGAGCTGGTCGAAGACTAGGCCGAGTGTCAGCGCACAAATGGCCGGTCGTGAGAGTGCGCCGTCAACCATATTGTCTTTCCCCAACTTGTGCCGAATGTCGATGGTGAACTCTGACACGAAGGAGAGGTGACGCTGTTGGTGGGGCGACCAGGGATCTCTTGCCATAGCGAGTGCTTGAGTGAGGGGTTTGTGGTCGGTAAAAATGGTGAAAGGCCTCCCCTCCAAGAAATATTGGAAATGACGCACCGCCTGGTACATTCCCAGAAACTCACGATCGAAAGCGCTATACTTGCGCTCTGGCGGGCGAAAAAGTTGGCTAAAGAATGCCTGTGGTTCCATTGTCCATTCACCAGCTGCTCCAGGACGGCACCGATGGCAGTGGCTGAGGTATCAATGGAGAGCACCATATGTAGGTCGGTGCATGGGTGGACGAGCAGGATAGCCTTCATGAGGGCATCTTTCGTGGCTTCAAATACCTTGCTGGCCTCTGGAGTCCAGGTGAGTGTCTTGTCTTTGGCAGCGATGAGGGCGAAGAGCGGCTGCATGATGTGTGCAGCGCCTGGAATGAAGCAGTTATAGAAATTGACCATACCCACGAACTCCTAAGCCCTTTGAGGTTTTCCGGGTGTGGGAACTCCCTGACTGCAGCAACCTTTGTAGAAGCAGGTGTAGTTCCTTCAGCCGTGATGGTATGGCCCAGGAACTGTATGGGCTCTTTCCCGAACTGGCATTTAGCCGGATTGATCGTTAGGCCGAAGTTGGCCAGTCAAGAGAAGAGGGTGCGCAGGTGAGACTTGTGTTGTGCCCGGTCTCTGCTGGCGACGAGGATGTCGTCCAGGTAAATGAATACTAAATTCAAATCCCTGCCCATTGTGTCCATGAGGCGCTGGAAGGTCTGGGCAGCGTTCTTGAGCCCGAATGGCATGTGCAGGAAACTTGAACAAGCCAAAGGGGGTGATGATGGCCGTTTTGGGTATGTCCTTGGGGTGCACCGGGATTTGGTGATACCTGCTCATCAGGTTGACCTTGGAGAATACCCACGCACCATGCAGGTTGGCCGTAAAGTCCTGGATGTGAGGGATCATGTAACAGTCAGGTACTGTCGCGTTGTTAATAATCTCTGCAGGGGCACCAGCTGCCGGAGGCTTTCGGGACCAGGTGGAGTGGTGAGGACCAAGGACTGTCGGAGCGTCAAATGATCCCCAGCTCCTGCAGATGCGAGAACTCTTCCTTTGCTATCTGGAGCTTATCCGGCGGGAGTTGGCGTGGATCGGCGGGCCTTGGGTGAGGATGTAATGAAATACACCGTGGCGTGGTGAGGCGGCGGAGAACTGCGGCCTGAGGAAGGACCTGAACTCGTCCAGGACGGCCTGAAACTTTTCCTTGGGCATGCTGACCGTGGCCATCTGTGGCTGCGCTGTGGGGGAGGTGTTGAGCTGAACACATTGGAAGGTACAGGCATCTACCAGTCTCCTCCCTTGAATGTTGACCAGGAGTTCATGGGCAAGTAGGAAGTTGCCACCCAGGATGGCTTTTGGGAGGGATGAAACAGTAAACCTCCATGAGAACTTCCGCTGGCCAATCTGGAAGTGGACGATCTTGTCTCCATACGTTCGGATCTCCGTCGAATTGGCTGCATAGAGGGGAGGTGTTCGAGGCCGGTTCTTGGACTCGATAGCTGTGGCCAGGATGACGCTGATCTGGGCCCCGGTGTCGATGAGAAATTGTCGGCCTCTGACTGAATCCTGCAGGTAGAGAAGGGGGTGTTCATGGCCAGCCGCCACAGCCATTAACCGTGGCCGGCCTGTTAGTTTCCCTGGAATGACCAGGGCTGACGACACTTCCAAGCCTTGGCTCCCCAGCGCTGGTGGAAGAAGCAGAGGCCTGAAGTGGATGGCTTGTTTCTGGCTATGCTCTTTGAGGCCCCTGCAGGGGCCAGGTGTTCCACCGCTGAACCGCAGAGGAGTGCTTGGTGTGGTCATGCCCGTGACTCGTAACCTGCTGCACTGCTGAGCCCTCCAAGAATCATTCAAGCCATAGCTCCTGAGCCTTTTGAGCGACCTTCCTGTGTCAACGAAGCTCTCCTGGGACAGCAATGGCCGAATGTCTTCAGGCAGATTGTTGAGGAAGATGTGCTTGAAGAGTGGCCACTTGATGTGATCAACCATGAGTGTGAGCATCTCGTCCATCAACTCGATTGGAGTTCTGTCCCCCAAGGTGTCAAGGCGCTGCATCTGAGTGGCACGTTGGCGCCCGGAGAGGACGAGGGAGCTGGTGAGCACCCGCTTGATGGTCCCATACTTATCTTCTGTGGGTGAGTGCTGAACGAGGTGCAGCACTCTTTTGGCAGTGGCCTGGTCCAGGGCGGCGACCACATGGTAGAATTTGGTCGAATCTGATGAAATCTGGCGGAGGTGAAACTGAGCCTTTGCGTGGCTGAACCAGGTCCCCAGCTCCTGACCCCAGAAGTCAGGAATCTTGATGGCTATAGCGTTGATCGATGGGTCATTCATGTCGGGTTCAAAGACGTTTGAACCTGTCAGGGTCACTGATTTTAGCAGCGGCTACGCTGCTCACTGAAGGATCGCACAACCAGACGGGTTGAGTTCAGTGAGCAAAACTGATTTATTGCAGGCTGCCTGGCTGGTCTTATACTCCCAGCCTGGACCTGGCTGAGAACCGCGCTGGGGGGGGGGGGGGGGGGGGCGCCAATGTCACGGGGTGTCGTGTGGGTCGCCAAGTGTGTGCTTCTGAGCCCGGTGCCGAGGTCGGGAGAAAAACTCCAACTGAGCCATTTTAGCCGGCTGACCCGCTGCGTGCGTGACAAGCAGGGCCGGTTCGCCTGCCTAATGACGTACTGCCACAGTATTACTGTATGTTCCTGTCATGCATCATTAACAGTTGATCACCTGCATTAATTTCATTTTCTCAGTAGAAATGTTTTCATTATTCCCTGTTTTCACTGTATTTAGTGATCAGCTGCCTGGAGATTCATTAATAACCCATTTTAGAATCTAAAAATGTATATCTGTCACAGTAAAAACCAGCTTGGTTAAAGCAAATGTTAAATCTGTTTTATTGTGCTCCATTAATATGAATTTTTCTGGCATGATTTTTGCTTAATGTACTCATTCATTGTGAGTAAGTAACCATGCAAGGCAGATCTGGTTTGTAAACAAAGGGCAGACAGTGCACCATGACTGAGATTGTTCATACTGCCCTGAATTTTATTGCAGAGCTGCTGGTTATTGACTGAATTGTATTGCCATCTGCTGGGCAATGCAGAGACTGTGCTGTAAATTAAACAATAAATGCAATTTTTAAGGTAATTTGTAAAACAAAGGAACTTTTGTACAACACACAAAAAGAAATCGGCAAAATATCACCTATAATCTGGTGGAAACTAATTTCTCAGTGAATTCCAATGGGTTCAGAACAAATGCTTGAAAAGAGACATTTAAAAAAAAATAATAATTTTCACACTATGAACCATATTAACCAAAATACACACAAATATTTCCCTCTTGATTATACACAGTGACATTTTCTCCCCTTTCCCCCCTCCCTTCTTTCCCTCCTTCCCACCCCCTCCAAACCCATTAAACATTCAACATATACAATACAATAAACCCATTAAACAATGTAATCACACAATGAAAATTAACAAGAAAATTGTGTCATCTACTTTTACACACCTGATCAGTTCATTTCGTCGTCTTCTCATTCTATATTTTTAGGGGTTGGAGGTCCGCGGTAGGCCCTCTCTGTTGTGTTCCATGTACGGTTCCCAAATTTGTTCAAATAATGTGACTTTATTTTTTAAATTATATGTTATTTTTTCCAATGGAATACATTTATTCATTTCTATGTACCATTGCTGTACTCTCAGACTCTCCTCTGATTTCCAAGTTGACATTATACACTTCTTTGCTACAGCTAAGGCTATCGTAATAAATCTTTTTTTGTGCTTCATCCAGTTTGAGGCCTAATTCTTCTTGTATTACTTAGAAGAAAGATCTCTGGGTTTTTTGGTATGTTGCTTTTTGTGATTTTATTTAATACCTGATTTAGATCTTCCCAAAATTTTTCCACTTTCTCACATGCCCAAATTGCATGTACTGTTGTTCTCGTTTCCTTCTTACAACGAAAACATCCATCTGATACTGTTGGATACCATTTATTTAACTTTTGGGTGTGATATATAGCCTATGTAATCAATTATATTGTATCATGCGTAATCTCATGTTTATTGTATTTCTCATGGTTCCAGAGCATAGCTTTTCCCATATTTCATTTCATGTTTAGATCTTGTTCCCACTTTTGTTTGGGTTTGCAGCTTATTTCATCATTTTCTTTCTCTTGCAGCTTGATGTACATGTTTGTTATAAATCTTTTAATTATCATTGTGTCTGTAATCACATATTCAAAGTGCTTCCTTCTGGTAACTCGGCCTGCTTCCCAATTTGTCCTTCAAGTAGGTTTTCAGTTGATGGTATGTAAA
Source organism: Narcine bancroftii (assembly GCF_036971445.1). Classification (NCBI taxonomy): domain Eukaryota; kingdom Metazoa; phylum Chordata; class Chondrichthyes; order Torpediniformes; family Narcinidae; genus Narcine; species Narcine bancroftii. The sequence goes on along the minus strand of NC_091469.1, from coordinate 32,884,316 downwards.
CGTTGTACTGTGAGTTATTCAATATTTGTACTTCATTTGTTCAAAAGATAAGAAGTTATTTCCTAAAAAATAATTTCTATTCTTTTAATCCCTTTTCTCTCCCAATCTCTGAAGGAAAGGTTATCTATTGTGAAAGGGATTAGTTGATTTTGTGTCAATAGTAATTTTGGGAGTTGTAATTTGTTTTTTACCTTTCTACATGAATCTTCTTCCAAATGTTGAGCAGATGGTGCAGTACTGGTGAACTTTAAGAGACTTATCAGCAAGTTACAGGAAAATGGAGTCCGGGGAAGTATATTGGCCTGGATTGAAAATTGGTTGTCTGACAGGAGGCAGAGAGTCAGGATAAATGGGAGTTTTTCAGGTTGGCAGAGAGTGGTAAGTGGGGTGCTGCAGGGGTCAGTGTTAGGCCCACAACTGTTCATCATTTACATTGATGACTTGGAGGAGGGGACAAAATGTGGTTTAGCCAAGTTTGCGGATGACACCAAATTGAGTGGAAGAGCAAATTGTAATGAGGATGTGGAGAGTCTGCAGAGGGATATAGTTAAGCTGGATGAGTGGGCAAAGGTCTGGCAGATGGAGTACAATATTAGTAAGTGTGAGGTTATCCACTTTGGCAAGAAAAATAAAAGAGCTGAATATTATTTCAAGGGTGAAAAACTACAGCATGCTGTTGTGCAGAGGGACTTGGGAGTGCTTGTGCATGAATCGCAAAAAGTTAGGTTGCAGGTGCAGCAGGTTATTAAGAAGGCAAATGGAATGTTGGCCTTCATCGCTAGAGGAATTGAATTCAGGAGTAGGGAGGTAATATTGCAACTGTATAAGGTACTGGTGAGACCGCACCTGGAGTACTGTGTCCAGTTTTGGTCTACATATTTGAGGAAGGATATATTGGCTTTGGAGACGGTCTAGAGGAGGTTTACTAGGTTGATCCCTGGGATGAAGGGGTTGACTTATGATGAAAGATTAAATCATCTAGGATTGTATTCGCTCGAATTCAGAAGAATGAGAGGAGATCTTATAGAAACATATAGGATTATGAAGGGTATGGATAGGATAGATGTAGGAAGATTTTTTGAGCTGGCCGGGGAAACTAAAACAAGAGGACACAATCTCAAGATTCGGGGGAGTAGATTTAGGACAGAGATGAGGAAAAATAGTTTTTCCCAGAGAGTAGTGAATGTTTGGAATTCTCTAACCAGGGAAGTGGTTGAGGCTGCCTCATTAAACATATTTAAAATTTGGTTAGATAAATTTTTACATGATAGACGAATTGGGGGATATGGGGAGAAGGCAGGTAGGTGGAGTTAGGTCATAAATTAGATTGAATGGCGGAGCAGGCTCGATGGGCCATTTTTGGCCTACTCCTGTTCCTACTTCCTATGTTCCTATGTTGCACCTATTTTTCATTCCACTTATAAAGTATATGTTCTGGTACCTTCTCCCCTATTTTATCTAGCTCTATCCTGGTCCAATCTGGTTTTCCCTTGTTTGAGAAAAATCTGATAGATATCTTAATTGAGCTGCTCAATAATAATCCTTAAAGTTTGGTAGCTGCAAACCTCCTTGCTTGTACCATTCTGTTAATTTATCCAGCGCTATCCTCGGTTTCTCCTCTTTCCATAAGAATTTCCTTATTATTTTCTTTAGTTCATTGAAGAATTTCTCTGTTCAGGGAATTGGTAAATTGGTAATGATTGAAATAGGTATTGTATCCTTGGGAAGATATTAATTTTAATGCAATTTACCCTTCCTATCAGTGTTAGTGGTAAATTTTTCCAATGTTCTAAGTCATCTTGTAATTTCTTCATTAATGGCTGATAATTTAATTTGTATAGATGGCCTGGATTATTATCTAGTCTAATACCTAGGTATCTGATTGCTTGTGTTTGCCATTTAAATGGCGATTTTTTTTTAAACTTTGTGAAATCCACATTATTCATTGACATCGCTTCACTTTTATTTGCGTTGATCTTGCACCCCGATCTTTCTTCATATTACTTCAATTTTTTAATGTAATTCTTTTATTGATAATTCTGATTCTGTTTAGTATACTATGATGTCGTCTGCAAATAGACTGATTTTATATTACTTCTCTTTTATTTTTATCCCTTTTTTATTTTCTGTTCTTATCAGTTCTGCCAGTGTTTCAATCGCTAAAGCGAACAGTGAGGGTGATAGTGGACATCTCTGCCGAGTTGACCTGCTTAATTTAAATTGGTTCGATTATTTATCCATTTACTGTCACCTTTGCCATTGGACCCTTATATAATGCTTTAATCCAATTAATATACTTCTCTGGTAGGTTGAACCTCTGTAATACTTTGAATAAATAATTCCATGCTACCCTGTCAAAGGGTTTCTCTGCATCTAAAGCAACTGCCACTATTGGCGTCTTATTTCTTGTACTGCATGGATTTAGTTAATGAACGCAGACATTGTCCGTTGTTAGTCTTTTCTTAATAAATCCAGTTTGATCTAGTTTTACTATTTTTGGTACACAGTCGGCCAATCTGTTTGCTAATAGTTTTGCTATTATCTTATAATCTGAGTTAAGTAGAGATATTGGTCGATACGATGCTGGTGTTTGTCGATCTTTGGTATTACTGTAATTATTGCTGTTTTACATGAATCTGGCATGTTTTGTGTTTCTTCAATCTGGTTCATTACTTCCAGGAGAGGAGGTACTAGTAACTCTTTAAATGTTTTATAGAATTCTATTGGGAGTCCGTCCTCCCCAGGCATTTTATTGTTTGGTAGCTTTTTTAATACATCTTGTATTTCCTCTATTTCAAATGGTTTTATCAATTTGTTTTGCTCCTCTTCTTGCAATTTCGGTAGTTCAATTTTAGCTAGAAACTCATCTATTTTGTCGTCTTTCCCTTCGTTCTCAGTGCAGAATAATTGCTCGTAGAATTTTTTAAAGTTTTTATTGATCTCTGTTAGGTTATATGTAATTTATTTGTCCTTTTTCCTTGAAGCCAATACCGTTCTTTTAGCTTGTTCTGTTTTTAGTTGCCAAGCCAGTATTTTATGTTTTTTTCTCCGAGCTTGTTAATACTTCTGCTTTATTTTCATTATGTTCTTCTCCACCTTATACGTTTGTAGTGTTTTGTATTTTATTTTTTTTGTCTGCCAATTCTCTTTTTGTTGTATCTTCCTTTGTTGCTAGTTCTTTTTCTGTACTTACTATTTCCCTTTCCAGCTGTTCTATTTCCCGATTTAGTCCTTCTTCATCTTAGTTACGTAACTTATTATCTGCACTCTGATGAAAGCTTTCGTTGCGTCCCATAATATAAATTTGTCTTTCACTGATTCCCTATTTATTTCAAAGTACATTTTAATTTGGCGCTTAATAAATTCTCTAAAATCCTGTCTTTTAAGTAGCATGGAGTTTAACCTCCATCTATATGTTCTTGGTTGGATGTCCTCCAGTTCTATTGCTAAAAGCAGGGGTGAGTGATCAGATAACAATCTAGCTTTATAATCCGTTTTCTTTGCTCTCCCTTGGATATGGGCTGGCAACAGGAACAGGTCAATCCTTGAGTATGTTTTATGTCTACTCTAATATTCCTTCTCCTTTGGGTGTTGTCTCCTCCATATATCCAAAAGTTGCATTTCCTGCATTGATTTAACCATAAAATTGGCTACTTTGTTCTTTCTGCTAGTCTTTTCTCCAGTTTTATCCATCTTTGAATCCAAATTAAGGTTAAAGTCCCCTCCAATCAATATATTACCCTGCATATCTACAATCTTCAAAAAAGTATCTTGCATAAACTTTTGATCCTCTTCGTTAGGTGCATATATATTGACCAAATTCCAGAGTTCTGAATATATCTGATATTTTAACATTGTGTATCTCCCTGCTGGATCTATTATTTCCTTCTCTATTTTGATTGGTACATTTTTATTAATTTTAGCTACACCTCTGGCTTTTGAATTATATGATGTTGCCATTACGTGCCCTACCCAGTCTCTCCTTAATTTTTTTGTTTCATTTCAGTTAGATGTGTTTCCTGCACGAATGCTATATCTATTTTTTTTCTTTTTTCAGTAAATTTAATAGCCTCCTCATTTTGATTTGGTTATGTATTCTGTTCAACATGGCCATCTCATAATTTGTTTACATCTCATTTCTGCTTCCTCACCACCGCCTTCCCCTTTTCCCCATTTTCATCTGTTTTCCTTTTTTGAACGCACTGTATGACAACACTTCTAAAACATAAAATATTTCAACCATTCCCACATCTAAAATTTCCTTAACCCGAAGTGCCCCCCCCCCTCTCTGAGTTGCCCCTTGTCCCTTGCAGGGCAACCACCACTCTCCTCTCCATTCGAACTGCGAACCCATTTGCAAGTGTCTACTGATTTCGCAGTGACTGTTATTCTCTCCCATCCAACCCCCTCCAGAAAAGACTTTTATCTTCACATTACAACAAAGCTCCCATTCTTCTTTTTCCTTTTATTATCTATTTATTTATTTTAATCCCTCCTTTCCCCCCCTTATCCCTTACTTCTCTTTTCTTTCCTCCTTTAGTTCTTTCTTATACTTTATTTTTACTTCTTTATATGTAGTTTGTCATCGTTCTTTGTTCTTGTTACATCTCTTCATCTCTCTGTCTTGCAGGGATTCTGCAAATTCTCATGCTGTCTCCGGATCCAAGAACTGTCTGTTTTGCTGCCCCGGGATAACTAATTTATGCACCGCTGGATATCTTAACATAAATTTATAGCCTTTCTTCCATAGGATTAATTTTGTTGTGCTAAACTCCTTCCTCTTCTTTTGGAGCTCAAAACTTATGTCTGGGTAGAAAAAAAAAATTTGACCTTTGTATTCCAGTGGTTTTTTGTCTTCTCTAATTTTATTAATTGTCTTCTCCAATATATTTTCTCTTGTCGTGTATCTCAGAAATTTTACTAAAACGGATCTTGGTTTTCGTTGTGACTGTGATTTTGGGGCTAATGTTCTGTGTGCCCTTTCTATTTCCATTCCCTCATGCATTTCTGGTATTCCCAGGACTTTTGGGATCCATTCTTTTATAAATTATTTCTATCTTTGCCTTCTTCATTTTCCTTACGGCCCACTATTTTTATATTGTTTTGCCTACTATAGTTTTCCATTAAATCCATGTTCTGAGCTTACAACTCCTGTGTTTCTTTAACTTTTTTGTCACTTTCTTCCAATTTTCTTTAAGTCATTCACTTCCATTTCTACCACCATTACACGTTCTTCCACATTTTCTAATCTTTTCCCTACATCGGTTATGGCCAGCTCTATTCTACTCATTTTTTCCTTCTGTAGTTTTCATTTTTCATTTCACTAAATTCTATTTTAATGCTTTCATTTGTTCTTGAATTTTTTAAAAATCTATGTACTGTCCATTCATTTTTACCTCCTGTTCCTCTGTGCAGAGCTTGCTCATCTTCTTTGTCTTCTTCGTCATCTTCTTCTTCGTCGTCTTCTTCTTCGTCGTCTTCTTCTTCGTCGTCTTCTTCTTCGTCGTCTTCTTCTTCGTCGTCTTCTTCTTCGTCTTCTTCTTCTTCGTCGTCTTCTTCTTCGTCGTCTTCTTCTTCGTCGCCTTCTTCTTCGTCGCCTTCTTCTTCGTCGCCTTCTTCTTCGTCGCCTTCTTCTTCGTCGTCTTCTTCTTCGTCGCCTTCTTCGTCGTCGTCTTCTTCGCCGTCTTCTTCGTCGTCTTCTTCTTCTTCGTCGTCTTCTTCTTCGTCGTCTTCTTCTTCGTCGTCTTCTTCTTCGTCGTCTTCTTCTTCGTCGTCTTCTTCTTCGTCGTCTTCTTCTTCGTCGTCTTCTTCTTCGTCGTCTTCTTCTTCGTCGTCTTCTTCTTCGTCGTCTTCTTCTTCGTCGTCTTCTTCTTCGTCGTCTTCTTCTTCGTCGTCTTCTTCTTCGTCGTCTTCTTCTTCGTCGTCTTCTTCTTCGTCGTCTTCTTCTTCGTCGTCTTCTTCTTCGTCGTCTTCTTCTTCGTCGTCTTCTTCTTCGTCGTCTTCTTCTTCGTCGTCTTCTTCTTCGTCGTCTTCTTCTTCGTCGTCTTCTTCTTCGTCGTCGTCTTCTTCGTCGTCGTCTTCGCCGTCGTCGTCTTCGCCGTCGTCGTCTTCGCCGTCGTCGTCTTCGCCGTCGTCGTCGTCTTCGTCGTCGTCTTCGTCGTCGTCGTCGTCTTCGTCGTCGTCGTCGTCGTCTTCGTCGTCGTCTTCTTCGTCGTCGTCTTCTTCGTCGTCGTCTTCGTCGTCGTCTTCGTCGTCGTCGTCTTCTTCGTCGTCGTCTTCTTCGTCGTCGTCGTCGTCGTCGTCTTCGTCGTCAACTTCGTCGTCGTCTTCGTCGTCGTCTTCGTCGTCGTCTTCGTCGTCGTCTTCGTCGTCGTCTTCGTCGTCGTCTTCGTCGTCGTCTTCGTCGTCGTCTTCTTCGTCGTCGTCTTCTTCGTCGTCGTCGTCTTCGTCGTCGTCTTCGTCGTCGTCGTCGTCTTCTTCGTCGTCGTCGTCTTCTTCTTCTTAGTCTTAGTCTTCCGCCTCGGCGCCGTCTTCCGCCTCGGCGCCTGACCTTCTTCTTTGTATTCATCTCCATCTGACCTTTTTGTGCTGCTTGTCTCAGTTTGTTGGGTATGTTTTTTTCCATGGTTTCTTAATGTTGGTCCTCTTCTTCTGGGCTGGTTATCTGTTGTGTCTCTAGTTTCCTTTTTTCTTTCTCACCGCTCCTTTTCCCGTTGCTTTCTTTATCTTCTAGCTGGGAGCCCTGCTGTTGAGCCTCTCTCAGCTCTTCGTGCTGTGGAGTTTCACTCCACAGCTGGTCCCTCCCCAACTCCCGTCGGTGTTCTTCTTGTCATGCGCCATTGCGCACCTCTGTTTGGCTCTGTGATCCATTTGTGCAGTCCTGCGATCGGTGGGTCACAACCCTGTGGGGTCTCCACTAACCTTGGGGAGTGGGCCTTCTTCATGGCAGGTTCCTGCTTTCTCGTGCATGTAAGGCCTTCACCTTTCTCTTCCAACATCTTTCTTTTCTTCCTGTTGTTTTTGGCTTTTCTTTCTTAGGTGCCATTTTCTCCACACCTTTATTTTTTTTGTTGTGATTTGTGTATCTGGGGCTTTGCTTTTTCTTCACTTTTTCCTTCTTTTCTGGAGAGGGCTGGTATTCTCCTACCGGCCACTACTCCATCATGTGACTCCTCCGAAAAGGGACATTTTTGAGGCCACTTGGAAAAGACAAGGGGCCCAAAATATTTGAATTGGGAATTGGCTAGAAACATCTGTCATCAGACTTTAAAGCATTAATCTAGGCCTTTTCACACTGCAGTGTAAAATGAAGATTCCCAGGAAATTTTCCCATGAACCTATGGCATGAAAAGGTCAGCCTGAGAATTTTAAACAGGTCCAGGTAGGGCCGCAGACCCAGGTAATTTTCCCGGTCCATTCTCTCCTTGCGATGTGAAAAGGCAAATGGCCAAGCAGGGGAAGAGTTGTGACATCAGTCCTTGTGTGCTGCATCACATAGGTAATTAAAAGATTTGTACCTCCCGACAATAGCAGGCCGCTTTGGCTCATCGCGATAACCGCACAATGTAAGATGAATGCCCGTCCCCGTTAATCATAACTCCTCACGCAGCTAGAACCGGTCTGTATTTCCTCGAGCAGTTCCAGCTGCGTGAGGGGTTATGGGAAACTAAATCGTTGTGCTGCCGTCACAACGTGCCGAAGGGGCTATGAAGCACGGTGGGGGTGTGACTGACTGGCCAGGGAGGGAGGGAGGGGGCGGGTCACCGACAGACAGGGAAAGTGTGTAATGCATCATCAATTGGGGGCGGGGCCCCATATATTGCCAGGGAGGGCAAATTCCTGAGAATTTGGGGATGCAGGGTGGTCCTGCATTCCCGGGAATTTCACCGGGTCCAAGTAGGGTCCCCAGTCAGCCGCGGTGTGAAAGGGCCTTCTGTTTCTCTTTCCCCAGATGTACCCTGACCTGCTGAGTATTTGCAGCATTCCTGTTTTTCATTTCAGATTCACCGCATTTGCAATTTTTTTATTTTCAAAATTAAATGAACAGTTTTTGTTTTGCAAAGTGCTGACAAATCAGAATGGACCATATGGTTCTCTCTGATTTTATGCTTCGAATACGGAAAAGGTGAAAGAAGAATTTTAAAAAAAGGATAGAAAAGTTTGCATCTAATGTTGCAACTTTTGCCAAATATTTGATTTGCTATTGACATTGCAATCCAGTAAAAATGTGCCTTGTAGCTATTGATTTCTGTAAAGATATCACTTGTTTCTCAACTTCATCTCTGCAGAGTCTATTGAAGAAAGAGGTTATGGCTGATTACTTTGACTCAAAGTTGGCTGGATCCTCTTGGACAGTTCATGACCTCTCCAACTTTATTGCTAAATACCCAGAGGACGTTCAACATCCAAATAAGCCCACATACACCTGGAGAGAGGTCTATAATGAGACCGAACAGGCAATTCACACAATATCACTTGCTATGGAGGTGAGTTTTTTAGTCTTCAGATACTTCTCTGGCCCAACTTGTTAGAGCCATTTCTTATAGCCAGTGGATGTTGTTTTGAGTTGGGGTTGAGAGATAGACCTTCACCTATCATACTATAGAGCCAGGTTTGATCCCCTGCTAATGGATGGTACCAGAATCAAGAGGTTCTATTGATTTGAAGATGGAGTGGTTGGGACACCTGACTCGGAAAGAAAATGATCCTCATGGTGAAACCAACAATAGTGGTCAGAAATATAGTGTTCACTAAAAATCCAATGAATACTTAAAACAAAATGTAGCTACCCAGATAGTCATTGTAATGTGGAATACACTGCCACAACAAGGAGTCGAGGGAATATCGCTTAAAGATGAGTGAGATGAGCATATGACTGAGAAAGAAATACAAGACTTAGACAAAAAGAGGTTAATGGAAGCTGGTGAAGAGAATTAATACTAGCATGGGCCATTTGGACTGAGTGTTCTGTTTCTGTGTGGAATCTTTGGTGTAATTCCATGTGCAGTTCTGAGAAGCTCTATTTAGACAATTGCTGCAAACCTGAGTGTTCAGATTCATTTTCCATCTCCTGTTGATTATATGAAGGCGAAGGCAGAAACCACTTTTAATGTTATAAGCTAACCTTGATGATGCTCACTGCCCTCACACAAATCATAAATTGTTGTTGTTCCTAGTGCATAAAATGGGACAAACTGGAAGCTGTGTCCACTGAGGAGAAACTAATAAACAAATCCATGGAGCTGCTGGATGAGAGAAAGTTCTGGGCTGGAATTGTGTTCCTTGGCTTGGATTCAAATAGTACAAGACCATCAGAGCATATGAAATATAAGATTCGGATGGATATAGACAACGTGGAACGAACAAACAAAATCATGGATGGGTACGTTTCAGATCATTACAATCACACATTGAAAGTAGCAGCATATTTAGTTTTTAAAACAAAATTGTGCTGTCAAGTTTGCTTGCTGCATTGTCTAATCCTTATTGTCAGAATCACTCATGTTCCTCATGTGGCCATTCTCCTTAAGGTACTGGGATCCAGGTCCGCGTGCTGACCCATTTGAAGACCTTCGTTACATCTGGGGTGGCTTCTCCTACCTGCAGGATATAGTGGAGCACGCGATTATCCGCACAGTGACAGGCAAAAAGGAGGAGACGGGTGTATACATTCAACAAATGCCATACCCCTGCTATGTGGATGACTTGTGAGTCCTGAGAGAATTGGATTGTAAACTCCCATTTTAGAGGTTTTTGTTTTACTCTGTAGGCCTCCAATAGTATGCAATTCCCTAGATGTTGGAGAGAGTAATGGCCTTTGTACCCCACAAAATTGAAACATTTGAGAGAGAAGAGAGAGTGCTGCTGAGTTTTTGGCAGGGAGGTGGGGTCTTGTAACCAACACAATTCTCAGGAGTTGTTAATTGTTCACAGTACATGATTTGCCAGCGATTATTGGCCATTCTGAAAGGTCCTGAGATGTTGATGATACACTGAATTATTTTCCAGGCCATTTATTTGTGACAATCCAATGGCTTCATGCTCACTTCCACCATGACATGAATAAAAATGAATTGTTAAACCCTGAAGCTGCCATGAGGATCATGTTAGCTCAGAAGTCAGAGTTGTATAATGTTTAAGTGCACTGTGCAATTGTACTTATGAAAGAAACAGATGGTGGAAGAAAACTGTTCAGGTGAAAACCGAAGTCCATGTTTTTCTTTCTGGAAACACCATTGATTAGAGACAACAGATATGAACAGTCTCGTCTACTGGGCAGGATGCTACACCCTTGATTTTTCAGAGGTGGTTTGCAAACGGTATGCACTACTCGTACAAGGACAAGGCATCAAGTCCAATGTGAGGCCTGCCATGTTATTAGCGTAGAGAATTTGAGAATGCGCTGATCCTCAACAGTTCAGTGCTCCAGCCAGATCCACCTTTAAATTGAAAGATTAGTCCTTGGAGTCTCTCTCCTTTGGGCCCCCAAATGACTATTATCTTTGTTTTACTATTTCAGGATTATTAACCTATGTTGAAAGTCGCTACACAATTGTGTACCCAATTTGTGGCCTCTATACTCAGTCCACGTTACAGTGGACAGACATCACCAGATAATAACAGATATTCTGATATCAAGTATACAAAGCGTGTAATCATCCGTGTCTGATGCAGCCCAGTAGACTGATGTTTCATAATTGCATTCACCTTGCTTGAGATCACAGGAAGGTCTTTGTCGTCTCATGCCATTCTTTGAACATTTCTAAAAGAAACAAATTCTTCTCTTTCTGCTGTCTGATTTTAGGTTTCTTCGTGTTATGAGCCAGTCATTGCCTCTTTTCACCACCCTGGCTTGGATCTACTCAGTAGCCGTAATAATTAAAGGGATAGTATATGAGAAGGAAACAAGGCTGAAAGAGACCATGAGGATTATGGGATTGAGCAGTGGCACCTTGTGGCTTAGCTGGTTCATCAGCAGCCTGATCCCCCTGCTCATTAGTGCTGGCTTGCTGGTTGTAATTCTGAAGGTAGGTGGACCTCTGCCAGATAGCAGTTAATCAAAATAAGGTTTCACAGGAATTTTATCCTTTACTACCTCATTCAGAAAGTCAACTGAATCAGGAGATATCGCATGGCAGTTGAAGGTGACTGCAGAATGAGTGCCCTCAGTTCTTCTGTGATTATGATCCTGGTGAGAGATCGGGGTGTTCATGGATGTTCTACAACTGTCACATTCCTGCTATTGGAATACTGATGATAAGATGCAGTCTCCCAATTTCTGCTACATAACCAGGTGAACGTACCAGGACTAGACTACTCAGTCACGCAACACTGCTCCACTATTCAGTGAGATCTCAACTAACCTGATGGTAACCTCAACTCGACTTCTGATAACTTTCTTCCTTGCTTATCACTTGTACTTCTGCCCGAAAAATATTCAAAGATTATGCTTCTACCAGCATTTAAGAAAGAATGAATCAAGGCCCCCACAAAAAATATCGTATATTACTCAAGGGGGTTACCCCTTATTTCTTTAAAATAGTGTCTCCCTAATCCTTTAACCAGTGAGAGCAAAATGGGTCTTGATTTAACATCTCGTTTGAGAATCAACCCCTCCAACTCTGCACCATTCACACAGTACTCCACTGGAGACAAGTCCGGGTACTTTGCTCAATTTTCCAAATTCCTACGGCCCCTGGTGTTTTGACTGGACCAAAATGAAATGTTAACTAACAGTGAAGAGACACACCCAGTGCTTAATGTAGTTAGCCATGCAATTGTATTATTTTTCTGCCTTCTGATTACATGGCGGATTTTGAAATCAAATGAAATTCAAATTTAAGCAAATGTATCTTTTAAACAATCACCTATTTTCTATTTTGGGTAAATCGCATGAATCAAATAATGTTTATAATGTCTGCATCAGAGTATGACAAGTAGTTTTTTTATATTGCTCCAGTTTTCTGGCATCTGCTATCATTATTTGTTTTTTTTTTCTATTCTGTATTTCAGGCTCCATTAAAATGTGATGGCAATTTTCTCTTTTTATCTTGCAGGAAGGGAACATCTTGCCTTACAGTAACCCTTTTGCTATCTTCACATTCCTCGCAGTTTTTGGAGTGGTTACCATCTTGCAGTGCTTTTTGATTAGTACAATGTTCTCAAAGGCCAACTTGGCAGCAGCCTGTGGAGGGATTATCTACTTCACCTTGTACCTCCCCTATGTGCTGTGTATGGCGTGGCAAGAGTACCTTACCTACCCAATCAAAATCTTTGCTGTAAGTAGGTAATTTCACCAACAAATTAAAAACAACAATGTTACAAAACTTGTTTTTAAGGAAGAATATTGGTTCAAGGGAGCATTGTTTACAGTGTAGTGATGCTTTGTGGCTCATCTTCTGCATCTAGTCTTCTCACATCAGAAGAAATGGCATGTTGAATAGTTTGCAAGAGCGATCTGCATCCAACTGCACCATCTGCAGACCCTGTCTGTGTATAGGCATACACATTGAATGGCTTTGCCTGTAGTTCGATTCTAATGTGATGTGCTAATACATATTTTTTTAAATGAACATTAATAGGAGTGAACATGAGATGTTTTGAATGTCACTTGTTAAATGGTGCACAAGTGTATTATTTGATGACCGTGCACTTATTTTCCTACATGTGAAAGCGTCCTCATTTAGTCCATTATTACTGGAATTGTTAATCTTATAATATGCCTTGACTGATGATGGTGTTGTGGGGGACAGTACTGCACTCTGCCTTTTCATCACTCACCCGCTGGCACTGATCATTTTGTTTAAACCAAGCCCAGAAGGCTGAGTTTATCATTTGGTGTTTCTTCTTTTGTATCAGAACCTTTATTTTGTTTCCATCTTGTCCTTCAAATGTTGGGCACACTCTGCAACCAGTAAAAAATCTTTGATTTTTATTTGCTGTTTTAATGTCTGTGGCATGTCAACCAATAATATGTAATATGTTGCCTCAAGGCAGCAGAGATAATGGCCTTTTTTCAGTCAAGTTGATGAAGGATTGAAGATTAGCCAATTTGTGTCTTTCTGGAAGAGATCTTGCCTTTCTTTCTCAGATGTAAGACAGTGCAACGTGACAACGCTTCTGTTCTGTGAGGCAATGCAAGGCCCAGTGATTGTGCTCAAGGGACTCAAACCCACTTGACTCAATGTTTCTGAGCTGGGATAATTCCGGCACCTCTTTTCAAAGATCACCTCATCGTTATCTACATGGCACAGACAAGATCAACTGATTGCATATCTTTCTCAATCCCACTGTCTTCTACTTTTGTAGAGTCTGCTCTCCCCAGTGGCATTTGGCTTTGGCTTTGATTACTTTGCCCAATTTGAGGAACAGGGAGTTGGTGTCCAGTGGAGCAACCTCTTTACAAGTCCATTAAAAGGCGATGAGTATAACATCACCACATCCATCATTCTGATGATCATTGACACCTTCCTCTATGCAGTTATGACTTGGTACATTGAGGCAGTATTCCCAGGTATGGATGCATTCCTGTATCTTCTTACTTCTAAGTAAGGCCACTTGTAATCATTGCATAAACCCCATTTAATCATGGAGTAATTTTGGTCATTTACCATTAATGAGTTTTGAAAGATGTACGTGCATTTCTAAACCACCTTACACCATGATGGCAAAGTCCCCAAGGCTGAACACATATACCCCAGGTTGCTGTGGCAAGCGAGGGATGAAATAACTGGAGCAGTAGCTAGGATGTTTGAGCCACCAGGGAGATGCTGGAGGATTGGAAAATGACTAGTTTTCCTATTTAAAAAAAAAAAAAAATTAATAGGAATTAACAGAATCCTGGGAATTATAAACCAGTGAGCCTTGCGTCAGTGGTGTACAAACTATTGGAGAGGATTCTTATGGATCGGATCTGTGAGGATTTGGAGAAATGCGGTCTAATCAAGGAGAGTCAGCATGGCTTTGTGAGAGGACGGTCATGGCTCATGAAAGCAATTGAATATTTTGAGGGGGTAACAAAAGATATTGATGAGGGTAGAGTGGGAGATGTGGCTTATATGGATTATAAGGTATTTGACAAGGTCCCAATGAGAGACTAGTTCAGAAAGTCATGAGGCATGGGATTCATGGAATCTTGGCTACGATGATAAAAAAAATTGGCTTGCAGGTAGAAAGCAGAGAGTAGTAGTGGAAGAAAAGTAGTCTGATGGAGGTCAGTGACTAGTGGAGTACCGCAAGGATTTGTTCTAGGACATTTGTGAATTTTATAAATGATCTGAGGGAGCAGAGTGGATCAGTAAGTTTGTGGATGATACGAAGGTTGGAGGAGTTGTGGATAGAGCTGAAGGTTGTCTAAGGTTACAGAAGGATATAGACGGGATGCAGAGTTGGGTGGAAAGATGGCAGATGGAGTTCAATCTGGATAAGTGTGAGGTGAAAAGTACAGGGTAAATTGATACATAAGAGTGTGGATGAACAGGGACTTTGCGGTCCAATCCATACATTCCTCAAGGTCTCCACTCAGGTTGATAGAATAATTAAAATGCTAGGCTTCATTAATAGGGAGATTGAGTTTAAAAAAAAATAGAGAGGTCATGTTGCAACTCTACAAATCTATGGTGAGACCACACAGAGGATTGTGTTCAATTCTGGTCACCTCATTATGGGAAGGATTTGAATGCTATCGAGAAGATGCAGAGGAGATTTACCAGGATGTTACCTGGATTGGAAAATAAGTCTTATGAGGCAAGGTAAGCACAGAAGGGACTTTTCTCTTTGGAGCATAGCAGGATGAGAGGAGGCTATAGAGGTCTACAAGTTAATGAGAAGCATAGATCAGGAATAGCAAACACCAGAGGACATCTGTACAAAGTGGAGAGAGGGAAATTTAGGGGAGACATCAGGGATATGTTTTTTTTACAGAGTTGTGGATGCCTGGAATGCATTGCCAGGGGTGGTGGAGGCTGAAACATTAGAGACTTTCAGACAGGTACATGGATGGAAGAAAAGGAGAGGATTAGGGGGTAGGGAGGATTTGGTACTTTTTAAAGAAAGAAATATATGGATCAACAAAACATTGAAGGCTGTGCTGCAGTATTTTATGTTGTATGATTACAAAAAGAGAATTTTGGCATGGGGTGGCATAGTTAGTGTAGTGGTTAGTGCAACACTGTTTCAGTGCCATCGACCCAGGTTTGTGACCCGCACTGGCTGTAAGGAGTTTGTACGTTCTCCCCTTGTCTGTGTGGTTCCCTCCAGGGGCTCCAGTTTCCTTCAACACTTCAAAAACGTACGAGGAGTTGGAGGTCAATTGGATGACATCACCTGTTAATGTGCTGTATGTCTAAATTTAAACATTTCCCATATTTAAATCACTGCTTCAGCCCCTTGGAGGTGGGAAGGATTTGTGACAAGACTCGCAGCAGTGTTGATTTCAATGCAATCCTGGTCCACTTAGACCTCATTGGCTCTGAATTGTTATCACCCATCACATAATATATATTTTTTTTTTAAAATTGGTTTTTCAGTGACAGGACACTAAGGCACATTTATTAATTTAGGTCTTCATCATTTCTTTGTACTTTATTTCCTTTTCAGGTCAATATGGAATTCCAAAACCTTGGTACTTTCTTTTTACCAAGTCTTATTGGTGTGGAGATCCAGTTTGGGATATTAAGCATTCTCCATCTGAAAAGAGTACAGATTCACAAAGTAGGTGCTAAAAACAACTTTTAAAATGAAACTTGAGCTATTTTTATTCTGCTCTATGGATTTCACCCAATCTATTGAATGGCAATGAATGTGATCATTTACTGATGAACTCCTATTGATTTTCTCATGTGTTGTAAATTTAGACCTGCTTCTTGGTGAATTAAGAGAATACTTTTCCTTCTGCAGATTATTCTATGGTTCTTAATTAATTTTTCTTTTAAAATAATGCTTTGAGAGACATTAGACATTGATCCCATAAAGTTGAGACAAACTTGTTTGAATTAAATACCAGGAAGGCACAGCAAGCTTATCTGAGATTGGGTATCCTGTGCCTCATAACATCCCAAAGTCTTTACTGTATCTACAGTCAGGCATGTTTGCTCCAGGAAAACTTAAAGCTTGAGGCTCTCAGTAATTTGGGAATTAGGACCACAATATCATCAACTTCAACATTCACCCCATCCACCAGCAGTGGCTGCAAAAGGCACTGGAGCAACTTGCCAGCAATTCTTTGGCGGTACCTTCCTAACCTTGAGACTTGACCAAAAATTACATGGAGGAGGGGGTCAGGCACCACCTGCATTCTCCCTTTGAATTATATTCTATCCTAACGTGGACAAATATTGAGATTCTTCCATTGTCATTCAATTTAAATCCTGGATTCTTCCTGAATCATGGGAGTACCTTCACACAGGAACTGCAACATCCCATCATTCCCATTATCTCAAGGACATTAGTGCACAAGTAACAAACGCTAGGGTTGCCAGTAACGTCCACATCCTGTAAACAGGTAAGTAAAATAATTCTAAATGACACCTGCTCTCATCAATTTAAGAGTGAGTGACATTCAAAGTACTACACACATTTTTCAGAAGGCTGTCTGTTTCCACTCTCTACAGGATCCTCAGCAGGACAGGTAGAAGAAAATAGAACCAAGGTTTCCGATCAATAAGGTCTCATTAGTTATCATTTCCTCTCTCTTAATTATTTTGGTTTACTCTGTAAATTTTTACAAAGGTTACACAGCATCATGGGTGAAGATACTGGGTTTATAATTGCACTGCGTTTATGAACAAGGTCAAACCTCTTTGTACTGTATACCCAGCGCTCAAGTCGTTGCAATCAGTTCCAGGCTATTGTGATGGAGGATTTTCACAGACATTCATCAAATGTAAGGAATGGAAAGCTGGTGTTAGTGAAGTGACTCTAAAATTACTGCACTGTCATTAAAGCCATATCTGGTTTCATACGTCCATAATGACAAAGGTCAGCTGTCTTTACTGGCAATTTATATTATTTAACTGAACTCTGAAGTGTTATTCCAATCTATTCAGTTCAAATAATAGGCATTTGACGTGGGCTTCACACTTCATGTGAGTGAATACTTCATCACATTCACGTGAACGCAACACAGCCATGTCGAATATGACTTAAACCATAATATTCACATAGGCAATGTCTCCTAAAAATAAATCTCTGCAGTGGACATAAAACTTGATAAAAACACTCACTAAAGCAGCTTGTAACTACTATAAGAGGAATAAACTGATCAATCTTTTAAGGGCAGTGATTATTCATCTGAACTGATTTTTCTCTCTCTCCATCAGCATGAGGATTTGTTGAATATTTTCAAAACTTTCTGATTATATTTCAGATTTCTAGCATCAGCGGGCTTTTGATTTTGTGCTATTGTATGAGATGAATTTGTGGACAGTCACTAAGTGGTTGCATGGCCTGTGGCCTTCTGTTCTATTTCAGTCTGTGTTGAAGAGGAGCCAACTCACCTTCGGCTTGGTGTTTTAATTCAAAACCTAGTCAAAATCTACCGAGATGGCAAGAAGCTGGCAGTTGATGGGCTCACACTGGGCTTTTATGAAGGCCAGATTACATCATTCCTGGGGCATAATGGCGCTGGCAAAACTACCACAATGTAAGAAGACAGCAAGGAATAAATCCTAGCAAGTTACTTGATCTCCAAATCTAGATTTAAAATGGTTTCTGCAACTGTAATACATATAGTAAAAGTTTGGTTATCTAATCATGAAAGATTTGTTGGGTATGTTAATTAAACATTTCCCGCTCATCTGCCCTGGCCCCCTCTGCCCCCATATATAACGAACATAGAATCCCCCTCATCCTCATCTATCACCCCACCAGCCTCAGCATCCAACATATTTCCTGCAAAATGTTTGACATTTACAACAGTATCCCACTTCCAGATATATCTTCCTCTCTCTGCCATCTGTAGGGACCACTCCCTTTGTGACTCCTTCATGCACTCATCCCACCCCACCAATTCTCTTCCCCCCACCCCCACCCCCATCCCACCAGCTCCTTTCCTTCTGGATGTAGGAGATGCCACACTTACACCCACACCACTTCCCTCACCATAGTCTGGGTCCCCAAACAGGCCTTTAAAGTGAAGCACGTGTGTATCCGCAGGACTGATTTAATGCATCATGTGCTCCCTTTGTGGCAATGGAGAAACTGGGTTCAGATTGGGAGACTGCTTTCCTGAGCACCTTTGCTCTGTCTGCACCAGTAACAGAGACCTTCCGGTAGTCAACCCTTTCAACTGTATGTCACACTCACATGTCTGTCCATGGCCTTGTGTTCTATCCTACCAAGACCACCTGCAATTTGGAGGAACAACCTGATTTTCATCTGGGCACTCTCCAGCCAGATTGCATTAATATCGCCTTTTCCAGTTTCTGCTAACCTGCGCTCTCCTCTTTCCCCTTCCCTTCCCCTTTTCCCATTCTCCTCCCTACTTTCCCTCTCTCTTCCCCCAGCCATCCCTCCTCCCCTTGATCTCTGTTGTCCCTTCCCTCCCTTCTCTACCTATCACCTCCTGCCTTTGTGACCACCAGTAACAGAGACCTTCCAGCAGTCAACCATTTCAGCTCTGTCACACTCACATGTCTGTCCATGGCCTTGTGTTTTATCCTACCAAGACCACCTGCAATTTGGAGGAACAACCTGATTTTCATCTGGTTTTCATCTTCTCCCCCCCCTCCCTCGCCCCCACTCTTTTGCTTGGACACTTTTTAAACATATTTCCATTCCTTGATGAAGGGCTCAAGCTCGGAATATCAGTTATGTATTTTTTTTAACATTTGCTACATAAAGGAGCTTTGTGTGTTTTTACTTCAACCATGGTATCTGCAGATTTTTGTGATTTACTTCTTGTTAATCAGACTTGTATTACTAAATACATGTACATCAAATACATAAAAGCCATACTGTATATGGAATGATACTGAATTGTGTTGAGAGGTTTCTGAAATTCTCAACCATGCAGCATCCTGGATTATAAAATACTGGATAACTAAGCTTTTACTGTGATTACATGTACCACATATTGTCTTATGAAAAACTTATTTAAAAGAGTGACGTGCAACAATGAGGAATAGATTTTCGTAAGTAGGTAGCTTATTTCATGTCTCTTCCCATTTTTACTTGTTTCTCCAATTTTTTTTCCTGCTTGTGCAAGGCATCATTAGTAGTGTGATAGAATAAAAACCTCTGCCCCCCACCCTATTTTCCCCTGTCTCCTTTATTTTCTCTCTTTTTTGTCCTCGTTTTCCCTCTGCCTCCTCTATTCTAACCTTTCCCTTGATCATATCCAATGAACATCTGTTGTCACCTGGAGTGATAGGAGAATATTACATGGAAACATCACCACCTGCAGAGTCCTTGTGCAATCTCTTCACTGTCCTGATCATTCCATCACTTACATTAGGCCCAAGCCCTGAAACACTCTAACAAATTTATATCATTTACTCTGTAAATCTTTAAAAAAAACTTTGAAGTTTAAGGTCATCGCATTGAAAATATCTATGATATGAGTATAATCCTAGAATGGAAAATGCTTCTCCAAATTAAATCAAATTCAAAACAACGCAAAGAAAATAATGAGGGATTAAATGGTGTCATTCAAAATTTTCATTTATCACATCTTAGGATAGTTTTAGATTTTGAATAATATGGTGCAAGTTCTAATGTTGTCAATTTTTTTTTGCAGGTCAGTATTGACAGGATTGTTCCCACCAACCTCTGGAACAGCCTATATACTGGGCAAAGATATTCTTACTGAAATGAATTCCATCCGGCAAAGCCTGGGAGTATGCCCACAGCACAATGTCCTTTTTGATCTGTGAGTAAACTTCGTGCATTTTCGCGGGTGTTACAGATAGCAATAGCAAGTCCAGCAAATTAGCCAAACTCCAGGCGACTGGGACCTCACCCATGGTTAACATCAATAAGAATGTCTCTGATGAAACAAAAATTTATTTCCCTGCTTTTCACAGTATCTCAGGATATAATTAGTCAGGTCCCTAGAATTTATCCAGCTTTATGAACTTTAATACTACCAGACCCTCCTCTTATGTAATGTGGATATTCTCTCCCCTGAATCTCTTGCTTTCCATGACTCTCTCCTTAGTTAATACAGATGAGTGACATTCATTCAGGCTCCAATGGCTCCATATATAACATATATAGATAACCACATTGATGTTTAAGGCGACCAATTCATTCCCTTAGAACTCTTTTGCTGTTAATATAGAATTTTTCAGGATTTTCCTTTATTTGTCAAAGCTATCTTCTGCCTTTTTTTGCCCTCCTCGTCTCCTACATCCCTCATGTTCAAAGGATTTTCTTGATCCCAGTGGCCTCTACTTCAAATGGGTGTCCATTTTCCTGACCAGATTTTTATAATAGATATTTTTCTTTTTAAGTTTTTAAGGTAACAGAAACTTCCATATCCCTCGTCAACCAGGGTTCATCAATCCTGCCAGCCTTGTCCTTCACTTTCCCAGGATCATGCTTCCCTGAAGTCTCACTGTTTCATTTTTAAAATTTAAATTTAAACCTACAGCACAGTAACAGGCTATTTCAGCCCACGAGTCCATGCCAGCCAATTAACTTACACCCACAGTACATTTCGAATGGTGGGAGGAAACCGGAGCACCCGAGGAAAGCCCACGTGGACACTGGGAGAACCTACAAACCCCTTCCCGATTGCTGGCATGGTAAAAGCATTTCACTAACTGCTATGCCAACCACGCCGCCCACCTTAAAAGCCTCCATCTTGCCAATTGTGTCTTTACTTGCAAATGATCTCTCTCAATCAGGAGCCTTCTAGAATATTCATCAGCACTCAGTATTTTCCACAAACATTTATCCTTTCTGAATTACTGGCTGGACTTGAGGCCTAGAGTTACCCAATGAATGAAACATATTTAAAAGAGTGAAATGTGGGACAAATATATGAAATTGTCATAATTTATATTTAATTTTCTCTACAGTTTTTGTTTTTTCCTCTTGTTGCCTCCTGCCATTTCTACTTGTTGTTTCCTCTTGTTACCTCCTGCCATTTCTACTTTGATTGTACCTTACAATTTAAGAGGGAGAATAGACAGTGTCTTCTTGTGTTTAACATCAGCCAAACATCAGTCTAAATGATCTTGGTGATGAGAAGAGAGACTTCAGTGAAACTCATTATCATTTTTTTTTGAGCTTTGCTTCTTGATCACTGAAATTAAGACCTAGGTGACTCTAATATTTTGGAGGTCACTTAATTTTCCATTGCACAAGCCATATCTTTCATTTGTTTGTTTTTGGCAATGCAAGAAATATTGCCCACCTCAACATTTTCAGACTGGCTTTTCTACCTTTCCCTACTTTTCCCTAAATGTATTGCCAAGCAGCATGCAAGTTCTCTGTCAAACTCTTTGTAACTGAAGACTGTTATAAATCTTTAAGGCTGACTGTTGAGGAGCACGTTTGGTTTTATGCACGGCTCAAGGGATTGTCAGCGAAAGAAGTGGAGCGAGAGGTGGACCAGATGGTTCAGGATGTGAAGCTGCCTAATAAACGCAAAGAAACAACTAACAAGCTTTCCGGTATGTTCTTCTGTGGAGTGTAAATGTTTACAAATAATGGCAATTAATTTATTCATGGACACTTCTGCTCTGCAATTCATCATTTGTCTTTCATTAAAACATTGCCTTTTGTATGAAGGATGCACATGCAAGTGTCACCTCAAAGCCTACCTCTTTAATCAAGGTGCCTAAATAGGCTTTTTCAGGTGCATTCTACGCTAAGAATGCACCTGAAGAAGCAGAAGTGGCCCTTTAAATTGCCATTCAGGTGGCAGTGCTGAAAGCGCAACGCTGCCCCCCTGAAGGACACAGCTGCACAGGATGCAGTTCTGCACACAATCCGGCTCCTGCCCAGTGTCAGCTGTGATCAGCAGCCTGACCCTTTAACATCCGTTTTCAGCCAGCTGCATTCAGGTGGCTGCGGGAGCCACTGAGCTGAGCTGATTATCCCTCTCGGAGGAGGGTTACGTAGCTCGCCTCGAGCGCCTCCTGCACATTCGGGTGGCCTCAAAACAGCCACATATTGGCTAAACATGCGGCTTTACGTGCGGGGCAATTGGCCACCTGAAAGTGCCTAATGTCTTCTCATCTGGTCCATGATAAGCTTTGCAGATACTCTTCTTGGAATTGCCTTGGGACATGACAGCTGCTTCATGTGTTGTTGATGGGAGTAGTTTTAATCTCTGTCTCCTCATCCTACCATTAATGCTTAATTTAATTGGTGAAAAAACTTTTTTTTCTGATGCCATTTAACCTTTCTATTTTTATGCATCTAGATCTCAGATGCTTCTGTTCCAAGTTCTTATTCTCTTCTCATACATCAACATACTCGGTGCTTTCAAGCTGCCTTGTAAAATGGGTGAACTGGGCGTTTTGCCCAGTTAGCGCTCCACTCACAAGGCAGCTTGAAAGGATTTGACCCAGTTAGCTTGCTCATAAAACAACTGGGTCACTGCTCTACCTCTGACATAGTCGGGGAACCCAGTTAAACTTGCCTAGGTCTCATCCACTGGCAGCTTGAAAACGAAAATGGTGACCCGATTATTTTGGTGACATCAGCGCTTGTGTGCGTGCATCACCGGGCAGCATGTTGGTGTCAAGTTCAAATGTAGAGAAGGAACTCCGTAGTGCAAGTCAGGATAGAGGGTATTATAACATGGTTTAAAGGTGCTTTCCAGGAGGAGCAAGGTTAAAATCTTTTGCTTCATTTCATCCAGTTAGTGTGTAACACGTCTCTCACTGCATCATTGCCCGGGGGAGGGGGGGTGTGGTGGGATCCCCCTTAAATTGCTGGGTTGGCAATTTAATGGGGAAATCCCCCTGCAGGTTAAAAGGTGCAGGGAGCACCTTCGACCCATTAAACGCACCTGGGTCCCAGGTCCGGCTGATTAAAAGCGCCTACTGAGGATTAATTAGACTGCTTCTACACTGTCTCTAATGCCTGAGGGGCTCATTTCTTTCTCAAGGATCAAAACTGTATTCAGGGTAGATTTAAATAATTGGGACCTACAAATGCTGGAAATCTGAAATAAAATAGTGAAACCCCAATTTTACACACCTTGATTTAACATGAATTTGGATATAGCACGATGAGTCTTTGGACTTTTGTTTTTACTCTTTCCAGAATGGAAGCGTTATTTTGGTGTGTTAGCTCACTTTTTTAAGGAAATAAACTCAAAATGATGATTGCTAATATTCTTGAATGTTTTTTTTGCTCTTTTGTTTATTAAAAAGCTTTACTGAAATTTAATTTGTTTTAATTTCTAACATAACAATAAATCTTTAATTCAAAGTTAATTTACTTGCCCGAAGGTAAACTGTGCAAAAAAAAAAAGAAAAAAGTCAAATAGGGTGAAAATAGGGGTGTTTTAGGATGTCAAGACAATCTGAACACTGATTTTCTTGAACCCTGATTTAGCATGATGCTGCTTTTTTCACGATAACATTTCATGGACCCCAACGATTGCATTATAATAATGGGGCCACTATGCAGAAAAAACAATCATTGCTAACCAGTCCTGGAGCTGGAAATTAGTTGAAAATGCAGGAGGGAGCAGTGTGAGAGAACTTCACAGATCTCCTGACAGAAGGAGGAGGAAAACT
Organism: Narcine bancroftii; assembly: GCF_036971445.1. NCBI lineage: Eukaryota > Metazoa > Chordata > Chondrichthyes > Torpediniformes > Narcinidae > Narcine > Narcine bancroftii. Next base: position 32,860,617 of record NC_091469.1, on the reverse strand, counting down.
TCTTCATAGCATGTACACCTTGAGTGGTGTAGTAAACCAGACAAGGACTGCAGATGTTGGATCATAAGTTTTGGAAAAAGAGCCCTGACCCAAAATGTTGACTATTTATTTCTCTCCATGGATTGTGCCCTCTTGTAAAGAATAGTGATGGAGCGGATCAGTGGGATAAATGTAGAGAGGGTGATTCCACTTACAGGCCATAAAGTCTTACAGCATCAAAACAGGCCATTTGGCCCAGCATATCCTTGCTGACCTCAAATACCCATCTAAACAAATCTCATTTACCAGCACTTTGTCTCTAATATTCTATGCTCATTTACAAACTTCTTGATTGTTGGAGAGAGTCTGTTTCCCCCACCCACTCAGGCAATGCATTTAGGTTACAACAGCCCTCTGGATTTAAAAAAAAAATCTTCCTCAGTTCCACTCTGATCCTCAAACTTGTGTCTTTATAGGATTCAAAATCAGGTGTTAAAAGCATGATAGTTTGTTGCAGTTACAAATCAGAAATCAGAAGTATGGTTAGAATATTTACATAACCTGCTACCTCAAAGAATAGATGATCAAAATAGCACATGTACTTTTAATGGAAATGCAAAAGAAAATTCTGCTGAGAGAGGGGAAACCTGCATGTAGCGTAAAAAGACCACCTTAGAACTGTTGAGTAGTGGCCTGTTTCATTGCTGTACCGTCAATGGAATCCCATGAATCCCTCCAGAACTGTGCTGAGTTAATCACTTTTTATGGACTGCCTTATTAAATGTTTTAAGGGAGATTTAAATATATGCAGAAAGAATGTGTTTAATTGAAAACATGGAGCTCCATCCCTTCCCCTCTGCCCTCCCCCCTCTTTTTTTATTCAGGAGTCTACCTGGTTTTCCAAATTTCCGAAGAAGGGCTCAGGCCTGAAACATTGATGGTCTTTTTCTTCCTATGTATTCTGTGTGACCTGCTGTGTTTTTCCAGTGCTTTTGTGTAAAGGTCTTAAACCTTTATAGAGGCAGCCTCTTCCACAGATTTGGCTACTCTCTGAGGGTTGGGGGGGGGGAGCTGTTCCTCCTCATCCAAAATCTACTCCCTGAATCTTGAGGCTATGTCCCCTAGTTCTAGTCTCTCCAACCAGTGGAAATAACTTTTCTGCCTCTGTCTTATCCATCGCTTTCACAATCTTACATGCTTCTTTCAGATCCCCTCTCACTCTTCTGAATTCCAGAAAATATAGTCTCAGGCGACTCGATCTCTTCTCATAGGCTAAATGCTTTATCCCTGGAATCAACCTGGTAAATATTCTCTACACTGCCTCTGAAGCCAGTATGTCCTTTCCAAAGCAAGGATAGAAAAACTGGAGCTGCAGCCTCACCAATATTCTGTATAGATGCAGCAGAAACTCCATTTTCTTTAATTCAATCCCTTTTGCAAAAAAAACCTACATTCCATTTGCCTTCTAGATTAGTGTTCAATCTGCAAATCAACCTTTGCCATTCATGCACAAACACACCCAAGTCTCTCAGCACCACAGCATGCTGTAATTATTTACCATTTAAATGGAGAAATGAAGGAAATGGTCAGGAAGTGTGATATGTTTGAAGACCCATTTAAGTTCATTGTTTCATCCATTGTCATGTGTTATTCCATTATTCTGATAATACACAAGGTTTCTGCAGATTTCCCAGCAATTGAAATCCCTGCGTATTTCCTCTGGCTTGCGCTCAAGACAGAGTGAGTGTTTGCTCAGTTGCGAGGATGCTACAGATGACCTATTTGCTCACAGTAGATTCTGGAAGGATATTAACTGGCACCTTTCCAGTACCAGCTTCACTTTCGAACTCGGCAGGGAGGCGAAACTGAGAATGCAGGGAGGGCCAGTGTAGTAGCTCTCATGGCTGATTGGAGCAATCTCCTCCTTGCTAAACAACTTGGGAATAAAGGCTCAAATCATTTCCAGCTGTCACCATTATTAACTGTACCAAGTGTGCAGCCATAGGACTGTTTGTTCTTGGTGTACTTGCAGTATTTTCACAAGGGTTACTAGAGTTCATTGGCAGAAGGAATTGAAGGGAGTACTTTTCCTCTACTGTTTTTTTTTTTGGAGCAGTCTTTGTAATTTCCATTGTAAGATTTTGATTATTGCAGCATAGCATATTACAAGTACATTTTAACTTGCATTTCCCTCAACTAGTTTTCTCCCTCCCTTTCCCATAAAGTACTGGCCACTTATCATGGTGCAATTCAGTGAACAAGTCAGGATCACTCATTCCGTTAACAGTGCCTTGCCAGCAGGAAATGATCTCTTGATCTCATCTGACATCCAATGGCTGCCAAGAGCAAGGATTATGAGGGGATTCTGTTTTATCTTTTGATTCCAACCCCTGCCTGAACTAGGGGTGCAGTGTGAACATTGCTATTCCTCCTCAGATCATCAAAATTACCCTCACTGGTTATTTATTGGTCGCGTCCATATATTTATCCTCTAAATATATATATTTGGACTCTATCCAATATACTTTCTTTTCACCTATCAATATACACTTGGACTCTTTTATCCCTTGTGATTTATCCAACTTTCAAATTTGGAAAACAAAATTCAATAGCCTTGCATAATCAGTGTAGTGGTTCTACTTTCTTTGGCTTGGCTTCGCGGACGAAGATTTATGGAGGAGTAAAGTCCACGTCAGCTGCAGCCTCGTTTGTGGCTGACAAGTCCGATGCGGGACAAGCAGACACAGTTGCAGCGGTTGCAAGGGAAAATTGGTTGGTTGGGGTTGGGTTTTTCCTCCTTTGTCTTTTGACAGTGAGGTGGGCTCTGCGGTCTTCTTCAAAGGAGGTTGCTGCCCGCCGAACTGTGAGGCGCCAAGATGCACAGTTTGAGGCGAGATCAGCCCACTGGCGGTGATCAATGTGGCAGGCACCAAGAGCTTTCTTTAGGCAGTCCTTGTACCTCTTCTTTGGTGCACCTCTGTCTCGGTGGCCAGTGGAGAGCTCGCCATATAACACGATCTTGGGAAGGCGATGGTCCTCCATTCTGGAGACATGACCTACCCAGCGCAGTTTGATCTTCAGCAACGTGGATTCGATGCTGTCGGCCTCTGCCATCTCGAGTACTTCGATGTTGGAGATGAAGTTGCTCCAATGAATGTTGAGGATGGAGTGGAGACAACGCTGGTGGAAGCGTTCTAGGAGCCTTAGGTGATGCTGGTAAAGGACCCATGATTCGGAGCCGAACAGGAGTGTGGGTATGACAACGGCTCTGTATATGCTAATCTTTGTGAGGTTTTTCAGTTGGTTGTTTTTCCAGACTCTTTTGTGTAGTCTTCCAAAGGCGCTATTTGCCTTGGCGAGTCTGTTGTCTATCTCGTTGTCGATCCTTGCATCCGATGAAATGGTGCAGCCGAGATATGTAAACTGGTTGACCGTGTTGAGTTTTGTGTGCCCAATGGAGATGTGGGGGGGCTGGTAGTCATGGTGGGGAGCTGGCTGATGGAGGACCTCAGTTTTTTTCAGGCTGACTTCCAGGCCAAACATTTTGGCAGTTTCCGCAAAACAGGACGTCAAGCGCTGAAGAGCTGGCTCTGAATGGGCAACTAAAGCGGCATCATCTGCAAAGAGTAGTTCACGGACAAGTTGCTCTTGTGTCTTGGTGTGAGCTTGCAGGCACCTCAGATTGAAGAGACTGCCATCCGTGCGGTACCAGATGTAAACAGCGTCTTCATTGTTGAGGTCTTTCATGGCTTGTTTCAGCATCATGCTGAAGAAGATTGAAAAGAGGGTTGGTGCGAGAACGCAGCCTTGCTTCACGCCATTGTTTATGGAGAAGGGTTCAGAGAGCTCATTGCTGTATCTGACCCGACCTTGTTGGTTTTCGTGCAGTTGGATAACCATGTTGAGGAACTTTGGGGGGCATCCGAGGTTACCATAGTGCTATTACAGCCCCAGTGATCCAGTTTCGAATCCAGCACTATCTGTAAGGAGTTTGTACGTTTTCCCTGTGACTGCATGGTTTTCCGCCAGATGGTCCAGTTTGCTCTCACATTCAAAAGATATATGTGGTTAGTAGTTAATTGGTCACGTGTAATTGGACAGCGCAGCTCGTGGGTCAGAAGGGCTTATTATTTGCACTGATGTCTGAATTAAAATTATAATTTTTTTTAAAGAAACAATGAGTTTCTAAAGACAATGGTTTGATGATCACTAAGTTCAGTAAAGGGTTCCTACCGGAAATGTTGACTGTCTATTTTGATTCATGGATCCTGCCTGACACATTAGGTTCCTCCAGCTTCTCTTTGTTCATTCAAAACACCAGCATCTGCAGTTTTTGTATTTCTTTCAGAAATATCTTGCAGTTTTACATTTTCCAGCTTCTGTGCGACATCAGACACAACACCCAAAACAGTAGTTGTATATCTTTGCCTCCTTTGGATGCTGCAGGACCTGCTGAGTTTCTCCAGAACTTTTGTGTATTTACTGCAATCATTGTGTCTTCAAGTCATTGGTTGCCTCCCAATTGTTGTTGTTGAGCATCTAGCCAAGACATTTGGTACAAAGCCATTATATTAAAAAAAAAACAATAAATGTTGTCCTTTCCTGTTCTCCTGTGGCATCATGAGAAGAATCTACTCTGATCCTCCATCCCTCTTCAGGAGGGCAGAGAGGAGCTTCAAGTGTAGTCCTTGAGTAACTTAGATTTATTGCCTTGGGAATGTAACTTCACATTGCAGTTAACTGAGTGACTTTTGTTTCTTGTACAGGTGGGATGCAACGCAAACTTTCAGTGGCCCTTGCTTTTGTTGGTGGTTCAAAAGTTGTCATCTTGGATGAGCCAACTGCAGGAGTTGACCCGTACTCACGCCGGGGAATATGGGATCTGCTGCTCAAATATCGCCAAGGTAAGACTATAATGGAGTCTGAAGTGACAAGGCTTTCTTTTAAAAAAAAAATAAAATAAAATAAAAATTGCTGAATGTAGCAGACAAATGAAAATCTACAACATGAAAAATGTCACTCAGCCCAGTGCTGGCTAGTAAACAAGGACTGTAATAAGGGGAACTATGAGGGGGAAAAAGTGGTGGGCAGATGGAAACTTATGGGAGAGTGGATCAGGAGGGGGAAGTGTGTGGGAAGTAAGTAGATGGAGCCAGGCCAGATGGAAAATAATCCCACTGGTCACCTAGGCACAATTGGAGTCTGGAATAGACTCTCACCACATCAAAAAAGCATATCAATATCACAAACAACTCAGCACTTCTCGAAGATAGCTCACCATCACCAGAGCAAGTAAAGAGGGACAACAAAAGTTGGCCTTGTTGGAAACACCTGTGAAAGAATAATTAAAAAAAAATCTATGTTATGTTACCTGAAAATAGTCTCGACTGCAATCATTAATGTGTGCTGGACTTGAATTGAGTCGTGTTGTATTGAAGCAGCAATGCTTCCTAATCCATGGTGACTTTTGCAATCTCTGTGCCTTGTTCCAGGTTCCTAATGTTCCCAGCACTACCCTCCATTAAAGTTACATTTTAACTGTGCTTTGAAAGTTGCTGTAATACAAGGCTGTATCCTATTAGTGCTAGACTGTAATGCACAGGGATGCATTACAGCTAAGTTGACAGCTAAATGCCATGTTTTAGAAGACTGGGAACACACATTGTGCTTCTTGCCATGACTGTAACTTCGAAAAACTGTTGCTGTCAACTGCCAAGTGTTGAATTGCATAAAAGTTAAATCCTTCTCACTTAGATTATTCAGCTGTTCCCTTACAGTAAAAATGGATAAAAAGCAGAGAACTTGACCAATTCATGATTTCACTTTTAAAATAATATACAGTGTTGCCAAAGTTAATCAGTCTTAAAGCGAAAAAGCCTGAAGTAGATAGAAATCAGAAACTATATTACAGCTTGAAACTGGTATTTCATCAGGAGCCACCTATCTATTTACTCAAAGGCACCAAGATACGAGTATAAAATTCACCCACATGTGCTTAAATCGGGCTCACCTGCAAGTATTTAGTTACCATGATTGCTGAAGTGTACGGCATGTGTGTTTATGAAGGGACGTTATGCCCCTTTTGGGAGATATTATTGATGTGGTTTGATTGTGTGATGACACAGTGTTGATTCTGACTTTTGATGCAACACAGCTGCTTAAAAGTCTGGTGATTTATACAATAATGACCAGAGAAGAAATAATAAAAGCCAAAATGTGTTGTGGAAATATCCTGAATCTATTGCTTCCCCCCCCCCCCCCAGGTCGAACTATTATCCTCTCCACTCATCACATGGATGAGGCTGATCTGCTAGGAGATCGGATTGCCATCATTTCCAATGGAAAGCTCTGTTGTTGTGGATCATCGCTTTACCTGAAGAACCAGCTGGGAACCGGTTACTACCTCACCCTGGTTAAGAAAGATTTGGAGCCATCCCTCAGCTCCTGCAGAAACAGCAGCAGCACCATGTCCTACCTGAAAAAGGTAAATGCTAATGGCATTGGTTAGCATACGAGAAAATTGCCAATGTTTTCAAGGCAACCCTGTCCCTTGGACTGATGATCATGTATTCCATTGGTTTCTTTCACAGGATGACAGTGTTTCGCAGAGTAGCTCAGATGCTGGACTTGGCAGTGATCAAGACAGTGATACTTTGACAATAGGTAAGCAAAATACATCAATTCAGTAGATCCCTTTAGAATCGATGCTTAAGTTATGGGAGCACAGAATATGTTTTGGATTTATTCATAATATTAGCATTTCTAAACAAGAAAATAAATGCTTTCATTTATAAAGTGTCATTCAGGAATTCAGCCCCTCTTCAATTTTTTTTAATAGCTGCTTCCGCAATGTGGTCTCTGTTGTAATATTGGAAAGGCAGCAGCAAGTAATGCAACAGCAAGTTCTCACAAGTAACTTTGTATTCTGTTTTTGTAACTTGGAGTGATGAATAAATTTCATCCAGGATATCATCTTTAATGTCAACCTGAACCAAATAGGCTTTATCTGGAGGAAGGTGTTCTCTCAGTGCTGCTTTGGGTATTTCAGCCATGAGTGCAAATTAGGCATTAGGTCCTTTCAAAGCCAGGTTAAAATGGGGTTAACCAGGAAATTTGCACGTTTAGCGACCCAATTACATGGCAATTTGAAAGGGTCCAACCAGGTCAACCCAATCACAGCCCAACTGGGTCCCTGACCTACCTCAGAGGTGGTCATGGAATCCAGGAAAACTTAACTAGGAATCCTGCTCTGGCAGTTTGAAAGGGGAGATGGCTGACCCGGTTACTCTGGTGACATCAGCGCTTGCACATTGGCATCACAGGGAAACCTTGACTGAGGTGCCACTGCCAGTGGGGAGGGAGGGGGTGGAAGGGAAGAGAGGTTACTTCCAGAGGGGGAGAGAGGGACTCCATGATCTGAGGGAGGGAGGGGGGGGCCTCTGGGGGAGAGAGGTCGCTGCCGTGGGGCTTGTGGGGAAAGAGAAGTCACTGCTGTGGGGGTGGGGAGGAGAAAGGGGGGCCACAATTGGGGATGGGGTGGGGAGGTCACTGCTACGGTGGAGAAGGTGACTGATAGTAGGGGATGGCGACTGACTGTCGATAGCTCCTGTGAGTGCATGATGCGTCACTTATCGCATCATTGTGAGGGTGGGATCCCCTTTAAATCACCGGGTTGTCGATTTGAAAGGTGCTTCTAGAATCTTTGCCCTGGTGATCGCAGCCGAGTCCCAGGAGGGCTACCCAAGTGCTGCAATTTGAAAGGGGCTAGTTTCTCCCCACACTCTCAGATATAGGAAAGTATGGCTTGATACATTTCTTTCTTGTATTTAAAAATTGCCAATATGTCTTACTGTCTTGATACCTTCTGTGTGATTATTAATGAGTTTTGCTTTCACTCTATTTTTCAGATGTTTCTGTTATCTCCAATCTCATCTTGAAGCACGTGGCAAAAGCTCGCTTAGTTGAAGATATTGGCCATGAATTGACATACATATTACCTTATGAGGCTGCTAAAGATGGTGCGTTCGTGGAACTTTTCCATGAGATGGATGATAGGCTCACTGACCTAGGAATTTCCAGTTATGGAATTTCTGATACCACCCTAGAAGAAGTAAGCACTCGAAGCTCATTGCTTTGTGTTCGGATTGAGCCCAGCCATTTTGTTCTCAAGCAGTGAGCACTGATGAGGGCCTCACATGACTGCATTTTGCATTCTGTTTGGATAGTGGCATGAAACATGGTGGAGAGGATCACTTTGTTGTACTCCCTCCAGAATGTTAGATCATATTTAAATCAAACCAACCTTCTGTGCCTCCAGCTGATGGTGTTGCAAAGGGTTTGACTTGGATATGAAGGCTCCACTGTCTATTAACCTTTCAGATGTAATATTGTTGACTGACGAAGTTATGAAGTGCCACTTGAAAAATAGAGGTCTCCAACACTGAAAGAACTGCACCCTATTTGTGGAAGAATATAAAAATAAAAGCATTATGTTGATGGGTGGGGAATCCATGTTCATCAAGATTGTAGAAAAATACTAAGGTTTGTGAGTAAGCCAACAGTATTTGAAAATCCTTTGCAGGAGACTTCAAAATTTAAATATTTTGTATTCAAACCAAGCAGTCTTGGCTTATTCACAAAGAAATTCAGGACTTTCTTCACAAAGAGTGTTGATATCTTTGAACCTCTTCTTCAGGCAGTGGTGGTTACCTACTGGCAAAGCTTGTAGAAATCTGAGACGAATTGACTTTTTGGATACCAAGACAATCAAGTTGGATATAGGGATCAGGTGGGTTAGGTGAGAGAGAAGATTAGCATCATCCCATTGAACAGAATATCAAATTTGAGAGGTGACACAGCCTACCCTTATTCCCTTAGAGGACAATGCAAGCTGGGGCCTACTGTTAATGTGTGTTTCCTGGAAATATGGAAAAATATATTTCTTATGTTCTTCATTATTTCTCTTGGCAGATATTTCTTAAGGTTGCAGAAGATCATGGCGTGGATGCTGAAATCTCAGGTAATCTCGTGTACACCAAGACTCTTGACAATCTTCATTCTATTCTGTCACAAATTCTGCTTCCGAGAATTGTGTTTCATTCTCTTTTTTTTCTTCTAAATTAAGCCCATAGTTTGTAATGTTGAGTGTAATGTCTGTGGGCTAATGCCAAGGGTACATATGTTTGACCAAGTGGTGAGGCAAATCAACTGGTAGGTAAAATACAAGGCAAATGTTAGCAGAGCTATCTTTAAGGAAAGCTGTCCATCAAAATTTGTCTGTGTTTTCTGAATTAATGTTATATACAGTTAAATAGTGAAGGCTCGTATGTCATTTGAAGGTGGTTATCTCTTTTAGTGGAATATTTTCACACTTCAGATTGGTTTAGTTACATTTTTTTGGATTAGAACATGCAATGATATTTACAAAAAAATTTTGCTATTTATGCCTCTTGTCCATCTGATACACTTGCTTTTCCCTTTAGAGATAGTTTAGGTCTTTTGGTTTTCACCATGAGGCGTCCCTGGTAAAGGCACAGCAACTGAAGCACGTCATTGTCCTTAATCATTATCCCTAGCTATATATGATCAAATATTGAATGAATGCATTTGTTAATCATTTTTGTATCACGGAGCTTAAATAAAAAGCAAACTTTTGTGATTTTTTTTTTAGTCACAGTTCATACTTTATATATTTTAAGAATCTAGTACAGTTGTCAATGCTCATATTTCTTGAGAGGCTTGGGCTGAAACATAGTCTGTCCAGTTACGATACAACAAAGTGCTTTCGACCAGGGAATTAAGAGTTGGATCCATGCCCATGAAGGATTTGAAGATGGCATTGTTCCCAAGAGCCCTTATTTTCCGTAGCAGAGATCACAGATTTTGGAGGAGCTCTTTAGTGGTATGTATTTTGTAGATTGCATAAAGCTCAGACAATATTTATTAGAACAGCAGCATTACCAACATGTAGTCATTGGTGGCCTCCAGCTTGTTGATGGTAGAGGACTCAGCAACAATAATGCCACTGAGTGTCATGGATAGTTAGTGCATCTTTCGTGTATTGAAGATGATCACTGTCCAAATTTGTAAAAGAAAACCTGGCATGTTGCAACTCTGTAGGTCAAAGCTAATCTAACTAGTATATGTGATTCCATTTCAGATGGCACAATACCTGCCTGCCGAAACAGGAGATCGAGATTTGTTGACAGACAGAGTTGCCTCAGACCATTTACTGATGATGATGGTGATGTGAATGACTCAGATGTTGACCCAGGTAAATAAAGAGCTCAAAAAAGATGTGCCATCATCAAGTGTACTTAAAGCAATAGCAAGCTCTCACTTGGTCAACTCCATTTTACATTGTAACCTTCCCCTACCACATCCTACCATGAACCACTAACACTCGGCGAAGAACAGGGAATGCTGAGAATTGCAATTCATCTCACTTCTGTGCGAAAGGTCAGAGCTTCTTTTAGGCACTCTGAAAGGAACATCAAAAGGAAACTAGACCTCAATAGAGCAGCAGCATTAAAGAGACGGGTACACCTGAAAACAATTGAAAAGACCAGAAAGACTTGCAATTGTGAAAGTGCCTTACCTATTCCTCTCAGGACATCCCTGAACAACCAACCAGTGAAGTTCCCTTGAAATGTGCTCTCTGTTGCAGTGCAGGAGCCATGACAGCCAACTCAGATATCTCAAAAACCCAAGAACAAATTCAGGATCAAAGAAACATCTATTTCTTTATATCTTCATTACACTCCCATGTCAAGAGGAGTGGAGAAGTAAAACAATTACTCTTATGTTGCTTTGTGCAAACAGTTGAGTCTGAATACACCTTCTGACACCCAGGCTCAAAATAACGTTTTTTTTTGTACAAGATATCTTTAACTCCCATCTATGTATTGTACATCTCTATGTGGTATTTATGTACATGACTAGAAACTCTCATTGGTCGTTACCCTGAAAGGCTAAGATGACAGAGAGGTGAAAGTCGACCATTTGACCACGTTCAGATCAAATGGTTTACCTTTGAGCAATTTCCTTGCATTTATCTAGTTTCATATATTGTTCACATATCTAGTTTCCCTTTTGATGGTGTTTCCATTATGTAGGGAAGAAAGCAGACTTTGAAACCCCACCAATTATCATGAACATCCTTTCCCTGCTATTTTGATGTGGTTTATGATATTTTCCACACAAAGGCACTCTTAATTTATCATTCTCATCTTTCGCAGGAACTACAGCTAATGCGGAAATTGGGTCATAAACACACGCTCCCTGATGCTGATTTATTCAATCATTTTGTAATAGCCTGAATCTGGAACAGAAACTTTAGCAGGATCTCCATTTTGGCCCTATTAAAACCCTTGTAATTTTGTTGTCTCCAATGGTACAGTACTGAGGGAGCTTCACTGTCATAAGTGCTGACTCTGGGATGACTCAAGTTTGAGAATAGACCTAGATTCTGTCAAGTGGAAAAAAAAAGCCCAAAAATAGTATTTATTCCCTTTAACCAAATTAGTTGCCATGTTTCCTTGATCAATAAGAGTGAATAGACTTCAAATCTACTTAATTGACTGTAAAGGTGCCCAGAGCATGCTTGAGGCATAAACAACACTCTCTTCTTTCTTTTTATAAAATAATTATCAACTTTAAATGTTTCAGGTATACCCTGCTTTACAAATACTCAAATTATGAAAATTTGTTTTTATGATAAAAACCATGTTTACTTTTATGAAAGGATTTGAATGAGTTTTCACTTTTACAAAAATAACCTCCAATAGTAGTGAAAGAGCTTTGCTTTACGCCATTTCAGCTTACGAAATTTTTCACAGGAACGCTCTAGTTTCATAAAGAGGGGTATTCCTGTATTGCCATGTTTCTTGAGCATTGAGATTGTTACGGAGTGACAAATGCACACTTGGATTGTTTTATTTTGACGGATAATTTTGTTGCAGAACAAAATTTGGTATTGTGTCAATCTGTCTGGAGTTAAATGGAAAAAAATATCTTGGCTGCATTTACAGAGTCCAGGGAAACTGACTTTTTGAGTGGAATGGATGGGAAAGGCTCCTACTCGGTGAGAGGCTGGAATCTCATGAGGCAACAGTTTGTGGCTTTATTCTGGAAGCGACTGATTTATGCAAAGCGTAGCAGGAAAGGAATTTTTGCTCAGGTAAGTCTGATTCCTGTTAGAATTAATGGAAGAGGATATAGAGAGAGTTCCTTCACTGCATCAATGATAATAAGTTTATGGTCATAGATATTGTTTAATGTACACCTGCACCAAAATTCTTACTTGCTGCAGCCAAACAGGTATTTTGCAAAAGAAATAACTATACAATAACATTATCTTAAATTAAATTTAAAAGGTAATAGAAAATATGGATGGTTATGAAATATTCACAGTTAGTATAATGCAAAAATAGTGTTGCTACAATTGTGCAGATATTCCTTCTTGTGGTGTTGGAACAGTCCATGATTATGGTCTAACGAAAGAAATTTCAAGAGCCTGACAGCAGTTGGAAAGAAACTGAATTATGGCATTGGAGCCATTGTTGGAGTAGTTAACGTGGAAGGAATGATGCAAACTTTTTAAATTGTGTTGGGCATGTGTAGTGTGTGCTACTGGGTAGTCCCATGACTTTACACATCGATCCATAGAACACTTCAGCCCATCTATTCTGCCAAACCATTATTCTATCTAATGATTAACACCAGTTATCCCTTCCATTCATGCACCTATATATGCATGCAATAATGCTTTGGAATATAAAATGATCCAACCTGGTTTTTTTAACTATCTGATGGAAATTGGTGTTTTTCCAGATTGTGCTACCCGCTGTCTTTGTGTGCATTGCGCTGGTGTTCAGCCTGATTGTGCCACCATTCGGTAAATATCCCAGCTTGGAGCTGCACCCCTGGATGTATGACGAGCAGTACACATTCATTAGGTATGTCATCTAATGCACACACTGGTTGCAAAGGGCGAACTGTTTCATCGGATGCCAGAAAGAGCCACTGCTGCTCAATTTATTTCATTAATTCCAAGTTTGCTTGGGATGAGCCATGACTCGACAAACAAAATAACAGTTGTGAAGATCTGAGTTCAATTACATTTTTTTGTTTCATGCCTCCAAAGTTGTTTCCTATGAATTCCAACTCTGCGAGGTTTCACGCTGTTACTTTGTGACTTTGGAACGGAAGGAAAGCTAGTTCCTTTGGAGTCCTACTGCTGCCTAATTAATTATTGAGATTCTGCATATTTCCGGCTCTTGAGAAACTTCCTGGAAGTGCCGGGAGGTGAAACCGAGCCGTTTGGCTGTTCAACCTTGCGTCGAGGTTGATGACGTGGATGAGTAATGCTTAAGGGGAGCAGGTGCTCAATAACAGAAAAAAATTTTAGTTGGAAGCAGAATTCAAATAGTGCAATCCCATCCCTACCAATCTTTAGTTTGAGGCCTAGGTTATTTTATTTTATCCTCATCCAATCATGCAGATGTCTAACAGTGCTGAAGTGACCCGTGAGTGTAAAGGAAGTGTGTGGGGAAGGCTAGGGGTAGCACTCCTAAGGAAGGGCTCAGACCTGAAACATTGACTGCCTTTTGCTTCCTGTGGATGCTGTGTGAACTGCTGAGTTTCCCTATGACTTTTGTGTACTGCACTAAAACCCAGCATCTATAGATTTGCTTTATCTTCTCCGAGTGCAGTTATAGAATAATGGACATGCACAGCACAGAAGGAGGCCACGTTTTTTTCCAAATGTTATTAATTAACTGAATTAGAATTCTCCAACCACTTGGGGAGGATGAGAGTTTGTCTCCAGGTTGTTAATTCAAATCTGAATGAATGAGAGGGTATGTTTGAACTGCCATTAATTAGCCTCAGACTGTTAGAAAATTGGTTCACAAACTGTTTTAAGAAAAAAATATTATATCTGTTTCAGTCTCCCACTGGTTGTCCTGAGAAGGGTGAGGTTGGGTTTTAGTTTCTGCTGACCTCACTGCTCAAACCATCCATCTTAATTCAAGATCATTGATTTTCCTGTTTACCTTCTATTCAGTAATGATGTCCCTGGAGATCCAAACGCAGCAAAACTGATGGATTCTCTTGTTGGTGAACCTGGTCTTGGGACACGTTGCATGAGAGGGGACCCTATTCCGTGAGTAGACTGTCGATGATGCTTTTTATATGTGCTATAATGCACGCATTGGACTTTGAGGAGAGAGGGTTTAAAATGAGAAATCGTAATTCCTCAGTTGGTCCAGATTTGATTCGGACTCTGTTACTGAAGGTCATGCAATTTTGCCATTTCCAATTGCAGTCAGTTTCTATGCCACTTGCTTTGAAACCTGTTGCTCCATCCAGGAGACAGAGAACACTTGTTCCAGTAGATCAGTGCAAGATACTGTCAGGCCAGACCCTATCTGAGGATTAGCGACAGATGCAGGGTAAAGGTAGAAGTGGGAGTCTCAAGCTAATAGTCCAAAGATTTATTGCAGGAGGCTATTGTGCAGTTCATTTTATACAGCTGACTGTCGATTTTTATCATGTTGCACTTGTACAAGCTACTTATTTCCTCTTGATAAGACAGATGCAGTTCTCAGAATGTACATAAATCACTGTCCCAAAACTGCCCTGCAAATTCTCCCTACTCCGAGCTGGAAGAACAACGCCAAGTAATTTTCTTATCTTGCATTTAGTTTCAATTTTTATTCATCTCCATGAAAACCTGCCCTTTGATGTGATTTGCATAAAATATAGAGCAGTTCAGTGCAGGAACAGACCTTTCGGCACGCATGTCTGCCTAAGCTAAACTAAACCCCTGCTGCTTGTACATGATACATATCTCTCTATTCCCTGCATACTTGTGTGGCTATCTCGAAGCCTCTTAAATCCTTCTATAAAATAACTTGCCATGCACATCTTATTTAAAATCTGAACCCACCTCCCCCCCCCCCCCCACCATCTTAAATACATAAATGCATGTCCTCTAGTATGTGTCATTTTTACCCTAGGTTGAAGATCCTGATTGTCCACCCTCTCAATATTTTATAAATGTTGTTCGGGTCATCCCTCACTCCAGAGAAAACAACCAAAGTTTCTTCCACCTAACTTTACCCTAACTGTTCAATGTGACGAAAATCTAGCTTTGCAACTACTCTGAATACTGAAGCACCTTGTAACTTTCCATTGAAAAATGTATAACAGGGAAAATGACCAGCCTGTTGATCACACTTCAAAGAAAAAGACCTACGAGAGTTGATCTAATCGAGGTCTTTAAAATTGTAATTTAGTCATATTCCCATATAGGAGAAAAAAAATCATGCAGTCATTGATGAATCAGCAACAAATTCAGAAGAGTGAGAGTGTGCAACTTACTGTCAAAGCAAGAGATGAGACAAAAACATTTACATCAATGATGGATGAACATAAAGGAGAAATAAAGGGCATGTTGATGTGATAAAATAAAGTGGACCAGTTGGTCAGAAGATCCTGATTTGTACTCTGCAGTTTATTGCAATGACCCTGGTTTAGGATCTGTGCAATAATGGACTCTCCTATCCAATGGAGTATAGGAATAGCAGTGGACAGTACTGATCAAAAGGTGCTCAGTGCCTTTGGGCCATGCAGTGAACTGCATTATATGATGCTCTTCCTGTTAAATCCAGATTGCAATTATAAATATGTTCTTTGACCAAATGTAACCTGCTTTTTGAGGATTGTAGGAATGAAGGACTTGTTATGTTTGGTCTCATTCAAAAAATTCACTGAA
The DNA here is from genome assembly GCF_036971445.1 of Narcine bancroftii. Taxonomy (NCBI): domain Eukaryota; kingdom Metazoa; phylum Chordata; class Chondrichthyes; order Torpediniformes; family Narcinidae; genus Narcine; species Narcine bancroftii. Next base: position 32,844,860 of record NC_091469.1, on the reverse strand, counting down.
TAAATCTGTGTTGCCTACTACCATTCTATTAGTCCCAAGGTACACTGATAATGGTGACTTGGTCCAAGTAAGGTTTATCAGTTTGTCTATGATAGACTTGGGCACAATGAACTAAGAATCCCAGACAGTAAAGTGCTGGAAAGACAACAAGTCAGCCCATTCACACAAATTTTCTAGTTCATCATCTGACTGTACACATTCTATCTAATGAAACATGAAAACACAGCACATTATAATCGCATATTTGCATAAAGATGTAAATATTTTGGAATAATTTACTCAGTTACAGGATACCATTCATTAATCATCTATTGGAGACAATATTGCTGAGGTTTCAGGTCTGAGCCCTTCAAACTTGTCTCATATAGTCGCTGAAAAGACCTGCTGAGTTCCTCCAGCGTTTTTGGTGTTTTTACTACTGAAGACTTTTGTGTTTTACTATTCATTAAGCTGACAGCCTGTGGGAAGGTGCCTTTTCCCAGCCTGGTATTTTTGATTTTGACACTCATGTACCTCCTTCCTGATGGTAGGAGGTCAAAGTTATTGTGTGATAGATGGAAAAGATCCTCGATAATTAATTAAGCAAATTACCTCCACTTCTATTCCAAATTATTCATAAACTTTATACCAGGATATAAAAGTATTAGTACTTTGTACCTTACCGCCAAAATTCAGGCAGTTGTAGCTATATAGTGAGTTGGATACATTCCTAATGATTTTTTTTGGCTCTAATTGTTGATGTTTGGTCTCCTGCAATAAATTCACAAATAACTGAGTAACAATTCCCATGATGTTTAACCATGGGATTTTATTTAAAGAAAGAGATATCTGGATAAGTAGTTTTTATCTTGTCTATTACTTGACTCAGGGACACCCCCTGTGAGCCCACCAAGAAAGAATGGATCACTCCGTCTGTGGCAGATTCTGTAATGGACATCCTTCTCAAAGGCAATTGGACAATGGATAACCCTTCACCTTCATGTCAGTGCAGTGATGGTGCTGTAAAGAAGATGCTCCCTGTGTGCCCTCCAGCTGCTGGCGGACTTCCTCCTCCTCAGGTTTGGGAATTGATTTTATGATTATTTGGTCATATGGCTTCAGTTGAACTTTTACAACAATGTGTCAGCCAAACATTATAGAAACAAGTGTATGTACACGGATTGAATTCATGCTTATTTGGTCGTACAGCTTCAGTTGAATTTAAGCATAGCTCAGATTACATAAAATAATACAGCAGAGTGCAGAAACTTCGGCCGATGATCGTGTGGTCCACAACCCCTTAGTTTTCTTACATCCATGTGCTTATCTAAGAGTCTATGATATGTCATTGTAGTAGCAGCCTCCACCACTAACCCTTGGATGTTTCTTCAACCCACCTTTAGCAGATGTCCTCTTCTATTTGCTACTTTCACCCTGGGGGGGAGAAAGGTGTTGGCTGTTCACCCAAGCTATGTCTCTCATAATCCGATATACCTCTATTAAATCACATCTCGTTCTCCCTTGCTCCAAGGAAAAAAAACCCTAGCTTGACACATTCTCCATTTCAAGCAATATCCTGATTAATGGTTCTTGGGCAAGTATCTCGAATATTGTTCATTCATTGTGTTATCACTCATCAAGCTCAGAATATCTGGTGTATTTTAGGATAAAGCATCAATGGAGAGAGGAAAAAATATTTTGGATGGAAAGGTATTTCTCTAGAAGTTGCTATGTCTTGGTGATTCACCCACAGTTACAGACCATGGCATTAGTGATGTAGGATTTTTGCTTAATATTTGTCTCATTAAAATTGTTGTGATATTTAGTTTCATGTTTTTATTGTTGCATTTTGGTGTGTATTTATTATGTTAAGGTTTATTTGGCAAATCCAGCAACCTAGTGCCATAAAAAAAAATGTTCCTTTAGTGTTAAGCAGTTTTCAGTACTCTGAGGTATGTGCATTACTTATGAAAATAAAAGATAAGTAAATATGACACTACAGCAAATTATTCCCCTCCAGATGAAAATGAATTCTGCAGTCACCTTTCAGAACCTGTCAGGCAGAAATGTGTCAGACTACCTTGCCAAAACCTATGCACAGATCATTGGGAGAAGGTAAGCTGGAAATCATTTCTAATCAAATTGTTGTCACATAGTGAGAAAAGGGCTCCACTAGTTGTAGTGAAAAATAATGGGCAGCCTGGAGAGTGTAGCGGTTAGAACAATACTATTACAGTGTGGGTAACCTGGGTTCAAATACAGTGCTGTCTGCATGGAATTTGTACATTCTCCCCATGTCCATGTGGGTTTCCTCTGGGTGCTGCAGTTTCCTCCCAGGGCCCAAAGACGTACAGGGTTAGTTGGCTAATTTGTCACATGGGTGTAATTGGGCAGCGTGGGCTCGTGGATCAGAAGAGCCTGTGACCAAGCTGTATCTCAAAACTAAATTAATTAGAGTTATAGTAGTTACCCTAGAGTGTTTCAAATTTCATTTAATATTTGGCTTTGTGCCCTTGAGTGTCTCAATTCTTTTTGTTTTGTATTAACAGTTTGAAGAACAAGCTATGGGTGAACGAGTTCAGGTAGATTTTATTTTCCTCAATCCTATTATTTTAATATAATTCAGAATAAACACAAGAATATAAAACAGTTTTGATGTTGAACAAACAATGTAGCGTAAAATATTTAAAAAATATTGTTGAATTATCATAACTGGACCACAGACCTGTATAAGTCTCATTGGTGCATCTCACTATCAGTATAGTTTGCCCCAGGCATTGCTTTATCTTTTAATGTTTCTCCTTGCACATTAAAGTTAAAGGTTCCTTTATTACTATGTACTCAAAATTAGTTTTCTTCTACATGCCCTGTAAAGGCATCCAAAGAGATGGCACTTGCTCCAGTGTCCATATCACACAGTCAGAAAGGCAAAAAAGTGTTCCTTCAGAGTCATTGTGTGTCCATAGATCCCACTACCTTCTCTGATGCCACTACTTTCTGTGGTCCTGTGACCTCCATAGCCACATGGCCTCCTATTTGTTCCAGCAGTAAACCCAAACTCCAGGCATTCAAATCACTAAATCAATCCACGACTTCATATTGGACAACTATTTCTCACTCTCTTGGCCCCAGGTTTTTGGTCAGAATTTTATACCCTGAACTGCCTTAGCCACCTGGGGAAGAGATTCTGAGTAAAGAAACTTCTCTGCATTTCTGACTTAAATAACCGACTTCCTCTGTACAACGTAGCTTCCAAATTTAGAATCTCCACCCAGAGAAACAACATCTCAGCATTTACCCCATCAATACCTCTCATTATTTTGTGTAGCTCAATGAGACTCAGGTCAGTGTAGACCCTGGCAGTTCTAGTGGCTTTTGTCTTTGGATGGTTCTGTGCAGAGCTCTAACTGATCAGATTTAAGGGTTTGCCTACACTAAAGTGCTGGAGAAACTCAACAGGTAATGTAGTATCTATAAGAAGCAAAGGGATATATCCAACATTTTGGGCCTGAGCCCTTTGTCAAATAGGTTACTGGGTTCTGCCAACACTTTTATGTATTGTCCTACAATCACAGCATATGTAGACTTTTCTGTTGAACCCCATATTTGAGGATTTGTTGTGACAAAACTGTTTCCACTCATTCAAGGAGAGAAGCAGTTACTAATGTATTTTTGTTTTCCTAGGTACGGTGGATTTTCACTGGGGGGAGAGAGATCTTCGATCCTGGCTCCACAAGAGGAGATCACTCAAGCCATACTCCAATTAAAGCAGGGACTTCAATTAACACAGGTCAGTTTTGAATATATTGCAGTCAAATCCTGTGTAAAATTAACAGCAGCAATGGAAAGACAAAACTTATCCACCTACACAAACCAGTTTTCTAAAGTGTAAATTACACCTATTCCTTCGCCTCCCTGCCTATGCATAATTGTTCCTGCAACACACAAAATGATGTAGGAGCTCAGCAGACCACGCATCATTTATGAAGCCAAGTGCATTGATCATCACAGAATGGCTGAAATTCATTTTTTAATGCAAATATTAAATATGTGATGCATTAGGGTATGTGTTCAACCCTTGTTCTGAAATTTGTTTCTATTTTCAAATAGAATATTGCAGCACCGAACATGTCCATGATGTTGTGTCAACCCCTGTAAACCTACGCCACAGCAACCTAATCCTTCCTGACCTCACATCCATAGCCATTTTTTTTTTTTGCATCCAATTTCTATCCAAGAGTATTTTGAATATTCCTATTGTGGCAGCCTCCACCACCACCCTGGCAATATATTCCAGGCACCAACCATTCTCCGTGCTAAAACTTGCCTCTGATATCTCCCATAAAATTTCCTCCACACTTTAAACAGATATCCTCCAGTATTTGCTATTGTCACCTCAGCAAAAAGAGTGCTGGCTGTCGTCCCCATCGAAGTCCCTCATAATATGCCTCTATTAAGTAACCTCTCATCCTTTGTCACGCCAAAGAGGAAAGCCCTAAATTGGTCAACTTTGCTTCATAAAACATGTTTTTGAATCCAGAGAACATCTTGGTAAATCTCCTTCTGCGTCCTCCCTGAACTGCGAAGCACTTTATATTGTTCATGAAGCACTGGTAACCAAGTGTGTATTTTAGTATTTCATTGGAACAGTTTTGAAGATGCACGTTTCAGGAAATGCTGTGCGCTAATCAAGCTTTGCTTTTCAGTTTCATAACATAATATCAATCTGCCATATGTGAATTATCCTCCAAGGGGATTGCTTATTGGCTCTATTATACATGGGTCTCACTGGTGAAGATGAGTGGCCATTAATTTCTGCATTCACCGATGCGCAGGACCCGGCAGAAGATATTGGCAGGATGGAGACATGTTAAGAGTTGTGCATTGTGTCTTGCAGGGCAGTGCTTCAGAACGATTTATGAACCAGCTCCCAAAATTCATGTCTGGACTAGACACCAAAGATAACGTAAAGGTAAGACCTGACTTCCTCAAACTTGATTCCAGCAGCTCCACAGTCGGCATGTTAAAGCCTTTGCCCTTCCCCTAACAGACAGCAAAACTAGGATTTAGAAGAGTGACATTGTCCACCTTAAGTTTATTGTAAGCATTTTTCTGAAGAATAGGGCTTATAAAGCAGCTATATCAACTCCACTTGAGTAACCCAAGAGAACTACTGAGTTGGTGTGCTTTTTCAAATCTTCATCAAATTCAAGACCACCTCAGCTGTTGTTATTTTAGGTCAGTATCATCAAGGCGAACAGTTAGGATTAAGTAGGTAGGGGGACCTGGTTTTAAGTGGCATGAGGGTTCATAGCTGGACGGGGGATGAAGGAATGATTTTTCAAGTTGATGACATCCAAAAAGCTGGTAGAACCAATTTTAGTAATAACTTGTCAATTTTGTATTACTTTTGTTACCAAATTACTAGGAGCCTTTGCAAACGAGCTTGATTCTAATGCAAACAGAATGTTATCATTCCTGAAAGTGAAGTAAATGGGGGAAAATTAATTTGGAAATGCTGGAGATATGATCCAAAATTTAGAGCTCAATCTTTCAGGGGTGAATTTCGGAAGCGCATTACATGCTGAAGTGGAAAATTGCATCTCGTCTCCAATTGATGGCAGTTGATGCTGAGTCTATTGTCAAATTCACACTTGGCTGTTGAGCTAAGAGGATGTGTAAAGCAGGGTTGGTCTCAGTATTGGTAGGGAGTGGGGATGCCTGTTATGTCACAGACCTGCCATGATCTTATTGAACCCCTGAACAGGTGTAAGAGTTGGAAAGGTCTATTGATGGCCTCCTTTTAACCCACTGGCAGTCATTGCTGGCTTCATGGTGTGCAATAGCATTTAGGTAGACTATTGATGGGAGGTCTGATATCATTAGTACTGACCAATCAAAAACCAGGGAGTACATCAGAAGAGAAAGGAATGGAAAACAAAATACACATGCAGACAAAGAGCAATATTATATGTACTCAATAGTGTGAAGCACTTTTTAACAAACAGGCTAAAAGGCACTTGAGGTATATATCTTTGCCTCTGTCACACACCACAATCCTCACCACCAATTGACCTGTCCTCCATCTCAGCACCGTTTCAATAGTAATGTTTCAAACTATCTATTTTTTGGGTTTCCCTTTCAGGTCTGGTTTAACAACAAAGGCTGGCATGCCGTGGGAGCATTCCTGAATGTCATGAACAATGCCATTCTGCGTACTTATTTACCAGAAGGAGAAGATCCAAGTGTGTATGGAATTACTGCCATCAATCACCCACTCAATCTGACCAAAGAGCAGATCTCTGAAGTTGCCCTGTAAGTGTCTTTTTTATTTTCACTTTTAACTACTGCAAATTAAATTGTTCTTGTTTAAGATTTAAAAGAAAACTCCTGATTGAAAGATCACGTTTTAATTTCTGTTTGTCAATTTGAACTTGTTCCATGGATTACTCTCAGCAGAAATTCTTTTTATTTTCCAAAAAAGACTACAAGTAACAAGCATATTTTCTTCTGTTCTTGGAACATTGTGCAGAAACCAAATGTGTTGGAAGATGGAAATCTGAAATAAGACCAAAAACTCTGGAAATGCTCAGCCAGATAAAGAGCGTAAATAGAGAGAAGATATTTATGATCAGTGATTGTTATCAGAATAGATTCTCAAGCGCAATCGCAGATGTTAAATAAATGACTGTTTGCCTCCCATAGAACCTGCCAAGCTTTTCCTCATATTTCAGCATTTTATCATGTAATCGATCCTCAAGCTTCCCTTTCTAAAGTCGGCACAATTATGACAGAATGCTGTCACATCACATTAGAAAGCTGGTGCTCAGCTCCCTGGGAATAAGAAAAGATGTAGATCTGATGGTAATATTACAGGGGAGGGCCTTGGACTTTGAATGCTACTCAATTTTAAGGGAAGGTTTGCAATTGTGTTATTAACACCCTCCCCAACCTCAAATGCACACTCCCCCCTGCCCCCCCGAACACATTTGTATGGTGTACAAAATTATTTGATTAAAAAGCAAAACATTCCTTTTACTTTGGATTTACAACATAAGCAAAGGATGCTGTAAATATTCATTAGGACAGGCAGTATTGATGGAGAGAGAAACAGAGTTGACATGTCAAGTTGATGAACCTTTCATATGTACTTTTTGGTTGTCTGACTTTGGTATGTATGCATTGTTGCAGGATGACTACCTCGGTGGATGTTTTGGTTTCTATCTGTGTGATCTTCGCCATGTCTTTTGTCCCAGCGAGTTTTGTGGTTTTCCTGATTCAGGAACGGGTCACCAAGGCCAAGCACATGCAATTGATCTCTGGAGTGAAGCCAGGTGTTTACTGGCTGGCTAATTATATGTGGGATATGGTAAGTCAACAATTTAAGCCCTCATTGCTCAGGAAGAGCCTCTTACCCATCCAATATTTGCATAGCAATGGGAGTAACTGGAATGGTCAATACAGGCTCTATGGGCTGATTGGCTGCCTTTGGTGCTGATTGATTCCATTGATTTTTTTTGCAGATTATCATCCCATCTAGTGTAATTTAGGAAATCCTACCTCTCCTGCTTGAATATCTTCATAAAGCACATTGTCAAATTTTGTTTGTGCAGTGAACTGAGATTCAATGGTGGTGTGTTATACTGATGGCTGGGCCCTCCCCCATCTACCCATATATAACCCTGGTTTCCTGCCTAAACCCTGAGCCCCTCTGAAGACCACTGTAAGACCCTGCCCTCAGTTATAAGCTAATAAACTGAATGTTCTCCCTTCAGTCGTGAGAGCTTTTATTCATGCTACAATTTGGTAACCCTCCTATAATGCATCTTGGACGTGTTAGCACTGTGAAGCTTCAGTTAAATACAAGTTGTTGCCGATAGTTATTATATTTTTTTTTAATTATTATCTTGTTTTTTTCTTATTTTTTTATTATTATCTTATGTTATTTCTGTTTATTCTTATTTTTTTCCACTCGCACCCTAACCAAAGATCTGATTGTGATGGTTGATTTCTATTTGATTGTAGATAGTAGAAATTTGTCCTCTATTGTACCTACTCATGTCATGATTTTGATCCAGTGGAAGCCACATCTGAAACTGAGCTGTAATTGAATTTCATATGTGGAGTTCAATGTCGCTGCATCATGCGTTTAGCCTATGTATCGAAGGATGAACCAGAATTCCATGGTTTCTTCAAACTGAAGCAAATTAACAATAAAAATTATTAATAAAGATTTTTTTTACAATATTGGTAGGTTCTAAGTGAGATAAGAATGTAGAATGTGAAGGACAGGATATTTGTCATCAATTAATGATGAAAGATGAAGATCATTCACAAATTTTGTGTTTGTCTTCACAGTGTAACTATGTAATACCTGCCACCTTGGTCATCATCATTTTCATCTGCTTCCAACAAAAATCATATGTGTCCTCATCAAATTTACCCGTGTTGGCCCTACTTCTTTTCCTGTATGGGTAAGTCCATCCTTTGTGATCGTAAATATTGATATTGCAAGGTCAACAAGAAAAATGGCAGCAGAGCTTCAAAATGCACATATCATTTTCATTGCAATGTTTATTTGCTATAAGGAAATCATGGGATTCATCTCTCTTTTGGGAGGAAGGGTTTGACCTAGTGTTCCCATTAATATCCAGCAATGTTCACCACCTCTGATAGATTCCATCAGGGTTATAATTTCAGCGGGTATATTTTGTTTGGGCATTAAAAAAAGAATCTGGAAAATGCTTTAAAAATTCACCCAAAAAAGGGAGACAACAGGATAGTCTCCAGCTTCCATTGTGCTGAATTGAACCCTCTAGTTCAGAAGCAGGAGTAACAGCCAGTCATTACAAATGGAATGTATGGAATCCTAGAGAGATTGAGCATGGAAACTGACCCTTCAGCCCATTGTGTCTTGCTGACCATCAGCCACCCAATTATGTAAATCCTATGGTAATCAAGTATTTGCAATGTGGAAGCACCCAGGGCCAACCCATGGGGTCTTGGGGAGAGTATGTAAACTCCATGCAGACAGCACCAAGGTTAGGATTGAGCCCAGGTCTATAGCGCTACCAGTTAGTGGCTCTGCTGTCCATGTCACTGTGGCGCCCCTTGTTGTTTGTTTGTTTTTTCTTTTTCAATTTTTAAAATTGATTTTAATATACAGTAAACAGAGAGAATAAGGATACATAATTAAAAAAATACAATATACAACAATCAGTACATAATAATAGTATCTTCATCTTCCCATACTCAATCAAAGACGAAAAAAACAAAGAAAAAATCATATTATAGTAGTACCCCTTGTACTAATCTAAAGAAGAGAAAGCAAAAAAGAAATGGGAAATCTTGGGTCAGCGTTCATCAAACATAAAAACTTTTTTAAAACAAGCTTTTTCTTCTACTTGCAGGTGGTCCATCACCCCTTTGATGTACCCAGCATCCTTTGTGTTCCGAATCCCCAGCACTGCCTACGTAATTTTAACCAGTGTAAACTTGTTCATCGGGATCAACGGCAGTGTCGCAACCTTTGTCCTCGAGCTGTTTAGCAACAATGTGAGTTACTGGACACTTATGCTCATTAGTATCAACTTTTCACCAAATAGAGTAATATCATGCAACAGGTTGATTATTTTCCTTTGAGGACACATGCTTGATCAGATGATCAAGAAAATTGTTTCCGTCAGCAATGATTGTAAAAAGGGAACCCTGTTTCATGTTTTTTTTTAAGTAGCATAATGTACAAACTTTTTTTTTCTAACTTGATTCATTGCCATTACCACAAGCACTTTTTATGCATGATGGAATAGTTGGCAAAAAGTGCACATTCAATCATATAAACATTGGAACGGTTTACAAATGATTCTTAAATCTATCATGAAAATGAGTTATTCATATAATATTAAAACATGTCTCATGTATGATAGTTATCATTGGACCAAGTGAGATACATGATCATATAACATATAATGACAGTATATATAATTTGTGGCAGTAGGATTTGCGTATGAATAAACTCAAACAGTATAGTAAAGGCTGCTGTTCTTTGAGCAAGCCAATTAATACAGTTGGTTACAAATGGGTGCTATTAGATAATGCAATTATTGAGCCTGATAATTATGGATGTCACCCTTCTTGTCACTGAAACTGACCAATTCTTACAACTCCTTGGTCATTACTTAAAATCAGTCTAATTGCTACATTCTGACCTGTGGGATCAGATGGCAAGAGAGTATAATAAGCATCTTTGTTGGTTGTGGGTGTATGGATGGATAATGCACAGCTGTAGTGTTAAAGGTGCTGGATAAACTCAGCAGGTCATGCAGCATCCAGGAAGTAGAGGGTAATCAACGTTTCGGGCCCGAGCCCTTCACAGCATCTGTATAGATTTTCTTGGTTAATGTACATCATATCTTTCAGCGGAACAAACTGAGAAGATGACAATAACTCTCCTGTCTACATTTTGCACTTACAGCAGACATTAAGCACTTTTCCATTATTGATTTAAATATTTTTTTAAAATTATTATTGTTTTAGAAACTGAACAGCATCAATGAGGTTCTGAAGTCTGTGTTCCTGATCTTCCCTCACTTCTGTCTGGGCCGTGGGTTGATAGATATGGTGAAAAATCAAGCAATGGCAGATGCTTTGGAAAGATTTGGTGTGTAATAATTCATTGGTTATATGTTTGAAATGCTATGTCTTTTTTTTTTAAAAAAGCAATGCTTTAGAGTACAATCATTGTGTTTGGCATAGTTGAATTCAATTTTGGTTTCGAGTTTTAAGGCAATTTGTAGAGATAAATGCAACACAAGTAATAATTTAAGCAAAGCAGATGGATGGTTGTGGTTCAAGCCTTTATGCTCTAGGGTTATATCCTTTATTTGGTCTATCTAACCAACTGGCTACACCTCCCACTCACCCCTGCCCCCCTGCTCATCTCCTTGTGCCCATTTCTTCTAGCAAGTTCGTAGTCAGGAAGTATGGGAGCTGCACCTCTCATGCGGATCAAAACATAACACAAATGTCCTCCGCTCCATGGGCTCCATCCATGTATGAAAGAACCAGCCAACATTTGAAAGACCCATCATACTCTGGACACACACTTTTCTCTCTCCTTCCATGAGCGAGAAGCTTAAGATTGTGAAAGGGCACACCAACAGTCTTAAAGGCAGTTTCTTCCCCACAACCATCAGGCTCCAGAATGAATCCCAACAGAGTGCTCTCATATGATCCTTGCTTGATGTTGATCTTTGCACTGTAATCCTATACACTGTAAACTGTGATCTTTACATGGCTTTATGAATGTGAGAAATAAGCTGCTAATTTGTTCACAGAAAATTCTTTCTCACTGTACTCAGTATTTTGTGATACATAAACTTCATGCATTTTTTCATTGCCACCAAGCACCCTAATTTTTTTTTTACATTAATTGTCCCCTAACCCATTTTATTTCCCCCCACAATCCCATCAGTATCACCCTCTCCATTCCCCAGGTTCTACCACTCATCTGGACGCTTGAGGTAATTTACAGTGGCTACCAAATGACCTGCCAACCAACATAATTTTTGGGGGATGTGGGGGAAATTTAGCACCCAGAGGCACCTCACATGACCACCAAGAGAATGTACCAACTCTGCACAGTCAGATGCTGAGGTCAGGATTGAACCCTAGTCACTGGAGCTGTGTGACATCATCTCCACCAAACTGTGCCACTCTTCTCCCAGTCTTAGTCATCTCCACACATAAAGTAGCTTGGGATGGTGTATATGTTCTGGGTGATGTATATGCACATGCTGTGGTTTAGGACTGCCCTTCACATTGACCCTGTTGTTCTGTAGGTGAGAATCGTTTCGTCTCCCCACTCTCCTGGGATCTAGTGGGAAGAAACCTATTTGCCATGGCTGTGGAGGGAGTGGTTTTCTTTGTCATCACAGTGCTCATTCAGTACAGATTCTTCATAAAACCAAGGTAAATATTGTCATAGAGTTTGATGTAAATTGAGAGAGGACATTTGCGTGGACCATCACACTGGGTTGGAACAAATCGGCTAAGTTGCTTGTTTCGTTGAGGCTTCAATGTCATAATGAACAGGTTGGAAAGACTCCAACCTCATGATCCTCACTTTCAAAATCAAACCATGCATTACAAATGGAAAAGTATCTTACTAATTAATATATTGGATCAGAATCAGAATTTATTTTCACGAACATGTCACAAAATTTGTTGTTTTGTGGCAGCATTACAATGCAAATATTGCTTTAAAATTGCATTTAAAATAATTTAGTGCAAAAAATGTAGTTCATTGTCTGTTTGCAAATCTGAGGGCAGAGGGGAATCTTAGTTATCCTCGCATTCAACAACATTAGTACTTCTATTTACTTAGCAACTTACCAGCCAATGGCTTCGATCTTGTCCGTTCATGTGCATACAGAAGCCATTATAGATGATGCTGCAGATCAGGTCAGCCTTTCACAACGTTATTATCTATTTCATACCATTTAGTTAATGACAAAGTTGCCCTGGAGAATAAAATATTAGTAAACTAAAAATAGTGGAAATAAGAAATGTTTTCCTGAGTCCCTGTGCACTTAACTCACTGACGAGTTAGATAAGAATGTTGAGCATGGTAAGACGGGAGAATGTAGGATATTAATGTATTTTTCGATGTCTGTCTAGACCTTCATCCTTGAAACTCCCAGTGCTGACTGATGAGGATGAGGATGTGGCGAAGGAACGGCAGAGGGTCTTGAGTGGTGGGTGCCAGAGTGACATTCTGGAGCTGAAAAGTCTCACCAAGGTGAGTTACAACCTGTGCTTCAGAGCAAAGGACCAGTTTTCATTGATACCCCTCGTGACTGGTTCCTGCCTCACAATGAGTGGTTTTCTGTTCCAGGTCTACAGGATGAAGCGAAAGCCTGCTGTTGACAGACTTTGTGTTGGGATCCCTCCTGGTGAGGTAAGGGGCCTGTACAACAGCGAAGGGAGCATTTAGCGTGCAATGCTTTGTTTTCCCTCTGAACGGCTTGGTCCCACGCACCCACTTCTGCCCATAACCCAGAAATAAGTCCTCTTCAGTTGCATGTCCAATTGCGTTATGAAAGCATAAAATCTGAAAAATGGTACATTTCCTGGTCAAACCCTTAACTAGAGTGAATTGAAACATCTACTGATTGTAGCCTGGCATTTCTCATGCAGTGCTCTATCAGGAGGAGGCCTAGGAAGCCCAGTAACAGAATTGTTTCTACAAGCATGACCTGTAAAATATTGAATGCTTTATGTTCCCTAAGAGATCAGCATTTGTAAAAACCTCCTGCACCTCTCCCTCCTGCCATATTTTGCTAGCACCCTCTCACTTTAAAAGTATTTCATTACATTCATCGCGCTTTGCAATGCACTGTTAAGTTTCACATTATCAAGCCTTGTATTTCCCATTTGTTATCTTTGGATATTTCTTTAAAAGGCCACTTGTTTGTGCTAGGAATCAAGGAAAGTGATTACATTTCCGTATTTCATTATGACTTGGAATTAAGCCATTTCACCTTAGAGTTTGTAGCTGTGCACGAAACACTAAGTTCTGGCATATTTTCCCTACAACATATTCTTCCCACATCTCCATTGAGAGTGACAAGTTCTTCCACTTGCCAACAATTTACGATGACCAGTAAACCTCTCAGTCCACACATCTGTGGGTAGAAGGAGACCGGAGTACTCTGGAGAAACCCCTGTGGTTTTGGGGGGGAACATGTGTGCTCTCCAGAGACAGCATCAAACAGGAGGATTGAACGTGGATTGCTGGCACTGAGAGGCGGGAGCATTATGCTATGATCACCTTCATTTTGACAAAGTGACATGATCCTCCAGTGTACAACTAGGTATGTGTTGGTATCCCGAACCCATGCAAGTTCTCTGATGCTGTTATTTTTCCATTTTCAGTGCTTTGGGCTTCTGGGGGTGAATGGGGCAGGCAAATCAACAACCTTCAAGATGTTGACGGGTGACAGTTACGTCACAGGAGGAGAAGCCTTCCTGAAAGGCCACAGGTATCGGGTTCACTGTATTGTAACTGTTCCAAGATAATTAATTTATCACAAAACAATTTTTTTACTATTTATCTGCTATAAAACGTGTATTTTAGCGCTTGGCTGCAGCACAAGGTTACAAATTAGGTTAGCTAAAACCACTTGCTACTTTGATAATCACTTCGCAAATCATTTCCTTACCCACATCCGAGAAAACTCGAGGCTGGGTTCAGCAGGTCCACTAGTCCATGAAAACTTTTCACACACAGCTGCACTCACAATCTCATACTTTGAGGCATTCCCCTATCCACAAGAGAGGACTAGGCTACTGGTATCCTGGGAAATAGCCACCACCCTTTGCCAGCTGGAGGAACATGGCAGCAATTTCTCCCAGTGCTTTTAATTCCCCTTGAACAATCTAATACTTGTCTTTCAAAGAATTCTTGCTGCTGCAAGTAGCAGTGTGATGTGATTGGAGTATCTTGTGAGTGAGGAGAGAAGAAAAATAGCCATTATCGAACAATGTTGGGAAGGACAATCACTCAATCTTCCAAGTGCAACCATAGCTTTCCAAAGACTCCGATTCCAAAGTGCTCTTTTTAAGGGATTGAACCATGGCATTTCATAGAAGAGCATGTCGTGCAAAGTCAACTGCCTATTGTAATTAGCACAGCAAGTCAGGAAGGAGAATGGAATTAAGTCCCAGGAGGACAATCTTGTTTTACAATTACTGCAAGTGAGAATATCAATCCCGTATTGTTCTGGAGAGTGGGATAAAACCGAAGCACCCGAAGAAAACCAATAAGCAATGGCGAGAATTTACAAATTCCAAGAGAGCAGCATTTTTGAATGTGGGTCATTGGAAGACTAATAGTGTTGTACTGACCACCATGCTAACCTGGTTCAATGGTCAATTAAGATGTTTAAATAGTATAAAAGTATAGAGGACATAAGTATTCTTGTGTCTTTCATTTCTACAACAAAGATAAAAGATGTAGGATGGCTTCCAGTCCTCCTGCTGATTTCTGAGAGGATTGGCTTGTTTGATGCCTGTAGAGGCTAGTTCCACCATGACAACTTTGTCCATGGAGACCCTTTCCATCAGTGCAAAAATACTTAGAATGAAAGTGGATGATGTACCAGAGGGCAGGAGAAATAGGATGAATGTGAATGAGCTTATCATACCTTGCCTGTCAGATTCTGTTCATTGTAGTGGTTATAAGTACATCGGGATCAAGCTCAGCCAATGGAATCAAAATTGGAATTCCTCAAGGGGAAACATTGGCATCAGTTTGTAACTTTATGTCCCAAAACTCCTTCATAGATCTCAGTATCTTTATTCTGCATTACATTCTGAGCTTGCATTTATTCCCAGGCACATTGAATATTTACTTTTGCATTAAAGCATTTGGGATCTAACGATCAAAACAACCGCTTCATATCAAGCATTCTAGGAATACTTTGTATTCACCAAACTTAGTTGAGCTAACTGAACATGATCCTAATCTTACCTGCTTGCTCAGCTGAAGGTTTGAGATTTCTCCGCCTTGTGTTGTATTTCTATTCAATCGCTGATATCAGTTTCAAAGACCTCATGAAAAACTAAATGGCCTAATCTTGTTTATGTTGCTGCAGTATTTTAACCAATATGAAAGAGGTTCATGAGAACATGGGTTACTGCCCTCAGTTTGATGCCATCAACGAACTGCTGACTGGCCGGGAACATCTGGAACTTTACGCACTTCTCCGTGGAATTCCTGAAAAGGAAATCTGCAAGGTAAAGTAATTTGCAAGGACCAATATCATAAGACGTTTTCCTTAGAGATTCTATAATCAAAGCTGGTTGACTAACAGTTTAAGTAAAGCTGCACTGATAATTCAGGACTACTTTCATCTTTCTAGATTGAGGTTGCAAAAAGGCTTTATTGCAGCTAATGTGACATAATTTCTACTTACCAGATCGCTGAGTGGGGAATCCGAAAGTTGGGAATTAGTCGATATGCAGACAAAATGGCCGGCAACTACAGTGGAGGCAATCGGCGCAAACTCTCCACCGCAATGGCCCTGATTGGGGGTCCTCCGGTCTTATTTCTGGTGAGTGCTGGTTTTATTTCTTATGGGTGTAGGGAGGGCTGTTCAAACCCATTATCCACAGTTTGTCAAAGGGTTAAATTTATATCGGTGTCTTCTTTTAGAGTCAGAGTTTTACTGCTAGAAACAGGCCTAGATTGATAACAATAATGGATATATCATCATATACATTGAACAACATGCATGTGCCCCAAATTCTTTCTTACTGCAGCTGAACAAGTACTTGGTAAGAAACAATAGATAAATATTAAATTACCGTAACTCAAAAAGAGAGTGCAGGAAAAAAAGTGACTCTATAGTAGTGCAGACAGGCCATTTTGTGGTTCCAGAGTAGTTTAAGGTGAGGGTAGAAAGCAGAGATTCATGAACCTGATGGTCATTGGAAAATAAAACTATTCTTGAACCTAGAAGTGCTGGTCTTGTGTTTACAAATCAAGTTGTCTAACTCAGCTAAGTCCATTTGCTTATGTCTGGCCCTCTCAACCTTTCCTATTTCTATCTAAATACCTCTGTATTGTAATTATACCTGCCTCTACCACTTCCCTTGACAGCTTGTTCCATATACCCACCATAAACTGTGCATTTAAAAAAAAAATGTTGCCCCAAGGTCCCTGTTAAATCTTTCTCCCTCACCTTAAATCTATGCCCTTGAGTTTTAGCCTTCCTGATGCTGAGGGTGGCGGGGGAGAGGGGGGGGGGGAAATATAATGATCATTTACCTTATGCCCCTCATGATTTTGTACATCTTGAAATGATCGCCCCCTTCAGCCTTCTACACTCCAAAAAGAAAAGTCGCGACCATCAGGTTCAAAAACAGTTTCTACCCTCCACCATCAACGATAAACTCAGAGATTTATTTGAAGACTTACTTAAGCACTTTTATTGTTTTTAATTCTCTCTGTATTGTACAGATTGTTTACATTTGTTATCTGCTTGTAGTTTTTTGTATATATGTATATGCAGTGCAGAGTTATTTTTGGCCACTACCACCAAGTGGTAATTCTGTCTCACTCACAGTGAATACTGACAATAAATCTGAAATCTAAATTCATCATCATGGACATTTTATGCTTGTTGGGAAAATATAAATATTTCTGAATTTGTTTCTGCTGGATATGGTGGCATCCACAATCATGGCGTTGATAGTTAACTATGATCTGCTTTGTTCCCAAAGGATGAACCCACAACAGGGATGGATCCAAAGGCACGAAGATTCCTGTGGAACACAATTCTCAATATCATTAAAGGAGGGAGATCGGTTGTTTTAACGTCACACAGGTGAGTGAAAGGGTATCTGTGGGTTTGAACCATGCGTTCAGTTGAAACTGAAATGGGTGATTTTCATTCATTCACCTGTGGAACACTCTTTGAGTCAATTTCTGTGTTACTCCTCTTAGTACAAATGCCTCGTGTTACTTCACAACCAATATCCTGGAGATGCTGAAGATGTGATTGTTCAAAACATGAAGTTCTTCACTCTTGTTAATGATTGAATGTGGAATAGACAGTCTACATTACATTATCACTTGCTTTGGATGCACGCAGAGGAATTCATCCTCACGTAGGAGTACTAAGCACACTTTGTTGAAGCCACAGCCCGTTAGACACTTATTCTCCTCAATTGCCTCATGCTGCCATGATATCTTTAACTGGTTGACCAGGTGAAGTGGGAACGATTCATGTGATAGGGTCACTAGATATTATCCTCTGGTGTGGCATCACTGATGAAAATAGCAGTATGAGCAGAGCCATTCCTAAATACTATAATTATTCTTCATGGTGCCAACATATGCTATACCTGCATCCTAGTCCTTGAGGAACTATGGCATGAGAAGTAAACAAGAAATCTGCAGATGCTGGGATCCGATGCAGAACCCAAAAATGCTGGAGAATATAGCAGGCCATGCAGCATACGTAGAAAGTAAAAGGCAGTTGACGTTTTGGGCCTGGGGATTTGATCAGGCACCATAAATCAGGCAGATGCCTGAATTAAAAGGTGTAGGAGAGGGAAGGGAAGGCGAGGAACCCTGACCTCAAATTCACTTGGTCCATCTCTAGCAACATTCTCCCTTTCCTCAATCTCTCTGTCTCTATTTCAGGAGACAAACTTTTGACAGGCATTTTCTATAAACCCACCAACTCCCACAACTACCTTGACTGCACCTCTTCCCACCCTATCCTCTATAAGGATTCCATTCCGTTCTCTCAATTCCTTCATCTCTGTCACATCTGTACCCAGGATGAGGACTTCCATGCTAGATCACAGAGATGTCCTGTTCCTCCTTCAAGCAACATGGCTTTCCCTCCACCACCATCAACTCAGCACTCACCCACATATCCTCCATTACCCACATATCTGCCCTGGCCCCCTCCACCCCCACACACAAGGACCGCATTCCCCTTGTCCTCACCTACCACCCCACCAGCCTCTGCATCTAACAAATCCTCCTCCGTCATTTCCGCCACAAGATCCCACCACTAGTCACATATTCCCTCTCCACCCCTCTCCACCTTCTGCAGGGACTACTCCCTTTGTGACTCCTTTTTACACTCCTCCCTCTCCACCAATTGTTCCTTTGAGGCCTACCGTGTAACCATAGAAGATGCTTTACTTGTGCCTACACCTCCTGCCTCAGCACCATTCGGGCCCAAACAGTCCTTCCAATTGAAGCAACTTTTCACTTGTGAATCTGCGGGGTTATCTACTATATCCAGTGCTCCTGCTATGGTCTTCTCTACATTGGAGAAACTGGATGCAGATTTGGAGATTGCTTTGTTGAGCACCTTGGATCTGTCTGCTGTAATGGTGTGGATCTCTCAGTGGCCACTCATTTCAATTCTCCATCCCATTCCCTTGCCGACATATCTGTCCATGGTCTCATGCACTGCAGACTGGAGGAACAACACCTCATCTTCTGACTGGGCACCCTCCAAATGGATGGCATTAATACCAACTTATCTGGCTTTCATTAAACCTCCCTTTCCCTGTCATCTCTCCTTTCCCTGTCTCCTTTTCCACAGACATGATAAATTCTCGCGTAGTCCCTTATCACATCCAATTATCACCTTTTGTTACTCTGGTTTCCTCCCCCATTGTTTGAATTCTGAGACTTTCTGATATATCCTGCTTCTGATTTTTTTTTCCTCTTGAAGAAGGGCTCAGGCCCAAAACCTCCGCAATACATCTTTGTCTCCTATAGATACTGAAAAGACCGCTGAGTTCCTCCAGCATTTCAATGTCTTTATATCAATTAAGTAATAGGTGAATACAGGTGCGAGGGTAGAAGTAAAAGAAGCTGAGAAGTGATGGAAAGAGGGGGCTAAGATAGCTCTCTGGTCGATGGAAGGGAACAGAGAGGGGAGTTGGAGGAAGGGAGACAAAGGATGAGGAAAGAGTTAGACCAGGGGTTGTAGAAATTGGTACTGATGTCATCTGGTTGGCGACTGCCAAGACCATATAAGGTGTGTTCCTCCATTTTGCGGCTGGCTTCAGCTTGGGAGTACACGAGGCTGTGGATAGGCACACCATTGTGGCAAAGTGGTGTGGAAGTGAAATGGTTAGCCACTGGGAAGTCCTTACTATGGATCGAAGATGCTCATCGAAGCAATCCCCTAACCTTTTCAATCACCCCGGGCTCTGCCAGGCACGGACGAGCTGGCTTACGCAGGGCTCCCAGGTAGGCTTCGGCTATCTCACCTGGCTGCTGGGCCCGAGTACGCGGGAGGGATCTGGCTTAGACCACGTTCATTGGGGGCTTGTACATGGCCTCCAGGGTAGCCATCACTTCTGGGTACTCTGTGCAGTCTTTGAAGGCCTGGAAGGCACCACAAGTTTCTTCTGATCCGAGTTCACCATATTGGAGTGGGCCTGGATGACTGCCTCGACCATGTGCCTCTAGATTTCGAAGTGTGCTTGGGCTTCCGGGTGGCAAGGGTCGATCTCTTGGCTCCCGACGGTTAGGAGCTTTTCCACAGCAGGTCTAAATTTTAACTGAATAACTTGTGATGCTCTGTTGCAGCAGTAAGCAGACACAAAACTCGAGAAAGACTGTACAACAGGCTTTATTCAGCTAAAAGTCTCTGCTACTGTGGTAGCTGTACTGGTGACTCCTGAGTGACTGTCTCGGGAGGAGATGGCTCAGGATTATATCCTGGGCGGTTGATTGACAGCCAGCCGGGTGGAGTTTGGTTATTCAGGCCGGCTGATTGATAGCCGACCAGGTGTGGTCTGTCTTGCAGGTACAGAGATAACCCCCTGCAGTAGGCTAGTGGTGTATCATCACACACCAGATGCAGTAAATGGCCCCTACAGATTCACAAGTGTAGTGTTGCTTCATCTGGAAGGACAGTTTATTGATAAAGTGTTGTTAACATTGAACAGAAAGAGTTAATATCCACTGCCTGTTTATATTTCATTGCATTCTTTTTCAATATAAGAAGTTGTTTTCCTAATCCTTTAAGGAGAGAAATCCTATTAAAAGGATTGGTTTTTAATATTTTCTGTAAGTGCAAACACGTGCAACAGAGTATATGTACATGTAAAATATTTCTAACACTCAATGTATATTTAACATAAAAATAAATATCGTTGAGCATTGGAAATATTTTCATGTATATGTGTAATGAGCTGCCCATATATGCATAGCATTTTTGTCATTTTTAAAACTTCAAGTCCCTTCTCTAGTGTTAACGATAGAACATGTACCCTAACTCAGTCATTATCAATGTGCAACACCCCATCAATGGACTCTAATTACACAGTGTAGATCAGTGCCTACATTCAAAGTGCAAAGCTGACAGGTTTCACCATTTGTGTCCTACAGCATGGAGGAGTGTGAGGCTCTGTGCACACGGATGGCAATAATGGTCAATGGTAAATTCCGCTGTCTGGGCAGCGTACAGCACCTCAAGAACAGGTAGGAACCCCAGTGGTCTGTTAACACTAAACCTGAAATGTTTCAAAACAGGGATCATTGTCTCCTACTTAAGTTTGTTTAAAGCATCTCTTGAAATTTATGATTGGGAATATCGAATTGATAGGAATCATTAAAAGTAGGCAGAAATGTGATGAAAGTATCAAGTCTGGAGAACGATGATGAATTAACATTTCAGGTGGGTGACTTTTTCTCAGAACATAATAGAACCCAGCAATATCCAAAAACTGAAACGAAGAGCATTGAAGTTTCAAAGAAACGTGCTTCTTTATGAAAAGTTAATCTGTTTTTAAATAGGCAATAGATAATCTGAAAATCTATAGACTACATTTGCAGATTTCCCAATGTTTTAATCAAAACATGAAGGCTAATTATAACTAGAGAGAATTATTTCCGTGTCAAATTTTGTTACCTCTATACACCAAAGTAGTGATTTTTTTTTCGTCCTTCAAAAGAAGTTCAGCTTGATTTACTAGAGAACTGTTCAACATGACATTGCATTACATTGTTGGAATTGTTTTTGGAAGAAGGGAACATGGTCCCTTTACTGATTTTTATTTTGTGTTGGCAAAGGGAGGGATATTGGTAATGGGAGGTTTGTTTCATGTTTTATTTTCCCTGCATAAGCATTAAGCTTCTCAATTTAGATGTGAAATATGAATAAATATATTTCTCTTAAAGCTCCTCTCAATAGGCTTTCCTTCAAAACTTTCCAATAGCATCCCATGTTACTATTCCAAGGATACTTCCTAATTTGGGTTAGCAGGTATACGGTGTGATGTTATCCTGCAAGCATGGATGCCTAAACATCACCCATCTGTATTTTCCTCTCCAAGTTATAAAGTCACTTACTTGGAAAAGTATCATTTATCCCCCTCCAACTGCAATTCAGAAACACTTTCATCTTGTGGACTTTCAAAGTTCAAGAAGGCAGCTCATTATCATTTTCTGAAGATCTTTTGATGACTAGTATTTTCCATTTTCACACACAATCTTTAAAACAAACAACCAGAAGAAATTGTCACCTTTAATTCCTAACTCCAGAGGTTAAGAGTGTAGCCGACTGCTACAAAGAAACACACACACACACTCGCCGTGTGGGAGGTTAAGCTCTGAGATTTATTGAGGCTGGAAAGGCTCCTTTTATACAGATGGAGTACCTGCCGTTCATTTGATTGGCTGACATCAGCCACATGAATAACAATAGCGGGCGGGAACATTCTTGCATGTGAATACCCTTCTTCCCCAGCCTGTTATTGATCTGTTAGCTGGGCTGCTGGTCTTGTACTCCTCAAACTTTTACCCCCGTCAGTTCGTTGTCCTGGGAGTCGCTTTGTCTGCATCTACTGCCGTGCGATGTGCCGGCCCGATGTCTGCAATTGCGGGCCACCACAAGATCCAAATTACTGCACAAGATCCATTTAATTCATTTGCATGGGTTACCATCTGGATCTATATTTGTGCCAAGTACATAGTTCTAAGTGTTAAATTATGATGAACTCAAAAAAAAATTGCACTAGGATGTTCCATGGCCATTAACTTGACAACAAAAATCATTAGTGTTGCCTTCTTTTTAGGTTTGGTGACGGATACACGATTATTGTGCGGATAGCTGGTCCAAATCCAGACCTGGCGCCCATGGTGCACTTCTTTAAGCGAGCTTTCCCTGGTAGCATTCTCAAGGAGAAACATCGCAGCATGCTCCAGTACCAGTTGCCTTCACACCAGTCCTCCTTGTCGAGGATCTTCAGTATTCTCTCCAGCAACAAGGAGAAACTTCACATTGAGGATTATTCTGTCTCACAAACTACATTAGACCAAGTAGGTGCTTGCGTTTCTTGTTTATTGAGGCTTAAGGGTTCACATTACTACTGATTTAGAATGGCTTGTGATCCAGAAATCACCACAAGCTTAAAACATCATAATGGCTCTTTCTCTTCATTTATCTGTAACACCCTCTAGACCACACATGTCAAACTCTGGTCCGCGGGCCAAATTTGGCCCGCGATATAATTACATTTGGCCCGCAAGATCATTTCAAAAATGTATTAGAGGTGGCCCGCCCTGCAGCGAAAGCCGATGCTGTTTTTTGGTAATGTCACCCCCACCATCCTCCCCCTTCATTGCACATCCTTCCCCACCCCCTAACTATCCCCTCCCCCCTAAAACCACCCCCCCTTAAAAGATGGCCAGAATATTCTCAAAAAGGAATCCAGAATGGTAAAGTTCCACAAACCTTCTGCTGGGAATCCTAACAACACCCGGGCATCAGATCCACGGGACGCGGAGGGAGCAAGAGTGTTGCAGGTTGACCGTGCAAACTTTGAGAACAGGGAAAACAAAATTGTAACACGAGAAGTCAGTCGATGTCATCAGCCGGCAAGCTAGTTGGAAGGCTCCCCGCACAACCAGTCACCTCTCCCACCTGTCGAGCGGTGCGGCGGATGGGCGAGCGCCTGTGATTTCCTGTCGGCGCGACGGACATGGCAGGCTGCGCACGGCCCCCGCTGTTCCGCAAAGGCTGATCGGCAGCGCGCTGGGCCTGAGTGGGTGGGTAAGAAGGGGTGGGCAGAGGGTGTAGGTGAGGAGTAATGGGCAGGGGAAGTTATGGTGGTGCGAGGGGCAGTTAGAGGGAGGGATGAGTAAAAGGAGGGGTGGATAGGGAAGAGGTAATGGGAGGGGCAGGGCAAGTAGGGGAGGGATGATTAGAGGGTGAGGTAGAGGGAGGAACAAGTTGAGGGGAGAGGCAGTAGAGGGGCGTGTATAGGATGGGGTGGGTAGAGGCAGAGTGAGTGGAGTGAGGGGTGAGTAGAGGTTGGGTAAAGGACTGGTCAGGTAGAGGGATGGTGGGTCGAGGGTGAATAGAGGCCTAGAGCCTGAGGAGTAAGCAGGAAATGCTGAGTCCTGATGCAGGCCAAAATGGACACAGCCTGTGAATGCTGACTACATCTCCACAGGGATCAAATATGTTTCCCTCAGGTCAAGCAAAGGGTGAACTTGAGCTACCTACTCCTGACCTGTAACATTATCCTCCTAAAGTTATATCCTAAAGTTTAACATTACTTATGCTGAAAGAAGAGAAAACATGCAGATGTTGTTAAAAATTTTCAATAAATATTTAGTTCGGCCCTCGACTTAGTCCAAGTTTTTAATTTTGGCCCTCTGTGAATTTGAGTTTGACACCCTTGCTCTAGACCGAATATGGTCAGATTATGTTGGAACAAACTCAAATCCGTTGAATACCCTATTTCTTATCCCGATTTGTATTCCTTCATGCTCATATGAACCAAAGAGCAGATTATCTACTTGAGATCCTATTTCTTTTTGTGGGACCTAATTATGTGCAAATTAGCTATCAAGATTCTTCTTTAAAACTGGGCATGAACCTCATGGATATTCTATTAGATGTAGCAACATTTCAAGGCTTCTTGAAATTGTGACAGGCTCGATGCAAGACCAGAATCCCTCCTCTTAAAGTGTAACTTTATGAAATAATTCCCATTCTTTGGCCCGTGCTCTAAGTTATTCATAATGTGTTCATTTTCAGGTATTTGTAAACTTTGCCAAGGACCAAAGTGATGATGATCACTTAAAGGACACTTCCATTCACAGAAGTGAAACCGTACAAAATGTTGCACTCCTGAATACATTTTTACACGACAACAATGTGAAGGAAAGTTGTGTGTGAACTGATGAATGTCAGACTTGAACAGAAACTTTTCTTCCTTCAGAGTCTGAACTTTATTGGAGGAAAAAGAGGAAGAATAAAACTGGACAGTCTACTGATGCCATTCAATGCAATCCAATGCAACAATTCCACTATTTTATGACAAAGCTATGTCTCTGTTATTGATTTGTACTGAGGTTAAATTTAAAACTTGAATATTAGTTGTATTACAATATGACCTTGTGAAACTCTAGTTTTGCATTCAATTTAAATTTAGCATTAACAATGTGACAATTGTACAATATTGTCAGTAATTGAGTTCGTGAATCAATAATTCACCAACACACACATGCACACAGACCTCTGCATATAGATGGTAAAATATTTACCAACTTTGGTTACAATTCTTTTAATAATCTCACTGTGAGACTACTTTTTAAATATAATCAAACATCTTAATAAACTATTTATTTATAACTACAGGCCATAACTATGTAAAACAGAAGTGTGTACATTGCATTCTATTAGGAATGAATGTCTAAACTTCCACAGGCTCTAGATTTTTCTAATGGTCATCTTTATAAATACTTTGGTTGTTTCATTCCAAGCGCTTTATACAGAATGTTCCAGAACAAACTTTTTTGTTTGCACTGTAAAAAAATAATTGTCTTTTTAAATGCAAACGAAGAAAAAGAAATTGCAATGCTTGGAGAAGATGAAGTTTTGATGTTCATAACTTGTCATTTTTCATATCAAAAACATTACAATACCAAAAATAACTTGTTTGTGAGAATATATTATTGTATTTGTATGGTTTTTTTCTGTTTCCTGTGCATTGTCAGAAAATAAAATGGTAAAAATATTTGATAACATTTGATCATCCATGAGGGGAGGGAGACTCCAGTGATCCTCTCTGCTACTCTTACGGTCCTCCAATTCATGCCACACTGTCTTGTAGCCAGCCAGAACACTCTCGATAGACCTCCTCTAGAAGGTTTACTTTATAATGGCCGGTTGCCTTGGCCGCTTCAGTCTTCTCAGGAAATGCAGTCCTGTGGCGATGAGGAAATGTTGTGTGTCACTAGTTAAGTGGACTCTGAGGAACTTGGTGCGCTCTTCTCTCTCCACTACAGAGTTATGTGTAATGGAAGGTGGCTGTTCCTGGTCTTCCTGAAGTCCTTGATCATCTCCTTCATCTTGGTCATGTTGAGACTCGGATTGTTACTCTCACACCATATCACAAGATTTCCACCTCTTCTCTGTAGTGCAACTCATTGTTATTACTAATGAGGCCAATTACTGTTGCGTCATCTACAAATTTGTTGGACACCATTGGAGCTGGATCTGGCGATGCAGTTATGGTCAGTAATGTGAACAGGAGTAGGCTGACCACACAGCTCTGAGGTGTTCCAGTACTTAGCGTGACAGTGCTCGACGTTCTGCTATCAACCTGGACAGACTGTGGTTTTTCTGTTAGGAAGTGCTGAATAAAGTTTTAGAGAGGGTTGTTGAGTCCCTTTGAGGACATCTTCTCCACAAGCCTCTGGGAAATGATATTAAATGCCAAGGCAAAGTTGATGAACAGCAGTCTGGTGAATGAGGTCTCATTCTCCAGAAGGGTCAGGACTGAATGAAGAGACTAGGCTACAGCATAGTTAGGTGAATTGAAATGGGTCTAGCATCTCAGAGAGGTGTGCCTTGATGTGTTCCATCACCAGACACTCAAAGCATTCATAATGGTAGAGGTCAACACCACTAGGCATTAGTCATCGAGAGCTGTTATTGTCTTCCTTTTGGGAACCTGGGTGCTGGTTGCTGTTTTGAACCCAATAGGAATGATGGACCACTGCAGAAAGGTATTGAAGATGTCCGTGAAGACCTCCATCAATTGGCCTGTGCAATCCTTTAGTACCCAACCAGGTATGCTGTCTGGTCCTGCTGCCTTGTGTGGGTGTACCTTGGAGATGGTTTTTCTCATCTCAGCCATGGCTATGCAGGAAGTCTTCATCAGGGAGACACAGAACTTTCTTTGGCCATATCCTATTTTAATTAAACTGTGCATAGATATTCAGTCTGTCTGGAAAGGATGTGTTGGTCTTGCAAGGTTGACTTGTAATCTTGATCCCTTGCCACATGTGCCTTTGTGTTGTAATTCTTATTATTCACTAATATTTTACTATACCTAATCCCTTAATGGGAAACTAACTCAAGGATGGATCTTCTGTGAGATTCCCTATTTCCCACATTCCCTGATTCACCCATATTAAAGGCAATTCTCAAGTACCAAATGACTAACCAAGCAGCATAATCATATTGTACATAAAATATTTTGATACTCTGGGGTAATATTAATTAAAAGTGTAAGAAATAGGAGCAGGAGTAGGGCATCGGCCCATCGAGCCTGCTCCACCATTCAATAAGATCATGGTTGATCTGACCATTGACTCAACTCCATCTACCTGCCTTTTCCCCATATCTCTTAATTCCTATTTTATGTAAAAATCTATCAAACTGAACCTTGGATATGTTTAATGAAGTAGCCTCAACCACTCCTCAACAGAGAATTTCACCAATTCACTACAGTTTTTCCTCATCTCCATTTTAAATTGTCTCCCCATAATGACATAAGAAACAGGAAATAAGAAAACAATGTTGATTAACAAGGTTTATTGTTCAATTGAAACCAAAATTTCACAAGAATGCTGTTCTTGTTCATCTCAAATGGTGTACTTTTTAGCATTTTCTTTTTCTCAATTATTGCCATGCTTTTTAATCAAGCTGCTCTTTCTTCCTGCTCCCCAGCTTTTATTAATTCAGACACCCAACTGCTTTTTACTTATACCTTGAATAAGGCTTGAAAGGCCACATATATCTTTACCTCCCATGGACACTGTGAGACCTACTGAGTTCTTCCAGCATTTGTTTATTTATCAGGATGTTGCCTGGTTAGAAGGTATGAGTTTTTGGGAAAGATTGGAAAAACTTGGATTGTCTTCTACAGAGTGTGGGAGGCTGAAGGGAGACCCGAGAATGATGTACAAAATCATGAGTGGTATGAAAAAGGCTGATAAGTCAGCATATAGGAAATTTTAAAACTTGGCTGAATGGTGAACCAACAACATCACACTCAATGTCACCAAAACCAAGGTGTGCAATCCACTGATCACTGGGGGTCCACAGGTGGAAAGAGTGAAAAAATGTTAATTCCTGGGAGTCACTTACCCTTTCACACTGGCACCTTGTCCTAGTAATTTATGGCCAATCTACTGGTTAAAGGTCCAGTGTGAAAGCTCCTTAATGGGCATGTAGGTGTCAAATCAAACCTCGGTAGGTTGTATCATCCCCAGGGTCAACTGATGCCTGCGTGAATTTTAGCCCAGTGTCAAAGTGACATGGACTATCCAGGGCCAAAGTAGTGAAACTTTGAAGACGTTTTTGCGTGAGTGCAGGAACATGGTGGAAACAAAAGATTTAAAAGGTATAAACTTCGCTGACCTATATAAACCATTATAAATTTCTAAAGGACCATGGGAAAGTTGCAGCAGGAGAGAGAGTGCAATGGTGGATTTGGCCTCCTAGAATTCCATGCAGCAGAGAAATCCCTCTGAGTATTTGTGCATTTCTCTGCCACATGGGATTCTGGGAGGGCAGGTCTTCCATCACTCTTTCCCAGTATTTCTAAATTGTGTACTATGGCTGCTAGGACTTTCCCACAGCCTTTATAAATTGTGTGACTTTTATATCATTTTCCCATGGCCTTTTATAAATTTATAAAGGTTTATATTGGTTGGCACAACAGGGGGTGAAGAGCTCATACTGTGTACATAATTATTTTATAATTAGGCATGATTAATTTTGTTAAATACAAGATCATAATACATTGATCAGGATTTAGAGCAGGTCCACCATCACTTGATGCATCACTCAGACACCACCAGTGGAGGATAGAATCCCCTATCCCTGGGGATGCCTTGTGATGAGTGTGAAAAGACACAAAGAACCGGTTAACAGTGTCCAATTTGAAAGACAAAAATGGTTCACTGAACAGCCAACCTACTATTTAGCCAGTATGAAATGTCTCTTAAGTATATTTCCTGGACCCAATATTGTCACTGTAAAGAAAGCACATTACCCATTTTTCTTCCTTTGGAGTTTACTGAGGTTTGGTTATGGCGTCAAAAACCTTGGTAAACGTGTGTAGTGGAAAATGTGCTGACTGGCTGCATCATTGCCTGGTATGGGACACCAATACCTCTGAGTGGAGAGCCCTACAAAAGGTTGTGGACACAGCCCAGTACATCAAAGGCAAAACTCTCCCCACCATTGAGAAAATCTGAAGGGGACAATGCAGATGGAGAGCAGCAGCAATCAACAAGGATCCACACCACCTAGGACATGCTCTGTTCTCGCTGCTGCCAACAGGAAAGAGGTATAGATGCCACAAGACTTGTACCATCAGGACTCTTAAACAACAAACCCAAAGACTAATTTCAGGACTCCTACTTTGCACATTTATTACTGAGTATTTAATTTTTTGCTGCTTTGGAGTTTATTTAGATTTCTTTAACATTTTTCTCTTTTGTGTATGTATCTTGAGTACAGTGTTTTGCTTGGCCTGCAGAAAAAAGAATCTTGGGGTTGCAAGTGATATCATGAATGTACTCTAACCATAAATCTAAACTTTGAGATGTAATGATTGGATGGTAGGTCATTCTTTTCCCCAGGGCAAAAGTGTCACATGTAGATTTTGGGTATAGGGCAGGAGGATTAAGGGAGAAGTGCAGGGCAAATATTACACAGAGAATTGTAGGTGCCTGGAACAGGCTGCCAGGAGTAGAAGTGGAAGCAGATGTAATTGTATTCAAGAGGCTTCCCAATACAGAAAATGGAGGGATATCTATTAAGTACAAGCAGCAGTTTTAGTTTGACTTGGACATCATGTTCAGCAAAGACACATGGACTGAGAACCTGTTCCTGTGCTGCACTGTTCTATGTACTCTAAAACACATGTATTCTAAAAGTTATTTTCCCTCCAACTAAAGGTTTAATTTCCTGCATCCTTGAAGAACAGGATTATATTTGCTGAATCCTCCACTGCATCTCATGAAAGCAGGAGATGTGTATAAAATTCTCAAGGAGAAATAGATTCATGTTTTTTTTTGGACTTAACAGCCAGTGAGTGAGCAAGTGGTAACAGGCCATAAGTACTTGTGGCATCACTTCAACTTGACAAGGCCAAATGATACAATACACTGAAATTTGTCACAACTTCCAACTTCTCTCCCAACAGATGTTGCCTGATCTGTTGACAGCAGTGCTTTTATTTCAGATTTTTAATGTGTTTTGCCAGCAAAACTAAAACAGCAGTTTCTAAGACAAAACACACTCAGCTGCTATGTTTATTGTGCAAAGAATTAAAATTGTGTGCTTGGTTACAAAGCTACAAGAGCAGTGAAATTAAGAGCTTCAAAGCTTTGACTATTTGAAATATCCAACCATAACTCCTCTACCAAACATACAGGTTATTCTAAGTGTTTGAACCAGGTAAATGTATCATCTAATAAGAGGGCTTGTGTTATTTCAGGAAAACTGCCTACATTTTGCTCATACATTGAAGAAGGGCTCAGACCTAAAACTTGGTTGTATCTCTTTTTTGTGATTTTTACAATTACAGCATTTACAGTCTTTGGTGTTTAATTTCTTCGATGAATATCAATTTGGAATAATTGGTAAGCTGTCAATGTGGTGACATTTTCATGCCTCAACAATGTACCTAAGATATTTCAAGGAAGCATTAAAAATCTTTTAGTCATTTAATGTGACCATGATCCCTATTGAATTCAATCTGATAAAAAAGAGGCACGACTGTATCTCTTCACCTCCCCCCCCCCCACCCTCCCAACCTCCTCCCTCCTGAGGACATGCATTAAAGGTGAGCGGGAGTAAGTTTAAAAAAGATTTTTTTTTATACATTGTGTACCAGGTACAGTATCTGCAATGCACTGACAGGGATAGTGTTGGGAACAGGTATAACAGCAACGTTCGAGAGGCTTTAAGATAATCACATGTCATATGCAGGGAATGGAAGGTTGTGGATCAAGTGCGGGGGGGAGAGATATTTAGCTTAATTTGGCAGTGTTCAGCAGAGACCTCTTGTGCTGTACTGTTCTCAGTTCTAAAACATGTCAGTGCAGCAAACAGTTATAATGAAAATCTATTGGCCTTTATTGGAAGCAGTTCTTAGCACAGGAGCAAGGATATCAGAATTTATTATAATGGACAAATCATGAAATAAGATGTTTTGCAGCAGCATCTTAGTGCAAATATCGTACAAATATTATAACCACCTCATAACATTACTATAAAAGATATAAATAGTGCACAAAAACTAAGACAGTGTTTTTGGTTCATTGATTATTCAGGAATCTGATGGCAGTGGGGAAGAAGCCGTCCATGTGCTGTTGAGTGTTCATCTTTAGGCTCCTGGACCACCTTCCTGGTGGCCTGAGTGGTGAGGTCTCAGAGGATAGAGGCTGTTTTTTTAAGGTTTTGCCTCATGTAGATATGAAGTCTGGTGCTCGTGATATCATAGTCTGAGTTAACAATTCAGTGGAGTTTTTTCTTGTCCTGATGCTTGGCACCTCCAAACCAGGCAGTGATGCAACCAGCCAGAATGCTCTCCATGGTACACCTGTAGAAGTTTGAGTCTTCAGTGACATACCGAACTGCCTCAGACACCTCACTAAGTATAGCCGCTGTCGAGCCGTCTTTGTGATTGCGTCAACTTGGAGACTCCAGGACAGATCCTTGGAGATGTTGACACACAGGAATTTGAAGTTCTTGACCTCTCAAATACTGAGCCCTCTATGAGGACTGGGTTGAGTTCACATAGGCAATCTCTCAAAGCCTAGGTGAGGCCACAGATAGTGTTCTGTTTTGATCTCCTTAACCAGGAACGAATATACTTTCTGTAGAGGTAATTCAGCAAAGCTCACTAAACATGTTTCTGGAAATGACAAGACTGTAGTGTCAAGAAAGGCTGCTTGACTTGGTGGGGGGGGGGGGGGGGGGTCCTCAGGACAAGGGTCAAAAAAATTTGGCCTGAGCTGAGAAATTTCTTTACACAAAGAGATAGTGAACTTGTGGAATTCCCAATGAAGGCTGCAGAAGACAAATCACTGAATATATTTGGAAGTTAAATTTCAAAACATTAGAAGCATTGAGAGATGCATGGAGAGCAGGTTTATGGTAAAGATAAATGTGTAGCTGTGATTACATTGAATGGCAGAGTTGGCTCAAGGGGCAATATAATCTGCCTGAGCTATTGTCGAGTACTATATCAGTTGGATTTCTTGCGTCCCAGCATAGGGTCTAATGCATCTCGTTGCCTCTCATTCAAAGGTAGATTCTATCTGGATACTCTCAGTCAGCACAAGGACACTGGACTATTATACAGTGTTCCACATCAAAAGATTTCAGGACAAATGATCAAAATTGCTGAGGTAAAGTTTTAAAGAACATTTTAAGAGTAGAATGAAGTGCTCGCAGAGGGAATCTGACAGCATGAAGCCTGTTCAAGGGATGAACACCAATTGCAAGAAAAACCATAACTGAGCAAGAGACTGGATTTGGACAGTTTGATGGCAGTGAAAAGGCAATGATGAGAAATGAGTCAATGACCTACCAGGAACCACTGCTGGTCTATGAGCCTAGACATTTTGCATGAATGGGAGAGGTCACAAGTTAAGATGGAGGCAGCAGTATTTTTTTGATGATTTAATACTTTCAGAATTGCAACATTGGAGTTCAAAAATAATGTGAAGAAATGGATATTAGTAAAACTTTATTTAATGCTCTGTTAGGATTATTATTTTGGTGTGGGCTTGAACTACTTGTGACACATTTATCATTCATTTCCCACAACACACTCCATGGACTGGGGATACACCTGCTAGAAATTGCAGCAAACCGGTGGGGTCAGATTACTTTGCATTTGACAAACCCACTTTAATATTTTTACTGCATGACTTATCTGCACTTTGGTGGAAAGAGATTCCTGATCATCAATTTGATGTAGTTTTAGTCACAGGAAACAATGTGCAAGTACTGTCCCCTTCTCATTAGGCATTACTGTGGTGATAACATTCAATGTATTAATCTTTCAAAACATTAAATAAGATGTGGGATAAAATTTTGAAAATATTCAAATAATTTTAAATATTATGGGAAATGAAAAAGATTTTACAGAGCAACAAATAAAAGTTGGCCTATTAAGAGAACAAAATAGACTCATGGTTTTAACAAGTTTTCATCAACATGTCTCATTATTAGGATCTAGAATTCTGCAAGATAACTTGAGTAACGTGCATCATTTAGAACAAAACGAGGAACTTTTTTTCAGTGAACGGAATCATTTCAGAGGCGAAAACAGCGTAGGAATAAGGAGTCTGTTATTTTGGGTCATCAGGTATGTCGCACTATCTCTCACTGTAAAAGAAAAGATTGCATTTTAGTATTCAGTTTCAGTTGTTCCAGATCGCATGATGTGCGCAAATATTCAATTTCAAATATGTAATCATGAAAAGGCCTGGACTGATACAATCAAAATTCATCACTCCATTCTATAAGAAAACCTTCGCAAATTAAATATGGTTGCAAAATATTAACTGAGGCAAGACATTATCATGTTGGGAATCACAATATTGTTTTAAGTTGTATTGAACCCTAAACACAGTGAGATCACCGTATAGGTTTTTAAAAAATATATAAAATACAAGTTGTGGCAGTGCACATTGAGATGCAGGCAACTGGCTCCTCGTGTAACGGCTGCGGCAGCAGAGCAGCCATGTCAAGATGGCACCGCCGGTTTGGGCTCCCTCGTGGCTGGGGGAATCGTGTGCGCCCTTGGCTGCATCGTCTCGTTACAGCTGACAGGGGGATGGGACTTGCGGCCGCCTCAAAACGCAGCACAGGCTTTCAAATAAACAGTTGCTGTTGAAAACGAAACCAACCTCAGCTTATGGTTTCTGTTGATTTCATTCCGTGTAGCTACTGCTACAAAGTCATTCAGC
The DNA here is from genome assembly GCF_036971445.1 of Narcine bancroftii. NCBI lineage: Eukaryota > Metazoa > Chordata > Chondrichthyes > Torpediniformes > Narcinidae > Narcine > Narcine bancroftii. The sequence continues at coordinate 32,811,097 of NC_091469.1, read as the reverse complement.
CCAACAGATTTATGCCAGAATTTTGCTCTGCACAAATCTTCTCCCACTTGCTGTGCTACACGATGGAGGAAGTTCCATTTTAAAGCATATATCTCTGTGCCATCACAGCAAACATCTATTTACACCAGCCATTCTCAATGGAGGGCACAGACTGCAACCTAACATAATTTTTTTTCTGTTTTACTTGTAGTTGTTAGGAGAGAAGCACAAAAAAAAAAACAACTAAAGTTGACTGCTTCACAGGGAAGGAAATCCATAATCTTTGAGCAGTGTCTTAAGCGGCCCGTAGCTAAAAAAAGGTTGACAATGCTGATTTATACAATTGGTACATCAAACAACTACATACATTTCTGCTTTTGAGACCCTAGTGACACAATGCATTCTTTTCAGAATCCACAATCTTATTTCAAATCCTTTAATTGTCGTGACCCTACCCTAACCTCCTCCAGCCCTTCAATCCTTTCATATTTCAGAACTTCTTCAAATTAGACGTCTCAAGCATAACTCCACCATTGGTGGCCAGACCATAGCTCCAAGCTCTGGAATTCTATGGTGATGGGAAATACTCTGTCCATGTAAGGAGCATTGTGATGTGGAATTCAGTGCTTGAAAAGGCAGTGAAAGTAGATTCAATCATTTATTTCACACACACGAGAGAGAATAAAGTTGTAAGGCAACAAGGCAACATCCAAGGAACGAGAGTAACTAAATGTTCCAGCAAAAAGATGACACTAGTTCAATGAAAGCTCCTTCTCTACTTTTACTCCAGATTATAGTATTATTGGTGGTCATCAATCATACTTTAAACACACACAATGGAAATAATGACTGAGGAACAATTCCATTTCTGTAAAGATGAGAGCAAAGATTTATATTTAAAACTTTGTCAGTTCCTATCACTTTTGTCCCGCATCGGACTTGTCAGCCACAAACGAGCCTGCAGCTGACGTGGACATTACCCCTCCATAAATCTTCATCCGCAAAGCCAAGCCAGAGAGAATAAAATCGGGACAAACATGATAAGTAATGAAATTAGCAGAATCTAAGAGATATTTTAAAAAGGCAGGCTACCTTAAAAAAAAAATCTCCAGATATTCAATGGGAAGCAATAAAGAGGGACAAGAACAAAGGCATTGTTATCTCTAGAGAAAAAAATGCTACAAATAAAAATGGTGGCCACTTGAACAAGTCTTTGCTAATTGGATCTAACTGACTAAATATTCCCATCCATGTTTATCAGGTCACAAGTGATTTGAGCTGATATCAGGTGAACAAATTTTTGTATCTTTGAGCATCCCACTCGGAAAATAATGATGTTTTTAATTGGGTGACTTCATTATCGAGTTCTACTTGCTGCAAAAGAGAACATTTGCTGGAAATCTTCCCCCACCTCCAGTCACTGCCAAAAAGTTGTAAGGCTATGGGTCTCTGAAGTTCATATCCAGTGGACAGAAAGTCAGTCCTTACCTGCTGCCACCACTCTGACATCCTCGTGAGCCCTGCGCCTTCCAGCTGCTCGTGCGTCACAGTCCTCGTACCACCAGAGGGCATGGACTACAAAATTAGAGCACAGCAATTCATAACATTAACTGGGAGCTAATTCTCAATGTGGTTAATGCTTTCCCTGGCTAGTGCATCAAGAATAAGTGATCAGAATATCAGTGATTCTGGACAAAGGATTTTCTTCACTCCCACTAATGAAGGTTCAGTATATTCAAAGCTGATCAGCAGATTTTTGGATATTCAAGGAACATGGAGTTAAAAGATCAGCCATGACATTGGATTGTAGAGCAAACACAAGAAGCCAACAACGACAAAGGGTTCTGAGCCAAAATGTCTATGATTCTTTTTCTTCCACTGATCCTACTCAACCCCAAAGTTCCTTCATTGGATTGGTTTTTGCTCTGGATTCCATCATTTGTAACTTCCTGTGTCACAAGGATCCAATTAAGGCTTCTATTTCTTGCATTCTAATGTTAATTCATTTTTGACATTAGGTTGGTGGAGGGGGGAAATGACATACAAATCTATGTTAAAATGATTTTAAGAATAATTTGTTTATAGTACATAGAATTATAATTTAATTTACAGTGTGACAGACTTCAGCGAGTCCCCAATTCCCACTGTAGCACATATTGTTCAATCTCAACTCAATTAGGCAGTTTGTTTTCAGGATGGAAAATTAATTTGACTATTTAATGCACCATAGAGTTCCCCAACATCGGGACAGATGGGGCCAAAATGTTCAAGCGCGTCTCTCAAGCAGCTAAACACAAAACAGCACGAAAGAGTCAAGATTGCCAGTTGGTCACCAAGTACACAAAAAAAAATAAAAGCAGCAAGGGATATAACAGAAGAACTAATGTAAATTGGGATACTAAATAAATTAGAACATCCTGCCATATTGTGGATCATCCTGTGTTTCCATCCCACTGGATCTTCATTCTGTTAGTGTGTGGAAATGTACTGGTTTCAACCCTGAATATTCTCAAAGCCTCAGCACCCACAGCCCTCCCAGGTAACCAACTCCAAAGATAACTAACTCCCAGAATGAGAAGGCTTCTCAGTTCTGTCCTAAATAGTTGACTCCTTGTCCAAAGACTGTTCTTCTTGGATCATCCAGTCTGAGGACACATTCTCATAGCTTCCACCTGGTTATCTCCCTCAGAATTTTGTATACTTAAAAAGAGTTTACCTCCACAAACCATGGCATACCTCAGTGACCAAGTGAGTGGTGTTAATCAATTAAATTATCTTAAGCTTAAAAGGAAAAATCAGTTTTACCTCTGTTGAGTTGGCCAAATTCACTGTGGAATACCCCAACTAGTTTGCAATATCCAACGTGGTCATGTGCGCTCACAGCTTTCTGGAAGGCTTTCCCCCAAACAGCAGGCCCACCAGGCACCATCTGATAACTTACTAATTCATATACACCTGTTGTCAGGAATGAAGACAGATCAAAGATTAGCATGAATTTTTTTTAAGAACATGGAACACCATGCCACAGAACAATACCAATCAATTAAAATATGCAGATCTAACTTGCCTTACTAATTAAAAGTACATAAACATAGTCCATGATTTAACATTAGAGCTGATTGAGTAATTCTCTGTAGAATATTTGGGCACATCTTGGACATTTTTTTTAATGAATTCTCACTCTGCAAAGATATTTCCTGAAACCCAAACCACAAGTCAAAAATAGACACACAACGGTTTGGAAACCAGTTTGCAAATATGATTCAAGTAATCCATACTACGCCTAGCAGGTTAAGCACAGCAATACCATGACTATCATTTTTGTTTCCTTTTCCCTTGTATTTAACATAAGAGGTAGTCATTCAATCAATCTAAGATTTTTGGAGAGTTTAAAAAGGGTGCAGAGGACAAAGGGTGGGCAATTTGAGTTAATTGGCAGGGACCAATAAAAGGAGGGGAAGCTAAAGGATCAGCCAACAAGGAGCAGCCCTTTGAGGCTTAGGCTGTGAGGCAGAGGCTGAGAAAGAACTTGCTTGCTACCAGAGAGGCAAGGCCAGGTGAGTTAGTTTGATCCTTTAATTAAATTTAGATAGTGGAGTCAGCTATGGCAGTGGACTGCTTGGGTTGCGGGATGTGGGCATCTGGGAGAGCATACTTGTTCGTGTTGATTACACCTGCAGAAGGTGCATCCAGCTGCAACTCATTACAAACAGAGTTAGGGAGCTGGAGTTGGATGAACTGCAGATCTCGAGGGAGGCAGAGGTATTCAGGAGTGTTGGGGAGGCAGTCACCCCTAAATTTCAGGAGGCAGGTAGCTGGGTGACAGTCAGGAGAGGGAAGGGGAAGATCATGTCAGTGCAGAGCACCCCTGTGGCCATTCCCATCAACAATAGATATACTGTTTTGGATACTGTTGATGGGGATGACCTACCAGGGACAAGTTGAGGTGGTCAGCACAGAGGGAAAGGTGGGGGGAGGGGGGAAAGAGAGAGAGAGAAAGAAAGAAGAGGACAGCGATGGTGATTGGGGATTCGTTGGTTAGACAAGTGGATAGGAGGTTCTGTGAACAAGATCGAGGCTCCCGGATGGAATGTTGCCTCCCAGGTGGCAGGGTCAAAAATGTCTCTGATTGAATTCATTGCATTCTGGAGGGGGAGGGGGGGGTATCTGGGTGTCGTGGTCCGTGTGGTCCAATGATGTAGAAAGGAGTAGGAATGAGGTCCTGAAGAGAGAATATAGGGAGTTAGGAAAGTTAAAAAAAAACAGGACCTCATGGGTGGTAATCTCAGAATTACTGCCTGTATCATGCACCAGAGAGAGTTGGAACAGGAAGTTATGGCAGATGAATGCATGGCTGAAGAGTTGGTGAAGGGGGCAGGGTTCAAATTTGTGGATCACTGGGATCTCTTCTGGGGAAGGTCTGACCTCTACAAAAAGGAAAGGCAGCACCTGAACTGGAGGGGGACCATTATCCTGGTGGGCAGGTTTACTAGATCTGTTGGGAAGGGTTTAAACTAGTTTGGCAGGGGTGGGAATCAAAATGTGAGTGCAGAGATCAGGGTAGAAGGGAACCAGAGTGTTAGGGTCAAAAAGGAGGACAAAAGAAAAAGTCAAAAATAATCTACCCCAAAGACGACAAAAATGACAGGCAGGTGAAAAGACCAGAAAATTTGTAGTACAATAGAAATATAGCAAAATTTGTTACAGATACTGGTTTGAGGGTACTGTACTTAAATGGAGTGAGCATTAGGAATAAAGTAGATGACCTTGTTGTACAGCTGCAGATTGAAAAATATGATGTTGTGGCCATCAGCGAGACATGGCTTAATGATGGGTGTGATTGGGAGCTGAATGTCCAAGGGTACACAGTGTATAGGAAAGATAGCCAGGAAAGTAGAGGGGGTGGCATGGCTTTGATGGTAAGCAATGATATTAAATCACTAGAAAGAAGAGACATAGGATCAGAAGAGGTGGAGTCCTTATGGATTGAGTCAAGAAATAGCAGAGGTAAAAAGACCCCATTAGCAATCATATACAGGCCCCCCAAATATCAGCTATGAAGTGGACTACGAGTTACAGCTGGAAATAGAAAAAAGCACGTCAGAAGGAAAATATCAAAATAATTATGGGGGATTTTAACATGAAAGGTAATTGGGAAAGTCAGAAAGTTACTGGATCCCAGGATAGAGTTTGTAGAATGCCTATGGGATGGCTTTTTGGAGCAGCTTGTCGATAAGCCCAACAGGGTTTGGATTGGGTGATATGTAATGAACCTGAGGTGATTAGGGAATTAAAGGTAATGGAACACTTAGGAAGTACTGATCATAACATGATAGAGTTCAGTTTCAAATTTAAAAAGGAAAAACTGATATCAGGTGTGTCATGATAATGAATATGTATGAGATATACCGGAAGTCACGTGGTATGAGAGAGAGATAAGAGCACAAGCAGGAGAACAAAGGAAACTGAAAAATAAAGACACTGAGAAGTTTACCTGATAAAACTTGTGTTCGATGTTTTATTAACTTCACATTTCGGGCCACAAATGTGACAAGGTGTGCCAATATTTCAGTGGAACAAAAGAAATTACAGTGGTATGAGAGAGGAACTGGCCCAAATTGACTGGAAAATTAAACTGGATGGAGGGACAGCAGAACAGAAATGGATGATATTTCTGCAAAAAATAAAAGTGCAAGATAGATATATTCCAAGAAAAAAGAAAATTATGAATGGAAAAATGGCAAAAATGTGGATAACAATAAAGGTTAAAGTTATAATTAAAGCAAAAGGGAGGGCACACAAGGAAGCAAAAATTAATGGAAAAACAGGACCGGGAAACTTTTTTTATAAACTTACAGAAAGAGACAAAGAATCATTAGGAAAGAAAAGATGAATTATGAAAGGAAGTTGACAAATAACACAAAAGGATGCTAAGTTTTTAAAATGTATAGAGTAAAAGAGAGACACAGATAAATATAGGACTGATTGAAAATGATGCTGAAAAAGTTATAATCGGTAACCAAGAGATGACAGATGAACTAAATGAATATTTTGCAACAGTCTTCACTGAGGAAGACAATAACAATATATCTGATAGTCAAGAGGTCTCAGGGAATAGAAATACAGTCAAGATTACTAGAGAGATAGTACTTAGTAAGCTGGATGAACTAAAGTCTCCTGGACTGGATGAGGTGCACCCACAGGTTCTGAAGGTGGCGGCTTTGGAAATTGTGCAGACGTTGGAATTGATTTTCCAGAAATCAATATCCGCTGTTTAAGAAAGGAGAGAGGCAGAAAAAAGGAAATTATAGGCCTTTTAGTTTGATGTTAGTAGTTGGAAAGTTACTGGGGTCGATCCTCAAGGACGAGGTTATGAAATACCTTGAGATGCATGGCATGATAGGTCCAAGCCAGCATGGTTTCATGAAGGGAACATCCTGCCTGGCCAACCTATTGGAATTTTTTTTTTAAATAAATGGACAAGGGAGAGGGTGTGGATGTTGTGTATTTGGATTTTCAAAAGGCCTTCGATAACGTGGCACATAAGCGGCTGCTTAATAAGGTGAGAGCCCATGGACTTACAGGAAAGATATTAGATTGGGTGATAGGCAAAGAGTGGGAATAAGGAATAAAGGAATCTTGTTCTGGTTAGTTGCCAGTTACTAGTGGTGTTCCACAGGAGTTGGTGTTGAGGCCGTTTCTTTTTATAATGTATATTGATGATATAAATTATGGATTGAATGGTTTTGTGGCAAAGTTTGCTGATGACACCAAGATAGATGGTTGAGTAGGAAGTGTTTATTTATTTAAAATATTTTTATTGAGTTTAATCAAAAACATGTAATAGGTTCCTAAAGAACCAAATACAATATATTGATATTATCATATTGTACATTGATGATAGTACATGAAACTACAATCAAACCCATAAGTAATTATTTCCCCCCCAAAAAGAAAAAAAGCTAACTAAATTTAAAAAAAAAAAAATATCTTGGAATGGAGCAGCAACCTCTAGAGGTCCAGCAAAGCATACCAATCTACTGCATCCATGTACCTTAATTATTCAAATTGTGGTAATAAACTATAAATGGACCCCATGTCTTATCAAATGTGAATTTAATTTTCCTGACATTATATCTAATTTTCGCTAGACTCAAAAAAGGCATGGTATGTAACCATTGGAAGTGGGTAGGTGGAAAATCATCTTTACATTTCTACAGGATTTCTCTTTAGACCAGGAATGTAGAAAATGCTAAAACTCTGTTTTGACATTTAATTTATATTCTCATCCTTGGACAAACCAAATATTGCTAGTAATGGACAGGGTTCAACATTGATCCTGAAGATATCCAAAAAGATTTTAAAAATGTCAAAAATTTTCCTAATGTGATACATGACCAAAACATGTGCATCAAAGAAGATTCAAAAATATTACATTTTTCACAGAATGGATTGATATCAGGATAAATTTGAGACAGAGTACACTTTTCTAAAGTTAAAGTATGTACCACTTTAAATTGAATCAAACTGTGTCTAGAACACAGAAGAATTATTAATAAGGCCTAGAATTGCGAACCAAATCTTCCTCAGAGAAGGATAAATTAAGATTGTTCTCCCATTCAGTTTTGATCTTAAAGAAACTGTCTTTATATTCAATATTTTATAATATAAAGCCGATATTATAGCTTCATGTACAAAAAGTTCATCTATAAAATTTAGATCAGGAAGACATGGAAATTCTGGAAGTTTGGATCGAATAAAATGCCTCATTTGGTAATACCAAAAAAAGTGGGAAATTAAATTCTGTCATTAATTGTTGTAAATATGTAAAATTTTGATGAATAAAAGAAGTTTCAGACCCTAATGTCTTTACAGAATAATAAGGTGCCAGGTGAAGATGGTTTTCCACTATAATTTTATAAAGAGTTTAAGGAGTTATTAATTCCTGTATAGCTGGAAGTATTAAGTCAAATGAAAGAGGTACATGATTTACCAGAATCTTTTAAAACAGCATTAATAACTGTAATTCTGAAAAAAGGGAAAGATTTATTATAGCCGTCCTCACGTAGACCTCTATCAGTATTGAATACAGACTATAAAATTGTATCAAAATTGTTAGCTAATAGATTAGTTAAATTTTTGCCAAGATTAATAAATTTAGATCAAACTGGTTTTATTAAAAGTAGAAAAGCAGCACATATTGTTAAATTTTTAAGTTTAATAAATATAGCACAAAATAGGAAGACTCCCGTGGTAGCATTAGATGCAGAGAAAGCATTCGATCGATTGGAATGGGATATTTTTGAGACACTTAATGCTTTTTGGATTCCAAATGCTTTTATAAATTGCATAATAGCATTGTGTGATCAACCAAAGGCAAAAGTGATTACAAATAAGCAAATCTCACAACATTTTTTTGCTCGAAAGGTCTTCTAGACAAGGTTGTCCATTATCACCTTTTTCATTTGCATTAGCAATTGAGGCATTGGAAGAAGTAAATAGAACTGATAATGAAATTAAAGGATTTGAAGTAGGTAATAAGGAACATAAAATTAGTTTATTTGCTGATGATGATATAGTATATTTAACGAGACCAGAAATATCTTTAAATAAGTTGAATGAGAGATTAAAAGAATATGGGTTAGTATCAGGTTATAAAGTCAATGTTGATAAAAGTGAAGTAATGCCCATAGTGGATATGGATTACTCTCAATGTAAAAGATTGACAACATTTAAATAGCAAAATGAAGCAATTAAATATTTAGGAATTAAAATTAATAGAAATATAAGTAATTTGGTTAAGCTAAATTATTTATTATTGTTAAAAAAATTGGAAGAGGATTTGAAAAGATGGAAAGATTTACCAAAAACTTTAATAGGATGAGTGAATTGTATTAAGATGAATATTTTTTCAAGAATACAATATTTATTTCAATCATTACACATTCATTTACCTGAATTCTTTTTTCAAAATTTGAATAAAATAATACATGAATTTCTTTCGAAAGGTAAGATGTCAAGAATTGGTTTAGAAAAATTAATGCAGAAATTTGATCAGGTTGGACTAAGACCACCAAATTTTAAGAATTATTTTAAAGCAGCTCAATTGAGGTTTTTGTCCTCCTGTTCTCAAAAGGGTGAGAAACCAATTTGGATTCAAATAGAAATGAATAAAATTGGTGAGACTATTCCAGAGTTAAATTTGTATAAATGGAATAGCGAGTTGTTTAAAGGAACTAAAGATTTCTCAGTATTAAAGCATATATTTAAAAATATGGAATAGAATTCATATTGAGAGATGAATTAAAAATGATCAATTACCAAAAAATGTTGTTAAAACATAATCAACTTTTTCATTTTACTTTGAATAATTCTTTATTTATCAATTCGTAAAGGTATACAGAGAATAAAAGACTGTTTTTAGGATATTTTTTCTTAACCTGATCAATTAAAAGATAAATATATACAATAAAATTTTTGCATATTATCAATCAAAAATGTATTTGAAAAAGATTGGAAGTCAATTTGAAGATAATAACAGATACATCTGTTATTAAGAAATTTATTACTAATATGTATATAAAATTACAAGAGACTGCAAAAAGATTTATACAAATCAAAAATGCGATGGGAGAAAGATTTAAATATACAGATTCAGGAGGAGATTTGGTCAAAATTATGTTATGAAAGTGTTATGAATACAATAAATGTTAGATATCAAATGGTTCAATATAATTTTCTTCATCAATTGTATTATACACCATACAAGTTAAATGGACTTAATTCTAGTTATTCAAATAAGTGTTTTTGATGTGTGAAAGAAATAGGGACTTTTTTGCATTCAGTGTGGTCTTGTGAAAAAGTGGAAAGGTTTTGGAATGAACTGAGTTTATTATTGGGGAAAATTATGAAGATAATTTGAATAGACCAAAGGATCCAAAAATATTTTTACTTGGATATCTATGAAAAGGATGCAAAATTGAAATTGGACAAATATCAAGAAAATGTTTTAAGTACTGCAATAGCAACTGCAAAGAAATGTATAGTGATATCATGGAAAGATGATAAGGAAGTGTTATGTAGATGGTATAGTGAGATGTGAAATTGTATTATCTTTGGAAAAAATTACATAATTTAAGGAATCAAGTTGAACATTTTTATAGTATTTGGAAACAATATACCTGCTAAATCATGTGTACAGAGCATCCACAAGGCAGGTCCTTGTAACCTAAGGAGAAACTGTATCCAATCTTACTCTGTCTCTCACATGCAATTCATTATTTTAAATAAATAGAACACTTGTGGACAGAGTTGTACTTTTATGACTACTCCTAATGAAACTCGGAAGGAAAATCACATTCACAATCTGCAGTTCCAAACAAGCCAATTTATTGAGATTTGGTTCTCTTAAGTATATTAGTGAACAGGAAGATTTTAAACAGTTTCATAGTTCCCATTATTGAAGCTAATGACTTTGGTGTAGATTTTCCACCATAATTGGGATTCAACTCAGTTCCAGATCAATAATCAAGGAGTTCAGATACCAGACTGTGAAGTTAAATTCCCATTCCCCATCCTCACAGCCAGTGAAGAAATTGATATAACTTTAATTATCTTTAAACATGAAAACAGAATCACACTTTAACTTATCGCTATTAACTTAACTAACCAAACTTAACCCCCTTCTAATTCTAAGCATATGTGCATGTAATGTGTATAAGTTCAGAAAAGTTATTTGATTCACAGTCCAATCTCACTCCTCCAAGTTCACTGCTTGCAGGAAGAAAGGATACTTGCCTGGTTTTGATTCAGTGCACATCTGTGCCCAAGGCACCAGGTAGGTGACTTCACTGATCTGATTGACAATCATTGGTATCATTTTTGAAATATAATTTTCTTGCCAACCTTTGTCCTTTGCCAGGGCTTCCCGCACTGTGGTCCGCTCCTTGTAACTGCCTAAGGGAAAAATACCGTTACTCAGCTCATTAAGCTTTACTTCTGTAAATGTAGATTAGTGACAAGTTGACAATATGCAAATAAAAAAATCCAAGACCACTCATCTTATAGACCCGTGGATTGAGAGATGGCCCAGAGAAATTACCTGACCTCTTTTATTAAAAGTAGCTAGAAAGTAGCTAAATATTGGGAATGTGAGAATAAGATCCCATTGTTCAGTCCGTGAAGTTCTTCTGCCTTTTTATTGTATCTTAACACCCTTTAGAGGGTTGTCATCAGGCATCGATCGATATGCACCCCTTGTCTTGCTACAACAGGAGATTCAATGTCCAAGTCCCACTCCAGAGTACAAACATTTATGTTTATACAGGGGGAAGTACTGCGTTGTCATAGTTCCTATTGTTCCAATGAGAAATAAAAAATTAAGTTGTGACTAATTATTCAAGATATCCCGACCAATCTAAACTTCAGTCACGATTTTTGAAACAGACAACCTGGAAGATTGATTGTATGCAAGTCAGCAATCATGTTTCCTATGTTACAAAGTGGCAATAGACAAACTGTAAATTATTCTGTCTTTTGTAAGCCTTTCTTATCCACTAAAATACAGTACCACTTCAATTATCTGAAATCATTCTCCAAAATCCTCATTTATCTGAAACAAATCAGAAATCCTCATTTATCCAAAATTTTTCGGAGCCAAACTGACCTCACAGGTTGAAAATAATTCACTCGACATGAAATTAGAATGACAATTGACTTTGCTTTCTCTTTCCACTACTCCTTTACTTTCACCTATTGACTTCTCTCTCCAACTTTCCCTCTCACGCTGCGTGCCACTGTCTCTCAGCTGCAAGCGGTCAGAAGAATTCCTTGACCTGGCATCATTAAGTAGAGCAGGGGTGGCCGAACTTGCTTAAGGTAAGAGCCACAAACGATAAAGCTCAGATGCTTGAGAGCCGCAGGACAAGAACAAAATTCACACATACATTTTTATTGTTACATACACATTTCGTAACAAAAATTTTATATAAATTTTAAGAAATGCATATTAAATGCAATAATATTTATTCCTGCCTGCAGTTTTTAAACTGTTAATTTGTATTAGTTTCAATAATCACAGACACAAATATATAAAAAAAGGTACACCAAAAAAATGAGATATTTTAATCAGATTTCCACCTTACAAAATTAGTCTTATTATAATCATATTTTTTTTATGACTAAAACACAATGTTATAGATATCAGGCTATCAAAGGCACGAGTCGGGCGGGCGAGGGGGAGAGACCAGCAGCGCGAGGTGGGCGAGGCAGGGGGGAGACGGGCAGCGCGAGTCGGGCGGGCGAGGCAGGGGAGAGACCGGCAGCGCGAGTCGGGCGGGTGAGGGGAGAGACCAGCAGCGAGCCGCATATTAAAGGTCAAAGAGCTGCATGTGGCTCATGAGCTACGGTTTGGCCACCCCTGAAGTAGAGCGACCTCCCAGCAGGAGCAGGGACTTTTGCTCCCGGGCAGGAGTAGTGACCTCAGTGGGGATATGTTGGTTGTCAGTGGAGGCCAGCATTTTTTTTTGGTGAGAATTAAACAAATAGCCTTCCCTTGTTGTTTGTTGTTGTTTAACCATTGTTACAAGCAATTTGCTGTTGCTACTGGGCTGTTTTTAAAAAATGATCAGTTCTCCAAAAAAAAAACATTTTATCTGACATAGGCCCAATACCGACCACTTCATACAATCATGAAACCACCAACTTTTCAAGCCTCCACAACCTTTTGAGGAATGGTATCCTGCTTCGTGTTATTCCAGAGTACTATTCCATTAGTATGCTTTTGGCCCAGGGGAATAAAGTATATCAATTAAAAAAGATACTAGAGAAAAAAAAAATCTAAACTAATCTGTAATCTGAAGGCATCAACATAGCTTGTTAAATGCACCGCATACTTAACAGTCACTCAGGCAATGACAGCACATGTCATAGAGAATCACAAAACTGCAAATGAGCAAACAATGAGCTGGAGGAGGAACTGACCAGGTCAAGTAGCATCCACGGGTAGAAATGGTCAACCCTTCAGGCCAGAATCCTTTTTCAAGTCCAAAGTAAAAAGTAGGTGATACAACATACATAAAGGGGGAAAGAAGCTGAGGAGGGGCCAAGAAGCAGTAGGGTATTGGAGGTACAGGATACATTATTATTAAGGTTACATTTGGGCTCACCCTGACAATGGATGAGGCAGAGAACAGAGAGTAGGAGTTGTTGGGGGAGTTGACATGGTTGGCTACAGGAAGTTCAAGTCCATGTCTTTGATGCACAGCCAGTGTGAGTGAAGTGCATATTCAACACTATTAGACCTAAATTAATCTGTGCTTTTGTTCCTTGCCAGCAGCCATACCACAAGCTACAACCCGCAGGGCAATGGGCAAGTTGAAAGGGCTAATGCTACAGTCTGAAAGACTGTTAATCTTGCTTTAAAAAAACATGGTTACCCTGTTACCCGGTGGCAGGAGGTGCTGCCTGAGGCACTACATTCTATTCCATCTTTATTGTGTACTGCAACAAATCAAACACCTCATGAACGTATGTTTGCCTTTCCTAGGATATCAGGAACTGTGATGGACTGGCCAGCCTGTTTATCTGAGCCTGGGACCGTGCTGCTGAAGAGCCACGCTCAGGCGCGTAATACAGACACCCTAGTCCAACAAGTTTAGCTACTGCATACTAACCCCAACTACGCTAATGTTAAATTCCCAGATAGGAGTACTGACAATGTACCCCTAAGAGATCTGGCCTCGCCTGGTTTTCCCCTTCCTCACACCCCTACTCAGAGTGAGCCTTAGAGGTTGGACTCAGACAACTCCCCCACCCCCCCCAGTTTGTGACCCCTAGTAAGCTTTCAGATGGCCATATTGAGGCTCCACTGCCTCACGCTGGCAATTCTGGAGCGGTTCCAGAAGCCAGTCCTTCCCGCACTACAGACCCAGGACCTGTACCAGTTCCCAAGGTTGCAAGGTTGCAAAGGAGCCACCTGTTTTGAGACGAAGCACCAGAATTCGTAAAAAACCTGATAGGCTGACATATTCATAAAACATCTCATTATATTTCGATTGCTTGCTAGATACTGCCGTATTTTGACTGTTAGAGTATCTCAAGGCCAAACATGGTATCCATGTATCGCTTGCTTCGGTCTTTCCTAGCAGCTGTCCTTTTGATTTTAACCCTTCTTCTACCAGGGGGAGACTGTGGTGAATGTCTGCCAAGCTACCTGTCTCCCCTCTGGCGAACCTTGCTGTACTAACATTGGCTGTGCATTATCTCTACTGTTAAGGACACTCCCCTTGGATATAACTATTTATGCATCTATTGTCTTTCATTATTGTACCATGAGTTTCTGCTAATAAAAGCCATGATTATTGTTTGACTACATCGTCTTTGTCTACTTCATCAACTGGCACTTCACATACCATATATGCTGGCATACAAGATGACTCTGTATAAGGAATTTCCACCCAAATGTAGGTTTTGAGCTATATTCGTTGTATAAGACTACTGCAAGTCTTTACTTACCTGGTAAGTGGAATGATACTGCTAAGCACATTTAATATGTTAGCGTATTTTAAAATAAACCACAGTTGGGTCCTTTAACAGGCCATTTAAAGCATGTACAGAGCTGACGGAAGTCAGACTGGGCAGATGGCCCCATGAGGGAGCACTGACACTTCGCTGTTAATGTTCATTTTTAAACTTGGGGCGGGAAAGTGCTGAGACTCTTTTGTTAAAGGTTCGTATTTTATACTTGGCGTACAAGACGACCCGTGGTTTTGGGGTGACAATTTTGTACATTGACATATACGGTATCCCAAATATTAATTGAGATATCAGTAAATTACAAACTTACAATCTTTGGACAGAAAGCAACCCCATTTTCTTTCTGAAATGATCTTCTTGTAGATTTCGACCCCAGAAGGAAAATAATTGTTTGGTACGTTCTCGGAGTTTAATTACCCTTCAACTGTCTAAATCTAACAAAATACAGATAATGCTAATTCTGTGTCATTCTATTCAATTTCTGAACCCTTCCAAACCCAATACATTCTTCCTAAAATGGAGTCCTCATAATGAAATGTATCAAATGGGGGTCAGTACATGTTCTGAGTTATTTCCTTTCCTTTTGAGCCCTGGGATAAAGGTCATCATTCAATCAACACACAAACTAGCCTATCCTCATCCACACTGCCTGTATCTCCCACTGTCTAGGAAAAGCTGATAGCATTAAAAGACTCAACCCTCCCTGGTCCTGCTCCTTTCTCCCTCCTTCTGTCAGATAGAGGATGCTTGAAAACACAATCCTACAGATGAAAGGGAAGTAACTTTCCTGCTGTTGTCACTCTTAAATAAGCCTCTCATTGGTAAAATATGATGCACCTGCATTTTGTCCTGGTAACATTCTATACCCTGCATGCATTCTGTAGTAAAGTGTAACCCTGCTCCTGTACTTTTATTTTTTTATTATTGCTGTTTGAGTTGACTTAGCTGGATAGTGCGCAGAACAAAGCTTTTATTACATCTTGGTACACTTTTCAATAAACAAATCAATTCAACCAGACTATTCTTAGACATCAGCTTTGAGTATTTTATGTATAAGCATTAGTAATACTCTTGAGAGTTGGAAAATATTATTTTCATCTTTGAATATGAAGTGAATGATCTTGCCTTCCTAAACATTAACCCTCACGTGTCTGGATTGAAAATGCTATCTTCTGTATTGTGTCCACTCTGCACCCTATCTGGTTTCACTTGCAAACCTGGATATGCAACTCTTCATTTTATCACATCAAAAAGGGAGGAAAACAGAGGGAACAACATAGATCTCTGGAGAACACAAGTCACTTCCTTGGAATTAATGCAAAATCAGATTCCTTTAAGTGGGGGGGGAACAGAGATGTATAATCCAGTATTCATGTGGGGAGGTGGGGGGACAATCAGAGAGGGGGAAAAGGTGATACATTTAAATTTTTGGGGTCACTATTTTGGGGAACCCAATATACGAATGTCATCGTGAAGGAACCACGGCAGCACCTTTACTTGCTCAGGAGTTTGATATGTCATCAGAAATCTTGGAGAACTTCGACAGATGTGTAGTGGAAAGGGTGCTGATCTGCTGCTTCGGAGTCTGGTAATGGGGGCACCAGCCCTGCAAAAGGTAGTGAACACAGTCCAATACATCACAGGCAAAACATTCCCCACCGTCGAGAAAATCTACAGAGAATGCTGCATCGGAGAATTGCGGCAATCATCAAGGATCCACACCACCCAGCACATTCTCAGTTCTTGTTGCTGTCATCAGGAAAAAGGTGTAGGTGTCATAAGACTCGTACCATCAGGGTCAAAGACAGTTGCTTCCACTCCAGCAACAGACTCCACTTTATTCTCCTTATTATAGAATATTTATTTTTTTTCTGTATTGCAGTTAGTTTACATTTCACTTTTGCATATGTAATTTTTTTCTTTAGTACAGTTTAGTTACTGATAAGTAGGAATTCTGCCTAAGAGATTAAAATCTCAATGCTGAAAGCCTGCTAAACCTTACCTTTTCTACACTCTGTACACCAGCTGCACATATTCTTTAACAGTGCCCCAAAACAATGCAATTCCCATTTCTGAACAGAGTATGATGAACCAGTGACATCACCTGGTGAATATTACTTTTCCTTACCATATTTCCAAATATGGAAGACTTCATTCAGAGTCCCAAACTCCACAGACCAGTAGCCAATCAGCTCTGAATGGGCAGTACGCAGGTGAATATTCTCAGCTGTAAGCTTCAAAAACTCAGGCATTTTGCCTGGCTCTATGGTGTAGGTGCGAAATTCATAGAAAGTTTTATGCTGTTGCTGGGGTCCTGTAGAAGTTCCGACAGACCTGTGAAGCTGAGAAAAGGAACTTATATAATAGAGGGAAACATCTTAGATGTAGGTCCTTTATATTAGTCCTTCAGCCATCATCTGTCTCCCTAGGGCACCACCTGCACATGAAGCAGAATATACTGACATTTCTCCAGAATTAATTTATATCAAGTATCTTCAATATGTTTGCACAATATTTTGATCATCTGAAGGAGCCTCAAATCAAGACAACCGAAGTTCTAGTCCCAATATTAAAAAGGACACTTTTTCAACATTTGTATGCTGGCTCAGGCATAGGCTAAATCATTCTGGTATGTTCAGGCAGAAGTTATACACTACAACTCCGATTATCCAAAATTAGATTCTCCAAAATCCTCATTTATCCCAAATTTCTTTGAGCTGAATGGATCTCAGGTTGAAAAAAAAATTCACTCTACATGAAATTAGAATGGTGATTGTCCTCTCTCTTTCCATTTCTTCTTTACCTTCCACTATTGACTTTTCTCTCCAACTTTCCCTCTCAATCTGGCTGCCACTGTCTCCCAGCTGAAAGTGGTCAGAAGAATCCAGTGTCCTGATATCATCAAGGAGAACAGCCTCCTGGATGGAACAAGGACGTCAGGCTCCCGGGCAGGAGCAGGGACCTCGGTGGGGAGGTGTTGATGATCAGTGGTGTTCAATTTTTTTGGAGAGAATTAAACATTTTAATGCTTAAAAAAGCCTTCCCTTGTTGTTTGTTGTTGTTTAAACAACTGTGATTTGTTATTGCTAATGGGCTGGGTTTTTAAAAAAAAAAATGACCTGTTATCCGAAAAAACTTTATCCAACACTAGTCCGGTCTCACCATTTTGGATAATTGGGCTTATACTGTACCTTCTTGCCTTTACATATCCAACCAGACTTGTTAATTCATGCCATTGATTTAACCAAATTTTATTTCTTTTATTAGAAATGGGCAGTGCAGCACCATTTATTCATCTTGAAAAGACATTAGTGAACTGCTGCCTTGAATATTTGTAGCCCGCGTGAAGAAGTTATTCCCAATGAGATGTTAGGTAGGGAACGCCAGGATCTGGATTTGGCAACAACAAAAGCATTACCAATGTATTTCCAAGCCATGACAGGGTTTAAAAACAAAACAATGATTGAAAATGAAGAGTTGTAAAGAGGTTCCTTGATTCTTTCTCCTCCAACACCCCCACCCACCGAATTGAAAACCAAAAACTTACAGAACTTTTGCTAAATAAAACAGAACATAAAGAAGCAAGAGGGTGGTGAGATTTATAGAAAACATACAACAGAACAGTTTTTGATCAAATGCAGGGAGGTTTACAGAGTTGTTTTGATGTCATAGATAATTTAGGCAAAACCTCTACTGCTAATCAATTCCTCAGTGCGAAAAGGAGTGAAACACAAAAGTAGGCCAATGTGGCGATTGTAGCAAAAAACACAGAAATGCTAGAGGAACTCAGCAGGTCTCACAAGATACCTTGACGAAGGGCTCAGACCCAAAACGTCTTTACCCCCCATGGACACTGCCGAGTTCTACCAGCATTTTTGTATTTTTCCTCTGGGCTAAAGCACACTTAGCTCATGAAAGAGAAACTAAACCTAAAAGGAAAGGGTTGAAAACGACAAGTTTTTGGAAAAAAAATCTGAATGCTTTGATAACAGTTGATCAAAATTATAGAAGTGATGGACTAATAAAAAAGGACAATCTTCACTGAGCAATCATGAAGTCATTTTTAAAAAAAAATAGACTGGAGTTTTACCACAGTAACAAGGTGTTACAGTGGGTACAGGAGAGGAATGTTAACCTTTACAACACGAAAATCCCAAAGGAAAGTGAGAACTAAAAAAAGGAATGGTCTTTCTTTCATATGGTTGATGGGTTCCTCAATTAGCTGGTTAATAGCAGCGGAGACACGTTGCTTTCTTTCTTTTCCAATCTTTTTATCATTATTATAATTTATAAACACATACAGTTCAAAGAGATATGAAAAATACATAGTAAATAACGAATTAATACAGAGATATTAAACAATAATATTGCAGAATAAAAATATATCATAAAAAAAATTTTAGATCAGTTTAGAGTATGAACTACCTCTAAAAAAAATGATATAATTAATAAAAATATATAAAAAAAGAGAGAAAAAAAAACCAAAAAGGAAGAAAAAACAAATCTGAATTAAAAACTTTAAAAAAAAACCTACCGATATAGCTAAATCACGCCGATCACTCCAATCTCATCTAACAGCCCAATTATCATACATAATCATAAAAAGAAAACAGAGCCAGATCAACTCACCACAAACGAAAATATTGAATAAATGGTCGCCAGGTTAACTCAAACTTAGAAGGGGATTCATAGACAGAGTTTCTAATTTTCTCTAAATTTAAACATAGTATAGATCTTCTAGCCATTAGTGTAAGAAAAGCAATCATACGATCCGCAGGAAGAGATAAATAAGTCAAATCTATCATTGGTAATCCAAAAATTGCAGTAATGGGATGTGGTTGTAAATCAATATTCAAAACGGTAGATATAATGGAAAAAATTTCCTTCCAATAATTCTGTAAAGAGGGACAGGACCAAAATATATGTGTAAGGGAAGCTATTTCCAATTGACATTTATCACATATAGGATCGATATGAAAATAAAAACGATGGAGTTTATCTTTAGACATATGAGCTCTATGAACAACTTTAAACTGTATCAGTGAATGTTTTGCACATAGAGAAGAGGAGTTTACCAGTCGCAGAATTTTATTCCAATTTTCATTGGAAATATGAAGGTTGAGTTCTCTTTCCCAATCGGAGACACATTGCTAGGTTGAATAATTTTCTGACATCTCCCAAACTAAAGTTCCCTCCTCACATTTCTTATGCCCCATCCCAGCGCTTAATTCCCTCCATTTCAAAGAACCTTTTCTGTTTCCACTTGCACACTCAACAACCATCACTGCACTCACAAAGACTTGCCCACAGCAACTCAGCTGCATGACTCCTTCCATAGGAGCAGTGGTGTTTTTAAAGTTCTCCTTTCTATTCACTCAAGAAGAGAGCAACTCGAAGCTGCCGACTACCGATGTTCATCTCTTCCAATTTTGTTTGCTGAACTTTGTTCTCTTTTCCCAGGTTCCACATACAACTTGGGCTGAGAAAAAGAGAGGAGGAGGGGTGCAGTCTTTTCTCAAGTTACGCCCACACGTTCAAATCCTTTTCAAGCACTAACCCAGGTGGTGCAATTCATGAGCCATCAATACTAGATGATTCACCAAATCAAAAGTGGGTCCAAGTGGAAAGTACAGCCCAGGTTCTTAGTGAAGAAGTGCTGAAAAGGTAAGGAAACTTTTTTGGGGGGAGGGGAAAAAAAAACCAGAGACCACCAAATGCTCAATTATTTTCACAATCAGTCATGAACTTTCTGTATCGTACCCGAGATTAAGGAGGAGTCCGCTAATTATATTAGTATGAATATGCAGGATTGCAATGACACTTCTCAAGAGTTAATGTTTTGTTACTTTACTCAATGTTGAAGCTGGTCACTTTTAGGAGTCCATTGGAGAGATTTTCTCAGTGATGCACATGTTGAATTCTCATACCTCTAGTTTCCTCCATGGTTTGAGGCCTCAAACCGTGCATCTTGGCGCCTCACAGTTCAGCGGGCAGCAACCTCCTTTGAAGAAGACCGCAGAGCCCACCTCACTGTCAAAAGACAAAGGAGGAAAAACCCAACACCCAACCCCAACCAACCAATTTTCCCTTGCAACCGCTGCAACCGTGTCTGCCTGTCTCGCATCGGACTCGGCAGCCACAAACGAGCCTGCAGCTGACGTGGACTTTACCCCTCCATAAATCTTCGTCCGCGAAGCCAAGCCAAAGAAAGAAGTTTCCTCCAACTACGTAAGGAAATAATGCCTTCAATTCCCTTCTCAAAATCCCTCTTCCTACCAGATGCATAGAAAGTTTGTCCTAATGTGTTATATGTGCCAGCGTTAAAGTAACACAAGAAGCACTACGGACCAATATGATATTCATGGTGTTACTAAATGTATATTCTTGTTTTGTTGTTCACTTTAGATGTCGTACAGCCTGCTCCCTTGCAGGTCAGCAAGCGCGCCATTCCGTGGGAATGGAGTGTGATGTTGTAGAAGATTTGGCGTTAATTAAGCATTATTTTGTGACATTGCAAAGAATTCTGGGAGTTTTTAAACTTTGTATGTGGCCAACTCTTATTGATAAGGATTATGAGATTGTAACTATCGATGAATTTTTTTTAACTAAAAGTGAACCCTCTGGAAAAAAAAAACTCAAAGCCTCAGAAGGGCTGTCACATAAATCAGTCGTGATGGCTTTTGTACCAAGAGAAACATCTTTCATCTGGAGGAGACATTAATTATGACAAGGTTGAATGCATATTTGAAGCTCAGGAGTATTTAGAGGTTTTTCTGGAGACAGCTCTGGCAAAACAATGAAATTCTAAGTCCATGAACAAATGTGAAAGTGGTTTCTAATTAGTTAGAACATGTGAAGTCATGTGCAGGGATTGATTCAAAATTTACTATCTAAATTGACCCATTTCTGTAAGAACTTAGGGTATCAGCACTATGGAATATCACTGATATTTCATAGCATTGCCCCTCCCTGCCACCATTGCTACAATTGAAGTCTTAAAACTGTTTGTATTTTAAAACTGCTTCTGTGGTTCTTTGCAGTGTTCTTCATTCCCAGCTAAGTTGGCAGCGCAGACAGACTCGTCCTCATGCACAGTCCCGACACTGCACCGTCTCAAGAGCAGTGTCGGATCGCCAGGTCACTGATTACATTGTGTGACCCAGTGGGCAGCACTCCTGATAAGAGATCCCAAACTCCTGACTGCCACTCAGGTATTGGGGGTGAACATTAAAGACATCTTATTTTCTCCAGATGAACTACTCTCAACAGATGCAAATAGCCATGTTGTTTATCCACAGTAACTCAACTTCCTTTGATCTCCTACCCTCTTCTTAAACAATGTCACCAGTTGGAAATTGCTTCCAAGTATTTTTTAAATCAAATAAATGTTTTCCTTTTTTTTAGAAAAAAAACATGTCATAATGGAAGCTGGAACGTATTTTACTCCCTTTTTTGAAAAATAAAGATGCAATCTACCGCCAGTTCCATGACAAGCTCTCGTTAACGGGCATCACTCACTGGTCCTGGTCTTTAATGAGCAAGATTTTCTTCGGACACACTCCCTTACCCAGCGCCTGGATTCCCAGGAAATGTGAGGTGCAGCTGGCCTGGATCCACTATTGCACCACCAGAACTGCTGACGTGCTCCACTGCATGCAACTTGGAGTAACTTCTCCTGGCCCAGAGAAGAAGAAAAATTCTTCAGTGGCAATATGTCCAAGCATTCAATGGATTAGATACAATGTATACATGGATATGCCTGTGTGAAGTGAAGCGACAGAAAAACAAAATTGCAAACCAGAAGTTTCCGATATAAAGGAGGGCAACATGTGTCTAGAGAGAAAAACAAATCATCCCCCCCACCCCCACCACCCTTTCTCCAGAGTGGCCATGGTTGCAAGTATTACCTGCAGTCCGGGGAAGAGGAAGCGTGCAGTGGCCGCCCGGGCCAGGGCCAGTCTGCTCCCGAACCGGTACATGTCCCCGGCGAACGTTTGGGGGCGTTGAGACCACCGGATTCAGACCCCGGGCGGGCGGGGGACGAGACGCGCCGCGAACCACCACCACCACCCCGCCGGGCAGCAGCTGTCGTCGCCCCGTCCCTGAACGGAAGCCGCACACAGCATGAGATCCAATCTCCTTGCAGGGTGAAGCGCTTTGGAGGTTACCCCCGGGTTAGACCAGCGCCCGCCCGCCTGCTGGACTCGGCGACGTGCGGAAGAACCTCGATCTTCTTCTACGTTCCTACCAATGGCCCAAAGCGGTCTCCTCTCTGCTACTGCTCAGCGACATTGAAAGAGAATGGAGCCCTTGTGTTACCTGGTGGCCGCCTGGAATTCGTTGTGTCAGTGTCCGCGCTGCGCGAATGTCTGGCGCACAAGACGGGACAACAGGCTTGAGGCCAGGGAAAGACTGGACCCCTGCAGGAAGACCACCTAAGGGGCTGACTCTACCTGGCCTGACCTGACTAGACCCCTGGCCACCTGTCGATGTAAACCTGAGCCAGTCACGGGGCGGGGGTCTAGTCAGGCCAGGTAGAGTCAGCCCCTTAGGTGGTCTTCCTGCAGGTACAGAGATCACCCCCCTGTAGTAGGCTGGTGGTCATATCACCACATTCACCCCTTCTTAAAATTGCCCCCCCCCCGGAGATTTACAAATTCAGGTGTGGCTGTCGGAATCTCCGGGACTCTCGCAGGGTTGGCTCCTGGTCAAAGGTCGGCGAGGGCGTGTTTGCCTGGGTCCAGTGTCGCCATGGCGGGGGTCGATGTGGGCAGCATTGCGTCTATCTGTATGTCTGTCTACGGGCTGCGGGGGTGGGGGGTGGTGGGCGGCCGGGTAGCTGTGGTCTGCTAGGAGTGGGGCACTCTGGAGGTCAGCCCCCAGATCCTGGGTGGGCCAAGAGTGCCCATGGTGGGGAGGTTGGGCTGGGTAGTTGTGATGCTGGGGGGGTTGAGGGAGCCCATGCTGGTGCCAGATCCCTGGTCGAGAAGGTGTCCTCGGGAGGAGTCACGTGATGGAGGAGCGGCCGGGCGGTGAACTCCAGCCCTCTCCAGAAAAGTCGGGAAAAACAAGAGAAAATACAAAGGCACAGAAATACAAGTTAAAGAAAAGTGAGTATAAAGGTGGAAAAAAGATGGAGACAAAAGAAGAAAAATCAAAATCAACGGTAAGAAGAGAGGAAGAGAAGACAACGGAGGAAAAAGGTGAAGGCCTTACCTGTCCGAAGAGGCCCGCTGTGGAGAGAGGAGCCCACTACCTCAGGTCGGTGGAAAAAGAACTACATCAATGGCTCACAGAGCCGAGTAAAAGTGCGCAACCGCGCATGAAAAAAAACACACCGACGGGAGGGGGGACCAGCTGGGGAGTCGATCTCCACAGCCGGCAACGACAGCTGCAGAACACCTGCAGCAAGAAGAGACCACAGAAAACAATGAAAACAGGAAAGAAGAGAAGGAAAGGGCAACAAAGAAACAACAGATGGCCAACCCAGAGGAAGAAGAAGAGGAAGAATACAGTGAAATAGATAAAGGGAAAGGCAAGGTAAAGGATATACTTGCTCTTGTTAGAGGATACATGGAGTCATTTAAAGAATGGCAAACACAGGAATTCAATGATTTAAGAAGAAGAATAAACAACACAGAAGAGAAAGTGAATAAAATAGATATGACCTTAACAGAAATGGGGAAAAAAATGGACAAGATGGAGGAACGGGCAATAGCAGCAGAAATGGAGGTAGAAGACTTAAAAAAGAAATTGGAGGAATCTAATAAAAAAACTAAAGAGACACAAGAACTGTTAGCTCAAAAAATAGATATAATGGAAAATTATAACAGAAGAAATAACATAAAGATAGTGGGCCTTAAGGAAGATGAAGAAGGCAAGAATATGAGGGAGTTTATAAAAGAGTGGATCCCTAAGACCCTAGGATGTCCAGAACTACAGCAAGAAATGGAAATAGAAAGGGCACATAGAGCATTGGCCCCTAAACCACAACCACAACAAAAACCAAGATCTATTGTAGTAAAATTCCTAAGATATACTACAAGAGAAAAGGTACTGGAGAAGACAATGGAAAAAGTAAGAGAGGGCAACAAACCACTGGAGTATAAAGGGCAAAAAATCTTCATTTATCCAGATATAAGTTTTGAACTCCTAAAGAAGAGAAAAGAGTTCAATACAGCAAAGGCGATTTTATGGAAGAAAGGGTATAAATTTACACTGAAGCATCCTGCGGTATTGAAAATATTTATTCCAGGACAACAAAACAGACTGTTCTCGGATCCAGAAGAAGCACAAAAATTTGCAGAACAATTACAAAAATAGACTGAGGGATGAAGACGGGTAATGAGAGTAAAAATGATCACGATTGATATGTATGTGGGTAAAGACAAAAATAGACTGAGGGATGAAGACAGGTAATGAGGGTAAAAATGACCACGATGGGCATACGTGAAAGTATCTGTAATTAGAGGAAAACATAGATAGTATAGACAAGAATTAATAAGGGAAGGTAATGAATAGAGAGAATAAGGAGGGAATTAAAAGAGTGACCTTTGTGACATATGAAAAGTGAAATCTTTTCTGGGGGGGGCTGGGTGGGGGAAAAGAGCGGTCACTGCAAAATCAGTTGACGCTTGCGAGTGGATTCGCAAATCCAAATGGAGAGGGGAGATGTGGTTGTCCGACAAGGGATAAAGGACAACTCAGGAGGGGAAGGGGAGATTGGGGATAAAGAAGATAGAAATAGGAGAATAAGGAAAATGTTGGATGTTGTAGGAATGTTGTCTGGTAAAGAGTTGAAAATAAGAAAACAGAAATGGAAAAGGAGGAAAGGTAATGATGGAAAAACGGAAAGAGAAGATAAACAAAATATAAAATGGCTACGCTGAACTATATGACTTTAAATATTAATGGAATACATGACCAAATTAAAAGGAAGAAACTACTAAATTTACTGAAAAAGGAAAAAATAGATTAACTGAATTGGAGCCCAAGAAATTAAAGAGAGATTGGGTAGGACATGTAACAGCAGCATCGTATAATTCAAAAGCAAGAGGAGTGGCTATATTAATTAGCAAAAATGTGCCATTTAAAATAGAAGAGGAAATAATAGATCCAGCAGGGAGATATGTTATGATAAAATGTCAGATATATTCGGAGCTTTGGAATCTACTTAATATATATTCACCTAACGAAGAAGATCAAAAGTTTATGCAAGATATCTTTTTGAAGGTAGCTAATACGCAAGGGAACATACTAATAGGAGGGGATTTCAATCTGAATTTGGATCCAAATATGGATAAAACGGGGAAAAAAATTAACAGGAAGAACAAAGTAACCAAATTTATAATTAAATCAATGCAAGAAATGAAACTTGTGGACATATGGAGGAAACAAAACCCAAAAGAAAAGGAATACTCATACTACTCGACTAGACATAAAACATACTCAAGAATAGACCTATTTTTGTTATCAGCTAGTATGCAGGATAGAGTAAGAAAAACAGAATATAAAGCGAGAATGCTATCGGACCATTCACCCTTAATACTGACAGTAAAGCTAGAGGACATCCCTCCAAGAATGTATAGATGGAGATTAAACCCCATGCTACTTAAAAGACAGGATTTTAGAGAATTTATTGAAAAACAATTAAAAATGTACTTTGAAGTAAATACGGAATCAGTGGAAGATAAGTTTATACTATGGGACGCAATGAAAGCATTCATTAGA
This sequence comes from Narcine bancroftii, assembly GCF_036971445.1. Lineage (NCBI taxonomy): Eukaryota > Metazoa > Chordata > Chondrichthyes > Torpediniformes > Narcinidae > Narcine > Narcine bancroftii. The sequence continues at coordinate 32,784,853 of NC_091469.1, read as the reverse complement.
GGACAAATAATAAGTTATGCAACCAAGATGAAGAAGGACTATAATCAGGAAACAGAGCAGTTGGAAAGGGAAATAGTAAACATAGAAAAAAAATTAGCAATAAAGGAAGATACAACCAAAAGAAGAGAATTGGCGGATAAAAAAAATAAAATATGAAACATTACAAACATATAAGGTGGAGAAGAATATAATGAAGACAAAACAGAAATATTATGAACTAGGTGAAAAAACACACAAAATCTTAGCATGGCAGCTTAAGACAGAGCAAACTAAGAAAATGGTATTGGCAACAAGGAAAAAAGACAAACAAATTACATATAATCCAAAAGAAATTAAGGAAAACTTCAGAGAATTCTATGAACAATTATACCGAACTGAAAACGAAGGGAAAGAAGGGAAAATAGATGAATTTTTGACTAAAATTGAACTACCAAAACTACAAATAGAGGAACAAAATAAATTAACAGAACCATTTGGAACAGTAGAAATACAAGAGATAATAAAAAAATTACCAAATAATAAGACACCAGGAGAGGATGGACTCCCAATAGAATTCTACAAAACATTTAAAGATCTATTAATACCGCCCCTCCTGGATGTAATCAACCAGATTGATGAGACACAAAACTTACCAGATTCATGTAAAACAGCAATAATTACAGTGATACTAAAACAAGGGAAAGATCCACTCTCACCAGCGTCATATAGACCAATATCTCTGCTAAACACAGATTATAAGATAATAGCTAAACTATTAGCAAACAGATTAGCAGAACAGGTACCGAAAATGGTAAATTCAGACCAAACTGAATGGAATTACTTGTTCAAAGTATTGCAAAAATTCAGTTTACCGGAGAAGTATATTAATTGGATTAAAGCATTATATAAGGGACCGTTAGCGAAAGTGACAGTAAATGGACATGTATCAAAGCAATTTAACTTAAGCAGGTCAACGCGGCAGGGATGCCCACTATCACCATATTGTTTGCGCTAGCTATAGAACCACTAGCAGAATCGATAAGAATAGATAATAATATAAAAGGAATAAAAATAAAAGACAGGGAATATAAAATCAGTCTATTTGCGGATGATGTGATAGTGTACTTAACAGAACTAGAACTATCAATAAAAGAACTATATAAGAAATTGAAGGAATATGGAGAAGTGTCAGGATACAAGATAAACGTAAGTAAAAGTGAAGCAATGCCTATGAATAATGCGGATTTCTCAAAATTTAAGAAGGAATCCCCATTCAGATGGCAAATGCAGGCAATAAGATACCTAGGTGTACAAATAAACAAAAATCTAGGCCAATTATATAAACTCAATTACAATCCACTAATGAAAAAAATTACAGGACGATTTAGAGCATTGGAAAGAGCTACCACTAACACTGATAGGAAGGATAAACTGTATTAAAATGAACATTTTTCCAAGGATATTATACTTATTTCAGGCATTGCCAATACAACTGACAGAAAAATTCTTCAAAGAGTTAAAGAAAATAATAAGGAAATTTTTATGGAGAGGGGGGAAACCGAGGATAGCACTAGATAAATTAACAGAATGGTATAAACAAGGAGGCTTACAATTGCCAAACTTCAAAAATTATTATAGAGCCGCACAATTAAGGTACCTATCAGATTTTTATCAAACAAGGGAAAAACCAGACTGGACGAGATTAGAATTAGATAAAATAGGGGAAAAGATACCTGAACACATATTATATGAATGGGACGAAAAATTGGTACAACATAGAACTTCTCCAGTATTACACCATCTCCTCAATATATGGAAGAAGATTCATGTAGAAAGAAATAAAACAAATTATCAATTACCAAAGCTAATATTGACGCAAAATAAGCTACTCCCTTTTACAATAGACAACCTTTCCTTTAGAAAATGGGGAAAAAAAGGGATTAAAAGAATAGAAAATTGTTTTTCAGGAAGTAGATTCTTATCCTTTGAACAAATGAGAGATAAGTACAATATAACTGGAGATACAGTGCTGGCATATTACCAACTGAGATCCTACTTGAAAGATAAATTAGGAAGCAATTTGAGTTTACCAGAGGGAAGTAACCTTGAATATGTGATTACAGATACAATGTTAATCAAAAGATTTATAACAAATATGTATATTAAACTGCAAGAAAAGGAGAATGAGGAAACAAATGGTAAAACTAAACAAAAATGGGAACAAGATTTAAATATAAAGATAAAAAAGGAAACATGGGAGAAATTATGTTCTGGAACGATGAGAAATACAATAAATACGAGGCTGCGTATGATACAATATAATTGGTTACACAGACTATACATTACACCGCAAAAGTTAAATAAATGGGACCCAACAGTATCTGATAGATGTTTTCGATGTAAAAAAGAAAAGGGAACAACAATTCATGCAATCTGGACATGTGAGAGAGTAGAAAAATTTTGGGATGATCTCAATCAGATATTAAATAAAATAACAGAAAACAATATACCAAAGAATCCAGAGATCTTTCTCCTAAGTAACATAAAAAATAAAGAATTTGGAATTGACTTGGAAGATGCACAAAAAAGATTTGTTAAGATAGCCCTAGCCGTAGCAAAAAAATGTATTATGTCAACCTGGAAATTGGAAGATAATTTGAAAATACAACAATGGTATATAGAAATGAATAAATGTATTCCATTAGAAAAAATAACATATAGTGTAAGAAATAATATTGAAATATTCGAACAAGTATGGGAGCCTTACATTAAATACAATAGCGAAAACCTACCGGGGACAAACATTACCTAAGTTGATGGAAGGAGAAGGAAAGAAAATAATGGACTCTGTAGAATTTCTGGTGTATTTTTGTTGAATGACAACATTGTCTGACTGAATTAATGCAACCTAGATTGTATACCTAAAATGGATGAGGGGGGGGGGGTGGGGGGTGGCTTGGGAGGAGGGGGGGGGGGGAGAAAAAGTCACTGTAAATGTGTGAAAAAGAAAAAGTGTATATCATGGCTATTGTGATTTATGGTGTGAAAAATAAAAAATTTAAAAAAAAGAGAAGGTGTCCTCATGGCCACTGGGGTACCTGACATAGGTGTCATTTTGGTGGGCGTTGAAGGAGGAAACACCTGCTGGACCAGCGGGTCGGCCTTGTGGGCCGTCACGTGTTTGCGGAGGAGCACATGTCCCAGATATGTGAGCCAAGTTGGGAGGGAGACCCCAGTTGCCGATTTCCTGGGGAATAAGAAAAGGAGCTCGTGAGGGGTCTGATTGGTAGCTGTGCACAAGAGCGACCTAATAGCATGGAGGGCATCTTGCCAGTAGTCATCAGACCAGCCTTTGGATCTCAGGGCCAGGAGGACTGCCTTCCAGATCTCCCCATTTTCACGCTCCACCTGCCCATTGCCCCTTGTGTTGTAGCTAGTCGTGCGACTAGCAACAATGCTTCGCGCTACCAGGTATTGGCACAGCTCACTCATGAAGCCGTACCCATGATCACTGTGGATGAATGCCGGGTATCCAAACATGACGAAGATCTGCGTCAAAGCCCTGATAATGGTGGCTGTGGAGGTGTCAGGGATGGCAAAGGGAAAATGGGAGTATTCGTCTATGATTGCGAGGAAATAGACGTTCTTGTTCATGGAAGGCAGGGGCTCTTGAAGTCGATGCTAAGCCGTTTGAAGGGTCGAGTGGCCTTGACGACGTGGGCCTGTGGTGGGCGGAAGAAGCGCAGTTTGCAATTCGCACAGACCCTACATGATTCGGTCATGATCTGGATTTCTTGGACGATGAAGGGAAGGTTCCGGGACTTAATGAAGTGGTACAGGTGTGTGACGCCTGGGTGTCAAAGGATGTAGTGCAGCGCCTGCAGTTGGTCGGACTGCACAGTGATGCAGGTCTTGGACAGGGTGTCGGGTGAAGTCTTTGAACTTCCCCAGTCTGTACTGAATGTCATAGCTGAATGTGGCTAGCTCGACTCTCCGGTGCAAGATCTTATCGTTCTTGATCTTGCCCTTATGAGTGGTGCTGAACATGAAAGCTACTGTGCGTTGGTCGGTGAGGAGCGTGAACCTCCTGCCTGCCAGGTAGTGGCTCCAGTTCCACAATCGCCTGGGCCTCCTTTTCAATGGCGGAGTGTCCAAGCTTGGAACTGTGAAGGGTCCTGGAGAAGAAGGCCATGTTGATTGAGACTGGCCATGAGGGCAGCATCAGAGGCATCGCAGCCCACCTGGAATAGGGTGTCCTCATCCATGGCATCGTGACATCGGCGATGTCCTGGCTGATGTGAGCGATATCTGCTTGCGCCTCGGTGGGGGAGAGGAAAGTTGGTGGCTTGGGCCAGTGGGTGGACCTTGTCTGAAAAATGGGCAACCACTGGGAGTAATAGGAGAAAAGCCCAAGGCACCTGCAGACGGCCTTAAGTGTGTGGGGGAGGTGCAGCTCTATTAGTGGACGCATGTGTACTGGGTCAGGACCAATGGCACCATGTTTCACGATGTACTCTAGGATTCCAAGGCGAGTGATGCTGAACATGCACTTTTGTTTGTTGTAAGTGAGGTTCAGCTCCTTGGCCTTCCGGAGAAATCTCTCCAGGTTGTCATCGTGATTCTGCTAGTCGTGTCCAAGTATGGGAAGGTCGCTCTTAGTTTGTGCCGGACTACCATGCAATGAATCTCCAACTGGAAGACAGAGACCTCGTTAGTGACCTCAAATGGGACTCCGTGGAACTGGTAGAGATACCTGTTTGCCTCGAAGGCGGTATATGGTTTATTCCGGGTGTGGATAGGAAGCTGGTGGTAGGTCGAATTTAGGTCATTTGTTGAGAAGACCTTATAGTGGGCTATTTCATGGACCATGTCGGCTATTCGGTATAGGGGGTAGGCATCCATTTGGGTGTACCAGTTTATGGTCTGGCTATAATCAATGAGCATCCTCGGTTTGCTACCCCCTTTTACCACTAGGACTTGGGCTATCCACCAGAAGCCGCCTCACTTCTGCCTGAATAAAGGCCCTGTCGACCGCGCATTAGCACCTGCTCCTGGTAGCTATGGGCTTGCAATCTGATGTAAGGTAGTTGAAGAGGGTGGGAGGGGTTATCCGTAGTATGGAGAGGCCACAGGTGGATTGGGGGTAGTCGTTGGGCTGTGTGATGTGGAATGTGAGGGTAAGGCTTTGAAGGTGGCACTGGAAGTCTAACCCACAGAGCTGCAGCATAACCAGGAGCCTGAATCCTTGGTATGTCCCTGTTCCCCCCCCCCACCCAACTGTCAATTCCACTGATCAGCGCCTGAGGGCCGTGATGGACCTGGGCAGCGAAGGTGATGGAAAAGTTCATGGGATAGATTTTGAGTTTTAGTGTCTGGGCCACATTCAGGTGCACAAAGCTCTCAGTACTACTGCTATCGGACAGGCATTTTGTTACCTTCTAAATGACAGTGATGTCCATCATTGAGCGCCCGAGTCCATGGGGAATATCCCTTTTTAAGGTGAGCACACTGCAGCGATGCGTCAGTGGCTGGGCCGGAAGTGATGTCAGCGGTAAGGGCAGAAGTGGCAAGGCGAATAATGGCATTGCCCGGTCCTTGCACGTGGTTTTGGGAGGGATCCCAGCTGGTTGCGGAGGGCTGCAGCAATCCTGACGGGCTTGGAAAAGCCTTGGTGAAGTTGCCTTTCTTCCCGCATCGGGCAGCCTTTGCAGGATCGTCTGTCTGACTCACATCCTCTCCGCCACGTAGGGCCCTTCAGTGACCACGGTCATTTGCATCTGCCAGGTCGAGTGGCCTTGACGACGTGGGTCTGTGGAGGGCAGAAAAATGCAGTTTGCATCTCAAACTCATCTGAGAGGGAGTCAGGCATCGAAGACCTCTGCATGATGAGGTGCAGCCTCCAGGGAGCAGACTACCTCCATTGTCCTGGTAAGTGAGGCAATGTTTTCCTCCAGCAGCTTCTGTTTGACCCTCCTCGAGTGCAGCCCTCACACGCAGGCATCCTGGATCAGTCGCTCCACTTTCCCTCCGATCACCTCGGCCAGGCACGGGCGGGCTTGTTCACACAGGGCCCCCAGATAGGCATCTGCTGTCTCACATATCTGCTGGGACTTGATGCTGAGCAGGTACCGGGAGCAGACCATGTTTATCGGGGACTTGTACATGCTATCCAGGATGGTTATTGATGGCCTAGAAAACTTGTGGACCCAGCTTGGTGCAGAGCACCATGAGCCGTTTCTGGTTGATGTTGATCACCTCAGCCTCAGTGTTAGGATGATTGCCTCAATTGCGTGCTTCCAGATCTCAAAGCATGCCTGGGCATCCAGGTGTTGGGGGTCGATCTCTAGGCTTCTGATTGTCAGAAGCTTGTCCATGGCCTCTCTTTAAAATTTTACTGGAATAAATTGTGGTGCGCTGAGGTAGCAGCGAGCAAGCACAAACTTAGAAAAGACTGTACAACAGGCTTTATTCCAGTAAAAGTCTAAACACCAGTTCATGACTTGCCGGCTCCCCGTGTGACTGGCTCAGGAGGGGCCGGCTCAGGTTTATATTCAGGTTGGATGATTGACAGCCGGTCAGGTAGAGTCCACCCCTTAGGTGGTCTACCTGCAGGTACAGAGATTGCCCCCTGCAGTAGACTGATAGTCGTATCACCACAAAATGCTCAGCAATTGGAGGTGTAAGGTGCTCCTGTCCCATAACCTACAGGTCACCCTTGGGCAAGGTGTGGTATCTGTTTAGCTTCCCAATCAGTCATGTAAAGCCATGGATTGCAGATGGTGAATGGTTTATATGAGCAGATTCTACAAATTGGAATTTATGATTGTAAAACTAAAAACACTGGTCAGATGATTCTGCAATCAATGGCCAGGGTTACCCATCCAGTATGGACACTACAACTGAATAAGCCAATGGGAAACCACTTCAGTATTTTTCCCTTGTATAATCATGAACTCAACATCGACTATGGCCTCAACTCAAAGATGGAGCCTTCAGCGAAAGAGAACAGGGGAGGCAACACTACAATTCGGAGGGTCAGAGATCATGACAGATGGAGAGACATGATCGGTCATGCTGAATAGCAAGGCACCTGAATGATGAATGATTTGGAAAGCGTCAAGAAGAGAAGGATGCACATATAATTTAAATTTAGAGATATAGCACGGTAACGGGCCCTTCCGGCCCATGAGCCCGTGCTGCTCAAATACACCCATGTGACTAATTAACCTGATTATCCCGTACTTCTTCGGGACATGGGATGAAACCAGAGCTCCCAGAGGAAATCCATGCAGTTGTGGGGAGAATGTACAAACTTCTTGCAGAGCAGAGGATTCCAACCTGAGTTGTTAGCATTGTAAATGAGTGTGCACACCTTTCCAACCTTATTTGCATCTCCTGATTTTTTTTTAAAGAGTTATAACTTCATTCACTGAGATGCTTCTCTGGCATCACCAGGGGGTGCGGACCACATCAGAGTGGTTGACACCAAAGTAACTGTATAAAATTTTAGTGCAGTGGTTCAGCAGAAACTTTCATTTTTTATAAAAATATCCCTGTAGTTAGTTTTAACAACAATGACACTTCAAATCACGTAGTTTTGTCTGCACGCGCTACAAGCACATGCTGTTGTTTTCATTGCTGCTGGTGTTTTTATAGTCTGAATGAATCAGAAATATGGCACATCATATAAGCAGAAGATGAGACATGAGGACCCAGTGGTAACAATCGTGCATCGCTAGTCAGTGGAAACTCGTTACCGAAGGCCAGGAATGTACCAATGGGTAAGGCGATCCAGCCCCATGCAAGAAAGCCAGGTAGAGCTTGTGTAAGGCCATTAGAGGCAGCATTGAACCAGACTAGAGGCAAATTATCTTATGGAACCCCAGGCACTTATGGCAAACCATGATTCCCATCACAGGCTACAAAGCAAAACCAAGCAGAGTAGTAAATAACTTTGTCCCGGACCAGCTCTGATTTCTACAGTTGCTTTGTGAAGTGGTTTCCCATTGCCTTATTCAGTTGTAGTGTCCATACTGGATTCCCATCACAGGCTACAAAGCAAAACCAAGCAGAGTAGTAAATAACTTTGTCCCGGACCAGCTCTGATTTCTACAGTTGCTTTGTGCAGGATGCCATAACACCTTTCCTCCCTCAAATACCTAGTTCACTGTTGTAATGGACCTGGCTATGTTTGCTACCTTCAGTGGCCTTCTGAGATCTTGGGCACTTGAATTTCCAGATTACTTGGTAAAATAGCAAGGCAGTATACATTCCACAAGTCCCCTGGAGAAGTTTGTTGAAGTATTCAGCGACATGCCAAATCTCCTCAGATTTCTTAGGAAGTCGAGGTATTGGTGTGCCTTGTTCAGGCTTGCTTTGATGTGCTGGTTCCACGAAAAAGTCTCCTAAAACATGGACTCCCGGGGTCTTGAAGGTACTAACCATCTCCGCCTGCACCCCATCAATGTGGCCAGGTGCATGGTCTCAGCCTCTATTTCCTAAAATCAACAATAAGCCCCTTGGTCTGATGTTGTTCTGACCCCACCCAACCAGATTCTTGATCTCCATCCTGTGTTCTCATTCATCATTTCCAGTTATTCAGCCAACAATGGTGGCATTATCGGAGAATTTATGGATTGAAATGCAGCTGAGCCTGGCGAATGAGGAGTGTACAGGGAATGAGCAAGTGACTAAGCACGCAGCCTTGGGGTGCATCTGTGTTCATGGTCTGCTGATGTGGAAGTCAAGAATTCAGTTACAGTGGGATGAAAGAGTCCGAGATCTCCTAGTTTGATCATCAGTTTTTCTGGTATGATGGTGTTGAATGCTGACCTGCGATTAATAAATAACAGTAAAAACACAATGCTTGAGAAACTCAGCAGGTCAAACAGCCTACTTTATATAGCCAAGATAAAGATACAAAACTAATGTTTTAGGCTTGAGCCCTTTATTAAGATATGGACAAATGTAAGCAGGCACCTGTACAAAAGATTGTGGGGTAGAGGAACACAGTCCCACAGGCAGGAGGTGGATAAGGGTGGAGGGCACACTAGCAAACTAAGGGAGGGGTGATGACTCTGTGAATGGAGAGGAAAAGGGTAGAGAGCTGGAGAAGAGAGAGGAAGAATGGTGAGTAGGCTAGCAGAAACCAGGGAAGCCGACATTAATGCCATTTGCCCCTCTCCGCCTTCCATGGGCACTGCTCCCTCTGTGTTCCTTTGTCCACTCATCCCTTCCTTTTATTGCCCCTTTGGCACCTTCCCCCGTGGCCACAGGAAATACGCTTGCACCCACACCTTCTCCCTCACCACCATTCAAGGGCCTAAACAGTCCTTCCAAATGAAGCAACTCTTCACTTGTGTACACATGGGAGTCATCTGCTATATCCGGTGCTCCTATTGTGGGCTTCTCTACATCATATAAATGGACATAGACTGGGAGATCACTCATTGAGCACCTTCGCTCTGTCTGCATCAGTGACAGGGATCTCCCAGTGGCCAACCATTTCAATTCTGCACTCCACTCCCATACTGACATGTCTGTCCATGAACATACAAACCAAGACCACCCATAAATTAGAGGAGCAGCACCTAATTTTCCATCCTGACACTCTCCAGCCAGATGATATTAATGCCGACTTACCATCTTCAGCTAGCCATCCATCTTTTTTTTCCTTCAGCTCTCCACCCCTTCCCCTTGTTTGCTGGTGTGCCCTTCCTCCTTTATCCATCTATTACCTCCTGCCTGTAGGACTGTGCTCCTCCCCCTGCCCCTCACCCTTCCATGATTTTGTTCAGGCGCCTGCCCATATTTTGTTCGTGCCTTGATGAAGGCTGAAACTTTGGTTATATATCTTTATCTTTGCTATATAAAGGACACTGACCTGCTGAGTTTTCCCAGCATTGGGTTCTTAATTCAAACATTGTATCTGCAGACTTTCATGTTTACTTCTTATTAATGAACAACAGCCTGAAATGGGTGAACTTGTGGTCCAGTGATTTAACACCAGGAGAAGGGCCAATGAGATTGTATCTGCTATTCTTTTGTGACAAAGGTGAATTGAATTGGCTCCAGGCCCTTTCTGAGGCAAGAGTTGATTTGCTCTACAAACATCCTCTCTAAGCACTTCTTCACAATAAACCTAAGTGCCACCAACCAAACGATGTTGAGATAGGTCACCTTGTCACAGTCTCATTGCATTGAGAGCGGTGTTGTTTGCAGCTGATGATGTATATGGGGAAAGTGTAGGAGTAATAGCGCACATGCCCAGGTCAGATCAGAAGGCTGTGTACATTGTGATGGATCTCGGGCGTAGGAAGAGATTGAGAGCATCAAGATGTCCCTTGTGGCAGAGAGCCAACAAGGGGTTTGGCTGGGTGGTGTTTCGTGGGATGAAGAGGGCATTGTGGTGTCTGAGAAGAATAAAGAAAATGGACTCCATTTTATACTGAAGAATGAATTAGTGTATTCTTTAAATTATGTAAACCAGGTAAATGTTAGTAGCAACAAGTGGTTCACAGAACCTTCTAGGTAAAAATGGAAAGAGACGAGGGTAAACCTCTTGCAGGAGTAGTCATGGATGTCAAGCTGACTACCAGTTTCTTATGCGTACCACACGTACAAGAGCTCATCTCTACTCGGCACTGAAAATTCGGCACTTGTATTTCATCTTCCAATTTTCCTCGGACATATGACACATCCAAGGGAAGGCGAATGCTGTGGCTGAAGTCCTGTCCAGGCGCAACATTGAGGCCTTGCATACGATGACTATCATTGATTTCACTGTCTTGGCTCGTGAACAGCACATTAATCATGATCTCATCCGGTATCGTCGGATCAACACAGGTCTCCAGCTACAAGATATGCGCCTGGATGAATCGGGTGAAACACTGGTTTGTGACTTTTCCACAGGAAAACCTAAGCCTTTTGTGCTGGCGACAATGAGGTGAGAGATTTTTGGGGCTATTCATAACCTGCGTCATCCTGGTAGAAGAGCGTTGATCAAACTGATTACAGAACACTTTACCTAGACTCGCGTTAAGTGGGATGTCAGATTATGGGCAAGAACCTGCTTACCATGTCAATGTTCTAGTCTCCAGACATACGAAATCCTGGTTGGCGGATGTTGCCATTCCAGATTTCTGTTTCTAGCATGTGCACTTTGAGTTGGTGGGCCTGCTACCACCATCCAAAGGATATACTTATCTGCACACATGTGAAGACTGGACGACCAGGTGGCAGGAGGCCATTCCTGTCACTGACATCTCTGTGGAGACGATTATTCAGGCTTTTGTCTGTCGATGGATTCCATCTTTTGGTGCTCCTGGCACTATTACAATGGACCGAGGGTCTCATTTCGAGTTGGCCTTGTTCCGAGCTCTCACTGATCTTTTGTACACTACCTGCATTCAGACTATGGCTTATGTTCATATACATTTTAGTGTTAAATCCATACTGAAATGTTTTGATAAAGTATGGAAAACCTCTCTCTCCAGTGTTTTTCTAGACTAGCACAAATCCAGAACATATGAATTAATGACACTTCTCCGCCCTTACACCAGGGCAGGTCATATCAGAATAAAAACAAGAGAATTTAGCCTTAGACAAATGTGCTCTATGTACTGCTTTGAAAACTGACACAGTCTCCATTGACAGTCTGAAACTGGTGTATATTGAGGGTACATGTTCTGCATTGGTGCCAATGTCAACGGAACAGTCGCACACCTGCCAGTTGAAGCGTACACGTCCACCTTGCAGTATCATACAAGGTCAGACTGGACTGTCAGCCCTCCAGACCGTTACATAGTGTTACAGATCCAATCAGTTGCCTCCTTGTGTGGCTTGACAGCTGAGGGGAGGGGGTGGTCTGTTGTGGCCGTGTAGTTAGCTGTGTCCGGAGCGGTGCCGGGTGCCACTGATGATGCATCCGGAGTAATGTGCGGGAGTAGTAACACTCATGCGTGGGTCAGATCAGAAGGCTGCATACATTGTGATGGATCTTGGATGCAGGAGAAGGAGATTGAGAGCGTCAAGATCACCTGTGTGGTGGAGGACCATTAATAAAGGTTAGAGGGTGAGTGGAGTTTTGTGGGATGAAAAGGGTATTGTGGTGTCTGAGAAGAATAGAGAGTCAACTCCATTTTGTACTGAAGAGCAGCTAAGTGTATTCTTGGAATTGTGGGTGTACTGGCTAGATTATAGCACCTTGAACTTCTTGGACATCAGAACAATAGATGTTCTTTTGATGCAGGTGGGCACCTCTAAATGCTGTAGTAAGATGTTGAATGCAAAAACTCCAGCTAGTTGGTTTGTACAGGTTTTAAGGATACGGCCGGGTATACTGTCTGTGCTGGACACTTTTTGAGAATTCACCCTTGAGAGTGTTCTATTCATGTCAGCCTCAGCAATTGGGAGCTCAGAAACTGGGGACTTACAAGGTTTCTTCATTGTTTGCTCTTATGAAGTGAGCATAGAAGAGATGATATCACAGTGAATGATATCACCTTGTTTGCAAGCCATTCCGCAGCTGTCCAGTGTCCACCTGAGACTATTAATTTTGTCTGGATTGTCTTTTTTCATTGGTAATTGGATTCTAGAGTTGCACCTAGTATTTCTGTGTATCAAAATCAGATCTGCCAGGATGGGAAATAGCTTCTTCATGCAGGCTACGAGATTGATGAAGAGTATCCTGTAAACAAGCAAATAATTTTTAAAAATATATTTATTTGAATAATTATTGTTATGAATATATGTGACGCACATTAAATAACTTGGGAGGCTGAGACTGAGTCACTGATTTGGACAAGGTCCTCATCTTGTGTCGTGACGAAGGCTTTCTGGGGAAGGGTTAGGTCAAATGATGGAGGGGCCACACGTACAGTCACAAGACGGGACCGGGCCAGGCAATCAGGAAATCAGGAATACAATTCACCACATTTTAAAAAAATTTTTTATTGTCCTGCCGAGTGACGAGGGGCACAAAATCTTGCAGGTTAAGCCGATCCAGTGGCTTGATCTTCCTTACTGACCAGTGGAGTGCCAGTTGTAGGGCTGTGGCCAGGGCCGTTGTCTTGTCGTGGACCTCCAGTGCCATGTTGACCTGCTGGGGGCATGATGGCTCGGCCGGAGCGACTGGGGTGGGGGAGGGTGCAGTGATATGCAATGTGTGACTGCAGAAGGAGAGGGGTGCTGCCAAGTGCCTCCTCGTGCTCGATATCCCAGATGGAGACCGTACCCTTGCGCCCACCTGGGTAGTCTACATACGCGTATTGGGCATTTGTGTGGAGGAGTTGAACCCTTTCAAACTGGGGGTTGGTTTTATGACCCCTCACATAGCAGGACTGGCCAAGAGGGTAGAGTGGACCCCTATGTGGATTCCTGGGGAAGGAGAAAATTCTTTCATGAGGGGTAGCGTTAGTGGCAATACATAGCAGAGATTGAGTGGCATGGAGCACTTCTGGAAGGACCTCCTGCCAGTGAGAGACAGACACTCCTCTGGACTTTAGGGCAAGGAGCATGGCCTTCCACATGGTGCCATTCTCCCTCCCTACCTGACCATTCCCCTGGGGGGTGATAGCTTGTGCTCCTGCTGCTGGCGATACCCCTGGCCAGCAGGAATTGGCACAGCTTGTCACTCAAAAACAATGGCTCCCGGTCACTGTGGATGTACGATGGGTACCCGAACAGGGTGAACTGGTCGTTCAGGCCTCCAATTATTGTAATAGTGGTCATGTCAGGGCTGGAGATGGCAAAGGAGAACCGCAAATACTCGCCGATTACCGTGAGGAAGTATGTATTTCGGTTGGTGGAGGGAAGGGGGCCCTTGAAGTTCAGGCTCAGGCATGCAAAGGGACGTGTGGCTTTCATCAGGTGCGCCCAGTCTGGTTGGTGAAAATGAGGCTTGCACTCCCTGCAGTCCCTGGTCATGTCTGTGATATCCCCAATGGAGAATGGCAGTTGCCAAGATTTGATAAAGTGAAAAAAACCTTGTGACACCGGGATAGCAGAGGTCATTGTGGAGGGCTTTGAGGCAATCCACCTGTGCACAGGCACATGTCCCTCATGACAAGACACCTGAGGGCTCATTGAGCCTCCCTGGCTGGTACAAGATGTCATAATTGTAGGTGAAGAGCTTGATCCTCCACCTCAAAATTTTATCATTCTTTATCTTACACCACTGTTTATTGTTGAACATGAATGTTATGGCCTATTGGTCCGTGACCAGGGGAAAACATCTGCTGGCCAGGTAGTGCCTCCAGTGTCGTACTGCCTCAACTATCACCCAAGTCTCCTTCTCTATGGAGGAGTGTCGGACTTCAGGGCCCTGGAGGGTGTGGAAGAAAAAGGCAATGGGATGGGCTACCTGATTAAGGGTGGCAGCCAGGGTAAAATTGGATGCATCGCTCTCCCATTGGAAGGGGGCAGATTCATCCACTGCATATGTTGCCGCTTTCATGATGTCCTTCTTTATGTGGCAGAAGGCTGTCCGTGCTTCACTTGTAAGGGGAAAGGAGGTGGACCTGATAAGGGGTCGGGCTTTATCCGCACAATTCAGAACCCACTGGGCGTAATAACAAAAGAACCCCAGGCAACCTTTCAGGGCCTTGAGACTGTGGGGAATGGGGAGGTCAAGCAGAGACCACATGTGGTCAGGGTTGGGGCCAATAATCCTATTCTCTATGTTGCAGCCAAGGATCGCCAGTCAGGTAGTGTGGATACACACTTATCCTTTTATAGGTCAGATTCAGGCATTTGGCAACGATGAGGAATTTCTGGAAGTTCGCATCATGATCTTGCAGGTCATGGGCGTAGATCATAACATTATCCAGATATGGGACAGTGGCATGCAGGTTACTTTGGTCTACCATCTGGTCCATCGACTGTTGGAAGACGGAAACGATATTGGTGACACTGAAGGGGACCCTGAGGAAGTGGAAGGGGCAGTCGTCCACCTCGAAAGCTGTGTACTGATGATCCTCAGAGCAGATGGGGAGTTGGTGGTGGGCAGATTTCAGGTCCATCATGGAGAACACATGATACTGGGCAATTTGGTTAACCATATCCTCGATGTGAGGGGGGGGGGGGGTACACATTCACCAGCATGTAGTAAGTAATCGTTTGATTGTAGTCGATCGCCATTCTGCGTTTAGCCCCGCTCTTGACCATCGCTACCTGAGCTCTCCAGGGTTTGGTGCTTGCCTCGGTAATCCCCTTGTCCAGGAGTAAGTGTACTTCCACCTTTATAAACACCCTGTCTTCCTCACTGTATCACCTGCTTTTTGTAGCAACTGGCTTATAGTTGGGGGTAAGATTGGCTAACAGCGGCAGGTGGTTGATGCGGAGGGTAGAGAGACCGCGCATCAAGGGAGAGACAGAGCAGTTGGTTAAGGTACTGCGGGATGCCGACCATGAGGGGTGGGAGAGGGCCTTTATATTGCATAATGACACTCTTTAAATGACACTGGAAGTCTAGCCCCAAAAGTACCAACATGCAGAGCTACTGCATAATGAGGAGCTTAAAGTCTCTAAATGTCGTGCCCTGCACAGGTAAAATCACCATAGTGTAGCTATGGATTTCTGTGACGTGAGACTTTGAGGCTAGGGCAACTTTGTAGGTGACTGGTTTAGCCTCAAAGGAGTAATGTTGGACAGTGTCAGGATGAATAAAGCTCTTGGTGCTCCCGCTATCAAAAAGGCATCTGGTCGTTGATGGATATGTCCATCATGGAGTGAGTGAGTTGGTGAGGGCTGTTCTGGTCCAGCACCACTGAAGCCAGTGGTCTGATCCATGCTGAGTCTCGGGGCATGACGGAGGTGCCCACACAGCAGCATGGGTCTCCCTGGAAGTCAATGGCATGTAAGATGGCAGCCCTATATCAGGGCGTGTTTACCTCTGGAAGATGCTGGCATCCAAAATGGTGACTGCCATGCCGCACACAAGATGGCGCTGGGGCTATAAGGCTGCAATCACCATACACTTGTATAGTGGCCCTTCTTCCTGCACTTGGAGTACTTCGCATCTCTCGCCAGGCAGCATTTTTGGGGGTGTTTTGTCTGGCTGCCAAAGTAGCACTTCGGGAGCTCCTGGGAGACAGCGGCTGTGGTTGGTTAGTCAATCGGGCACGGAAGCGGACCAGTGGCCTGTAGTCCCACGTCCCAGCATGCTGACCCCCATGTGGGTCTGTTCACAGAGTACACATTTACATTGCAGAGGGTGATCTCCAGCAACTTTGCAAGATTGATTGCTCCTTTTAAGTCTAACTTACTCAGCTTGAGTAACATCGGCATACGTAGTCTGACCTGATGCCTGCAACATAGGCATCCCGGATTATGTCCTCCATATTTTGGCTGATTCTTCCTGGAAGTTGCATGTGTGCGTGAGTCCTTGCAGGTCTTGGAGGAACTCATTGCCTGACTCATCTAGTCGCTATCTGCAGGTGGCCAGCATATGTCTGGTGTATACTTCATTAACTTTCTCCCTTGTATTGCCTCTTGAGTATGTCCATTGCTTCCACGTTTGTGGTGGCATTCCATATCATTGGGAATACTCGGGTTCTGACCCAGGAGAAGAGAAAATGAAGTTTGTTTGCATCGGTGGCCACAATGCCGGCTGAATTTTGAAGGAAGACCTCGAAACAGCATAGCGAGGGTTCGAAGCTGTCAGAGGCATCAGGCGGCTGTGGATCAATCTCCAGCTTGTGGGGTTTCAGGAGCTGGTCCATTATTAGCGATAAAAATCAAAAAATTGTGAATAAAATTGATGCACAGTAAATAACTCGAGAGGCTGAGACCGAGTCACTGATCTACAGGCTTTATTCACAATGGACAAGGACCTCATCCTGTGCCGAGACCTGAGATTTCTGGGAAAGGTCAAGGTGTTAGAGGTTTTATACAAGGTTAAAAGAGGGAGGGGCTGCAAGTACAGTCGCAGGACAGGGCCAAGTCAGGTAAATAGGAAACCAGGAGTACAAAATAGTTCAGCAGTTCACCACAATATAGAAACATAGAAGATAGGAGCAGGAGTAGGTCATTTGACCCTTCGAGCCTGCTCCGCCATTCAACGAGATCATGGTGATCTTAAAGTTCAGTACCCCGTCCCCTCCTTCTCTCCGTAACCTTTAATACTATTATGTGTTGTGTATTATGTGTGTATGTGTGTGCACTGTGGTCTGGAGAAATGCTGTTTCATCTGGTTGGGTGAATCTGAAATCCCTGGGTGTAGATGGATAGACAGACTTTTTTCAGGTTTGAAATGTGAAATACGAGAGGGTAGAGATTTAAGGTGAGAAGAGAAAAGTTAATGTTCATGTGGGGTGTGAGTTTTTTTTTATTCTGAGACTGTCGGTGTCTGGAATGCATTGCCAGGAAAAGTGATAGAAGCAGATATGATAGCCATGTTTGAGAGGCATGAAGACAGGCACATGAATGGGCTAGGAATGGAGGAATACAGGCTGCATGTAGGCAGATGGGATTACTATAGTTGACATCGGATCAGTGAAGAGGTGGTGGATTGGAGGGCCTGTACCTATGCTGTACTACTCAAAGTTCTAGAAAGCATTTCCCTATGGCAGAGGTATTTACAGATTGCAGTGGTGATAAGGAATTGATGAAGCCATCTGTTTGCTAGGTTAACAAGGTCATTTAGAGAGAGATTTAAAAAAAGGGCTTGTAGAAACTGAAATGCAGTTGAAAACTGTTGGAAATGCCCAGTAGATCAAGTAGACCAAAATGGAAATGCCCAGTAAATCAAGTAGACCAAAATGGAAATGCCCAGTAGATCAAGTAGACCAAAATGGAAATGCCCAGTAGATCAAGTAGACCAAAATGGAAATGCCCAGTAGATCAAGTAGACCAATGAGCGCAAAGAAGTGAGTCAATATTACAGATAGCCAGCCTGCCGCAAAACTGGCTACTTCTGACAGAAACAGAGATGGCAAGCTAACTGAAATGATAAGATTCAGAACTGAGTCCTGAAGACTGCAGTGTGTCCAAATAGAGATGAGGGGTGGTTCCTAAATCAAGAACAGGGCAGATCACAGAAAAATAGAGCACATGGGAGTGGCATGGAGAATTAAAGTGACTCATTCCTATAGAATCCCACCCAGTATTGACCCACTTCCTTTTCAATTTTGCCTTAATTACTCTAATTTAACTCTCCTATTCCTCCTTCCACCCTCTAATATCCCATCCAGTTTACTAATTATTTCCTCTTCATCGGTCCACTTTTTTGTATCCCACCTAATCTAATCTATCTTACTCCATACAATTCAAGACACCTATTTCCCTCCCTCATCTTCTCCCTGCTGTCTATGGAATCCCACTCCCCTCTGAGACTACCTCAAGGGAAGTGCCTCTCGTGATCCAGCTGCATTAGAATAAATGCTGATCATCTCCACCACTATCTCTCTCTCATCGGTCAGTACAGAATTTGGATGGCATTATTGTGGATCAGGACATGCTCAATGTTCCCAATTCAGCCCTCCACAATGACCTCTGCCATCCCAGTGTCACAAGATTTTTTTCACTTTACCAAATCTCGGCAACTGCCATTCTCCATTGGGGATGTCAGGGCCCTGGAGGGTGTGGAAGAAAAAGGCAATGGGATTTGTTAGGAAAGAATTTGTTAGGAAATTTGTACCAAGCAAACCACTTGCTGGTGATTAAGATGTATTCAAGTCAGATAATTCACTGTCTCTGGATCAAATTCATTCTAACCTGATTGCTGGCTTGCTGCCTGGAAAGCAATTAGATTTGGTCTTACCCCATCCTGCATAACCCCTGTTCAAGCAGTTACTGATTGACCCTATCTGTAAGTCCCCTTAGCAACACTCCCACCTGAAAGAAACATTGGCTAATGGAGAGTTTGCATGGCTAAGGTGGGAAGAATGAGACAGTATCCAACACAAATTTCACCCTGAGCCTCTTATCCTAATCCAAAGTTCTGTGCCCTTCGAAGAAAATCAAAGCGAATCACAAAACTGCCCTCCTATTGCTAATCAGTTTTGACAGACATTCTGTCTAACTGATTTTGATGTGCACAGCTATTGCCCAAACCTTCCTTTCTGGGTGAGAGTCATGTCTGCAAGTCTGTCCTCTTATATAAAGTGATCTAGAACAAGAAAAGTTTGATCCCACTCACCCTCTCTTCTCTCCCTCCTGTCCAGCAGTTTCTTTCCCCTGTAACCAGATTCCTGAGTGAAAATCACAGTAATAAAATTACATCACCTTTGATCTGTCCTAACTGATGTCTCTCAGTAACTTTGTGTTTGTGTAATGTTTTACTTGCTTTGCTAAGTATGGGATGATGAGTTGGATTGCTCACAAAGCAACTTTTTCATTTCACCTTGGTACATGTGACAATAAACTCAAACTTGAACTTTTGATTGAAAATATGCACCACCAGATTCAACAATAGTTTCTTCCCTCCTTTTATCGGACTTTTGAATAAACCTCTCTTGGTGCCCTTGCATTGTTTTAACTGGATTTTTTTCTCTTTTGTTTTAATTAGCATTACCTGTTTTCAAAGATAGTTTGACATGCCTGAACAGCATGCAAAACAAAAAAGAAATCACTGTATTGCAGTACACATGGCAATAAACAATACACAATTCATGCCAAGGACCTGTCAGCAGAAATGTCTTCAACCAGAACCATTAACTGTTCCTCTCCTGCTCTGTAGATGTTTCTGACCATTTGAGTATCACAAGCATTTTTCAGTTTGATCTCAGAGTTCTAGCAACTGTAGATTTTAATGTTGAACTTACAAAATCACTCATCCACCTGCTCCTTCTGGTTGCCGAGCAGATTGCTTCATGATATCTCCTTTACCTGCCTCTAACTTGGCTTTCTAAAGCTCTGTCCTCTCCAACCACAACTGCATACAAAGTGATGAGGGCAGGTGGGGGAAGTATGGAACTTCTCTCTATTGTAAATGGATCCAGAGTTGGAGAGCTGAGTTTTTGGGGTCAAATATTTAGAGGGGATGTGAGACAGATAATTTTAAATCCAGATGGGGGTTAAAATCTAGAATGTAGTGCCTGAACAGGTGAGGTAAGAAATATCGAGGTAATCACTTGAACTGTCATGTTACAGACCAAGCACTGGTAAAAAAGGATTAGTACAAATAAATGGAGACATAAGAAAATTGAGATACTGGAATCTGAAGTAAAACAGAAACCACTGCAGGAATTCAATTAGTCTTGCAGTATTTGTAGGGGGAAAGAAATGTCGATGTTTTAAATTGAGACCAAGCATCAATGTTGATAATCAGAGTGGACATGGTGGGACAAAGAGCTTGTTTCAGTACTGTATGATACTGAAAGGATAGGGAAAGCTATTCAGGCCACACTTTGAGGATCTGCAGTAGAGTTTCCTTGATGTGACTTCAGTGAAATGGGATATGATATTGAAAGAACTGGTAGAGATTTAATTACAGGATTGGCCCAGAGTTCACTGGATGGGCGTTAAACTGAGTCACACTCTTAAGTTAAAGTGTATGTAGTGTAATCATGTCATTAGACCTTGATTTTGCAACACCAAGTTGCCAAAGTCCACACACAATCCTGATATGATGCACAATTGATTGAAAGGCAGCTCCTATCACTGTCAACCCTGACACATCATCTTCTCACCAGCCACTGTGAGAAGCAGCATTGAAAATCAGAGTGAAACAAGAAAGTCTGCAGATGCAGCGTTTGTAGTTAATACACAAAAGTACTGGAGAAACTCCACAGGTCCCTGATCTACACTATCAATGATTTCAAAGACTGAGTGAGGAACGATAGGTTTTAATATACATTAGATTTCAGCTGGCCCAACTCCATATGCTCGAATGAATGGAAGGGGGCAGGGAGGTCGACCTTTATGGTCAGGTCATGGGGGGAGGGGTTACAGGGGATTGAGTCATCAGTGGGCGGGCCAGCCACTTATATACAGAACAGAACAGTATATACATATTACCACATTCATCCCCTCTTTAAAAAACGAAACCCAGTCCTAATGGTTCAGCTGGTCAGATGGCTTCCTCTGCCTCTGTGACCTGTGTAGCTCCACTAGTGGTGTACTGGTCGACTCCATTGCTGGTCGAGTGTCTTGAGGTGGGAGAGGCAAGGCTGTCACCATAGGGGGTGGGGTTTGATTGTTTGTGGAGCATTCATGGTTGTCGGCTTGGCTGGGTGAGGATCCCAGGCATGTGGTGTGGGTGGCTGGGGGGCATCGCTAGCTTGCACCAAGTCCCTGTAGAGGACAATTTGTGTGTATGTGGAGGCCAGGGGTAGGTGGGTGTCTCCAGCACATGCCAGGTCCCGGACAGGGACTGTGTCCTCATGGCCTTCGGGGTACTGCACATAAGCATATTGCATGTTAGTGACCATGAGCTGCACCTATTCCTCCAACGGGTCAGTCTTATGGCCCCTCGCGTGTTTCCTCAGCAGGACGGATCCCAGAGATGAAAGCCAGGGCAGCAGAATGGTTCTGGTCACCGACCTCCTGGGGAAGGAAAACATGCATCAATGTGGGGTCATATTTGTAGCAGTGCATAGGAGAGATCGGATGGCGTGGAGTGCCTCTGGAAGGACTTCCTGCCAGTTAGACACTGCCAGGCCTGACTGAAGGGCCAGGAGGATTGCTTTCCAAATGGTGGCATTTTGTCGCTCCACCTGGCCATTCCCCCTGAGGTTATTGCTTGTGGTCCTACTAGTGGCTATACCCCTAGCCACCAGGTACTGCCGCAACTTGTCACTCATGAATGAAGAACCCCCGATCACTATGAATATAGTCTGGGTACCCGAAGAGGGTGAATATGCTGCGGAGTGTCCTGATAACTGTGGCAGAGGTCATGTCGAGACAGGGAATGGCAAACAGGAATCTGGACAACTTGTCTATGATGTTAAGGAAATAGACGTTCCTATTGGTTGAGGGCAAGGGTCCCTTGAAATCGACACTCAGTCATTCGAAGGGGCATGTTGCCTGGATGAGGTGTGCCTTGTCGGGCCTGAAGAAATGCGGTTTACATTCCGCGCAGACACGACAGTGTCTGGTCAGAGACTTGATGTCCGCAATGGAGTACGGGAGGTTCCGGGGTTTTATAAATTGAATCCAGGGTGGCAGAGGTCATCTTGGAGGGTCTGGAGGTGGTTGAGATGCGCACTGATGCATGTCCCCCAAGATAGGGCATCTGGGGGCTCATTGAGTTTGCCCGGCCAGTACAGGATATCATAGTTAGAGGTGGAGAGTTCGATTCTCCACCTCAGGATTTTATCATTCTTGATTTTGCCCCACAGTTTTGTGTTAAAATTGAAGTCGATGGCCCTTTGGTCTGTCAGCAGGGTAAATCGTTCCCTGGCCAGGTAGTGATGCCAGTGGCGTATTGCCTCAATGATCACCTGTGCCTCCTTCTCAACTGGGGAGTGCCATGTCTCGGGCCATGGAAGGTGTGGGGGGAAAAAATGCTAAGGGCCTGCACGAAGTCGGAGGCATCACTCTCCACCTGGAGTGGGATGGATTCATCCACGGCATGCATCATGGCTTTAGCGATGTCTCCTTTGATTTTGTTGAAAGCCGCCTGGGCTTCTGCTGATAAGAGGAAGCTTGTGGGCCTTACTAAGGGGTAGATCTTGTCAGCATAATTGGGTATAGTAAGAAAATTGGGCACCGTTTCAGCGCCTTGAGGTTGTGTGGTTCGGAAGCTCCATAAGGGGACTCATGGTGGCATCCACGGTCTGCACGTGGAGGCCCCGTTCTTACCAGCAATCTCGTCTGCATGGCATTGGGCCAAGTCAAAGGTCCTGGCAAGCTGGAAAGCTCTCTTCAGGGGCAGCTTGTCCTCCTTGACCAGTCGCTGACGAATGTAGTCAGACCTCACTCCAGCCACGCAGGCATCTCGCACCAGTTCCTCCACGCACTGGGCTACGGGCACAGGGGCTATAGAAGTGCCCCAGCAGTCTCTCCCCAGGTCGTACAGCACTCGGAGGAACTCGTGCATGGACTCACCAGGTTGCTTTCTCCTCAAGGCCAGCCAGTACTGTGAGAACACTTAATTCATCTGGGGTTGGTAGAAATTGCGGAGTTCAGCCACGGCCTCTGGGTAGGTCATGCAGTTCCAGATTGCCGGGTACACTCGGTGGCACACTCTAGCTTGCAGGACCTTGAGTTTCTTCTCCTCAGAGTCCACCAGGCCCTCTGTGACCTCGAGGAAGTTTGCGAAGCAGGCGATCCACTGCTCGTACCGTTCAGCAGCTCCAGGCGACTCTGGATTGATTTCGAGGCGGTCGGGTCTCAGCAGCTTGTCGATCCCGTGTGGAAAGTTAATGTGTATTAAATTGATACACACTATCAATGACTCCAAAGGCTGAGTGAGGAACAATAGGCTTTAATACACATTAGATTTCAGCTGGCCCAACTCCATGTGCTCAAATGAATGGAAGGGGTTAGGGAGGTCGACATTTATGGCCAGGCCACAGGGGGAGGGGTTACAGGGGATTGAGAGATCAGTGGGTGGGCCAGAAACTTTTATACAGAGGAGCATAGAACAGTATATACATATCACCACAGTCCCGCAGCGTCCATAGGAGGCAAAGATATAGAACCAATGATTTGGGCCTAAGGCCTTCATCAAGGTATGAGCAAATAGCAGGGAAGGCCCTGAATATAAATGTTGGGAGCGGAGGGAAGAAATGGCAGAGGGAGGGGCATAGGTCAACGTCAAGAGGCCATAGGTTGTCAGCGATAGGAGAGTTGGAAAAAAAACCTGAGAATTGATCAGGAGAGGGAGTGAATGCAGAGCTGGAGGAAGGGAGACAGAGGGATAGGGAAGGAGAGAGAGAGACAGGGGAAGAGAGAGAGGGAGACAAAGGGAAGGGAGACAGAGGAGAGGAAATGAGAGAGTGACAGGGGAAGAGAGAGAGAGGGAGACAAGGGGAAGGGAGACAGGAGAGGAAATGAGAGAGTGACAGGGGAAGAGAGAGAGGGAGACAAGGGGAAGGGAGATGAGAGGAAATGAGAGAGTGACAGGGAAAGAGAGAGAGGGAGACAAGGGGAAGGGAGACAGGAGAGGAAATGAGAGAGTGACAGGGGAAGAGAGAGAGGGAGACAAGGGGAAGGGAGATGAGAGGAAATGAGAGAGTGACAGGGAAAGAGAGAGAGGGAGACAAGGGGAAGGGAGACAGAGGAGAGGGAAGGAGAGAGTGACAGGGGGAGAGAGAGAGAGACAAGGGGAAAGGAGACAGAGGAGAGGAAATGAGAGTGACAGGAAGAGAGGGAGACAAGGGGAAGGGAGACAGAAATGAGAGTGACAGGGGAAGAGAGAGAGAGAGGGAGACAGAGGGATAGGAAAACAGGCAGACAGGGGCCTAACAGAAACCGGAGAAGCCATTTTTGATGCCATCTGGTTGGAGAGTGCCTAGATGGATTATGAGATGTTTTTCCTCCAACTTGTGGGTGGTTTCAGTTTGGCAGTGCATGAGGCACGTACAGTCATGTCGGCATGGGAATAGGACGAGGAAATAAATTGCCACTGGGAGATCCCTGCTATTGCAGCGGATAGAGTGAAAGTGTTCAGTGAAACAATCTCTCAATCTGCGCCCAGTTTCTCCAATGTAGAAGAGGCCACACCGGGAGGACCCGATAGAGTAGACGATCCCTGCAGATTCACAAGTGGTGTTGGTTCATTTTGAAAGACTGTTTAGGGTAGGGGTCTCCAAAGTGGTCAAGATCGACTCCTGGGGGGATCGATAAATGCCAGGGGGTTGAAAGGTAGTCGATAACGCCGGGTAGGAGGTCAGTTGAATTTATTGCGGTGGAAAGTAGGGGCGGATCAACGGAAAATGGTACCTATGGCAGTCGTGGCCAACCTCTCGCGAGAGCAGGTTCTGGTGGCTCCTATTTTGTATTTGTCATCGGCCTTGAAATAAGTAGAGAGCGAATGGGAGGACAGACTGAGTGTACAAGAGAGAGGTATGTGTTCTTTGAACCTTTGGTAGTGCACCCCTGTCCAGCATTGCCACCACCACCCCTTCACCCCCCCCCCACCATCCACCCATCCAGTGCTGACACCCATACCCCACCCAATGCTGGGATTCCATGCCTGGGGGTTGATGATGGATCAAGTATTCCATGAAGGGGGTCAATAGTCTAAAACCTTTGGAGACCCTTAGTTTAGGGCCATAAATGGTGGTGAAGGAGGAGGTGTAACCACAAGAGTAGCACTTTCAGATTTTTTTAGCAGATACCAGTTTGGTCGAGCAGGAGTATGCAGAAACAATGAGGCTAGCGGGAAAATTAGGTCTGTGTTTCTTGGGTAGGAGGTAGAAGAGGGCAGTGCATGGTTGGTAAACAATGTTGGAGGCCGCAGAAAGAAGAGGGAAGGGAGAAGGTTAAAAACGGAGCACATTTCATAAAATTTCAACTCAGATTTCCAGATTATACCACTAGATGTCAGTCTATGGATAGATTAGACAGCCTGATTTCTCCATTTCAAGGTACAGCACTTCAGAAGGAAAGTAAGTTTCTGGAGGAAAAGGGCCATAAATTCCACTCTAAGCACATGCCACCCTGCTTTCCACCCGCAACCACCGCCACCTGCAGGCTCATTCTCTGAGTCATACAGCATCATAATGTATATCACTGTTCCTACATGGTCTCTGGATCTAAGTTTTTGGAACTCTCCCTCCCCTTCAACACCTGAAAGAATGGAGCAGTTCGTGAAGGTGACTCAACTCCACCACTATCTTGTCAAGGGCATTTGGGCATGGGCAATAAACACTGGCCTTGTCTCTGATATTTACATCCAATTAAAAAAAGCAGAAAAGATCATGGACTTCTTCGTCATTTGATTTCAAAACTGCGGAGGCTGATGGTTTATCAGCAGAAGTGGGATGAAGCCCTTTTTTTGGCTGGCATTCAGTTTATGCTGCAATCCATTGTGGCACTAAAATGATTATTAATCTGCTATTTTTAATGCAGCATGCTGCCTGTCCCTTTGGTCCCTGTGGTTTTGCGATTTATATGAGAACTCATCAAGCCTAACTGCAATAACAACCATCCTATCCTGATGGCTACGAGAGTGAAATAGGTTTGTTTTTTGATCTGCTTTTTTTAAAAAGATGATTGATAGTGAATAGAATAAGGAATAAATGTTTACTGACTTATCATGGAATTAATGGGAACCTGATTTTACCATCACAGACAATTGAAAATAGAGTGGAATGTCTGACATAATGCATTAACTTAATCAACATATCTATTTGAGTGGCAGTCTTTACAGTGTGCTTGCTCTTGGTAATAACATTGATTGGTCTATAATGATGGCAAATATGGGAGGGTTATAGAATAATGATCCTGCCAGTAATGATGGAATGGCTTGCTTATGCCATCTAATTTCAATAATGTGCTTCAGACAAACTAATTGGTTTTAATCTTTCAGCACCAACTCCTTGTTCAGTTTGGAATGAACGATACCCTAGGCAATTCTAACTTGTGTCTTTTGTGTAGCTCCTTTCTACTTAGAGCAATGGATTACTCACCTGTTGGCCATTCAGTGACTGGAATAAATGATTTCCTTTTATCATTTATTTTGAACACCTCTATTAAATTGTTCTCATTCTTTATACCTATAAGGTATCAATCCATTAATATTTTGAAACATTTTTTTCCTTGGGTCTTCAATGCTCCTTAGTCATCCTTCACTCTCCCCTACGCTCCACCACCACCAAGTCAGTCTTTCGAAGAATATCATTTTGATTCCTGAGGTTTTGTGGAGATTTATATGAAGACTCATCAGGAAATACAGTTAGCCTTAATGTGATAATGACCATCCTATCTAGTTTAAAAAAAAATTTCTCTCTCTCTCCAGTTATCAGTTCTGGAACATCTTGAGAAAATGGTGATTAGTTGTCTTTAATCCCTTTGGATTGGATAGGTATTCTAGGATATTTACTTGTTATATTGTAAATTACCTGGCAGTCATATTAGCTGACACGAAAACTTAAAAAAAAACTGCAGATGCTGAAAAGCCTAAATAAAAACAGAAAATGATCAGCAGGTCAGGCAGCATCTGTGGAAAGAGTAGCAAAGTTAGTTTTTCAAGTCTGAGACTCTGATTTCTCACTAAATGTCCTTATCCAGAAAACTTTAGTATTTTCCCCTCTTTAGATGTTGCCTCACCTGCTGCTGTATTCAGCATTTTCTGCTTGCGTTAGTTGAAATTACATTCTTTGAAAGACTGAGTTGCTGGTGGTGGGAGAGAGAATCGTGAATAAGGAGCACTGAAGACCCAAGGAAAAAAATAATGGTTTCGTACCGTATAGGTATAAATAAAGAAAAATGTAATAGTCATGTTCAAACTACTGATAACAGGAACTCATCAGTGGGTTCATTGGTTGTAAAAGGCCAAGATCTTCTCAAATTCATTAAACAAGTAAAATCTGCAGATGCTGGGGTTGACTATGATACACAAAAGTGCTGGAGAAACTAGGCAGGTCACGCAGCATCTATATGAAGTAAAAGGCACCCAATGTTTTGGGTTGAGATCTTTGTCAGAAATCTCAAATTCATTACAGTGTTGGTGAAGGTAGCAGATGGCATCCAGAAATTAGATTAATTTGATTAATTTACAGGATGAAAAACAACAACAAGATGAGCTTGAATTTGTACAATTTCAAACCCTTACAGGATATGAAGCCCATTGAGTAATTTTTAAAAATAAAGCTAACATTCTAAAATAGACTTTGGGAGGTCACCTTCTTTGTAAATACTTCGATTAAGCCTCATATTAAGTCTTGATATATCATTATGTTTACTGTAGGATAATGGTGAAGAGGTTGAGTTGGGATCAGCAGACTTCTGCAAAACTGAAGATCTTGTTCTTCCACTTGGTGCCATTGCCAGTCCTCAGATTGCAGCCCAAAGTTTAGTGGTGGATCTATTTTCAAAATCTATGGCAATTAAGCAAAACAATTACAACCTATGGGAGGCAATAAATTAGTTTTTCTGAAGCCTAGATGATCATGATTGCTACTACAGGTATACAAATTCAGTCTGGAACATTGCTTATTTGTCTTGCTGTCTTACTCTAGTAATCTTCCTCTCCAGCAAAAAGTGAGACAGTCTGGTATTCCAACCATTTCAAACCAGTGGTCTTCCTTCAGGACTTTGGTGTCCTGCAGTGTTTCATGGGCAATGGACCTCCATTTTCCTGCTTTTAATCCAAATTAATACTACTTTCCCTCTTTCTGCCACTGGCCATTTAAATTATTTTTTTCTTTATTTATTCCATATCAACGTGCACATCATAGTTGTGGGCAACACTTTGGCTTTTGTCAGTAAGTTATGGATTCAAGTATTTATGGATCCAATGAGCATAATTTAAGATGAGAGTTGGAACAAAACTGAAGAAGTGCTGCACTCTCCAGCATGGGCATTTTTTGGGATGGTAAAATAAACTGTGGGCCTAAAAGATCCCTATAACCAATGCCTTGGCTGATTTTTATCCATTCTTCAACATTACCATAATCAAGCATCCATTTGTGTTTGTTGGAACTTTCCTGTGGCCAGGCTCCCAGAGCAAGGGGAAAGCCAGTTCAGACTGATGTGAGGAGAAATACCTTCACACAGAGGATGGCAAATTTTGCAAGTCTCTAAAGCAAGGGCTGTGGAGACTCAGATGTTGCATACATTCAAAAACAGTGATCAATATATTTCTGAGTGTTAAGAAAATCAAGTGGTATGATACTGTGCAGTTAAGTGAAACTGAAATGTAAAATTAGTCATAAATTTTATAAATGTCAGAACGAATAAAGGGTCAAATGGCTTTTATCAGGTCTTATTTCTTATGTTCTACAATGTCATTAATTTAACAGTCCACCCCCACTAACGTTTTCTGCCCCTTGCTATTCCTCAGTTCTACCCATATAGATTCCGCATCTTCCGAGTTGATATCCTTTCTGTCAATCGTGTCGGTCCCTTCTCTCACCATCAATACTACCCCAGCCCCTTTTCTTTCTTGCCGATCCCTCCTAAATATTGTATACCCCGGGTTGTTAAGTTCCCAGGCTTGCCCATCCTGCAGCCATGTTTCTGTAATCCCAATCAAATCATATTTGTTTATCTCAATTTCCACAGCTAATTCATCTATTGAGGGACCCATTGGGCATAATATAAGAATAAGCCCAGGCACCTCATCAAAGTCTTCATGGTCCTCGGGATCTGGAGTTCCAACAGGCGGTGCATCCTATTGGGGTTGGGCCAATGATGCCATTCTCCACCGCTTAGTCCAAAATGGTTAGGCGTCTAGCCCTGAACACTCACTTACTGTTGTCAGTGAGATTCCAGGCTTTAGCTGTGTGGAGAAAGTTCTGGAGATTGGCATCATGGACATCCAGAGAATAGCCACAAATGAAAATGTTGTTGAGGTATGGGAAGGTGGCCTTCAACTTAAATTTGTCTACCATTCAGTCCGTCTGTCTCTGGAAGATTGAGACCCCATTCGTGATACCAAATGGGACCCTCCAGAACTGAGAGTCTCCCTTAGCCTCAAAAGCAGTGTAGGGATGATCCTCGGAATGGATTGGCAACTAATGGTAAGTAGCTTTAAGGTTGATGGTCGAATAGACCTTGTACTGCGCAATTTCCTTCATAGTGTCCAAAATCCGAGGGTATGCGTCCAGGAGTGTGAAGTGATTAATAGTTTGGCTATAGTCATTTACTAGCCTGGACTTTTCTCCCCCTTTACAACAACCACTTGAGCTCTCCATGGGCTCGTACTGTGCTCTATAATGTTCTCATCAAGCAGTCATTGTGTCTCAGCCTTGATGAATTCCAGGTCCTCTGCGCTGTAGCACCTGGTTTTTGTAGCAATTGGTCTGCAATCGGTGCTCAGATTGGGGACAGAGGGGGTATATCTATATTCAGTGTGGAGAGACAGCAAATGGTAACAGAGTTTTGGAACCGTAATGGGAGGGAGAGGACCAAAATACTCCAGGGTCACGTTTTTAAAGTGGCACAAGAAGTCAAGATTCAGCAAAACCAGAGCACATATATTCTTAAGTACATAGTTTAGTTTCTACGCGAGAGAGGAGCGCCGACCTCTTGAGCTCATCCATTGAGTAGACCTTTTGCATGGCTGGCAGGTACATTTGGAAGCATTCCAGCCTGTACGTGAACTCTTCCAGGGCCTCTGGGGTCAGAGGGTTGATGAGGAGCATCGTGGGCTTCAACAGTGCTTCCATCCTGTTCTTTATTGAATAAAATTGTAACGTGACTGAGAGCACTCAAGATCAGAGAGAGTACAACACGGTTTTGATCAGTGGACTGAACTGGGGTTTTGGCGGGTGTCCAGGGTTTATATCGGGATATGTGGCAGGTGGCGTCAGGGAAGGAACCAGACCTTAGAGATTCGCACCAGTAGTGAATTACCAGTTCACTACAACGACCATATGGAGCTGGAACCTGGCCAGAAAAATACAGGAGGAATGATTCAGTTCCTCAAGCCAGTTCTGTCACTAAATGTAATCATGGCTGATCTCCACCTACTCATGTTAATATCGTTACAAAAATCTGTCACTTGAGTTTAAAATTAATGCACCATCAATTGTTTGCTTTTGGCAAGAGTTCCTAACGTAGGCACCTACTGTTTACAGACTTGTTTTTAAGTTCATTCCAGAAAGATTGCATTTTTCATTTTTGGCCTATACTCCTTGGATTCAAACTCCTTGTTCCGCAATTGACAGAAGTCACCTTCTGTCATCTATCTCTTCGGTTCTCCTTCATGTATTGGGCATTTTCATCAAATCGCCTTTGATCTGATAACTTCCATTGAAAGCAGCAGGAGATAGTGTAATCTGTCATTTAACCCCACGTATTATCCCGAGAAATCAAAACCACACTCTCATCAAGATTTGAGGCTGATGAGTCATTCTTGAGGACTGATGACCAGAACTGCTCTCAGAACTCCAGGGATATTATCCAAATTCTCATGGTGTTTGGATCCATTAGGTTGACAGGTGGATTTAGTCATTCCCAGTCGTTAAAATTATCAATTGTTAGTATTTTCTAATTGAACCTTCAACTCTGCTCCTGCAACAGCTGAAAGAGACACATGTTGTTTGAGTATAAACCTAATAGGTTATTGTGCCAAATTATGCTTTGATGAATATTTTTTAGGTGATTTTGGAAGTAAATTAGCATTAGATCTAGGGGAAAAAATCCCTAGTTGCTGCACAAACCAGCTGTTCAAACGTATTAACAACTGAAAAAGAAAGTTTGACCACAGCAGACTTTTTAATTGCTCTCTTGCCATTTATTACATAGCCAGATGATTTGCTAATGAGAACCAGAGCAACATTAAACTGCCCTTTATTTTACATGCATTTATTTCAAAGACATTTGATCTTAAAAACATGTTTAGTTGTATAATAATTATCAAAGATTTGTGCAAGGTTAGGAAGGTAGCGGAGGAGTGAAATCGAGAACAGTCTTTACCCCCCTTCGCGCCCAATAAGCATCTAAAATAAATTAAGTTATGGCTACCCTCTGAGTTGACCTCCAGATTGAGTCAGTGGTGAAGCAGGCAAGTGCAATGTTGGCATTCATTTCTAGAGGAATAGTGTGTAAGAGCAGGGATGTATTGAGAAAACATTACTGAGACCTCACAGAGTCCTTTTTTACAATTTTGGGCAACTTATTTGAGTAAAGGTGCACTGGTATTAGAGAGGGTTCAGAGAAGATTTTCTAGAATGATACCAGGAATAAATATATGAGTATATGAAGAATGATTGTCAGCTCTTGGACTGTACTCGTTGGAGTTTAGAAGGATGGGGGGAGCCACATAGAGGCATTTTTAATACTGAAAGACCTGGACAGTGGGGATGTGGCAAGGATGTTTCCCCAGGTAGGGGATTCTAGGACAGGAGGATAAAAGCGTATCAATTTATAACAGAGATTTGGAAAGATTTATTTTGTCACCAGGTTGTGAGTCTGTGGAATGTTGCCACAGTTGGTTGTGGAAGTGAGATCGTTGGGTGTATTTAAGGCAGTGATTGACAGGTATTTGATTAGTCAAAAGTTCTGGTGAGAAAGCCGAGAGGTGGGGCTGAGTGGGAGAATGGATCAGCTCATGATTAAAATGGTGGAGCAAACTTTATGGGCCAATGGGACTACTTCTGGACTTGTATCTTGCGATCTTGTGAACAACTTATAACATAGTTGACCTATATATGTGTTCCTTTGAAAATCGACAACTTAGAATTCTTCTGTATTTCTCTTATAATTAAATATTGCTCAATTATTTTGAAGTTCATTATTGATATTGTGAAGCTGTGCACAATGTACATGTTAATTAAGGAACATGTAGAAATTCTATTTTGTTTGGTGAGATACCACAATGGACAAAACAAATGACCTTAACAAATGCATTTTTAGAGCTCTCATGGACATTTGAATTGTGCAGAATGCCTGCTGTTTGTTACAAAATTTACACGAGTTCTCATCGATTCAGGTCTGTCTCTTCACCAACTCTATTCTCTTATTTTTCCAGTCTGATATATTCCTTAATTTCCTTGGTAAAACTGAAGCTGGTGTCATTAATCTCCTTCAGTGTCTGCATACGCTCCCCACTGCCTCTGTCTCCTAAGAGTCTCTGCTTTGAGATTGACCATTTGCTTGCATCCGTCAGTCCAAATGATTGCCTCATAAACTTTTATACAAAGGATAATCTATTTCCATCTATTGATATCTCTATATACTGCTGAAACCTTGATGTATTTTACTTTAATACTCCAGTCACTCATGCTGAACACTCTGCAAGCAGCATCATGTCCAAAATTTATCTCTTCAGATCAATTCTACACTGAAGTTGTTGCATTACTTTCCTTCAGTGATCAATACAGAATCCTGATTTCCCCAATACTTCAAATTCAAAATTTCGGTCTTCGACTTTGATGAAGGGCGACTTCAAGAAACAAATTAATTTCATAACCAGACCTCTCACCCTAAATTTTCTGTTTCCTGGGTTACAACTTTTTAACATTACTACCATTTACCAGCATTCTCTTGAAACACATTTATGCCCATGAAAATTGCCAAAATTAAAGCCACAATGAAAAAATTGGAAAGATTCTCCAAATGGCATCCAGAATGCTCATTAAAGTGGAAGATGCACAGGAAAATTTTCATCCCCACCAAAGGCTTCAATATTAACAAAGATCAGCCCACGATCATGCATACATGATTCTGCAAAACCATACAAACATCAAACCAAATTTATACTGGTTAATGATGAGAATAAAATCTTCTCTACTTACTCTAATGTAGCTTCCACTTGAGGCCACTCTGGGAAACAATCCAGGAGATCATTAAGGGTTTTTGCATTATAAGATTTTAAAAAAAGCTTAACCAAGGTCAGTTTAGATCTCAACCCTAACACAATAACATATCCATAGGAAGAAATGTCTGGCACCTGACAATTGAAACAGATGCTGGTGGGACATCATTGAGAAATTGAAAAATAGTTTGTTTCTCATTCTTGAAGGAGACTTGTTTTAACAATAACTCAAGCAGAACATCCAGGGCTGACCGTGAAAAGTAGCAATGCCAACTCTCACATCTACCATGATTATAACAACATCCCCGAGGATAATCGATCCCCAGAATCCAAGATCAAACATTTATTTTCAACCTCTTGACTTTGATCGTTCCCAGTCCCCTAAAAACTAGATATAACAATAAATTCTTCCCTAAGTGTCATGCAGTCAAATGTATGCATTCTAAAATATCAATATAAAAATGTAAACATGTAAACATTTGAGGAGGTCCAGTTGGCAAGGAGCGAGAGGTGGGAGCGTGCTGTGCTGAACGGACGTGAGTAGAGTGGTCATTTAGTCTTAATTAAGAGTTAATATTTAGGTGGGGATTGCTGTTCAGTGCAGAGACAGTAATTGAATAGTGAGTGCAGGTGGGAGTAATTAAAGGAAACTGGTTAGGATTGGACAGTGCTAGTGGTCGCATTGGGTAGTGTATTAAAGTAAAGGAAAGGTTTTTGGGAGCGGCAGTGAGTGAGCGGCCCAAGCGAGTGAGCGGCCCAAGCGAGTGAGCGGCCCAAGCGAGTGAGCGGCCCAAGCGAGTGAGCGGCCCAAGCGAGTGAGCGGCCCAAGCGAGTGAGCGGCCCAAGCGAGTGAGCGGCCCAAGCGAGTGAGCGGCCCAAGTGAGTGAGTGGGAGCACAGGTTGAGGACGAGTCACTGCACATTAAGGTAAGATAGTCTTTATTACTAGTTCATTGGGGTAAAGGATGAGTGTTAGGGCTGTGTGTTGTTGGGAGTGCCAGATGTGTGAGGTCTTGGAGTCTTCCAGACTCCCGGATGTCCATATCTGCAGTAGGTGTGTCGAGCTGCAGATTCTTAGGGACCGTGTTAGGGAACTAGAGCTGCAGCTTGATGACCTCAGGCTGGTTAGGGAAACAGAGGAAGTCATAGTCAGGAGTTACAGCCAGGTGGTCACGCCAGGGCCACGGGAGGAGGAAAGGTGGGTAACAGTTAGGAGAGGGACAGAAAAATGTAAGATGCCAGCGGGAGCCCTCTGACTGTAACCTTCAGCAATAAATACGCCTCTTTGAGTACTGTTGAGGAGGACATCAAAGTTGGGAGGAGCAGCAGTGGCTGTGCCTCTGGCATGGGGTCAGCCCCTGTAGCTCAGAAAGGTAGGGTAAGGAAGAGGAGGGCAATAGTGGTAGGGGACTCCATAGTTAAGAGGACAGATAGGGGATTCTGTGGACGCAGCAAGGAGAACCGGATGGTGGTTTGCTTCCCTGGTGCCAGGGTCCGGGATGTTGCTGCTCTTGTCCCGGATATCCTAAAGTGGGAGGGACAGGAGCCAGAGGTCGTGGTACATGTAGGTACCAATGACATAGGGAGGAATAGAGAAGAGGTCCTAAAAAGTGAGTACAGGCCGTTAGGTAGGGAGTTAAAAAGAAGGACCGCAATGGGGGTAATCTCTGGATTACTCCCTGTGCCACGTGACAGTGAGAATAGAAATAGAATGAGGTGGAGAATTAACACGTGGCTGAAGGGGTGGAGTAAGGGGCAAGGTTTCAAGTTTCTGGATCACTGGGACCTTTTTTGGGGAAGATGTGACCTGTACAGTAAGGACGGGTTACACTTAAATCCCAGGGGGACCAGAATCCTGGCAGGGGTATTTGCTAGGGCTACTCAGGATCCTTTAAACTAGAATGGTTGGGGGGAGGGAGCAAAATAGTACAGAGCAGTAAGGAGAAGGTTAGAATGCAAACAAAGAAAGTTTGTAGTAAGTATTTGAATATGGATGGGAAGGTGATAGAGAAAGGAAATGCTCTGGAAGAAGATGAAGGGCAATTGGCAGGAAAATGAAATAATGTTGTTATTAAAGATGAGGGAAAACAGGGATTAAGAACTGGGAAATCTCTGAAATTCATATATTTTAATGCCAGGAGTATTGTAAAAAAGGTGGATGAGCTGAAGGTGTAGATTGAAACTTGGAAGTATGATGTGGTAGCGATTAGTGAGACATGGTTGCAGGAGGGCTATGATTGGCAGGTGAATATCCCTGGGTTTTGTTGCCTTAGGTGTGATAGAGTCGGAGGGGCAAGAGGAGGTGGTGTTGCATTGCTTGTCAGGGAAAATATTATAGCGGTGCTTAGGCAGGATAGATTAGAGGGCTTGTCCACAGAGGCTATTTGGGTGGAACTGAGGAGTGGGAAAGGAGAGGTTAAACTTGTAGGGGTGTATTATAGACCACCCGGAGGTGACCGAGACCTAGAGGAGCAAATCTGTAGGGAGATAGTGGATATTTGTGATAAGCACAGGGTTGTAATTATGGGAGATTTTAATTTTCCACATATAGATTGGGAAACACATTCTGTGAAAGGGCTGGATGGGTTAGAATTTGTGAAATGTGTGCAAGATAGTTTTTTACAACAATATGTAGAGGTGCCGACCGGAGAAGGAGCAGTGTTAGATCTACTGTTGGCAAATGGGATGGGTCAAGTGATGGAGATTAGTGTTGGCGAGCACTTCGGGTCCAGTGATCATAATGCCATCAGCTTCAATGTCATTATGGAAAGAGATAAGCCAGGGCCAAGGGTTGAGGTTTTTGATTGGGGAAAAGCTAGATTTGAGGAGATGCGAAAGGACTTACAGGGTGTGCATTGGGACAATTTGTTTTATAGGCAGGATGTAGTAGAGAGATGGAAGTCTTTTAAAGATCAGATTTTGAGAGTGCAAAAGCTTTATGTTCCTGTTAGGTTAAAAGGAGGGGCAAAAGGTTGGAGAGAGCCGTGGTTTTCAAGGAATATTGGAAACTTGGTTCGAAGAAAAAGGGAGGTGTACATTAGGTATAAGAAGCATGGAATGAAGGAGATGTTTGAAAAATACATTGAATGTAAGAGGAATCTTAAGAGAGGAATTAGGAAAGCTAAAAGAAGGTACGATGAGACTATAGCAAGCAGGGTGAAAATTAATCCAAAAGGGTTCTACAAATATGTTAATGGTAAAAGGAAAGCGAGAGACAAAATTGGTCCCTTAGAGAATCAGAGTGGAAAACTGTGTGTAGAGCCTAGAGAAATGGGGGAGATATTGAACAGTTTCTTTTCTTCGGTATTCACCAAGGAGAAGGATATTGGGATATGTGAGATAAAAAAAGCAAATTGGGTAAATATGGAGAATATAGTGATTACAAAAGATGTAGTGTTAGGGCATTTGAGGAATATAAAGGTGGATAAGTCTCCGGGACCAGATGGGATCTTCCCCAGGACATTGAGAGAAGTAAAGGAGGAAACAGCAGTGGCTCTGATGGTAATTTTCCAAATGTCATTAGAGATGGGGAGAGTGCCGGAGGATTGGCGTATTGCGCATGTGGTTCCGTTATTTAAAAAGGGTTCAAGGAGGAAGCCTGGCAATTATCGGCCTGTAAGTTTGACGTCTGTGGTAGGTAAATTAATGGAGAAAGTTCTTAGAGATAGTACTTATAAATATCTGGATAGACAGGGTCTGATCAGGAGCACTCAACATGGATTTGTGGGAGGAAGGTCATGTTTGACCAATCTGATTGAATTTTTTGAAGAGGTGACTAGGAATGTGGATGAGGGTAGCGCGGTGGATGTTGTTTATTTGGACTTCAGTAAGGCCTTCGATAAGGTACCACATGGAAGGTTAGTTAGGAAGGTGCAGTCTTTAGGTATAAATTTTGAGATAGTCAAATGGATTGAACATTGGCTGAAAGAGAGAGGCCAGAGAGTGGTAGTGGAAAATTGTCTGTCAGGTTGGAGGCCGGTGACCAGTGGTGTGCCTCAGGGATCTGTATTGGGCCCATTGTTGTTCGTTATATACATTAATGATCTAGATCACACATGTCAAACTCTGGCCTGCGATATAATTATATTTGGCCCGCAAGATCATTTCAAAAATGTATTAGAGGTGGCCCGCCCTGCAGCGAGAGCCGATGCTGTTTTTTGGTAATGTCACCCCCACCATCCTCCCCCTTCATTGCACATCCTTCCCCATTGTAACACGAGAAGTCTGTCGATGTCATCAGCCGGCAAGCCAGTTGGAAGGCTCCCCGCACAACCAGTCACTTCTCCCACCTGTCGAGCGGTGCGGCGGATTGGCGAGCGCCTGTGATTTCCTGTCGGCGTGACGGACATGGCAGGCTGCGCACGGCCCCCGGGCAGCACGAGCCCCGCGCGACTGGCACTGGACGGCCCTTCCACAGTGTGAGCGCATTTCTCCCGGTCGCCACGGCCTTCAGCGCTTGCACCCGCGCGGACCCCAGGGACGGCTGGTTCGACCCTGCACGTGAAGAGAGAGATGGTGGCTGTCCGCAAAGGCTGATCGGCAGCGTGCTGGGCCTGAGTGGGTGGGTAAGTAGGGGTGGGCAGAGGGTGTAGGTGAGGAGTAATGGGCAGGGGAAGTTATGGTGGTGCGAGGGGCAGTTAGAGGGAGGGATGAGTAGAAGGAGGGGTGGATAGGGAAGAGGTAAAAGGGGAGGGGCAGGGCAAGTAGAGGAGGGGTGATTAGAGGGTGAGAGACGGGTAGAGGGAGGAACAGGTTGAGGGGAGAGGCAGTAGAGGGGCGTGTATAGGATGGGGTGGGTAGAGGCAGAGTGAGTGGAGTGAGGGGTGAGTAGAGGTTGGGTAAAGGACTGGTCAGGTAGAGGGATGGTGGGTCAAGGGTGAATAGAGGCCTAGAGCCTGAGGAGTGAGCAGGAAATGCTGAGTCCTGATGCAGGCCAAAATGGACACAGCTTGTGAATGCTGACTACATCTCCACAGGGACCAAATATATTTCCCTCAGGTCAAGCAAAGGGTGAACTTGAGCTACCTACTCCTGACCTGTCCTCCTAAAGTTATATCCTAAAGTTTAACATTACATATGTTGAAAGAAGAGAAAACATGCAGATGTTGTTGAAAATTTTCAATAAATATTTAGTTCGGCCCTCGACTTAGTCCAAGTTTTTAATTTTGGCCCTCCATGAATTTGAGTTTGACACCCCTGATCTAGATGATGGGGTGGTGAATTGGATTAGTAAATATGCAGATGATACTAAGATAGGCGGAATAGTGGATAATGAAGAAGGTTTTCAAGGATTGCAGAGGGATTTGGGCTGCTTAGAAAAGTGGGCTGAAAAATGGCAGATGGAATTTAATGCTGATAAGTGTGAGGTGCTTCATTTTGGTAAGAAGAATCAGAACAGGACATATGTAGTAAATGGGAGAGCATTGATGAATACAGAAGAGCAGAAGGATTTAGGAGTAACGGTACATCGTTCCTTGAAGGTAGAAACTCATGTGAATAGGGTGGTGAAGAAGGCTTTTAGTATGCTGGCCTTTATCAATCATTGCATGGAATATAGGAGTTGGGAAGTGATGTTGAGATTGTATAAAGCGTTGGTGCGGCCTAATTTAGAGTTCTGTGTGCAGTTCTGGTCACCTAATTATAGGAAGGATATAAACAGAGTGGAGAGAGTGCAGAGAAGATTTACCAGAATGTTACCTGGGTTTAAGCATCTAGAGTACAGGGAGAGATTAGGCAGATTAGGTCTTTATTCTTTAGAGCGTAGAAGGTTGAGAGGGGATTTGATAGAGGTATTTAAGATTATGAAAGGGATAGACAGAGTGGATGTGGATAGACTATTTCCGTTAAGAGTAGGAGAGATTGAAACAAGAGGACATAAGTTAAGAATTAAGGGGTAGAGGTTTAGAGGTAACATGAGGGGGAACTTCTTTACTCAGAGAGTGGTAGCAGTGTGGAATGAGCTTCCGGGAGAAATAGTGGCGGCAGAGTCAATTTTATTATTTAAGAAAAAGCTGGACAGGTATATGGATGAGAAGAAGGTGGAGGGTTATGGTCATTGTACAGGTAGGTGGGACTAGAGAGGAGTGTTTGGTTCGGTCCGGACTAGAAGGGCCTAATGGCCTGTTTCCGTGCTGTAATTGTTATGTTATGTTAATTAGTTAGGAATTTGTGCCACTAGGAATATAATTTAAAGAAGATATAATGCCTATATAATGCTCCCAAGAGCCTTCTCAATACACAAAAGCAAATGATTTGTCAATGCAAAAATTGAAGATCAAGTAGTACTGGAGATTTATAAAATTCTCCATTAATTAATCAATCAGTTCCAGGTCAACTATTTCTGGAGGGTTGAAAAATCTAGTGATCTACAAACAATGGATATCCCAAATGAAACATAAAATTGCTACAGGAACTCTACAGGTCAAGCAGTATCTGCAGTCTCCTGTGCCTTGATATCCTATATAGTGTGTGTAATGGAATTGTGAGATCTCATGACTTCTGTCAATCAATAGAATCAATAGAATCGTGTCCACAATTTTTGTAAAATGTGGTTGTCTGTGTGACAGCTGCCTGATAATTGGATATTTAAATTGCAAGGTCAGCTGGTCACAATTTATTATACATGTAGAGACTAATTCAAAGGAAAATTAAAAGTTAGAAAGCTGTTCTTTCTTTATGTATTTCCCTCTAATTAGCTGATTAGGGTTTTCAATTGGCAGCAAAGTTAGTTGAAATTCAGTATGTACAGGGTATGAACAATCCCCCTACAAGGCGTTAAGTCAAACATAGTTTTTGACAAGTTGGTGATATTTAAAGAGCAATCCATTAATCTTAGTGTAATATTATCAGCTGACTAAATATTATTCATTAACAGAACATTAGCCTTTCCATTGCAGTATTCCTTAGTGAAAAATGGCTATTAGGAAATTTAGCAGAAGAGAGATGGAATTTAAAAATAAGTCATTTATACCATGCTTAAAATATTTATGAAATTTTGAATGAATAAAAAAAAATAGTTTGAAAACTCAACACTATCCAAGAAAAAGTTGGCGACTTTGTCACCAAATAGGATGGCCATTTCAAAGGAGGACATGGTCATAGGTTACTATATATAAATATATCTCGAGTACTTCGATGTTGGAGATGAAGTCGCTCCAATGAATGTTGAGGATGGAGCGGAGACAACGCTGGTGAAGCGTTCTAGGAGCCGTAGGTGATGCCGGTAAAGGACCCAAGATTCGGAGCCGAACAGGAGTGTGGGTATGACAACGGCTCTGTATACGCTAATCTTTGTGAGGTTTTTCAGTTGATTGTTTTTCCAGACTCTTTTGTGTAGTCTTCCAAAGGTGCTATTTGCCTTGGCGAGTCTGTTGTCTATCTCGTTGTCGATCCTTGCATGCGATGAAATGGTGCAGCCAAGATAGGTAAATTGGTTGACCGTTTTGAGTTTTGTGTGCCCGATGGAGATGTGGGGGGGGGGGGGGCTGGTAGTCATGGAGGGGAGCTGGCTGATGGAGAACCTCAGTTTTCTTCAGGCTGACTTCCAGGCCAAACATTTTGGCAGTTTCCGCAAAACAGGACATCAAGTATGGTAATATATGGTATGGTAACCTAAGATCTTTGGAATGGCCACTCTATTGCCAGACCATATATTCACTCTCTCCACCAGTGGTGCACTGTGGCTGATGCGTGTACCATCCACAAAACCACTGCAGTTACTCATCTTGGCTACTCTGAGCACCTTTCAAACCTGCAATTTATTCCACTAACAAGTGCAAAAGTAGGAGGTGCTTAATGTAGCAGCTGCTACTCACAGAAAACACCACTGGACTCGGTGGGGTTTCCAGTAGAACTGTTTATTTGAATTTCGCGCACACCCCTTTAAAGCCAACGGGAGTTCTGCCCCGTGCAGTGGTGACATCATCATGTGGCCCGGGGTGCAAGCTGTCGCCTAAGCCACGAGGAAATGAGCAAGCCCTGACGGCGCCATTTTCTGCAGCTGTCCCACCAGTGCGGCAGGACAAACGGGACCAGTTCACTCACATAGATGTGCGCCACCACACAACCTCCCCCCACCGCCCCCCCCAGAACCAGCTTACGCGTCCCGCCACTTGGGCAGCTGGCCCCTCCATTTGGATTGCAGTTACTCATCTTGGCTACTCTGAGCACCTTCCAAACCTGCAATTTATTCCAGTAGGAGATGCCTGGGAATCCTATCCCTGGATGTTTTCCTTCAAATCTGGGGATTATATTGCTGTTCTCTCATCTTTGCTAGTCCAATTCTTACTACATCTGAAAATAGTGTTGTTGTACCATCACCAAAGTGACTGCGGTGTTTGAAGAAGGCAGCTCACCGACAGTTTATCATGGATGATCAGCAGTAGACAATTAATGTTGGCCTTGTCATTGATCCCCATATCCAATAAACTAATTTAGCAAATAACAGCCCTTTCAAAAAGCACAGCATAGATCTGGTGAAAGAGGGAGGAGGAATTCCGTGTCATCTCATTTGTGGAAACAATGTAAAAGATTTATTTCGTTGGTAGAATATTTGTGATCTTCCATTTTACACTGTGGAAACTCAAACTTTTGTGAAGTTCATAAAAGTTAGAATTATTGTTTGTTCTGGAGCTCCTCCAAAGGAGATCTGTGAAATAATGTCCGATGTCGGAAATATTATCAAGTTGCTTTGAGAGTGTTGTGCTGTGATGCCGCAGTAGGAAGAATTGAAACCAGTCGCTGGTGAGAGGGATGTGGTCAATATATCATGTTTTCTCACTTTGCATCTGGAGGGAATGATTTGATTAATTCATCTCAACATCTTCAGCATTACAGTAAGATGAAGATTTTTAAATTTATTCATGATGCAGTTCTCTCAAATTAACCACAACGGCATTAACCAGGATTTGCACACATCTTCCTTCTCACCCTTTGGCTTTCCAGTGCTCATGTGTTCTTTTGACTCTGTGCATGTCCTGTGGTCATCTGCTGGTCACCCCACTAATAAGCATGTGAGACTGAGACATTTGGAAAAATTGTACTGGTGAAATGTAAATAACTAAAGCATAACTCTCCTTCTCCACAGATGTTGCCTGACCTACTTAGTATTTCCATCATTTTAATTTGAGAAGGAGACTAGAGGGTTGCTGAATTTATGCTCCTTCCGAGCACTTACGTTGCGGCTGGCTTGAAATTTGCTAACAACCCAACCAAGAAGTATTCTGTGAGGTTCAGGTTTTCCATCAAAATCCAGAAAATAAGAAGCCAAATGAGGAGCCTTCTTTCTGCACCCCACTTCATCATTCATTCCTCTTGAATCCAACAGAAATGCCGAGATTTACTCCATATGTCCCTGTTGGGGTGAATCATGGCCCTGAACTGATCATATTTTTCATACGATGCATTAAAAAGAGATAGATGCCTGGAGAAATCATCACACCCCAAAATTCCTGGGATCTAAGTACTTGGGACAAAAAAATTATATAATAGAGTGAGAAATTTGTATTGCTGTGGAGAAGGAATGTGCAATTTGTGTCTGTAAGTATGTGATGAATTGATGAGTAAGACCATAAGAATCAAGGGTAGAATCAGGCCGTTTGTAGAGACCACTCTGCCATTCCGTCATGAGCTGATTCATTCTCCCACTAAGCCCCACTCCCCTGCCTTCTCCCTATAACCTTTGATACCCTGACTAAGAGATAGCTATTAATTTCTGCCTCTACAGCCACTGTGGTGGCAAATTCCAGGGATTCACCCCTCTCCCACCAAATAAATCCTCCGCATCTCTGTGTTAAATAGGCACCCTTCATTCCTGAAAGTTGTGCCCTCTTTGCCACATTTACTCTGTCCAGGCCTTTCAACATTCAAAATGCTTATGTGAGATTCCCCCTCATACTTCTGGACTCCAAGGAGTACAGTCCAAGGGGTGTCAAGTGTTCCTCATTCTGGAATCATTCTTCTAAATCTTTGCTGAGCCCTCTCTAATGACAGCGTATTCTTTTTTAAACAAGGAGCCCAAAACCGTGCCCTGTACTCAAGTGAGGCTTTACCAGTACCTTAGAAAGCAACATCACATCACTTATATTCTATTCCCCTAGTTATGAATGCCAACATTGCTTTCACCTTCTTCAACCTGGAAGTTAACCTTTAGGGTTTCCTGACTGAGGACCCATCAGTTTTGGTGCTGTGCAATTGCTCAAAAAAAGGTGTAAGGTGCTCCTCCCATTTGATATCCTACAGGTTACCCCTGGGCAAGGTGAAGTCCCTGTTTAGCTCCCAATCAGGATGGCATGAAGCCATGGGTTGCAGATGGTGGATGGCTTTTACAAGCAGATTCAACAAATTGCTATTTATGTTTGTAAAACTAAAAACGCTAGGCAGATGAATCTGCTGATCAATGGCCAGGGTTACCCATCCAGTATGGATGCTGAGACTGAAGAAAGCAATGGGAAATCACTTCAGTATTTTTTTCCCTTGTATAATCATGAGCTCAACATCAACTATGGTCTCAGCTCGAAGGAGAACAGGGGAAGCAACAACTGCAATTCGGAAGGTCAGAGTTTATGATGGTTGATCATCCGCACATGAATGAATGTATGAGGACCCCCAAGTTCCTTTGCACTTGCGAATTTTTAATTTTCTCCCCAACCAAATAATAGTCTGCCCTTTTATTCCTTCTAACAAAGTGCATGACTGTACACTTTCAAACAGTTTATTTCATTTGCCACTTCTTTGACCATTCTCCTCATATATCTTTTTTTT
The DNA here is from genome assembly GCF_036971445.1 of Narcine bancroftii. Taxonomy (NCBI): domain Eukaryota; kingdom Metazoa; phylum Chordata; class Chondrichthyes; order Torpediniformes; family Narcinidae; genus Narcine; species Narcine bancroftii. The sequence continues at coordinate 32,740,801 of NC_091469.1, read as the reverse complement.
CTTTGGCTTGGCTTCGCGGACGAAGATTTATGGAGGGGGTAAATGTCCACGTCAGCTGCAGGCTCGTTTGTGGCTGACAAGTCCGATGCGGGACATATATCTAAGTCTCTATTAAGTCTCTCCATTTCCTCCTCACTTCCTGGCCTTCCACCTATCTTTGTATCATCTGCAAACTTTGGCACAAAGCCATTTGTGGCCACTGGAATCACAGGGGACACAATGAAATAACTACGTAAGGTGTTTTTTACAGTGGATCCAATGGATTTTCTCTTCAGAACCCACACAACCTTTTAAAAGCCTGTATCACGCACCCAACACGCGCTGACGTCATCACACACTGACGTCACATAGCCGGTTCGATGCCTTCTGGGAGTTGTGCCACCATAGCAGAAAATTGTAGAGTCATAATCTCAAGGAAATCTTCTAACAGCTTAGAGAATTCATCTTCAGGTTTACTTATTGTTTGGAGGCACAGAGCAGGGGTACAGGCGTCTGCCAGAGGGATGGTCTGAAAAGTAGTTCCATCTATTAGCCAACACCCTTTTAAGTCAACGATGAATGAATGAGCCCAAAGAAAATCTGCACTAAGCGAAGGTTGGGATTCTGCTGCTGTAATAAATGGCCAAATGTAAAGATGATTCTCAAACTTGACATTTATCTTCCTGGTGCCAAAGGTTGGAATGTTGGAACTGTTAACGGCTCATAGTTTCAAGTCTGGGATAGGATGGCATGTGTGAAAACTGGTGGGTGGAAATACACGAACTTCTGAACCTGTGTCCACCAGAAATTTATGCTGGGACAATTCGTCCAATACATATAGTAGGCTTGCAGGTTTCTTGCCAACCGCAACAGTCCTTACTGGCGATTGGCCTGGCGTTTCACGCAAATGAGCAGGGTAGAAGGCACTTGCGGGCATTTACTCCTCAAAACCTGTGATAATAACACCAATACGAGGCTGCTTGCTCTTTTTTGGATGTGGTTTGTTTGTCGGGAGCGATGTGCTAAGAGCACTATAGTGTGACACGGGGTCGATATCAAAGGGGATGGTTGCACAGACTTGTCTTTCCTTGCTGTCCTTCATAGCCAGCCATAGAATGTCTGCCTCTGCCACTACAGCCCTTGGTTCTTCAAATGAATACTAATATCATCTGGCATTCACTCTAAAAAAGAGCTGCTCGAATAGCATATTGGGACTTTCACCAGATACCAGGAACAATATTTTATATTTTAGTTCTGAAGGAGAGCAGTGTTCCAACCTATCAAGATGTAGTAGTTTGGCTGCCCTTTCCCTATTGGACATATCATATACCTGTAATAAAGGCACTTTTAAAGCATCATACTTGCTGGTACATGGTAGATCCCATAGGAAGTCGCCGACCCTCTTAGCAACGGCCTGGTCCATGGCACTGACTTTGCAAAGATGAAATTGTGCTTCAGCCTGTTGCCGCCACAGTTAAGGCTCAGCTGTCCAGAAAGGTGGTAGCTTCACAGCAATGGCTGCAGAGTCCATGTTTGTCCAAAAGTGCATTTTTGAACTCATCGGGATTACCCATTGTGGCCACTGGAATCAGAGCGGACACGATGAAATAACCACGCAAGGCGTTTTTAGAGTGAATCAAATGGATTTATTCTTCATAACCCATGCAATCTTTCAAAAGCCCAAATCATGTGCCTGACACGCTGATGTCATCACGCACTGATGTCACATAGCCAGTTTGATGCCTCCCGGGAGTTGTCGTGCCGCCATAGTACCGCTACACATTTATTCTGTGATGCAAATCATTAACATACAATGTAAAAATAAGTAGCTCCAACACTGATCCCTGCTGATCACCACTTAGAATAGGATCCCTTTATTCCCACTCTGTTTCCTGCTGATCAGCCAATGCTCTACCCATGCTAATATCTTTCCTGCAATTCCATGGTGTGGTGGTATACCACCAGCCTACTTCAGGAGGCGACCTCTGTACCTGCAGGAGAGTATGGGGGACAGGACAACATCTGGCCGGTTGTCAATCTGCCAACCTAAATGGATCAAGCCCCACCCAGTCGGATGTCAATCACCCTCCGGTATATAAGCCTGAGCCGGCCCTCCGAAGCCTCCCTCAGAGTTTACAGCAGTACAACCAGCCCTGCTCTGTGGATGTCTTCATCGATTAAAGCCTGTTGTACAGTCTTTACCTTGTGTGTATCTGATTCTGTCTAACACGGGCTCTCATCTTGTTACGCAGCCTCATGTACAGCACCTTGTCAAAAGCCTTTTAAAAGTCCAAATATACAACATCCATTGCATGTCTTTGTTTAACCTGCTTGTGATTTCCTCAAAAATTTGCAGTAGGTTTGACAGGCAAGATTTTCCCTTATGGCAACCATGGTGACTTTGGCCTATCTTGTTATGAACCTCCACATACTTTGTAACCTCAATCCTTGACAATTGACTCCAACAACTTTCCAACCATCAATGTTAGGCTAACGGGTCTATAATTTCCTTTCTGCTGCCTCCCTCCCTTTTTAAATAGCAGAGTGATCTTTGCAATTTTTCAGTCCTCTGGAACCATGCCAGAATCTGTTGATTCTTGGAAGATCATTACTAGTGCCTTCACAATCTCTATAGCTACTTCTTTCAGAACCCAAGGATGCATTCTGTCTGGTCCCAGATACTTATTTACCTCTTAGAGCTTTCAAGTTCCCAAGAGTCTTCTCTCTAGTGATTGTGAGTCACCTCTCTTAAAAAAGACTTTGGTGTCCTCACTGAGAATGCTAGGTGAGTTACCTGCCACTGAAAACCATTGTAGTGAGGGAGGATTAGGGAATCACTCACTGATATGTGGGTGTAAGAGTGTACTATAAGATCTCTCAATTGATCACTACAATAGGATGATTCAACAAAATCCTCATGCAAATTGTTTCTAATTGAAGCCATCTTTGATGACCTGTGCATTTGATGCCTCCTCCTCTACTTTGCATGGAGATAAAGTTGGGTTTTCCCCCTGTTAATGTACCTCATCCTCCTTCACCTCTTGGATCTACTGCTCTTCTCTCTGTGGCTTATGCTCTGAGCCTCCCAACTGCTTTTTCTGTAGCACCATCTGATATCTTTGTTTGGTGATGTGTGCGGTGCACAGCACATTTGAGTTCTTGTCTGCTGGATGGATACTACAGGATGCCCTTAGATCAGTAACCTTGGAATCCAATCTGCAGCACATCAGTGCCATCTCTCACTGATCTCCTTGATTGTGCTTTGTCCTCACCGTAACTCAGTTCAGCTGCTGCAGTTGGAAGTGAAGACGTATAGGGAACCACAGATGTCACCTTTGTTCCCCAGAATATACATTTTTTTTTTCCAGAGGCTGGTTTCTTAAAATGCTGTTTGCTTGCTTAATTACCCTACCCCTTTCACCTCCTGACTGCCCTAACTGATGTCCTATATGATTCTCTTTTCCACATGCATATGCATATCCGAAAAAAAAGGTGGAAATTCAGCGAAGACTTCTGTAGGCCCCATGCAGGTTACTGAATATCAGTAATGGAAATCATAACAAGTATTCTTCATGTTACCCATAATGAACAAGTGTTGTCCCAACTGAATCAGTTAAGCAATCTCGAATCAATTTAAATCTTCCTATTTGCATGGCTTATTCATTCACTGCCAACTGCTCTTCAATTTACACATGAGCGTCCTTGACCCTATTTAATCTAACTGTATCAATGTTATATTTTTTTATCACTTGCATGCTTACTGAGTTTTTATTGAACACCATTCATGTACTGTTCATCTCATTTACTGTCTGGTAAAACTTTTCTCCTAAATTTCTCAATGGATTTATTGGTACATATAAACAAGGTTGGTATTACATTTTCCCACAAGCAGGAACCTCGGTTATTGATACTGAGGGGTTCTGATGAAGTTGATTATTAGGCATGCAGGTAACCCCTCAGACAATAGGGGAGGTGATTGTGATTAGGAACTGAAATGTTCACAATTATTTGGTGCAAAAAATCTAGGACAACTATCTCCTCATCTTCTCTATATCCAGTCAGTGACCACCACATTATGTTAAAAAGCTCCGTCAGTTCAACTATCAGTTATTCCTTTCTAGAGAGGCACTGTGGCACAGTGAGTAGGATCACTGTTTTACTGAATAAGAGGCCAAGTTTCAGATTTATTGTCAAAGTAAATACATTACATCACATGCAGCCCTGAGGTTCTTTTTACCTGTGGGCCAGGCAGAATTACCACTATTGGTAGTGCAAAAATAAAACTGTGCACAATGTACACATGAAAACAAATGTACACATGTAAACAAATGTAAACACCTGACTGAGAGGAGTATATGTGTGTGGGTGAGTGGTTGATCCAGAGAAAATAGATGAGATTGTGGTGAGCATAAAATGATTATATTATTTTAGAATTAGGTTGTTAATGGGTGCCTTGGATTCAATGAGCCAAAGGGCCTGTGTCCATCCCATAACTCTCGATGACTCTATGGAACAGAACATGATAAATACAAGAATTGCAGATGGTGAAATCTTGAGCAAACAAAGGGAAGTTTGAGGGTCTCAATGTGTCAGGCGGAATCCATGGATAGAAATAAACAGTCAAATTGTCGGGTTGAGACCCTTTTTCAGAACTCAGGTTAATTTTGCAACTTATCCATTTGCTCTAGATGTTATTTTGTTGTGGGGAATATAGATGTACATGGTCATAGAGTCACAAAGTTATGCAACACGGTAAGGGGTCCTTCAATCTAATTTGTCTATGTTAACCAATTTGTCAACCTGGCATGATTTACTGCACCAGGTGTAGCCAGATCAAGGTTCTGTACAAATTGTACATAATTTCCATGCATTTTAATCTGTTTCTTGAAGTTTAACTCTCTCTGGCATCCATTAAAAGTTTTGGATAGAGAACATTCCTTTGAAGTTTCCAACAAATTGATGAGACATTAATTTAATGCATTTAAATTCATGCATCAATCCAATAGCTTCCTGGCCTGCATGAGCTCAGTTACATCCCTGCCCAGTATGTATCTCTGATGAGCAGTCAGGGGAATTACAGAGGATGTTATATAAAAAAAGATGTAGAGAGCAAAATGTTATGAACAGACAATTGATTCCCATTGCCAATGAAAATATAATTTACTGCACTGAAAGGCTATTGCTTTAATCAGCTTTGAGTTAGACAAGCATGAGTTTATAGCTTTCTCTGAAATACCATCATATATCAACATTTAAATAAAGGTCAGTTCAAGGTTAAACCCCATTTACATTTGGTGCTCATTAACAATTAATACTAGGAAATTTTCATTCTTAGTGTGACAACATGCACTGGCGGCATGAGAGAAATGAAAAGGTTACTGCTGAAAGCAAGCGTAGTTGACATTTCAGTTTATAGCATCAGTCTTGGTTAAAGGAATACTGGCTGTCAGAACTACTGGTTGGAAGCTCAGTGCCTCTGAACTCTTATTCATCTCATAAGCTCTCTTTAGCACTGTTACAATCCCTGGTGCACCTTTCATGTGCCATTCGTTTATCCTTCTAGCCCATTTACATGGACTAACGTGTCTGAATCCTCTGACGTAGAAAGAATGTGAACGGAAATTTAAAGCGTTAAGAAAGTCCCTATTTCTTTCTGAAAATACTGTCATGGCCAAAAGGGTGATGCAGCATAGCGTTCAGTGCAACGCGATCGCAGCACCGGTGACCCGGGTTTGAATTCAACACTGTTGCATGTTCTCCTCGTGACCTGTGTGAGTTTTCTCCAGGTGCTCTGGTTTCCTCCTACCCACCAAAAATGTATGGGGTGGCTAAGATAATTAGATATAACTGGGCTGGGTTTCAAGGGCCTGAAGGGTCTACTGTTATGCTGTATCACTAAAAAAAAATCTTCATGCTCACTGATAATGGTCTGTCCAAGCTCTTCATCATCTCAATTGACACCTCTTTTTCTTTTATATTTCAGACTACTTGCTTAGAACCAGACCTGGAGGAGTTGCAACCTATTTTAACCAAATATTGGATATGTTAATACCTTTGTTTTTGGCCTCTGCATCCAAAAAAACTAAATCCTCAAATAACAACACAGCCTCAGGTTGAAGGAGACAGGACCCAAGACTGTCATTCCTTTCAATCACTTTGATGCTAAAGTGCCTCCCTCCAGAAACAAAATATTCAAAGAATATTCTTACAGCAAACAAAGTGGCACAAATGGATAGATTTCTGAAGGAAATGTAATGGCTGGGAGATGGGGGTTTGAGGAACTATTGGGAATATGACTGAAGAGTGTGGCCAGGTTTCAGAATCTATGGAGCCTTTCCCCAACATTTTCTTGCATCTCTCACTGTATTAATTAACCAATCAAGGGGACACAAAAGGAATATATTCCTCCTTTGGTTGCCAGTATTCGTCTAAACCAGGGGTGTCAAACTCAAATTCACGGAGGGCCAAAATTAAAAACTTGGACTAAGTCGAGGGCTGAACTAAATATTTATTGAAAATTTTCAACAACATCTGCATGTTTTCTCTTCTTTCAACATATGTAATGTTAAACTTTTTCTTATTAAAATAAATGTTTAATAATAATTTTGGTTAAACTCTTTCCAGAAGAAGCATTAACAAATGAGAAATAAAATATTCAATAAATAATATTTGTCTATAGAGGATTTGTCAAATGTTGCTAGTGTGCTGTCAAATAGTAAAATCTGAGGGCTATTGAGAATGTGGGAGAATAAAATGATTCCTGAAACAATCAAATGGGTGACTGATTGTGGGCATGAACTCTAGCAGGGTTATTTGCCATGCCCTTTTTCCATTGGTACAGATATCCTTTGATTTACACACTTTTCAAGTTTTATGCTTAATGAGCTTGTATCCAGGTGCAGGACCATTTTGAACCAGGAATATATTTATCACTGTGACATGAAACTATTGGAAGATCGTTTTATCCTGAAATTAAAGTTCATAATACTTACTCAGGCCTGTGTGCGGGAGGGTGGGGTTTGCGGGCGATCGGATTGGACAACGACAGTGCGGGGGCATCTCAGCGGATCAGCGGCCCCGTCACCGTGAGTTGCGAGTTGGCCTGCGGCAGGGAGGGGGAGTGGGCAACGGGCCTGACGAAGTCAGGCCCGAGGCCTCTGGTTCCGGGCGCTGGGAAGCGGCCTTGGCTTCCCCTGACACCAGCCAGGCCCCAAAACCAGAGTCCACGGTGAGACCCTACAACGTAAACAGAGGAGGTGGGGGAGATTAGCGGGCTGACGCCAATGCATTCTGGGATTTATAGTATTACTGTGCATGCGCTATACTGGCGCGGCGGACAGCAGGCCACCTCTAATACATTTTTGAAATGATCTTGCGAGCCAAATATAATTATCCCGCGGGCCAGAGTTTGACATGTGTGGTCTAAACCTTTCCTATCTATTTTTCTATCAGTTCACATAGCTCACACTCTCAGTGAAAAAGGCCCCTTTTTAAATTTTTCCTTCTCACCTTGAACCTCTGCCCTCTACTTTTAAACTATCCTGCCTGGGGTTTAAAAAAAAAGACCATTTACCTTATCTGTGCCCATCATGATTTTATAAGCCTCTAAAAGGACCACTTCAGCCATTCCTCCTCACACCGTGTGTTATACAGAGATGATCTATTGAGGGAAATATTTATCACCATGGGATAAATTGGACTTTACCTATTTTATGGGGAGAAGGCCAGGCAATGGGGCTGAGTGGAAAAATGGATCAGTTCATGATTAAATGATGGGGCAGACTCGATGGGTTTAATAGCCTATTTCTGTTCTGATATCTTATGGTCTTATCTATGCTCCAGGGAAAAGAGTGGCACCCTATCCACCTACTCCATATTAATTCATGGCTGTCTTTCCCAGCCACCTCCTCTTGAATCTTTTCTGTACCCTTGCAACCAAATGACATCCTTCTTCTATTTGTGTAACTGGAACTGCACATTCCTAATGTGGTCTCAACAATGTCTTGTATCGTTGTAACATGATGTCCCCACACTTGTACTCAATGCCCTTACCGATGAAGGCAAGCATGCCACCCACCTTGTCCTACTGTGTCTCCATTATCACTGCAGTGATCAAAATAGTTTTCTTTCAGACATTCAATCATTTCATAGTTACCATTACAACAAAATGTCCAAGATTTTAATTCCGAATTGATTTAGCTTCAAATTAATTCATAACAATTCTCCAGTGGGATTTGAACTCTGTTTCTGTATCTATGGTGCTGAAGCCTGGCAGCTAGCCCTGAAGCAATCAGCAACATTTGAGAGATTTCAACATGTTTCACAGCTTTAACAGCTGGCATAGCTTTGACCACATTGTAGGGGTTAGGCTTAAGGTATCTCCAGTGTATGGACAAGTAATGGTCACAACACTTTGACCATTAAGGATGGATGAGAGGGCACTGTGAGAAGCAAACGGACCCAGGAAGATCTGTCCCAATAGAATTAAATATTGCAGATAGTGTAAAACTCCTGTTTTACACTACTGATAAAAGTCATTACTCCCAGTGTAAAAGGAAGGAGGAATTACTGCAGGTAATGTTCACAGAATGTGACCCCTTTTAATATTCATCAGTTGCATTAGCAATTAAATATGTGAAACAAAATATTCTTCTTTAATACCAACATGCAGTTTTAATGTCAACGCATTACAGTTAAGCTATTTTCAATTCCAACAACCTATGTAATTGCCTTCTTGGGAAAGAAATTTAAATTTCTTGGCATTGCACAAAACATCCACTTATGCCACTATGACCAAACTTATCAGATCAGTTGCTGTAAAGGACCTGATCTATGATTCTATTACACTTTTCTGACAGTCCATTTGGATTTGTCTCATTTGATCAAGTTATTGAAACATCGTGGAACCAAGAGGGTGTCAATGCATGTGGAAGTAGCAGCAACGTGCTCATTGTCTTCTTCCTCAGGAGTTGGTCACTCGACATAAAATTAGTTTAAAATGTGTTGTGTGGACTGAAGGTGTCTACTGACTGATCAGTTCGGCCACACAAGTAAGAATTTTGGTGCATATTGGACCAATATATGTGACGGTAAAATGGTTATTGTTATAGCTAGACTCTCTCCAAGACCCAGTCCTCATCGAGGGCTCAGCAGTGGAGAGGGTCAAGAACTTCAAATTCTTGGGTGTCAGCATCTCTGAAGAGCTCTCCTGGAGCCTCCATTTCAATGGAATCATGAAGAAGGCTTGCCAGCGGCTATACTTTGAGAGGTGCTTGAGGAGATTCAGTACAAGAGCACAATAGACACACTTGAGAACTTGTACAAGCCCCCCATGAATGCGGTCTGTGCAAGGTACCTCCTCAATACCCGAGCCCAGCAACCCAGGGAGATGGCTGAGTCTTACCTGCGACACTTGCGAGAGTTGGCCCGACCGTGATTGGCTGAACCCAGGGTAGGTGCAGAGGAGGTCGAGAGGCTGATCCTGAATGCCTTCATCTGAGGGCTACACTCGAGGGCCATCTGGCAGAAGCTGCTGGAAGACAACATCTATGCCCTAACCAGGACTGTGAAAGTGGTCCAAACTCTGGAAGCAGCAGGCCTGCAAATTGAAGCCTTCAATTCCAGGTTCCTTCAGGCTCCCTCATGGCCCTCTCACACTGCAGCTGCAGCCCCAGGCCAAGCTGGGGAGGAGAACATCACTGCAGCAGGCGCCTAGCACCCCTTTAAGTACTGTGGGTCCTGGTGTGGGTCAGATCAATGATCGTGCCAAAACTGCCCAGCTAGGAATCAGTATTGTTCCTGATGCGGCAAGAAAGGCCATTTTGCAAAAGTGTGCCTCTGTAAACTTGCCAGCAGCTCTTTTTTTTTGAAGACTTTATTTAAAATTTTATAACATGAATACAATAGAGAATTACATTTAATGAAAAATTTAAAAAAAATTAAAATGGTATGATTACAATATTACATCAGAAAACTACACAAAATAACCCCCCCCCCCCGTTAATTGTAACACAATATTAGTAATCTAACTTAAAATTAGTCCAGTCCTCCCCCCCAAATAAAGAGTGAAGAGTTAATAAAATTAACAATATTATATATGGAAAAAAAATACCCACTTACAAAAAAAGAGATAAAACTTAACCTAAAAAAAATTCTAACAACAAAAATTTTTTTTATCAATACTAAAATATCACGCTTAAACATATATTTAAATCAAACTTAAATGCATATAATTAGCAAACGGAGTCCACTTTAACTTATAAAAAGACATCCTATCCTGAATTGAAAAAGATATCCTTTCCATACTCAAACAAAATTTCATCTCCAGATACCACTTATCTAAAGTTAATATATTTTTATCTTTCCAAGTAAGTGCTATACATTTCTTAGCCACGACTAAAGCTAAATAGATAAAGGAAATCTGATAATCCTCTAAACCTAAATCAATTAATGATTGCATGTTCCCTAATAAAAATATATCGGGATCTAATACAAGATGGATATTATATAAAGTGTTAAAAATAGATTGAATACCTTTCCAAAACTGTTGCAATCGATCACAAAGCCAAACAGTATGCAAAAAAGTATTGGCCGTCTGATCACATCGAAAACAAGAATCCAACTTGCTAAGACCAAATTTTTTTAAATTTCTCCGGCGTTAAATATAGCTGATGAATAAAATTATAATTAATCATCGCTAGTTTAGCATTAATTAATTTCCAAATACTATTCTGACAAATTTCCATCCAAGCTTCTTCAGCTATTTTATGTCCTAAATCTTTTTCCCATTTCAACTTATCTTTATCCCAGTCTTTTTTACTATCAATTTCTTGTAAAATACAATACAAATCAGATATATATTCCTTTTTTGGTATTGAAAGTACATATTCTTCAAAACTAGATTCAGGTAATAAAATCATATGTCGAGCACATAACTGTTTTACAAAAGATCTTAATTGATAATATACAAATATAGAATTTCCACTAATACCATATTTCCTTTGTAATTAGTCAATGGAACAAAAACAACCAGATAATTTTTTTATTCCCTTCTTTTCCCATTGTTTCAAAGTGGCATTGGAGACCGTAAAAGGAACAAGTTGATTATTATATAATGGCAATCTTCCAGAATATATATTTTTAAGTCCCAATTTTTTAAGTTTACTTGTCCATAAATTCAATAAATGTTTCAATATTGGCACATTGTAAGTTCGTAGTAATTTTTTATTCCATCGAAACAAAAACTCATGAGGAAATTTTTCTAAAATAACCGCCATTTCTATCTTTACCCAACTAGGTGGGTCGTCCATATTCATTAATGCACTAAGAAATTTAAATTGAGCTGCTTCGTAATAATGCTGAAAATTTGGTAATCTTAAACCTCCAAATTGAAAATCCCACATCAATTTTCTCATTGCTACTCTCGGAAATTTTCCCTTCCATAAGAATTCTCTAATCGCTTTATATAAGTCCTTAAAAAAAATTTTTTTTAAAAATAAGGAATTGATTGAAACAGATATTGTATTCTAGGAAAAATATTCATTTTTATGGTATTAATCCTCCCTAGTAAACCCAAAGGTAGATCCCTCCACCTAATCAAATCTAATTGAATCATTTTTATTAAAGGAAGATAATTAATTGAATATAATTCTTGAAATTTCATATTAACATTAATTCATAAATATTTAATTTGTGTAGTCCACTTCAAATTTGTAATATTTTTATACACTGAATAATCATCTTTACAAATTTGCAAAATTTCACTTTTAGCCCAATTTACTTTATAACCAGATAATTGGCCATAAATTTCTAAACATTCTTGAATTGCAGGTAAAGAAGTATCCGGATCAACCAAATATAATAAAACATCATCAGCAAATAAATTAATCTTGTATTCCTCATTCAGAACTCTCATACCTTTAACATTTTCATTTTGACATATTAATTGTGCTAAAGGTTCAATAACTATAGCAAATAAAGCAGGTGACAACAGACATCCTTGTCTAGTAGATCTTGTCAAACTAAAAGATTCTGAAATTTTGCCATTAACAGCAATTCTAGCCTTCGGGCTATTATATAAAGCCTTTATCAATCCAATAAATGAAGAACCAAAACTAAATTTCTCAAGTACTTTGAACAGAAACTTCCATTCCACTTTATCAAAAGCCTTTTCTGCATCCAATGAAACCACTATTGGATAATTCAACTGAAATTTAGATTTATTTATCAAGGTTATTAACCGTAAAATATTATCTGACACATACATATTTTTTTATAAATCCCATTTGATCACCATGTATAATTTTAGGCAGATATTGAGCTAATCTATTAGCCATAATTTTAGCTACAATTTTATAATCTACATTTAACAACGATATTGGTCTATAAGAAGAAACCTGTAAAGGGTCTTTATCTTTTTTTGGTATAACCGCAATTATTGCATTAGAACAAGACTCAGGTAATTGAAAAGTATTATAAGTTTGTTGTAATACATCCTTATAAATAGAAGATACATCAGCATAAAAAAACTTTATAAAACTCTATAGAAAACCCATCTTCACCAGGTGCCTTTCCATTCAGCATATCTCTTATTGCCATTTCTATTTCATCGTCTGTAAAAGGTTTATCTAACTCTTGTCTATCTTCTTGATTCAATTGTGGCAAGTTAATATTTTTCAAGAAAGAATCTATTGCATTTCCAGTTACATCTTTACATTCTGAAGTATACAATTGTTTATAGAAATTACAAAATTCCTCATTAATCTCCTTTTGATTAAAAGTAATACCTGATTTCTTTCTAATCACTGGTACAATCCTAGATAATTATTCCTTTTTTAATTGCCATGACAAAACTTTATGAGCTTTCTCACCCCATTCATAAAACTTATGCTTAGTTCGATTCATTAAACATTCAAACCGATATGTTTGTAATTCATTATATTTAAATTTTAAATTAGTTAACTGATTCTTTTGCATTTCGGTAGCATGTTTTTGAAATTCTTTTTCAGTAGCAGTTATCTTTTTCTCTAAGTCTTCAATCTCTTTAATTCTCTCCTTCTTTACTTTAGAGGCATAACTGATAATTTGGCCTCACAAAAAAGCTTTCATTGCATCCCATAAAACAAAATGACTAGAAACAGAATTACAGTTAATACCAATAAAAAATTCAATTTGCTGTTTTAAAAAACTAATAAATTCTGGTTTTTGCAATAGCATAGTATTAAATATCCATCTTGAAGCTTTCTGAACATATTGTGAACTCAAATATTCTAATAATAGTAATGAATGATCCAAAACCAATCTAGCCTTATACTCCACAGATGTAACCCTATCCTGCAAATGTGCTGATATTAAAAAATAATCAATTCTAGAAAAAGAATTATGTTGCGAGGAATAAAAAGAAAAATCTTTCTCTATAGGATTCTTCTTTGGCTTGGCTTCGCGGACGAAGATTTATGGAGGGGGTAAAAAGTCCACGTCAGCTGCAGGCTCGTTTGTGGCTGACAAGTCCGATGCGGGACAGGCAGACACGATTGCAGCGGTTGCAAGGGAAAATTTGTTGGTTTGGGTTGGGTGTTGGGTTTTTCCTCCTTTGCCTTTTGTCAGTGAGGTGGGCTCTGCGGTCTTCTTCAAAGGAGGTTGCAGCCCGCCAAACTGTGAGGCGCCAAGATGCACGGTTTGAGGCGTTATCAGCCCACTGGCGGTGGTCAATGTGGCAGGCACCAAGAGATTTCTTTAGGCAGTCCTTGTACCTTTTCTTTGGTGCACCTCTGTCACGGTGGCCAGTGGAGAGCTCGCCATATAACACGATCTTGGGAAGGCGATGGTCCTCCATTCTGGAGACGTGACCCATCCAGCGCAGCTGGATCTTCAGCAGCGTGGACTCGATGCTGTCGACCTCTGCCATCTCGAGTACTTCGACGTTAGGGGTGTAAGCGCTCCAATGGATGTTGAGGGTGGAGCGGAGACAACGCTGGTGGAAGCGTTCTAGGAGCCGTAGGTGATGCCGGTAGAGGACCCATGATTCGGAGCCGAACAGGAGTGTGGGTATGACAACGGCTCTGTATACGCTTATCTTTGTGAGGTTTTTCAGTTGGTTGTTTTTCCAGACTCTTTTGTGTAGTCTCCCAAAGGCGCTATTTGCCTTGGCGAGTCTGTTGTCTATCTCATTGTCGATCCTTGCATCTGATGAAATGGTGCAGCCGAGATAGGTAAACTGGTTGACCGTTTTGAGTTTTGTGTGCCCGATGGAGATGTGGGGGGGCTGGTAGTCATGGTGGGGAGCTGGCTGATGGAGGACCTCAGTTTTCTTCAGGCTGACTTCCAGGCCAAACATTTTGGCAGTTTCCGCAAAGCAGGACGTAAAGCGCTGAAGAGCTGGCTCTGAATGGGCAACTAAAGCGGCATCATCTGCAAAGAGTAGTTCACGGACAAGTTTCTCTTGTGTCTTGGTGTGAGCTTGCAGGCGCCTCAGATTGAAGAGACTGCCATCCGTGCGGTACCAGATGTAAACAGCGTCTTCATTGTTGGGGTCTTTCATGGCTTGGTTCAGCATCATGCTGAAGAAGATTGAAAAGAGGGTTGGTGCGAGAACACAGCCTTGCTTCACGCCATTGTTAATGGAGAAGGGTTCAGAGAGCTCATTGCTGTATCTGACCCGACCTTGTTGGTTTTCGTGCAGTTGGATAATCATGTTGAGGAACTTTGGGGGACATCCGATGCGCTCTAGTATTTGCCAAAGCCCTTTCCTGCTCACGGTGTCGAAGGCTTTGGTGAGGTCAACAAAGGTGATGTAGAGTCCTTTGTTTTGTTCTCTGCACTTTTCTTGGAGCTGTCTGAGGGCAAAGACCATGTCAGTGGTTCCTCTGTTTGCGCGAAAGCTGCTGGCAAAGAAGCGAGCTGCCCACCAGGCTCACCTTACAAAGCCGTCCTGTCCAGAGAAGAAACAAGCCTTTCGTCGCGCATGCAGCCATCTTCAGCGCAAACTCCGGGAGATCCAAAATGAGTGGTGGACTAGCCTCGCCAAACGAACACAGCTCAGCGCGGACATTGGCGACTTCAGGGGTTTCTACGAGGCTCTAAAGGCTGTGTACGGCCCCTCACCCCAAGTCCAAAGCCCGCTGCGCAGCTCAGACGACAAAGTCCTCCTCAGCGACAAGATCTCCATCCTCAACCGATGGTCAGAACACTTCCAATCTCTTTTCAGTGCCAACCGCTCAGTCCAAGATTCCGCCCTGCTCCAGCTCCCTCAACAGCCCCTAAGGCTAGAGCTGGATGAGGTTCCCACCCTGGATGAGACATATAAGGCAATCGAACAACTGAAAAGTGGCAAAGCAGCAGGTATGGATGGAATCCCCCCAGAAGTCTGGAAGGCTGGCGGCAAAACTCTGCATGCCAAACTGCATGAGTTTTTCAAGCTTTGTTGGGACCAAGGTAAACTGCCTCAGGATCTTCGTGATGCCACCATCATCACCCTGTACAAAAACAAAGGCGAGAAATCAGACTGCTCAAAATACAGGGTAATCACGTTGCTCTCCATTGCAGGCAAAATCTTCGCTAGGATTCTACTAAATAGAATAATACCTAGTGTCGCCGAGAATATTCTATAGGATTAACGCTTCGCCAAATATCAATTAAATTCAAATCTGCCATCATATTAGTCACTTGAATTGACATCTTAGACTTCATAATTACTCTTGGGTACTTATCCAATAAAGGCTCCAATATCACATTCAAATCTCCCCCAATCATCACATTAGAATTACTTGCCGGCAGCTCAGTGGCCCTCTATGACCTCCCCGCCTCTCCTGCGGAACCCCCCCACGTGTGTGTGATGGGCAGCGCCATTGTCCACGCGATGATTTCTACCTTCCTTGACTTTGACCATGCAACATCCGGCCCCGCCAGCGACTGTCACCGTGTGTGGCCTGAGCATCTGCACCAGCCACCGCCCTCGCTTGCGCCGCTCACTGAGAACTACAGTGACATCACTTCCGGCTCACGATGTGATGTCACATCAAGCTGACATAACGACATCACTGCTGACGGCCATGATGACGTCATTTCCCCCAGTGCAACGGACATGGCTGGGGAAGGAGGCCATCCATGCAGTGGCCCCCCATGTGCCACTGCCATCTTAGGCCAGGCAGCGCCCGACATGGAGGGCCACCAACGATGTTGAGAATGATGTCAACACGGGCGATGACCAGGCTGCCCTACCAATGCTCCCCATGCCTCTGGGTGCCATCAGCTGCCGCACGCTGAATCAAGTGACTGACAGCAATGTGGTCAACATGGGGGATGACCAGGCCACCCTATCAACACACCCCATCCCACCGGATAGCGACGACTATGACTCCGAGATGGTCCTGGCCACCACCATGCTGACCAGGGCCATCCCCCACAACCTCGGGTGCTCGATGATGGACATGCGAGTCAACGGGCAGGTAACAAAGTGCCTGTTTGACAGTGGAAGCACCGAGAGCTTCATTCACCTGAGCGTGGCCCACTCTCTAAGGTTAAAGTTCCACCCCACCCCACCTGCTCGATCGCCCTCGCCACCAAGGATAAGAATATTGGTACCCTCGGATACTGCTCGGTCGATATAACTGTGGGAGGGGAGACTTATATAGGACTCAGGCTCCTGGTCATGCCCAAACTCTGCGCATCACTCCTCCTGGGCCTGGATTTCCAGTGCCACCTGCAGAGTGTCACCTTTGCCTTTGGGGGATCGCAACCTCCACTCACATTGCACAGCATGCCAACCTACCAAACCCGGCCAACCAGCGGCCACTCCACACTGCACATCAACCCACAGGCGCTCTTCCCGAAGAGTTGCGGCGGAGAGTTGAAATGGCCGGAGAGTTGAAATGGCAACCTACAGCTACGACATCCAGTACCGCCCCGGGAAGTTTAACGACTCCCCTGATGCCCTCTCTCACACTTGCGCGTCTATGCATGAAAGCAGGTTGCAGGCATTGCATGAGTCCCTCTGCCATCCGGACGTCACCCGGTTGTACCATTTTGTTAAGTCCCGAAATCTGCCGTACACCATCAGGGACATCAGGGACATGTCTGAGGCCTGTCGGGTCAGTGCGGAATGTAAACCCCACTTTTTCTGCCCCCCCCAGGCCCACATTGTAAAGGCTACTAGGCCTTTCGAGCGCCTCGGCATGGACTTCAAAAGGCCCCTGCCTTCCACGAACTGAAACGTCTACTTTCTCACAGTAGTGGACGAGTACTCATGCTTCCCTTTGGCCATCTCTTGTCTGGACACCTCCATGGCCACCATCATCAGGGTCTTGGGGCAGATTTTCACCATGTTTGGCTACCCCGCCTTCATACACAGCGACCAGGGGTCTAGCTGCACTAGTACCTGACGGCGCGGGGCATCACGACCAGTCGCACGACAAGCTATAACCCGAGAGGCAACAGGCAAGTTGAACGCGAGAATGGAGTAGTCTGGATGGCAGTCCTCCTGGCTCACAGGTCAAAAAGGTGGGCCGTTGAGTACTGGCAGGATGCCCTGCCCGAGGCCCTCGATGCCATTCGGTCACTGCTGTGCACGGCTACCAACGAGACCCCTCACGAACATCTGTTCTCATTCACCAGGAGATTGGCGACTGGAATGTCACTCCCAGTATAGCTCATGTCCCCGGGACTGGTGCTTCTGCGTAAGCACGTATGGACACACAAGGCTGAAGCCCTGGTAGAGCAGGTCTTCCTCCTTCATGGAAACCATAACTATGCTTACATTAGGTTCGGCAGTGGCAGGGAGGACACCGTTTCAACCAGGGACCTGGCACCAGCAGGAGCACCCACCACAGCACGCCACCCTCCAACCCAGGATGACGCTGACCAGACAGACATCCCCGTCTCCATGCAGCTATGGGGCACGCAGGGCCTCCTTGACTACCAGGGGCCCGCTTCAGCCTTAGGAGATGAACCCACCCCCCACCCAGAGCTTGGCTCTGTGAAAGTCTTTGTGGATTAAAGCCTGTTGTACAGTCTTTATCTTTGTGTGTGTCTGATTCTGGCTAACAGCGCATCAGAGGTGACAACTTTCAGGACAAGAAAAAACTCCACTGGATTGTTAACTCAGACTGTGACATCACAGGCACCAGACTTCTTTCCAATGAGGACATGTACAAGAGGCAGTGACTTAAGAAAGCACCTTCTATCCTCAAGAACCCCCACCATCCAGACCATGCCCACTTCACTCTGCAACCATCAGGAAAAATGTAAAGACGAGCACTCAGTGACATAAGGACAGCTTCTTCCCCTCTGCTTCAGATTCCTGAATGTTCAATGAACCAAAGACACTGCCTTCCTTTGACTTTTCATGCACTATTTTTATTTATTGCTGTAAGGTGATTCATATGAATGTTTGCTCTGTAACACTGCAGTAAAACAACACATTTTGTGATTTGTTCATGAAAATAAATTCTTATTCTGAAAAAAAAGCACAGCAAATGCAGAACTCTGTAAATATAGAAGCCCCTTTGAAAAATTGTCTTCTGCACAGTGCCACTGATGTTGACATGAGAGAAAATGACAAGCTTACATCTTCCCCTCTGATTAGTTATGTTGAAGAGGGTGCACTAGGAGTCATGAAATATGCTGTTTTAATAGCAGTGGAAGATTTGGAAGAGGATGAGATTGATCTGAAAAGTAGCTGAAAGCCTGATATTACACAGCATTGGGTACCTCACTGCTGTCCATCGCAGGCAAGATCTTTGCCTGCATCTTCCTGAATAGACTTGTCACTATCTCGGAATGGAATCTCCCAGAGGCACATTTTCAGCCATAATGGAGTATGATATTTGCCATGAGACAAGTTCAAAAGGAAGTGCAATGAGCAAAACGAGCCTCTTTACTCTGTCTTCATTGACCTGACAAAGGCATTGGACACTGTAAACAAACAGGGAGGCTTTTTGGATTGTCCTGAGATGTTGTGGATGCCTGAGGAAATTCTTAAAAATGATTCAGCTACTCCACGACAGAATGATAGGACAGGTCCTCTTCAGCGGTGATACATCAGCACCAGTTTTCATTTCTAATGGGGTGAAGCAGGGCTGTGCACTCGCCCCAGTCTTGTTCAATCTGTTCTTCACTTGCATGTTGTCATGTGTTGTCCAAGAGCTGGAGGAGGGAGTGTACATCAGGTTGATGTCTGACTGGACCTTTGACCTTTGCTGCTTGAACACATCAATGAAGTACCTCTACATAGTCATTCAAGAGATGCTTTTTTTTGCTGACTGTGTGTTCTTGGTGGTCAAAGATAGTGATCTACAGCTCTTTGGCCTGACCATCAACCTGATCAAGACTGAAGTACTCTATCAGTCCGTGCCAAACACCAACACCATAGAACCAAAAATCACTGTTAATGACACCCTGCTGATAAACATAAACAGCTTCAAATACTTGGAGAGCATCATCTCAAGTGATGGGTCTTTGGACAAAGAAATTGACTCCAGGATCAATAATGCCAACCAGGATCTGGGGAAGCTGCATACCAGAGTGCTCAATCAACACAACATCCGCATCTCCACAAAGCTGAAAGTCTGCAGAGCTGTGGTCATCCCTCCTCTCCTATATGGATGAGAGACCTGGACTCTGTATTGATGTCACATCAAACAACTGGAGAAATTCCACATGTGCGCCATCCTTGGCATCCATTGGCAAGACCATGTCTTCAACTTGGAGGACTTGGGTCATGTGAAATCCACCAGCTTGAGTCCCTGATCATTAGAGCCTAGATGCAGTATGCCTTGCCAGCTGCTCTATGGTGAACTGAAGACCAGAAGGAGACCTCAAGGTCGTCCACGTAAGCTGTATAAAGACACTGTGAAGGAAACCCTATGCTTCTGTGGCATCCTGCCAAGAGAACTAGAAGCTGTGGCTACTGACAGATCCTGCTGGTGAGCCCTATGCTATAAAGCATACGCCAGTTTTGAAGACAGACGCTGCCAAAAACTGATGGAAAACTATGAACGGCGACACAAAGCAACAGCCACAGTTATTACAAAAATAAACTTCCAGTGCCCCCATTATACTAGACTCTGCAGTTCCAGACTGGGACTGCAAAGTCACCTTTGTGTCCCAGATGATCTGCAGAACGATTTGTCTTCTCCGAACCGAAGGACGACCAAACTGTAGCATTGGAAGTGTGAAGATGGATGTGTTCCAAAGTAGATCAGCTCCAATTCAAAGGAAAATTTGAAACTGAGAACATAAGTGAAAAAAAAATTGAAAATGTACAGGTCTGGCAAAGGTAATGAGGTACGTGGATGATACAGGCTGTGGGGAAGACTTGGGAAGTGGAATGTTTAATAGAATTGGCTAAAGAGCAAAGTAACCTGACCACTCCAGAAAATGCAGTTTACAAGATTATGTCCAAGAAATTGTTTCCAAAAAGTCTCTTCAATTACTAAATAAGGCAAATTGTCTAAATGATCAAAATGCACCAGCATCAGACTTAAACAAATTGTCTCCAGAAAGAGCACCTATGGCAAGCTCTGAAATGATGCCCCTGTTAGAAATAGAAATACCTTAACAGAAATTGCTCGAGACAAAAATTGAGAACAAAGAACATTTATTATACAACAATGCAAAGTTGGGTGCTTCCCCTTACCCTGGGAATACACACATACACTGAGGCTCACCCAACTTTTATACAGTGAATTTCAGTATCAGAATATCCTCCCCCTTACATTCTTCTGCCCCCTGGATGGGTTTGGCATAGGCAATCCTTCCTGCCTAAGTACAGTTTCAGTGGACTTGGAAGGCCAGGGGGTATCCTGTCGGTGTCTTCTCATGTCATTATCCCCATTGTCCTTATTCACAACCTTGCCCTTGTCCCCATTCACACCTTTCCAACTCTCAGAGCTACAGTCCCTTCATATGCAGAGTTCGCTAATCCTGTCTAGGGTTTACTAATTAAATATGCATAACTTGATAAATCTGTGTATGGCTTACTAATTATATATGTAGAACTTGGTACTTCTGTCTAGGGCTAGGAGACCCTTATCTCATCCAGACTATCTCAACTTCCTTCATTCTATTATTCCTTACCTCTCCTTATCTTATTCATATGGTGGGCTCACTGATCCTGTCGAAAGGACTAGAAAGGTTCTTATCTTACATAGGCTGACTCTGCTTCCTGCATCCTAATTTCCATTCTTAGCCTGTTCATACTGGTTTAATCCATCACTCCATGTGTCTGTACTAGTTTCCCCATCTTTCATATTTTCATGTCAAGTTTACTCATCTCTCACAATCCTCACTTCTCTTTTAGATCAGTGATACTGATCTCTCAAAAAGATCAGTGTTACTGATCTCTCACACCCCTGTTGAAACATCTGACACCCATCTTTTAGATAACTTTACCAAAATATCAGCACATAAATAAAAGTTAAACTAATTAATCTTTTAATTAACATAAAATGGCACTACATGACTGTACCTTCCTTGCCTTCACTGATGCAAATTGGTCTATGATGTGATCAAAGTCAGTTTTTTCAGTTTCTTCTCTTTCTGCTTTCAGTAGAGTAAGATCACAGAGTTTGTCTTGACCCACGGAGGCTCTCAAATATGAAGATATTTAGTTTTAACTTGCTGAATGATCTCTCGCAGCTGGCAATGGAAACTTTGATTATCTGAATAGCAATGCGAAGATTGATGAAGACACTCTCATCTCCATAATGAACAATAAATTTGAGAAGCTCTTCAGGTCTCGATGTTTTCATTTTGGCTCGCCTTGCTAGTAACATTCTGCAATCCAAAATTTCTTCATGTAGCTGCTGTCCTTATCAACATCAGAGCTGTACAATTCGCTCAAATTTTCACACTTCTTTTTTAGGTCGTGTTGGAACCAAGGGGTAGTAATCATGGAAAATATGCCTATGTACTATTCATTATGTATTCATTAATCCATTACTATGTAACAATTTACTATTTACTTCAATTATACTGTTTAAAGGAAATATTAATGCAATTAAATAACAGCCACAGTATGTAGAAAAGTTGGCTCATTATAATACGTGTAGAATTTGCTGTCTCCAAATACAAAGAGAGAAAATACTTTTATCCCCAAGGTTACACTGCTAATTGTAAAGCACACATGGGAGAAAAAGGATAGCAGATAGGAGAAGTTAGACAGGATGAGGTTGGAGGAACCATAGGGACAGTGATTTAGTCTGAAACAGGCCAGTGACAGGAAAAGTGTATTGCAAGGATAAATGATGAGTACCATGACTGAGAATGTCAGAGACAAATAAAATGGATAAACCAATTTAGTAGAAATAATTAAGTCATAAGGATACACGGGAGATGTTGATTAGAACAGAAGACTATGGCCAGACGAGAACAAAGAAATAATTAGAAATATCTAGGGTATGAATTGACTTCTGATCAAAACAACAGGATGTTCTGGCCTTGGGGATTAAGATAGGAGGTCTACACCATCGATAAGTGCAGAGCAGGAAATTGCTTGAGATAAATTTTATGCAAGGAGTTTATCAAAGAAAGCCAACTCGTGGTCAATGTAACAATGTTGATCTATATAAACAGAAGAGACTGGGCAGTAGGAGTCAGTCTTGGGGAATAGCTCACTGAGCAGGTGACCTATGAACTAACGACTGAACCAGAGCTCTGTTAAGCTTTATTCTTGTACTATGTAATAAACTGATTGTGAAACCGAATACCTTCTCCTATCACTTCATTCAACGAGCACGCTGGACTCAGACGACCCATAGACCAAATTGAGGGGAGGGTAAAGCCAGAGTCTGACTGTCGTTACTGTTGGAGCTGTAACACAGTCCCTCGACATTGAGAAGGAACACAAACTTGGCATTAGTGTTGTGCAAACGAGCGAGCCTTTTGTCCATTTCTCTGTAATGACAGTCAAATGTTCCCTTCATCTCTCTTTCAATTTCCTTCTTAGCTGTTAACCCAGCATCTCTCGAGTTCTCATCAGCCATTTGTTTCTTTCATCTCTGTCGTCTTTCAACTTCAGAATTCCATTCTTGACAGAGACCGGGTCTTTCTTCAAGTGACTCACTGATCAACACTTCTCTTTCATCATTGAAATGGTCTCAGAGGACTTTCAAATCCAGGGCAGCGTCATGGAAGGTCACGCTGGGATCCTGCAGCCTCTTTTGAATATGGTCAATGTGAATGAGAGCTTTGTTCCAAAATCCTAGCAAGGTCATAAAATCGCAACTCGACATACAGTTTTACTGCTGCCTTGTGTCACTTCTTGTTTCGCTGGCCTCGTTTTCATTGTCTGTCATGTCCTGGAGAACTTGAAGTATCTCCTCAAGGTACTTGTTGCTGAACTTCACTGCTTCTGTCCCTGCACTTCGCCTGCTTTTGAAACCTGAGACCATCATTGTATCCTACTTGGCTGAATTGTGCACCCACCAAGTTGAGTGAGTGATTGTCACAATTCACAAACACTGCCTGAACTGACAATAACCACACCAGCAGTGTGAGTATAAGACAGCTTTAATAAACTAATATATACACTAAGAGGTCTTGTCTCTGCAAGACAAACCTGGAAGGCTAGACTGTAGCTCTGGACTGCTTTATATACAAGGGCACCGGGATGACCCCTGGTGACCTAATGGTGTTATTACATATCACCATATTCATCCCCCCTTAAAAAATATTATTGTTCCCCCACCACCCCTGTCCTCCTTCCCTTGTTTGTAAGTTCATGTCCAAAATTTTCTGTGGCTTCCATCGGCTTTTGGACCTCCTCGGTAGTGGTATAGGGGTGGGGAGTGCGGTCTGCCTTTCGGCCTTTCTTGGTGGAGGCGTGGGAGTGGGAAGTACTAGATGGCCATGTGGCTGTGTGTGCTGGGGATCCTCTTGTATGGGATTAGGTCCTGCCATCAAGTCTAGGGTGGTGATATTTTGTGGGGCGGGCGTACCCAGGGTCCTGATTTCCGGGGTGGGTGATATAGACCTCTGGGGTGACTGTTCTAGTGACTGCTGCTGTGCTCCTTGTTGATCCTTAGACATCTGTGTTTCCTCCGTGTTGCTCACACATCCAGCCGGCGTGAGATCCCTGGTGGCCACCGAGTCTTCTCTTCCATCTGGGAATGTGACGAAGGTGTACTGAGGGTTCGCGTGCCTCAACTCCATTTGATCCACCAGCGGGTCCGCATTGCTTCCGGAGGAGAACAGGTCCCTGTGTCATCATCCATTTAGGTAGCACTGTGCCGGTTGTGGCTTTCCTTGTGAAAGAAAAGATACGGTCATGTGGGGTCATGTTAGTGGCAGTACACAACAAAGAACGTATAGAGTGTAGGGCTTCTGGGAACACTTCTTGCCATCTAGTAACAGGCAGGTCTTTTGCTTTTAAAGTCAAGAGGACAGTTTTCCAGATAGTGGCATTTTCCTTTTCGACTTGTCAATTTCCCCCTGGAATTGTAACTTGTAGTGCGGCTGGTAGCAATCCCTCTCTCATGCAGGTACTGCTGTACTTCTGCGCTCATGAATGCAGCTCCCCTGACTGTATGTATGTAGTTCGGGAACCCAAATATGCTGAAGATGGGTTGGAGGCATTTTATAACAGTGGCTGCTGATACATCAGAACACGGGATTATGAAGGGGAAACGGGAATATTCATCTATTACATTTAGGAAATAGACATTTCTATTATTGGACGGGAGCGGGCCTTTAAAATCGAGGCTGAGGCGCTGAAAAGGTTTGGTACCTTTTATCAGGGTGGCTTTGTCTGGCCGGTAAAATTGCGGTTTGCATTCCGCACAGATGGGGCAGCTCTTGTTCACTGACCTCACTTTCTGCGGTTTTGGGTTTTAATGAAGTGAAACAGTCTAGCTGGGTGGCACAGCTCATTGTGCAAGCTTTGCAACTGGGACGTGTGGTTAAAGATTGCACAAGTGTCTCTGGACTGCGCGTCCGGGGGCTCGTTGAGTCTCCCAGGGTGGTATAGAATGTCGTAGTTAAATGTAGACAATTCTATCCGCCAGCGCAAGATTTTGAAATTCTTAATTCTCCTCTTGTTCTGGTTATCGAACATAAAAGCCACAGACCGTTGGTCCATGATGAGGGTGAAGTGCTTGCACGCCAGATAATGTCGCCAGTGCCTTACTGCTTCCACAATGGTTAGGGCCTCCTTCTCTACTGCTGAGTGTCTTACCTCTGACCCCTGTAGGGTTCGCGAGAAAAAGGCCACCGGTCATCTGTCTTGGTTTAGGGTGGCTGCCAGAGCCACATCAGATGCATCCATTTCTACTTGAAACGGGATCGACTCATCTATGGACCACATGTTAGCTTTAGCGATATGGTTCCTAATGTCCCTGAACGCTCTGGTGACTGGCAGGCACAGTGGGAGAACTGAGGCTTTTATAAGTGGGCGGGCCCTGTTGGCATAGTTGGGGACCCATTGGGCGTAGTAAACGAACAGTCCCAAACACCTTTTTAGTGCTTTCAGCATGTGCGGCACTGGGAGGTCCAGGAGAGGGCACATATGGGCTGGGTCTGGTCTGATTTCCCTGTTCCGCACTATGTAGCCCAGGATTGGCAACTTCCTGGAGCTAAAGACCCTGTTGTATGTTAGTTTCCTTTCTTCAGCTGCCTGGAAGAAGCGTTTTAAATTTGTGACATGATCCTCCTGTGTGTGGCCACAGATTGTCATGTTGTCTAAGTTGGGGAACACCACTTTCAGTTGGAACTCATCTACTATTTGGTCCATTTCTCTCTGAAACAGGGACACTCCATTGGTGACACTGAAGGGGAATTGCAAAAATTGATACAGCCTGCTGTCTGCCTCAAATGCCGTGTAAATTTGATCGCTGTTTTTAATGGGCAGTTGGTGGTATGCTGCCTTCAGGTCTATGGTGAAAAACACCTTATACTGCGCAACGTTGTTGACCATGTCTGCTATGCGTGGCATAGTTGTGTAAATTTGTTGATAGTCTGGCTGTAATCCACTACCATGTGCAGTTTTTCTTCTGACTTTACTATAACCAGCTGGGCTCTCCAGGGACTGGTGCTCTGCTCTATGATGCCCTCCTTTAGTAGCCTGTGGACCTCTGTCCTAATGAAGGCTCTGTCCCTCGGGCTGTACCTCCTGCTCTTTGTGGCTATTGGTGTGCATTCTAGGGTCAGGTGTGTGAACAGCGGAGGGGGTTCTATGTTCGGGACAGACAGGCTGCAGTGTTGTTTCTTCGTAAGGCGTAGTGGGGGTTGAGGCCCGTTGTGCACTATTGTAATGCTTTCTAACTGGCACTGAAAATCTAACCCCAATAGTACTGGGGCACAAAGGTGAGAGAGTACTAGTAATTTGAACCCTTCGTATTTTGTGCCCTGGATTTCTAGAGTAACCCTGCAAAACTGTTTTACCTCAGCCGCAAGGCTGCTGGCTGCTAACAGGATCTGGTGCTCACTCAGGCATGTGGGGAGGGCAAGGCGGTTGACTAACCCCTGGTCAATAAAACTTTTAGTGCTTCCACTATCTATTAAGCAATTTACCCTCACATCATTAATTTTGATGCACATAGTGGCATCAGATAAATTGTGTGATTCATTCATAGGGAAGCAAGTCTGGCGTGTCCTTCGTGCTCTTCCATCCGATAATACTTGGCTTCATATTCATCTCCTCTGCTTTGTAGCATTTGTCCAAGATGGCTGGCTGGACATGGCATTCTTCTTCTGTTTGTCTGTGGAGAAAGAAGAGCTTTCCCGCCTCTCATTAGCATGAGAATGGGCCTTGGCTGTGGTCTTGGGGCTTCTGCAGACTTTTACATAATGCCCACATTTTCCATAGTTGGAACAGACATTTTCTCTGGCAGGGCAGAGGGCTCTGAGGTACTTTCTTTGTCCACAGATAAAGCACTTGGGACCCTCAAGGTGCTGCTGCTGCTGTGAATTCCTGTGAGGCAGAATACTTTTCTTTTTGTGGGGCTAGAGAGTCCAGCAGTGTGATGTTTGTCCCAGCCCCAAGGTCCTATGAGTACTCCTCCCATTATTTCCTGGTGGTTTCTAAAGCTTCTGCAATAGTCTCTGCCTCATCTAGCCCCACCATTCCTTTCTCCAGCAATCGATGTCTCGTCTCTGTGGACTGTATGCCCGCAACAATTCTGTCCCTAATGAGGTCCTCCGCATTCTCCTGAGCTGATACTTAAAGTTGCAGTCTCTTGCCAGGCTTTCAGAAAGAGTATAAAGTCTCTGGCGGACTCCCCTACTTGTTGTGACCTGGTCATGAGTCTGTACCGGGAGTGGAGTTCACTATCTCCCTTACTGTAATGCCTCTGTAAAATGCTCATTGCCTCTTGGTAGGTCCTGGCATCCTGTATAAGGGAGTAAGGGTGGTCTCCCAGCTGCGCTAACAGCAGCATTAAGAGCTCGTTATCCAATGCCTCAGCACCCTCCACGTAATTCAGAAAGCATCTCTGCTAGCGGCCAAAGTGCGTGCCGGCTCTGGGATTTCGGGGTCGAGCTCCAGCCTGTCTAGTCGCAGCACATGGCTAAGCTGCAGTCTCTGGTCCCTTAGGTGTAGCAAGGGTGGACCCTGGGGTACTGGGAGCTGCTGGTAGAGCCTTTGTGGGGCTTGTGTCTGCTGGAGGAGTAACTTGGACTTCTTTATATACAAGGTCACTGGCATGACCCCTGGTGATCTAGTGGCATAATTACATATCGCCACACTGCCAGGTTGTTTCTCTCACTTATTCTTTAATGAACACCACTTCTATGTCCAGCCATCACAGCCACATTGTTATAGCACTGTGACTGACAATCTTGTAGCTCCATTTCATCCTTCTCCAACTGTTTCAAGATGTCTTCAACCAATCTTTCAGCATCCTTCCGGCTTACCTGGATAAAAAACCAAAGAAGGACACTTTAACATGGATTGTTTTCCTCTCAAAACCAACTTCCACATACCTCACTGCTTCTGACATTTGCTCACAGTGTGCCTGATCAGGAGTTGAGTTGAACATGAGACCATAATACTTGGCTTTACGAACGCTTCTCAATAAATTCTGGTGAGCAGTGGATGTCATCATGTGGATAGATTCATTCTCGTCACATAAGATGTGGATCCAGGATGAAGTTTCAGTCAGCTGAAACTCCACATTGGAGTCATCATCCAGCTGAAGTAACTCTGTGTTTTTGCAAAGCCAGGATCTGAAGCACAACAATTTTTTGCAGTGAAGGATTCTCATCAAGATATCATTCCATTTCTGCTTTTCCTTGTTATTCAGTGACTGAAATTCTACGTCAATAGCTCCTCTGTTTCCAGCTAAATGTCTTTCCATTTCTTTCCATTGTGTGATGCACTCCCAATGATTCTTGGCATTCTCAGGAACACTCATCCTTTCAGCTGATTTTCACTGGTTGAATCTACTTTCCTGCTCCAATGAGGACTGATGGTCTGACCAGGAATAGAGAAGATGACAGATACAAATGCAGACTTTTTAGAAGGGGAATGGACCAGCCATGAGCAAGTCACTTCCTCACCACGACCATTTCCCAATTTCCTCTTGAACCAAGTTTGGTTCATTAAGTGGTTATTTGTTGGTAGGAAAGGCCCCTCACTCTTCTGGAAATACTTTGAACCCAGTTTTATTATTTCTGTTCTCAACACGTCAGGCAGAATTGCTTTTCCAGTATCCTTGTTGAACTTTAGAAGTCAAATGTCACGCTGTTCAATTATTTCTGGTATGACAATTTGAGGCTCTTTGACACCATCCAATTCATTAGGTTCAGCATGGTCAGGTTCAATCTCATCAGGTAAAATCTCATTGATAAACTCAACATCACCACCACCACCATCATGTTCCCCTCCTGTCATGTCCACGTTTTCTGTGGCAGCCTCACTCTTAATCTCATCATACTCGGATTTATCTGACTTGACCTCCTCCTCAGCTTGTGATGCATTTGTACTTGATCCACCACTAAAAGATTTGTAGCAGGTGCAGACAACTCCATGGAATATGTCGACCTACTTGTTTCGGGCTTTCCAAAGAAGGGCTTGAAGAACTTGCTCGACTTCATGGCTTCCTCCATCTCCAAATTTAATCTTTTCCATCCTTCAGCTCTACTTTTCTTCTTTGGGAAGAAATATTCTATAGTCTTCTTACACAATGGTCTGAAATAAAGAAATGACACTTTTAATAAGAACATTAAATTTTATAGATTTTGCACAAAATTTTAGACTACCTCCTAGTTTACGTGAAAGAAGGGTCTTGCTCCCAGTTGGCTCTGAGCAGTGGTACTATGAGGTATATGGTCATGTAGCTCCCAGCACTGTACTTTTACCTCATAATTTATATAAGTGGTTTAAAAATCTAGCCATCCTCTCACCCAAGATAATCAAAGACCGATCATGCATCTGAAGAAAATTATTTTTTTCACTATCCAAGGATGGCTTGTCTGACTTTAATAGAAACTGCTCAGTGGTGCCCCACTTCAAGTGGAGCCCAGTGCACATGCTATACCTGCCATACCTTAGATACACCACTGCATGAAGTTGCTGTGAGCAAATGAATCAAACTATATAAGAGAGAAGAAAATAACTTGAGAATCTGCAGAGTTGCATTCCAGAAAATAAATGGTGTGTTTCAGCAATTATGGCAGATAAATAAATGCACAGTATTTGGAAGAGGAAAAGCTTTCACTCCAGAAGTTTGGTCAAGCTACAATATATCATCCTTTGATGCTGGAAATCTTACAGACAAGTGGATGGGTATCGGGAAATACATGAGCAATCATTGAAGTAAATCAAGAAAAATATGTTTCAAATGAGAGTTTTCAAGAACAGGGTCCTGCACTAGAGTGAGTCAGAACATCAAAGTAGCTGAAAAATAAATCCTAGATGCTGCTAAATACAGTGTTAGAAAGAAACCTGCAAAATATTGTGTCCATTTTATCTATAAAGATAAATATTATTATTCACAATTTAAATGTTAAATATCCATTATTCTCCCACTATTATTCCTTACGAATATATTATTTCATTGGATGCTGAAGAAGTATTTGATAGAGTAGAATGGGATTACTTATTTAATATGTTAGAGAAATTCAACTTTGGTCCTAAATGTATTAATTGGATTAAATTAATACATTTACCTCCTACTGTTTCAGTTTTTACTAATTAAATTAAATCCAAAGCTTTCATGCTTCACAGTGGAACTAGACAAGGTTTCCCTTTAAAACAATTATTATTTAATTTGGCATTAGAACCATTAGTGGTAGCCTTTTGACAATATGATTAGATTTATGGAATTATAAGAGGTAAGTATGTTCATAAGGTTTCTCTATATGCAGTTGAACTTCTATTGTATGTATTTGAACATAACCATTTGATCCCAGTCATGTTATCACTTCATCAATTTGGTCAATTTTCAGAATCTAAATTTCAAAATAAGTGAGATTTTTAAAAAAATTCTCTCTCTCTTGACTTTGACATTGCTTTTAAAATTGCTAAAAATTACTCACTTGGCAATTGAAATCTGAATAGGCTTTATGAACAATTAATGCAGTTAAAAATGATTTGAATGTGATTAGTTATAAACCTCGGGAAATAAACAAAATTTATAAAAACTTTTATTCTAAATTATATAGCTCAGAGTCTTTAAAAGATGAAAATAAAATACATAGATGTTTATCACGGATACATTTACCTGCATTAAATTTAGAAGAAAAGCAGAACTGAGTGCAAATTCATCAAATAGGTGGAAACCATGAGTAGATGGGAAGGGACTAGATTGGAGTGGGGGAGGGGGTGGAGAGGGGAACAAGATAGTATTCATGTGTTAAGACAGGAGTTCAGTGGGGCAAAAGCAAGCAGAAAAAATGTGTCTGTCGTGGCAGTTCTGTTTGTGAATTTTGGGTAGGAGATAGATGCACACATTGCAGGGTTGGGGAGCTCCCACATTAGAGGCTGTAGTGTGGAGATCAAATGAAGTGATGAGTCTGGAATTTGTTCATTAATCTCGAAGAAAACTGCCACCCTAAGATCGTTTGATGCTACTACCTTAAGAGACTATGCCACATGTTAAAACCATGTAGCACATTTGCCACAGACTATTACCTTGCTATAAAAGTTGTGTTCATATGAAGGCCAATGTGCATCAATGATTGACGATGATACTCAGCTTCAGAGACTTGTTCAAAAGAATGCAAACTAAACAACATTTATAAATAATAGGATTACAGTATTCAAGCTCCACCTTTATTCAAATCAGTGGTGATTTCAAATTGGCTGGAGGGTGAATGGTTTCCATTATTTTACCAATTAGTCCCATAGTTTATTGGACAGTTTAACTGGAGCAGAATGATAAATAACTTGGGGAATGTGGTGCGATCAATAACCACAAGCAGGCTTGAAGTGAGTGATTAAAGGCTTTAGTAACTTGAAACATCAGGCACAGTTTTACATGCTGATGGCCTGGATTGAAGGCTGGCAGGGAGGGAGGAGACTAGGGCTATCAGCCTTTATTGGGAATCTTATGGGGAGGAATTAGGGAGGAGTTAAAGGGTCAGAGATGGGCCAGCCTTTACAATGCAGTAAGGTCACCTCCTGCACTACTGTGTTCCACCACAGGGAATCTAAGCTCTTCTGTTTCCAGACATTAAGGAGCTGCAACTGGGGAGAAAGCTCCTCAAGATATGGGGGGGGGGGAAGGGGTGGGGTGGGGGGGCAAACCTACAAGGGACCACGGTATTGGCAACTGTGCTATATAGCAAATTAGAGCATTAATGCAACAGTGTACAGTAACAGAATATGACATCAAGGATCCAAAAAGACTGCACTGTTTCACTTTGTACAAAATCTTACTGTGAATAGAGTTTACTTTTGGGGAAAAAAAAGAATGAAAAATATCTGGAGGAATGGTTCATCAAATATCCAGTGTTGTAAGAAGTGTAAAGGTTAGAACCTTAAGATAATCTCGAAGAAAACTGACTATCCCTTGAAGTAAAATTGTTGTTTGTAGTGTTACCATAGTTAATATGACATCATATGTCATAATATCCAGGCGTATGGGGAGCTTGCTTTCATTCTTCGAAGAACCATGGAAGAGGCGAAGGCATCAAAATACTTTTCTTTGAATTCATCTTATTTCATCTTATTTTTTTTCTTATTTTGTTTATTTCTTTTATATTTGTTTAAAGAAGAATATTATTATCATTATTCAGTATGCTTTATTTATTCAAGTTATGAAAATCTCAATGTGAAGTTATCCAAAATGTTTAATCATTATCAACAAATTAAAGCTATTTACAGCTGCAAAAATGAAGTTCGATTTATTGGATTAATAAGATGGTAATTCAGAGTATCATTTACATTTGTGTGAAGATGACATGTTTTGAAATTAGGAAATATGAAAGATTGGAAAGTGTCATCTACAAGAAGCTCTTGGCATTCTCCATACCATTGGATCATACAAGAATCTGGAGTTTCTCTTAAAAATATAGAAAACACACACAAAGTTGGACTGCCTCAGCAGGGCAGGCAGACTTGTTTTAGATAAAATGCGGAGTTAGTGTTTCAGTTTGTAAACCTATCACCAGCATAAATTAAAGAATAAAATATTGCAGGAACTGTAAACTTGAGAAGAGCATGGTGGAGGTACTTGGTTGGTCAGGAAGTAAAAATAGAGAAAGAAACTGCGTTAACAGTTTTCATCAGAACTCAGCTGTGAAATTTTGACTCTGTTTCACTCTCTTCTATATTTCTCCGTGACCCATTAAAAATAATATATTTGTCACATCAATTTTAACTTATGCCATCTTCAATTTTGTTATCAAATCACCTCTGCTCAGTGCCTAATTACTGACCTCAATATATAGACTAGTAAGCAAAGGAACAGGCCCTTCTGCCCACAATGTCTGAAGCAAACATAATAGTTCAATGCCCATTGGAGCAGTGGAAGCGACCTCAGTAAATATATTTGAGACAAGGTTGGATAGATTTCTACATAGGAAGGGAATAAAAGGATATGGGGAAAAGGCAGGTAGGTGGAGGTGAGCCTATCAACAGATCAGACATAATCACAGAATGGTGGAGCAGGTTCAATGTGCTGGATGGCCTACTCCTGCTCCAATTTCTTATGATACCAAATTAAACTAAATCTCTGCTGTGCGTAAATGACATATATATCCCCCTGTTCCCTGCATATTTATGTGTCTATTCAGAAGCCTCTTCTATTCTGTTTGCTCTCATCTTTACCCCTGGCAGCATATTCCAGGCCCCTATCATGTGGGTAAACTTCCTCCTATGTTCTTCCGTTGCTGCTCCACCTTGTCCCAAATGCCAAACAGCTTTTCCATGCTTCTGTCCTTAACTAAAAGTTGTTAGCTTTTACAAGCATCCAGCAAAGAAGCACAATTTTAAGGATATATTTCCATTTCTATAGTGCTTTTCACATCTGATGAACTTGCAATACAGTTAATGACACACTTTTTAACTGCATTTACTCTTTTCACCAAGAAGAAATAGACCGTTTGGCCCATAGGTCCATGCTGACTATCAATTACTTTGTTTATGCTACTCCATTTACCAGCACTAGGTCCATAACTGTAGTCCATAAGGATCTCTCGGTTAGTGCAGCAGTTAGCGCAATGCTATTATAGGGAAAGTGACCCAGGTTTGAATCAGATGCTGTTTGTAAGGAATTTGTACATTCTCACTATGTCTATCTGTGTTTCCTCTGGCTGCTCTGGTTTCCTTCCATCCTTCAATAACATACAGAGCGTGATGGTTAGTTGGTGTAATTGAGGGGCAGAAAGAGCCTGTTACTGTGCTGTATGTCTAAATTTAAAAAAGAACATGAAAAAGTTTAACCATATCTGCCTTGGCAATTCAAGTGTTTGTATGCATACAGATAATTTAAGATCTCTGCCTACGCCACTTTGTCAGGCAGTGTGATCCAGATTTTAACCATCCTCTAGGTGAAAGAATTCGTCTTCAGAATCCCTCTTAACCTTTAAACTAAAACTATGGCCTCATGTTTTAATATGAGAAATATTAAATAAAACATTCCACAGAGGTTGTTTGACCTCCTGAGCAATGACAACATTCTCTCTTCATACTTAAGATTCTCAATTGCCTGCATTAGAATGGAACAGGCTATATTGCTGAGATCTCATAGATTTAGATTGCAATTATCCTACAAACTAATGGAAATGCCATTTGATAATATTTAGCCACTTAGCACATTGCAACACACATTAAAGTGCTGTTAACCATCTGAATAGTAAATCTTGAATTTTGAAATTTTATTTTAAATTCTTAGGATTGTCAGCACACTCCACAATATTTAAGTATTTCATGCACCAAAGACAAGAGGCTGTATGCTCTCGCAACACGGAGGCAAACAAATGAAAGGAAACAAGACTTTTGTTTCAATTTATTCCAAAGAATTTGTGATGATAAATTGCAATCACTTTTGGTTTAATTCATTTCATGGTATTTAAAATCTGATTTGCAGTCTCTTGACATTGTCATTAAACAGAATGGACAAGTTACTAATCTTCTTAGTTGAACAAGGAACAACCAATGGCAATTCAATTATAGAATTCATTTAGGGAAATAATTTGATTGTAATGAACACATGGGTAACATGTAAAATGGTGCCCAAACACTGGTAGTTCAAGCCCGTTGTCAAACGGGGGAGTCACGTGATGGAGTAATGGCCGGTAGGAGAATACCAGCCCTCTCCAGAGAAGAAGAAATAAAGTGAAGAAAATACAAAGTTCAAGAAACACAAAGCACAACAAATAAAAGATAAAGCTGTGGAGAAAAGAAAGAAAATGGCACCCAAGAAGGAAAAAGTCAAAACAATGGGAAAAAAGAAGAAAAGACACCAGAAGAGAAAGGAGAAGGCCTTACCTGCATGAAGAAACAGGGAGCCGTCGTGGAGAAAAGAGCCAGCTCCCCAAGGTTGGTGACGACCCCACAGAGTCGCGATCTCCCGACTGCAAAAATGGCTCTCTGAGCCAAAAAGAATGCGCACACTAAGGAAAAAGAAAACACCGACGGGAGGGGGACCCAGCTAAGGAGCAAACTAACATAGCACGACCAGCTGAGGGATGCCCGACATCAGGGGTCTCAGCTGGAAGGTGACAGGAAAGGGAGTGATAGGAAAGAAGAACAGGAGGAAGCCCAACAGATGATTAGCCCAGAAGAAGAGGACCAACAGCAAGAAGCCAAGCAAGAAGATCCCCAGCAAAGTGAGGCAAACAACTCACCAGAAAAGTCAGGAGACACAGATACAAGGAAGAAAAGTAGAAGACACAAACACAAGTGCAGACACAGAAGAAGAGGAAGAAGATGACCAAGTTCTGCACAGAGGAATAGAAGGTAAAATAGATGGACAGTACATAGATAAAAACAATTTTCAAGAACAAATGAGAGCATTGAAAGGATGGTTGACATTAGAATTTAGTGAAATGAAAAGAAAAATGGAAAGTACAGAAGAAAAAGTGAATAGAATAGAGCTGGTCATTTAAGTTAAAAAAAAATGGGATCCAACATTATCGGACAGATGCTTTCGCTGTAAGAAAAAAATGGGAACAACAGTACATGCAATTTGGGCATGCGAAAAAGTGAAAAAGTTTTGGGAAGATCTAAATCAGGTATTAAATAAAATCACAAAAAGCAACATACCAAAAAATCCAGAGATCTAAGTAATATAAGAAGTAAAGAATTAGGCCTCAAACTGGATGAAGCGCAAAAAATATTTATTATGATAGCCTTAGCTGTAGCAAAAAAATGTATAATGTCAACTTGGAAATCAGAAAAGAGCCTGAGAATACAGCAATGGTACATGGAAATGAATAAATGTATTCCATTGGAAAAAAATAACATAATTTAAAAAATAAAGTCACATTATTTGAACAAATTTGGAAACTACATGGAACATAACAGAGAGGGCTTGCCTCGGACCTCCAACCCCTAAAATGATAACATGATAAGAAGACAAAATGACCTGATCCAGTGTGTGAAAGTAGATGACACAATTTTCTTGTTTATTTTCATTGTGCGATCACATTGTTTAATGGTTTTATTGTATTGTATATATTGAACTTTTAATGGGTTTGGAGGGGGGTGGGAAGTGGGGAGGGAACCTAGGTGGGGGGGAGGGGAAGGGGAGAAAATGCCACTGTATATTTAAGAGGGAAATGTTTTAATGTATTTTGATTGATATGGTTCACAGTGTGAAAAATAAAAAAATAAAAAAGCCTGTTGTCAAACAGGTGAGATGAAGAAAATGGCCTTTGGATTCATGGAAACATTGAAAACAAAGAAATCCATTCAGTCTCCTACATTTGCACTGCCATTCGATTACACTATTGTTGATAAAATGTTATAATCTCATTTTTGAACAGCTCAGTTGAATTAGAGCCTCAACAGGTCATCTGGGTGAGAGAATTTCAGAATGTTACTCACCATTTTATTGAGTAATACTCCTCACTCATCCACTAAAACATTTACTGTCATGTACATTGCACAATGTACATCTGTTCCAACATTCTTACTTGTTGCTGTTGAACATGTACTTTGAAAACAAAACAACAGTAATTGAATGAAAGAGAGAATACATAGAAAAACATGGATATTTAATAAATATTCATAGTCATCCTTGTGCAAAAAAAAACCTTGTGCTTTCCCATAGTGCAGTCATCATTTTGTGATAGAACAATCTGTGATTAGTGTAAAAAGCAGGGGTGGGTTCAAGGGATTGATGCTGGAAAGAAAGACAAAATTTTGCAGTTCAATTCTGAATTCCTGCAGTGGAAGAAATAATTTTTTCTTTCTCATACCTATTATGCTGTTTAATCACCTCCATTTTGATTATCAGCTAATTATCATACTCAAGCAATATCATGCTTTGATAGTTGAGCCTTTCTGCATAAATCAATACAATATCTTTTGATAAATTGCATTATCATGACTCCAAACCCATCAAATCCTTCCTGAATCCTGCATGAACACGTGAAAGTGATTAACTAATGACAACTTGAGTTTTCATGTATCAAAACTCTGGAATTTCCTAATTGGAAAACTGGGACATGTTGTAGGATCTCAAAGATTAGCAAGCAGCATGCTCAAATAAATAGCATGCTTTTCTAATCTTTAAATTGCATGACATTGTGAACCATCCTCTCTGATGAGAGCAAAAATCAATCTGCTGGAGGAACTCTGCAGGTTGAGCAGCATTAGTGGGAGAAAAAGAATGGTCAATGTCTCAAAGTTCAAATTTATTATCGGAGAACATACATGACATCCCATGTAACCCCAAGATTTTTATCCTCTGGGCTAGGCAGAATTTCTACTTAATGCTAGTGTAAATTGTACTCCAGAGAAAGAAAAATATACAAACAAGAGAGCTCTAACCAAATAAAGAAATGTAAACAAATTGACTGTATAAATACAGAAGAAAATAATATTCAGTAATAAATAATGTGCCAAGTTTGAGACCTTAAATGAATCTCTAATTTAGTCTGTTGTTGAGTCTGATGGTGGAGGGGTAGCAATTGTTCCTGAACCTGGTGGCACCTTTATCCTGATGGCAGAAGTGAGAGCAGAGCATGTCCTGGATGGTGTGACTCTTTGATGATCGCTGCTGCTCTCTAATGGCAGCATTCCATATAAATTTTCCTGATAGTTGAGAGAGTTTTGCCTGTAATGTACTGTGCTGTGTCCACTACTTTTGCAAGAATTTCTACGCCAAGGTATTGGTGCCTCAATACCAAGCCATTCTGCAGCCAGTCAGCACACTATCCACTAAACGACTGTTGAATCTTGCTAATGTTTCTGATATTCTTCCATTTCAGGTTGGAATCCATTATCAAGACTTGAAGATACCTTGAAAGAGGACTCAGGCTCAAAATGCTGGTTATATATCTTTAACTCTTTTGGACATTGTGATTCCTCCAGCATTTCTGTGTGTTTTTTTCTCCAAACACAGCATCTGCAGACTTCTATGTTTAACACTTCAGAAAGTCTGTGAGTTGCCAGGAAAATATTGTGGGCAGTTTGCAAAATGTCTGTTAGTTGCTGACTTCATTCACATGGGCCAAAATTGAAGGAGGCACAGTATTTTCTCCTCAGTGTGATTTCCTTGTTCTTCCCAAATGTTAACTTTCTAGCTTTCAGTTCTCATTGGTGAGATTCTTAGGATTTTCTGCAATATTTTTGGCAAAACAAATTTTGCTTCAGTGAGAGTCTGTTTTTGCATGTTAATTGATTGCAGGCTTTCCTCTGATTTAGAAGTTTGAGTCTTACTCCAAGACCTAAGCGCAGTTGAAACCAGTGCTCTGGTTCTCTACAAAATGTGTGCAGCCATGTTGCCATTCTTTTGTTGAGGCCCTGATTTCTTTCTCAAGTGGAGGTAAAAGATATCTTGATAACAAACATACCAAAGTTTTTATAGCTGCAACATGACTTTCTTACTCTTATATGCTTTGAACGTTTAAAACGTCACCTCTATTCTAAGGTGAACAAACCTGGATTCTGAAAAAAGGGTAATTGACCTGATATTTTAATTCTTCTTAAAAGTTCAAAGGTTCATTATATTGTCATGTAATTATAAAAAAAATGTAATACTTCAATTTTTGCCTGTTATAAAGGCAAAGGAAGGGTCACCGGGCATATTGACTGGTGCCACCAATAATAAAAGCAAGAGCCTGTTCAGAAATACTGTGGATTCACCTCCAGTCTTTGTAGCATCACAGACTCCTGTTCAATCCATTGGCAACTCTAGATCGAAACCTCTGATATGATCAGGATACTTTCAGCTTCCGATGCCCTTCGAGAGTCCATCTTGCCCTCAGCACTTTCTTGAATCCTGGTTCTCAGGAGCCAGTCTCCAACAGCCCAAAGCCTGATGTGAGTCCTTCGACCGCAAATCACAAGCCGCCTGCAGCCTACGTGAGTTCGTCGGCTGTGTCACCAGCAGTCCGCAGTCTCTTTGGCTTCTTCAACCTCTACTTTTCTTCTTTTCCTCCTCTTCTCCCTTTGCACACTGATGCACCATCAATAATCGCAAAAGACTGAAGTTGAGGAACTTCTATGAACTATAGACTAGAGCAGCTGTCAACCTCAGTGACTGATCAAGGCAGAGTGGAATGGGAAGCATATAAGGAGCTATGGGTAGGATTAGTCTTGGGAGGCGTGCCCAGCCAGCAGCAGCCAATCGTAGCCTAACAATGGTTTACCACGCACATTTTAAAAAATATTTCAAAAATGTGCTTTATCCATTAAGGATATATACAGAAAATACAATGTGTACACACCTCTTATTTCAATCATCGTGCCATCAAATTGATACTCCCTCTTGCAATGCATCAATGCTTCTTATGTTTTGACTTTAAGTAAACCTATAAAGTGTTTGAGAAGCTGTTACACTAGATCTACCTTCTCAGGGGTCAGTGGCAGCAGTACCTTGGACTATAGTCCTTCCCCACCAACCTTTATAGTTTTTTTTACATAAAGTACCTGTTCAGCGGCAGTAAGTAAGAATTTCCATGCACATGTGCATTGCAATATTTCTGACAGTAAACTCTTTCTCATTATCCCTCATCTTATCTTCCTACAACCGGAAATGTACTGCTTGGCATGGCTCATTTACAATAGTTTCCTTGCATTGAGAGACCAAAAAGTTTTAGTCAGAGCAAAGTCTGTTTTACGCTGATGATCTTCCAGCAGCAGAGCACTGCCTATAGATCACAAGGATCTTGGACTAAAATGACTAAACTGACCACCAAGGTTGGTGTTATTTCAGTCTTTCAGTGGCACAGTATTAATTTCCATACTGAGCAAGCAAAATGAAACATTTCTTCAATTAAAAAAATAAACCAACAGCCACACGTTACATTCAGATTTTTTAAATTACTGAAGCTGAATTAAAGAGGTAAGTGGGATAGATGCCCAAAGCTTGATTAAAGAGATGTGTTTTTGTAGGGAGGAGGACTAGTTAGAGAGCTGGAGAAGTTTAAGAAGGAAATTCTAGAGGCTAGGGCCATGGGAGCTTAAAGTCAAGCTGCTGGTGGTGAAGTGAAGAAAATCAGGGTTGCAAAAGGAAAATATTGGAGGAATGTAGATAGGGTTGAAGAGCCGCATGAAATTACAGGGGTAGTGGCGCGGAGGGATTTGAGAACAAGACTGAGAGTTTCAGATTTAACTCAGACATTTTTTTTTCATATTTACTGTTTCTAATCCTTTAACTACTTTACATGATCCCACTTGCTGGCATGATCCCACTTTCAGCCTCTGTTTGTATTGACTAACTACTTCTCTTGGGTCTCAAATCTATGTGTGGTGTGCATTGTAAATAATTTAACTGATGTTTTACTTAGTGAGACTAAATGCAAATGCTTCCTTCACAAGTGAAATCCAGCTGGAAAGTGGACAGCTAAGAAAGACACTCTACTAATCCTGTCCCTTTCCCAACTGGAAACAAAGGCTGGTCTCAGCAGTTTATCTCCAGTAACTGGAAGCCAAAGTTTTGAGCCAAAGCTCTTAATCTCAATAAAGGATTTCTTTATCTTAGTAAAGAGTCTCAGCCCAAAAAATGAGGAGCATTCTTCTTTTCCCACGGATGCAGCTCAACCCATTCAGTTCTTCCAGCAGATGTGCTTAGCTTCAATTTTCAGCATCTGCTGTCCCCTGTAATTTGACTCCGTGACTCTGAGAACTACCTGTCCACAGATTCAGCGATCCATACAGTTCATGCAATCCTTTACAGCTTGTACATAATCTGCTATGGTGTTAATTCAGTCCATTTCACCACCTTTAATCATGGGATTTAGTCCAGTTTACTTATTCACTGCTTTAACCACCATTGCAGATACATGATCATTTCAAGTTATCCCTGGTAATGCCAGGTGCATGGAGAAATGATGACAGCAATCTAACACCCAGTTCATCAACCGTAAAAGAAATTGACTTCCAACAATCATCCTCTGCAGGGTTTACTGTTTCATCTGCACAACCAATTAAAGCTGGAGCATCCTACATAAATCTAAAGTGCTTTATTATAAAATCTCATGCAGAGAGAGAGAGAGAGAGAGAGAGAGAGAGAGAGAGAGAGAAGCTGCATAACTAACAATGTCATCCACCGAAGATAGTTAATTGGTCTTGAGGCTGATCAGTATCTCAGCTTGTGTGCTGTTGTTTAATTTTGAAATCATCAAACTTGTTAGATTTTTGTCTGAACCTCCTTTGCTCTCTGGGGTAATCAGAGGGAAGACCAGCCAATTAAACATTTCTAACAACTGATTTTTATGAATATTGTAAAGTACAAGAAATTTTACAGCTGAAAGAATTAATCAGAAATGCTTCACAAAACTATTTCTTCAGCTTCACGAGAGTGAGAAGCTCATAGTCGGTCAAA
This sequence comes from Narcine bancroftii, assembly GCF_036971445.1. Lineage (NCBI taxonomy): Eukaryota > Metazoa > Chordata > Chondrichthyes > Torpediniformes > Narcinidae > Narcine > Narcine bancroftii. The sequence continues at coordinate 32,699,450 of NC_091469.1, read as the reverse complement.
AGATGTTTCTCTGTATTTATGTGTGAAAACTCTTATGGACAGTCAGTCTCTTTCACTTTAAAAATGTTTGCCTTGCTGACTGTAATCTCGTTTTCCTTGGCTTGGATTTTGCTATTATCACAAAGTGATGTTGCTTGTAGCTGACCTTAAAGAAAGGTGCTCATAAAGATCTATCAACCCTTGCAGCACTAACCTATCCCATTCTGATTGCATGCTCTTGGGCTCAGATCAATCCATGTAATGTTATTAAGCAAGCTGAGCAACCAATCACATCGATTGACAACAAAGTGGCAAAAGTAAATCCATAGTGTAATAGTGACTCTGTTGGTAGGGTTCTTGCCCCTGGTTGAAAGGTTCCAGATTTAATTAGCACTCTGTGAATTTGAGCTCACAGATTTAAAGTAATGCTCCAGTGCAGACCAGAAGAACTGCTGTCTATTCATTGATGCTGTTTTTTATGAGATGCTAACCCAAGAATCTGCCTGTTTTCTGAGCTGGATATAAAAGATCTTATGGCAGAATTTCAAAGGGAGCAATGGAGTCATTCCTGTTGGTTTGGCCAATATAGCCCCTCAAATAAATGCATGCTGGAAACATGATATACAAGACTGGAACATTTTACAATGTGAAACAGTTGCTGTGTTGAGAAGGTTATCACTTGCCTTGTCAGAAGCTGAAGCTTAATTTTACATTTAGCCTCAATTGAACAATATAAAAGGTTAAGGTCAGAGAAGACAGGGTAGGATTGGGATAGAAAATTAAAGTAACAGGCATGCATGCAGAAACAACTGGGCATACTTAGCAAGTTGGGCGGTCTTCATCAGAACTTATCATCAAGTCATGGGCCTTAAAATTTACCTCTGTTTCCCTTTCCACAGATGCAATCGAACCTGTTAAGCATTTTTATCTTTTTCTGCTGTTAAGTTAGATTTCCAGCTTCTTTAGGTTTTCTACCTTTTGATTGAAATGATAGGCAAGTGGAAATTCAGCAACAAGGCTGTGGACTGACCATAGCTGCTCCACATTTGGTGTTTATGATGTGGTGCACTCTGCATCAAAGAAACTAGGCACAGATTGGGTGATAGATTTATAGAAAATCTTCAACCACATTTTAACTTTCATGGCATGGCTGCGGAGAACAATAAACTCGATATGTTTACAGCAGTGGTTGATAGGTTCTTGGTTATTAAGGTCATTAAAAGTTATGGAGAGAAAGCAGGAGAATGGGGTGAAAAAGAAAAATACATTGGACATGATTTGAATGGCAGGACAGACAGAATGACATAAACCTACTTCTATTATCTTATGGTCTAAGCACAGTTTCTTTCCCACCATTTTCAAACTTTTGAATGAGCCTCAAATTAGTAAATGGGTGTTGCCTTTGATCTGTAGCAACTCTCTCTCTCTCAATGACTGTGAACTTTTATAATTTGGTACTGTGTCTCATTGTTCAATGTATGCTCACAAAACAACCTCTTTTTGAATGAACTTGACCCAACTGAACTACTTGGGGAAGTCAGCTAAGTTCATGGTTGAATATGTTACAGTGATTACAAACTCTCAGAGTTGAAGAATGGAGCAGTGGAGAGGGTCATTACAAAACAGAATGAATGACAAGCCATGGTAATTGGGGCTTAATACAGCTATTATTCTTACATGTCAATTCTAAGGATAAACTAATCTCAGCAACTATATATCTTTGACATTGGGATTTATATCAATTGTAATCAACAAATTCAGCTTGTGCTGCTGTACTGCCTTTATAACCTCTTCCATCAGCTGATATTCAATACTTGCATCAATACTTACATAATTAGCATTTAGAAAATAAATGCTGAGAATTGTGTTTGCGTGTGGTTATTGAAGAAGCATGGTTCATGATGTTATGGTCAGGCTTCTTTGTTAGCACAGCATAAGAATTATTTTGGGCAGAGTTAAAAATGAAGCTTGCTGATCCAAACTGAATGCAAGGTGTTTCATCTAATCAAACTGAAACTTCTGAAACTTTCTCTTGGGAAGAGAAAGACAATCTATTGTGAGGAGTTAATGTGAAGATTCTTTTGATGCTCTCTGCTAAACACTCCAGTCAAGATTTTGATGATAGGATGGATCCAGTTCTTCTCAACTTAACCTGTTAAACACAATACTTGCAATTCACAAATCATGTTGATTTGGAAATATATCACCATCTCTTCATTATCACTTGGTCAAAACACTGGACACCCTGTCCCAACATGACCCTAGACATAATTTCATTGCTATCTTCTCAAGGGCATTCCAGCCTGGGCAGTAAATGTTGGCCTTGCAGTACTGGAAAGGCAAAGGTTCCATGTAGCATCCAAACAACCACACAAAGGGGTTGCTTAATTACAGTGATGCATTGTCTGTGCATCCTATGAAATAATAATTGATAAATGATAAAATTAGATATTGATTCACCCCGATTCTGCACATTGTGATATTATGGGATATGCACTCACTCATTTGGCTTGTGGAATTTCCTGCTTCAAAATATTTGCCAGATAACTAAATAATGCATTTGCTCAGTCATTTCTCCATAACAAACTCTCGCAGATATGAATATTCTGATTGGGAAATTTGAATTGGCAGCTATTATAAAATTGGAATGCAGTAATCTTTTAATCATTCATTTTATTATGGGATGTAAGAACACTGGGAAACCACATTGACAACATTGAATGAAAGGTAACCTGTAACTCTTTCCCTTTTCCACAGAAGCAACTTGACTTGATGAGTCTCCAACTTTTCTCCTTTGTTCTTAGAAGTTCCCACATTTGCAGTGTTTTGTTTTGTACATCAATCTCAGTTCTTCTTTCTCATCTCAAGCACGACTATTACTGCAAAGGCAAAAATCAGAGAGAGTGAGAGAGAGAGAGAGAGAGAGAGAGAGAGAGAGAGAATCACTTGTGTATGCAAGGAAAAGGAAACAATGGCCTCTCATTGCCATAGAGGGGCTCAAAAATCATCAAACACTATATTTTGATGGGCTATATTGGTGACAAAGCCTTTTGGTGAATATGAATTGATAAATAATGGATCCACAGTCCAGTTCAAGATTTTCGACTCCAGTGCAAAATATTTGCAAGGTTTAAGGAGCTAAACCAAAGAAAGTCTTAAATGGTGAGCTGAGGCTGATTTGACATAGCTAATTTTGGTATGCTGCTAGTCAATCTTTTTCCAAGTACCCTTTATATATTTTACAATCTCACAGCCCACTCCTCATTGATGTTGAGACCATCTGGCTCCTGATCAATTTAGTCCAATACCAGCTCCTCAGAACCAGATCCAATGTTTTGCCACCACTTTCTATTGCTATTCCATTCCCAATGCCCAATCTTTAGTCCTGTTTTCCTTTATGCCCCCACCTACCCTGCACTCATAAACTCACCATCATTCTATCAATGGTCTGTGACTGAGCTAACAAAGCAAAGGCTTTGGATGCATTGGACTTGCTGGGGTATATGGTACACTTGAGACTTTAACATTTGTACTCATTTAAATCCACTAATTGTGCCCCTACAAACCCCATTCACCATAATGATGTTCCAGGATACAGACTAGTAAAATATATCAAGATTCCATATGTTTAATCATAAGTACCATTTCCTTTTTGAAGGTGCTGTTTCCTTCCTGAGAATGCAATGTTATTTGGTGCATTATTGTAATTATTATCTGTGGTGGCATGCCACTAGGCAGGCGAACCGGCCCCACTTGTAATCCACGCAGCGGGGCAACCGGCCAAAATGGCACCGTCGGGGGTTTCCCCTTCTTCTCAGTACTGGGCTCAGAAGCCACGTGACACCCGAGTGATGTCGGTGCCTCCCAGCGCGATTCTCAGCCAGGTCCGGGCTGGGTGTATAATTCCAGCCCAGCAGCCAGCAATAAACCAGTTTTCTGCTCACTGAGCTCAACCCATCTGGTTGTGTGTCCTTTCAGTAGCAGTGTAGCTGCCGCTACAATTGGTGACCCCGACTGGTTCAAATGTCTTTGAACCCAACATGAGCGAACCTGGGATCAATGCTTAAGCCATCAAGCTGCCTGACTTCTGGGTTCAGGAGCTGGAGATCTGGTTTGGCCACATGAAGGCCCAGTTTCACCTCCGCCAGATTTCGTCCCACACAACCAAATTCTACCATGTGGTCGCCAACCTGGACCAGGCCACCGCCAAACGTGTGCTGCACCTCAGTCACCAACCGCCTGCCGAAGACAAATACAGGACCATCAAGCGAGGGCTCACCGGATCCCTCGGACTATCCAGGCGTCAGCGTACTGCTCGGATGCTGCACCTCGGCACCTTGGGGGTTAGGTCCCCGGTGAAACTGATGGACGAGATGCTCACACTCATGGGTGATCATACCAACTGCCCACTCTTTGAGCGAATTTTCCTCTACCATCTGCCCGATGACATCCGGCCATTACTGGCCCAAGAGAGCTTTACCAACCCGAGGAAGATTGCTCAGAAAGCCCAAGTGCTATGTCTCGAGCGATTCCCAGAGGGCCCGGTAGTCCAGCAGGTCATGAGGCACAGGCATGACCATGCCAAGCCTGCCCCTAGCGCTGTGGTAGAAAACACGGCCCCTGTAGGGGCCAGCAAGTGCATAACCAGGGGCACGGCATCCACTCCGGGCCTCTGCTTCTACCATCAGCACTGGGGAGCCAAGGCTCGGAAGTGTCGTCAGCCCTGCTCGTTCCAGGCAAACGAGCAGGCTGGCCGCTGTTAATGGCTGCGGCAGCTGGCCAAGGACACAGCCTCCTCTACCTGTGGGACTCAGTCAGCGGCCGGTGCTTCCTCATTGACACTGGGGCTCAGATCAGTGTCATCCTTGCCACGGCCATCGAGTCCAGGAACCGATCTTGAGGACCTCCCCTCCATGCAGCCAACGCAACAGAGATCAGGATGTATGGGAACAAGACACTCCACTTCCAGATCTTCTGGCAAAAGTTCTCATGGAGGCTCACTGTCTCGTCCCTTCCAACCACCATCCTGGGTGCCGACTTCCTACTCACCCACGGCCTCCTGGTGGACATTCGAGATAGGCACCTGGTAGAAGCCCGGATTTGCAGGCTATTTGCCTTGATGCCTCCCGCACAGAGCAGCCGCAGATGGCCACAATCAGCACGCCCAAGGATGAGTTCCAGAGAATTCTGGATGAGTTCCCGGCCCTCCTCTGGCCACAGTTCTCCACTGCCTCACCACGCCATGGGGTGTTCCACCACATCCCCACCCAGGGTCCACCGGTTCACTCCAGGGCACGCTGGCTCCCGCCTGACAAGATCCAGGTGGCGAAGGAAGAATTTTTGCATCTGCTGGATCTGGGGATCATTCGGCACTCCGACAGCCCATGGGGCTCACCACTCCACCTCGTCCCGAAAGCCTCTGGCGGCTAGTGCCCCTGTGGAGACTATCGATGGCTCAATGAGGCGACAATTCCTGACCGTTACCCTATCCCTCACATCCAGGACTTTACGGCCAACCTGCATGTTATGAGGGTTTTCTCCAAGGTTGACCTGGTGCACGGGTATCACCAAATCCCAGTGCACCCTGAAGACATACCCAAGATGGCCATTATCACCCCCTTTGGCTTGTTCAAATTCCTTCGCATGCCGCTCAGGGTAAAGAACGCTGCTCAGACCTTCCAGCACCTCATGGATTCAGTAGGCAGGGACCACGCCCGCCACTATGAAGGTCGCCGCTGTCAAGGAGTTCCAACGCCCGGACAACTTCAAGGGGCTGCAGGAGTTCGCGGGTATGGTCAACATCTACAACCGATTCATCCCAGGAGCCACGCACATCATGCAGCTGCTATTCGCCCTCATCACAACCAAGCACAAAACGCTCACCTGGTCCCCAGAGGCCTGCAGTGCATTCGAGGCCACCAACGACGTCCTTGCAAAGGCTACCATGCTCGCCCACCCACACACCAACCTGCATATGGCGTTCTCCATCGATGCCTTTGCCACAGCCATCGGCGCCACCCTGGAGCTGCAGGTGAATGGACAATGGAAGCCGCTGGCATTCTTCAGCTGGCTTCTCCGCCCACCAGAGTGCAAATATAGCACCTTTGACCGTGAGTTACTGGGCATGCACCTGGCAGCGCGGCATTTCTGCTATTTTTTGGAGGGGTGGACTTTTACCATCCTCACTGACCATAAACCCCTCACTCAGGCGCTCGTGATGGCAAAGGATCCATGGTCAGCCCGCCAGCAGTGTCACCTCTTCTTCGTGTCGGAGTTTACCACCGACATTTGGCATAAGGCGGGGAATGACAACGTGGTCGCTGATGCACTCTCATGACCGGCCATCTGCGCGCTGACATCTGGCCTCGAATTTGACCAGTTTGCCCGGGACCAGAAGTCCGACGAGGAGACACGAGTTTTCAGGACAGCCATCATGGGCCTGCAGTTCCGAGACCTCCCAACTCCTAGTGGTGAAGGCACTGTCCTGTGTGATGTCTCCATGGGCACCCTGAGGCCAGTGGTTCCCCAGCAGTGGCGCAGGCAAGACTTTCATCACATCCATGACCTTTCGCACCCATCCATCAGGTCTACGGTCCGTATGATGGCAGAGCGGTTCGTCTGGGATGGGCTGCAGAAGCAGATCGCAAGCTGGGCTAGAACATGCACCCATTGCCAGTTGTCCAAGGTGCACAGGCACACCAGGGCGCCCATGCAAGAGTTCGAGCACATACGAGAATGGTTCAGCCATATTCACGTGGACATAGTCGGGCCCTTACCAGTTTCCAGGGGCAACCGTTACCTGTTCACGGTGGTAGACTGCACCACTTCTTGGCCCGAGGCGATCCCGATGCCAGAAGCCTCCATGGACTCCTGCTTCTGAGCGCTGTTGCACGGTTGGGTCGCCTGGTTCGGCATTCCGAATCACCTCACCAGCAATCGGGGTGCCCAGTTCACCTCTGCACTCTGGGCACAGCTCGCCATACTGCACCAAGGCCTATCACCCGCAGGCCAATGTGCTGGTCGAGTGTCTGCACCGCCATCTTAAGTTGGCACTTATGGCCCGACTCACTGGTCCCGACTGGGTGAACGAACTGCCTTGGGTGTTCCTGGGCATCTGCTCCATGCCCAAGGAGGATCTGCAGGCGTCATCAGCTGAGCTGGTCTACGGTGCACCATTGGCACTGCCGGGTGAGTTCATCAACGCGCCTCACAACCCCCAGCAGTTGTCGCACGAGCTACTTCCCCACCTCCGGGTCCAATTGGACTCCTTCGCACCCCCACCACTGCCCAGACATGGCACACGGCCATCTTACGTCCCCAGCGAGCTGCACTCCGCAGAGTACATTTTTATTCGGCGGGGCCCACCCGCAGCACCTCTGCAGAGACCTTAAGAGGGTTGTCCAACATTCAGGGTCTACGTTCACACTGAAGATTGGCGGCAGGTGGGAGCTATTTACCGTGGATAGGCTGAAGCCAGCTCACCTCGACCCCACCAAACCAGTGATTGTGGCCCAGCCCAAGAAGCGAGGCCGCCCAGCTAAAAAGGACATTGGCGGCAGTTCTGGGGTGTGGGGGAGGCTGTGTGGCGGCATGTCACTAGGCAGGCGAACTGCCCCGCTTGTTATCCACGCAGTGGGGCAGCCGGTCAAAATGGCGCCGTCGGGGGTTTCCCCTTCTTCTCAGCACCGGGTTCAGAAGCCCACGCTGGGGGATCACGTGATGCCTGAGTGACGTCGGCGCTCCCCAGCACGGTTCTCAGCCAGGTCCGGACTGGCAGCCAGCAATATACCAGTTTTCTGCTCACTGAGCTCAACCCGTCCGGTTGTGTGTCCTTTCAGTACCCGTGTTGCTGCTGCTAGATATCCTTACTAAATATTAGCAGTCTTGTGAACATTTCCTGGTTTGATTAAATTAAAAGAAAGTTTCATTATTTTGTATAATTTGGATCATTACTTGTTTCATAAATTGGGCCTTAATGTTAAATTACTGTATCAAAAGGAAAAAAATGCAATTTAATAATGGAGTGAAATTTATATATTAAATGCTGCTAACATGGAAACTCCAGTTTGCAAAGATACTTTGCATCATATATTGGAAGTCTGTTATGGAAATTACTGCTTACCCTTAACAGTCTCAATTGAATGTTAACACTTCTGTGCATATTAAGCATGATAATCCTTATTAAATAACCTCCCAAGGATGTTGGGAAACATAGAGACTAATGCAAGGGAGGAACTGAAAGAAATCAGTATCTCTAAGGACATGGTCTTGGGGAAATTGATGGGATTGAAGGCAGATAAATCCCAAGGGCTTGATAATCTACATCCTAGGATACTTAAGGAAGTGGCCATTCAGAGAGCAGATGCTTTAAGAATTATTTTCCAGAACTCGAAAGACTCGGGATCAGTACCCATGGATTGGAGGGTAGCTAATGTTACCCAACTATTTAAAAAGGGGGATAGAGAAAAAGTGGGGAATTATAGGCCGGTGAGCCTTACATCAGTAGTGGGCAAAATGATGGAATTCATTATTAAGGATGTAATAGTGGAGCATATGACTAGCAGAGAAGGGATCGGACGGAGTCAACATGGATTTACAAAAGGTAAATCATGCTTGACAAATCTATTGGAATTCTTTGAAATGGTGACAGATAAAATAGATGGGGGAGAACCAATGGATGTGGTGTACCTGGAATTCCAAAAGGCCTTCGATAAGGTCCCGCATAAACGACTGGCTTCCAAAATCAAGGCTCATGGGATTGGGGGCAAAGTATTGATGTGGATTGAGAACTGGCTGGCAGGTAGAAGACAGAGAGTTGGGATAAATGGCTCGTTTTCTGAGTGGCAGGCGGTGACCAGTGGGGTGCCACAGGGATCTGTACTGGGACCCCAGCTATTCACAATTTACATTAATGATCTGGATGAGGGGATTGGATGTAATATCTCCAAATTTGCAGATGACACTAAGCTAGGAGGGGTTGTGTGCACGGAAGAGGGGGTCAGGAAGCTCCAGTGTGATTTGGATAAATTGAGGGACTGGGCAGATACATGGCAAATGCACTACAATGTAGATAAATGTGAGGTTATCCACTTTGGTAATACAAATCGGAGGGCAGATTACTATTTGAATGACAATAGATTAAGAGATGGGGAAGTGTAGAGAGGCCTAGGGGTAATTGTACACCAGTCTCTGAAGGCGAGCATGCAGGTACAGCAGGCAGTTAAAAAGGCAAATGGTATGTTGGCCTTCATATCAAGAGGGTTTGAGTATAGGAACAAGGATACCTTACTGCAGCTGTACAGGGCCTTGGTGAGACCCCACCTGGAGTATTGTGTGCAGTTTTGGTCGCCTTATCTAAGGAAGGATGTTCTTGCAATGGAGGGAGTGCAGAGGCGATTCACCAGGCTGATACCTGGAATGGCAGGAATGACTTACGAGGAAAGATTGCGCAAATTGGGATTGTACTCGCTGGAGTTTAGAAGATTGAGAGGGGATTTCATAGAGACATATAAAATTCTGGCAGGACTGGACAGAATGGATGCAGATGGGATGTTTCCAATGATGGGAAAATCCAGAACCCGGGGCCATGGTTTGAGGATAATAGGCAAACCATTTAGGACCGAGATGAGGAGGAATTTCTTTACCCAGAGGGTGGTGAATCTGTGGAATTCATTGCCACAGAGGGCAGTAGAGGCAGGTTCATTAAATATATTTAAGAGGGAATTAGATCTATTTCTTCAGTATAAGGGCATTAAAGGTTATGGAGAGAAGGCGGGGACGGGGTTCTGAACTTTAAGATCAGCCATGATCTCGTTGAATGGCGGAGCAGGCTCGAAGGGTCGAATGACCTACTCCTGCTCCTATCTTCTATGTTTCTATGAATTGCAATGGATCAACGCTTTTGCGGCAGGTTAAAATTGATGTGAGTCATGACCAGTCTTTCAAAGTGCTTCATGATGTCAGAGTCATTGGGTGATGGTCATTGAGGCCCATTGTTTTGTTTATTGCAAGTTTTGTGGAATTCTCTAGCATTGAGAATCCAGTTGATCAATATATTGCTGAAGCAAATGGTGGGACGATGGGAATGTGATATTGAGATTAAGGATCAACAATGCTCATAGCAAATGATTTTGAAATCTTGAAGTGTTGACTGGCTGTCTCCTGCTCCAACGTTTGATGATTTCATGTTTCTATCTCCTTATCCATCAACAGGGAGAAAGAAATTTTGTCTATAAGAATATTTGGGAAACTGATAGAGTGCACAGTCACTACCTTTTCCCCAGGGTGGCTTTGGTGAATATCTGTTTAAGGTGCGAGGAGGGAAGTTTGGGGGTGATGTTAGGGGTAATTTATTTTAACGCAGAGAGTGCTGAGTGCCAGAGGTGGTCGTTGGGGCTGATGCCATAGGGATATTTAAACGACTCTTAGATAGGTACATAGATGTAAGAAAAATAGGGTGTTATGAGCTGTGAGGGAGGGAAAGGTTAGATCGATCGTGGAATACGTTTATATGATTTGGCTAAAATTGTTGGCTGAAGGGCCTGTACTGTGCTTTTCTGCTCTGTGCTTGATGACATAGAGAGAGAAATGCAAGAGTAGTGATAACGCTTTTGTTTAAAATCTTATGGAAGATTTGTGGAAACAAGAGGGAAGTGATAGAAACTGCCTTACACATTATCTGCTTTGGCTTCCTGCAACCTTCCGCCATGAATTTTGGCTGTGGACTTTGTGCCCCTAAATTTGAACTGCAAAGCCACACAACAATAATAATGTGTTGTGAATCAGTAAGGAGTTAGGGATTAAATATAGTTTTGCTCTTTCATAGTGATGAGGGAAGGTCATTGACAAGGAGCATCATCTTTACTCAGCTGTGGCACTTTTTCCTGCAACTCAATAGTTGACAGATGGTTCTGACCCCTCTGCAGAAATTTCATAACAAAAGAATTAAAGCTCACCTTCTCTGGTAAGTCTAATATTTGAGGAGTGCAAAGGTGCCAGAGGGAATATCTTTATGATGAGATGTTAGACCTGGGTTCCACATAAGGAGATGGAAACCTAGAAACATGGCAAATAAGAGCAGAGCAGGTATTTGTCATGATAATGAATATGCATGATATGTATTAACCTGACCGGAAGTCAGATGGTATGCACTGGAGGTGAAAGGTGCAGGATGATGAAATAAGGGAAGCAGGAAAATAAAGACACTGAGATGTTCAACTGGTAAAGCATGTGGTGATAGTGTTATTAATTTCACATTTCGGGCCACAAATGTGACATTGGCGACGAGGATAAATATTTTGGATTTTAAATGTGATAAACATTTTGGATTTTGAATCGGTGGCTTTGAGCTGGAAGGTTTTCTTCATGGCAGTCACAGGAGCTGAATTTCTAACACTTCGAGGTGTTCCTCATTTTGACCCGACGGGTGATGCAAGCACCGTGAGTGTGAAGTGGAAGGCATGGCTGGAAGAATTTGAAGCCTACGCCGAAAGTCGTGGCCTATTTCTCGATAGCAGTACGGCGGAACAGAAAGCGCAGCGGAGGGCATTACTTCTCTTCACCGCAGGACCCGCAGTTCGGGAAACTTTTAAGACGCTTTTGAATACTGGAAGGAAGAAGGAATACCAGAAAGCCGTAGGTGCATTGAATGCACACTATGTGGTGACACCGAATGCTACATTTCAATGCCATTTGTTTCGCAAAACAAAACAAGAAGATGGAGAAACGGTTGCCCAGTACGTGATGAGATTGCGACAACTGGCTGTGGGATGCAATTACGTGGTAGCTGATTTGGACAACCAGTTATTGGATCAAGTCATGCAGCACTGCAGATCAGACAAACTCAGAAGGCGACTGCTGGAAAAAGGGGGTGAGTTGAAACTTACCAATGCTTTAACAATGGCTGCTGCATTTGAGGCTGTTGAGGGGCAATTTCATACCATGAAACTGAAAGACAACTCAAACCAGCCCAGTAAAGACAAAGTTGGTCAACAAGTAAATAGGCTCTCGCATAGCCATAGCCAGCCAAGAAATATGCCGACACATGACTTGGAGTGTTACAGATGTGGAAACAAAGGTCATTTTGGAAAAGACCCATGCTGCTCAGCAAAAGGCAAAGTTTGTAGAAAGTGTGGAGGTAAGGACCACTTTGCAAAGAAGTGAAAAAGCAAGTCAAATGCAAACCAGAATGGGAAGAGTACAGCTTCTAAGGGCAAAGCTTGGGGGAAAGGAAAGTATCCTGGAAAGAAAGGCACTATTCGCCATATAGAAGGTGACCCAGAAAGTGACGATGATGATGACAACCAGGATGGGCAGAAATACTATCAGTTTACATTGAATGATGTACATCATGAGAAGGTCCCAGTGATAATTGGTGGTGTGACTGTTCCGGTCATTGTAGACTCAGGCAGTGACAGTAATGTAATTGACCGACACTTATGGGAGAAATTGAAAAGAAAAAAGATCATTTGTACATCAAAGAAGTGTTCAAAGAAACTGTATCCATACACAGCAACCAAGCCATTGCAGACCATTGAATGTTTCACTGCGACTGTTGAAGCTGGTGACAAGTACACTGAAACAGAGTTTGTTGTCATAGACGAGAGGGGAGAAGCATTGCTGAGTAGACGCACGGCGCAAGACCTGGCAATACTTCATATTGGAGCTCATGTCAATTCAGTTCAGTCATACGAGGATATGAAGCAAGAATTCCCCGCAGTTTTCCAGGGAGTAGGAAAGCTGAAAGGTCGACAACTAAAGCTAGCAGTGGACAAAACGGTCAAACCCAAGGCACAACCAGTGCGCAGAACTCCATTTGGACTTCGTGGGAAAGTCGAGGCCAAAATCAAAGAGTTGATCGAGCAAGACATTATTGAACCACAATGGGTCAGCCCAGTAGTGATCGTGCCCAAACCAAATGGTGACATAAGACTGTGTGTTGATATGAGGATGGCCAATGAAGCTATAATTCGAGAACGACACCCCATACCACAGTGGAGGAAGTACTTCAGGAGTTAACTACCAGTTAGGTGTTCTCAAAAATTGATTTAAAATGGGGCTATCATCAATTAGAGCTGGACCCAGAATCCAGGGACGTGACAACATTTGTGACTCACTGTGGATTGTACCGGTACAAGAGACTATCGTTCGGCATCAATGCAGCTCCTGAGATCTACCAGTATGAAATCCATCGAGTTATTCAAGGCATTCCTGGAGTTGCCAACATTTCTGATGACATCATAGTCCATGCGGCTACAAAGGAAGAGCATGACAGATGGTTGAGGTGTGTGCTATCCAGACTACAGGGGCAGGCCTTACCGTGAATGGAGACAAGGGCCAGTTTGGTGTCTCAGAGATGGACTTCATGGGACACAGGCTTACACGGGAAGGACTGAACCCAGCTGATGCACGTGAACCCCAGAATGCAACGGAGATGAGGAGTTTCTTGGGATTGGTTAATTATTGCACAATGTTCATCCCTAACTTTGCTACACTGGCAGAACCACTGAGGAAACTAACCAGGAAAGGTGTACCATTCCATTTTGGCTCTGAGCAGAAGGAAGCATTCACAGCTCTGAAACAAAGTCTGACGAATGCCGATGCTCTTGGGTATTATGATCCGGCTGCACCAAGCAAAGTCATAGCGGATGCTAGTCCTGTTGGTTTAGGAGCCGTGTTGGTCCAGATGCGTGATGTGGGACAAAGAATCATTGCCTATGCCAGCAGATCTTTGACAGATGTGGAAAGGAGATATTCTCAGACAGAGAAAGAAGCACTTGGACTTGTATGGGCCTGCGAGAGATTCTATGCATATTTGTATGGCATTGAATTTGAACTCATCACGGACCATAAACCATTGGAGGTGATCTATGCCGCCAGGTCCAAACCGTGTGCCAGGATTGAACAATGGGTGCTCAGACTCCAACCGTGCAAGTACAGAGTAGTTCACATTGCCGGGAAAGCAAACATTGCTGATCCGCTGTCCAGATTGTTGAAAGATGGATGCCCACAATCCAAGTCAGAATTGGGGACAGAAGCAGAGAGCTTTGTACGCTTCATAGCTATTCAGTCGACACCGGAAGCTGTGACAACGAGGGAAGTTGAGAGAGAGTCCGAACATTACCCAGAACTCATGGAAGTTAGAGAATGTATCCAAAGTGGACAATGGGACAAGTGCATTCACAAGGCATATATTCCCATTAGAGATGAACTTTGTTGCATCAGGCAGTGTGTATTGAGGGGGTGTAGATTGGTGATACCACAGAGGTTGAGACCGAAGATCGTATCATTAGCTCATGAAGGACACCTAGGTATTGTTGGTACCAAGCAAAACCTCAGGAGTAAAGTATGGTGGCCAGGTTGTGATAAAGACGCAGAGAAATTCGTCAAAACTTGCCATGGATGTCAACTCACAAGTAGGAGTAATCCTCCAGAGCTGATCCGGAGTACGCAACTCCCGACAGGACCGTGGATCGATGTAGCTGTTGATTTTCTCGGACCTTTACCAACTGGTGAGACAATCATGGTAGTGGTAGATTACTACTGCAGATACTATGAGTACTCTGTGATGAGGTCAACGACCACTGAAAAAACAATACAAGCATTGGCAGAGATCTTCGCGAGATATTGATTGCCTGTTACGCTATACTCTGACAATGGTCCACAGTTCATTTCAGAGACATTTGCTGAATACATGAGGGCCACAGGCATCCACCATCATAAAGTAACTCCTAAATGGCTGCAAGCCAATGGGGAAGTAGAGAGACAAAATCAGTCCATCAAAAAGCGATTACGGATTGATCATGCAGAAGGACAGAACTGGAGAGAAGCATTGCTATCCTATGTAGCTGTCTATCGGGCAACGCCTCATGCAACCACAGGAAAAAGTCCAGCAGAAGTACTTTTGGGAGGGAAATCCACACAAAAATGCCCAAAATAAAGGAAATCAGGGATGACCAGGAGATGAGGGACCACGATGCTGAAAAGAAGGGAGCAGCAAAGCTGTATGCAGACTCAAAGCGTGGGGCCAGGTACTCAGACATCCTGCCTGGAGATAATGTTCTGGTGAGGCAAGATAGTGGTGATAAACTAGACACAACTTATTACCATCAACCCTACACAGTTGTATTCAGAAGCGGTAGTATGGTGACAGTCAAGTCTCCAGTTGGAGTACTGTACAAAAGAAACGTGTCTGGTGTCAAAAAGTACCAATACAGAGCGACACCGAGTGAAGTGGTTGGAAGTCCAATACGAGATGCTCAACCTGAGGGACCAGATGATGTTCCAGAGGTAGTTACCAGCATTCTCGGTGAAGTGGCCAGGGTACCAGAAACACCAGAGGCTGCAGCGAGCAGTGTTTCCAGTGCTGAGGGTGAACAACCAAGTTGCGACAGTAACATTGCAGGAAGGCCGAGACGGGACAATATGAAGATATGAAGATTTTGTGCCATATTTCTAATCGTGCCCGCATTATCACGAAAGTGAAAGTTTGTGATAGTTGGAATGAGTTTCAATGAAGCGCAGTAATGTTACTCACCAAGGAAGAGAAATGATAATGGGAACATTTGGACAGTGATTTGATCAATACATCATAAAATACATGTATGAGTGCTGTATGAATTGCATTTTTGTTTAGTCGACTATTTGGTATTAAATGAAAAAAAAACAAAAGTATTGGAATTTAAACATGTGAGGTGTATAAATTTAAATGTTTACATTTTGCATATGAGGTGAGCATTGTATTAGTATAATTACAGAAGAACAGTTGAGCTATTATATTACATGTGGTTATAACATGTTTATGTTACATTTTGTGAAGAGGGAATTTGAAGTTGTTTTTGTTTTGAATTTGAAGTTGTTTTGTTGGTTCAGAGGCAGAAAAATGCTATTGATAGTGTTAAAGTGTTTACATTTAAACATAAAGATATAAAGTTTATCTCTGGTGAAAGGAGGGATGTTATGATAATGAATATGCATGATATGTATTAACCTGACTGGAAGTCAGATGGTATGCCCTGGAGGTGAACGGTGCAGGATGATGTGCAGGAAAATAAAGACACTGAGATGTTCAAATGGTAAAGCATGTGGTCATAGTGTTATTAATTTCACATTTCGGGCCACAAATGTGACAGTATTCAGTCTGCTAAGCCTGTTCCACCATTAATATGATAGTGGCCGATCCATCAACTGAACACCATATTCCTGCTTTTTCTACAGCCTTCTACATGCCATTTGCATCAGAATCTTCAAACATTCCTCTGGGGTAGGGACTTCCACAGGTTTATCCTGCATCAAGAAACATCTTCTCATCTCTATCTATTGCCCAGTGACCTGAGACTGTGACCACTCAGTTCTGACACACCACTTAGGAGAATCCACTCTGTCACACCTTAAGGTGGACTGAGGAGATCCCAAGATGGTATTTCAAAGAAAGCACTTCTCCGGGGTGTTTTGACCCATATTTATCCCCCATTTTATATCAATTAAACAAGAAAGTTACTTTTGAAAATTTGCTGATGCATTTCCTCTGACTCATTGGTATTGTTTTAAGAACCCATGATAAATCACCATCTGAAAAAATTAGGGATCTGGAAATCAGCACTTGCTCCATGGCAGCTGCTGAAGATAACTTCAGTTAATAGTCTTAACTTGGAACAGCATCTTATCTCAATTATGATGACATAACTGCTACTGAATATCTATGAAAGATTGAGTTCACTAAGAAGGAATTTTCCATCTGAATGCAGTGTGGGTCATGCATGACTCCAGATCCTCCCATGCCATGGCCACTCGCAAGGACACTGTCAACTTCACAAGGGTCAGGTAGGATGGGCAATATATTCTGGCAGTGCGAGCAATACTCAAATACCCAAAAAGGAATGTTTCTTCTAATATGGAAATGGACAGAACTAGTTTGTCTATGGAGTACAGTGCTTGCTTGTTGTTTAATAAGCCTTTATTAGTTTAAATTACCTCAAAAATATCTCAGCAAATGAACAAGAGACAATGATGCTCAAAACAGTGTTAGTGGTGGTGTGGAATTAAATCACACTTAGATTTCACTACCCTTATCCCAGGAATCATTCTCATAAATCTTTTCAGAATTCTCTCTGATGATTTTGTAATTTCCAAACTGGCGGTGACCAAAATTGATCACAATACTCCAATTGAGATGGGATTAATGTTTTATGAAGATTCTGTTTGACTTCCCTGATTTATACTCCATATCTCTATCTA
Organism: Narcine bancroftii; assembly: GCF_036971445.1. Taxonomy (NCBI): domain Eukaryota; kingdom Metazoa; phylum Chordata; class Chondrichthyes; order Torpediniformes; family Narcinidae; genus Narcine; species Narcine bancroftii. The sequence continues at coordinate 32,682,236 of NC_091469.1, read as the reverse complement.
GAATTTTATGTCTTATTAACTGCTTTCTCAATTTACCAAGTTAAACAAGAACGTCTGCAGATTCTATGATTTTAGTTTAATATACAAAAGTTCAAGAGAAACTCAGCAGATCACACAGCATCAATGGGAGGGGAAGATATATTATTAATATTTTGGGCCTGAGTTCTGCATCAAGGTATGTGCAAAAAAAACAGCCATGTGTCTGAATATAAAGGTATGGGAGGAAGGAAGGACCAAAGATCAACTCGCAAGAGGTCATCGATGAAGTAGATGGGAGAGCAGTAGTGAAAAGAAGCTGAGGTGATGGGGGTGGGAGTAACTCTTTGAATGGAGAGGGTAGGGAAGGGGATGAAAGGAGACAGGTGGATAAGAGAGAGAGATACTGGGACAGGCCCATTGAAAATTGGAACAGTCACTGTTTAGTGACTTCTGGTTGGAGGGCGCCCAGACAAATTGTTATGTGTTGTTCCTCCAATTTACGGATGGCCTTGGTTTAGCAGTGCACGAGGCCATGGTCAGACATGTCGGTGTGGGAATGGAGTACGGAACTGAAATGGCTGGCCACTGGGAGTTCTCCACTATTGGAGCAAACAGAGTGAAGATGCTCAATGAAATGATCTCCCAGTCTGCCCCCAGTCTCTCCAATGTAGAGGCACTACAAAAGAATAACCAGATGCAGTAGATGACCCCTGGAGTACTGCTTCACTTTGAAGGACTGTTTTGGGTCCTGAATAGTGGCCAGGGAGGAGGTATGGGAGCAAGTGCAGCACTTCCTGCAGTCACAGGGTGGGTACCAAAGGTGTGATTAGTGGGAAGGGATGAGTAGACAAAGGAGTTACAAAGGAAACAGTCCTTGCAGAAAGAAGGGAGGTGAGGATAGGGGAAGGGAAGGTCATGATGATAATGATAATGGTGGCAGTGCAACTGGCAATGCCTTACCATTTGATAGGCTTGGCTGACAGCAGGGGGCTGACACACAGAATGATGGATTTGTAATGGAGGCTTGCAGTCACATAGAATGCCTCATGCTGTTCATATCAACATTAGTGTTGAACTTTAAATTGATATGAATACTGTATCAGTGTGTCATGTTGTTAGATTAAACATCTCAATGAAAGGGGATGTAAAGATAGAGTGCTAGTGATCCTCCTGACCACTAGAAGGAATTGGAGATGAGTTTGGTGGAGCTTTGATTGGATTCAGAATGGATGCCTCCAAATGGTCTTTTGTACTTTAGGTAATAAAGTATAGTTGTTTTAAAAGAACCCAAGTTTCTTTATTGCAATTAAAGAAACATCATAAAATGATGCTGTTTTATAACACCGTTCTCTTCAGTTATGCTCGTTGGTAACATACTTCTAGTCGAGATGCTATGATATTGGCTAAGACTGTAACATCAGCATTAAGCAAAGATAATGGTCTGTAGGCACCACATGTTTTGGGATCCTTATCCTTCTTCAGAATGAAAATTATTGATGCTTAAGTTCAAGTAGTTGGTAAGACTCCTCACTCCAGAGCTTCATTAAACACAGATAATAATTATAATAATGATAGAGATCATTTATGACTAAACCTTATGTAAAACTCCATTGGAGCCTGGAGCTCTATGAGACTGCATTGCATTAATCATTGCTGTAATCTCTTCCAGAGTGAGTGAGGTATTCAGTTCCTTCACCAAGTTGGAGTCAATGATTGGAGTTGTAAGGTTGTTCAGAAACTGGCTCATTTTGATGTTTTTAGCATTTTTGGATTTATAAAGTGACAAAAAGAAAGATTTGAAGGCAGAATAATTTTTATGGGATCTGATGTTATGTTATTAGAGCAGGGTTTCCCAAACTGGGTTCCATTGAAAAGAGTAAGGGTTCTGTAGAAAACGTGACAGGGAGTAAAACTCAACAACATGAAAGGCTCATCGTAATGTGATACCAATTTAAAAAAAAATTACTTATTTCTTCTATCCTTAATTCAATTTATTTTTTAAAGAATCCAAACTTATTTTGGATAGCAGCAAACTGTACACTCCACCCCAAGAAAAAAAGGCATAACGAGGCTTGATGTCAGCCACGCAGGTGGCACTTAGCGCATAATTTTTAACCAATGAGAATCTGAATTCTTCATGCACTGACACAACGCTGGCAAAGGAGCTGGTGTTGATGCTCTGCATGGCGATAAGTTTATAGTGTTGATGTTTCTTTTTGTGTGATTATTACAATTAGTTTAAGTGCACAATATTATGAAAAATATCTTGATAGTATTAGTTTTTTTAATGCGTGTTTTAACCCATGGACCATTGGATTAAAAAAGAAACTAAGACAGGACAATTCTCTGAAGAATGTGTCACTGCCTTTTTCATGAAGAATCTTCGAATAAGCCTATACCTGAAAAATCAAGTGTCATAATGAAATGAAGGTATGACGACAATGATTTGTCGCTTGGACTCATTGCAGTTGGGAATAAAGTGGCACCAGAAGCACAATGTGTTTAATGTAGTAAAATTCTGTTTAAGAGCTCTTTGCCCCCCCCCCCCGCCCCAAAATTAAACAGACACTGGAAGCAAATAATCCCCAGCACAAAGATAAGGATGTGAACATCTTTAAAAGGGTAACTAAATTTTCACTTGGAACCAATAAAGGTTTTATAATGGAGACTGTAAAGAGAGGAAAGACAAAGAATAAGAAAGCAGCAGAAGCTTCTTACAGGGACAGTTATCGAATTTCCCTTGCTGGAGAAGCCTTACACTCTTGGAGAATCTATTATTAAGCCTTGTACAAAGAACATAGTGAAGTGTATGTTCAACCAGCAGTTCAGCAGGAAAACTAACGCAGTGCAAATGTCAAATAGTATAGTAGCAAGACATATTAGGGATATGGCTGTGGATATAGAAAGGGATTTAATACATTATTTGCAGTTATGTTATTTTTTTTTTCCATTACAACTGGACGAGACAACAGATGTGGCTGGTCTTTCAGTGCTGCTAGTCTTCGTTAGATATGTGTACAAGAATGATATTGAGGAAGATGTGCTTCTTTGCAAAGGCACACAGCTGGGGAATTTTTTTTTTAACTGCATCAATAACTATATGATGAAGAATGCCATTCCCTTGGTAAAAGAGTTTACACTGTGCACAGCTGCACCAAATCGCAGCAGTACTCATTGTGTCCTTTAAAGACATGGACTTGCAGTGAAAAAAAATGCCCGTGCCCAAAAAAAGTGCTCGATGAAGCAGTCAAAATTGTTAATTATATCAAAAGTCAACCCCTGCAGTCCCAGTTGTTTAAGACTCTTTGTGAAGAAATGGGAAGCCAATACACAGCTTACTAATGCATACAGAAGTGAGATGGCTATCCTGAGGAAAAGTAGTTGTAAGGCTATTTGAACTTTGCAAAGAACTTCAAGTGTATTTTAGTGACTTGAAATTTCCATGCAGTGGCAGTGCCTGTTAACTGCAATTGGTTAATGTGGTCCTGTGTCTTTATGACGTAGTCACAAAACTCAATAAAACTAATATGGCCCTACAAAGCAAAAATGTAACTGTTTTCAATGTGTTGGACAAAATTTCATCACTTTCTGGAAAATTTGACTTTTGGATTTCAGTGGTGAAAAGAAAAAAGCTTTGATTGTTTTTCCACGTTGCAAGACTTTGTGATGGAACATGATTTGAGTGCTGATGTAATGAAATGGAACAACACTTAACTACTTTACATTCTTGATGAGTATTTTCCTGACATTTCTAGTAAGAACAAGAGATGGGTACAAAATCATTTCATTATCATGACCCAACCCACTGATTTATCAGCTCAAGAATATGAAAACTTAATGGACGCAACATCCGACTTTCAGTTGTGGAAAAGATTTAAGGATTTTTCCTGACTACGTTTTGGAGTAGCCTGAGTAAAGACTATCATGATTGGCAAAATCTGCTGTACATTCCCTATTACCACTTTCCACCTGCCAGTCAAGGGTTAGATCTGCCCACAGGTTAGGCTAATGCTATGCCTGCTAGAGATAGAGAGGGATGATGGTAATGTGTGTGTAACCCATTTGTTCCCAATCGGGAGTTCAGAATGTTACCAGTGATTTATTCAAACCCCATGTGTAGTTATGTGTGTATTATTGCTGTATATGTGTTCATTAATTGTGACCATTGCTGAACTCCAGGCTGCGAGCCACAGTCATTCCAGAGAGCCAACTGTAAGGTAAAAACATCATGAGATGGGACCGGAGAAGGAGTCACCCAGTACTAAGGAGTAACAGAATGCAGATGTGACCTTGTACACTCAAGATAAGCTTTGCACTAACAAGAATGATGTGCAGCAGACTAACAGAGAAGGATAGCAACAGTTTATTCATTGGACAATGTCATGGTATGATAATTTACTAAGTACGTATCCTGAGGTATAAAAAAAACACCACTTGCTGATAACGGCAGAATGCGCCTTCTCCAACTAACACTGTTAGTTGCAAGTGTTACAATCCGGCAATAAAGAACAAAGAACCTTGATTTCGACTCACTCTGGTGTTTGACTCACTCATTCATGAACAAAGCAGACCTAACAATTTGGTGACCCCGACGTGATGGGTGAGTGGACACTGGACGACGGTTTCTGTTTTTCTTGACAATCATCTCAACCGGCTGATAAAAAGGTCCAGAGAAGCCTGTTTTAACAAAATTCTCTCTTTTAAAATCTTTATGATTGTCAGTAAGAACTGGAGATCGGACAAATTAGACGACCCTAATTGAAGGTCGTCAACTGCCAGGATTGTAACACGTAAGTGGTTACAGAGAGAAGAAAAGTCCTTAAGGTGGTTGAATGACATTTGATAAGTGCTTCGCCGACAAACTACTAGAGTTTAAAAAGTCTTTATTGTGTCGTTGCAAAGTCCAATAGAGTGAGAAGGTGGTCTATGAACAATTGGGGACCTGAGTTTTCTGCCCTAAACTGGTTATTAAGAGGAGAAATCTCCCACGTGAAGGTTGGGCTTTGAAAGAAAACGAAGGTTCAGGCTTATTGGTCTCAATTGTATAAAAAGACTGACTTATAAATGTCCGGTAGGTATGATAATGTTTGTACACTTGAAAACTTAAGAATTTATTTCCCCAATTTGCCATGGTGGAATACCACAGCGGACATTAGAGACCTTGAGACGCCTGCCTGGTGAACAAGGACGACGACGAAAGGCTGCAAAAGCTGTGTCCGGATCAGGTAGGAGATATCAATGAAAAAGTTGACAGAATCTTAAGAGAATTTGGTTTATTCGAAGTATTTTTGATAAGTTAAATGAGGGTATTCCCAGCATCACCAAGGAGATAAAGTTACGTAAATTCATAGATTGGTACAGGGAAACTGGACAAAAATATAGCCCAAAAAATTTGGTTTCCTAGTTGTAATTTAACTTTCAGACCTCTTTGGGAAACAAAGAATGGAAGACGAGCAATCAGAGTATACAGGACAGTCTGAGCTCCACCGGAGGACCAGACTTAGAGACTGTTTCACTAAAAAATTTTTTTCATCCGGCCTGCAAAGAGACATTTTTAAAAGCGATTTTCGTTAACATAGATCCCCTAAACGGACAAGAACCTAAATTAAAAGAGGCATTAGGAAGCGACCCTGCAGCAATGGCTGCACAATTGTCTGCTAAGACCTTTGACCAAGTTATTAGGGAAATTAATCAGGAGTTAGGGAAGCGAAATACCAGTAATGTGGCATTGGAGAAACAAAAAATTCTCCGAAAATGTGTAGATCGCTGGAGGAAGATGGGGTGGTTACCCGGGAGCGCTGAGATGTTCCTGACAGGTGAGGGAAACAAAATTCTAAAGCGTAGGGTCTTAGATAAGCTGGAAGAAACAAAACACAGAAGGGAAAGGAAAAGTGCCTGTTTCCAGTTTCCAGCCACGAAGTGTCCGGGTTTGCTCTCTCCCTCCCTCCTTTCACCCTCCCCCCTCTCTCTTCTCTCCCCCTCTCTCTCTTCTCCCCCCCCTCCTCTCTCACCCACTCCCCCTCCCAATCCCAATCTGTGGCGGTGCTGCCCTGAAATCCCCAGGTGGGGCAGGGCAGAGAAATACAATTTGGTTTTAATTTTGTGCCCACAATTCCAGCTCCGCATCAAATGGGATCCTGTTCTATACTCTCTCCCTCCCTCTTTCCCGCACCCCCACCATTGTGGGATCAGGGCAGACATTGTGGGCTGACGTGTAGCTCACTCGAGGTGGGAGGGAAGGAAGGAGTGATGGTTCCCAGTGGTGGGAGACCCAATCTGATCCAGACCAGTGATCACAGGATGAGAACCTTTTAAAGGTGTAACCATGAAACGAAAGTGTTAATCTGAAGACTTTTCTCCTAGTGGGGCCAGTGCAAGGCATTTTCTCTCTCTATCTCTCGTGCTCTGTGTATCTGCCTCTCTATCTCTTTCTCTCGCTATGCTCTCGCTCTCTCTCTCTCTCTCTCTCTCTTAGTCTCTGGATGTGTGATGTCATGTATGTACTCTGACAATAAATCATTTATAAGTGAGTCTTATACAATTATACAAACGGGACATAGAAAGGAAAATCTTTAATCGAGAGTCTGCACAAAAAAAAGATGAGAGACAAGGAGATGCAGTACCGCAATGTCCTAGCTATATTCGAAGAATTTGGTCTCCCTGATAACCCACCTATTATGGCCCCTGTAGAAATAGCTTGTAGACCCCCGTCCTATGCATATGTGGAGTCACAAGGTAGCCCTGACACCCCAGATGGGACCCAGGAGTCACGTCCCTTATATCCAGATATTGAAACACTGGGACATGACAGGAACATTGGGAATAGGGACACGTCAGACAAGGTACAGGCCCCTTTACTAAAAATAGAAGGGGGAGTAATAGATGTCGAGACCCCCGCGGGATCCAAGAAAATAGAAAAAGACTTAGAGATGCAGAAAAGGAACATGAAAAAGGTTCAGGATAACGTTAAAAACTTAAACAAAGATGTGAATGTGCTGGGGCAGATCAGCAAGGAACAAAAAGAATTAATGGTAGGTGTATTGAAAGAAATGGAAAAGATAACTCCAACACTCTCAGCAGAACTCAAAGCTGGAGGAATAGTAATAGGAATAAAGGACGAAAAGTGTAGTACAGATGAGGAAACGAGATACGGCCCACCATGGGAGGGAAGTAGCATAAAAGAACTCGGGAGGGAGAAGAGAAGACATGCCCGTCTGGACATAGTTAGGACGAAAGAGAAAGACGTGAAACCACTAGACTATGACCGAAAAAATTATCTTAGAGATGAGCGTGAACGATATACCTCCGACTCTGAGATATCAGGACCTGATGGGGACAATGACAGTAGTGACGAAGAGGTGTCTGAACAGGGGGGAATAAATAGATGTATTCCAAGAGTAAAAAAGGAACAGAAATCCCCAAAATTGAGATATCAATGCCCATTGCTGATCACGGGGCAGGGAAATCAAAAATATGTACCCTGGTCACGAATGGACTTAGAGAGTCTAATGAAAAAACTTCCTCCATTGAGTAATGGGGCTGGTCCATGGATCTCTTGTTTTGAGCGAGAAACCTGTCAAGAACAATTAGCACTCGCAGATGTCAGAACTATCATGATAAAAATAAGGCAGAAGGGGCCCTGAAGCAAATAGAGAGAATCCTTAGAAGTAGTAAATTGGGGGATGAAATAGGATTTGACTCAATTCGAAATAGATTTTGGGAAGCACTTAGAGAAACGTTCCCTACACCCTATAGTTTGGACGCCTTGGTAACCCTCCAACTAAAAGAAGGGGAGACTGCGCAAGAGTACCTCTCTCGAGCATGGGACTTATGGGAGACAGGGACTGGAGAAAGACCTGACCACAGCCCCCTGGGAAATGCTCATTTTCGTAATGGGACAATAAACGGACTGCCTGGTCCGGTTCAAGCAAAATTAAGGGACATTGTGGGATTAGAGAAGATGTCAGAGGACTTGTGGAAAAGACACCTGACACATGCACTCAAACGACATCGTCAATCAGAGCAGGCTAAGTCAGAAAGTGCATCCAAGAAGGGAGTGGACAAGACAACCGATAAATTGATGAGAGCCATAGAACAAATAGGGATTAAATTAGCGGCCCAACAGATAGTCCCACAGGCCATGGGGCCAGTGATAAATCCGGGAATGGTTGGGAAAGACCCCTAAGTACCATGTATAGAGGAGAACATACCCTATGCTGGCACTGCCAAAATCCTGGACACTACCAGCAGGACTGTCTAGAGGCAGGGAGAGGAAGGGGAAAAGGATTACCCTCTATTAGAGGCTATAGAGGAAGAGGAGGAAATTTAAGAGAACAAGCAAGGGGTAGGGGTGGACACTTTGATCGGCCCCAGAAAATTGGGGGATGGCAGAGTGATCAACATGTCCAGGCACCCCAGTGTGATGACGATATTTGGGAAGGTGCTGAATTTGATTATTGACGGGGCCCTGGAGAATCAAAAATCACGCCTCCCTGGGAGCCACCGAAAATTTGGGGGACGGTAAATGGAGAAAAAATTGAATTTATGATTGACACAGGGGTAGCGGTTACGACCGTGATTAAACAGCCCCCAGGGAGCACATATTCAGGCAAAACATTATCTACAATAGGATTCTCCGGGATAAGGGAAACACAGCCCTATACAGATAACATCGACATGACATTTGGACGACAAAGGGTTAGAGCACATGTCCTGGTTGTGCCAAGTTGCCCCATTAATTTATTGGCAAGGGACATTCTTACTAAACTGGGAATAACTATACAATGTTCTGAGAAGGGCCTTTGGTTAACATACCCGGGGGACACACCAGAAAGGGAAGGACAGTTTATAGTAATGACTCCAACCAATGCTTCAGAAGACTCTGTGGAGGTTATTATTATCTGGAGTCGACTACTGTATGATGAACCAGTCCCGGGGTTGATTAAACAGATTTTTGAGTGGAGGGCCAGTATTCCTCAGTATGGGGATTACTAATATCCACTGGATCCTATGCATGTAACATTAAACTATACCATCCACCCGGACCAGGAGTATGAGGAGAGGTGGGACTCTCTAAAAGAAGGGAAGACAGAAATGATACATTGTCCATTTATCTTTGTGGGTAAGGAGGGAATAGCTGCTATGGTTGACATGACAGAAGAACAAATGGAGTGGTTCTGCTTAGGAGTAGAAAGTGTGCCACGTGTAACCTTGGGAATTGCCAAAGATCACCACGCCCGACAGTTGGGTCCGATGGTGAAGGAAGCGATGGGGTGTGAATACAGGCAGACAGAAATCCTGGGATATTCCACCTCGGAGGGAGGGAAATTTATCAGACTGAATATTGAAGCATGGGACCGGGTAGTGAATGAGAAAGTAGAAAGAGACCAACCCATAAAAGGAGAAAATATTGATCACGGGGACTCAGACAAATATCTTTCTGATCTGAGTCCACAAATGTGGACAATGCCGAGGGCCCTATGGGCATTCCTGTTGATGGGTTGCCAAACAAGCCAACAGAGTAGTTCGGATCCATGCGGGGCCAAAGTTATTCTGAAGATAGATAAAGACAAGGATAGCACCTTCCAGTTCGATCTATGCTGCACTTCTATCTCTAATAACACAGGGCCAGATGGGTCACTCACTAAGGGGCTGACAAAACTTAAGGCATTGGCAAAGGAATTAAAAGCCCAATCTGGAGTCTCTAACCCTGTTTTGTCCTGGTTACATGGAGTGTTTGGGAGATGGGGCACAATGTTAGGACAACTTTTCCTAGGATTGTTCATTTCTGTCTCGATTTTTATCACTTGTGGCTGTTGTTGTATTCCATGCATTCGAACGCTGGTCACGAGGACCATTGAGAGAGCCTTTGCCAACCGCGATGATCTGCCTCCGAAATATCAAGCTCTACAAGCTACAGAGCGGGACTATCTCACTTCAAAGGAGGCGTCAAAAAAATGCTGAGATCGATCTGGAGTCGGATGAAGAATGCGACAGGGAGGGTTTATGAAATAGATTGTAACACGAATATTATAACATTGATTGTAACACAAACATTATGAAATAGATTGTAGAACAAACATTATGAAATAGATTGTAGAACAAACACTATGAAATAGATTGTAGACTATATGTTAACCTGGGTAATTACTAATATTTGGGGGGGTTAGCTAGTTATTTGCTTGGGGGCAAATGGGGATGAAACTTGTAAACGGGCAATGGGATCGGGGAAACGGATGGGGGGTATACGCAAAGGAGGCCCTCGCCCACCAGCCGAACAACCCCGTGAACAGAACCCGTATAGAGCTTGGCAATAGTAGGCGAACTAATGTAACGTGGTGGTAGCATAGTCAGGGCAAGATTGTCCTCTAAAGAGGACAAAGGAGGGATTGTAAGGTAAAAACATTATGAGATGGGAGCGGAGAAGGAGTCACCCAGTACTAAGGAGTAACAGAATGCAGATGTGACCTTGTACACTCAAGATAAGCTTTGCACTAACAAGAATGATGTGCAGCAGACTAACAGAGAAGGATAGCAACAGTTTATTCATTGGACAATGTCATGGTATGATAATTGACTAAGTACGTATCCTGAGGTATAAAAAAAACACCACTTGCTGATAACGGCAGAATGCGCCTTCTCCAACTAACACTGTTAGTTGCAAGTGTTACAATCCGGCAATAAAGAACAAAGAACCTTGATTTTGACTCAGTCTGGTGTTTGACTCACTCATTCATGAACAAAGCAGACCTAACACAACTCAATGGGCCTGTCACAGATCCCGAGAAGCAGTGACATTTGAGATCAGATTTATGTGTATGTACTCATTAATTACGCAGTATACCGTGCCTGTGGGTGATGGGTGCTGAAGAAGTTAAACCCTTGTTTCTCAGTATACAGTGCTCGCGTGCTTTGTATGTTAGTCTGTGTGAGTGAACTCCCCAGTCCCCAGTGCATAAATAAAGCTCAAAATTTGTTGACAACATGTTGTCCAGCTTTGATTTTCTTTGAACTCAATGAACCTATTCTTGAACTGCACAGTCCCCCTCCCCCCAACATACACAGAAAAAACTGCATATTTAATACACTTTGAACTGAGGCATGGGGAAAATACATTACATCTATGTGGTCTAAACATCCTCACACCTAAATGCTAAGGACACAGAGAGTGAACTTAAAGGGAAAAAGAAAACATTACCTTCCCTCCTGCGAACTTTGAGTTAGATTCTCAGGCACATTGCCACTTTGTGCCATTCAATCTGGTAAGTCTGAATATAAATTTAACCTTGAAGTTGTAATGCTATATAAATCTTGAAATTTTGTCTTAACAACCTTAACAATTCTAATAACTGCAAATTAACTGTTCAACAAATAACAGCGTCCATTGCACTCGCATTTTAATCAGTTGTTTTTCAACATCTTGACATATTCTCGCACCTCTTCTGTTGAATGTAAATCCTTCAGCTCACCGCCATAGGTGATCCATTGTCAAGCTGGGTACAATAAATCATATCAAACCCCCTGAAGTTGTTGAATGCTGTCTGGGCTCAGGCCACTTTCACAGTGTAATGGAGAATTGAGATAGTCCTCCCGTTCAGTTTTACCTGTTCTCTGGTAAGGTGTAGGACATCCATGCAGTTGCTGTAATAATGGAATCTGTCCACTAAGGCTTGTGGGAGCTCCCTCGGTGTGTAGGGTCTGTAGGGTGGGGTGTGCTCAGTCCAACAGTGACTCTTTATCCAGGCTAAATGCCTTTTTCAATAAACTCGATACTGCATCTGGGCTTGAGCTGCTGGTTCCTTCGGGAACACCCACCAAACCACTTTCAATGACTTGTGTAGCCATACCCCAGGTCCCTTTGCTCTTGCATCCCTTTTAGAACAATATACTTTATTGCATATTGTCTATCTTCATTTTTCTAATCAAATGCATTATCTCATAATTCTCCAAACCTTTGCCATAGATGCTCTCTCCATCATCTTGCCTATATTCTGCTGCTACCTGACATAATCTTTTCTGCAGTTCAACATACCATTAAGTTTTAAGTTGTCTGGAAGTTGTAGGTTAAAAATAATTAGGCCCCAACACCAATCCCTGGAAACATCACTAATCATCCTCATCGGTCGTTCAGGTCAAAGACAAGTCACTGCTTGGACTTGGAAACATTTCAAAGATGGAGTGCACAGCAAATCAATACCAAGTGTGGCAGGTGGAAGTGGTGGCTCAACATCCACTGTCCTCCAGATGATATGAGGCTATGACAGAAGAAGGACATCTCACAGGTGTAGGGGCTGGCTCTGGAAGGATGTCCCATTGAGCTAAGTGTCTGAAAATCTTTGTGACAAAGTAAAGTGCTTGGAGACTGGATGGTTATTTTGCGCCTGATCTCTGTTCTATTTGCTCTTTAATTTATACAAAAGAACATAACATCTGCAGGCACCCTTCCTTCGGACATCTGAGAAAACAATGAACCTTAATCAAGGTCTCAAAAATACTCAAAGGCATAACTTGAAAATGTATCTCCTCCCGAATTTCAGCCTGAAGCCTCAGCACCAAGTATTCCTTCACTTCAGTTCCAAATTAAAACTCAGAGTCTGATGTGCTTGGAATAAAACCTTTTTAAGTCTATGCATGACAGATGATGATATGAGATGATACAAGAAGACTGAATCTCCATTGGTTTAATCAATAGCTGAACCCAAGGGAAAGAGCTGATTAGCTTTTAGCCAGTGTGCTTGGCCAGAAGATGCAAAACAACGAAGTGCGGTTAGCATGGATTGATATATCACTCCGAAACAAGTTCACATTATCAAAACAAATGGGCAAGTCTCTGGATGGTCACCCACAAGAGCACGTGACAACACACTTCTCCAGTGGAATTTCTGCTCGTCAGTAGATTGGATCAAACACTTCTAATTGGTTCATCTTTGCGTGTCATTCCTATGTTGATGTCATTAATATGTGCAAAGATTGTTCCTACTTTCCCCAAACAGAAATGGGAACCACGATGTGCAAGGAGTGACCTTCATTTTAAACTCACAGTAAATCATGGAACAGACTCCACAGGAACTTGTTTAAGAGACATGAATAAATGGATCCCAACAGCAACAATGATGTGTAGCTGACTTGGTCTGGTCTGAGGTTTGAAATATGGGAAATATTGGTTACAGCAATGTGGGGACATTTTTAAAGAAAATTTATTTATAAATTTTAAAACCACAATAAATGTCAATAATTTTGTAATATTGAAAATCAATTAAAAAAAGAAAAGAGAAAAAAAAAAGACCCCCTCCCTCCCTCCCCATCCTTTACCCCTGCAAAAGAAAAAGAAGAAAAAAAAGAGAGAAATTATATAGGATAAGAGACCCTCAACAGAAGCACCCTATATTCTAAAACTTCTTAAGAGTATTCGGAGACCTATTTTAGGAGAAAGGGAATGTCGGAGTTTCATTTAAATATTCATACACACACTTCGTAAATATAGGCTCCATATTTTGCAAAATATATGATATTTATCTCTTAAATTATAAGTATTTTAACTCCAAACTTCTGCAAGTCATCTTTCCATTCCCAAATCAATATCCAACTTTTAAGTTATTGCAACACATTTTCTAGCTATTGACAGAGTCATTTTTACAAATTTCGCTTGGAACATATTCAAATTTAATTTGGGTTTAACGCACTTAATATTACCCAATAAGAAGGGATTTGGGGAGTATTGAGTGGGACAGGATATTTTCAGGTATGGATGTAAATGAAAAATGGAGGATATTCAAAAAAGAAATTTTGAGGGTACAGAGCAGATATGTCCCAATGAGGATCAAAGGAAAGGCTGGAAGTCATAGGGACGCTTGGTTTTCGAAGAATATTGGAAATTTGGTTAGGAGAAAAAGGGAGGTGTACAAGAGGTATAAAGAGCAGGGAGCTGAGAATTTGAAGGAGGACTACAAGGAGTGTAGAAGGAATCTTAAGAAAGAAATTAGAAAGTCCAAAAAAAGGCACGAAGAGGCTTTGGCAGACAGAGTAAAAATAAATTCAAAGGGTTTCTATAGGTACATTAAAAGTAAAAGATTAGTGAGGGATAAAATTGGACCCCTTGTAGATAGCGAGGGTAGGCTGAGTGAGAAGTCAGAGGAAATGGGGGAAATTTTGAATGATATCTTTGCCTCGGTATTCACTAGGGAAAAAAAAAATATTGAACCAGTTGAAGTAAAGAAAAATAGTGGGGAGGTCATGAAGCATATAAGGATAGCCGAGGAGGTAGTGATGGCTGTGTTGAAAAATATAAGAGTGGATAAATCTCCGGGACCGGACAAAATATTCCCAAGGACACTCAGGGAGGCTTGTGGACAGATAGTGGGGCCATTAACAGATATTTAGGATGTCACTGGCCACGGGGGTAGTGCCAAAGGATTGGAGGGTGGCGCATGTGGTTCCGCTGTTTAAAAAAAGGGTCCAAATGTAAACCTGGGAATTATAGGCCCGTGAGTCTGACGTCTGTGGTGGGAAAGTTGATGGAAAGTGTTCTGAGGAATGGTATTTACAAATATTTGGAGGTACAGGGATTGATAGGGAGTAATCAGCATGGTTTTGTCAGGGGTAGATCATGCTTGACAAACCTGATTGAGTTTTTCGAGGGGGTTACAAAAAAGGTTGATGAAGGGAAAGCTGTGGATGTTGTCTATTTAGAGTTTAGTAAAGCTTTTGACAAAGTTCCCCACAAGAGGTTAGGACCTCTTGAGGTGGAGGCATTAGGTATAAATAAGGAGGTAGTGAAATGGATTCCCAGCAATGGTTGGATGGGAGGTGTCAGAGAGTAGTGGTAGAAAATTGTTTGTCCAATTGGAGGCCGGTGACTAGTGGAGTTCCTCAGGGATCGGTCCTGGGTCCACTATTGTTTGTTTTATATATATATTAACGATCTGGAAGTAGGGGTGGAGAGTTGGGTAAGCAAGTTTGAGGATGATACAAAGATTGGTGGTGTTGTGGACAGTGAGGAAGATTACCGTAGATTAAAAGGTGATTTAGGAAGGCTGGAGGTGTGGGCTGAAAATTGGCTGATGGAATTTAATACAGATATGTGTGAGGTATTACATTTTGGAAAGGCAAATCAAAATAGGTCATATGCATTAAATGGTAGGCTATTGAGATGTGTAGAGCAACAAAGGGATTTAGGAGTTATGGTAAATAGTACCCTCAAGGCTGATACTCAGGTAGATGGTGTGGTGAAGAAGGCATTTGGAATGTTGGCCTTCATAAATCGGAGTATTGAATTCAAGAGTAAGGAGATTATGATGAAATTGTACAAGGCATTGGTGAGGCCAAATTTGGAGTACTGTGTACAGTTTTGGTCACCAAATTATAGGAAAGATATAAACAAAATAGAGAGAGTGCAGAGAAGGTTCACGAGAATGTTGACAGGATTTCAAGGTTTGAGTTACAGGGAAAGGTTGTGCAGACTAGTGCTTTTTTCTCTAGAGCATAGAAGATTGAGGGGGGACTTGATAGAGGTGTTTAAGATTTTAAAAGGGACAGATAGAGTAAATGTGGAATGGCTTTTTCAATTAAGAGTGGGGGAGATTCAAACTTGAGGGCATGGTTTAAGGTTGAAGGGGGAGAATTATAAGGGGAACATGAGGGGAAATTTCTTTACGCAAAGGGTGGTAGGGATGTGGAATGAGTTTCCGGAAGACGTGGTTGAGGCGAGATCATTGGTTACATTTAAGGAAAGACTGGATCGTTACATGGAGAGGAGAGGACTGGAGGGGTATGGACCGGGTGCTGGTCAGTGGGACTAGGAGAGTGGGAATTTGTTATGGCATGGACTAGTAGGGCCGAACTGGCCTGTTCTGTGCTGTAAGTGGTTATATGGTTATATGGTTATAATCCTGTGGGAATTTAACTCCAGGCCATTCTTGAATGCACATGTTATTTACCAGCCTGAAAGTCAGGGCACTACTGCACACGCCCTCAAGTTAGACTCGTCCAGACCTGGAAATAAATGATTATCATTATCGTCAACCCTGAATCGCAGAACACCCTCTCCTGAGGAAATATCTTCACCAGAAGAGCAAAGACAGTTCAAGTAATCAGCTCACCACCATCACTTTATTGAAAGGAAATAAGAATGGGCAATAAATACTGGCCTCATCCTGAAATTCTGTATAAAGAAATGCATTGCTATCTCTGTCTCAGGAATAGGCCTATGCCTTGTTATTTTCTGGGGTCTCTCATATCATAGGATTTAATCTGGAGGAATGATCGTGTGCGTGTACATGTGTGTGTGCGTGCATTGGGGCGGGGAGGCTTGAGTAGTCACACCCATTAATCATCTGTGTTCACCACCATCCCTCATAATTTCCCTCACCTCCATGGTTTCTTACGCTGCTGTATTGTGACTGCTGTGGGGAGAGATTGGACTTAGTCCCGGCACTTGATAGTAGCAGCACCCACCACCTCTGCTTTCTGCGGGCAAGGTATGATATTTTAAAAAGTTCCAAGTTTTGTGATTTTAATGCCTTCATTATTGCTAAGTGCTTTACTCACCTGGGACTGCAAATTTAAGATGAGATCCAAGTTCGATGCACACATCGCCTTATAATTGCATACTATTCTTAATGAACCAGGAGAACCTAGAGTTCATGCATCAGAAATTCAGGGAAGCCCAGAATAAAAGTTAAAAGAATAACACCACCTCACAAGTTATCTACCAACCAACCTCAAGAGTGAAATACACCACCATTCTCACTCTTGCCTCAACAACCTCCTCAGTCCTAAAAAAAAAGCAGAATCCAGGTGAGCCATTGTCAAAACGGAGGGATAGGGGAAATATAGAGCATTAATCAATTCTATTTACTACTTCCTCCCACCGAAGAAAACAGCCACACATTCCCTAAGCCTGCTCCTCCATGAAGCCTTCCATCCTAACGGGAGTAGTGGTAATCCACATTAGAATTCAGAGTGGTGAACCCAGCCATTGGATTACTTGCTTACCACATTGCCTGATTCATTAAAAAAAATATTTAACTATCATAATGCAAAGAATATGAACTATCTCCAAGCTTCATTGTACCTGGAAACAGTAAAATAATTGGGTTCCTTTGAGTTTTCCTCATAATGTTTTGAAATACGTAATAACAAAAAAAATGAACATCATTGCAAAGTATCATTTCCTGAGTGCTTTAAATAATCTCCTCTGTATTCTTTTATATTTTACATTGACCATGTCTATTATCTTTGATTAAATAAAATCTACCAAGATTTGTTAAATTAACTTGTTTAGCAGCAGATTTTCTCTTTGGCTTGGCTTCGCGGACGAAGATTTATGGAGGGGGTAAAAAGTCCACGTCAGCTGCAGGCTCGTTTATGGCTGACAAGTCCGATGCGGGACAGGCAGACACGGTTGCAGCGGCTGCAGGGGAAAAATGGTTGGTTGGGGTTGGGTGTTGGGTTTTTCCTCCTTTGCCTTTTGTCAGTGAGGTGGCAGATTTAATATGTGCATAAATTAGTGAAGTTTTAAGCACTTTAATGGAAATTACCAAGGGTAAGATAGTGCTTAATTGCTTAGTTCTCAAATTTCATGCATGAGTGGCTGTACATTTTTTGATGCAGTTCATAGGAGGTTAGTACGGTATATTGCATCAGTAATTTAACTCCGAGGAAATGGCTTCAGTAATTATGCTGATAGATTGCTGTCATTGATCAACATGAAGCAAATTACCATCTTCCATTAACTGGTTTACAGAACTCATTGCTGCCTTGTTGAGGCTAATTGAGACATCAGGACAGATTATGATTGATCAGACCCACGGCCCAATCTCTTTTCCTGTGTTATCTGGTAACCACTGCTGCCAAAGAACTTGAGGCCCTGGATCCAGAGCCATCTTGTGAGATGATCATATTGTGAAAAGCAACCAAGCCTCAGATAATGCATTCTGAGGCACCACCCCCCTAACCTGAGGGTTGTAGAAACTTTGGCTTACAGAAGCTTCAGCCCATAACAGAGGTGTTTAAAAATAGTTCATATTAATTTAAATTATTTATGCAAGATAAAATATTCTTTAACTTGAAAACATTTCACAATATTCATGTTAGAACTGAAACATGAATCAAAAAAGACTAAAAGACTAAGACATTAAGAGGAATTAGGCCTTTCAGTGTATCGAGTCAGTCCCACCATTCCATCCTGCCTTCTCCCTGTAACCCTTGATTTGCTTCATAGTCAAGAATGTATCTACTCTATCTTATATATACCCAATGCCTTGGGCCCACTGCCATCCATGGCAACAAATTTCATAGATTCACCAACCTCTGGGTAAAGAAATTCTTCCTCATCTTAGTTTTAAAGGGGCCATTTTGTATTCTGAAGCTCTACCCTCTCGTCCCAGACTCCTCTACCAAATAAAGGAAGAACTATATGTAAACAAAATCTGGTGAGTGTTTGGTAGGCTTTTCAAATAAATGAAGCTCTGATGCTGTCTCAGCTCCGGCTGGCTTGGGTTGAAGACTCCGATATAAGATACATCTGGACTTAATGGTAAGTGAAGGTCTGATGTTACTGTTCTTCATCTCCAGGGTTTCTCCTGCCTTTGTTGACAAATTCCAGAAATTCGGCACTTTTGGAATTGGCTGGTGGCAGAAAAATCATATGGAGGCTTGGTGCTTTTTTGGAATTAATTTGGTGTAGTTGGAAACCTGGCTTTGTAAGTGCCTTCTACTGTAGGTTTATTCAACTGTATCATATAAATTTATGTCAAGTATACACACAAGAAAATAGAAGCAGGAAATGGCTGCCTGGTCTCTCCAGCCTCCCTTCTCTTCAATATATTCATGGTGGATCTGGCATTGTCATGCCCCATAAGAATCTTTTGTTTCAATGAGATCAGCACTCATTGTTCTGAAAGGTCATGAAGTTAGAGCTTGGATCAGTACATGGAACTATGATGTTGTAGCCATTACTGAAACCTGGCTGGAGGAAGGACAGGTTTGGATGATGCACTTACCAGGATATAGCTGTTCAAAAAAAAAGGAAGGGAGGAAGAAGAGGAGGGGTGTGTGGCATTATTGCTTAAGGATAGTATCACAGCTGTACTGAAGGAAGACACTGAGGAAGGTAAGGGCACTGAGTCTGTATAGGTGGATATCAGAAATAGGAAGGGAGCAATCACTGTGCTGGGAGTAGTCTTTAGGCTCCCACCTAGTCTCCCGAACACTGAGGAACAGATAAGCAGGAAGATTTTAGAATGGTGCAAGAAAACCAGGATTCTAGTCATGGGAGATCTTAACTCCCCTAATATTGACTGTTACCTCCTGACTGCCAAGGGGATAGATGGAGCTGAATTTGTTAGGTGTGTTTAAGAAAGATTCATGACACTCTATTTGGACAGGCCAATGAGAGGAGGGGCCATACTGGATCTGCTTCTGGGTAATGAACCGAGTTAAGTGGTAGACCTCTTGGTGGGGGAGCACTTTGGTGAAAGTTATCACAACTCCCTTAGCTTCAGTATAGTTATAGAAAAAGACAAGCTCAGGCTTAATAAGAGAGTGATTAACTGGGGAAGAGCTAATTATAAAAGGATTAGGCAGAAACTAGGGAATATCAATTGGAAAGAGATATTTAAGAGGGAGAGCACAAGTAATGTGGAGGAAGTTACGGACCAATTGAGCTGGGTCCAGGGCAGGTTTGTCCCACTAGGACAAGGAACAAATGGTTAAAAAAGGAAACCGCAAATGATGAAACAGGCAGAAGCAAGATTATGTTAAATATAGAAAGCAGGGAACAGATAGGGCTCATGAGAAATATATAGATGCCAGGAAAGACCTTAAGAAGGAAATTAGGAGAGCTTGAAGGGGGCATAAAATGACTTTGGCAGGTATGATTAAGGATAACCCTAAGGCATTCTATGTGCATGTAAAAAAAAATAGAAAGATGACAAAAGTGATGGTAGATCCACTAAAAGATAAAAGAGGAAACATTTGCCTAGAAGCGAAGGAGGGAGGAGAGGTCCTGAATAAATACTTTGCATCAATATTTACAAGAGATCAGGATGAAATCGAAATAGAACAGGACAATATGGTGATTATGGAAGAGGAAGTGTTGGATCTTCTAAATAACATCAAGATTAATGTCCCCAGGGTAGGATGAGATATATCCTGGGTTGATCAGGGAGGTAAGAGAAGAAATTGCAGGAGAAATAGCTATGGTCTTTGCATCCTCTTTGACCATGGGGAAGGTGTCAGAGGATAGGAAAATGGGAAATGTAGTCCTTTTGTTTGAAAAAGGTAAGAAGGAGAATCCTGGGAATTATCGACCAGTGAATCTCATGTCAGTGGTGTGTAAACTATTGGAAAAGATTCTTGAGGATAGTATTTACCAGCATTTGGAGAGGTATAATTTACTCAAGACTAGTCAGCATGGCTTTGTAAAGGGAAGGTTGTGCCTCACGAGCCCATATGAGCTCTTTGAGAAAGTGACGAAAGAAATTGATGAGGGTAGGATGATAGATGTATTCTATCTGGATTTCAGTAAGGCATTTGATAAGGTCCTCCATAAGAGACTCATCTGGAAGGTCAAGAGGCATGGGATCAGTGGAACCTTGGTTGCCTGAATAAAAAAAATTTGGCTTGCAGGAAGAAGACAGAGCATAGAATGGTGGAAGGTAGGTACTCTGCATGGAGGACAGTAATGAATGGAGTGTCACAGGGATCAGTTCTCGATCCCTTGCTCTTTGTGATTTTTATAAATGATCTGGATGATACAAAAGATTGAGTGAGTTTGTGGATGACACAAAGATTGGAGGAATTGTAGATGGAGCTGAAGGTTATCAGAGGTTGCAAGAGGACATAGACATGATGCAGAGTTGGGCAGAAAAATGGCAAATGAATTTCAATCTGGACAAATGTGAGATAATGCATCTTGGCAGGACAAATCATAAACTGAGTACAGGGTTAACGGTCGGTTAATTAAGAGTGTGGATGAACAGAGGGATCTTGCGGTTCATGTCCATACATCCCTCAAGGGATTCTGGGCTTCATTAATAAGGGGATTGTTTATCAGAGTAGAGAAGTCATGTTGAAGCTTTATAAGTCTCTGGTGAGTCCACATGTGGAGTATTGTGTCCAGTTCTGGTCGCCTCATTATAGGAAGGATGTGGAGGCTGTGGAAAGGGTGCAAAGGAGATTTACCAGGGTGTTGCCTGGATCGGAGGGCATGTCTTATGAGGCAAGTTTGGCAAAGCTAGGACTTTTCTCTTTGGAGCACAGAAGGATGAGAGGGGACTTGATCGTGGTCTACAAAATTATGAGGTTTAGGTTGGTTGGACACTCAATACCTGTTTCCTAGGGTGGGAATAACAACCACTAGAGGACATATATACATATATACAATTAAGGGAGGAAGTATAGGGGTAAGTTTCTTTACGCAGAGAGTTGTTGAGACCTGGAATGCCTTGCCAGGAGTGGTGGTTGAGGTTGAAATATTAGATGCCTTTGAAAAAACAGGCACATGGATGAAAGGAAAGTGGAGGGTTATGGGGTAGGGAGGATTTAACACTTTTACATGGCTCAGTATAGCATGGAGGGCCAAAGGGCATGTACAGTCCTGTAATGTTTAAAAAAAAAATCAAAAAATGAATGTCTGATCATTTTAGGTGTTTGTATTATGACAGCACTATCTTCCAAGGGGCTTGCTAAGGGAATCACTTCTGAACTGCATCCAATGTTGTCATACCCCTACTTCAGAGGAGCAAATTTTAAACAGTATTCACCAATACGCTCTGCACTAGCAGGGCCTCTGCTGGTGTTATAATGGTAGTTGGCCTATCTGTTATACTAACAGTGTAACCCAATAATTTTACTGAACAATAGGAGAGTCTTCAAGGTGATAGGTTTATATAAATTGCATTATATTCTGTTGATCTAACTTTTACAAATGTTGCTTCTTGCCCTTTTAAATAAGGGAACTAGCATGCTCAGTTAAGTAGCCAAATAGATGTGTTGCGATCTTGAAAGTTGGGTTTAGATGAAAAGAACATTCACCACCCTGAACTGCAATGGGTTGATTATGCCTCTTAGATGAGAATAGAAAGTGCTGGAAATCCTCAACATGACAGGCAGTATCTGTGGAGAAACAATAAACAATCCATGTCAGTGAATTCAGTGATTAAGTGAATTCAGGATATGTGAGGGCATAAGATGAATACAGTATAGTGATAGTGTGCTAGTGATACTCCTGGCCACTAGAGCACTAGAGGGAGTCAGAGACTAGTTTGTTGCAGCTTGTTTGGATTCAAGATGGATGCCTCTACACAGTCACGAGTTCTATGGCTAATAACATATTGTTATTTTAAAAGAACACAAGTTTCTTTATTACAATAACAAAAAATATCACATGATACCAGGAGTGGGAATCAGTTGATATCAGCAGGCAAATTGCAGAGTGTGAAACCTCCTGATGCTGAAATTTGGACTGGAAATGTCGATTACGAGTGGAGGCTGTTCAAACAAAGATGCATGCTATACGCTTAAGCCATTGGACTCGATAGCAAATTTGATGCATGGAAGATTGTACTGTTAATTTCCATGGTGGAATCACAAGGAATTAAAGTTTTCAATACAATTGTTTTTGCTGAGGCAGAAGACCAGGGCAAATTCGACAAGCTTATCAAGATGTTTGATGAACATTATTCACCAAAGAAAAATGAAATGTTTGAGAAGTGCAAGTTTCCCTTATGCACACAGCTGCAGGGAGAGAGCTTTGATTATTTTTTTAGTGGACTTGAAAAACAAGAATGTGCAATTTTGGATTGATGCAAGATTCAATGATCTGTGATCAAACTGTGTTTGGGATAATTGATAAGAAAGAGAGAGAAAGTATTGCTGCGAGAAACAGAGCTTACCTTAGCTGGAGCTGTGAAGATAGGCCATGCCAGTGGATTAGCTCTGCAGCACACAAAAAACTTCAGTGAGAGTGCAAATGCGAGTAAAAACGAAGGCACAGCTGCAGTCACAGTGTGTGTCCACACACATTAAAAAAAAAGAAACTTTGGAAACAACACCAAAAAAAGGAGAGAAATTATGTGGCACTCAACATGCATCAAAATGATGCCCAGCCTATGGAAAAGTCTGTAATAAGTGCAAAGGGCAGAATCATTATGCAAAGCAATGTATTTTTTTTCCTTCAAAAGGAAAAAAAATAGTAGTGAAACTGTACAAAGTATAGAAGAAATTACTCTCAGCGATACATTTTCTATTGGTGCGGTAGTGCAGGAAGATTATAAACCAACAGATACTAAACAGCCAAGTGTGAACAGAGTCGAGCAGGATAAGTGGACTGTTTCATTGGAAAAAATATTTCTTTCAAGCTGGACACAGGGGCAATGAAGATAAAGCCATACATCCATACAAATCCTGTACAGCTCAAACCTTACAATGGACAGAGCATCAACTCGAAAGTACATGTAAACTCAAGGTGAAAGTTAAAGATAAAGAACACCACCTCAGGTTCACAGTAGTCCCAGATGAATTACTGCTGGGTGACAAAGCCAAGTTAAGAGGGTGTACACACCAGGGAAATCTATTGTTTAGCTGATGCATTATCCAGGGCAATGACGCAGAGTGAAGCACACAATGAGCGTTCCACAGAGACAGATGTGAATCTCCATGTGAATGTAATCACTGAATCTCTTCCATTATCTGACATAAAATTGAGGCAGATTGCAGCTGAAACAGAAAAGGAAACAGTTCTACAGAAGCTCATCAAGAATCTGAATGAAGGATGGCCTAGAGGTAAATGTCAGCCATACTATAACGTCAAAGCTGAGCTGAGTGTTGCCAATGGTCTTCTACTCAGACAGAGCAGAAGTATCATTCCTCAATCACTGTGATGAGATGCTGAAAAGGGGGCATGAGGGGTGTCTTGGAATGGAAAAATGCAAGAGGATGTCCAGAACTACTGTTTATTGGCCAGGGATAAATGCTGACATTGAGAGGATGGTTTCAAGCTGTGAGACCTGTTTGAAACATCAGACAAAGCAGCCAAAGGAACCCATAAAAATTGATGTACCAGCAGAACCATGGCAGAAATCTGGGACTGATCTGTTCCACATGGATGTAAATAGTTACTTGCTGGTTATTGATTATCGAACTGTCTGGAGATTGCACTACTTCCTAACGTGTCTGCTGCTTGTGTGATCAAATATATGAAATCAATATTTTCAAGTCATGGAATTCATCAAATTGTCTACAGTGACAATGGACCATGTTGCAGCAGTAGAGAATTCCAGAAGAGTATGATTTTTTGACATGTGACTTCAAGTCTTCTGCATCCACAAAATAACAGAGAAATGACTTCGCATAGTTAAATAGTTCCTCAAGAAAGCACTAGACAGTGGCTCAAATCCGTATCAGCTCTATTGAGTTATAGAGCTTCAGCTCCTGAACATGGCATATCATCCCCTGAGATTCTGATGGGACGTAGACTACACACCACAATTCTCTACTCTGCAGACTTAAACAAGAACAGAAATGTCGAAGATGTCAAACTGAAACAAAGGCTTCTTCAAAGGAGACATAAAGCAAACTATTACAAGTCAGCAAGAAGCTTAGGGCCACTGGCACAACATAACACAGTGAGACTCGGAGATTCCAACACCTGGGACAAGAAGGCCACTGTTCTGGAGGAAGTAAATCCAATATCCTACACTGTCAGAACAGGATGGTCAAATACTGAGGAGGAATTGAAAGAGCCTGCTGAAAATTCAAGAGACACTGCATGGACGGATAAATGCAGAATATCCACCCTGGACAGCAACAGAGGAAACATCATCAGTGTTAGACAGTAATGAACCAGCAGAGCTGTTGCAAGTACCAGTGTTAAGAAGATCCACACATGTTATCAAAGTGACAATAAACTGAATCTCTAAAATAAAAAGAACTGCACACTTTAACAGTTTTTGCTGCTGATGTTATGTTTACATTTGTGTTGAATTTTAAATTGAAATGAATACTCAATTAGTGTGTCATGTTACTAGATTAAACATCTGAAGGAAAGGGGATCTAATGATAGAGTGCAAGTGGCACTTCTGAACAACTAGAGGGAGTCAGAGATGAGTTTGTTGGAGCTTTGGTTGGATTCAAGATGGATGCCTCCAAATAGCCTTGTGCATTTTAGCTAATAAAGTATAGTTGTTTTAAATTGTATCTTTATACAATGGAGTTTCTTTTTTATAATAAAATAAACATCACAAATTGATGCTGTTTTATAAAGCATTCTGCTCTTCAGTTATGATCATTGGTAACATTTTTATAGTTGAGATGCTATGATCTTGGCTAAAATTTTGACATCAGCATTAAGCAAAGATAATGGTTTGTAGGCACCACATGTTTTGGGATCCTTATCCTTCTTCAGAATGAAAATTATTGATGCTTAATTTCAAGTAGTTGGTAAGACTCCTCACTCATGAGCTTCATTAAACACAGATAATAATTATAATAATGATAGAGATCATTTATCACTAAACCTTATGTAAAATTCAATTGGAGCCTGGAGCTCTATGAGAGTGCATTGCATTAATCATTGCTGTAATCTCTTCCAGAGTGAGTGAGGTATGCAGTTCCTTCACCAAGTTGGAGTCAATGATTGGAGTTGTAAGGTTGTTCAGAAACTGGCTCATTTTGGTGTTTTTAGAATTTTTGGATTTATAAAGTGACAAAAAGAAAGATTTGAAGGCAGAATAATTTTTATGGGATCTGATGTTATGTTATTAGAGCAGGGTTTCCCAAACTGGGTTCCATTGAAAAGAGTAAGGGTTCTGTAGAAAACGTGACAGGGAGTAAAACTCAACAACATGAAAGGCTCATCGTAATGTGATACCAATTTAAAAAAAAATTACTTATTTCTTCTATCCATAATTCAATTTGTTTTTTAAAGAATCCAAACTTATTTTGATGGCAGCAAACTGTACACTCCACCCCAAGAAAAAAAAGGCATAACGAGGCTTGATGTCAGCCACGCAGGTGGCACTTAGCGCATAATTTTTAACTAATGAGAATCTGAATTCTTCATGCACTGACACAACGCTGGCAAAGGAGCTGGTGTTGATGCTCTGCATGGCGATAAGTTTATAGTGTTGATGTTTCTTTTTGTGTGATTATTACAATTAGTTTAAGTGCACAATATTATGAAAAATATCTTGATAGTATTAGTTTTTTTAATGCGTGTTTTAACCCATGGACCATTGGATTAAAAAAGAAACTAAGAGACAGGACAATTCTCTGAAGAATGTATTGAAGTGTCACTGCCTTTTTCATGAAGAATCTTCGAATAAGCCTATACCTGAAAAATCAAGTGTCATAATGAAATAAAGGTATGACGACAATGATTTGTCGCTTGGACTCATTGCAGTTGGGAATAAAGTGGCACCAGAAGCACAATGTGTTTTATGTAGTAAATTTCTGTTTAAGAGCTCTTTGGCCCCCCATAAATTAAACAGACACTGGAAACAAATAATCCCCAGCACAAAGATAAGGATGTGAACATCTTTAAAAGGGTAACTAAATTTTCACTTGGAACCAATAAAGGTTTTATAATGGAGACTGTAAAGAGAGGAAAGACAAAGAATAAGAAAGCAGCAGAAGCTTCTTACAGGGTAAGTTATCGAATTGCTCAGCAGTGTTCAACAGTAGTAGAATAGCAGAGCCACATGTATCTGTGTTAAGAATATCCACATGCATTCTCTTTTTGTTTCAATAACAAAAACATAACATACAGTATAGAAATAATCAAAGAAAATTTTGCATTAACAACCAACTCTCTTAAGGGAAGCAAAATAATATAGATTATATTTATAAAAAGAAAATATTAGAAATGTTATTAACATTTAAAAGTGTATCTTAATGCATATATTTCAAATACGGAGACAACTTACTAACAAAAGAAGAATAATTATCATGTAAATTATAAGTAATTTTTTCCATAACAATACATATTTTCAATTAATTATGCCAATGTACTATATTAATCTCAGTATCATCTTTCCAAATGCTAGCAACACATTTACACACTACTGATAACACCAAACATACAAAAGAAATTTGAATTTTATCCAATCCTATTCCCCTTAACGAATACAAATTTCCCAACAAGAAAATCGTTGGATCTAATGGTAATATCAAATTATATAATTTCTCCAAAACTACCTTAATTCCTTGCCAAAATGATTGAACTTTAACACAATTCCAAACAGAATGTAGAAAAGTTGCAATACACGAGCCACATCTAAAACAAGAATCTGAATTACTAAACCCATATTTTTTAAAACTTTTCTGGGGTCAAATATAATTGATGTAAAAAATTATAATTAACCTTCCATATCTTACATTAGTCAATTTAATTACATTGTTCTGACACATATTCGGTCAAATATCTTTGGCAAATATAAATAATAAATCATTCTCCATTTAGATTTAGATTTCTCCCAATTTGACTTATCCATTCTACCTTGTAACAAATTATACATAACTGAAACTTAACCCTTTTTCGATATAGAGGAAATCAAAGATTCAAATCTTGACAAAGTTGGTAAAATCATCTCTCTACCATAATTATTTTTTATCAAAGCTCTAAGTTGATAATACACAAACAAAGAATTTACAGATATATTAAATCTTTCTCTCAATTGGTTAAAATTTCCCTTCCATAAAACAACCTTTAGAATCCCAAATCTTTAAATGATTATTAAACATTGAAAAAGAAATAAGCTGATTATTATACAATGGAGTTATAATTGATAATTTATCTTTTGACCCTAACACCCTATTTTTTAAATCAAAATCTTTAACAAATGTTTTAATACCTACATATATTGCTGTGACAAAATTGAATTCCAATGAAATATAAATTCATGTATCTCAACCCTAGAAATTCACGCCATCTCCACTTTAGCCCAGCTAGGAGGTTGATCTAAATCCATCAATCTACTAACAAACTTTGACTGATCCACTTCATAATAGGTTTGAAAATGTGGTAATTGAAATCCGCCCAATGCATACTTCCATGTAAGTCTATGCAATTCCACTCAAGCTAATTTACCTTTCCATAAAAACTTTTGGACTGATTTATTCAAATCTTGAAAAAAAAGCCCTTAGAAAGTAAACAAGGAATTGACTGAAATAAATATTGAATTTGAGGAAATATATTCATTTTAATACAATTAACCTGACCAATCAAAGTTAATGGAAGATCTTTCCACTTAATCAAATCTGCTTTAATCCATCTTAATATAGGTACATAATTTAATTGATATAATGATTGATAATTAGTATCTATAAACACACCTAAATATTTAATTTTACTTGTCCACCTTAATTCTGTAATAATTTTAAATTCAGAATAATCTCCCATTCCAAATGGTAAAATTTCACTTTTATACCAATTAACTTTATATCCCGATAGTTCTCCAAATTTCAACAAACACTCTTGCAATTTTTTCAAAGACTCTTCCGGTTCCGTCAAGTACACCAACACATCATTTGCAAATAAATTAAATTTAATTTCTTCATTTTTAACCCTCATCCCTCTAATTTCTTCATTTTATCTAATAGCCTGAGCTAACAGTTCAATAACCAATGCAAATAAGGCTAGTGACAATGGGCAGCCCTGTCGAGTTAAATGAGTCAATTTAAATGGTGATGAATTATGTCCATTTGCCACCACCCTAGCAATCAGGTTCGTATATAAACCCTTAATCCAACCAATAAAAAAGGGCCGAATTTAAATTTCTCTAACACTTCAAATAAAAAAATCCCACTCAACCCTATCAAAAGCTTTTTCTGCATCTAATGCAACCTAACCATGGTTAGGTTGCTTTCAATATGCATTGAGTGGGATTTTTTTATTTAAAGTGTTAGAGAAATTTAAATTTAAGTTAGAGAAATTTAAATTTAAATTTAAATACGGCCCTTTTTTATAAATCAAAATATATTGTCTGATGCATTTCTGTTTGATCAATATATACCAATTTAGGTAAATATTTAGCAAGTCTATTAGCTAATACTTTTGCTATAATTTTATAATCTACATTTAATAAAGAAATAGGTTTATAGGAAGACACTTTTAATGGACCTCTATCTTTTTTTTGGAATGACAATTATTAAATCACTTGAACATGATTCTGGTAACTTCTGATCTTCAGTAACTTGATTTAACATTTCTCCAAATACATTAGAAAAATCATCATAACAAAGTTTATAAAATTCCACAAGGAATCCATCATCGCCTGGGGACTTTCCATTAGGCACTTCCTGAATAGCTTCCTTAATTTCAAAATCCGTAAATGGAGATTCCAATTTCAAAACATCATTTCCATCTAATACCGGTAACTTTAAGTTAGATAAGTAAGAATCAATAGAATCATTATCCTGTTTCCCCTCACAAGTATATAATTTCAAATAAAATGAATAAAACTGGTCATTAATTTCCTGAGGTTTGTAAGTAACTTTTGAATTCTTCTTATCAGCATTAATAGTCCGAGATGTCTGTTCAGCTTTCAATTGCCACACAAGTACCTTATGAGCTCTTTCCCCCAACTCATAATAACGTTGTTTAGATTGATTAATTAAATGCTCAAACTGATAAGTTTGTAAAGTATTATAACTTAATTTTAACCTTGCTAATGCAACTTTTTTTAATCTTCAGTTACATCTTTCTGAAAATCTTTCTCTAACTCAGCAATCTTATTTTCTAACTCTAAACTTTCTGCCATAACTTTTGTAGAATAACTAATAATATGCCCTCTCAAATAAGCTTTTAAAGCATCCCATATTACAAAATGACTATCCACAGAATTAACATTCTTTGCCAAAAATAAAGAAATATGCTCTTTATCAAAAGTGACAAACTCTGTTTTTTTCAATAATATTGCATTAAGCCTCCATCTAAATGACAGACGTACTACCTCTGAACTTTCACAAGAAAAAGGTAACAATGAATGATCTGATATAACTCTACTTTTATATTCAGCTCTTAATGCTCTACCTTGTAAATGTGCTGATATCAAAATTAAATCAATTCTAGAAAATGAATCATGTCATGAAGAATAAAAAGACAAATCTTTCTCTGTAGGATTAATTTTTCTCCAAATATCCACCAAATTTAAATCTTTCATTAATTCTTAAATTTGTATTGCCATCTTTGATATCCTTATACTTTTTGGATTTCTATCCAATAAAGGGTCCAAAACACAGTTAAAATCACCCCCAACTAAAACATTTTCATTAGCTTGAGTTAACAATAAAAAAGCTTCTGAAATAAACCACTCATCATCTATATTAGGGGCATAAAGATTCAACAAAGTCCAAGAATCAGCAAAAATTTTACAGTTCACTCTTAATACTCTGTCAGCATACTCCTCTAAAGATTCCAATTCAAATGGTAAATTTTTATGAATCAAAATCGCTACTCCTCTTGCCTTAGAATTAAAATAAGAAGAAAAAACATTCCCAACCCAATCTCTTTTCAATTTCAAATGTTCTTTTTCAGTCAAATGTGTTTCTTGTCAAAAAGCAAGATCAATTTTCATTTTTTTAATATAAGCCAATATTGTCTTTTTCTTAATTGGATTATTTAACCCCTGAACATTAAAAGTTGCCACACCCATTCTCAAAGCACCTGACAGACTGAATCTCTAAAGGAAAAAAAATGGACTCTTAAAAATTTGTGATGCTGATGTTGTATTTATGTTTGTGCTGAACTTCAAATTGAAATAAATACTGTATTGGGGTGTCTTGTTTTTAGATTAAACATCTCAAGGAAAAGGGATGTAGTGATAGAGTGTGACTGCTAATCCTGACCACTGTTGGGAGTCAGAGACTAGTTTGTTGCTATTCCATTGTATTCAAGATGGATGCCTCCAATCAGTCATGAGTTCTATAGTATAAAGTTTAGTTGCTTTAAAAGAACCCAAGTTTCTTTATGACAATTAAAGAAACATCACAGATAGCAATGATGCTAAAAATACTGTCATTTAAAGTGAAGTAGGTTACTGATAATCTTCAGTCAAGATTCTGGTGTATCCCCTTTGCAGATGGCTGTGAGTGTATTTACATCTCAACCTTTCATCTAGATTAAACTGATAACTTTAAAAAAAAATTGTTCATTGAAGACTTCCATTGCAGCTTAGTAACAGAAAATGTGTTCCCTTGAGGAAATGACACTTTCGTATTAGGAAATCAATAGACAGGCCAAGAGCTAAAAAAAATTACCTCTCCTATTAAATCGGTCACAAAGGTAAAAATAGCATTGATGTAATAACACTGTCCCAACAGATTTCAGAGCATAACTACAATAGAGTAGATATTTAGTTTGGTACTGGATTGCCATAAATTTTATGAAAAAGACATTTTTTAAAGGTCTATCACAGCAAAGTCCAAAATTCAGAGAGATATAGAACACACTGAAGATCTTCATATAACTGTCCAAGGAGTTTGGATATTTGCTCATCTGCAGAGAAAAGTGTATAGTAACAGTTGCTGACATGCCTAATTTAATCTAGCATCTGTAGTTTAAAAAAATAGAACAGGTTTGTATTCTGTTTGGATTCATAATTTAATTTACTGTCAATGTTCTCAGTGTGACTGTTATTGTGTATTTGATTCAAACTAAATGATTATAATAAAATTTTTGTAGGCATATTAAGAAATGATCATTCATCAGTGATGTAGAAATTATGTGGCCATTTTATTCTGTAAAAGACATCCTGAAACTGCAATATATTCTAATGTCTGGTTTATTCAGTTCATGACAACCCTATAAATAATACCATCTCAAACATTGATTGTTTAAGTTCTAATGACAGATTACATCTGATTTGTAAAGGTGGACCTTTCCTTTTTTCCAATTGCATTAAACGATGCAATTCTTTTTGTGATTTATTTATTGCTGAATTCCATGAATCAGAAGAGACTACTTCACATAAATA
Organism: Narcine bancroftii; assembly: GCF_036971445.1. Classification (NCBI taxonomy): domain Eukaryota; kingdom Metazoa; phylum Chordata; class Chondrichthyes; order Torpediniformes; family Narcinidae; genus Narcine; species Narcine bancroftii. The sequence continues at coordinate 32,650,284 of NC_091469.1, read as the reverse complement.
AAAGAGTTTACTCACCTACAAAAGTTGTAGAACAGGCAGAAATTGAAAATTTCAAAGCAGAGATTGACATATTTTGCTGAGGCAAAGATATTAAGGTTTATAGATGCAAAGCAGATGGTTGGAACTAATAAACATGTCCACTTTGATTATATTGAATGTCAGCACAATCTCAGAGGACTGAATGGACTGCTTCAATCTTCATCAATTGAAATCTTGACAACTTTTTACAGAAGTACAATTGAATGTGCCCTGTCTGGTTGCATTACCGTCTGGTGTAGTAGCTGCAGAGCATCTGACCACCAGTCAAACCATAGGATATTTAAAATGGCTGTGACGATCACAAGGATCTCCTTCTCCTCTATTGACGACATTCACTGGGAGCATTGCTTAAATAAGGCTGAAATAATTATAGGGGATCTCTCTAATAATCATTGACCTTTAACCACCAGGATTGAGGTACAGGAACATCAAAATCAGGACTGCCAGGCTGGGAAATAGCTTCGTTCTACAGGGTATGAGATTGATGAATTGCATCATGTAGCCTTGGGTCTCTTATAAATGAAACTGAGTAAATTATTTCAGAATAGTTGGACCTATTTATTTTATTTTATTTTTTATGTATGTATGTGATTATTATGCGCTGTGTTCCAACGACATAGGAAAAAAGCGGGATGAGGTCCTACAAGCAGAATTCAGGAAGCTTGGAAGGAAGTTAAGGAGTAGGACCTCTAGGGTAATAATCTCTGGATTATTGCCAGTGCCACGAGCTAGTCAGAGTAGGAATTTCAGGATAGATAGAATGAATATGTGGCTTGAACAGTGGTGTAGGAGGGAAGGGTTCAGATTCTTGGGGCATTGGAATCGGTTCTGGGGCAGATGGGATCAGTTCAAACAGGACGGTCTCCATCTGGGCAGGCCCAGGATCAATGCCCTCGGGAGAGTGTTTGGTAGTGCTGATGGGGAAGGTTTAAACTAATGTGGCAGGGGGATGGGATCAGGAGTAGAGAGACAGAGGGGTTTAGCATGAGGGAAGAAGTTGGAGATAGGAGGGTGAAAAGCAAAAGAGGCAGGCAGGTAACCTCAGGGCAAAAATGTAAAAGGGCCACTTTACAGCATAATGGTGATAGGGTTAAGGCTCTGGTAAAAACAAGTTTGAAGGCCTTGTGTCTTAATCCAAGGAGTATTCGTAATAAGGTGGATGATTTGAATGTGCAGATAGCTGTAAATGACTATGATATAGTTGGGATCACAGAGACATGACTTCAAGGGGACCAAGGCTGGGAGCTTAACATTCATGAATTTTCAATATTCAGGAGGGACAGACAGAAAGGAAAAGGAGGTTAGAGAGGAGTTAAAAGCAAAAGCAATAGAAAGGAATGATGTGGAATCAACGTTGGTAGAGCTGCAAAATGCAAGGGGGCAGAAGACATTAGTGGGAGTTGTATATAGACCACCTAACAGTAGTAGAGAGGTTGGGGATGGCATTAAACAGGAAATTGGAAATGCGTGCAACAAAGGCAAGGCAGTTATAATGGGTGACTTTAATCTCCATATAGACTGGATGAATCAAATTGGTAAGGGAACTGATGAGGACGATTTCTTAGAAGGTTTACGGGAAAATTTTCTAACCCAGTATGTTGAAGAACCAACGAGGGAACAGGCCATTCTAGACTGGGTTCTGAGTAATGAGGAAGGGTTAGTTAACAATCTTGTTGTGCGAAGCCCTTTGGGCAAGAGTGACCATAATATGGTGGAATTTTACATTAGGATGGAAAGTGATAGGGTTAATTCTGTAACTCAGGTTCTGAACTTAAAGAAGGGTGACTTTGAGGGTATGAGACGCGAATTGATTAAGTTAGATTGGCAAATGTTACTTAAAGGATTAACTGTAGAAAGGCAATGGCAAGCATCTAAGGATCACCTGGATGAAATACAGCATTAGTTTATCCTGGTTTGGAAAAAGAATAACTCAATGAGGGTAGTACATCCTTGGATAACAAGGGAAATCAGGGAGAGTATCAAGTGTAAAGAGGAAGCATATAGACTAGCCAGGAAAGACAGAATACCAGAGGATTGGGAGAAATTCAGTGTTCTACAGAGGAAGACAAAGGGATCAATCAGGAAAGGCAAAAGAGATTATGAGAGAAAGTTGGCAGGGAACATAAAAAATGACTGCAAAAGTTTTTATAGATATGTAAAAAGAAAGAGACTAGTAAAGACAAATGTGGGTCCCTTGCAGTCAGAAACAGGTGAATTGGTCATGGGGAACAAGGGCACGGCAGACCAATTAAATAACTACTTTAGTTCGGTCTTCACTAGGGAAAATATGAATAATCTTCAGGAAATAATAGGGGACCATGGGGCTAATGTGACGGAAGGACTGGGGAAAATAAGTGTAAGTTATGAGGTTGTGTTGGATAAATTGAAGGGATTAAAGACAGACAAGTCCCTAGGGCCAGATGGTCTTCATCCCAGAGTGCTAAAGGAAGTAGCACATGAAATAGTGGAGGATGCATTGTTGATAATTTTTCAAAACTCTTTAGATTCTGGAGTAGTTCCTGAGGACTGAAGGGTGGCTAATGTAACTCCACTTTTTAAAAAGGGAGGGAAAGAGAAATCAGGGAATTATAGACCAATTAGCTTGACATCGGTAGTGGGGAAAATGTTAGAGTCAGTTATTAAATATGTGATTGCGGCACATCTGGAAAGTGGTGAATTCATTGGTCAGAGCAGCATGGTTTTATGAAGGGAAAATCGTGTCTGACTAATCTTAATGAATTTTTTGAGGATATAACTAGTAGAGTGGATAGGGGACAACCAGTAGATGTGGTTTACCTAGATTTTCAGAAGGCTTTTGATAAAGTCCCACACAGGAGATTACTATACAAACTTAAGGCACACGGTATAGGGGATATGGTATTGAGGTGGATAGAGAATTGGTTGACAGATAGGAAGCAAAGAGTGGGAATAAACGGGTACCTTTCAGAATGGCAGTCAGTTGCTAGTGGGGTACCACAAGGCTCAGTGCTGGGACCCCAGTTATTTACGATATATATTGATGATTTAGATGAGGAAATAGAAAACACCATGTCCAAGTTTGCAGACGACACGAAGCTGGGTGGGATTGTAAGCAGTGTAGAGGCTGTTAAGAGTGTGCAGGGTGACTTGGACAGGTTGGGCGAGTGGGCAAATGCATGGCAGATGCAATATAATGTGGATAAGTGTGTGGTTATCCACTTAGGAGGAAAGAATGGGAGGGCTGAGTACTATCTTAATGGTATCCAATTAGGAAAAGGGGAGATGCAAAGAGACCTGGGTGTCACTGTGCATCAGTCATTAAAAGTGGGCAGGCAGGTGCAGCAAGCAGTAAAAAATACGAATGGTATTTTGGGGTTCATATCAAGAGGATTCGAGTACAGGAGCAGAAAGGTATTGATCCAGTTGTATAGGGCCTTTGTGAGACCTCACCTGGAGTATTGTGTTCAGTTTTGGACTCCTTATCTGTGGAAGGACATCATTGCTATGGAGACAGTGCAGAAAAGGTTTACCAGATTGATACCAGGGATAGCGGGACTTGCATATGAAGAAAGGCTAGAACGACTGGTCTTGTACTTGCTGGAGTTTAAACGATTAAGAGGAGATTTAATAGAAACGTTCAAAATTCTTAAGGGATTTGACAGGCTAGAAGCAGGAAGATTGTTCCCAATGTTGAGCAAGTCTAGAACCAGAGGTCACAGTTTAAGGATAAAGTTTAAGTCCTTTAGGACTGAGATGAGGAAGAATTTTTTTCACTCAGAGGGTGGTGAATTTATGGAATTCTCTGCCACAGGAAGTGGTTGAGGCCGGTTCCATAGCTATATTTAAGAGAGAGTTAGATTTAGTACTTGTGACTAGGGGGATCAGGGGGCATGGAGAGAGAACTGGAACAGGGTACTGAGTGGATGATCAGCCATGATCAAAATGAATGGCGGTGTAGGCTTGAAGGGCCAAATGGCCTACTCCTACACTTATTTTCTATGTTTTCTATGTGTGAGAAATATATTATGTGTATATATGTACATCATGGTCTGGAGAAATGCTCTTTCATCTGGTCGAATATACATAGTCAAATGATAATGAACTTGAACTTGAAGAGGACCCACCCTCTAAAAGTGTCCAGTTATATTTTAGACATATCATTATGTTCTGAAAGTGTTTTTAAAATGATTAGGTGTGGATCTGCACTAGATCAGGACTTCCCATCCCATGCAACAAATGAAATTTCACCTGGGACACACGTCTGCTCACGTGCATCATGTGATGGAAGGGATTCAGAGGAATTATGTCTGAGACACAAAGCAGTTTGAGGTTTTCACACTGATGCTGTTCACTCCTTTCACCAAGCAACAGGAATAGAACATTAACTCCTACGAAAAAGTTAAAATGGAGAAAATGGAGACTACAAAATTCTTGACGTGAGCAAACATAATGAATGACAAAAAAACTAAAGGATGATGTCATTCTGTTAAACCTTTCATTTACTGAAGTATATAGGAGCTGTATGGCCAATCATTAGCTAGTGTGGAGAATATCTAACGGTTTTGGCTGGGACACTTCTCCGATTGGAAATTCAAATGATCTGAAATACCAATACTTGCACCCAGACAGGTTTTATATCTGTGCTAATCTGTCAGTTTAATTGCAGTTGGATCGTTTTGTCTAAACTAACTGAAAGTTGTGTCATAGAGGCATATAGCATGGAAGCAGGTCCTGTGAGCCTGTGCTGAGAATCAGCCATCCATTTGCCTTAATATGACCTTAATCCAATTTTTAAAAATTTCTCCAAATTCTCATCTACTCCCTCCAGGTTCCCCTCAATTCTCCTGGTTACCTCTACATGGGGGACAATTACAGATTTATTTCCAGAGTAAATATATGACATTATATACAATCCTGAGATTCTTTTTTCCTATGGGCAAGGAAGAATTATCACTTACTGCAAGTGCAAAAAAAATGCACACAAAATACTCATGTAAACAAAACCCAGGAGTGACCTTTCTGTGAGCACTTTGCAGAAAGGATACTTGCAGTCAGCAAGTGAAATACAGTCAGTCCCTGGGTTAAAAACCACATTCCATTACTGCAATTTTTTGATTACCTATGATAGATTTGACTTATTTATCTCTTTCTGCGGATCGTATGATTGCTTTTCTTACACTAATGTCTAGAAGATCTATACTATTTAATTGGAATGAGGTAAATCCTCCCACTGTTTTCCAATGGTTTACCCAAATCATACTATGTTTAAATTTAGAGAAAATTAGAAACTCTGTCTATGAATCCCCTTCTAAGTTTGAGTTAACCTGGTGACCATTTATTCTATATTTTCATTTGTGGTGAGTTGATCTGGCTCTGTTTTCTTTCTATGATTATGTATGATAATTGGGCTGTAAGATGAGATCGGAGTGATTGGCGTGGTTTAGCTATATCTGTAGGTTTTTTTTTAAAGTTTTTTTTAAAGTTTTTTTTAATTCAGATTTGTTTTTTCTTCTTTTTTTGGTTTTTTTTTTCTCTTTTTTCATATATTGTTATTAATTATATCTTTTTTTTAGAGATAGTTCACACCCTAAACTGATCAAAATTTTTTTTTATGATATATTTTTATTCTGTAATATTATTGTTTAATATCTCTGTATTAATTCATTACTTACTATGTATTTTTTATATCTCTTTGAACTGTATGTGTTTATAAATTATAATAATAATAAAAAGATTGAAAAAGAAAGAAAGAAAAAACTTCCGATTTATGAACAACTTGTACATGTCAACTGACAAACTGTCAACTTCCAATTCGAGTGTGTTTGAGTCATGTAATAATGATTATATTATTTTGGGAGAATTTGGTAATATTTGGTGAGAATTTAGTAAGATTTAGAGTAGGTTACATACATACACACATTTTTAAATGGAACTTATTTGAAGAATTCATATTGCAGGATCTCTGTTATTTCACCAGTAGGTACTAATGGCTCATAAAATGCTTGATCATTGTCTTGCTGGAGTAGGGCTGACTACAAGTATCCTTTCTGCAAAGTGCTCACAGAAAGGTCACTCCTAGGTTTTGTTTATCTAACAACTTGAGCAGAAGGAAAAACTCCTGTTGTTTGCTGGAGAAGGTGGGGGTTTTGCAAGTCACATGAGTCACATGCGTTTCACTGGAGTTTTCAGTTGGGGAGAGAGAGAGAAAGAGAGTACAGCAGCTCTCTCAGTCAGTGTGTGTGGGACACTGAAAGTATCTGAACAGCCATCCAGGAAGAACTGATGAAAAGTTCCAAAGCAGCGGATGGCTGGAAGTGCTATCTGACTGATGTTTCTCTTGGAATAAGTGGAACAGTGTGGAGCTTTGTGGTGGCCTAGAGAAAGAGGTTACCATCTGGAAAACCTGATAGGGCAAGTTTAATCAGTGAGACATTGAGGTGACTAATGGTGGTACCTCAGTAGTGGAAATCCTGGAACAATAAATCTCTCTCTGCAAACCCTACAAGAACTTTCCTGAGTGGTAAAGATTTACCTTTCAATCACCAAAGCCTGGAGAACTTTATACATGTTGAATTCTGGTGTAAGAGTTGCCTGCAACCAGAGCAACCAGAGCACATGGAAGAAGAAGTGAGATTGAACCAAAGAACTATGAACCAAAGAACTTTTCTTAAATTTACACACACATTACATACATGTGCGCTTAGAATTAGAAGGGGGTTAATTTGGGGTTAGTTAAATATAGAGTTAAGTTAAGGTTTGATTCTATTTTCATGTTTAAAGTTGATTAAAAATAACTTTGTTTTAAAAAAAACACTTGTCTTGGTGGATGTCTATTGCTGCTGGGTTTTGGTGTCCTTTGGGCTCGTAACAGTCAGAATTGTGAGAGAGTATGATACTCTTTTTGACCGACAGTTTTAAATTTGCAATGTTAAAGTTTTATTATTGTTGCTATTTAAACCACCTCATAATATTTGAAATATAGGTGCTGAGTTGTGGAATAGAGTGAGTTAAATGGCTGTGTTAAAAGTTATTGCCGTCTCCGCTGTGATCGGGCTCCCTGCACTATCCCACAACACGCTGCCTTACACAGATGGGAATCTGTTTTTTTTTCATCCCTGCTCTGATACAGCGGACCAGTGAGTTTTCAAACCACTGAATAATACCATGGAGGGGAGCCCCTGGGTTAGGGTTAGCTTTAGAGTTAGGGGTAAATTACATTAGACAAATATTTAATTAAATAAACAATGATCATATTGCCGATAAAGATTAGTTTTATATTTCCCTTTTATAGCATTGGAACATATTACTTTAAAGTACACTGTAATAACGCTTGGAACAGTGCGGTTTTCCATAACATTGAACTTGTTGGAAATACATTTATCTGTGTTGTACTCTTATTTCTTCTGGTTTACAAGTGACTCATGAACCAACAGTTTGGTGACTTTTTACTGCTTCCTTGGGATAAAGGCAGCTACAAATGAACAGCTGCCTCTTTGCAGCTGATTCCACCTCCAAGTTTCACGTGGCAAAAATCAAACCCTGAATCTCCAGCATCAGATCCATCTTCTCCAACAGTAGCCATTTCCTATCATCTTCTACATCATCTAATTATGCACTGTATTATTATGTTTAAGATGTTGTGGTGTATTTGGAAGTGTTTTTTAAGTGTTTCACATGCATAGAAATAAAAAAATATATTATATATTCTGTACACTAAGATATGGATTTGACTTACTGATGGTAAATAAGGACTATATGTATTTGTTCTGACTTAAATAAAAATTTGAGTTATAGCTGGAGCAGCTGGCATGGTGCAGCGCGGAGAGGTGGCCAGGGTGGGGGGGGGGGGGTTGTCAGGGTTGAGGTGTGTGTGATACATTGGATGGGTGGGGGGCAGGTTCATCCCCCACAGTTGTAGTGAGTCCTTGGTGCCCAGGGTGGTCTTGAGTGGTCCCATGGCTGTGGAGGTGTCTGGGCAAGGGATGACGAAAGCAAAACAGGAGTACTGTCTATGACCGTGAGGAAATAGATGTTCTGATTTATGGAAGGCAGGGGCACCTTTAAGCCCATGCTCTAGTCCTCGAAGGGCTGAGTGGCCTTTATGACATGAGCCTGGGGCGGGTGGAAGAAGTGAGGTTTGCATTCTGCACAGACCTGGCACGCCTCAGTCATGGTCCTGATGTCCTTAACGGTTTCCGGGAGGTTTCGCGACTTGATGAAATGGTATAAGCGGGTGACGTCCGGGTGGCAGAGGGACTCATGCAGTGCCTGCAGCCGGTCATCATGGAGAGACGTGCAGGTCTAGAGAGGGCATCGGGGGGAGTCGTTAAATTTCCCTGGATGATACTGGATGTCATAGCTGTATGTTGCCAGCTTCACTCTCCAGTGCAAGATCTTATCATTCTTGATCTTGCTCCTGTGGGTGGTGTTGAACATGAACACCACAGCCCACTGGTCAGTGAGGAGAGTTAACCTCCTGCCAGCCAGGTAATGGCGCCAGAGGCGGACCACCTCCACAATTGCCTGGGTCTCTTTTTCAATGGCGGAGTCCCCTAGCTCGGAACCGTGAAAGGTCCTGGAGAAGAAGGTGACTCAGCACCCTCCCCCTTGGTTGAGGGTAGTGGTGAGGGATACATCGGAGGCATCACTCTCCACCTGGGAGGGAGAATCATCGTTTACGGCATGCATCGTGGCATCTGTAATATCCTATCTGATGTGTGCGAAGGCTGACTTCGCCTTGGATGGGAGAGGAAAGGTTGTAGCCTGGGCCAGTGGGCGGACCTTGTCTGAGAAGCAGAGAACCCACTGCGAGTAGTAGGAGAATAAGCCAAGGCACCTGTGGAGGGCTTTGAGCGTGGGGAGGAGGGGCAGCTCCATTAATGGGTGCATCCATTCTGGATCTGGGCTGATGACACCAGGATGGCGAGGCGGGTGATGCTGAACACGCATTTCTCTTTGTTGTGAGGTTCAGATCCTCAGTCATCCAGAGAAATTTCTGCAGGTTGGCATCATCGTGGTCCTGATTGTCATGGCAAAAGATGGTGACATTATCCAGGTACGGGAAAGTCACCTTTAGCTTGTGCCGGTCTACCATATGATCCATCTCCTGCTGGAAAATGGAGACCCAGTTAGTGACCCCAAGTAGAACGCGGCGGAACTGGTCCGCCTCGATGGTGGTATAGGGCTTGTCCCATGGGTGGATGGGGAGTTGGTGATAGGCCGACTTTAGGTTAATCGTGGAGAAAACCCAGTAGTGGGCTATCTCATTGACCATGTCACCTATCCTTGGTAAGGGTTAGACATCAAGTTGGTTGTACTAGTTGATGGTCTGGCTGTAATCCATGATCATCCTTGGCTTGCTTCCCCCTTTGACCACCAGGACTTGGACTCTCCATGGGCTATTGCTGGGCTCTATGACATCTTCCGCTAGAAGCCACCACAGCTCTGCCCTGATGAAGTCTCTGTCCGTGGTGCAATAGCATCTACTTCTGGTGGCTATTGGCTTGCAGTCTGGCGTGAGGTGTGAGAAGAGAGTGGGAGGGGCGATGCGCAGAGTGAAAAGGCCGCAGGTTGGCCAGGGCTGGTTGGATACCGTGCTTTGGATCGTGAGTGGGTGTAGAGGCCCGACACTCTGCAGGTGGCATTGGAAGTCTAAGCCCAGGAGGACTGGAGCACAGAGTCTGGGCGTGACCAGGAGTCTGAACCTGGTGTATGTCTCCCCCCCACCCCCCACAGTCAGATTGACCGAGCAGCACCCAAGGGTATAGATAGTCCGGTCCTGGGCAGTGAAGGTGATAGAGAAGGTGGTGGGGTGGATTTTGAGCTTTAGGGAGTTGGCCACGCTCGGGTGACTAAAGCTCTTGGTGGTGCCACTGTCAATTAGGCACTTCATTACCTATTCATTGATTTTGACGTCCATCATGGAGCGCCTGAGGCTGTGGACAATGTCCCTGGCTGCTAGGACAATCTTGGGGTCTGAGTCATCATTCCTCGATGGTGGAGGTGAGTCGTAGCAATTGGCATCCTCTGCAGGCATTGGGAAAGGTGAGTGTCGACTGATGGTGCTCCCGTAGACATGGGGTACGGTGTGCGGCAGTTAGTGGCATCTGGAGGCATGGGGTGTGTTGGTACAGTGGCCTGGTCAGTGCCAGTGTTGACCACATCGTCATCGTCATCAGTACCATCTTCATTTTAGGTCTGGGAGGGTCCGGGTGGCGGTGGTGTCTGCACTTGACTGGCCCAAGATGGCAGCGCCGCGTGGGAGTGCGAGGAATGATCTTTTTCCCTGGCTGCGCTAGTTGTGCTGGGGGAAGTGACCTCATGCCGTTGGCGAGGGCGATTTCATCATGGGCAGCATAAGTGTCGTCATTCCGTGGACCAGAAGTGATGTCGTTATAGTCTTTGTGAGGCGGCGAGGGCAAGGGCTGGTCCGGGTACATGGTGTGCTCACGACGATCATTGCTGGTGAGGCAGGAAGTTGGGCCACCGGGGTTGGGGAGGCCAGAAGTAGCTATGTGGGCAATGGTGTCACAGGGCAATTGCACGTGGCAGGGATCGAGAGGGAGGGGGCAGGTTGTAGAGGGCCACTGAGCTGCCAGCAGGCTGTGAGATGCATACCTTTGTGAAGTGGCCTTTCTTGGCACATCTCGAACAGTACTGATTTCTGGCCGGGCAGTTTTGGCATGATCGACGATCAGACCCACACCAGGACCCACAGTACTTACAAGCATGCTGGGTGCCCACAGCAGTGATGTTTTCGTCCACAGTTTGGTCTAGGGCCACAGCAGCTGTCGGTGCTGACCACGCAGAGGCCTGGGGAATCCTGGAGTCGAAGGCTTCGGTGTGCAGGGCTGCTGCCTCTAGGGTTCAGACTACCTCCACTGTTTTGGCCAGGGAGTAGATATTGTCCACTAGCTGCCTTCCTGATGGTACTCACGCTTAGGTCTCTCAACCTCCCTTTCATTTACCCCGGCTAACTCACGCAGGACTCCCAGGTAGGACTCAGCCATCTCCCCAGGCAGCTGGGTTCAGATACCTAGGATGTACCTTGTGAAGATCACATTCATGGGAGGTTTATATATGGTCTCGAGGATGTTCATCACTTCTGAGTACCCAGTGCAGTCTTTGAGTGCCTGAAAGGCTCAGGGACCCAGCTTCGATTGGAGTAAAACAAGCTTTTTTTCAGTCAGAGTCCAGGATGACGTCGGCATGTGTCTCGATGATTGCTTTGACCATGTGCTTCCAGATCTTGAAGTGTGCTTGCACTTCCGGGTGGCGTGGGTCAATTTTGAGGATCCTGGTGCTCAGGAGCATTTCCATAGCAGTTTTAATTTTACGTTGAATAAATTGTGGTGCGCTATCGAACAGAACCAAACACACAAAACATAAACTTTCACAGAGCTGGCTGTGAGAATGCTGTTGCAAGCTCTGAGATTGCCTTCAAGGGGCTGGATCTGGCTTATATCCCAGAGGGTGATTGACAGCCAACCGGATGGGGTTTGGTCCATTCAGGTCGGCTGATTGACAGCCGGCCAGGTGTTGCCTTTTCCCCCATGCTCTTCTGCAGGTACAGGGTTCGCCCCCTGCAGTAGGCTGGTGGTGTACCACCACACAGACCTAAGTAAGGGAACTTGTTTTTAACCCAAGGACTGCCTGTACAGAGAGGAAAAATAAATGAAGTGCAATGGTAAGAGTCCTTAAATGCGCCCATGATTGAGTTTTTGTTGAAGAGTCTAATGGGGGAGGGGTAGCAGTTGTTCCAGAATCTGGTGGTGTGAGTCTATTACTCTTTCCTGATGATAGCAACAAGAACAGAGAGTGTATTGGGTGGTGTGGATCATTGTTCATTGCTGCTTTTTTCTGATGGCAGCATTCCCTGTAGATTTTATCGATGTTGGGGAAGATTTTGTCTGTGATGTCCTGTGCTGTGTCCACTACCTTTTGCAGGGTTTTATGCTAAAGGGTATTGCTGTCCCCATACCAGAAAATGATGCAGCTGGTCAGCACACTTTCCACCACACAGTTTTAGAAATTTGTCAGGTTTTCTGATGTCATACCAAACCTCTACAAACTCCTGAGGAAGTAGGGGGACTGATGTGCTTTCTTCACTGTGCCATTAGTGTTTTAGGTCCAGGAAAATTCCTCCGAGATTGTGACTCCCAAGAATTTAAATTTGCTCTCCCTCTCCACCTCTGATCCTGCAATGATCACCGGATCGTACACTTCTGGTTTTTGCTCCAGAAGTCAACAAATGGCTCCTTGGTTTTGGTGACATTGAGTGTGTGGTGAGACCACTATTGTATATATTTGCCACATATAAATATCATGACCTTTCTTGGTCAATCTTGCTCTCACTGGCTGGCTCGTGACTTGTCCCCCTTTCTTCCCCATAAAGGCGGTCATGCCACAAGCCTGCCCCCAGGTCAAGTCCGGGCCAGTGTGAGCGACCAACACAGGGATGCTGTCCATCTCTTGTGAATAAAATTGAAGGAAGGCAACTTCAGTCTTTGTGTAATCGATCATGCCTCAGAATGTGAGGTTGTTGTTGGTGCACCATTCAGCCAATTTTCAACCTCCCTCCTATTTGCTGACTCATCGCTCCTTTTTACACAACCCACTACGGTTTTATCATCAGTAAATTTGAGACTGATGGTGTTATTGTCGTACCGAGCCACACAGTCACAGGTGTAAAGTGAGTAAAATAGGGGGCTAAGTATGCAGTCCTATAGTGTTCGAGCGCAGATGGAGATTGTGGAAAGGATGTACTTACCAAGCCTCACTGATTTTGGTCTGGAGATCTTGGAGTATGCTGTTCAATTTTGAGGGGATGATGGTGTTAAATGCCGAACTGTAGTCGATAAAGAGCATCCTGATATATGCATCTTTTCTGTCCAGGTGTTCCAGGGCTTTGTGTAGACCTAGTGACATAGTATCTGTCGTAGACCTGTTTCGATAAGTGGAAACTTACAATGACCATGTAAACATTGAGAAGTTGGTGAGGAGCCTTCAGCCACAAGAGTCGCTGGTTATCCGTGAGTAGTCATTGGTTCTTGTTGGTATTTATTTATTTAATTCAAAGTGGGGCGGTCTATTTATTTAATTTTCTGGTTTGATTTTGAAAGTTATGTGGGGGCCTAGAGCGCAGACACGTGACATTGGTTGGGTGGTAGAATTTAAAAAAGGAAGGACAGCTAACTTTGTTGTTCACTTGGTGAGGAGCCTTCAGCCATGAGAGTCTGGTGACTGCTGGTAACTGATTATTGTGGGAGGGATTCATTGGGTAATTAAGAAAATTAGCAGAAACCAATAAAAAGGAAGGCTCGCTAAAGGAGAAGCCCAGTGAGTGATTGGCTAGGTGAAGGAATGGGACTTTAAGGCTTTGGCTCGAGAGGCTGAGGAAGAGATCCCCGTGAGATAAGGTTTGGTTACTTTTTTAAAGTTTATTTGAAATTACTCTAATTTAAAGAGCAGGTGGATAGAGGCATTTAGGGCAGTTGAGTACTCTGATTGCAGGATGTGGGAGGTTAGGTACAGCGCAGATATTCCTGATGACTACACCTGCAAAAGGTGCATCCAATTGTAACTCTTGGAAGACTGGGTTAAGGAACTGGAGTTGCATCTGGATGAACTGTGGATCATCAGGGAGGCAGAGACAGTGATAGATAGGAGTTATGGGGAGGCAGTCACCCCCAACAGTCAGGAGTTAGGGAAATGGATGACTGTGAGGAAAGGGTAAGGGGGAGACAGGCAATGCAGAGTACCCCTGTGGCTGTTCTCCTCAACAACAAGTACACTACTTTGGATACTGTTGGGGGGGACAATCAACAGGGGATGTCATAGAGGTTGGGTCTATGGCACAGGGGCTGGGCCCTTGGCTCAGAAGGGAAGGGGGAAAAGAGTAGGCCTCTTGTAGTTGGGGGACTCGCTGGTTAGGGGAGCAGATAGGAGGTTTGCTGGATGAAATCAGGGATCCCTGTTGGTATGTTGCTTCCCATGTGCCAGGATCATGGATGTCTCTGATTGAGTTCACAGCATTCTGGAGGGGAAGGGCGAGCAGCTAGAAGTCTTGGTCCACATGGGGACCAATTACATAGTTAGAAGTGTGGATGAGGTCCTGAAAAGGGATTACATAGAGTTAGAGAAGAAGTTGAAAAGCAGGCCCTCAAGGGTGGTGATCTGAGGATTGCTGCCTGTGGCACGCACTAGTGAGGGTAGAAATAGGAAGTTGTGGAGGATGAATGCGTGGCTCAGGAGCTGAGGGAGGGGTTTAGATTTCTGGATCATTGGAATCCATTCTGGGGCAAGTCAGACCTGTACAAAAGCGATCAGCTGCACATGAACTGGAGGGGGACCAATATCCAAATGGGCAGGTTTGCTAGAGCTGTTGGGGAGGGTTTAAACTAGTTTGACAGGGGGATGGGAATCAAAATGAGAGTACAGAGAGTAGAGAGGTAGAACACCTAGACTGGAGGGAAGAGAATGTAAAAATAAATGAAGGAGGTATGAAGGTAAAGGTAGTTTGCAACAAAAGGAGCATATGTGGAGGACAGTCTCTCAAGTGCATATATTTTAATGCAAGGAGCATTTTAAATAAGGAGGATGAGCACATGGAAATACGATATTGTGGCCATCAGTGATACATGGTTGCAGGAAGGGCATATTTGGCAGTTAAATATTCCAGGATTCTGTTGTTTTAGACATTATAGAATGGGGGGGGGGGGGTTGGGGGGATAAAAGGTGGAGGAGTTGCATTGCTTATTAGAGAGAACATTACAGCAGTGCTGTGGCAGGATGGTTTGGTTGGATTGTCTAGTGAGGCCATTTTGGTAGAATTGCGGAATGGCAGAGGCATGAAAACATTAATGGGAGTGTATTATAGACCAGCAAATGGGATGATGGAATTAGAGGAGAAAATTTGTAAGGAGATTGCGTATATATGTAATAAACAAAAGGTGGTAGTTGTGGGAGATTTCAACTTTCTGAACATTAACTGGGACACCCATAGAGTAAGAGGGCTGGATGGGGAAGAGTTTAAGTGTGTTCAGGAAAGTTTTCTTAATCAATAAGTAGAAGAACCAACTCGAAAGGGGGCAGTATTGGATTTCCTGTTAGGGAATGAGATAGGTCAGGTAACAAAGGTTTGTGTTGGGGAATACTTTGGGTCTAGTGATCACAATACTATTAGTTTTCGGCTAGTAATGGAAAAGAATAAAGGTGGGCCAAAGGTTAAGATTCTTGATTGGAAGAAAGCAACTTTGGAGGGGATGGGAAAAGATTTGAAGGGTGTGGATTGGGATATTTTCCGGGAAGAATGTAGCAGATAAATGGAGATTATTGAAAGGAGAAGTTCTGAGAGCACAGAGTTGGTATGTCCCCATGAGGATTAAAGGAAAGGTTAGAAATTGTAGAAAGTCTTGGTTTTCAAAAGATATTGGGAAACCCACAACTTAAGAAGGAAATTAAAGAGCAAGAAGAGATATGAAGCTGCTTTGGCAGGAAAAGTAAAAATAAATCCAAAGGGTTGCCATAGGTACATTAAAAGTAAAAGAATAGTGAAGGATAAAATTGGACCCCTTGAAAATGGAGGGGGCGGGGGGGGGGGGTGTGGAGGGTAGACTCTGTGAGAAGCCAAAGGAGATGGGTGAAATTTTAAACTTTTTTTGTCTTCATTATTCACCAAGGAAAAGAATATTGAGCCAGATGAAGTGAAGAAATATGGTAGGGAGGTCATGGATAATATAAGGATTAATGAGGAGGTAGTGTTGGCTATATTAAAAAAAGATTAAGGTGGATAAATCTTCAGGTCCTGACAAAATATTTCCTTGGACCCGGAGGGAGGTTAGTGAACAAATAGTGGGGGAATTGACAGAAATATTTAAAATGTCACTGCCAACGAGGGAAGTGCCGGAGGACTGGAGGGTGGCTCATGTTGTTCTGCTGTTCAAAAAAGAATCTAAAAGTAAACCTGGTAATTATAGACCTGCAAGTCTGATGTCAGCGGTGGGTAAATTAATGGAAAGTGTTCTTACAGATGATGTATACAATTATTTGGAAAGACAGGTTGATTCAGAGTAGTTAACATGGTTTTGTACATGGTAGATCATGTCTAACAAATCTTATAGAATTTTTCGAGGAGGTTACTAAAAAGGTTGATGAGAGGAAGGCAGTGGATGTTGTCTATTTAGACCTTAGTAAGGCATTTGATAAGGTTCCCCATAAGTGGTTAGTAAGGAAACATTAGGTATTAATAATGAAGTAGTGAAAGGAATTCAATAATGGTTGGATGGGCAATACCAGAGAATAGTGGTGGAAAATTGTTTGTTAAATTGGAGGCCAGTGTCGAGTGGAGTGCCTCAGGGATTGGTACTGGGTCCGCTGTTGTTTGTCATATATATTAATGATCTAGATGATAGGGCTGGCAAATTGGATTAGTAATTTTGCAAGCCATATAAAGGTTGGCTGAGTTAAGGACAGTGAGGAAGATTATCAAAGCCTCCAGGGTGACATAGGACAGTTAGAAGAGTGAGGTGAAAGATGGCAGATGGCAGGTCGCTGGCACTGAGCCTGGCATGGTGGACCAAAAGGTAAATAGGAATGCAGTGGTCATTGGGGACTCCATTGTCAGAAATACAGACAGGAGATTCTGTGAGCCAGATAGGTATGCCCACATGGTGTGCTGCCTCCCTGGTGCAAGGGTGCGGGATATCTCAAATCGGGTCCAGGGTTTTCTAAAAGGGGAAGGCGAACAGCCTGATGTCCTGGTACATGTGGGTACCAATGACATAGATAAAAAGAAGGAGGAAGTACTGAAAAAGGATTACAGAGAGCTAGGACAGAAACTAAGAAATAGGACAGCTAGGGTGCTGATCTCTGGTTTGCTACCTGTGCCAAGTGCAACTGAGGACAAAAATTGAAGGTTAAGAAAAATGAATGTGTGGCTGAGGGGCTGGTGTAAAGGACAGGGTTTTGGCTTCTTGGATCATTGGGATCTCTTTTGGGGAAGACAGACCTCTACAAGAAGGATGGGTTACACCTAAACCCAAAAGGGGTCAATATATTGGCAGCTAGGTTTGGTACAGCCGTCGGGTGCGGTTTAAACTAATTTGGCAGAGGGCTGGGAACCTGTATGATAAGGCAAAGGACAGAAAAGATAAAACAGGAAAAGTTAGGTTAGGCAGCGAAAGTAAAAAATCAGAAAGAGCAAGGAGGTGAAAAAAGCAAATCTGAAGGATTTATATCTTAATGCAAGAAGCATTTGGAACAAGGTAGATGAATTAGCTGTGGAAATTGAGATAAACAAATATGATTTGATTGGGAAGCCTGGTGGGCAAGCCTGGGAACTTAACATCCCGGGGTATTTGATATTTAGGAGGGATCGGCAAGAAAGAAAAGGGGTTGGGGTAGTATTGATGGTGAGAGAAGGGACCGACACGATTGACAGAAAGGATATCAACTCGGAAGATGCGGAATCTATATGGGTAGAACTGAGGAATAGCAAGGGGCAGAAAACATTAGTGGGGGTGATATATAGGCCTCCAAATAGTAGTGTAGAGGTGAGGGAAGGCATTAAAAGAGAAATTAGAAAAGCATGCAATAAGGGAACAGCTGTCATCATGGGAGACTTTAATTTGCATATAGATTGGACTAGCCAAATTAGTAAAAATACTGAGGAGGAGAAATTCCTTGAATGTTTACGGGACGGTTATCTAGACCAATATGTTGAGGAACCAATTTGGGAGCAGGCCATTTTAGATTGGGTATTATCCAATGATAAGGGGCTAATCAACAATCTTGTTGTACGAGGCCCTTTTGGTAGGAGCGATCACAATATGATCGAATTCTCACTTGACATGGAGAGTGATGAAATTAAAACCAAGACTAAGGTCCTGAATTTAAATAAAGGGAATTATGATGGTATGAGACGGGAGTTGAGTAAGATTGATTGGGTGGTGTTTATTGGGGAGTTAACTGTGAATAGACAATGGAAAGCTTTCACAGAACTAATGGAGAAATTGCAAAAATGGTTTATACCGGTTTGGCATAAGAATAAACCAAAAAAGGTGACTCAACCGTGGATAACAAGGGAAATTAGAGACATCACTGGGTCCAAAGAGAGAGCATATCAATTGGCCAAAAAAAGTACCACAACCGAAGACTGGGAGCAGTTCAAGATGCACCAAAGGAGAACAAAGGGATTAACCAAGAGAACAAAAATAAATTACGAAAGTAAGCTTGCGGCAAATATAAAAACCGACTGCAAAAGCTTTTATAAATATGTCAAGAGGAAAAGATTGGTGAAATTCAGAGTAGGTCCCTTGCAGTCGGAATCAGGGGAATAAGGAAATGGCAGACCAATTAAATTCTTACTTTAGTTCTGTTTTTACAAGAGAGGATACAAATAACCTCCCAAGGATGTTGGGAAACATAGAGACTAATGCAAGGGAAGAACTGAAAGAAATCAGTGTCTCTAAGGACATGGTCTTGGGGAAATTGATGGGATTGAAGGCAGGTAAATCCCAAAGGCCTGATAATCTACATCCTAGAGTACTTAAAGAAGTGGCCATTCAGATAGCAGATGCTTTAAGAATTATTCTCCAGAACTCGATAGACTCAGGATCAGTACCCATGGATTGGAGGGTAGCTAATGTTACCCCACTATTTAAAAAGGGGGGTAGAGAAAAAGCGGGGAATTATAGGCTGGTGAGCCTTACATCAGTAGTGGGCAAAATGATGGAATCCATTATTAAGGATGTAATAGCGGAGCATATGACTAGCAGAGAAGGGATCGGACAGAGTCAACATGGATTTACAAAAGGTAAATCATGCTTGACAATCTATTGGAATTCTTTGAGATGGTGACAGGTAAAATAGATGGGGGAGAGCCAGTGGATGTGGTGTTCCTGGACTTCCAAAAGGCCTTCGATAAGGTCCCGCATAAACGATTGGCTTACAAAATCAAGGCTCATGGGATTGGGGGCAAAGTATTGATGTGGATTGAGAACTGGCTGGCAGGTAGAAGACAGAGAGTTGGGATAAATGGCTCATTTTCTGAGTGGCAGGTGGTGACCAGTGGGGTGCCACAGGGATCTGTACTGGGACCCCAGCTGTTCACAATTTACATTAATGATCTGGATGAGGGGATTGGATGTAATATCTCCAAATTTGCAGATGACACTAAGCTAGGAGGGGTTGTGTGCACGGAAGAGGGGTCAGGAAGCTCCAGTGTGATTTGCATAAATTGAGGGACTGGGCAGATACATGGCAAATGCACTACAATGTGGATAAATGTGAGGTTATCCACTTTGGTAATACAAACCGGAGGGCAGATTACTATTTGAATGGCAATAGATTAAGAGATGGGGAAGTGCAGAGAGATCTAGGGGTACCTGTACACCAGTCTCTGAAGGCGAGCATACAGGTACAGCAGGCAGTTAAAAAGGCAAATGGTATGTTGGCCTTCATATCAAGAGGGTTTGAGTATAGGAACAAGGATGCCTTACTGCAGCTGTACAGGGCCTTGGTGAGACCACACCTGGAGTATTGTGTGCTGTTTTGGTCACCTTATCTAAGGAAGGATGTTCTTGCAATGGAGGGAGTGCAGAGGCAATTCACCAGGCTGATACCTGGAATGGCAGGAATGACTTATGAGGAAAGGTTGCTCAAATTGGGATCGTACTCGCTGGAGTTTAGAAGATTGAGAGGGGATCTCATAGAGACATATAAAATTCTGGCAGGACTGGACAGAATGGATGCAGATGGGATGTTTCCAAGGATGGGAAAATCCAGAACCCGGGGCCATGGTTTGAGGATAATAGGCAAATGATTTAAGACCAAGATGAGGAGGAATTTCTTTACCCAGAGGGTGGTGAATCTGTGGAATTCATTGCCACAGAGGGCAGTAGAGGCAGGTTCATTAAATATATTTAAGAGGGAATTAGATATATTTCTTCAGTATAAGTGTATTAAAGGTTACGGAGAGAAGGCGGGGACGGGGTACTGAACTTTAAGATCAGCCATGATCTCGTTGAATGGCGGAGCAGGCTCGAAGGGTCGAATGACCTACTCCTGCTCCTATCTTCTATGTTTCTATGAGTTTAATACTGATAAATGTGAGGTGCTACATTTTGGTAGGACTAATCAAAATAGGACACGCGTTAAATGGTAGATAATTGAGGAGTGCAGTGGAACAAAGGGATTTAGGAGTCCCTTTCCCTGGAAGTTGAATCACATGTGAATAGGGTGCTGAAGAAGGCATTTAGTATGTTGACTTTCATAAATCAGAGTATAGAACACAGGAGTTAGGATGTTATGTTGAAAATGTATAAGGCATTGGTGAGGCCAAATTTGGAATATTGTGTGCTGTTTTGTTCACTGAATTACAAGAAGGATATAAACAATATGGAGAGAGTGCAGAGGAGGTTTACGAGAATGTTGCTGGGGTTTCAGGGTTTGAGTTACAGGGAAAGGTAGAACAGGCTGGGATTTTATTTCCCTGGAGCACAAAAGGTTGAGGGGTGATTTGATAGAGGTATTCAAAATTATAAGGGGCACAGATAGAGTCAATGTGGATAGACTTCTCCACTGAGAGTGGGGGAGATTCAATCAAGAAGGCATGGATTGGGGGCGTGGCAAGATGGCGTAAGGATCAGACGGCCCTTCCAGTCCTCTCCTGACTCTATCTTATTGTTTTGTCTAGAAATGCCCGTTAAAATTCTTTAAAAGTTTAGATAATTTCAGTGCTGTTAATTTAACTTATGATGGTACAATTGGTGGAAAAGAGCAAAAAAAAACAACAGATCATCAAAAAACTACATTTTCCAAAAGTTCAAGTTTTGGAGCCTACCTACAGGAAAGACACCGGAACACAGCGTGAAATGGATCCCAGGAGAGAGGTACAGTGTTCGGATATAGAGCTCTATGTTACATCGGTAGAGCCCCCTAAAGAGGGTGCCAAACAGCCTTTAGAACAAAGAGTTACTCAAAGGCATTTGTCAACTGTAGAGGTGGCGCTGCAAACTGCATCTTTTGAAATAGAAGAACCTACACAACTTGATGTACTGGGAAAACTTAATACATTATGGACTGGGGAAAACCCCAGCCAGCGTCCTCCAGTCATTGCTGGAGAGGCTGTGGCTGGGGTTTCCACACGCAGTCATACTATAAGGAAGGCAACCAGAATGAAGGAAGGAATAGAAGATCTTTTGGTTATGCAGAAGAAGCAGGAATCTGTTGAGCCAAAATCTCTTCCAATTGAAAAGATTTTTGTGAATCTTGAATCTAAATTATCTTATACAATGCAGGGATTATCCAAGATTATGACTGAACTTGGTACTAGGTTTAATACTCTGGTGAAAATACATTCTCAACAGATGGCTGAGTTTGGAGCTTTTAAGCTTGAAGGGAGAGATAAATTTAATTCATGTGAAGAAGATATAGACAAAATACGGGATCAAGTTTTTGATGAGACCAAAATGGTCGAAGACTTACAAACTCAAAATAAAAATTTGGTGAAAAAGATTGATTATTTGGAAAACCAATCCAGATGGAACAATATAAAGATTATTGGTTTTCCGGAAAGTATGGAGGGACCAGACCCAAGAAAATTTTTTACTGAATGGATTCCGCAGGTGCTGGGTCAAGAACATTTCCCGGAAGGTATAATACTGGAACGTGCTAACAGAGCCTTGCGTAGAAGATCTATTTCAGGTCAAAGTCCAAGACCTGTTTTGGTTTGTTGCTTGAATTATTACAACAGAGAAATAATTTTACGAGTGGCTATTAGAAATGCACAACAGAGAAAATCACCCTTGATGATTCAAAATAATCGAGTTTTCTTCTATGCGGATTTGAGTCAAGAAGTTATGTTCCAACGACGGGAATTCAATCCTGCTAAAGAGTTGTTGTGGAAGAAAGGTTACAAGGCAACCTTTAGATATCCAGCTGTTTTGAAGGTTTTCCAAGATGGTTGCCAACAAATGTTCTTTGATTCTCCAAAGGAAGCTATAGCATTTGCTCAAGAGCTGCCAATTACTCAGTTTCAACAGAGACATAGTCCGCCGCGATCTCTAAGGAGACAAGAGATGGAAGAAAAGAGCCGTGCTCCAAGAAGGAATGGTTGTAATGGTGACTCGGCAGTTGGAGCTGATTAAAAGAAGAGTTATCTTTTTTTTTCTAATGCTTTTTTTTAATAATGATGATGTTAGTTTAAGATGAAGTGAGAGTTGGGGGAGAGAACTGGATAGGCACTATTTCCTGAAAGTCATCTGCTATGTGTGAGTTATCTCACACCCATTTTTTTTTGGGAGTTACCGCATTGCGCGGTTTAGACGGGAGGGGGTATTTTTAACCTCCTACCCGTTTTTTTTCCTTTTTTTGTATTATTAGATTAAAGAGTGAAGGGGTTTTTTTTTTGTTTAAATATAAAAAAAAGCATAAGAAAGTATTTGATTGTTTAAAAAACTAAAAATTGACGTGGTTTTTTTGTAAAGTTTATTCAGTACACAAAAGAGTCTGGAAAAACAACCAACTGAAAAACCTCACAAAGATAAGCGTATACAGAGCCGTTGTCATACCCACACTCCTGTTCGGCTCCGAATCATGGGTCCTCTACCGGCACCACCTACGGCTCCTAGAACGCTTCCACCAGCGTTGTCTCCGCTCCATCCTCAACATCCATTGGAGCGCTTACATCCCTAACGTCGAAGTACTCGAGATGGCAGAGGTCGACAGCATCGAGTCCACGCTGCTGAAGATCCAGCTGCACTGGATGGGTCACGTCTCCAGAATGGAGGACCATCGCCTTCCCAAGATCGTGTTATATGGCGAGCTCTCCACTGGCCACCGTGACAGAGGTGCACCAAAGAAAAGGTACAAGGACTGCCTAAAGAAATCTCTTGGTGCCTGCCACATTGACCACCGCCAGTGGGCTGATATCGCCTCAAACCGTGCATCTTGGCGCCTCACAGTTTGGCGGGCAGCAACCTCCTTTGAAGAAGACCGCAGAGCCTACCTCACTGACAAAAGGCAAAGGAGGAAAAACCCAACACCCATCCCCAACCAACCAATTTTCCCCTGCAACCGCTGCAATCGTGTCTGCCTGTCCCGCATCGGACTTGTCAGCCACAAACGAGTCTGCAGCTGACGTGGACTTTTTACCCCCTCCATAAATCTTCGTCCGCGAAGCCAAGCCAAAGATTCAGTAGATAAGGAATATTTGAAATTTAAATGTGAATGGGATGGATAAGTTTTTTATAATATTTTTTCTTTAATTTTAAGGTGAAAGGAGTGGTAATTCTGGTGTATATTATTTTGCTATTTTAGTTATAGAACGAAGGGAATAATGGTGAAAGTTATAAATTGAATTGTACAATTCTTAATGAGGCTTGAATTTTGTTTGTGGTTTATGCTCCATTTGTTGAAGATATAGATTTCGTTGTAGATGTGTTTTTATTATTTGGATATCTGAATTTTAACGTAATGATTGGGGATATTTAAATGTGGTATTGGAGCTTTTATTGGATAACTATTCAAGACTAAAAGGGAAAAATGGTGGAAGAGTACTAAAATTGAATTATACAATGCTTAATGAGGTTTGAATTTTGTTTTGAGATGGTGGTTTATGTGACTAATATGATGATAGATGTGAAGTTAGTTGATAGGTTTAGCTCTATAGAGAAAGTTTTTTTTCATCTTTTTTTTCATGCTACAATTTTTTTAAGAATTGATTATTGTTTAAGAATTTTTGATAGATAATGTTACTAACTTTACTAATTTTTTATATTAAGTTTGAGTTAAATATATGTTTCATCTTAACTCCGTTTGTTAAATATATGCATATAAGTTTGATTTAAATATGTTTTTTTAAGTCAGATATCTTAGTATTAATTATTTTTCTTTTTGTTAGTACTTTAATTGGTTATGTTTTTGGTTTTTTTTGTAAGTGGGTTTTTCTTTTTCTCACATATATTATTAACTTTATTAATTCTTCACTCTTTATTTTGGGGGGAGGAAAGTGGGGGTTGGACTAATTTGAGTTGGGTTATTAATGTGTAATAATTATTGGGGAGGGTATAGTTTATTTAGATTACTGATACTGTATTGTAATTTTATTATTTTATTCTTAATTTTTTTTTAATGTAAAAGGGGAAAAGTTTAAGGGAAACCTAAGGGGAATTTTTTCATGCAGAGGGCGGTGGGGGTGTGGAATGAACTTGCAGCAGTGGTGGTAGAAGCGAGATCGATGTTAATATTTAGGAAAGGTTGGATAGGTATATGGACAGGAGATGTGTGGAGGGTTCTGGGCCAAATGCTGATTAGTGGGACTAGGTGGGAGAAGATGTTTGGTACAGACTAGTGAGGACAAACTGGCCTGTTTCTGTGTGGTAGATGATTATATGGTTATATGAACTCAGTGACTAGCTAAATTAGCACATGCATCAAGAATGTCAAGGAGATCAATTGCTAAACAGCCAGGTCTAAACAAAAACCATGATTGAATGCAGATGTCTGTGCACTTCTCAGGGCTCATAATGCTGCCTTCAGGACAGGAGACAATATGGCATTAAGATCAGCCAGGGCTGAACTCTCCAATGCAATTCAGAAGGCAAAGCATGGGTACATACATAAAATCCATAGACAGGTGTGTGTCACTGGTGACACAAGGCACACGTGGTGAGGGATTAAGATTATAAGAGATCATATGACAACTTTTCAAGTCAAGGACGCTTCCCTTCTGGTTGGACTGAACATTTTCTATGCATGGATTGATGAAAAGAACTGGCTGATGTGAAAGAAAGCTCCATCTCTCCTGAAATAGGGCCCCTTGCTTTATTGTGGCTGAGGTGAGTAGAACCTTATCCAAGGTGAACCCACCATGGCAGTGGGATCAGACGACATATCTGGTCAGGTACTGAAGGACTGTTCAGACTGACTAATGGGGGTCCTTATTGACATCTTCATCATGTCTGTAGGAGCCAGAATTCACCTGAAGGTGTTGCTGATAATAGTCGCAGGGTTCGGTTACGTCCAGGTACTGGAGGCTGTACACGTTCTGTTTCTACCAGTGCACATGCCCTATTCACTTTGGTTGTTGGTGCATGCATGGGTGTTTGGCAGACTTAGAGAGTCATTAGCCTGCATTAACTGTAATGGCAGGATAGACCGTGGGTGAGTAGGGCTCTGATATTTTCTGTTTACCCTTAGACCATTATCATTCGCAAGCATGTTACGATATTATCAGGAATGCTACTATTACCAAGTTCAAGAATGTTACCATAGGCATTACGAATCTTTTTGCGTTTATTAATAAACCGTTTAAAACTCATCTGAACTTCATCTTGAATTCCTCAAACACATCAAAATAAAGATCCCCTTTAGTCTCTGAACAGCTTTTTTATGCATCGTAGTCTCTACAATGTCATTGCAGCAGTCTATCATCTCCACAGGGTTCAAGACAGCCACTATTATCCTTGTACTAAAGAGGGTGACAGTAACAGGCCTCAGTGACTGCTGCCCAGTGGCACTGACCTCCACCATTATGAAATTCTTTGAGTATCTGGTGATTGAATGCATCAAAGAGCACCTCCCTGAGAAACTGGACCTACTTCATTTTGCCTACAGATGGAATCACTCTACTGATGATCCTTGTCCCTCCATTTGTCCTGTCCCACCAAGTTCCTCATCATTGACTTCAGCTCAGCATTTAAGACGATAACACCCCAGAGGCTCGTAGACTCAAAACCCCTCTCTGTAACTGGATTTTGGACTTGCCAATGGAAAGACCACAGTCTACCCAGGTTGGCAGCAGAACGTTGAGCTCCATCGCACTAAGCATTGATGCACCCCTGGGCTGTGTGCTCAGCCTGCTCTTGTTCACGCTGCGGGCCCACAACTGCAACGCCAAATCCAGCTCCAACAGAGGCATCATTTTCAGGTGACATGGACAATAGTTGTGGCCTCAACAGCAACAGCAATGTGTCATATCACAGAGAAGAGGTGGAGAATCCTCATGAAATGATGTGAGAGTGACAACATGAGGCTCAATGTTGACAAGCAAAAGGAGATAATTTTGGAGCAGGAGGATCAGGGACAACCACTCTTAAGTATACAATAGTAGCTTGGTAGTGGAGAAGGTAGAGAACACCCCATTCATTGGAGCCCACTTAAGAACACAAAACATCTCATTTGTTGGGAAGGTGCAACAGTGATTGCACTTCCTGCAAAGAATGTGCCATAGATAAACTTGAGGCCTATGCCAGGAACAGAACTGTGTGTGGGGAAGAAGTAAAAAGAAAGCAATAAATGCACCATAAGGCTGTCTATAATGCATGAGTGATTCCATCATTCAGTATTTCCGTGACTCCCTTTGCCAATGCAACATGATCTCCTCTGTAGGTGCTCTCCTGGCAGCCCTGGTACAGAGTTTATCTTTCCACTTGCTCCACCAGGATGTTGACTGAACCTGTGGATCAGCTCCCATCCCATCATTACATTGTCATTCTCGCAAAGCATCCACCATGCAGCAGTTTTATTGATCAACTAGAGATCTGGCATTCAATTAGCAAACCCTTTGATAAAGGGCTCAAGCCTGAAAAGTTGGTTATGTATCTTTATCTTTACTATATACAAGAGACTGTTTGACCTGCAGTTTCTCCAGCATTTTGTTTTTACTTCAACCACGGTATCTGCAGACTTTTACGTTTGACTTCTAGCAAATGGAAGGATTGGTTCATGGTCATCTGACTTTGCTGAGTCCTTACTATCCAGTGACTTACTGTCCAGATACCTGCAAACTCACAAGAGTGACCACTCATTGAGGGCAGTGTTGGGAAATAATGTTTCAGAACAAACGCTGTGGTGCCAGGCGAATTCTGCTTTCTTCAAAATGCATTTAGTTGAGTCATGTGTTGGCAAATAGTGACATATCAATGGACAGTGCGAGGATGAAGCTGGAGTTGAGATCAAGACCCAGAGGCGGCTTGGGGTGTGAGTTGAATGTCCTGTAGGAAATTGGAAAAATGCTGAGATTAGATTTGGGAATCTGACTGATATAGAGATCATTATATCCATCCATATAGAGGTTGGCCATTGAATGTCATTACAGTCTACATTTTTAAATGCAATGATACAGCACAGTAGAAGGTCCTTTTGGCCTCATGAAACCCATGATGCCCAATTCTACCCAATTAACCTGCCAATTCTGTATGTTTTTGAAGTTGGGAGGAAAATGGAATACCCGGATGAAATCCTTGCAGGTCACAGGGAGAACATACAAATTCCTTTCAAACAGTGATGGATTTGAGCCCAAATCAATACCCTATCCACGTTGCCCTTGGTAACCTTGTCACTATACATTTTTGATATCCATGGGAAGTCCATGCCACATCCCTTGTGAATATCGTGGAGGTTTGAAATATTGAGGATAACATTCAGGAACAAGGCTGAAAAGATAGTTGCACTTTTACACAGACAAGTGATGAAAATGACAGTGCAAGCACCTCTTAATATGTAGGTTTATTGCATAAAGTTCGGAGAAACAAGAATTCTGGCTCCATGCCCTGTTAATACAGTAATATGACTGCTCTTTGTGCTGGAAGATATAAATAAATTGCAGATACTAGAAATCTAAATTAACAAAAAAATGTAGAAAGTACTTAGCAAGACAGGCAGTATTTATAGGGTGAGGATGAGGAGGGGAGAGAAACCTGAAACACTGAGTCTATTTCTCTACTTCTAAATGAGCTGCTGAGCACTTCCATTGTTTTATCACTGTGTCCTTTATGAGACCAGCTCTGAGTGTGAATAATATTTTGCAGTGAATTATCAGTCAAACAGTGACATGCTCGAATGAGTGTAAAATTACAAAAGTAGGAAAGAGTGACATTAAAAACTGGAAAATCAAATGAAATGAAGTTGCTTTTTTTCCTACTTCATTTTTTATTATTCTTGTGGCATTAGCTCAGAGTCCCATGCAAGAATTTCATTATCATTCATCTTCAACATTAGGTTGGAAAATATAAGGTCTAGATTTTCATCAGGGTTATTAAGTCCACCACATAAACCCTGTATTACTCGAAAAATTTCATTACTAGCACGTAAGAAGGAGCATTTCTCCCAATCATTTTAAAAAAAGCCAATATATGTATTTGCAAAATGGCTGCAACAGTATATTGTAGCTTGAAAGCTGAGTTCAAATAGAAAATAGAAATGAAGCTTTACATGCATGAACTATCACCCTTATTTTATAAAGTTACTGATTTTATAATTTTGGTTCAGTTTGTGAAAGGGTTTGTGTATCAAATAGGCCAGGAAACATGTAACATTATCTCAAATGTTGCATCTGTAAAGGTATCAAGTGATTTTGCCATCAAATTTTGGTGTAATTTAATGTCTGTTTTAAGTGCCTGAGAGAGCACTCTACTTCTTTCATAGGTCACATCTAAAAATAGAAATTTACAGACAAAATGTGAACATTAGGAACCTCAATGGAATAGGAATTCATTTGGCAGCTCAGTAACATGACATTGCAAATGCACTCGCAGATTTCAATCTTTTAGTATTTCATTAAAACCAAGTGAACCTCTACAAGTTCCCAAGATGCAGAGTAGTGCTAATGTTTTAAAAAATACATTGTTTAATTCCTTACAGAACTCTCATTTGGTGAAGTTTATTAATGACTGTTTAATGTGTTCTTGCTATGCTTCTGTTCCCACTATCTCCAATTAGATATTTGCAATTTTTTTTTAAATGAATGAATGCCTGCATAAAAATAATATTGAAAGGATAGTTCTTGTATAAATTCAGGACAAAAGTGTGCAGTCTTTATTGCTCCTTTTGACCAATTTCTTAATTAGAACCCACTGGTTTAGAATGATAAATGGAAAAAAAGTTTCCGAATCAAAATCAGAATTTACTGGCACGAACAAGTCATGAAATGTCAGTGTTCTGCGGCAGCATCACAGAGCAAACATTCATATTACAACCATCTTACAACACTACTATAAAAAGAATAAAAATAATAGTGCACAAAAAGTAAGGCAGTGTCTTCGGTTCATTGATTATTCAGGGATCTGATGGCAGCAGGGAGGAAGCTGTCCTTGTGCCATTGAGTGCTTGTCTTTAGGCTGAAAAGAAAGCTACGGTATTTTGTTGCATATCTCCAACTGTGAGGTCATCCAGTGGTTACTCCTAACTGAGCACTAGCCCCTCAAATCCTGGTCAGCTCTGTCTCCATTCACTGCAATCTCACTGGCTCGCGACTCAGCCCTGGATGATCTGGACAGCAGCAATATGTGCATTAGGGCTGCTTTTCATCGATTACAGCTCGACCTTCAGCACCATCACATCCTCAGTTCTGGTCAACAAGCTTCAAAACCTGGGCCTTTGTACCTGCCTCGGCAAATGGATCCTTGAATTACTCATCAGAAGATCAAAATCAATGCGAATCAGTAACAATGTCTCCTCTTCAGGCAATCACCTCAAGGATGTGTGCTTAACGTATTGCTCTACTTTCTCTACATCCATGACTGTGTGATTAGGAACAATTCAAATGCAATCTACAAATTTGCTGATGTCACCATAATTGTTGGCAGAATCACAGCCGGCAATGAGGAAGTGTACAGGAGTGATATTGATCAGCTAGTTGAGTGTTGTCACAACAACAACCTGGCACTCAACATTAGAAAAACTAAGGAATTGATTGTGGGCTACAGGAGAGGAAATCAGGAGAACACGATGTGGAGCTACCACTATGTGTATGTATGGGCTGGCCCACTCACTGAAGCTGTGACTCCTCCCTCCCAGATATCCCCATAAAGGCTATCATGCCAAAACCCCTCCCTCAGTACCTGCCTTTGAACTGTGCCAGCAACATGCAAGCTATGCTGACACTTTAAGGTGATTAAAGCCTATTAATCATGATTCTCTGTCTGATTGTGGTCAATCGATAGTGCAATTTAATCACCTTAATTTTAGACCATGGACAAGGTAATACGGGCAGATAGATAAGACACTGACCCTAAGGATCCAGAGGCCTCGACTAAAGTCGACCAGTTGGTGCACTGCCTCATGCATTTATGAGGCGCAACGGCTTGCGGAGCAAAGATGAGAGGGAAGTTCTCTTCGCTCAGGTCGGCAACTGGGTTTTCCAAGAGATAAGAGACTTTGCCTCTTACTTTGAAGTGATGGAGTTCCTGTAGAACCAGTTCTGGACCCCGACGAATGTCATATATACACATTTCCTCTTGGGCAGCCGAAAACATGGGCCTGTTGAGTCGATTAATGAGTATATATGGGCACTGTGGCAGCTGGGGTAAACCTGCGACTCCCTAGAAGTCTCTGCAGCTGCCCAACTCAAAGACCTAATATGGGTCTAATATGACTACATCAGACAGAGTCACCTGGTAAAGGGTGATCAGAGCCTGCAGGAAGTAATGGACCTGACTAAATTGCTGCAGACAGTGGAATGAAGAGCCAAAGCATTCTCTTCAGTTAACACAGCCACTGCATAGGGGACATGGGTGCCATCATCTTGGGACATGGGGGTCCTACATCACTGCTTCCACCATCGAATGCCAGGTGCTACTTCTGCAGGCACGGGAAGCACCCCAGGAATATCTGCCCAGCCCAAAGTGCCTTATGCTTCACTTATGGAAAGGAAAGGCACCTTGTGAAGGTGTGTAGATCCCAACCTTCCCCCAGCAGTGCTGCATGTGGCTGACAGCTGCTGCCATCTTGGGCTGCTCCACGTCCAGCTTCACCTCAGGTGTCACTTCTGGTGGCTGAGGTCAGATTGACGGGGCCCTGGGGAGGCCAAGCTGGGGTAGTACCACTTCTGGCAGCACGGAACAGCACCACATGTGTGACATGGGGATGTCCATCTTGGCGAGTGCCCCTGAACCAACACAGTAGTGACTCAGAGAGTGACCAGATACTTGCCTCCATCATCCTCGACCAAGACAGCCCTCACCCTACAAACTGTTTATTTGACACAGGAAACACCAAGAGTTTCATCCACTCGGGTACAGTATAGCTATACTCTCTCGTTGTAACCCCAACTCAATACAAGGTCCCCTTGGGCTCCTAAACCCACTTGGCCGAGATCAGCGGCTGCTGCACGGTGACGCTGACTATGTGGGGCACCGAGACAGGAACTTTAAACTAGTAATCATGCCATACCTCTGTGCAGTGGTCATACTGGGACTGGGCTTCTAGTGCCAGCTACAGAGTGTCTGCATGCAGTTCAACAGCCCCTCCCACCCCTCATGGTCTGCAACACCAAACTCCTAAACTGGCCAACCCACCTGAATGTGACCTGTGGCCTCTCTAATCTCTGGGTCCCACCAGCACCCCTGTTCAAGAATCTCACTCTGACTGCAAGCCGGTAGCCACTAAGATCAGTGGGTACAGCCCCGGAGACAGAGCATTAATTTAAGTGGAGGTCATCAGCTCCTAACAGAAGAGGTCATAGAACTCAGCACCAGCCCATGGAGAGCCAAAGTAGTGATGGTAAAGAGCGGAGAGAAACTACACATGGTCATTGACTACAGTCAGACCATAAACCTCTTCACCCTGCTGGTCACCTTCCCACTTCCCTGTATGGCCAACATGGTCAATAGATTGCCTAGTTCAGAGTTTTCTCGACCATCGACCTCAAGTCGGCTAACTACCAGCTACTAATCCAGCCAGAGGACAACATTGCACTGCCTTCGAGGAGGACAGCCACCTCTACCACTACGTCTGCATCCCTTTTGGTGTCACCAACAGAATCTCTGTCTTCCAAAGAGAGATGGACCGCATAGTCGACGACTATGGACAAGGCCACATTTCCCTACCAGGACAATATGGCCATCTGCAACCATGACCAGCAGGATCAGGACGCCACTCTCCACAAGTTTTTCCAGGTGGTCAAAAGCCTCAACCTGACCTATAACCAAAAGAAGTGCATCTTTAGCACTTCAAGGCTGGCCATCCTGGGCTCCGTGGTGGAGAATGGCATCATTGGGCCAAACCTGGAATGCATGCACCCGCTGTTGGAATTCCCATTACCCCAGACCCTCAAGGCTCTGAAAAGGTGCTTGGAGTTCTTTTCCTATTATGCCCAGTGGGTCCACAATTACGTGAATAAAGCCCACCCCCAGTGAAAACAGCCACTTTCCCTGTTTGGTAGAAGCCCAATCAGCATTCACACACATCAAGGGCCACATCGCCAAGTCGGCGATGCATGCTGTAGATGAATCTATCCCCTTCCAGGTGGAGAGTGATGTGTCTGACTTTGCCTTGGCCATCTTGCTCAACCAGGTGGGCAGGTCCGTGGCATTCTTTTCCAGAACTGTCCAGGGCTCTGATCTCCAGGACTCAGCCCTCGAGAAAGAGGCCCAAGCCATAGTGGAAGCTGTGTGCTATTGGAGGCATACAGTCATACAGTCGCTTTTATGTTTAACAACAAACAGAGGGGGAAAATTAAGAACAAGAAGATCCTGAGTTGGAGAATTGAACTATCCACCTACAACTACGAGATCTTGTACCAGCCCAGGAAGCTCAATGAGCCTCCTAATGCCCTGTCCCAGGGCACATACATTGGATTGCCTCCAAGTCCTCCACAACAACCTCTGCCAGCCTGGAGTCACCAGGCTCTACCACTTTGTTACAGCCTGCAACCTCCCCTACTTGGTTGAAGACATTAGGGAATTAACATACAACTGCCTGGCCTGTGCCGAGTGCAAAATCCAGTTCTACTGGCTGGTCAAAACCCACCTTATCAAAGCCACCCGCCCCTTCAAGCGGCTGAGCATGGACTTTAAGGGACCTCTCCCATCCACCTACTGGAATGTATACTTCCTTAACATAGTGGATGAATACTCCCATTACCCCTTCACCATCCCGTGTCTGGATACGACCACAGCCACCATCATAAAGGTGCTACATGGCACTTTCACCTGTTCTGGTACCCCTGCTATATCCATAGTGACCAGGGGTCCTCCTTTATGAGTGAAGAGCTGTGCCAGTACCTGTTGGCCAAGGGCATAGCCACGAGCAGGACCATGAGCTATAACCCCCAGGGAATGGGCAGGTAGAGAGGGAAAATGCCATTGTTTGGAGGGTAGTTCTCTTACTCCTTAAATCTAAAGGACTGACCACCTCATGGTGGCAAAACAGCCTCCCTGACTCACTTCATGCTACCAGGTCCCTTCTCCGTATGGCCATGAACACACCACATGAAAGGCTCTTTTCCTTCCCCATGAAATCTGCACCCAGAACTACAACACTATTAGTCCTGGCTGATGAACCCTGGGCTAATGCTTCTTCAAAGACACATCAGACACCACAAAACTGACCCTCTGGTCAAGAAGGTCAACCTCCTCCACGCCAACTTCTTATACACCTACGTGGAGTATCAGGATGGTCGACAGGATAAGGCCAGCCCTCTGAACCTGTTATTCTGCTCTCCCAGATATCCCCATAAATGCTGTCATGCCCAAACTCCTCCCTCAGTATCTGCCTTGGAATCGGGCCAGCAACATGCAAGCTGTGCTGACACTTTAAAGCCAATTAATCACAATTCTCTGTCTGATTGTGGTTGATTGGTAGTACACATGAATCAGTCCTCATCGAGGAGTCAGCAATGGAGAAGGTAAAGAACTTCAATTCTGAAGATCTATCCTGAGACCATCATGTCAATACAGACATTAAGAAGGAATGCATGTGGCTATATTTTGTTTGGAGTTTGATAAGATTTGGTATGTCATCAGAAATTCTGAAACATTTATACTGGAGAGTATTCTGACTGACTGTGTTGTTGTGGTATGGAGGTACCAATGCACAGGGCAGGAAGAGGCTGCAGAGGATTGTAAACTTGGCCAGTGCCATCATGGGCATTAGGTTTCACTCTAGTAAGGACATCTTTAAGAACTGGTGTTTCAAGAAAGAAGTCTTTATCATCAAGGGTCTTCACCACCCAGGCCATGCCCTTGTCTCACTGCTACCTTCAGAAAGAAGGTGCAGGAGCCTGAAGACAAACACCCAACTGTTCAAAAATAGCTTTTTCCCCTCTGCCATCAGATTTCTGAACAGACAATGAACTTACAGATATCACCTCATTTTTCCCTCTTATTCTTTGCATTAATTATTTTTTAAATATTGTATTTACATAAACATGATTTTTTAGCAAATGTGTGCATGTCATGTACAAACAACAAAATTTGTGACACGTTCATGATAATAAACCTGATTCTGATTTTTGTCACTGACAAATACAGAACAAGCAATAGCAATGCATTTGGCCCTGTGAGGCGGATCTATCATTTATAAGATTAATGGTTGTTCTGACTGTAAACCCCCCTCCCCCCCACATGGTTTTACATGTCAATCTCTGCCTTAAAAATATTCTCACATGCTATTTATACAACCCTATGGAGAAGAGTTCTGAAGTATGTAAAAATATTTCCTTTCTTCATAACCTTAAAAGGTAACCATTTATTTTCAACCAGTTGTTGATCCTCCCTTATAAAGAAACATCCTCTCCACATTCACCTTGTCAAAACCCATCAGGACATTATATAACTCAATCAAGTTTCCCCTCACTCGTCTAAGTTAGCCTATCTAAACTTCTATCTTTGCTAATGTTTTTCTTTGATATTTTCATGCCAATTTCATTGTTTCCCACATTAGACTCTATTTCCAAGATCTTTCCCCACTTTATTTATTTCCTTTTGATATCTCCTGATGTTTTCTTCATAACATAGTTTGTTCAAAATTTTATCACAACTTATCAAGTACCATGACAAAGGTTCCTCTGTGAACAGGTACCAGGTTATCTCTAACATTCATACAGCTGTATACTATTAAAATAATGCAGAGTCCTTTTGTGCTGTCAAAGTCGTCCATGATGGGTGTAACTGTGGTGGTACACCACCGGCCTACTGCAGGGAGCAACCTCTGTACCTGCAGGATTGTAAGGGAACAGGACAACACCTGGCTGGCTGCCAATCAGTCGGCCTGAATGGATCAAGCCCCACCCGGTCGGAAGTCAATCACCCTCCGGGATATAAGTCTGCGCCGACCTCCCAAGGCCTCACACTGAGTTGCTGCAGCCACAGCCAGCCTGGCTCTGTGGAGGCCTGTTGTTCAGTCTTTACTTTGTGTGTGTCTGATTCTGTCCAACAGCGGACCACAATTTAATCCACAAAATTTTCCCATGGCTGCCATGGAAAAACTCCTGAGAGCAGGGAGCCTCGAGGTCAACACACGCCACCCGGAAGCCCAGACACACTTCGAGATCTGGCAGCATACGGATGAGGCAGTCATTGAGGCACACGAGGGTGACATCCTGGACTCCGATCGGAAAAGGTTGGTCCTACTCCGGTCAAAGCTGGGTCCCCGAGCCTTCTACGTAACCAAATGCTGCTCCACGTACAAGAGTGCAATGGACATTCTTGAGACCTTGTACAAGCCCCCCACGAATGTGCTCTGTGCAAGGTACCTCCTCAACACCCGAGCCCAGCAACCTGGGGAGATGGCTAAATCTTACCTGGGACACTTGCGAGAGTTGGCCCGACCGTGTCTGGCTGAACCCAGGGTAGGTGTAGAGGAGGTCCAGAGGCTGACCCGGGATGCCTTCGTCTGAGGGCTACGCTCAAGGGCCACTCTCAAGGGTCATCCGGCAGAAGCTCCTGGAAGACAACATCTATGCCGTAACCAGGACTGTGGAAGTGGTCCAAACCCTGGAAGCAGCAGACCTGCGCATCGAAGCCTTCGATTCTGGGTTCCCCCAGACTCCCTCATGGCCCTCTCACATTGCAGCTGCAGCCCCAGGCCGAGCTGGGGAGTAGAATGTCACTGCAGCAGGCGCCCGGTGCCCCTGTAAGTATTGTGGGTCCTGGTGTGGGTCAGATCAATTATCACGCTAAAACTGCCAAACCTGTATTTTTCCCGATGTGGAAAGAAAGGCCACTTTGCAAAAGTGTGCCTCTCTAAACCTGCTGGCAGCTCAGTGGCCCTCTATGACCTCCCTACCTCCCCCGCGGACCCCCCATGTGCGCGTGCTGGGTGGCGCCATTGTCCCCGCAACGACTTATGCCTTCCCTGACTTCGACCGTGCAACATCCGGCCCCGCCAGCAACTGTCACAGCATGTACCCTGAGCATTTGCACCAGCCCGCGTACTCGTCGCTCGCTGAGAACTACAGCGATGTCACTTCAGGCTGATGTAATGACGTCGCTGCTGTTGGCTGTGATGACGTCACTTCCCCCGGCGCAGTGGACATGGCTGGGGAAGGAGGCCAGCCATACAGCAGCTCCCCAAGTGCCGCTGCCATCTTGGGCCAGGCAGCGCCCGACACGGAGGGCCACGACAATGTTGAGAATGACATGGTCAACACAGGCAATGATCAGGCCAACCTACCGATGCTTCCCACTCCTCCAGGTGCCATCAGCTGCCACATGCCGCACCCAGCGACCGACGGCAACGTGGTCAATGTGGGCAATGACCAGGCTGTCAACGCTCCCCATCCCTTCGGATAGCGACGACTCTGATGCCGAGATGGTCCTGGCTGCCACCACGCTGACCAGGGACTTTCCCCACGATCTCGGGCACTCGATGATGAACGTGCATGTCAACGGGCAGGTAATAATGTGCCTGTTGGACAGTGGCAGCACCAGGAGCCTTCATTCACCCGAATGTGGTCCACTCCCTAAGGTTAAAGGTCCACCCCACCACCTGCTCAATTGTACTCGCCACCAAAGATAAGACTGTTGATACGCTCAGGCGCTGCTCGGTCGATATAATGGTGGGAAGGGAGACTTACACAGGATTCAGGCTCCTGGTCATGACCAAACTCTGCGCACCACTCCTCCTGGGCCTGGATTTCCAGTGCCACCTACAGAGTGTCACACTTGCCTTTAGGGGGCCCCAACCTCCACTCACATTGCACAGCACACCAACCTACCAGCCCCGGCCAACCTGCAGCATCTCCACTCTGCGCATCATCCCACTGGTGGACTTTCCACATCTTGCGTTAGGCTGCAAGCCGATCGCTGCCAGAATTAGGCGCTATTGTGCTGCAAACAGGGACTTCATCAAGGCGGAGGTACTGCGACTCCTGGCGAAAGGCATTTTAGAGCCCAGTAACAGCCCTTGGAGAGCCCAAGTCCTGGTGGTCAAAGGGGGAAGTAAGCCGAGGATGGTTGTGGATTACAGCCAGACCATTAATCGGTATATCCAGCTGGATGCCTACCCCCTGCCAAGGATCGCCGACATGGTCAATGAGATTGCCCGCTACCAGGTTTTCTCCATAACTGACCTGAAGTTGGCATATCACCAAATCCCTATCCACCCAAAGGACAAGCCCTTCATTGCCTTTGAGGTGGACGGGCGCCTGTACCAGTTCCACCGGGTTCCTTTTGGGGTCACGAATGGGGTCTCCATATTCCAGTGGGAGATGGATCGCATGGTAGACCAGAACAAGCTGAAGGTGACATTCCCATATCTAGATAACGTCACTATCTACAGCCGTGACCAGCAGGACCACGATGCTAACCTGGAAAAATTCCTCCAAACGGCCACAGAGCTGAACCTCACTTACAACAAGGAGAAGTGAGTTTTCAGCACCACCCACCTCACCATCCTGGGGTACATCGTGGCCCATGGAGTTGTCAGCCCAGATCCAGAAAGGATAAGCCCATTAATGGAATTACCCCTCCACCCCCCAACACTAAATGTCCTCCGCAGGTGCCTGAGCCTGTTCTCTTATTACTCGCAGTGGATCACTCACTTCTTGGACAAGGTCCGCCCACTGGCCCAAGCCACAACTTTTCACCTCCCACCTGAGGCGAAGGCAGCCTTCACCCGCATCAGGCAAGACATCGCAGATGCCATGATGCAGGCTGTGGATGATGACTCCCCCTTTCAGGTGGAGAGTGATGCCTCCGCGGTGGCCTTCGCTGCTACCCTTAACCAAGGGGGGATGCCCCATCGCCTTCTTCTCCAGGACCCTCCACGGCTCCAAGCTTGGGCACTCCGCCATTGAAAAGGAGGCCCAGACAATGGTGGAAGCGGCCTGCCACTGGCGCCACTACCTGGCCAGCAGGAGATTCACGCTCCTCACGGACCAGTGGGCTGTGGCGTTCATGTTTAACACTACGCAAAGGAGCAAGATAAAGAACAACGAGATCCTGCGCTGGAGAGTCGAGCTGGCAACCTACAGCTATGACATCTGGTACCGCCCCGGGAAGTTTAACGACTTCCCTGATGCTCTCTCTCGCACCTGCGGATCTATGCATGACAACAGGTTGCAGACATTGCGTGAGTTCCTCTGTCATCCGGGCGTCACCCAGTTGTACCATTTCGTTAACTCCCGAAATCTACCATACAGCATCAGGGACGTTAGGGAATTCACCGAGGCCTGTCCGGTCTGTGCAGAGTGAAAACCCTGCTTCTTCCGCCCACCCCCCCCCCCCTCCACGGCCCATGTTGTAAAGGCTTCACAGCCTTTCGAGCGTCTTGGCATGGACTTCAAAGGGCCCCTGCCTTCCACGAAATGAAACGTCTACTTCCTCACGGTAGTGGACGAGTATTCACGCTTCCCTTTCACCATCCCTTGTCCGGACACCTCCATGGCCAGTGTCATCAGGACCCTGGGGTAGATCTTCACCATGTTTGGCTATCCTGCTTTCATCCACAGCAAACGGGGATCTAGTTTCATGTGCGACGAGCTGCGCCAGTACCTGACGGCGAGGGGTATCGCGACCAGTTGCATGACAAGCTATAACCCAAGAAGCAACCAGCAAGTGGAACGTGAGAATGGGGTGGTCTGGAAGGCAGTCCTCCTGCCTCTCAGGTCAAAAGGCTGGGGCATTGAGTTCTGGCAGGATGCCCTGTCCGAGGCCCTCCATGCCATTCGGTCACTGCTATGCACGGCTACCAACGAGATCCCTCACAAACGCCTATTCTCATTCTCCAGGAGGTTGGCAATTGCAATGTCACTCCCAGCATGGCTCACGTCCCCGGGACTGGTGCTTCTGCATAAACATGTAAGGACACTCAAGGCTGAAGCCCTGGTGGAGCAGGTTTTCCTCCTTCATGCAAACCATAAATAAGCTTACGTTAGGTTCGGCAGTGGCAGGGAGGACACCATCTCAACCAGGGACCGGGCACCAGCAGGAGCACCCACCACACCACACCACCCTCCAACCCAGGACGACGCTGACCGGGCATACATCCCCGTCCCCATGCAGCTATGGGGCATGCAGGGCCTCCTTGACCACCAGTGACCTGCTTCAGCCTTAGGAGATGAACCCGCCCCCCACCCATCCAATACGACCCGCATACATCAGCCCCGATCCCCTTGGCCACCCCTCCCAGTGGCACCACACCAGCCACATACACACCTGCTGCCAGCCCTCTCACTTCCCCTCTGACCAGTGACCAGGAGCAAGTTCTATGACGGTCACAGAGACCCCGGCGGCCGCTGAATCATCTCAACCTGTAAATATTGTATGTACATAGTGGGTGCGACTCCTTGTTACTGCCCCCAATCCCAGCACAATTTTAAGGAAGGGGGGTGAATGTGGTGGTACACCACCGGCCTACTGCAGGGGGCAACCTCTGTACCTGCAGGAGTGTAAGGGGACAGGACAACACCTGGCCGCTCCCAATCAGTCGGCCTGAATGGATCAAGCCCCACCCGGTCGGGTTGTCAATCACCCTCCGGGATATAAGCCTGCGACAGCCTCCCGAGGCCTCACACTGAGTTGCTGCAGCCAAAGCCAGGTCTTTGTGGATTAAAGCCTGTTCAGTCTTTACCTTGTGTGTGTCTGATTCTGTCTAACAGTGCACCACAGTAATATTATTCCCTGCTCCTCAATGGGAGGACAGAACGTGTCTGGGGTGTGATGGGTTCTTCATTATGCTAGCTGCCTTTCCAAGGCAGCAGGATATGTAGTGGAGTCCAAGGAGGAAAGGAAAGTTTGCGTTAAATTCTGACCTGTAGCTTCTAATCTTGAGCAGAGCAGCTTCCATACTGTGCTGTGATACATCCACTGTTGAAGTTGTTAAGGAACAAGGGCACCTGCCAAACTTCTTTAGTCTTCTGAGAAAGTGAAGGCATTGCTGTGCTTTCTCAAATGTTCTGCCAGTGAGGTTGTCCCAGGACAGGTCACTGGAGATGCTTATTCCCAAGAACTTACTTTCTTTTGTGTCATCAGTAGAAACGAAGGAACAATACCTTTAGTGGTCTCATCTAAATCATACAATTCGATGGCATGAAGTTGCAACTCCAACACCAATCCTGGTGGCACACTATTCAGAGTCATTCTCTTTATTTTCACTTGCATTCTTCGAACCTGTCAATATGGATCTTCCTACACCATGAACGTTTATTCTCCATATGACCTTTGCTGCGACACCTCTTGGAAATGTAAGTATAGTACCTTAACCCACACTTTATGTTATTCCTTCAAAGATCAGTCCACGTCTTTCAATCAACACGTGTGTATAAGAATAGAATATCTGGTAACTTATTTCATTGTGGGGGCTTGTCATGAACAAATATGAAGGAGTATTGGCTGATTATTCTTCATGAATAAATAATTGGCTGGAAAGGGGCACTGTAAAATCAGAAAAGTGCAATACAATCGGCAATCATTTCTTCTGTGTCATTGTAACTTGGTATCTTTGGCATAGCGGTTAGTGCAATACCTTTACAGTGCCAGCATTTGGGACCAGGGTTTGAATCCTGCACTGTCTGTAAGGAGTTTGTACATTCTCCCTGTGTCTCTGTGCGTTTTCCCCGGGGGCTCTGGTTTCCTCCCATTGTTCGAAAGGTACCAGGGATGTAGGTTAATTGGGAGTAAATTGGGAGGCATGAACTCATGGGCTGAAATGGCCTGTTAGTGTGCTGTATGTCTAAATGTACATTTAAAATATTATAAATCTAAAAGTTTAAAATTAAAATTTTAAATTTAAAATGTATAATTTAAATTTAAAATTAAAAAAAATTGACAACACATCCTATTGATTTTAAAAATCTCCAGCTTGGTAATGCTGGCTTGCTGTTTAGTAGCCACATTCAGTTTTATGCACCTTGTGTTCTGCAGGTTTTAAGTGATTGCACCCTCAGACTGTGTTATTAATCTGACATGAGGATGTGGGTGGAAATCAGAGGAGCAATGATTTTCCTAATTAATTTATATTAGATCTGCATCTCTTATTTTACTCAGCTGCATTATAAATATTTTATTCTGTTAATTACTGACATTTCAATGCAGCTTTAATCACTGTGTATTTTTGTTCTCGCCATGTTTTTCGAAGATTGTTAGCTGTTTTTATTTTCCATCTCCACCTTATGGAAATGAAGGACATGGTTAGGCGATTGCATTGTGGGTCAACAGCTACAGTCACATTGATACACCAGTTTAATATTGAAATGTTGAAGGTGGAGGTTGTCTCCTGGGCTGTGATTTCAAAGAGAATTCATTCTCAAGGGATCCAAGCTTTCTATGATATCATTTACATCATTCTCTGTTGCTTTTTCTTTCCTGTTCTCTATCTGCTCTATCTCTCTCTGTTAACTGCATCTTCTCCATCACTTTTTCTATCACCCTCTTTCACCTGATTCCTCTTCCATCAGTACTTCCACATCCTCACATTCTATACTTTAATCTTCCTTACTCTGCAGTTTACTTTGGATCTTGATATTAAATAGCATTTAATAGCAGCAAACATGGAGGTGGTGGGGTGGTTCAATTATTGGATTAGTAAATCAGAGACTTGGACTATTAAATCAGAGATCTGAGTTTAAATTCCACTATGGCAGATTTAGAATTTTAAACCCAATTATTAATCCAGTATTCAAATACAGTAAAACCCTGAACATCTGGCACCTATGGGGGTTGATTGATGCCAGAGATGTGTATTTTTTGGTTGTTTGAGACTTACTTTTACAATGCCTAACTGATACACCTGAATTAAGAATAAAGAGTCTAAAAGTTAAAAAAAAGATACTGTACAGGGAGGTAACCTGGGAGGCTGGCCCCACCTTGCCGACTGTCAATCATCGGCCTGTATAAAGACTCAAGCCGGCCCTTTCCTAAACCAGTCAGGCACGTGGAACTGGAGGCTACACACATACTTTCTACTTTAAGCTGATTAAAGCTTGTTGTACGGTCTTTTGAGTTTTGTGTTGTTTGCTGCACCACAGCGCAACACACTCCTCTCTTCCAAGTTTACAGATAAAGCCTCTGGGGCTATTCTTTCTAAGCAGGGATAAGGAGACACTTCAAGAGAGTAAACCCAATGGCGACTGTCATCACCAGCTCTTCATCCTGGGTGATGCCATTGCTGTTCCATGAAACTATTGAAACAACTGATACAAGCAAAGCACAAACAAGGCACTGGCTGAATATTTGCTCCCATCTTTACCAAAGATTTATATGTTACTTCTGTGAGTAATTTACATTTACACTTTTATGCTTGTTTATTTTTTTTACCTATTTCTTTATTCTTATTTATTTTAATTTTTTTAACATTTATTTTCCTTGCCTTTTTGGTGGTTGCTTGAGGCTTGAATTCTGGATTATAGTGTTTTTTCTGTATTTGTCAATAGTATTAATGACATCAAATCAAACTTCTAAATTATTGTGACTCCAGACCTACCAATGTGGTTGGTTCTCAAATTTCCATTTAGTTCAGGTGCAATTACAGACTCACAATAAATACTGGCCTTTACAAGGATACCAGATCCTGAAAAATTAACAGAAACAACTGATTGAAATGGCATTTCATTCAATTTAGCTTTCAATCAATTAATGAAATGTAGCTGTTAAAAGATTATTAATTAAGTAATTTGTAATCTCTAAGTGAAAAAAATATAACAATAGCAGAATTTAAAATTTCCACCAAATTGCCTTCAGCAAAAGACAAATAACTTAAGTTATGCTGAGATTTTGCCTGGGAGTTTCACTAGTCTGTCCTTATTAGGGTACAGTGGGAGAATAGAAGAAACTATATGGGCTGTTATCCATGGAGTTTGACACTAAATTCATGTTAAAACATAATGACATGATTCACTCACGTGCTCATTTTACAAAGTAGTAATTCTAGTTGGAGGCATAATATATGAAAGGTTTCCTTTCATTAAATTAATTTCACACATAGAATATTAAAGACTTATTTGAGAAGAGAATAAATCTCTTGTGCTGTAGATTGTAGCAACTCTTTAATATCTCTCTCATATAAACTTGGGTCCACCTGAAAATATCTGTTCTGATAATGTCTTCAATCTGAAATGTTAACTCGGTTTCTCCATGCGTCGGAGACATCTGGACTGCTGAATGCTTTCAACATATTCTGTTTTCATTCTTATGAAAAAATATAATCTACTTACTCAAAGCGTTTCTCTTTGGCAATCTTTGTGCTCGATTTTTATTCAATTGCCATATTGGCTAAGAGGAATGTGGCGGTGTTTCTCACCTCCATAGGTATCCAGACCAATTTTCCTTTCCTATGGTCTGTCAGCCTCAGTTCATCCTAAACTCAACTGCTTCCCTGTGCCCCTTACAAATCTTGCTCATCCATCAAATGAATGCTTACAAACCTCAAGTAATCAATCCCATCACCTCAAATGTAAATCATAT
Organism: Narcine bancroftii; assembly: GCF_036971445.1. NCBI lineage: Eukaryota > Metazoa > Chordata > Chondrichthyes > Torpediniformes > Narcinidae > Narcine > Narcine bancroftii. Next base: position 32,606,641 of record NC_091469.1, on the reverse strand, counting down.
CACCTCATGTTTAAATTCTTCCATGCTCTCCCTTGATATCATTCCCCAGTGGGACCATTCCCAACATTTGAACTCTCTGGACTTCTCCATCTCTCCGCACATTATTTACTCCTAAATATCGCTCTTTGAAGCTACTAATGATCAAACTTCGGGCTCCTGAGAGGAGAGGAGAGGAGAGGAGAGGAGAGGAGAGAAAAGGAGAGAGGAGAAGGACAGAAAAGAAAAGAGTCCGTGGCAGGTAAGAAAACTTTTAAAAAAGTCTCTTACCAGGGTCTGCGGGGAGGAGTCGGCGTCGGAGGCGGCCATTGGTCGAGCGAGCGTACAGGAGAGTGTGACGGGAAGGTAAGGTCTTTTAAAAGACTCTTACTGGGGACAGAGCCTAGCAGTAGGGAGAGGAGAGGAGAGGAGAGGAGAGGGGAGGGGAGGGGAGGGGAGAAGGAGAGAAAAGGAGAGAAAAGGAGAGAAAAGGAGAGAAAAGGAGAGAAAAGGAGAGAAAAGGAGAGAGGAGAAGGACAGAAAAGAAAAGAGTCCGGGGCAGGTAAGAAAACTTTTTTAAAAGTCTCTTACCAGGGTCTGCGGGGAGGAGTCGGCGTCGGAGGTGGCCATTGGTCGAGCGAACGTACAGGAGAGTGTGTAGGGGTTAATTGGTAAAAGGCCAATAAATAAGAGGGACAGCGAGCCAGTGGCCCAGTGAGTGAGTGGCCCAGTGAAGGAGTGGGACTTCCAGGCTTTGGCTCATCAGGCTCAGTGAAGGAGTGGGACTTCCAGGCTTTGGCTCATCAGGCTTCGGCGAAAGCAGGCGGAGAGAAAGCTAAGATAGTCTTTATTACTACTTCATTGGGGTAAGGGATGAGTGTTAAGGCTGTGTGTTGTCGGGAGTGCTGGATGTGGGAGGTCCTGGAGTCTTCCAGACTCCCGGATGTCCATATCTGCACTAGGTGTGTCAAGCTGCAGATTGTCAGGGACCGTGTTAGGGAACTAGAGCTGCAGCTCGATGACCTCAGGCTGGTTAGGGAAACAGAGGTAGTCATAGACAGGAGTTACAGCCAGGTGGTCACGCCAGGGCCACGGGAGGATGAAAGGTGGGTAACTGTTAGGAGAGGGACAAAAGAACGTAAGGTGCCAGAGACAAGCCCTGTGAATGTAACCCTCAGCAATAAGTACGCCTCTTTGAGCACTGTTGAGGGGGACATCAAGGTTGGGGGGAGTGACAGTGGCTGTGCCTCCGGCACGAGGTCGGACCCTGTAGCTCAGAAAGGGAGGGAAAGGAAGAGGAGGGCAATTGTGGTAGGAGACTCCATAGTTAAGAGGACGGATAGGGGATTCTGCGGACGCAGCAAGGAGAACCGGATGGTGGTTTGCCTCCCTAGTGCCAAGGTCCGGGATGTTGCTGCTCGTGTCCCAGATATCCTAAAGTGGGAGGGACAGGAGCCAGAGGTCGTGGTACATGTAGGTACCAATGACATAGGGAGAATTAGAGAAGAGGTCCTAAAAAGTGAGTACAGGCAGTTAGGTAGGGAGTTAAAAAGAAGGACCGCAAAGGGGGTAATCTCTGGATTACTCCCTGTGCCACGTGACAGTGTGAATAGAAATAGAATGAGGTGGAGGATTAACACGTGGCTGAAGGGGTGGAGTAAGGGGGAGGGTTTTAAGTTTCTGGATAACTGGGACAATTTTTTGGGGGAGATGTGACCTGTACAGTAAGGACGGGTTACACTTAAATCCCAGGGGGACCAGAATCCTGGCAGAGGTATTTGCTAGGGCTACTCAGGATCCTTTAAACTAGAATGCTTGGGGGAGGGAACAAAATAGTACAGAGCAGTAAAGAGAAGGTTAGAATGCAAACAAAGAAAGTTTGTAGTAAGTATTTGAATATGGATGGGCAGGTGATAGAGAAGGGAAATGCTCTGGAAGAAGATGGAGGGCAATTGGCAGGAAAAGTAAATAATGTTGTTCTTAAAGATGATGGAAAACAGGGATTAAAAACTGGGAAATCCCTGAAATTCATATATTTTAATGCCAGGAGTATTGTAAAAAAGGTGGATGAGCTGAAGGTGTGGATTGATATTGGAAGTATGATGTGGTAGCGATTAGTGAGACATGGTTGCAGGAGGGATGTGATTGGCAACTGAATATCCCTGGGTTTTGTTGCCTTAGGTGTGATAGAGTCGGAGGGGCAAGAGGAGGTGGGGTTGCATTGCTTGTCAGGGAAAATATTACAGCGGTGCCTAGGAAGGATAGATTAGAGGGCACATCCACGGAGGCTATTTGGGTGGAACTGAGGAGTAGGAAAGGAGAGGTTACACTTGTAGGGGTGTATTATAGACCACCCGGAGGGGACCGAGACCTAGAGGAGCAAATCTGTAGGGAGATAGTAGATATTTGTGATAAGCACAGGGTTGTAATTATGGGAGATTTTAATTTTCCACATATAGATTGGGAAACACATTCTGTGAAAGGACGGGATGGGTTAGAGTTTGTGAAATGTGTGCAAGATAGTTTTTTACAACAATATGTAGAGGTGCCGACCAGAGAAGGAGCAGTGTTAGATCTACTGTTGGAAAATGGGATGGGTCAAGTGACGGAGGTTAGTGTTGGCGAGCACTTCGGGTCCAGTGATCATAATGCCATCAGCTTCAATGTCATTATGGAAAGAGAGAAATCAGGGCCAAGGATTGAGGTTTTTGATTGGGGAAAAGCTAGATTTGAGGAGATGCGAAAGGACTTGCAGTGTGTGCATTGGGAAAATTTGTTTTATGGGCAGGATGTAGTAGAGAGATGGAAGTCTTTTAAAGATCAGATTTTGAGAGTGCAAAAGCTTTATGTTCCTGTTAGGTTAAAAGGAGGGGCAAAAGGTTGGAGAGAGCCGTGGTTTTCAAGGAATATTGGAAACATGGTTCGAAGAAAAAGGGAGGCGTACATTAGATATAGATATAAGAAGCATGGAGTTAAGGAGATGTTTGAAAGATACATTGTATGTAAGAGGAATCTTAAGAGAGGAATTATGAAAGCTAAAAGAAGGTACGAGAAAACTATGGCAAGCAGGGTGAAAACTAATCCAAAAGAGTTCTACAAATATGTTAATGGTAAGAGGAAAGCTAGAGACAAAATTGGTCCCTTAGAAAATCAGAGCGGAAAACTGTGTGTGGAGCCTAGAGAAATGGGGGAGATATTGAACAGTTTATTTTCTTTGGTATTCACTAAGGAGAAGGATATTGGGAGATGTGAGATAAAAAAAAAGCAAATTGGGTAAATATGGGGAATATAGAGATTACAAAAGGTGTAGTTTTAAGGCTTTTGAAGAATATAAAGGTGGATAAGTCTCCAGGACCAGACGGGATCTTCCCCAGGACATTGAGAGAAGTGAAGGAGGAAATAGCAGAGGCTCTGGTGGTAATTTTCCAAATGTCATTAGATATGGGGATAGTGCCGGAGGATTGGCACATTGCGCATGTGGTTCCGTTATTTAAAAAGGGTTCAAGGAGGAAGCCTGGCAACTATCGGCCTGTAAGTTTGACATCTGTGGTAGGTAAATTAATGGAGAAAATTCTTAGAGATAGTACTTATAAACATCTGGATAGACAGGGTCTGATCAGGAGCACTCAACATGGATTTGTGGGAGGAAGGTCATGTTTGACCAATCTGATTGAATTTTTTGAAGAGGTGACTAGGAATGTGGATGAGGGTAGCGCAGTGGATGTTGTCTATATGGACTTCAGTAAGGCCTTCGATAAGGTACCACATGGAAGGTTAGTTAGGAAGGTGCAGTCTTTAGGTATAAATATTAAGATAGTCAAATGGATTGAACATTGGCTGAAAGGGAGAGGCCAGAGAGTGGTAGTGGATAATTGTCTGTCAGGTTGGAGGCCGGTGACCAGTGGTGTGCCTCAAGGATCTGTATTGGGCCCATTGTTGTTCGTTATATACATTAATGATCTCGATGATGGGGTGGTGAATTGGATTAGTAAATATGCAGACGATACTAAGATAGGTGGAATAGTGGATAATGAAGAAGGTTTTCAAGGATTGCAGAGGGATTTGGGCTGCTTAGAAAAGTGGGCTGAAAAATGGCAGATGGAATTTAATGCTGATAAGTGTGAGGTGCTTCATTTTGGTAAGAAGAATCAGAATAGGACATACGTGGTAAATGGGAGAGCATTGAGGAATACAGAAGAGCAGAAAGATTTAGGAGTGACGGTACATCGTTCCCTGAAGGTAGAAACTCACGTGAATAGGGTGGTGAAGAAGGCTTTTAGTATGCTGGCCTTTATCAATCATTGCATGGAATATAAGAGTTGGGAGGTGATGTTGAGATTGTATAAGACGTTGGTGCGGCCTAATTTGGAGTTCTGTGTGCAGTTCTGGTCGCCTAATTATAGGAAGTATATAAACAGAGTGGAGAGAGTGCAGAGAAGGTTTACCAGAATGTTACCTGGGTTTAAGCATCTAGAGTATAGGGAGAGATTGGACAGATTAGGTCTTTATTCTTTGGAGCGTAGAAGGTTGGGAGGGGATTTGATAGAAGTATTTAAGATTATGAAAGGGATAGACAGAGTGGATGTGGATAGACTATTTCCGTTAAGAGGAGGAAAGATTAAAACAAGAGGACATGAGTTAAGAATTAAGGGGCAGAGGTTTAGAGGTAACATGAGGGGGAACTTCTTTACTCAGAGAGTGGTAGCCGTGTGGAATGAGCTTCCGGGAGAAATAGTGGCGGCGGAGTCAATTGTATTATTTAAGAAAAGGTTGGACAGGTATATGGATAAGAAGAAGATGGAGGGTTATGGGCATTGTGCAGGGAGGTGGGACTAGAAAGGGGTGTTTGGTTTGGTGCGGACTAGAAGGGCCTAATGGCCTGTTTCCGTGCTGTAATTGTTATGTTATGTTACTTCTCTGCATTGAATTGCTCCCAAAACCAAGTTGCTGATATTATGTGGACAGGGACTGTTTTCAACATCCTCTATCCTCATATGGTCACTCTCTGAATGACATCTGCTGTGTATCCTCACATCTAATCTCCTTGACTCACTGAAAACAGTCATTTTCTACCCACTCTATCACATCATAAATTTACACATCTCATCTGCCAAATTCTGACAACAATAACCGATGTGTTTTCAAATCTTTCTTTATATGTAGAAATACAAGATACTTTCTGCAACATTCTGTCCAGCACTACATTCCAATAAAAAAAAACATCAGTTTTCATCAGACTATAGCAGGAAGGAAGAAGTATGTAGCAGAAGGAAGACTGGTTGCCGCCTCGGTAGTAAGTGCTCTCTAAAGGCCAAACAACATAACTTGCAAATAGTTTTCAGAGTTTGTTAGTCTGACCATTAATAGAGCTTTTTTTTATAATACTCTTTCAACCACTCCATATAGATTTAATGTTAAATTTGAAAATGGGAAGATTGCTGTGCATCAATTTATGCAATCTTGACAATACGAAAAGTTACTTAAAATTAAAATTTTATTTGAAAATTAAAGTTCATGGCGAAAGATCAGCTCTCTTTAGTAGTGAGCCAGATTAATTGATTTGGAAATCTGTCGGAATGTGGGGCTTTGCTGTTGATGCTAATTAAGTTGTAGAATCCTTAGGTATTATAGGTCTAAGGTGATCTGTGGGAACCTGGAGATCATTTATACATCAATTTAAGCCATGAACCTTTCAGTGAACACATCTGCCTCTAAGTACATTTTGCCTGAATAAATGCTGACAAATTTTCCAAAGTAGTTAGTCATGATAAAGAATCTGAACCATGGCTTAATCTGAGATTTGCATAATTCATTATGTTCTTTTTCCTCTGGGTCTATTGAGGACAAATTTGATTGTTTCATCTCGATGCTTTGTAACTATTGAATTTTCTTTAAAATTATCTTCTGGGAGACTTGAACTTGTATTTACACATCTTTCTTGACCTCATAATATTCCAATGTACTTTTCAACTTGTTTAATAGTAGTCACTCATGTAAATTGGAGGGTCAGTAACTTAGATTCCATTTTGGCGACTCCAACTAGACCGCATTAACATCAACCTTCAATTTTCAGTCACTACCCCACTCCTTGCTTTCCACTCTCTCTTTCTTTCTACTTCCCTTCCTCTGCCCTCTCTACCTGCCCATCACTCACACCTTCCTTTATCTCTCCACTCCAATCAATGCATCTTCCGCAACCCTCTGCATCTTCCTCCCATCTTCTCCTTGCTTACTTTTTTGTTCTATTTCCTGCCCTTCCCACCTGTATTCACCTATCACCTGCCAACCTGTGCCTCTATTCTCCCATTCTTTTATTGGGCCATCTGCCTGCTTCTTGCTGTTCCTCATGAAGAGTGTTGGCCTGAAACTGACTATCCATTACATTCCATGGATGCTGCCTGACCTGTTGAGGTCCTCCAGCATTTTGTTGATGCTCCTGTAAATAAGGAATCTAGTTGCAAATTCCATGTACAGCACAAACAACAAAAAACAAATGCATTGATATATTTGATAATAGAAAATATTGACCAGTTGCTTAGGATAACCACTCTCCTCTCTTCCAGTGTAATGTAGAAATATTTTATATCCATTTGGGAGGGAAAGATGGGTTCAATTTAATGGTTTATCTTGTACATCAGTTGATCATCACCTTGCTCAAGCTTCTAGATTTTAACTTAAAATCATTGCATTTCCCGTGCAGACGTGGTAATGCTATCATTTCAAAAATTAAACATTTAAATTTTTGTGAACTGATTCCAGTGTTAATATACTGAGGTGTTATGTTAGCATAGAAACATGTCACTAAGTCTGTGCTGATCATTAGGCTCCAATTTAAATTATTCCTATTCTGATCCCATTTTATTCTCTTTATTTTATTCACCTAAGGTTCTTCAACACACGTAGGTCAATTTACAGTAGCCATTTTTGCATCATTCTGTCTCTGAATGGCATTTAATTTGACTATGTAGTTTTTATTGACCTATGTTTTTCTAACAATTGTACTTCATTTTACTTTCTGGAGAATTAGGAACATGTGCCTGATATTACACTATGTCTCCTGTGGCAGATACATGATAACATAATTCAAGTTCAAGTCCAAATTTATTACCGAGAACTTAAATTATATCATATTCAATCCCGAGAATCTTGTTCCTATGGGGCTGGCAGAATTTCTACTTATTAATAGTGTTACGGGTACATTATATTTTATATTATATATTAATATGTTTTTAAAAGAGATTGATTGTGGAGGTTTAGTGTGTAGGTCACTTCTCAGAGTAATACTTAACAAAACACATCTCATATAAAATGCAAGAGCTTTGCTGAAAGAGAGGCTTCATGTCCACATTGACCTTACAGAAACTTTGAAGAATGCTTATGGAAGTTTAGGTATTAATTCGACTGATGTTGTGGAATAAGGGAAACAAGAGAAACTCTTTGGTGACCTGGAAGAAGAGATTATCATTTGGAAAACCCATGATGGGATAAGTTTCTTTGGTAAGACACTGAAATGGCTGATTAGAGGGAATCAATTTGTGTGTGTGTCGAACAAACAACAAATCTCTCTCTGAAACCAACGAGAACCTTCATGAGCAGTGACCATTTAACTTTAAACACCAGAGCCTGGTGAAAATTCATAAATATTAAATTCTGTGCATAGTATAAAAATTGCCTGATTCCGGTGAACTTGGAGGAGTGAGAAGTGATATTGGACTGTGAATCAAAGAACTTTCCTGAACATTACATACATGTGCACTTAGAATTAGAAGGGGGTTAAGTTAATAGTAATAAGTTAAAGTCTGATCCTGTTTTTATGTTTAAAGAAAACTAAAAGCAACTTTTCTTTAAATAACCATTTGTCTTGGTGAATTTCTATTGCTGCTGGGTTTTGAGGTCCTCTAGACTTGTTACAGTAGTGTACGAGTACTCAAGAAAAAAATATACATTTAATAAAAGGGAGAGATTTAAACACAGAAAGAAATGTAAACAAACTCACTGTGCAAATACAGATAAAATAAATGTGGGGTAATTATGCACAATTTGTTTCAGAGTTTGATTGCAGTTTCATGTCTTGGATGATAAGGGATTGGAAATCAACTTTCACCTTGAGCATCAGGATCGGTGGGAAAAAAACAGGAACAAAAGTAAACTTCAGTCAATAATGAAAACCATTCAGATACAAAAAATAACACTTGAATGAAGAGGAATTATACTGACCAGGATGAAGGTGTTAGAGAATAGCCTTCTTCACACAGGAAATGTTGATGTGAAAGGTTTTCTTTTTTTACCAAGATTGGGACAGGCTCAGTGATCTTTCTTGCCAGAACATTTTGATGGAAGAGAAAAGATAGTTGATATCCTTTTCTGCTTTTGGGGTGATCTTCATTGGAACTGACAGTCCTGAATTCATAGGACATTGAAGTTCTTCAATTTATGCAATGATGGTAATTGTGTCTTCTTGGGATATGTTTCCTGGAAAACAACCACAATACACCACTTAAATATTATTTTCTCTGATAAAGGCCATGAAAATTATGCATAAGGCATCCAGGCTCCACGTGAATCTGGATGATGTGCTATTAATAACTCAAAAGACTAGAGTTACAGAACTATAGGCATTTATTTACAATAAACTTGAAGGTCATCCAACGCTGTGACACAGGGGTTGTGGTGTTGGATCTTTTATACAAGGTCAAGAGGGAGGAGCACGGGTACATTCATAGGATGGGGTGAAGCCAGATTAATGAGTGTACAGCAGGGTGTACACTGCTGTACAGGGTGAAATTGGATACATCACTCTCGACCTGAAATGAGGGGTGGACATTCACCCCTTGTTTTTTGAAAATTTTGTCTGGCTGGGTGACGTGGGGCACAAAGTCTTACAAAGGTTAAGTCTGTCCAGCAGTCTGGTCTTCCGTTGTAATCAGAGGAGAGTTGGTTGCTCTGTTGTAGCTGGGGCCATTGATTCTTCCTGGACCTCCAGCACCGTGTCGACCTGCTAGGGGTGTGGAATGACTGGGGCAGGTGTGAGGCTAGGGTGCCATGGTATGTAGTGTGCGTCCATGGGAGAGGAGGGTGCTGTTTGGTGGGCATGCTCATCGGGTGCTCCCACACACACAAGGTCCCAAATGGAGACAGTTTCCTCATGGCCATCTGGTTAGGTCTTGTATGTGTACTGGGGGTTTGCATGGAGGAGGTGGATCCTTTCGACCAGCGAGTCAGTTTTGTGGCCCCTCACATCCTTGGGTAGCAGGACTGGACCTGGGGATGTCAACCAAAATGGCAGGGTGGTCCCTGATGCAGACTTCCTGGGAAGGAGAAAATTTGTTTGTGAGGGGTAGCATTGGTGGATGTACATAGCAGTGACCTGATTGTGTGGCGTGCCTCGGGAAGGACCTCCTGCAGTGAGAGACAGGCAGTCCCCTGGTCTTAAGGACAAGGAGGATGGCCTTCCATATGGTGGCATTATCCCTCTCCACCTGCCCATTCCCTCGGGGGCTATAACTAGTGGAACTGCTGGTGGTGATACCTCTAACCAGCAGATATTTGTGCAACTTGTTGCTCTTGAATGAGGACTCCTGGTCTGTGGACATATGGTGGGTACCCGAATAGAGTGAACAAGTTGTGCAGTGCCCTGATGATTGTGGTTGTGGTCATGCCTGGTCAAGGAATGGCAAACGGGAAACGTGAATACTCATTGTTAACCATGAGGAAATGAACATTGCGGTTGGTGGAGGGGAGGGGGGCCTTGAAATCCATATTCAGGCATTTAAACGACCTTGAAGCTTTCACCAGTGCACCCTATGTGGTTGGTAGAACTGCGCTTTGCACTCCACACAGACCCAGCAGTCTCTGGTTATGTCTCTGACCTCCCTGTTGGAGTTTGGGCAGGTTACAAGATTAGATGAAGTGGAAAATCATGTGACAGCAGTGTGGCAGAGATCAATGTGGAGAGTTTTGAGGCAGTATATCTGGCCATTGGCACATGTCCCACAAGATAGGGCATCTGCATGCTCGTTGATCTTCTTCGGCCAATATAAAATATCATGGTTATAGGTAGAGAGTTCAATCCTCCACCTCAAAATTTTATAATTCTTTATCTTATCCCACTGTTTGTTCTTACACATGAATATCATGGCCTGTTGGTCCATGAGCAGGGTAATATCTCCACCAGCCAGGTAATGCCTCCAGTGCCACACCACCTCAACTATTGCCTGAGCCTCCTTCTCGATGGAGGAGTGTCAGCCATCAGGGCCCTGAAGGGTATGGGTGAAAAAGACCACTGGGTGACCTATCTGGTTCAGGGTGGCGGCCAGGGTGAAATTGGATGCATCACTCTCGACCTGAAATGAGGAAAATTCTTCCACTGCATACGTTGCAGCTTGATAAGGGGTGGACTTGTCTGCATAATTGGGCACCTGCTGGGCGTAGTAGGAAAAGAACCCCAGGCACCTTTTCAGAGCTTTGAGGCTGTGGGGAAGGGAGAGTTCTAGCTGTAGGTGCATAAGGTCAATGTCGGGGCCAATAAACCCATTCTCTACAGTACATCCAAGAATCGCCAGGCGGGAAGTGCAGAAAACACATTTATTCCTGTTGTAGGTGAGGTTTGGGTGTTTGCCTATTGTGAGAAATTTCTGGAGGTTGGCGTCATGATCTTGCAGATCATGGCTGCAGATTGTGTCATTATGCAGGTCATTTTGGTCCACCATCTGGTCCATCTCCCACTGGAAAATGGAGACACCATTGGAAACTCCAAAGGGGACCCTGAGGAAATAGTAGAGGCAGCCATCTGCCTCAAAGGGGGTGTACTGGCAGTTCTTCAGATGGATGGGTAGCTGGTGGTAGGCAGATTTCAGGTCAATTATGAAAAAGATACAATATTGGGCAATTTGATTGATCATGTCCGCAATGCGAGTGAGGGGATACACATCCAGCTGTGTTTAGCGGTTAATAGTCTGGCTATTATTGATCACCATTCTGTGATTACCCCCACCCTTGACTACCACCACTTGGGCTCTCCATGGATTGATACTGTGCTCCATGATCCCCTAATTCAGGAGTTGCTAGACTTCCGCTTCAATAAATACCCTGTCCCCTTCACTGTATCACCTTCTGCTTGTAGTGACTGGCTTACAGTTTTGTGGGTGAGGTTTTCAAATGTTGGTGGGGGATCAATACAGAGAGTGGAGGGACCTCATGTTTGTTGACCCGGAAGAGGAGGGTGGGTGGTGGGAGGCACCATACTGATGAGTTGCAGGTGCTGACCACGACGGGAGTGGAGGAAACCGTTGTATTGCATTATGACACTCTTGATATCACCACACTCAATGACCAATGCCAGCAGTACTGGTGTACAGAGCTATGACATGATAAAGAGTTTAAAGTTCCTGTAAGTCATGCCCTGCACGGTCAGTGTCACAGTGGTGTAGCTGCGGATCTCAGTTGAGTGGGTCTTTGAGGCCAGGGCAACTTTATAGCTTACTGGCTTTTCTTTCAAGAAGTAATGCTGCATCGTATCAGGGAGGATGAAATTCTCGGTGCTCTTGTGATGAAAAAGGCATCTTGTCACCTGATTATTGATTGAGATGACCATCATAGTCCGGGAGAGTTGATATGGGATGTTCTAGTCCAGCAACACAGAGGCTAGCATCAGTTTGTAGTCTGACCTATGTTGCCTTGTGTTCTGGGACCATTATGGTGGCACCCAAGTGGCAGCATGGTAATCCCCGGAAGTTTGTGGCATCCAAAATGACAGCCCCCATTTCGCGGCATTGTCATCCCGGAAAGCTGTCGGCAGCCAAGATAACGGCTCCCATGCTGCCCTATTGGTGGTGTTGGACTTGGCAGGCAGCTGCGATTGTTATGGAGGATGATATAAAGTGATTTCACAAGATCAATCGCCCCTCTTAAGTCTAACTTACTCTGCTTGAGTAGTCTCTAGCACACGTAGTCCGACCTGACACCTGCAACATAGGCATCCCGGATCATGTCCTCCTTGTTCAGGGTGGCCAAAACTGAATGGAAATTGCAAACTCTTGCAAGTCCATGCAGGGCCCAGAGGAACTCATCGCTTGGTTCACCCAGTCGCTGTCTGTGGGTAGCCTCGCATATACCTCATTGACTTTTACTCTGTACTGGTCCTTGAGTATATTCATTTCCGCAGTGTATGTTGAGACGTCCCTGATCATTAGGAACACTCGATATCCGACCCGGGAGAAGAGGAGGTGCAGCTTGTTTGTCTTTGTGGCCACGGCTCCAGTGGAGGTCTGTAAAAAGAACTCAAAACAGCGTAGCCAGAGTTCAAAGCTGTCTGAGATTTCTGGTTATTGTGGGTCGATCTCCAGCTTATCAGACTTCAAGAGTTGTTCCATCATTGGAAAAAATATATTGTAAATAAAATCGATACGCTATCAATAACTCAAAAGACTAGACTTACAGAAATATAGGTTTTTATTTACAATTAACGAAGGTCAACCTGTGCTGTGACCCAGGCTTTCTGGGGAGGGGTTATGGAGTTGGGGCCTTTTTACAGGGTCAAGAGGGAGGAGCTGCAGGTCCAGCTGCAGGACAGGGCAGAGCCAGATTAAGGAGTGTGACTCAGATCACCACAGCCTAATTCTTTGATGGGATGCTAATCTAGGCAGTAGTGCAATTCAAAAGTGTTTAGTTGTAATAATGAGTCAAATTAGCTGGGATTCAGTGTAACAAACACAAAGTGCAAGGGCCGCATTCTTTGCGGTCATTACTTGATGGCAATCATTGGGTCAACTAATCATGGATGGTTATTAAAATGCATGGGCATGAAACCACTTAACTGATATTAGCTTTGGGACACTTTCACCATAATGTACTTCTTGTTTTACTGTGTCTGAAGTTAGTGAATATATTATATGGACCATTATTTTATTCAACCTTGAATTGCTCTTCAGGATCTGCTACTGATGCACCAAAGATGTGAAACTGATAGGCTTTTACTAACTATAGACTGGAACAGCTGTCAACCTCATTGACTGATCAAGGCAGAGTGGAATGAGGAACATGCAAAGGGCTATGGGTAGGACCATTCTCAGCATCACAGTCATTTACCACAGCTATAATGGAATGATACAATTTATTGCCTTGACTTGCATTGCTTTCTTTTTAATTGTCCTAATGTCTTCATGTTCTGAGTGCAATTTTATCCTGCTCTGTATCATTTTCTGTTTATCTCATTCACCTTAAGTTGTCTACCACATCTCTGAGACTTAGAAGACTTTGAGTTCAGGTCTTGGAGACTGCAGAAAAAACTTTAAACCTTCCAATGCAAGACATCTCATGGCAACATATAAAGAAAAACGCTCAATTTCTCTCTTATGCCCAACAAAATACTTAGCTCTCAATCAACAGTGGTAAAAGAGATTATTGGGTCATTACCACACGATTGCTCATGGCAGCATGCTGTGTGAAAATTGACTGCTCTGTACCTCGCATTATAGTTGTGAACTATTGAAGAAATATTTCATTGGTTGTGATAGACCCATAAAGTTATACAGCATAGGAATACGCCCTTCAGCCCAACTTGTTCATGTTGAGCATGTGTTCTGAACGAATCTCATTTACCTGCATTGGGCCCATATCCCTCCAGACCTTTCCTATCTACATAACACGTCAATGTCTTTTAAACAACACCATTGTTCCCTTCTCTACAGATTCTTCTAGCAGCTCATTCTATAAATGCACCATTCTCTATGTGAAAAAGGTATCCCTCAGGACCTCACCTTAAACCCATATCTCTAGGTCTGTGTTCCTCAATCCCGATTATAAAGTGTCTTTAGATTTCTGAAACTTTGATAATCAGGTATCCAGTTATGGGGAAATCACAGTGATTGAGCACCTGGATCATTTATTACTCTGGGAATGAGTCAGGGGTCTGGAGTTTGAGCAGGGTCAGCACAGTTAGTGTAGCGGTTAGCGCAACACCATTACAGCGCCAGCGATTGGGACCAGGGTTTGAATCCCTCACTCTCTGTTAGGAGTATATACGTTCTCCCATGTCTGGTGTTCCTATTTCATCCCATCCTTCAAAATGTACTGGGGGTTGTAGGTCAATTAGGTGTGGTTGGGTTGCACGGGCTTGTGGGCCAAAAGGACCTGTAATTGTGCTGTATGTCTAAATTTAAAAAAAAATCGCTGGTGCCACGACCGTGGCCTGAGCTGTATGTAATGGGAGCTGGTACTGGGATCAGGAACATCGGAATATTCGAGATTTGCAGGAGTATTGGAGGTCTGGCGTGTGTGTAAAATACAAGTTGAAACAATCAAAATAAATTTAATTGGGCTCTTTTTCTTGCTCTCTTCATACTCACTGGATCACTGCCAAGCTCTCTTTAAATTCACTGGGTTTGCTATTAATAAAACTTCTTTTCCATTTTAAATAAAGTGAGCCTCCAGACCACAATCAGTGAGGATAGGTAAGAACATCTCATCCACAATCTCCATCAGTACCAGAGTCCCACAAGTCTGTGTTCTTAGCCCCCGATCTACTCACTTTCCACCTATGATTGTATGACAGCAAATGCTATCGACAAGTTCGCTGATGATATCACGGTAGTGAGTTGAATAAAAAGGGGTGATGAGTCAGCACACAGGAGGGAGATTGAAAACTTGGCCAAAAGATGCACCATCAATAACCTCACACTCAATGTCGCCAAAACCAAGGAGTGATTGTTGACTTCAGGAAGGGAAAACCAGAAGTGTATGATCCATTGATCATTGGGGGATCAGAGGTGGAGAGGGTGAACAAATTTAAGTTCTTGGGAGTCACTATCTCAGATCAACACACCAATGGCATCATGAAGAAGTCATGTCATTGTCTTTACTTCCTCAGGTGTTTGTCCTGACACCAGAAACCCTGGCAAATTTCTACAGATATTGTTGGGTGTGAAGGAAGCATGACCTCTCTGCCCATCTGGAATGTGTGTATTGAAAGTGGTCATGAGTCCTCCTGTCTAAAACCTATTTGGAGGTCACATCACTGGTCAGCCAAGGTTGGACTCCAGCCTCTAATTAATGCACACCTCACTGTTGGCTAATTTAAATCACCTAGGGACATCATTAGCTAGCAGCACTGATTACCACTTCATTTAGCACCAGCTCCAAGCACATTTTGATCTCTCTGCCTCATGATCCAAGCCCTGGATGTTGTTCCATGCCAGATCACTACTATAGACGTTGCTGAAGTGTTGTGGGTAAGGCTTACACTACATGGAAGCTGAGCCATATTAGATCAATACTTGCAGAGAGCCACAGCCCCACTGGTCAGGGAACCAGGTGTGTGTGCCAAAGTCCTTGTTTGTGGTGTGTGAGCGGGTCGATTATAAGTTTATCGTTATCAGAGTCCAACCGAAGTCCAAGGTGAATATCTGTATCTTTGCTTACTGTAAGTAATTGAGTACCATTTAACATTCTCCCTTTTCATTTCCTGAGTGTTAATAAAAGTTATGTGCGATTGTATGTAACACTTGTGTCCAGACTCGTCTCTCTGTGAATCCACCGAACCTGATACACTTCTCAATATGGTGGAAAGTGTGCTGACCAGCTGCATCACAGTCTGGTATGGGGACACCAATGCCCCTGAGAGGAAAGCCCTGCAAAAGATAGTGGACACAGCCTAGGATATCATGGGGAAAAAAAAAACTTCCTCACCATTAAGAACTCTGTAGGGAACACTTGTCAGAGAGCAGCAGCAATCATTGTGGATTCACACCACCCAACACACCCTCTTTTCTCACTGCTACCATCAGGAAGGAGGTATAGGTGCCACAAGCCTCGCCTCACAGAAACAGTTGCTATCCTTTCACCATCAGACTCTCCAACAAACTCAATCAGGGACTTATTTAAAGACTCTTTCTTTTGCAGTTCATTTTTTTCTCTCTATATTGCACAGTTACATTTCTTCATATGTTTACATGTGTACAGTGAGTCACTTTTTATTTTGCTCTGCCTCGCCCACAGGAAAACAAAATCTCATGGTTGTATGTGATGTTATGTATGAACTCTGAAAATAAATCTCAAATCTAAAATCTGAAATAACTATCTCTTGGATGACTAAAAGGAGTAACATGAAAAAGAGCTTTGCAATTGCAATTGAGAACCGTAAACCACAACCCACCCTTGCACCTGGCAGCCTTGACTAAAGACAAAAAGTCAGAAGAGCAGAAATTGTGTTTTCAGTCCATTGAACCTGCCCTCCTATTCAGTTATGAGCCCATCCATTCTCCAACTCAGTCCCATTCCCCAGCCTTCTCTTTATAATCTTTGATGCCCTGATTCATCAAGAACCTCTCAATCTCTACCTTAAATATCAATGACTTGTCCTCCATCACCGTCTGTGGCAACAATTTCCACAGATTCCCCACTCTCTGGCTACAGAAATATCTTTGTATCCCTGTTCGAAGTGGACACCCTTCAATCCTGAAGTTGTGCCCTTTGTCTAGGACTCTACCACCATGGGAAAGCTCAGACCCTGGTTTCATATAATATAACTTTGTGATCTTAATTAAAACATTGTATATTTAATAGTAACTGCATCATGACTAGTCCAAATATAAATATAAATATAAAACACACACATACACATATAAAACTTATATATGAGTAAGCCACTGGTAAATATTAATAAACTCAGGCCAGAAGCTTATCATATTACGGATATCACAGATGTTAATTTCTTGAATCTACTTTTGCCTGACTGATGAAGCTGAGAAAACTTCACCAGGTGATGAGTCTGAAGCTATGTATTGGTCAGACCAGATAAGGCTGTCAGATTCTTTTCCTTGAACATCATTATTGAATCAGCATGTGCCATTTTGTGCTTGTATTTATTTTAGCTGGTGCATTGAGAAAGCTTCATTGTCTTTCACAGAAGTCAAGTTTGATAAAGAGGCTCTGTGCTGGCCTGGGATAATCGCCTCTTCTGAATCGATAGATTCAGTCTCATCCTCTACCACAGGAGAATAGGGCTGTAGTCAGGTGGAAATAGCATCATTTGCAGGTTCCTCTCCAAGGAGCATCATTTATTGGCTTGGAAATATATTGCTTGTCTTTCATTGCCATTTGATCTACATCCTGCAAATTTCTGCTCAACCATATTGTAAGATAGCTTCACCAGAAGCTGTTCAAGAAGGCAATTCACCATTACCATTTTCTCAGGGATAATTAGGAATGGGGCAATTAATGCTGGACTCACTGGTGGTGCCAGATCCGAAAGAAAATTCAGAGCAACATACGGATAGTCCCTGACTTCAGACCTGTGTAACTTGTGTCCATCCACACATATGAACAATTTTTTTTTAAATATGTATAAATAAAATGATAATTTGCACAGCTAATGTTGTATTTGACAAGCTATAAAGCCAAAATGTCCATACTTACTTTGTTTTTCGGCATCCCAGGGTCCATAGGCTGGGTGCGGCCATTTTGATTCCTGTTTGCATGTGTAGGCTTTTGGTTGGTGTATGCTCAGTGGGTTCACATATCAGTTGGTGCATGTGTGAGAATTAAGGGTGCAAATTTAATATCATCACGGCACTTAACTCTTATGAACTCACCACCCATGCGCTAACCAAAGACTCACACATGCGTACAGGAATCACGATGGCTGCACCCAGCCTATGGGCCCTGGGACGTTGACTAACAAAGTAAACATGCACAATTTGGATCTTACGTGCCCTGTATCCTTGTTACAGTTAGTTAAATGCAACATATGATTAAAATGTTTGCTTTAAGACTTCAGTACACCACCACTTCAAGATACAACTGATCCTTCAGTCCCAATTACAGACATAGGTTGGGAATACCTATATATTCTGCAGAATTTTTGACAGTGCATTGGAAAATCCATTTGTTTGAAGAAAGGAGGATCAGTAAAATAGCTGGTCTGTTTAGAGTGAAACACAGAAGTCTGCAGAAACTGTGATTGTCATAAAAACACACTGAAATACTGGAGGAACTCAGCTGGTCTTTTTAGTATCTATAGGAGACAAAGATATATTGCCGACGTTTTGGGCCTGAGCCCTTCTTCAAAAATGTCGGTGTTATATCGTTGTCTTCTATAGATGCTGAAAAGGCCGTCTGAGTTCCTCCAGCATTTCTGTGTGTTTTTACAGTTTGTCTGTTCAGTTGGTCTGACATCTGTAAGAGGGAAATAAGAACTACTATTAAAGAAGTGGAACTTAGAAAGTTAATCATTAAATAAAACAGAGATAAATAGATTTATATAATAAAAATCAAGTTTGATAATCCTGTTAAAATGTTAAATGTTGAATCTAAAAGAATAACAGTTCATCATTCCCTGAAGGTAGAATCTCATGTAGATAGGGTGGTGAAGAAGGCTTTTAGTATGCTGGCCTTTATAAATCAAAGCATAGAATACAGGAGTTGGGAGGTGATGTTGAGACTGTTCAAGGCATTGATGAGGCCAAATTTGAAACAGTGTGTGTAGTCTGGTCACCAAATTATAAGAAGGATATCAACAAGGTAGAGAGAATACAGAGAAGATTTACAAGAATGTTACGTGGGTTTCAGAATCTAGAATCTAAGAGTGAGCAGATTAGGTCTTTATTCCTTGGAGCGTAGAAGGTTCAGGGAGGATTTGATAGAGGTATTTAAGATTATAAGGGGGATAGATAGAGTTGATGTGGATAGGCTTTTGCCCTGGAGGGTAGGAGAGATTGAAGCAAGAGGTCTTGAGTTAAGAGTTAAATGGAAAAAGTTTAGAAGTAACATGAAGGGAAGCTTCTTCACTCAGAGAATGGTGGTTGTGTGGAATGAGCTTCTGGGAGAAGTAGTAGCTGGCGGCAGGGTCCATTTTGTCATTAAAGGAAAAATAGGATAGGAGGTGAATGGAGGGTTATGGGGAAGGTGCAGGTATGTGGGACTAGAGGAGAGTATTTGGTTCGGTGCAGACTAGGAGGGTCGAGATGGCCTGTTTCCATGTTATAATTGTTATATGGTTATATGTGGTGTATCTGGACTTTTAGATGGCCTTTGGTAACTTGTCACATAAGAGGGAACTTTGGTCTGTCGTTAAGGGTAATATAATGTAACAAGCTCTTCCAGCCCACCAGCTTGTGCTGTGCAATTATACCCAATTGACCTAAAAATCCCCATACGATTTGAAGGGTGGACAGAAATGGGAACACCCAAAGGAAACCCATGTAGACACGGGGAGAATGTGCAAACTCCTTAGAGACAGCGCCGGATTCAAAGCCCAGTTGCTAGCACTGTAACAGCATTATGCTAACTGCTACACTAACCGTGCCACCCTGTCTCTCTACAGTTGTTAGCAAGTTGTTCAAGTCTTTCCTGAGCTTTCCTCATTTTATGTTACAAAAGACCTCCCCTATTGATGCACTGTGTCCATCCATTTGTTTGTTTCGAGATCACAAATGGTTTTGTGGATGAATGTTTGATGTTCAACCATTGGCATAGCCTTCCTATGTATGTACGGTGAACCAAAACTGACCAAAAACTAGTTGAAAATTTGTTCAGATGCCATGAAGAACCTAAAAAGTCTGCGCTATTTTCTAAGGTGAAATTAAATTTTTAAGTTTTTGTTAACATATTACAAGCTTTTTATTGACCTCTGCAATGTAGAATACACTAAAATTGTTTTTTTTTAACTCAAATGATATGTAACAAGAATATCATGCCAACATGTTTATTCTTGTGGTCAACAGACTTTAGTTTCAAAATAAAAGTAAATCTGCAAGTTTTCAGAGTGCTGATAAACTTGAACCACTTCCCCTCCAAAGCACCTTTGTTGTGGACAGATTCAGTGGGTCAGCTAACATCTGATGAGAGAAGTGGCCAGTCAGTGTTTTAGGTTGGGACCTATTGGCTGTGTTATTGAAGACAATAGCAAATTCCAGAGGACATCTGTTTGAGGTGAGTGCAGGAAAGTTTGGGGGAGATATTAGAGGTAAGTTTTTTACTCAGAAAATAGTGGATGCCTGAAATGCATTATCAGGGATGGTGGTTGTAGCAGGTACAATAAGGACATTAAAAAGACTCTGGGATAGCTACATGGATATAAAAAAAATAGATTATGAGTGTGAAGTAGGGAAAAATTAGATTATTGTGGAATAGTTTTACATGGGTTGCCACAACATCGTGGGCTGAAGGGTCTATTTTATGCTGTAATGTTTTGTTATGTGACATAATATAGATGTGTTTTTGGGAGATAAATTGGGGCAGGTTTTTTAGTGTAGGTCACATACAAACACTTCAAAACAGATCTTATTTAAAATACTGGTGCTCTGATAATGCTAGACATGTCAGGGCCTCAGGGCCTTTGCAAAAGCTTTGGAGAGTGTTCAAGGTACTTCACTAATGGATTGTTGTTTACAAAAAGGCAATAGATGAAAGAGCTTGTCAGAGCCGCATATTGTCTGGAAGGGAAATTGTTGTTCTAACGGGATCATGTGGTTTTGCAAGCAGAGAGAGTAAAACAGGCTTTTTCTCTCTCTGTGAGAGAGACACACACACACACACACACACACACACACACACACACACACACACACACACACACACACACACACACACATCAGTTCTACTGTGTTACAGTCAACAACAGCAGCTGGAGACTGGAAAAGGACAAGCTGGAAAGCTTGTGGAAAGCCCCATTTGGAAGATGGGTTGTTAGTTCTTAGTTCAGCCTGGTCAAAGCCCTTGAGGTTCATGCAAGAGGAGAAGACTGGCTGTCTAATGTTTCATTTGAAATAATAGAAACAAGAAGGGACTCTGTGGTGACCTGAAAGAAAGAGGTTATCATATGGAGAACTCTGAGGGGGCAAGTTTCTTCAACAAGACACTGAAGTGACTGGGTTTCCATTGTATAACAAATCTCTCTCTGAAAACTGACAAGAATCTTCTTGAGTGATAACCATTTACCTTTCAAGCACCAAAGCCTGGTGTACTGTATAAATGTTAAATTCTATGCACAGTATAAGAATTGCCTGCAACCAGTGAACTTGGAAGAATGAGAAGTGAGATTAAACTGTGAATCAATCAACTTTTCTGAACTTACACATACATTACATACACGTGCACTTAGAATTAAAAGGGGGTTAAGTTAGGTTAGTTAAGTCAATATGGTAAGTTAAAGTGTGATTCTGTTTTCATGTTTGAAGATAATTAAGAGCAACTTTTGTTTGAGTAACCATTTGTCTTGGTGAATATCTATTGCTGCTGGGTTTTGGGGTCCTCTGGGCTTGTAACAGTTCTATGTTTTTTTTTCTCTCTTCATAGAGTGAGTTTTACAAGCTGTTCATTTTCATAAGAAGACTTACCATGAAAGTCAACAGTCATACCACAACATTGAATTAATTTATTCAATACCAATGTTTATATATAATGTTCCAAGAAGAAGATCTGTAGCTTTTTTCAGATGAAAGGAAACACAGTAGGTCAGTTTTTCTGAGCAAGCTGGGAGTTTAATGGTGCTCAATACTGAGTGAATCGTTAGTGCATTATAAAGCAGAGAATAAATGTATATATTAAACAGGCTGCATGCAAACTAAGATGAAATCAGTGTGCAATGCATACTTGAAGTTTTACCCTGGTTTCCTTTCGAAACCGAACCAAATACTCTCCTCTAGTCCCACATACCTGCACCTTCCCCATAACCCTCCATTCGCCTCCTATCCTATTTTTCCTTTAAATCTCCTCATTTAAATTTCAACTGATAACTCTGACATTTGCACACAATCATGAAGGCAATTTTGCAATAAATTATACTAATTATCTGTCATAATGCCACAAGACTCACATCTCACCAACAATGCCCCCACAACCTGAATATGCAAAGAAAGCGGCCCAAGTCATGGGCATAGAACCTGGAGATAGGAATACACATAAAGAGCGTGGCTGCATACTGCAGTTGATTTGAGTGGTTGTCAGGTAAATTTTGTCTCGTGATTGAAACAACAATGCTTTTGTCAATTGCAGCTGAATGAAGTCAAGGATGGCAGCAATCTTTAAAGCATCAGCATTATCGACCAGTTGAGTAAAAGTTAATTATACAGTAGCTGGATAAGAAGATGCTTGAAAATACAAAGGTTATAATTCCATCAGAATCAGAATATAGTGTCATGAACAAGTTTGTTGTTTTGCTACAGCATCATAGTGCAAACATACATATAAGGCACCTTACAAAAAAAAGTGCACGAAAAGTCAAAGTAAGGCAGTGTCTTTGGTTCACTGTTCATTCAGGCATCTGAATGGCAGCGGGGAAGAAGCTGTCCTTGTGCCACTGAGTGCTTATCTGCAGGCTCCTCTACTGTTTTCCAGATTGTAGCAGAGTGAAGAGGGCGTGCCCTGGGTGGTGGGTGTCCTTGAGGATAGAGGCTACTTTCTTAAAGACACTGCCTCTTATAGATGTTGTCAATGGAGTGAAAAAAAATCTGGCGCTCATGATGTTGCAGGCAGAGTTAACAACCCTCTTTCTTGTCCTGAGCACTGGCACCTCCAGAATGCACTCCACAGTACACCTGTAGAAGTTTTTGAGAGTCTTCGAAGACATACCGAATCTCCTCAAATACCTAATAATGAATAGCCACTGGTGAGCCTTCTTAGTGATTGGATCGACATGGAGGCTCCAGGACAGATACTCAGAGGTACTTGTTGCTGAACTTCACTGCTTCTGTCCCTGCACTTCACCTGGTTTCGAACTCCAATTTAATAACCGCAGGCACGGTGTTTTTGAGTTTTTCCAAGTGCTGTGTTAAATGAGAGAAAAATGTGTGGAGAGCTTCTATGGTTCCAAAGAAATGTGACTATCATTGTATCCTACTTAGCTGAATGTGCACCCACCAAGTTGAGTGAGTGATTTTCGCAATTCGCCAACACTGCCAGGTTGTTTCTCTCACTTATTCTTTAATGAACACCATTTCTGTGTCCAGCCATCACAGCCACATTGTTATAGCACTGTGACTGACAATCTTGTAGCTCCATTTCATCCTTCTCCAGCTGTTTCAAGATGTCTTCAACCAATCTCTCAGCATTCTTCCGGCTTACCTGGATAAAACCAAGGAAGGACTCTCTTAACACAGACTGTTTTCAAGTCAAGTCACCTTTATTTGACATTCATAACATGCTCACACTGTAAAAATGAGATATCGTTTCTCCAGGACCACGGAACATATTTACATAAATATAGTAAGAATAGAAATTCAACACATTTAAAATATTACGACTTATATATTAACATTTCATGGTACCCAATCCCCAAATATTCTGGAAGTTCAGGAGCCTGGTGGCTTGGGGGAGAAAGCTCTTGCCCAATCTGGACGTAAGGCCCAAGTGCTGCAGTACTCCGACCAGATGGCAGAAAGGTGAACAGTTTACTTGAGGGATGTGTGGAGTCCTTCACAATGTTCATTGCCTTTTGCCTGCATTGAATGTTGTAGATATCTTTCACAGTAGGAAGAGAGCCCCCAGTGATCTTTTCCGCTGACTTCACGATCCTCTGCAGGGTCTTGTGGTCCTAGGAGGTACAGCTTCCAAACCAGGCAGTGATGCAGTTGCACAGGATGCTCTTGATACATCCTCTGTAGAATATAGTGAGGCTGGAAGGTGGGAGATGAGCTTTCATCACTCTTCGCAGCAAGTAGAAGCACTGCTGTGCTGTGCTTTCTTGGCTAAGGACTAAGGAGCTGTGTAAAGGGACCATGTGAGGTTCACTGCCAAGTGCACTCCAAGGAACTCTTGACAACCTCACCAGTGGATCTGTCAATGGTCAGTGGAATGTGAACCCTCTCCCCACCCCCCACCCCCTCGGCCCTCTTGAAGTCAACAATCATCTCTTTTGTTTTTTTGATGTTCACATACAGGTTCTTGGCTGTGCACCAGTCCATTAGCGACTGCACCTCATCTCTGTACACTGACTCATCATTCATGGTTGTGTCATCAGCAAACTTGATGTGCTTCGAGCTGTTTTTAGTAGCAGAGTCATGGGTTGACAGAGTGAACAGCGGTGGACTCAGCACGCAGCCCTGGTGGTGAGGGGAGAGGGGGCTATGCTCAGTGTGATGGTCTTGGAGATGCTGTTACTCATTCGGACTGCCTGAAGTTTCCCTGACAGGAAGACGAGAATCCATTTGCAGAAGGAAGTGTTTAGATTTAGTAGCCTCAACTTCCTTATCAGGTACAGTGGTAGAATTGTGTTGAAAGCTGAACTGGTTAATACATTTTCCTCTCAAAATCAACTTCCACATACCTCACTACTTCTGACATTTGCTCATGGTGTACCTGATCAGGAGTCGAGTGGAACATGAGACCATAGTACTTGGTTTTACGAATGATTCTCAGTAAATTCTGGTGAACAGTGGATGCCATCATGTGGATGAATTAATTCTGGTCATCTGGTGAAAGATACAGCATGGATCTAGAATGACTTTCCACATGAATGAGGTGTTCTTTTATGGCAGGGTCAAAGTTGGCTAGAAGTTTCAGTCAGCCCAGGACATTTCCCACAGAGGAGTCATCATCCATGTGAAGTAACTCTGTGTTTTTGCAAAGCCAGGATCTGAAGCACAACAATTTTTTGCAGTGAAGGATTCTCATCAAGATATCATTCCACCTCTGCTTTTCTTTGTTAATCAGTGACTGAAATTCCACATCAATAGCTCCTCTGTTTCCAGCTAAATGTCTTTCCATTTCTTTCCACTGTGTGATGCACTCCCAATGATTCTTGGGATTCTCAGGAACACTCATCCTTTCAGCTGCTTTTCACTGGTTGAATCTACTTTCCTGCTCCAATGAGGACTGATGGTCTGACCGGGAATAGAGAAGATGACAAATACAAATGCAGACTTTTTAGAAGGGGAATGGACCAGCCATGAGCAAGTCACTTCCTCACCACGACCATTTCCCAATTTCCTCTTGAACCAAAATTTGGTTAATTAAGTGGTTATTTGTTGGTAGGAAAAGTCCCTCATTCTTCTGGAAATACTTTGAACCCACCTTTATTATTTCTGTTCTCAATGCATTGGGCAGAATTGCTTTTCCAGTATCCTTGTCAAACTTCAAGTCAAATGTTCAATCACTTCTGGTATATCAGTTCGAGTTTCTTTGACGCCATCCATTTCACAAGGTTCAATGTTGTCAGCTTCAATGTCATAAGGTAAAATCTTGTCAATAAACTCAACGTCACCACCACCACCATCATCTTCTCTGCTTATCATGTTCACCTTCTCTATGGCAGCTTCAATCTTAATCTCGTCATACTTGGATTTATCCGACGACTTCCTCCTTGACTTGTGATGCAGTTGCAGTTGATCTCTGATGCACCATCAATTACTTCAAAGACTAGAAGTTAGAGAAGGCTTTTATTGACAACAGGCTGGAGGTCCGTCCATGCTGGTTGACTGTCCTGGACTAAGGAGGAAGCTGTGGCACAGTCACCTTTATTCAGGGGTCTGTGGGAGGAGCCTCAGGCGCAATCAGGAAGAACTGTGTCCTAACACAGTAGTTTACCACATTCACCCCTCATTTTAGAAAGAATCCGGAGGGGTGAAGTGAATTAAAGGTTACACATTAACTCTTTATGGTGGTCTGGTCTGCCATTGTAGTACTAGCTACGGTGCAGTTGCTCAATCCTGAATGGTCTGGAACACCTGTATGTTGTTGTCTGCGTTGGCTTGGTGGATGTGTGGTGACAGATTAGACATGTCATCCACTGGGGCTTGGGTAACATGCCATGACTGTGGTGCATCATGGGTAGCTGTAGATGAAGAGGAGTGTGGGGTGGTCAGCAATGGGCTCACATTGAGGGTGCCAGAACCTGAATGGAGACTGTGTCCTCATGCCCATCAGGGTATAACACATAGGCATATTGGAGGCTGGCGTGGAGGAGGTTGACCCTTTCGACCAATAGATCAGACTTACGGCTGATTCCTCACATGCTTCTGGCATAGACCGGCCCTGGGGGACATTAGCCAGGACAGCAGCATAGTTCCTGAAGTGGACTTCCTTGGGAAGGAAAACATCCTTTCATGTGGAGTGGCACTGGGGGCAATACATCAGAGACATCTGATTGAGTGGAGTACATTGGGGAGGACCTCTTCCGAGTGGGAGACTGGAAGGCCTCTAGACCTCCTTTTAGATGGTAACGTTCTCCATTTCCACCTGCCTGTTAACCTCTTGGTCCTGTTTGTGGTGATGCCTCTGGCCTGCAGGTAGTGACACACCTCGACACTCATAAAAGTTGTAATGAATATAGCAGGGGTACCTGAACAGAATGAAGAGATTGCACAAATCCTTGATGACTGTGGCAGTGGTCGTGTCCCAGCAGGGGATGGCGAACGGGAAATGAAAATACTCATCAATGATGTTGAGGAAATACACGTTGTGGTCAGAGGAGGGGAGGGGCTCCTTGAAATCAATGTTCAGGCATTCAAATGTGTGGGCAACCCTTATCAGATGTGCTCTGTCTGGTTGATAGAAGTGCAGTTTGCACTCTGCACAGACCTGGCAGTTTCTGGTCATGGACCTGATCTGTTCAATTGAGTAAGGTAGGTTGTGGGGTTTGATAAAGTAGATGAACTTGGTGACCTCTGTGGTCTCTGTGGAGGCTTGTAACCGGACTATTTGTGCGCTGGCATATGTTCCGCTGGATAGGGTATCTGGATGATCATTGAGTTTCCAGGCCTGGTACAAGATATCATAATTGTAGGTAAAAAGTTTGATTCTCCACCTCAATATCTTATCGTTTTTGATTTTACCACGCTGATGATTGTTGAACATGAAACCAACTGCATTTTGGTTGGTCAGCAAGATAAATCTTCTGTTGGCAACATAGTACCTCCAGTGCTGTACCACTTCAAAAATAGCCTGGCTCTCCTTCTCAACAGGGGCCCTGGAGAGTGCAGGAAAAGAAGGCTATGGATCTGCCCACCTGGTTAAAGGTGGTGGCCAAGGCGAATTCGGACATATCGCTCTCCACCTAGAACGGGGTGGATTCGTCCACTGCATGCATTGGGGCTTTGGCAATGTCCACTTTGATGTAGCTGAAGGTTGCATGGGGTTCTGACATCAGGCGAAAAGAGGAAGATTTGACAAGGGGGCGGGCCTTGTGCGTATAATTGGGTACTCACTAGGCCTAGTAGGAGAAGAAGACCAGAAAACTTTTCAGAGATTTGAGGCTGTGGGAAAGGGGTAGTTCCAAAAGTGGCTGCATGCGATAGGGATCAGAGCTGATGACCCTATTTTCTATGATGCAGCCAAGGATAGCACAGTGAGTTGTGTGTAACATACACCTATCCTTATTGTATGTAAGGTTAAGGAGCTTGGCGGTCTGGAGAAATCTTTGGAGATTGGCTTCATGATCCTGCATGACATGGCTGCAAATGGTGATATTGTCCAAATACGGAAACATGGTTTGCAGCTTGTACTAGTCTACCATCTCCTGCTGGAAGACCGAGACCCCATTGGTGACATCAAAGGGAATCCTTGGGAAATGGTAGAGGTGGCCAAATGCCTCAAAGGTTATGTATTGACAGTCCTCTGGGGAGATAGGGAGCTGGTGGTATGGTGACTTTAAATCAATAGCGGAGAATATCTGATATTGAGCGATTTGATTTACCATGTTGGATATGTGGGGAAAAAGGTATGTGTTCAGCTGCGATTATCTATTAATGGTCTGACTGTAGACAATGACAATTCTGTGTTTCTGCCCATTCTCTACTACCACCATTTGGCCTCTCCAGGGGTTGGTGCTGGCTTCAATGATCCCCTCATTCAGGAGCCGCCTCACCTCCGACATAATAAAGGCCATCCCTGGAAATGTATCGCCTACTTTTGGTGGTAACAGGTTTACAGTCAGACGTGAAGTTAGCGAAAAGCAGTGTAGGGGTGATCTTGAGCGTTGAAAGGCCGCAATTTGTGCTCAGTAGACAATTTGCGGGTTGCTGACTGGAAACGGAAGGTTTTCATGAGTGAAGTGCAGTAGGCAGTTTCAAAACTGCTGATTACAGACAGTGAGGGGGGGAGGGAAGGGGCCCATTGTATTCCATTGTCACACTTTTAAGGTAGCATTGAAAGTCCAGCCCTAGCAGCACGGCAGTGCAGAACTGCAGCATCACAAGGAGTTTAAAGTCTTTGTAGTCTGTGCCCCGCACAGTCAAAGTCATTATGCAGTAGCATCAGACATCTGTCGCTCAGGATTTTGAGGCCAAAGAGACTTTGTGATGTACTGGCCTTACTGTGAGGGAGTAACGCTGCACTGTGTCAGGGTGGAAGAAGCTCTCTGTGCAGCTCATCAAATGACTGTTTACCTCGGTGTCCGTCATCAATCTGGCAAGTTGGTGAGGAATACCTTGATCTAGCTTGATGGAGACCAGTGTTGAGTCAATGTCAGGCTCCACAGATGTGGTAGAGTGTTTAGGTGTTTAGTTCCAAGATGGCAGTGTCCAAGATGGTGGCCCCCATGGCCCGCACAATGCTGGATTGAGAAGATGGCGGCATCCAAAAAGGTGGCAACCAGGGTCCACACATGGCACTGCTGGGTTTAGAGGGCGACTCAGATTTACACACCTTTGCGTAATGTCCTTTCTTTCTGCAGCTAGAGCAAACCGCGCCTTTCCCTGGGCAATGTTTTCTAGGGTGTCTGTGCAGGCTGCAGAAGTAGCACTTTGGGTACTCATGGAAGAGAGTAGCTGTGGTCGGGTCACTGGTGAGATGTGGCGGTATTTCCCAGGCTTGCGGTCCTCCCACATCCCAAGATGGCGGCATCCACGGAAACTACGAGGCAGCCGTGGTTTTGGCTTGGTAGACATCCATATTTTGGATGGCCACCTCTAGCATGTCCGCTAGTTCAACTGCCCTCTGTAAATTGAGCTTACCCTGTTCCAACAGTCTCTGCTGTATATAATTGGATTTTATGTCCGCGGCATAGGTGTCTCTGATCAAGCCCTCCGTGTTCACTGTGGCCGTCATGGCCTTGCAGTCACAGGCCCATCTGAGAGCTCACAGGGCCTGAAGCTACTCAGCACTTGATCCCCATGTCTCTGTTTTCGGGTAGATTTGCTTTTGCAAAGTCCTCGTTTACCTTCTTCCAGTACTGGCTTTTCAGTATGTCCATTGCCGCTGGGTACGACTTGGAGATATAAAAAGGACATTACATATCATAGATTTTGCACAAAATTCTAGACTATCTCTTAGTTTATGCGGGAGAAGGGTCTTACTGCCAGTTGACACTGAGCAGTGGTACTGTGAGATATGTGGTCATGTTGCTCCAAACACTGTATTTTTCCTAATAATTTATATAAGTGGAGGGGCGTGGTGTAATGGTTTAGAAGAAAGATGTGGGTAGTCATCTCTCCTGATGGATTTTTGAAAAACCAGTTTTGAAATGCCTTTTAATAATATATAAATTTTAACAGAATACAATTCGAACAACCTGAAACAACGATGAAAAAAATCTAGGGCTTAAGCAATGAAAAAAACAATTTTAAAACAATCGGTGAGCTTGAAAGAGGTGAGGCCTACCTTGGAGCTGAATCCAGGAGACTCAGGTAATCTTCCTCCTCACTCCCAGCGATGACAGAGGGTAACACTGGCACCAACACCGCGGACTCTTAGGCAAAATGGCGCCGACGCGAAGTGAGATTCTTCTTCAGAAGTTGAAGAGACTTTGTGCATGTGCTCTATTCCTAGTATTTTTCTCCTGGGGGGGCCGGATGGGGGGTGGTTGCTGGTGCTTGCCAATCTAGCGAGTCTGGATCGGTGGAGGATCGGTCTAAGACCTGAGGGGGTAGGTAACAGTGGTGGAAGCAGAAGAACTGGGAGAAGGAGCAATGGAAGAGTTTGAAGAACCAAGTTCAGAAGAAGAAATTCAATTTAGTGAACAAAGAGAAATGCAAGAAAATCCTGTTGCAGGATGGACATTTACTTAAACATAAAGATTATTTTGAGCAACAATTTCAGGCAATATCTTAACAGATTTCTTTGGGTTTTTCATCTGTTAATAATAAGCTTTCAAATGTGATGGAGTACGTTGCAATTGTTAAAGCTGATGTTGCAAAATATGCCAAGGTTGTGGATAAAGTACAAGATGGAAGGATTGTGTCTGTGATATTGATCAATGTCAACAGAAGTTGAATACTTCTGATGATTCTTTTACTGGATGGAGGATAGAGTAAAATGATTTATTGAAGAAAATTTATTCATTGGAGAATCAGAGCCGGAGGAATGATGTGAAGATAATGTGTTTGCCAGAAGACTTTGAAGGCTCTGAGCCAGTAAAGTTCTTTCAAAAATGGATACCTGATGTCTTAGGATTGAATTTGTTTCTGAATGGATTGGAACTGGATAGAGCCCATAGAGCACTTAGAAGGAAACCTCTACTAGGCCAACCACCTCGATCTGTTTTGGTCACGTGCCTATGATATCAGGTTAGAGAACTGATTTTAAGCTTGGCAGTTCAAAATGCACGAGGCCTGTTGATTGTTTGGAATAGAAGTCTTTTTTTTAATGTGGATCTCAGACAAGATATTAAAAAGCGTAAAGAATTCAACTTAGCGAAAACAGTCCTCTAGCAGAGGAGTTACAAATTTGCTTTTAGATTTCCTGCTGTTTTAAAAGTTTTTTTTTTAAGGGGGAATATGAATCTCTGTTTTTTTTGAAGATTTTTGCTCATTCTTTTCCTGATCTTAAAAAAGGTCGGTCTTCGTCTCCTCATGTGCAAAAATCGAATGGAGTTGCTAAGAAAAATGGTAATGGTGTTCAGAAGGAGAAAAAGAAGAAGATACAGAAAGATCGATCGACTGGAGGAGATGCAAAAAAAAGGAATTAAGTGATTCTGAAGAAATCTTGATTGATGATGAGAAAATGAATAGAGACATGGAAACAGCTTATCAGACCTGAACTTTTTGTTCATATATTCTTGTTATTTCTGTTCGGGAGCGATGCAAAATCACATTGTAGCTCAACCAACTCCGTTGCTCACTTCGTGGCTTAGGCCATTACCCATCTTGTATGGAGAGTGTTGTAAGCGGGGTAGTACCATTAGTACTTAAGGAAGGAAGGATGGAGTGGGCTTTTGTTTTATATGTTGTTTTGTGTATGTTTTGGGGTTTTTTCTTTTTCTTTTATTCTTTTGAGGAGATTTGGATTAATTTTATAACTTTTATGTGGATGGAGACCATACTGCATAGATTGGGATCTTTATGAAATTAAATGGCTAATTTAAAATTTGCTACATTTAATGTGAATGGGCTCAATAACCTCATTAAATATAGGAGAGTGTTAATTTATATTAAGAAACTGAAAGTTGATATTGCATTCTTGCAAGAAACTAATTTAACTGAAATTGAACATTAAAAGTTTAAAAGAGTCTGGATGGGTCAAGTCTTTTATTCTTCTTTTAACTTTAAAGCTTGAGGGGTGACAATTTTGGATCATAAAAATTGGCCATTTATTTTGGAATCATTATATGAGTCAATAGGGAGAGTTTTGTGAGTAAATTGTAAAATTGATTCCAAATCTTGGACTTTGGTGAATATTTATGCACCTGTGACAGAATATGTTGTGTTTTATACTGTATATAGATATGATTTTGGGAGATAAAATATGCAGGATTTTTTAGTATAGGTAACATGCAAACACTTCAAAACAGTTCTCATTTAAAATACAGGAGCTCTGCTCAAGCTGGACTGGCCAGCTCCTTTGCAAATGCTTTGGGGGGTTCCCAAGGGACTTTACTAGTGAACTGTTGTTTTGAAAAGTAACAGGTGAAAAAACTCAGAGTGCAGTCTGTCTGGAGTGCAGTTTGCTATTCTAAGAGGGTCATGTGGTTTTTTTGAAGGAAAAAGAGAGTAAAACAGGATTTTCTCTGAGGGAGAGAGAGAGAGAGAATTCAGTTCTGTAGTTCCACAGTCAACAACAACAGCTGGGACTGGAACAGGACAAGCTGGCAAGCTTGTGGAAAAAGAACATTTGGAAGATGGGTTGTGAGTGCTTCATTCAGCCTGGTCAAAGCCCTTGTGGTTCATACAAGAGGAGAGGACTGACTGCATAATGTTTCACTTGAAATAAGAGAAATAAAAAGGAACTCTGTGGTGACCTGAAAGAAAAAGGTTATCATCTGGAGAAACCTGAGGTCAAGACACTGACATGGCTGATTAAAAAGGATCAGTTTGTGTCCAGGAACAACAAATCATCTCTGAAAACTGACAAGAACCTTCCTGAGCAGTAACCATTTACCTTTCAAGCACCAAATCCTGGTGAACATCATAAATGTTAAACTCTGTGTACAGTATAAGAATTGCCTGCAAGCAGAGAATCTGGAGGAATGAGATTGGACTGTGATTCAACAAACTTTTCTGAACTTACACACACATTACATACACTTGCGTTTAGAATTAGAAGGAGGTTAGGTTAGTTAAGTTAATAGTAATAGGTTAAAATTTGATCCTGTTTTCATGTTTAAAGATAATTAAAAGCAACTTTTGTTTAAGTAGCCATCTGTCTTGGTGAATATCTATCTATTGCTGCTGGGTTTTGGGGTCCTCTGGGCTCGTAACACACCAAATGTGGATGACAAGATGTTTATTCAGGATTTTTACTTAATTTGTCATAGTCACATGATCAACTTATGATGGGGTGATTTTAATTGTTGCTTAGATCCTTTAGTTGATAAATCTGGTAAGGAGATGTCAAGAACAAAGATAGCTAAAAAAATTTTATTTTTGATGAAGGAACTTAATTTGATTGATATATGGAGGAAATTAAACCCGAAAGAGAGGGACTACTCTTTTCATTCAGCTCAGTACAATACTTATTCTAGAATTAATTGTTTTTATTATTGGCTCAGTTATTGGATAATTTAGTATTGAGTGAATATAAGTCTAGAATTTTGTCGGATCATTCACTTGTTTCATTGACGTATGCAATAACAGAAAAAATGTTCTCTACATATTGCTGGAGGTTTAATTCTTTATTATTAAAAAAATAAAGAATTTTGCAAATATATTAATGAACAAATACAACAGTTTTTAGATATAAAAAGAAATTCTGAGAACAGTTAATTTGTATTATTTAAAAGCATATTTAAGAGGTCATATTATTAGTTTTACAGTCAAACTTAAAAAGCAATATTTAGCTGAAGTTGATATGTTAGAGAAAGATATAAATGTTTTGGAAAAAGAGTTAAAGAGGAATCCATTTGATAAAGAGAAAAATATATAATTAGATCCTAAGAAATTGAAATATAATACACTACAAACTTATAGAGTTGAACGTTTATTGCAACGATTTAAACAAAAATATTATGAGT
Source organism: Narcine bancroftii (assembly GCF_036971445.1). NCBI lineage: Eukaryota > Metazoa > Chordata > Chondrichthyes > Torpediniformes > Narcinidae > Narcine > Narcine bancroftii. The sequence continues at coordinate 32,573,349 of NC_091469.1, read as the reverse complement.
TTGGGGCATGGCAATTGAAATCTGAGCAAGGATCTAGAATAATAAAGGCAGGTTGTAAAAAAAATTGAAAGTTTCTTATAAACCTCAGGATATTAATTAGCAGTTTAAAGAATATTATTAAAAAATATTTTTCAGAAGTGCAGCAAGATCAAAATAAAATAGATGGATTTTTAAATAATTTACAATTACCTATTTTGAATGATTGCATTAAGGAACAATTGGAGAAGCCAATAGATTTTAAAGAAATTATGTTCGTTTTGAATTCAATGCCAAATGGTAAATTTCTAGGAGAGGATAGTTTTACTGTGGAATTTTATAAGAAATTTCAAAAATAATTACTTCCGTTCTTTGTTGAAATTTTACAGCAGGCAAGAGATACACAATCTTTACTAGAATATTTTTCACAGTTATTATAACCGTTATTCTTTAAAAAAAAGAACATCGGAATCTTGGTCTTATAGACCAATTTCATCATTAAATGTTGATTACAAACTTTTGACTAAGATTCAAGCTAATAGGTAAGTGCAATTTTTACCTAAGTTGACTCTATTCATCGAGTGGGTTTTATTAAGGACTAGCCTCGCCAAACGAACCCAGCTCAGCACGGACATTGGCGACTTCAGGGGTTTTTACGAGGCTCTAAAGGCTGTGTACGGCCCCTCACCTCAAGTCCAAAGCCCGCTGCGCAACTCAGACGGCAAAGTCCTCCTCAGCGACAAGATCTCCATCCTCAACCGATGGTCAGAACACTGCCAATCTCCTTTCAGTGCCAACCGCTCAGTCCAAGAATCCGCCCTGCTCCAGCTCCCTCAACAGCTCCTAAGGCTAGAGCTGGATGAGGTCCTCACCCAGGAAGAGACATATATGGCAATTGAACAACTGAAAAATGACAAAGCAGCAGGTATGGATGGAATCCCCCCAGAAGTCTGGAAGGCTGGAGGCAAAACTCTGCATGCCAAACTGCATGAGTTTTTCAAGCTCTGCAGGGACCAAGGAAAGCTGTCTCAGGACCTTCATGATGCCATCATCATCACTCTGTACAAAAAAAAAGGCGAGAAATCAGACTGCTCAAACTACAGGGGAATCACGCTGCTCTCCATTGCAGGCAAAATCTTTGCTAGGATTCTCCTAAATAGAATAATACCTAGTGTTGCCGAGAATGTTCTCCCAGAATCACAGTGCAGCTTTCGCGCAAACAGAGGAACTACTGACATGGTCTTTGTCCTCAGACAGCTCCAAGAAAAGTGCAGAGAACAAAACAAAGGACTCTACATCACCTTTGTTGACCTCACCAAATCCTTCGACACCGTGAACAGGAAAGGGCTTTGGCAAATACTAGAGCACCTCGGATGCCCCCCAGAGTTCCTCAACATGGTTATCCAACTGCACTAAAACCAACCAGGTCGGGTCAGATACAGCAATGAGCTCTCTGAACCCTTCTCCATTAACAATGGTGTGAAGCAAGGCTGCGTTCTCGCACCAACCATCTTTTCAATCTTCTTCAGCATGATGCTGAACCAAGCCATGAAAGATCTCAACAATGAAGACACTGTTTACATCCGGTACCGCGCAGATGGCAGTCTCTTCAATCTGAGGCACCTGCAAGCTCACACCAAGACACAAGAGCAACTTGTCCGTGAACTACTCTTTGCAGATGATGCCACTTTAGTTGCCCATTCAGAGCCAGCTCTTCAGTGCTTGACGTCCTGTTTTGCGGAAACTGCCAAAATGTTTGGCCTGGAAGTCAGCCTGAAGAAAACTGAGGTCCTCCATCAGCCAGCTCCCCACCATGACTACTACCCCCGCCCCCACATCTCCATCAGGCACACAAAACTCAAAACGGTCAACCAATTTACCTATTTCGGCTGCACCATTTCATCGGATGCAAGGATCGACAACGAGATAGACAACAGACTCGCCAAGGCAAATAGCGCCTTTGGAAGACTACACAAAAGAGTCTGGAAAAACAACCAACTGAAAAACCTCACAAAGATTAGCATATACAGAGCCATTGTCATACCCACACTCCTGTTCGACTCTGAATCATGGGTCCTCTACCGGCATCACCAACGGCTCCTAGAACGCTTCCACTAACGTTGTCTCTGCTCCATCCTCAACATTCATTGGAGCGAATTCATCCCTAACATTAAAGTACTCAAGATGGCAGAGGCCGACAGCATCAAATCCACGCTGCTGAAGATCCAACTGCGCTGGGTAGGTCACATCTCCAGAATGGAGGACCTTCGCCTTCCCAAGATCGTGTTATATGGCGAGCTCTCCACTGGCCACTGAGACAGAGGTGCACCAAAGAAGAGGTACAAGGACTGCCTAAAGAAATCTCTTGGTGCCTGCCACATTGACCACCGCCAGTGGGATGATATCGCCTCAAACCGTGCATCTTGGCGCCTTACAGTTCGGCGGGCAGCAACCTGCTTTGAATAAGACCGCAGAGCCCACCTCACTGACAAAAGACAAAGGAGGAAAAACCCAACACCCAACCCCAAGCAACCAATTTTCCCCTGCAAACGCTGCAACCGTGTCTGCCTGTCCCGCATCGGACTTGTCAGCCACAAACGAGCCTGCAGCTGACGTGGACATTTACCCCTCCATAAATCTTTGTCTGCGAAGCCAAGCCAAAGAAAGAAGAGATGTTCTGATGATAATATAACTAAATTAATTAGTTTCATTAATAATTCACAGGAGAAATCCAACTTATGAATGGTCTTATCATTAGATGCTGAAAAGGCATTTGATAGTGTGGAATGTTGTTTTTTTATTTATAGTGTTGGAAAAATTTTGGTTTGGACCAATGTTATAAATTGGATTAAGGCAGTATATAAACAACCAAAAACTAGAGTTATGACAAATGGGCTTTTATTGGAATCTTTTAATTTAGAGAGATCAACTAGACAGGGTTGTCCTCTGTCACCAACATTATTTGCATTGGTGATTGAACCTCTAGCACAATTAATAAGGCAGTAAAGGGATATATATGGCATTAAAACAGGATTGGATGAATTTAAGATTAGTTTACTTGTGGTTGATGTGTTGATTTATTTAATGGAACCACAAGAGTTGTTAAAAGTTTTACAGGAAAAGTTGATACAATATGGAGAATTATTGGGGTATAAAGTGAATTGGAATAAAAGTGAACTTTTACCATTGACTGAAGCTGATTATTCTGTATGTAAAGGAGTAGCACATTTTAAATGGACTGATCAAATTAAATATTTAGGTATTAAAATAGATAGACGTATACATCATTTATATGCTTTAAGTTATTTGCCGTTATTTTCTGTAATTAAAGAGGATTTAATTAAATAGAAAGACTTGTCAATAACTTTAGTTGGTAGAGAGAATTGTATAAAAATGAATGCATTTCAGTATTTTTTCAATCTATTCCTTGTAATATTCCTAAAAATATTCTTAAAGACTTGAATACAGTAGTTAGGAAATGTTTATGGAAGGCTAAAATGGCAAGAGTTTCTATTCATAAAATAATATTGAAATATGACTTGGGAGATTACAACTTCCAAATCTTTTTAAATTACTATTCATTTTTATGACACCACTATTGTTGGCTGAATAATGGGAAATGATAACAGGATATCAAGACACTGGTTGGGTGGTGCTGGAACAACAATCACACTCTGAAAATCAAGAGCAAGAAATTTATTGTGGATTTTAGAAAGGGGAGCACACACATTTCTCTTCATTGATGGGATGGAGTGGAGAGGGTTAATACCTTCAATTTTCTGGTAGACCACAAATTGCAGTACATCTCCAGGAGGCAGCACATCAAAACAACCATGAAGAAAGAGAAAGAATGCCTCTACTTTCATCTACAGGTGTTCTGTGGACAAATTTTAGATTTATTGGCAGCATACATGACATCAAATCCCACCTTGAAATTCCTTTTCAGTGGGCAAGACAGAATTACCACTTATTAATAGTGCAAATAACAACCTGTACTCAGTGTAAACATGTAAAAAAAATCTGTAAACAGATAATGAATGTAAACAAACTGACTTACAGAGAGAATTAAAAAATCAATAAATTCCACAAGTAAGAATCCTTAAACAAATTTGAGTTTATTGAGGAGTCTGATGGTGAAGAGGTAGCAGCTGTTCCTGAACCTGGTGGTACAAGCCTCGTGGTACCTATACCTCTTTGCTGATAGCAGCAGTGAGAACAGAGATTGTGATGGATGGTGTAGGTCCTTGTGATTGCTGCTGCTCTCCGATGGCAGAGTTCCCTGTAGAGGTTCTCGACAGTGGGGAGGGTTTTGCCTGGGCTGTGCCCACTACCTGTTGCAGGGCATTATGCTCAATGTTATTAGTGTCCCCGTACTGACTGTGTACTGATTGGTTGCTTTACAGTCTGGTTTGGTCATTCAAATGCCCAGAAATGCGGAAGCTTGCAGAAAATAGAAGATGTAGCCAAGTCCATCATGGCCTCCCACCTCAAATGTAGTGAAAAGATCTAGGTGAGGTGCTGCTTCATGAAGGTAGCCAACATCTTAAAGTATCCCCATCATCCTGGTCACAACCTCTTTTTGCTGTTCCTTTCAGGAAGATGGTACAGAAATGAGAATTCCAGCAATCAGGCTCTTGAACCTCCCCATGCTACATAATTATAATCTACTCTGTCACCACAAGAAGGCCTGTCTGCACTGTTGAAATGCTACTTTGAGTATGTGAGTGATGTTGCCTGTCCAACATGCCTCATTTGTCCCACTGTATATAATTGAAGCCTCAATAAATTTGGAGAGAATACTGAATCAGTTTGTTTACCCTTATAGTGAATTTAGAGGATTTGGAGAAGACAGCATTGCTGTTATGTTTCCAGGGCATTAAAATGCACAAAGATATACACAACCAGTTTATTGTATTTTAAGCAAGTGAGAACTCATCTGTTCATTTTCAGAAAGCCTCAGAAGGGTTCTTTCATCTACTTTCCTGCCTACTTGAAAATGAAGGCTGCCTCCTGCTTTTTTGTGATGAAATCACCTCACATCACATCTCTAAGCTCTTTGAGGTTTAGAATGACTTATCAGGTGTTTGCAAGCAGATGCTTCAAACTTGATTTAGTTTCATCCTTTCACAATTTGTATCCAGTGCTAGCATGTTTGCTATTTAATTCCCATTTTTAAAAATCATTGAAAAGGTGCTAGCAAGCTATGATTTTGGATTGCTGGTGCTGAGGCTGTTCCCACAATGCTGCAAGGAGCAGAATTCCAGGATTTGAGTCACAGCCCTGTAGAGCTCGTCGAAAGAATCAAAGACTTGTTGATCCAAACCAAGGCTTTTATTAGCAAAAGACAGGTGCTCTTCACAGGTGGCCGACCAGTCCAGAATGATCCGACCTGGCTAGGGATACAACCGTTTAAGGCCCAGACAGTAGGCGTGGCTTAGCTCTCAGCCAATCGCTGTAAGCACAGTCTAGATACTGTAACTATATACACTATGTACATTGGTGACAGATCTGTACTATCACAAGCCCTAATGAAGTAAAGGCAATATTATTTCAGTAGCAAAGGAGAGTTATGAGCAGAAGGGGAACATGCAGGTCTTCCTGTTGTCCTTCTGGAGTGAAACACAAAAATCTGCAGCCACTATGATTCTCATCAAAAGTGCAGAAATGCTGGAGGAACTCGGCCAGTCTCACAGTGTCCAGAGGAAGTAAAGATATATTACCGACGTTTCATTCCTGAGCCCTTCTTCAAGGTATGACTGAAAAAAGGCAAGTGCCTGAATTAAAGGCTGTGGAAAAGAGAGGGGGAAAAATGGGAAGGGGAGGAGTACAGATAAATGATGTTAATTGGATAAGAGGAAAGATGATCATTCATTTTGTCTCTGTGAAAGGAGACAGATGGTAAAGGGAAAAGAGAGAGAGCACTAGAGGAAAAGTGACAGGGAAAGGAGATAGGGATGGGGTGGTTTTTAATGGAAACCAGAGAAGTCAATGTCAATTTCATCTGGTTGGAGAGTGCCCAGACAAAACATGAGGTGCTGTTCCTCCAATTTGCGTGTGGTCTCAGTGTGGCAGTGCATGGACAGATATATCAGCAAGGGAATGGGGCAGGGCATTGGAATGGCTGGCCTCTGGGAGATCCATGCACCAGAGATGAACTTATCATATCCAATTATCACCTTTTGTCTGATGGTCTGAAGTTTCCCCCTCCCCCCCCCCCCCCCCCCCACCTCCATTCATCTCCCTTTCTTTCTTCAGCCTTTAATTCAGATGCATGGCTCTTTTCACTAGTACCTTGAGGAAAAACATCAGTAATATATTTTCACCTCCTATGAATGCTGCGAGACCAGCTGAGCTCCTCCAGCATTTATGTCTTTTGACTGTTGTACTTCTGTGCTGTAGAGTTCAAGGGTTTGGGAGCTGCTGGCCAAGATACCCTGGTGAGTTATTGCATTTTGTAGATGAATGGTAAGGTTGGAGACAAAGTGGAGTTTTAATTGAGTTCCTTGGGGGGTCAGGGAGGAATCTTGTGATTAAAAAGAACAAGTTTCTCTGTTGGCTATCCATAAAATGTAAGCACTGTGATTCATACAAATTTTCTGTAGAATGACTGAGGTTAAAAAACTTTCCGTCCAGTGCATTTTAAATTGTCTTACAATTCAAATGATCATGTATTGATCCCATTTCTGAAAGTTAGATATTTGCTTCCACATATCTAGATTGAATCATAATAATTAAAAGAATAAAAGAACCAAAGTGGCTGGCCATGGAGAACCATGTGTAAACTTTTCCAGTTTTGTATTGTGGAGTACAGTAGATTTCCATGTTAAAATAACAAAAAAACATGACTACCATGTAGCTCAAAGCACCTTTATATTCGATGGGGTAATCTTGAAGGTTGGCTTTTTATAAAGTAGGAAATGTGATAGCTGACTGATTGATATCAATCACAGGATGTGGTCTAATTTCCAATTTTCATTGAGGATAGAAGTGACATAAAGCCCTGACATCAACTGAATTATAGCCTTGGAATTGCTGTTAGTGGGATAAGATGTGATTTTCCACCACCGCAGTTACATTGTCTAACCCACACTTTTCTTTCGATCAGAGAATTACAAAAGCTGCTGATGCTGGAATTTTGAGTAGTTCAGACAGGATCCGTGGGTAGAAATGGGCCCTTTATCAAGACTGGAGGGAAGGGGATGAAATTACTTCTATAAAGGGTGGAAAGAAGCTGGGGAAGTGGCCTGGAGATGAGGGCATTTTGGACAGAAAGTGTGAAAGGTAAAGGTGAAGCCATTAGGGTGGGGAAGGAGAGGATTGAAAATGTAGAAAGAGGGAAAGAAAAGTAAAGAATAGATATAGGAGTAGATAATGAAGAGATGGAAACTGAATTCAGATAGGAATGGGGGATACCTAAAATTGGAAAAAATAATTGATCATGCAGCTTTTTAAGGCTGTCCAGGAGGAATATGCTGTGTTGTCTCTCAAATTTGCATCTGAACTCTCCCTAACAAAGGATGAGACCAAGAACAGACATATTATTGTAGGAATGGTTGAGGGAGTTAAAAGATTGGCTAAAGTAAACTCAAATTTAAGCCCTCAAACCAAGCGCAGTTGTGGGAAAAGTGGTCACCCAATCTGCATTTGTTGATATAGAGGTCACGCTGGGTACACAGAGAGCAGTAGATTAGGTTAGATGATGTGCATGTAAAGCTGTGCATCACCTGGAAGGGCTGTTAGCTCTGTCTCATCTAAAACATTGACTCTCCATGGACGCTGTCTGATCTGCTGAGTTCCAGTTGCAATTTTTTGTCTGCTGTTATTTCCATTAACCTGGCCTCCAAAATGACAATGGCAATCAAAAAGGGGATGTAAGACAACTCCTGTTAAAATCGATCCTATGGAAGAAACACTATAAATTTATGTTAAGGTATCCAGCAGTGCTTAAAATAGTTATCCCGGGGCTGCAAAACAGACTGTTCTCAGATCTGGAAAAAGCATGAGAATTTGCAGAATGCCTGCAAGACAGAAAGAGAGATGAAGAGATGTAACAAGAACAAAGAACAATGACAAACTACATATAAAGAAGTAAAAATAATGTATAAGTAAAAATTAAAGAAGGGAAGAAAAAGGAAGTAAGGGAGAAGGGGGAAAAAAGAGGAGGGGGTTAAAAAAATTAATAATAAATACATAAAACAAAAAGAAAAAGAAAAGAAATGAGGGGGAGCTTCGTTTTAATGTGAAGATAAAAGTCTTTTCTGGAGAGGGTTGGGGGGGAGAGAATAACAATCACTGGGAAATCAGTTGACACTTGCGAATGGGTTCACAGTCCGAATGGAGAGAGGAGTTGTGGTTGCCCAGCAAGGGACAAGGGGCGACTCAGAGAGGGGGGGGGGGAACACTTGGGGTTAAGGGAATTTTAGATGTGGGAATGGTTGAAATATTTTATGTTTTAGAAGTGTTGTCATACAGTGCGTTCAAAAAAAGAAAACTGAGAAATGGAAATGGGGAAAAGGGGAAAGGTGGTGGAGAAGAAGCGGAAATGAGATATAAACAAAGTATGAAATGGCCATGTTGAAATATATGACTATAAATATTAATGGAATACATAACCAAATCAAAAAGAAGTGGCTATTAAATTTACTGAAAAAAGAAAAAAAATTGATATAGCATTCGTGCAGAAGATGCATCTAACTGAAGTGGAACACAAGAAATTAAGGAGAGACTGGGAAGGGCATGTAATGGCAGCATCATATAATTCAAAAGCCAGAGGAGTAGCTATATTAATCAATAAAAATGTACCAATCAAAATAGAGGAGGAAATAATAGATCCAGCAGGGAGGTAATTAAAGATAAAGTGTTAGATATGTTCAGAATTTTGGAATTTGCTCAATATATATGCACCTAATGAAGAGGATCAAAAGTTTATGCAAGATATCTTTTGGAAGATTGTGGATACCCAGGGGAATATATTGATAGGAGGGGACTTTAACCTTAATTTGGACTCAAAGATGGATAAAACTGGAGAAAAGACTAGCAAAAAGTACAAAGTAGCCAAATTTATGGTTAAATCAATGCAGGAAATGCAACTTTTGGATATATGGAGGAGACAATGCCCAAAGGAGAAAGAATACTCATATTATTCAAGTAAACATAAAACATACTCAAGGATTGACCTGTTCCTGTTGTCAGTCCATATCCAAGGGAGAGTTAGGAAAATGGAATATAAAGCTAGATTGTTATCAGATCACTCACCCATGTTATTAGCAATAAAACTGGAGGACATCCCACCAAGAACATATGGATGGAAATTAACCTGCTACTTAAAAGACAGGATTTTAGAGAATCGATTGAGCGCCAAATTAAAATGTACTTTGAAATAAATACAGAATCAGTGAAAGATAAATTTAGATTATGGGATGCAATGAAAGCTTTCATCAGAGGGCAGATAATAAGTTATGTAACTAAGATGAAGAAGGACTGATATCGGGAAATAGAATAGCTGGAAGGGAAATAGTAAGTGCAGCAAAAGGACTAACAACAAGGGAAGATACAACAAAAAGAAGAGAATTTGCAGACAAAAAAATAAAATACGAAACACTGCAAACGTTTAAGGTGGAGAAGAACATAATGAAGACAAAGCAGAAGTATTAAGAGCTAGGAGAAAAAACGCACAAAATACTAGCTTGGCAGCTTAAAACAGATCAAGCTAAAACAATGGTATTGTCATCAAGGAAAAAGGACAAACAAATTACATATAACCCAACAGAGAACAATGAAAACTTCAAGGAATTCTATGAACAATTATACCGAACTTAGAATGAAGGGAAAGAAGACAAAATAGATGAGTTTCTAGCTAAAATTTAACTACCAAAATTGCAAGAAGAGGAGCAAAACAAACTGATAAAACCATTTGAAATAGAGGAAATGCAGGATATATTAAAAAAGCTACCGAACAATAAAACACCGGGAGAGGACGGACTCCCAATAGAATTCTATAAAACATTTAAAGAGTTATTAATTCCTCCTCTCCTGGAAGTAATGAACCAGATAGAAGAAACAGAAAACTCATGTAAGACAGCAATAATTACAGTAATACCAAAGACAGGGAAAGGTCCACTAACACCAGCATCGTATAGACCAATATCTCTACTTAACTCAGATTATAAGATAATAGCAAAACTATTAGCAAACAGATTGGTCGACTGTGTACCAAAAATAGTAAAACAGGATCAAACTGGATTTATTAAGAAAAGATGAACAATGGACATATCTGTAAGTTCATTAACTTAATCCATGCAGTACAAGGAAATAAGGCGCCAACAATGGCAGTTACTTTAGATGCAGAGAAAGCCTTTGACAGGGTAGAATGGAATTATTTATTCAAAGTACTACAGAGGTTAAACCTACCAGAGAAATATATTAATCGGATTAAAGAGTTATATAAGGGATCATTGGCGAAGGTGACAGTAAATGTATATATAATCGAACCAATTTAAATTAAGCAGGTCAACTAGGCAGGGATGTCCACTATCTCCCTCACTGTTTGCTTTAGCTATAAAACCCTTGTCAGAACTGATAAGAACAGAAAATAAAATAAAAGGGATTAAAAATAAAAGAGAAGGAATATAAAATTGGTCTATTTGCAGATGATGTCATAGTATACTTAACAGAACCAGAATTATCAATAAAAGAATTAGATAAGAAATTGAAGGAATATGGAGAAATATCGGGGTACAAGACCAATGCAAATAAAAGTGAAACAATGCCAATGAATAACGCAGATTTCACAAAGTTTAAGAAAGAATCACCATTTAAATGGCAAACACAAGCAATCCAATACCTAGGTATTAGACTAGATAATAATCTAGGCCATCTATACAATTAAATTATCAGCCATTAATTAAGAAATTACAAGATGACTTAGAACATTGGAAAGATTTACCGCTAACACTGATAGGAAGGGTAAATTACATCAAAATGAATATCTTCCCTAGAATACAATACCTATTTCAATCATTACCAATTCCCTTAACAGAGAAATTCTTCAATGAGCTAAAGAAAATAAGAAGGAAATTCTTATGGAAAGGGGACAAACTGAGGATAGCGCTAGATAAATTAACAGAATGTTACAAACAATGGGGCTTACAGCTACCAAACTTTAAGAATTATTATAGAGCAGCACAATTAAGATATCTATCAGATTTTTATCAAACAACGGAAAAACCAAATTGGACCAGGTTAGAGCTCGATAAAATAGTGGAGAAGGTACCAGAACATATACTTTATAAGTGGGATGAAAAGCTGGTGCAGCATAGAAATTCACAAGTACTGCACAATCTGCTCAACATTTGGAAGAAGATTCACGTAGAAAGGAAAAAAAAACAAATTACTAACTATCAAAATTATTATTGACGCAAAATCAACTAATCCCTTTCACAATAGATAACCTTTCCTTTAGAGAATGGGAGAGAAAAGTGATCAAAAGAATAAAAAATTGTTATTTGGGAAATAATTTATTATCTTTTGAACAAATGAAGTACAAATATGGTATAACTCATGGCACAATGTTTGCACACCACCAACTGAAAACCTACTTAAAGGACAAATTGGGAAGCAGGCTGATGTTACCAGAAGGAAGTAGCTTTGAATATGTGATTACAGACACAATGATAATTAAAAGATTTATAACAAACATGTACATCAAGCTGCAAGAGGAAGAGAATGATGAAATAAGCTGTAAACCCAAACAAAAGTGGGAACAAGTTCTAAACATAAAGATAAAAAATGAAAAATGGGAAAAGCTATGCTCCGGAACTATGAGAAATACAATAAACACGAGGTTATGCATGATGCAATATAATTGGTTACACAGCCTATATATCACGCCACAAAAGTTAAATAAATGGGACCCAACAGTATCATATAGATGTTTTCGCAGGAAGAAGGAAATGGGAACAACAGTACATGCAATTTGGGCATGTGAGAAAGTGAAAAAGTTTTGGGAAGATCTAAATCAGGTATTAAATAAAATCACAAAAAGCAACATACCAAAAAATCCAGAGATCCTTCTTCTCAGTAATATAAGAAGTAAAGAACTAGGCCTCAAATTGGATGAAGCACAAAAAAGATTTATATGACAGCCTTAGCTGTAGAAAAAAAATGTATAATGACAACCTGGAAATCAGAAGAGAGCCTGAGAGTACAGCAATGGTACATAGAAATAAATAAATATATTCCATTGGAAAAAATAACATATATTAAAAAAATATAGTCACAGTATTCGAACAAATTTGGGAACCGTACATGGAACATAATAGAGAGGGCCTAACGTGGACCTCCACCCCCTAAAATGATAGAATGAGAAGATGAAATGAACTGACCCAGTGTGTAAAAGTAGATGAGACAATTTTCTTGTTTATTTTCATTGTGTGATGACATTGTTTAATGGGTTTATTGTATTATATATGTT